>NC_059489.1:11158592-12404801 GCF_018139145.2 Gymnogyps californianus | reverse complement strand
TAGCACTGCACTGCAGGACTCCAACCTGCTTATGTCAAGCCTCTTGCCCACTTGTTAGGGTGTCTTGCATGCTGCAGCATGCTAATGTGGTAGTGTGGCTCTGTGCTTGGCATGACTAGGGCAGGCAAGGAGATCAGGTTTGCACCTCCATCATTATAACCTCACCCTTATCAGCACAGTCGGTCTGACTGCTCCAGTCACCCTCCCTGCCCCTCAGGGCTTCCCTCCATTGCTGCTGAGTGCCTGCTGAAAGACGCCCACCTTGCCCCAGCAATGTGATGGAGAGGACTCAGCTTCAGGTAATAATCTCCACTTTTGAAGCAAAATATTTCCCACACCAGTGAGGGACAAATCATGTTCAGTGCATTAAACACTGGTACATCTCTGTGAAACCATGCTGGTTTAATTCACCCCTCCCTTTTGTAGGCAGGAGCTGACGCCCTTCTGCAAAATTCAGTTACTTGAACCGTGCTGGGAGGCAGCAGTCACCTCTGCTCCCCTCCATCACTCAAGCCTCTTTTAACCTAGTGACAACTCTGCTAACAGCCAAAATCAATATGATCTCAGTGTCTCAATCTAATCACAGTTATAAAGCCAAAGAACCAATAGGACTGTACAAGTTTCAGCATGGGGTGATCTTTTGGTTTGAGTTTAACCCCAGAGGCATCAGGAATGACTGGGATTATTGCAGATACCTGGAAAGGGATCAGGGTCCCCGGAGACCCCAACTCCTCCTTTTCACTGGGAGGAGCAGAGGGGAAGCCAGCAGCAAGGGCAGTGCCTGCCACATGCCACCATTGCCTCTGGGCTATTGGAGGCTTTCTGTGTGCTGGGGAGGACAGGCAGGCAGCCTCCTGCCCACAGCAAGTTCCTGGAGGACACTGCAAATGTTAATGGGGACCAGGCACTATCGCCCCTATCCTTAGCTTCACCCAAACTGGGAGTGCTCACGTGGAAATGCAGAGATGCAGAGGGTTAAACGTGGCTTAACGTTGCACATCACTGGGTGAGTTGGGAATTTGTCTTTGCTCCTCTCTGGAGGAGCAAAAACTGAAAGACACATTTTTGGGGTGAGAAAATTTCAAGACAAGCCACTGTGAGGCTGAGCGTGGAGGCACCTGGCAGCAGACGTCACAAGAAAAGCAAGTCCAAGGAAGCTGAGAGAGGCAGAAGAGGTTCCCTCTGACTGACTGCCTGGTAGCAGCAGGGACTTAGGACTAGTCTGAGTGGGGGCAGGAGCCCTCCTAAGCTGCAGTGAATGAAACTGGTGCCTCCCTCCCCGCAACTCCCTGCTCATCAGCTCTAAGAGGGGAGACATCTCCCATGGTTGAGTTGTCAGTCAGATACTGGTGCCTGTAATTAAGTAAAGGGTTAAATCCTATTGTTAGAGAGATCAGGCATTGGAGACCATCTCCTTGGAGACCAAGACCAAAAGAGCATGTCCTGCAGAGACAGGGAGACGTGAAACTTTGTGAAATAAACAGCTTTGTCTGGAGCTGGATTTGAGTGCTAGGTTGGTTACCTTCCATGGGTCAGGCACGCATCACCAGCCTAGCCCCTTTGAAACACAGATTATCTTCTCCAGGGACAGACAGACACACAACAAAAGACACAGAACAAAGAAGTAGTTAGTTATTTCTCATTGTAGTCAGCTATTTGTGCAGAAAGATCAGGAACAATAAAACACACGCAAAAAATGCTGTCTCTGTCCCTGTGCAGGGGCCAGATTTGTCTGAGAAACAACCTCTGATGGGTAAGAGTTAAGAGAGCATCAAGGCAAGGAATGAGTATGCTAATGTAGGCATAGAGCTGGTAGAGTTGGACAGTCTCACTGGTGAATATCTTCAGAGGTTTTGTACATTTTTGCTGTCACACACTCTTCTGTTCAGTTGTTTGTGTTTCCACCTCAGAAACTCCAGAAAGGTTAATGTGGAAAAAACTTTTAATTTTATTTAAAGTGCAAGGCATTGAGGCTGAAATTAAAGCATTTATCTGTTAGTCAGAAGGAGTTTTGTCCATAGAGCAATATTCTAGGAAAAAGAAATACCTAAGGATTTTCCAACCAGTCATGTTAAGGAGACTGCAGCTCACCCATGTTGACTGCTGGGCTCTGCAGGTCCCTGTGTCCCCACCTCCACCTGGCAACAATTCAACCCCTTTTGAGGGACTTTCTAGGGGGACTAGGACATGAATGTCATCTCCTTTTATCACGTTCATGTGCAGGACAGAATTCAAGGCAGCATCACGGGGGGGGGGGGGGGGGGGGGGGGGAGCACATTAAAATGAAGAGGAAGGAGATAAAAAGATTGCTTCTCCTGCTGGGTTTCCCCAAGAAATGAGGCTGATGCTGCCACTCTTAAGTCTTCATCCTGCCCAGGAATCCTTGATTTCCAATTGCCTTGGTATCCACCTTGGTATCCATCAAGCAGATTCAAGCACAACTGGCAGTGGGGTGGAAGTCTCATAGATATCATGGTTCTGAAAGGCTCAGTGGTAACGTGCATCCCAGAGGGGCAGAGAGACCCTGTGAGGGTCCCAGCACAGCAAGGCACTGCTGTGTGAGCTCAGCCCAGTGCTGAACACCAGAGGATTCACTCCTCCATCATCCTGTTTTCAACTAAGCGCGCTCTCTGATGTCTAGCAAAGGATAAGCCCCTATTTAGTTTAATTCCGTTAATTAGGCTTTGGTCTCATCTCTTGTAGAGCTCTTTGGTTACTGCCCTGGTATTTGAGTCATCCCAACATGCCATGGCATGGAAGAATTGCTCTCACAAATCAGCTTGCTGCTTGCAACCTTGTGCACACCTGCTGGTGCCCAAAAACCTCTCAAAAACAGGCCATGATGGCCAGCGTCTCCCTTTCTGCCCTTTTGTCTTTTTTCTTCCTCATAACCCTTTCTCCTTTGCATCAGTTACCTTTCACCTCATTCACTCCCGCTTTCAGTCGTTCTCTCCCGCCTCCAAGAAGAGTACAGCAGAGCTGCCGTTCAGTGTTGCCAGCTGTGCTCAGCGCAGTTGCTAGAGGTGTCTGTATTTTCCAAATTTCCGTCTCCAAAGCTATGCTTGTTGCTAGTTACTCCTCTGTGCAGGGCTTTGGGACTGCAATGCCTCACATGGTGCTTTCCTGCTTGTGGGGTTCGGGTTGTTGTGATGCCCCCACCCTCCTGAAAGCCCTTAGAGCAGAGACTTGCAGCACATTGTTAAGAGTGAAGCTCCCAACATATGTTTTGTGACAAACTCCTCATTTCTTCCTCATTGGTTTGGGAAAGACATCAGTTTGCAGGCAGGTTGTTCGCAGCTGGGAGCCCTCATTTCTAGTTAGGGCTGACAGTGCCTTTCGGGCTCTGAGTTTCAACAGGAGCATCGTATGTGGCAGGATACGGCCAAACCAAAACAGTCATTGCTGGTGAACTGAGGTCACAAACTCCTGCTACTCCACAGGTGTGTTGTGGAGACCCTGAGGAGACGTGCCCTGCATCAAGCTCCTGGGGTCAGGGGAAAGGCAACTCTGGCTGTGGCTGAGGCAGGGAGAGATCTGCTCCAACTGGTAGACGATCTGTGTGTATGCGTGTGTGTCTGTGTGTGCATGTGTTAAAGAGATGTTGGTCCATGGCTCTGCTAAATCCTTGATGTGTTTGAGCCGTCTTTGCTCTTTCCACACCAGGATGATGCAGCTGCCAGACCCTCTGGCCAGTAGACAGCAGCAGAGATGGGGCAGCAGGAAGCTTGGGGCTGATAATCACTGATCCTGATACTCACTGATACTGGTTTTCACTGATATTCACTCAGCCGCACTTTCGGGCACTTGCCCTTCACTAGCCTGAACGTTTATAGTGACAAAATTTGTAATTCTGGTACTTGGTGGGTTTGGTTTTGCCACTTCAACAATAAACAAGTAGCCCAAATTCATTGTATAGCATCTGTCTACAGTCTAAGGAAAGAGATGTACCATGTGCAGGGATGGCTCATCCTGTCCTAACAAAGGTACATAAGGTGGGATGAACCTTACTCTGGCAGTGCCTATATCTCCCTGTGCCCAAAGGTGTCCTGGTGTAAGCCTGTTGGCCTAGACTCCTCACTTTTAGAGGGTAAAGTTAGATGAGATGATTAGTCTCATCTTTGTGCCTCCAAATTTCTTTGAAATGCTTTAATTACTTGCACAGTCTGCGCTTTTTGCTGTGCTGGGTACTTTTAAAAGACTTCTCAGTAGGTTTCTGAGGACTCAGGATCTCTGGGATGAATTCTTGGCTTTGTAATATATACTTGTGATACCTCTAGGCCTCAGTCCCCCTGGTCAAAGGAAGTTGCTGTTCCTCCTTTTGCCTGTCTAGAAGCCAGGCTGCAGGGGACAGGGACTGGCTGGGTGACCTGAAGGCTCCTCATCTCAAATCAACACACAGCAAACTGCAAAGACTTCTGTGGTGTTGCATCTTCTCTGGGAGACGATGCTCCAGCAGTATCCAACTGGCAGGAGGTCCAGAAGCAGAGTGGGTAGAACTCATACCAGCACCTTTACAAACACCATGAGGCTTTTTTCAAGGATCAACATGTAAAGCAAACTTTTGGCCTGAAAGGAGACGTTGGGGAATTCAGACAGGGAAAGTCAAATGACTCATATCCCAAATATTGCAATGAAGACCTTATGAAAGTCTGAGGAGTCTAGCAAACTTTCAAGTAATATCAGACCGGGCTGTGACCTGTGCAGACCAGGGCTTGGGGACCGCTGTGTTTTCCAGATGATCCTGCAAAACAAGGCTGGCTGCAGTCGAGGTACACTGGCTGGGAAGCAGAGCAGAGCAAACACACAGCTCATCCCAGGAGCACAACTAAAGCAGGTGATTGTGCAGAGATGGAGTCGGATGTAGGTACCTGGCAGGAGCCTTGGTGGTGGCTGGCTGACTGCAGGCCAGACGTAAATCACAGGCAACAGCCTTAGGGAGTGAAGCTGGGATGCAAGTGTGAGTGATTGAGGCTCAGAAAGCAGAACAGGCATTTCCCCATGTTCATTGCCTCTGCTAACAAGGCACGTGGTGACACTGCAGGGATTGCTCAGGGCTGGAAAGGAAATTGCTTTAGAGTGTGCAAAAGAAACACAACCTCCAGGGAGGCAAATTCTTTCTTTCATCCTCTAAAGGGCCAAGTGTTTTGTGGTTTTCCTGATTAAGCCTGACACAGGGGAGACTCACCCCAGTTTTTCTTACAGCAATGGGTCAGATTGTACTGGTCCCCGTGCAGACACCAACAGGGGAGGTGTGCCCTGCTGAAAGGGTTGTCCAAACCCTGGAGAGAGAGGTGGGATGTTCTCCTTGCAGTGGAAAATGACTCGGGGATTGAAATGCACCCGAGTCCCTTCTGTCTAGAAACATGTCACTGATATCGGCATACTTCCTACCAACAGCTTCTCAGCTGTCACCATAAGCCTGAGTTAGGGGAGGGAGGATGGCAATGCCCATGTGATCTAGGCATTGTTTCATTTTTCATGCCCCACTCCTGCCTCCTGGCACCCCAGGGAGTGTTATCAGGAGATCTGTTGTCCTGTCTTCTTCCACTGCCCCAAGCCTGGCCTCTGTTCTTCACCCATGTTTGACTGCTCCTTTCCAATGCATCACATCTGAGACAAGGGATCTGGAACTGAACACAGAAAAGAAACCTGACATAGCACCATTAGAGTATTTCCAAAGTGATGCGATTTGTGTGCTGGGGTGCTGTCATTGCATCAAACCAACACCACCCTCTGCATACAGCTCCTATGGGCCTCTGTTGTATTTAACCCCAGCCAGCAACTAAGCACCAAGCAGCTGCTCCCCTCTCCCCCCTCCCAGTGGGATGGGGAGGAGGATCAGGGGGGAAAAAAAAGTAAAACTCATGGGTTGAGATAAGAACAGTTTAATAACTAAAGTAAAATAAAATATAATACTAACTAATATTATAATAATTGTAATGAAATATAACCAAAAAAAACCCCCAACAACCCAAGGAAAGACAAGTGATGCACAATGCAATTGCTCACCACCCACTGACCGATGCCCAAGCAGTGATCTGCCCCTCCCAGCCAACTCCCCCCTGTTTATATACTGGGCATGATGTTCTATGGTATGGAATACCCCTTTGGCTAGTTTGGGTCAGCTGCCCCGGCCATGCTCCCTCCCAGCTTCTTGCACACCTGCTTGCTGGCAGAGCATGGGAAACTGGTAATCCTTAACTTAGGATAAGCGCTACATAGCAACAACTAAAACATCAGTGTGTTATCAACATTATTCTCACACTAAATCCAAAACACAGCACTGTACCAGCTACTAAAAAGAAAATGAACTCTATTCCAGCTGAAACCAGGACAGCCTCCCAGGAAGGTGGCAATTATTGCAGGTGGGGTCACAGCTCCAGCTTCTGTGGTCAGGAGAGTGGGGAACTAAGCTTGTGTTTAGTTTCGGACACATTCCTGTTCTGGGCAGGGATGCAGGCTTCTTGCAGAGAAGCTGCCAGTGTTGCTTGCTGCTGGCATCCCATTTTCCTCCTGGATTTCCATCACCTGGCAAGGAAGTGTATGGGCTGCCAGAATGGGCCCATAGACAGAGCAGTCAGTTCCCTGACCAGAAGCAGGCAGAGTGGTTGGACCCCTACTTCATGCACAGATGCACCAAAGTCAACATTTCCCTCCTCTGAGCATCTGAAGAACTTGATTAGAAATGCTAGCTCTGCTTTCCCATCCATTAAGTGCTTGGCTTTCTGATAGCTGACAAATAACAGAGGTTTGCAGTGCACGCAAATTTTTGCTGCTTCTGCAAACTTCAGTAGGATAAACAAGGGCATTTTTCATTCATTTTAGGAGCACTGATAGCAACTTTTGATTTCGGCTTGAACTGAGATTTTCCTTCTAATAGAACCTTTGACATCTATAGCTCTAGTTTTGCTGAGAAGGGCTTTGAAAAGCTTTCTTCAGATTATCCATTCTGACATGTTTGAATTCCCAAATGTAGTGCCAGGTTGAAAGATGATGTGATCATGAGATAACTGTGTTTCAAACAATCTCCCTTTTTCAGGGTTTCAGGCAGTCGCGCCTTCAAACCCTCTCAGTTACCAACCACAAGTCAGAGGCGTCTCTGCATTAGCACACAGACAGGAATTGACAGTACTTAATAAAATTGACTATCACCTCCGGCAAGAACAACACAAACTTCTTACATATTTGAAAACAATTAATACCCCTGACTGAGGACAGGCTGCTAAACAGAAAAGCACACAGCAGACGAGCTGCAATGGGCCAGTTTCACTGCAAGATGCACTAGGGCAGCCTCCTCCCCACACAAGGCTCTGCTTAGCACCTAAGGCAAGGCAATGTCACAGAGGGGACTCACCAGAGGTATTTGCACAAGGACCTAGATTCCAAATCAATGTGGCATCAACATTTCTTCTCTTTTTTTTTTTTTGATGAAAATGATGTAGATTTATCTGACCTGCATAGCTGGCAGTATCTAGCAGTGAGGCAAAGTCTTGGAAGGTGGAGAGAAAGAGGTGGTAAAAGGGTAAAATGATGAAGACACACCAAAAAAAAAAAAAAAAAAAAAAAAAATCAGAGAATTGTCTTTAGAGGGAAGAGTGGGCTCTATACCTCTATTCCCAGCTCCCTTCTGTGTTTTTCTTATACTCATACAGATACCAGTATAACAACAGAGGGTTTAAGTTAAAGAAGATGGGATGAGCAGACCTGGGACAGAGCAAGAACTGGGACTGTGAGGAGCACGCTCACAGCTGAGTCCTGGCCCCGACACAGTGCCTGGCTGCTGGATGAGCATATGCTGGTGAATGAACAACATAGTCTGTCCCTTGAAAGCAACACTGACCAGCAGGATGGCTCTTCTTCCCCCTGCCCATTTTATATTCCCAAATTTCCTCTTGCACTCTATGAGAGATCCAACTGAGATCCCACATTTGCACTCATTTATGAACATCCCAAGGGAACTGCCTGCAATACAGATAATTTGCTACAACAGATGCAGCGCTCTGGACTTCAGATTCACTTGTGTTTGCCGTAACACAGTACTCAAAATGGGAGCAGCAAGTTTTATTGCAATGAAGCAATGCTCATGTGCCAAGATCAGATCGAAGTGTGTGACCACAGTTCCTGCACAACGATACTTGTTAGCAATCTGAACATCAATACTAGCTCTCCAAGGAAGCTGTATTTTATCCTCTTCCCTCAGAGCCAAATTTCACTTCATTTTGGCCAATTCCCCCCACAAAAAAGCCCTCCCTGAATCCCCTTATTACAGGCACAATGTTTAGTGCATCACTTTCTCCACAGAGACAGCACTGCCTTATGAGAGAAGACAGACTTATTTATTTAGAGCAGCATTTTGTTCAATGTGCTCCTGCTATGCGTATCTCTTGTTAATCCAGCACTCCTGCTGTCTTAAGTATCGCCCTCCCCATCACAGACTGTCAGCTGTCATGCTCTCTTGAAGGGCAGCGTGGCCCATCTTGTTCCTACTGGACCCGATAATGGAAAGTCTGGGGTTTGCAGAGTTTTGGGCCAACGTGGACAAAACACCATCCAATGGGTTGCCCTTGACTGCCTTGCCTCCTCCTGGGGACAAGTCGGCAATAGGAGCTGCTGCAGATGGTCAGCAGTACTTCTCTGAGCAAGAGGAAAAGCCAAGCTGCTCAGCATGGCCTCGGGCCCTCTGCTCTGCCCTTGTCCCAGGAGCTGTACAGATGTCTGCTCTGCTCCTCCCTCAGCCATCACCTCTTTGAAATAACTTGGAAAGAATACAGGAGCTTCTGTGCAGCCTTCCACCACAGCCAGGCTGAGGGACACGGCAAACGGTAACGTGTCCTGGTGCAACATCTGGAGCAGGTTTACTTGCACTGGGGCACAGGAAGAGAAACTTTCACAGGGCAGATGAATTATTAAGACAGCCCCTGCACTGCTCTGTGTACAAAGCCAGGTGACTGCTGCCAGCTCACAGGAAGAGGTCCCACAGAGTTTTTCTGCAGAAAACAGAGGCAGTCCAGGGATCAGTGGTGGCAGAACTGATAAAGACGGACCAGGCTTTATAGGCTACTCCAGCAAGCGGAGCTGGGGTGCTTGGCAATGCTCTTACAGCCTCGAGAACAGCAGGCACCAGCAGCTGCTCTCAGAGAGGATCCTTCCTGCAATTCTCTGCAGACTAGCATTCATCATCAGGACCATTTAAATAAGATCCTTTCAGCTATGGAGAGAAATAGCAGCCAGTAACTATTAATCCCAGGATATCTGCTCCAGGGGGGGATGTGGAAGCTCAGTCTTCCTTTTCCTTCTCTCTCTCAGGCTCTCTTGCACATCACTACCAAGGTGCTCATGCACAGGATGGCACAGGGATGCGAGGCAGCGGCTGTTTGCAGGCTGCTGTTTACATATCTGTAAGGAAATGCTGCTGCTCAGATAGAAAGGACACAGCCCGCACACTTGGCTGCTCTGTGCCAGCCAGCTATACAGCCAGGGGCTGTTGGTAAGAGTGGGACTCACCATGAAAAGAAGTCAAAGCTAAAACCAATGCACATTTTTCTTGGCTCCTTGCAAGTGTCTCACGGCAGGTTTCTCCCGGACTTGCTCCTGAGCATACACATATCTAAGGTAGATATCCATTCCCCT
Source organism: Gymnogyps californianus (assembly GCF_018139145.2). NCBI lineage: Eukaryota > Metazoa > Chordata > Aves > Accipitriformes > Cathartidae > Gymnogyps > Gymnogyps californianus. Next base: position 12,395,171 of record NC_059489.1, on the reverse strand, counting down.
CTTCATTCAGTTCTGTAAGGAAATTGTCTCTCGAAACTGCTTTTAAACCGAGCTTGAGGCAGGACATATGCCAGCACGTTGCAGAGGGAGGATGGTAGATGACCTTGGCTGTGGCCCCAGAGCTCCAGGAAAAAAAAAATTTTACATTTCAAGACATGGATTTACAGTCTTATGAAGAAAAGCAGACTCATATCTTTCTGCAAATGGCTGACATGCAGCTTCCAAGGGCTAATGAATTTCCCAAGAACTCATTTGTAAATCCAATAATTAGTTTATGAATAACAATTAATTAAAAATTGGCTCCCCCAAGAAATGTAGCATGTCATCCTGCCATTTCTCCTGATTGATCTTCACACAAGGATATTGCAAATGGCTGAGACACATATATAGGAAAAATTAACTGAAAACTGGCACAAAGGCTATATTTTAGTAAAAATTGATTGAAGTGAAATGCAATTATTAATGATTGTCATGTATAATTGCTGTGATTATGGGCTGCATTCTGGGGAAGGGACACATAATTCAGACAATTGGCATGTCAGAGATAACTCGATTTGTCACCACCTCCCTCCTTAATTCATTTGCACACCGCGGTGGCACGGTGCCGAAGCGGAGACGTGTCCCTGCGGGATGGAGTGGTGTGCCCTGCCAGGTTACTCTGACCCAGCTCTCCCTGCTCCCCGCATCAGCTGTTCCCCATTGTGTCAGGATGGGACCTTTATCTGAGGGTGGCTGTCACTTCACAGCCTGAAGCTCTTGATTTTAAATGAAAACCAAGCTGGGAAAGGCTTGTGCTGTACTGGTCTGGTGTGCCTGAGCACAGAGGTGATGGAACTTGAGGACTGGGGTCACGGTGACCCAAGTCATCTTAAAAACATGTTCAGACTTTTGTTGTTGTTGTTGTTTTAACAAGTAGTGAAAGTACCAGAAACCTGAAATTCTCAGGGGCAAAATACATTTCAAAGTGACAAGAAATGCTCTGAAATTTGGCCCCCCACTGAAGGAAAAAGATTGAGCAGGAAGACTAAGTTCTGAAAAGGAGACAAACATTTCATTTCATGTCGATGGTAAATTTCAGTTGACTAAAAATAGTATTTTTAAAGGGGTGTTCATCCTGCTTAAAAAGAAACAGCACCAATTTTATTTCAATGTGACATGTGCCATTTTTCTTCTGAATTTTTTGGTTCAGCAGCTGAAGCAGAATATTCATTATTTTCGCAAATCTGCATGCAACCAAGTTGTTAGTTTAAAAAATTAAGTACGAGATATACCAGTACCTTTTGTCTGCTTTTCAGTAGCTGAGATAAACCTAGACTAGCTCACAGCTGTACTCGCTATGCTTTTTGGTCTATCACTGAATCTGCCTTTATTATTTTTGAAATGATTTCAGGCTGATTCTGCATATCTTCCCATGCTTAAAAAGGAGATAATTTGGGTTCTTGATTAGTTTTTGTGTACAAAATTTTAAATTATTTAGAATAAGTGAGGCAATTCCCAAAGAAACAAACAGTAACAGTAACAAGTAACAAATGACTGTAGCAGCAGAGTCAGGCTTCATCCCTGCTGTCTCTTGGCATCCAAGATGGGGAGCTGTTTGCCCTGGGCACTCGCTGCAGTCAGAGGAGAGGCACAGGTCAAACAAGTCCCTATAAAGGATGCCTGCCTTCGATACCCATCCCTGGACGAGATGAATCTGCACACCTGGGTGTTGTCCCACAAACAGCCCAGTCCTTTTGCCTGGAGAAAAGAGTCCAAAGGCCCTTCCTACGCTGGTTTATAGCAAGTTGATGGTCTGGGACTCTGGGAGAAGAGCCTGGGCAGAAAAAGAGAGGTCCTGGCTGTGCAAAACCATCTACCACTGGCTGAACCATCTCCACCTGTCCCTAGTGTCCAGGCAATATGGGGACACAGACCCCACACCCTATCTTTCCCAATGAGGGGCAAGGATTGCAGGGTGGACTGAAGATGGTTGTCTTCCTTCTGGCTGTACATTCATCTCCCCATGCAGCAGCAAAACCCAGAGCCTCAGGACATGCTGGCCCAGGCTCTGTGCAAGGCTTCTGCATAGTGAGAGCTTTGTCTTGGTGACCTGAAGCTCTGCTGTACCCCATGGACACACAGGACACAGCCTCTGTTATCAGGACTGCTTAAAAAGTTCCCTTTCTCCTTACAATCTCTTTTGTGCTCACTGTCCTGTAGCCTTCTAAGAACAGCCAAGAAGTCCCATTAAAATACCAGCTTATAGCAATTTCAGTGCTAAGTCCAAAGCCCAACACAAACTGATGTTCTCATAAATGAAAGCTCTGCTTAGATGGGGTTAGGCTTATGATAGCTCACAGCAGGAACTGCGGGTGAACTGCAGCTTAGGGATCTTTTCATTGCCCTCCAAACCATTATTATAAACCCAGAAATTCACAGTTTCCTGCTACATGTAGAAGAAACCCTGGTATGCCACGGTCCAGAAATGCACAGTTGAAGTACTAAAGCAGTTTCAATTCTGTCTTGCAATAATGATGAGCAATAACATGTTATTGTCAGAAGGCATCTGAGATCACACACATCCAGGTTTTTAAAGCTTATTTGATCTTTTTCTTTTTTTCTTCCCAATCCTTATATTTAGTAGTCCTTCCTCCATATGAAGAACTCTTTGAACTGCTTGAATAGGGCAGGCCATGCCCTCCTTCTCTGATGTCAGTGAAAAACATCACCCAAAGCTTCATCCCCTCTCTGATTGGTTTCCTAATGACCTGGCAAACATGAGCTATTGCTTCAGGCATCTTCCATTTCTCCTCATTTAGGCTGAAAAATAGGAAAATAAACACTTGTCCATTAAAGGAAGAAAGAGGAAGATGCACACAAATTTTCCATGGGGGTTCCTGGGAGAGTCACCTGAAACCTCCCACAAGGTGAGATCCAGACAGATGAGTCCTCTTACCTGGGTGTCTTTTTCTTCAGCTCCACACCCAGAGAGAGTTTATCAGTTCACAGATAACTTTATGTACTGAGATGTTTGGGCACAAATTCTAGGTAAAAAGCTTTCCAGTAAAAATACACTCTAGCCAGCCCCTGCAGCAATGCTACACAGCACTGTTGAGCTGGTATAACTTTGATCTCCAGTTAGAAATGAGCCTTTCTTCCTTGCTTAGTCGCACCATTTGGAGTGTTATTAGACTGCAGGATGAACACTTGAAGTTACACCTGAAACTAGGGCATATTTAAAGCAGTCTGATGCCCTTCGCCAGCTCTGAAGTCTTGAGGAAAACAACAAAACAAAGTTATCTCCTCATGAGCTGAGGTGCTGCAGGCAGCCATCAAAAACATTTTGAGGTGGATGGGTGTTCCTGGGCTTGGCTAGGATAGGGTTAATTTTCACAAGAAGCTGGGAGGGGGCACAGCCGGAATGGCTGACCCGAACTAGCCCAGGGGATATGCATACCATACTGACATCATGCTCAGTATATAACTGGGGGAGCTGGCCGGGTGGAGGGCTATCGGCTCGGGAAGGAGCTGAGCATAGTGTTCTGGGTGGTGAGCAATTGCGTTGTGCCACACTCGCTTTAAATACTCTTCTGTTACTATTATTGTTATTATTATTCCTTCTCTCCTTGTGTTGTTCTATTAAACTGTTCTTATCTCAACCCGTGAGGTTCTACCTTTTTTTACCTTACTTTTTCTCCTCCCCGTCCAACCGTGGGGGCGGGGGGGAGTGGGCGAGCAGCCGCATGGTGCTTAGTTGCCCGCAGGGCCTAAACCACGACAATGGGGCAAAATAAGTTCAGGTAGCTAGAGCAGAGCTATGTTCCCACTGACACTTATGGGACACGTTCACAGAGGGAAGTTTTGGTTTCCAAATGTTGAAGCTGTGGGAAAGTTCACTGAAGACTGTCCGGCTTGTTAATCTATGCCGGTAACGGGGAGCCAGACCTCTGAGACATGCTTGGGTACCATCTGTGGGTCAGCAGTACCCAGATCCCACTTTCACAAGGTGAGTAGATAGAGGAAGAGAGCGTTCAGATGATGATGATGATTTTTAAAGTGTTCATCAAGAAATCTGTAGTCCCTCAAACCTTCTGTGGAAGTTTATTCTGGAGGCAAGTGACATGAGGTTTATAGGAGGGCAGAATGGGGCCCATATCGTCAGATAACATTAAAGAAATACTGGAGCAGCTGGCAAACTCCTTGTCAGAATGGTTTTATAGCCACAGGTTAACTACAAGACATCAGGCAAGAAAATCCTCCATCAGAATATGCTTTATTTTGGCAAAACAGGCAAACAGAAATGCAATTTTTTTTCCTCAGCAAAAGGAAAGTTGTTCTGAATGTCATGTCTGAACAACCATGTTTCATTTAGAAGTATTGACTCCAAGCATTTTCCCCAAATTGATACTTTGATTAAAATGACAAAGTTAAACCAATATTTTCATTACAGAAAGATGTTTTCCATCCCAGCTGTTTGCCCACTTATGTGGATTCATCAGCCTGATACCCTGTTCTCCATCCAGCCCTGATGGGGTCTTCAGGACCAGACAGTTTAGAAATAAACAGGGAAGGAAGGCAGAGTTGCCTCTCATGTGCATGACCCGACTCATTGCCAAGAACATTGTCCTATGATGGTCTGGTCTAGACGCAGCCTGCACCCAGGTACTGTGGCCTGGTGGGTCTGGAGAAGCATTTGCCCACTTGCCTCCCTTAAAACCAGAAATATGTGGCCGCTTTTCACCCCCATGCTGACTCCGCTACTAAGACAGAGCTGAGTTTTGCACCTGAAAGGGTGTTCATCATGTTCATTGTGAGCTTTGTGCCTAAGTGAATCAACTTCCTACTTATCTATGAGAAATTCGGCTTTTCTTTTCCTTTCCCTAAATACCATGCATCATCTCTGAGTACAAAATTAATTGTATGGGTGTTTAGTATTAAATATGTTAATTGGTTTATGATTTTAAATTAATTAAATTATGGTCTTTTGGGAAATTTAGCATCTTTTGTCGAACCACTTTGTTGCTTGTAATGAGTCCAAAATCAAAATATCCCATAATTCTCCAGCTTTCTATTGAGTGAAAACTCATTAAACTTTATTTATTTCTTTATTTTTAACTTAGCCATAGATTGACTTTTTTTTTCCTCTATTAGTGACTACAACTGTTTAGTGTCTTTGTCACCAGAACCAATGATATATTTGTGCTATTAGTAACCCATGAGGAATTCCTTTTCCTGGTAAATCTGTCACCTCCTTTTGTTCTGGATGGAATTTAAGCCATGGGTTCCCATTTAAATCTGTGTCTTTGAGCCCCTCCATTAGTCCTTTGAGAGAAAGAAGTGCTCTTGGGAGGCAGTTCATCTCATCCTTTGGCAAACTTCTGAAGGAGGTCATTAGGCTGTAAAGCTGAAGTTCTGTTTTCTCTGCTGACTAAAAGGGAGTCTGGATGACCGCAACAGATGAAGATACCAACAGAGCTGATCTGAAGACAGGTGAAATGAGTCCCATTCTTCAGATGGTAGAGCAGCACTTCAATTAGACAACAGACTTGAGATGGATCTGCCCACACGTTTTTCTTAACAAAGCACAAAAATGACAAAATGCTCCTTCAGCTTTGAACAATGTCTTACCTGAACGTAAATTAGAATAAAAAACTTGAATTAGAGAAGCTCTGCTCAATGGAAAAAAACCAGCTACCTGCAATTAGCATGACACCCTGTCACTTCAGCCCTTGCAAGAGGGGAGAGGGCGCCCTTTCTCAGCCTTGCTCTCAGTTTAAAACTCTGTAATGCCTTCCCGGTTTGCACCAAAATCTGCATAGCCCAGGTCACCTTTTTTACTCTCTGTGTGCCTGCTTGCTGCTACTGCCAGCAGTCTCCCAGCATCTGCTGGTGTTGCTGACTACCTCCTGGCTATGCCTTTTGCCCTCTCCTCCTGCTTGTCTGACCTGAGCTCCAGGGCAGGGGCTCTACCAGTGCTCTCAGGGTTCCTCCGGACGCAGCATACAGCAGCTAGCCAAGCTGCACAGCTCCTGTGCACACACAGAAATGGAAAAATGAGCTGGTAGTCAGATATTGTCCACTAGAGAAAACAATCTTCTTCATTGCTCTTACAAACAGCTAAATAGCTCAGACCACTGAAGCAAAACACCATTTTCCCAGCTGCTGAGGGGGAGAGTGGCTGTTTTGGCAGAGAACAATTCTCACTCACAGGTAAGATAAAGAAAAAAAAAAAGAGTTCTCAAGTGGCAGCTTCCTTTATTGCTTGGTTTACTATCTTTCCCTCAAATCAACCCATGAGTATGAGAAATTCACAAAGCTGCACTTAAATCAAAATGTATGTAGTCCACAGACAACATCACTGCGCTGTCCTTATTTCATGAATCACCTTTGTAATCCTCTGGGATCACAGTCTTGCCACACCAAAGCAACAGTTCTGAAATAAGATGGAGGGGCAAGAATAATCTTAGATGTGGTGGTTAAGAAAGGACCATTGCAGCATATTTCTATCCTGACTTAACTTTGTTCGATAACACAGACTAGGGAACTTAATCCAGAGATTTCTTCATCAGTCACAGCTTGTGTTGGAGGAATGGAAGAGTTATCAGAAAGACATTGAGAAATGGTTGAGAAATGACCAGATTTTGAGGAAAGCCCCATATCCTTAGGCATGCAAAGGTTAGATGTGGTCACCTAGTTTCTAGTCTGAGTTTCCTTGGCTTTAGCTTGCCACTCTTCTAAATTGGCCTTTGGCTTCTCAAGGAACATTTGTGCCCTCAGCTCTTGGAAATCTCTTTCTGTACTCATTGTTAGACTGAGACCAGTGAACTTCTCTAATCAAGAAACTATGTGCTCCCATCTCTCCTTGAGCAGGTCTTTCCAGATCTCAGTCCTTCCAGTGACTGTTCTGAAACCTTTCTGGTTTTCCTTTCTGATGTTGTTTTCCTTGTGGAGGATAGTATCTGAACAGAGGATCCTTTAGAGATGTCACTGGGGCTAAATAAAGAGGTATCACTCTGCCCTACTATCACTTGATCTCTTTAGATTTCTAGATGCAAGGATCATGCTGGCCCCAGTAGACTCAGTCTCACCTTGGGAGCTAGCTTTAAAACTGTTTCTCCTGTCTGTGTTCCAGGACTTCTCTCAATCTTAGATTTATTCTCTCTGCCTTGATGCTCTTTCTGACAGGTCATTCAGATCAGCTCACACAGAATGTGTGATGAACCCCATCAGCACTCAGCACTGTCTGGCTACAAGTAAATGTGGATCCTAAAATTTCAGTGAGGTTTGCCTCTGGGAAGTCTTGAAGATGCATGACCTTAGGGTTCAGATTGGATGGATCTGTAAATTTTTTGATTGCACAGCCCCAGGGCATGAGAGAGTCCCACTTTCCCCTTGTGTCATCCACCCTTAAGTCATCACTGAGCATTGTCATCTTAACTCCTAGGTTTGCTCTAGGCGTGAACAACTCTCTTCAGTCTCAGGGCTCCTATCAACAGCTGGTGATGGGGGCAAAACCGGGAAATCATCCTGAACTACACAAGAGATTAGCAGGCTGAGATCACTCCAGAAGTAGGAGCTGGGGTAGTATCCTGGGTCTCATCCTCCTCCCACGGGCACCTATGCCCATGTTTCAAAACCAGGCTTACAGGTGGCTCTAAACCTGAGGCCCAGAGGAGATAAAACAGCACAGGGGGGAGGATGAAGGATTTGCTCTCCTCCTTGAGTGCCTGAACCAGGTTTGGACACAGGATTGGCAGTGTAGGGTGGCTTGGGGTAAAGCCTGTCTTGTTGCTATGCTAAGTCTTCTCAGAGGCTAGGTAGGTCCCTGAAGGTCCTCAGCTGGGGTCTGTTGCCTGTTCTGCTATCATTAGCTGTGTTAGAAAGGATGCCTGTCTGTGCGTGTCTCTTTCTTTGTGTCTCCCCACATGGCCACAGCTGTTCTCTCATTCTGTGAACTTGGCAAGTACTTCTGGACGGTGGGGATCGCATTTCATCTCCTTTCCATCAGCCTTGTGAGGGACAGAGCAGCAAATGGCAAGGCAGAGTGCACAGTTAATTTACAGGGAAATTGTCTTTTCCTGTGGTCGGTTTTGTCTCCTGGCAGTGCACAAAGGCAGCACCATTATCTGTTTCTGCCAGCGCTTCTAGTGCTGAAATGTCTGTAATTAAAGGCATGCCGAGTTGTAGATATAGGATATCTTAATTACATGTGTGTGAATAAAGCGTTTAACAAGATGTAAGAGGTCCTTCCCTTCCCCTTGGAGCCACCAGATCAAAGAGCAAACCTGCTCCCTTGGAAACAGACAAAATGTGTTGGTTTCTGGAGGGCTGTTTTGTCACCAGACTTCTCTCCAGACTTTTCTTGGGCTAGTGCCAAACTTTGAAAACAATTAAATAAAGAGTGGGCTGGTACAACTGGTGCTGCAGGAGCTCCCTCGCTTTGAGAGGTAGCCTCTGCTCAGTCGAAGCCCAGCAATGCACGCAATGAAGACCTCAGTGAATTGGGGCAATGCTGCCTCTCACTGCAGAGGCGCAGGCAAGCCTGCTTCCTCGAGCAAGACCTGAACTGTCCAATTTGCAGCTAGCGCCTGCTCAAGTAGGTGAGCTGAATGGTTTCATTCATTGGCTTCTAGCCCCCAGCTGGCAGGAGGCAGGCGTACCCTGATCCTGTCCCCCCTGTATTAGGGCCAATGAACAACCTGTACCCTGTCATAAAGGTACCGTCTCCTCAAAAAGGTCCCATTTTAACAGATTCCTCCTGCCTCCTTCACCCAAGGAGAAGCTCTTACCAGTCCTAAGTGTTGTGGTCACCTTCTATACCCATGGGCAGTCTAGCGCAACATGAGTCTGTAGGCAGGGACAAGCAAGTGAAGGAGTACGTGACGCTGCATTGGAGCGATCAGATCATTTGCCTGGGAGAAGAGGCTTGGCTCCTTGGACTGTTCTTGCACCACATGTTCAACAATTATTGGCAAAAAAGAGGGGCCAAATAGAGGTGCTGGGAAGGTATATCCACACCTGTCTCCAAGTACACTTCTGGGCAGCATACGCTCTCTAAAGACGTTGATTTGGGATCTTGCCTTTTCCGCTCCAGTGACTTAGGTGCAACAGGAAGAAAAGTCTGGTTTCAAGTGAGGCTACCAAGAGATGAGTCTTTAGTGAGAGGAACAGAGAGCCCTTTGCCACAGAAGCTGGGGTGTTTTGTGGGAAAATAGTTACCCCTGGTACAACTGAGGAGCAAAGGGGACCCTGGCTGCGAAAGCTAGAGGATCACTTGCTCTGAGATCAGGGAACCAGAAGTTCCCACAGTTAACTCTTCTGGCCTGCAGTGACTATTTATTGCAATACCTTTTGGGGCAGCTTGAAACTCCAATGCAGAAGTCAACAGCATGATACGGCGGGTTTCTTTGACAACATCTCTAGCCCTTTGTGGTTCTGGGTGACACAGGAACTTCACACTTCATCCAAAACAGCTTGGCTAGACAAAAACAATTAAATATTACCAATGCTTTTTTTCTGCAAAAAAAAGGAAGTGGCCCTGGGAGGCATGGTTTCCAGCAGCTTTGCATCAATTACTCTCACCTGCTTTTCATTTCAAGTCAAACACATCAGTTTGGGGCTATCCCTGGGCCGAGACCTATTTGGAGTTGTGTCCATGATGGCTTATGGCTTGACGTTAGTTTGAGTGAAACCAGCGCCTAGTATCTGGCTCTCTGTTAAGTGAGTGAAAACATTCATTTCATTCAAAGTTAAGGTTAGCCATATTTCTAAAACTCTTAGGGGACTTTTAAAATGGCTTTTCAGAGTGTGCTTACAGAGGGAAAGGTGTTCATATCAGTTTTAAGACCTCACTGGGTTTTAAAGGTAGGATAGAGGCTCCTAAATCACTTTAGAAAATCTCAGCTCCCTACATCTACAATGAGAAAGAAGACACTGTGATGCAAGCCCGGCCCTCCATAAAACAGGCAAGTCAGCAGGCGAGGTCACTCACTCATCAGCTTTACTGCATCCCTGGCCAGGTGCCAGCAGAGCTTCCCTAAATGGTGCTACTGGACAAGTGTCCTTGGCAAGAGGGGAAGCACACTTGGCTTGCAGAGCCTTTGTCATACCAGAGGGAATGCACTGGGAATAAGACTTAGTGGAGAGCACTGGGATCAGGTGGAGGAAAGGTAAAGACGAGCTTCACGTGAGTGTTTATTAACTGCTCTGCTTGCAGCTCCAAGGTGATGGGCACAAAACATAGTAAAACACAATACAATACAATATAAGTATAAATAAAGTATAGCTCTGCCCAAAGACAGCTGGGGGAAATGGAAATAGCAAATCAAGCTTCATATTCAAAGTAAGTGTTAGGCCTGTTGGAAACACCTCCTGTTGCTCTTGGGAGCAGCAGCAGAGGTGCAGACAGGTTGATCATTTGTTCCCTTGTGGTTTTTGCAAGGACGTGGTAGCTGTGTGCTTACCCAGGGATGCAGTGCATGGTGGTAAATATGTGGGATCTCTCTCCTACCCAGGGACAAGTTAGACCTCACCAGGTCTTTAATTCAAATACAAAAGCTGAGACATGATGAGGCCTCCTCATTGCTTGCACCAGGAAAAGGGAGAGGAGGGAACAAGACCACCCGGGGTTCTGGGATTTCCATCCCCTTCACACTTGCTGATGATGGGGTTGGCTCCTGGACAGAGGAACAGACACCTCCACTCACTTCCTTCAACAGCCCCAGCCAGGATGGCACCCAGCCAGTCAGGGTGTCTCCGCAGCCTGGCTGGGAGGCTGGAGGCCAGCCAATCACCATAACCACGGTACAGCATTGCCAGTGCCCAGCTCATCCTAGGCAAGCTCCCTGCCTTCCCAGGAGCTCCTCCAGGCCCTTCCCATGCCCTGCACCACGCACCTCCATCACCTGCACAGCTCCCACTGCAGGCATCTTCCAGGGGTGCGTACAGAGAACGGGGCTGCTCGGGTGCAGCCTGTCCCAGCCTCTCTCTGCAATGCCTTTGATCTAGCGATGTAATAAAAAGCAACCACCCATATTTACCCTGAGTCTGGATAAGCTTTCCCTCTTCATGACATTACTGTTTTCTCTATGGATCAATTTCTGCCCTGCGTGTCTTGGCTTCTTTTTATAGTGGATTAAATTGTTTTGATTAAATGAAAATGCTGGTGTCTTACCAGGGAGTCTCAGGGCTTCTTTATCATATAAACAAACTGCAAGGAGGTGGGTAGGATGATCACCCAGCAAGAGCAGAGCTGCTGCATGTTGCAGAGAGAAGCGTTACACTGAACATTCATCCCTGCAGTTCATTATCTCATGGCAATAAATTTTATATCTTGGCTTTCTTTTTTATTGCCATAAAACATAATGGACTGTTTCCAAGTTAAAGCCGTGATGCTGGGTATAATCTGTCCAGCAAGCAATAAAGCAAGGTGCTTTTTAAAAATTTCCTCCATTGCTTCAATCCCAACATAAGCAACCTTCCTGAAATAATTCAGGGGAAGCAGAGGCTGGCAGCTTCTGATGAGTCAGCACAGAGTGCACGGAGAGGTTTCAGGGCACGTTCAAGCTCTTTGTCTGACTTCTCTTGCAAGATGCAAAAAGGCAGAATATCTACCTGAGGTAACTCTGGCACACTGTTGCCATAGTTACATGAACACTTTGTAATCATCAATAGATTTGTTCTCCTAACACACTGCTATGGTCAGGGATTAATACCATCTCTGTTTTATAGATTGAAACCTAAGGCAGAGAGAGTCCAAGGGCACACAGGAGCCAGGAGGCAAAGCCAGGAACTGAAATGCAGCCTGAAGGTGTCTTTGTTAGACCCTGAATACAGTCTTGAACTTCTGGCTCCAGCCTGGTGCCCTCTCGTTCATGACATTTTCCACTGGTAACAAATAGTCAACCACGGCACTTAGCTTGGTCTTTACTTTGACGCTGGAAGTAGTTTCACTGTTTGCTGCAAAGACATCACACTTGGGAAATACTCCAATTCCCTTCAATACGGCCTGTATCAAACAAAGCACAAGAGCAAGTCCCTCAGGATGCGGAGTGGGGACAGGCAGCTGAGGGTCTTCAGATGAGGTATTTTTCTCTCCAAATTAATCTCTGAGATACAGCTAGGAAAGTAGCACCGAAGACATCATAAATTGCATTTTCAAGTATTTTTGGCTGTACCATCTAAAGGGGTCGAGGGAAAGGCTACCAAAGCGTTAGCTCTGTCAAGAGCAAATATCACCAACACTAAATCATGTTTGCCTTGAGGTTTCTAGGAAAAAAAACCAACTTATTTTTGTTGTTGTCTCACCTGGAATTTTTTTCAGAAAAGCTAAATTCTGCCAGCCAGAAGATAAATTGAGCTCAAAGCCTATTGCAAATTTCAACCTAGGAAAGTCTATTTGCCTTACAAATTCTGTCCCTTAGTAGAAATGGTTAGTATTTCTTCTTACCTTAGATTAATGCATAAAGGTAAAAATACTGTTTAACACACACGTCCACATGCATACATGTGGTAATTTTTTTACAGATAATACGTTTTCAAGTTTTCAAATTGATCCCTGCAATTGCAAAATGACAGTCTTACAGCACTGAGAAGCTATTTCTGAGTATGTCTGGCATTTACAGAGGGTGAAACACTTTGAAAATCCTGCTAATCCCTGACTACATTTTGAGACCTCCAGATAACTTTAAAAACCCAGTTTCCGTGTCTGTTCACAACCAGGGGCTAGTTCCACATCTAATTACAAAGGCAATTCTGAAGGAACTATGAAGCAATTGTTAACTGACTTTGGACTTCACTTTCATTATTTCCTCTCCTCTGAGATGGTGTAAATCCAAAGTAGCTTCACTGAGGCTGCTGGAATTAGGAATATAGAAATGAAGGACTGGAGGAGTCATATGGTACTGAAGCAATGTGAAAGTCGTGCCTGTACTTTTCAAAAATGTTGCCATAAGGTGCAATGTTCTGCTATGGAAATGGAAAAGCTCCTGCCTGTTATGAGCAGGCTCAGTAAGGAGGTAACCTCATTGCTAAAAGCAGAAGAGGCTTGGTGTGACACATACAGGAGTGAAACTGGGCCCTGATGCAGAGCTATTAGTGCAAGGTGGGGAACCAGAGCATGTGTGAGTAGTGCTACAGGCTTTCACCCACCTTGTTAGCAACCCCTAGCATGTGTGGTACTGCCTCTTCACAGGTGTGCTCTCCTCGCTGCAGGAAAGACAGACCATGAGGCTGAAATTCCTCCATTCGTTCTTCCTCTGATGTGCTGTCTGGTTATGGATGGGACGTGTTAGCTCCTCATTCCTCTAACATCATTCATCTGTTTAAATTACAGACTTCCACATGTGTATAACACCTGGCACAAGGGAGACTCTAGAAACCCTCATGATCACATGAAAACTCTCAGCTCCCTGGGTCTAAATGACCTGAAAGCATTCCTGCTGCTGTCTGAGCTATTCTGGTCTGGTTGAGGGATCAAGACTATTCTGCCTCAATCAGAATATCGCTCAGGCTCTGCACAACCTCCTTTTCCAACCACGAGGCAATGTTTAGGCAGTGAGAGAGCACTTAGGGCAGTAAAACTGGAGCAGTAACTTCTGGGTTGATGCTGTTACTGGGGGTTGGTACTCTCAGAGTCATTGGACAACTGTATTGAACTCTTCTCCTGGACACGAATTGAGATGCAATCAAATGTAGGTGTCTAAAGAAGCCAATGTAGGTGTATAAAGAAGCCCTGCCTACCATCTCTGATGCCTGACACGCTTTAATTTCAGCTTCTTTAATAGCGTCTGAATGACCAGCAGCACAGCAAACACCTCCTTGGCCTGATCCAGGCCTTACCTGAGTTAGAGGGAATCATTTCACTGGATAGGCTTACCAATTGCTTATGCATAGTGCAGGATGAAGTGTATCTTGTATACAACCCCAACTAAAGCAGATCAGCCATTTCAGGGAGGACTTGCATCACCAGCCAAACCTGCTGGCTGCACCTGTCCATCCCCATGCAGAAAAAAGGAGTCCTGTAAAAACAAATTTTCATCAGCTTCTGCCAATCATTTCTGCTCTCCATCTAGCTTAATTACAATTTACCATTTAACTCTCAGGCAAGTGTTACATGCAAAGTTAAAAGCCTCCCTCTTTACTTTCCCCTTGCATTTTGGGAAAGGTTGCCTGAATGGCCCATTTAGCATATGAATACTGGCTACTAATTTTATTTCATATTAAATGTCCTGCAAAGTGAATTTCACAAGTCTTTGCACTTCATCCACAAAATTAAAACAGTTGAGGAAGGGATCTGCTGAGGGAAGATGCTAAAATTGTCCGTCTTTAATTAATCCTTAAAAGAACATGCTGAGGTAGAGAGCCTTTACTTCATGTCAGAATTTCCCTGTCCACAACAATATTAATTCAAGCATTATGGACTGGGTTAAAATTAAGTGAGACACAGATTGTTGGAGCTCTGCCATTCATTTAGGTTGCACTGGGTTCGTGGGTAGAAGAAGGTGTCCCCCAGGCAAGAATGGGAGCACTTTCAGCCCCAAAACAGAAGAAGCTTCAAGGTCTGTCAGGAGTTCCAGTGGGTGAAGAAGGAGAGATTTATGGTGTAATCCATTACCAAGTGTGTGTTGGGGGCAGACGCAGGTGAGACCACACAGAAGGAGACAGAGAGCAGAAAGCAAGAGCCAAATACAGCCTCAGACCATTGGTAGCACAAACCTGAGGTGAAGGATAGATCTGGGGGTAAGTGGTGCCTGGAAAAGTCCCAGGACTGAAAACAGGGGCATGACCTTTGCTGTGTTGTCTTTCTTGATGTCCAAGAAAACAAAACTTTGTGAATTTGTAGATATAACAATTGGCATCTCATATTCAATCACAATTTATCCCCCAAATAGATGTGGCTTTTAGGACTGAAGATTTTACCAGGCCCAGGTGGTCCTGTCCCCGAGCCACACAGGCACTGCAAAGCTGGGATCTCAGCTAACTGGTCATCTTGGCTCCTTCCATGGTCATACAGGCATTGCCAGGGCTGCACAAATGGTTTGGAGGAGGAATAAACACAGCTGCTTAGTACTCGGGGGACAAGCTGTGAGGAGTCACTTGGTGTGGGAGATCATGTCAGATGTGGGAACCCTGGGATCTCTGGGAGGAGTTGACAGAAGATGGCTAAAGGACTTTGGGAGACAGGACCTCAGGAGAGCCCCAGCCCCTCCTCAGAGTTGGAGCAAGGATCAGGCTGTCGTACGGGCTGAGCAGAGTGCTGTGTTTGCAGACAAGGTCCTAGCCCTTGTCAGGGCTCATCCACAGCTCCTAATTCTCACAAAGTTGCCCTGTTTGCTCAGTTACTGGCTGGGCTGGGAAGGGCTGTTCTCCATCCTTCCTCCCTCAGGTGGACTACTGTGAAGGGAGCAGCACAAAATTCATGGATCTGAAAGACTGAGACTCCAGAAAAGATCCTGAAAAGAGGCAGAGAGCACAAGAAGGAGGTTAATGGTTTGTCCCAGTGATGAGGGCCCTCTGGAGAAGAGCGAGGAGTGTCATGCGGCACTCGGTAGGAAATGTAACGTTATTCCAGGTCAAGGATTTCTGTCTGCTTCATTAGAGAGAAGCTGCAGAGCCAGAAGGGCACACAACAGATGAAAATATATATATATGTCATCTTTGGGTTTTGTTCAAGCAGCTCTTTTCAGGAGTGATAGCCAGCTTGTGACAACTTGCAGGCCTTGCAAGCAGCTGACCAAAGTAGAATGAAGATCTCAGTAGCAGCTCTTTCTGGCACCCACGTCAGTCTGGCTTCTTAATGCCATTAGCAAATCGTAATTACTGAACATTTCAAACCTAACATCTCTATCCAGGCAAACACCAGCAGGCTGGCCAGAATGGTCAAGTAAGCAAAATCAGCATGCATAGATTATATGTGTGCACGAGCATCTGTGTTGGTCAGCCTGCCCATCCTGACCCATTAGCTCTCGGCTGCAACATCATTCATCCATGGCAGAGCTCCATCACGCTGGCTGCTCTCTCACATAAAGGACAATGCCCCTCACCTTCCCGGCCTGTCCTGCCTTCCCATAGATTCCCATGCCCTTAGCAAAAGAGGGATGCTGTAAATACAGGCCAGCATGGAAACAGGCAGAAGGAGCCAAGATGAGTTACTAGGATCTACAAAAGAGGCCATAACAAACTGTCAGCCCTGACACAAGAGAACTGGACCCTGAGTGCTATTGCTCCATAACATTGACAGTGGGTGAACATGGAGCAAATGGAAAGAAACTGCATCCACCTTGTCCCTCCCTGGGATTTACTACCGCTGGGGCAAGGGCAGCCTGTGCTGGAGTTAGCAGAGTTCAGTGCCACCTGCCGTGGTTTAACCCCAGTCAGCAACTCAGCACCACGCAGCCGCTTCCCCCTCCCCCCTCCCAGTGGGGTGAGGAGGAGGAAAGGAAAAAAAAGTAAAACTCGTGGGTTGAGATAAGAACAGTTTAATAACTAAAGTAAAATATAACACTAACAATAGTAATAATGAAATATAATAATAGTAATAATAGTAATGAAAAGGAATATAACAAAAAAAGGAGGGGGGAAGGAAAAAAAAAACAGTGATGCACAATGCAATTGCTCACCACCCACTGACCGATGCCCAGTTAGTTCCCGAGCCGCGATCCGCACCTCCTGGCCAACTCCCCCAGTTTCTATACTGGGCATGACGTTCCATGGTATGGAATACCCCTTTGGCTAGTTCAGGTCAGCTGCCCCAGCCATGCTCCCTCCCAGCTTCTTGCACACCTGCTTGCTGGCAGAGCATGGGAAACTGAAAAGTCCTTGGCTTAAGATAAGCGCTACTTAGCAACAACTAAAACATCAGAGTGTTATCAACATCATTCTCACACTGAATCCAAAACCCAGCACTGTACCAGCTACTAAGAAGAGAGTTAACTTTGTCCCAGCCAAAACCAGGACACCACCATAGGTTGAAGGCAATAAATCAGTGGCCAGTAATAATTACAGCAGATAGGATCTTTTCCCTTGGCCACTTAAGAAGAGTACTTCCAGCGAGCCAAAAACTGGAAATGCCCACAAGCAGCAAGGTCAAGTACTCAGCTGAAGCAGTGTGGTGGACCTCTGGGTCACCAGCAAGCAGGGGACAGGAGGTGAGAGGCTGAATGTGCAGCAACCACTTTTATGTGTCTGCCATCATACCTGCCCAGAAGCCCTGGGGGGAGAGAAGGCTGGAAATGCAAGCATGGTGTTTGTCCTGGACATTGGCACAGTCACAGGCTGTTTCCACTTTGTTTCCCATGTAGTCAGTTCCCTTGCTAAGTAGTTGATTTAAATAAGAACATCTATCTTCTAAATTGTGTGTATCAAACAATCAATCACTTGGAGGCTGAAAACCTCCCCAAATCTGTAATTATGGTGTCACAGCTGATTGTGATGAAAGTGAAGCTGTCAGGGAGACATTTGTGAGACAAACACACTTGCGCACAGCAGTTTTCCCCAGAGTGCTATGGCAAGCTTTCCTGCCATATGGGGCCATGATTAATAGCCCAGCCTATATGTAAATATTTAGCTGTTTAGGAAGCAACAGGATCCAATTACCTTTCAACCCATTTCTCTCCTCATGATAAAACACAAAGCAGAATTTCTGATTTTTTTTTTCCTTACCAAAAAAAAAGAAAAGGATTAAAAAAAGCTCCGATGACTCATATTCTGCTGATGATATTAAAGACATTCTTCTCTGTGCCCGAGGTAATACATGTTGAGAGCTCAGCTGGGCAAGGCAGCTGAAATCTCTTATTTTCTCATTACTATAATGTCCCTCTCCAAGGAAGTGAATGCTGGCACTTTCTGCTGATAACCCCTCGTGACTGTCACTGTGACAGTGGCCTGGAACCAGAGCTCTTGCTGGTACATGATACTATCTGAAGCAAAGCTTTTATCATGAGCCCTGTGGTTTTTAGGACAATTCTTAAAGCTTGCAGTTGCTGGGAGGAAGAGCTGCCTGAGAATCACAGCAGTCCCTGGAGGGAAAACCAGACTTTTCTGGCTCTCAGAGTGGCAGGGACAGTTTGAAGCTCAGCTTTATGTGCACCCAGAACAGTGAGGAGAGGAGAAAAATAAGCCTCCACAAAAATTTCATTTTTTTAAACTATTTTATGACTTCTCTGGCAGGTTCAACATTTTTTTACTGTGTTCTCCTTTCCCAGCAGGACTATCCACCTCCATGCCCCAGCCCTCTCCACACTCTCTCCAGAGCCCCAGCACATCCCCTCCTCGAGGCGACACTGGGAACTTCTTTTGGCTGGTTACAAGTACCGTTTGCTGCCTTCCCTGACTTGATATATGACTGCTACCGTAGCCTGGATCACCAGGCTTCCTCGAGCTCCCAGCTCTGGGCACAGGGTCATGGCTGGACTGCTTGGAAAACCTCTTTAGTCATGGTAATAATTCCAGAGGGAGGTGCTCAAGGAAACACAGGTCAAGGTGGTGTGTCCCACACGGCCTTAGTCAGCTTTGTCTCCGTGGAAACGGTGCTGCTGAAGCAAAGTGCAGATGGCCCCTTGGGTAATGGGAGCTATCCAGATTAACTATTGCTGCTGCCACACTGTTAGCCCCTCCCAGCCCCTGGATTCACAGAAGTCAGGACCCAACTAAACATTAACGGTGTTTAGGGCATTCAAAGCAGAGAGCTGTCACTCTAGGTACAGCCATGGGACACTGAACACTGTGTTCTTATTAACAGGGCCAGGACATTAACAGTGCCTAAAGATCCAGCTTGGCACAATGAGATTTTCAAATGCAACCTGCAAGGACTGGAGTCCTGTTGGTCCCTCATGCAGCAGAGAGATGTCTGTTGTCCAGCTCCCATGGGAACCCTGTGGGACCAGCTGGGATCCTGACTGGGGGGGTCCCAGTATGGGCAATCTTCTGCACCAGTCCTTGGAAAATAAGGCCAATGAGTTCCCAGCATGGCTGGGGAAATGCTGTCCCTCTGGCTGCTGTTGAACGGCACTGAGGCCAAAGCTGGCTGTGCTATAGCTCTGCTGCTTTAAGTGCTGTCAGTCATTATGTACTGTGGTTGATGAGACTGGGAAGTTCAGGGCCTGAACTTACGCCATGGTCCTGACAGGCAGGATGCCCAACCCCTTTTCAAAGTCTCTAATCAGTGCTGTAAGTAGTTGTTTTGCTGTTCCTACACAGGGGGCTGCCCAGGGGATATTGCCTCTGGCTGGCCTCTCAGCTACTCTGTCACTGCTGCAACTCATCTGCTTAGGTCTCTACCGAAATGTAAGACAAAAGAGTGGAAGCCATGGCCTAATAGCCTGACCCTCCAGGAGTAGCAGGAGCATTGACTCTGCATATAGAAGAGGAAGATAAATCACCCTGTACTGATGTGTGGCCTCCTCCAGGGTCAAGGGGCTCAGGATGCAAATACGGGCACGCTGGACAACCGCAATGAAGCAGAGGTTGGGAGAGACACACCGTGTATAGGAGGAAAAGCATTCGATGGAGGTGGAACCAGACCTGTCCTAAAAATGGAAACTGCTTCTCAGAGAAGCTTTCGCATGAGATCACAGCAGCAAAAGCTGCACAAAGATACTTTCCAGTGCAGCTGAGAGGTGCTGAGCCTCATCCATGCCTGCAGGCTTCCTGCCCCTGCCCAGCCCAAAGAGGACACTGTCTGCTGTCCCTATGGCCTCCTGGAGGACACTGGCTGTCCTGGGACACTGCCCACTCTGCAGTCCAGGTCCATGGCCAGGCCAAGTCCCAGCACAAGGCAGCAGCAGGAGGGGACTTCCAGTGGAGGGTTTTCTCAATGGCAATTTAATGTCTAACCTGGGAAATGTTGGGGTTTTTTTTTGTGAAAAGGGAGATTATTGTCTCCCCAGCCCCCAGAAAATTGCCTTTTTAGCAATTTCTAGACAATCCCAGCTGCATTTTAAGCAAAATGGGTTGATATAAACCAGTCAGCTTTACCATTGCTGATAAAAGAAGGCCAAATATGATTAAGAAAGGCACCATCTGCCCTGCAGAGGCACCTTGCATTGAGCATCATTTTTGAGTCAATCACTTTAGTTGTATTTTGTAATTAAATTGGAATGATTTATATATATATACATACATAGTGTGTGTGTTTTTACCCCATCATGGACTATTGAATGCAGAGTTGAAGTCATTTGGCTCTTTGACATGAATCTCTTTTCCTTTAACAAATTGGAATTGCCTTTAAGTGTAACATTAGCTCTCAGTTTTCTAGTGTTACAATATTTTAGTGGGGAGTTATTATTGACTTTTTCTGTCATGTTTTCCCCTGGGACTGTTTCTTCCTAATTACACTTTGCACTCCGCTGATCCTTGGAGATATTCAAAACCTGACTGGATGTGGCCATCACATCCAGTCCTCATGTCCAACCTCAACTATTCCATGCCTCTGCAGCTGTGCAAAGCACAGGGACATGTAGCTGAAAGATCAGGTGACAGCAGCAACGTCCCTGCCAGGCAGCTGGCTCCAGGGTGGCTCTTTGAACATGCAATTAAAGTGTCTGCAGTCCGTCTGATGGACCCAAACTGCTTTCTGCAAAACAGGAGCATCCATTGGGTTTCCATGTCTGGAAACACTGTGTAAAACTCTTCGTCTACATGTAAAGGTCTGTTTCGGGTTTTTTTCTTCCTGTGAACAGGTGTGTAACAGAAGAAAGGTATTTTGCATCCATCAGGAAACTGGGCTTTGCTTCTCCTCAATCACTTTGTGAGCCCGGCGGTATCTCAAGGGGCCTTAGCAGAGCTATTTCTGACTTATGCTGATCCAAACGGCCCTCAAACACAGCAAGGCAGTGGGACAGGCTGATGCTTCCAAAAGAGAAAGAAGAAAGGAAAGACGAACAGCAGCAGAAAAGACCCGTGCTGTGAGTGCCTCTGGTGTGGAGGAGGCTGGGATCAGAGAGGAAGGGGAGACTCAGAAGGTTTCAAACCATTTCCACCTGCTCAGCAGTTTCTCCTCTGGATGGATCCAGGTCAGCCTCAGCCCTCTGGCCACAGCCATTTTGGTGTTTGAAGGGACAACATCAAAAGGAGGCACAGAGACACTTGCAAGCGCTGAGGCTTGAAATGTATTGAGTGAAGGAGTCTCTAGGGATCGGTCCCAAGTGTAAAGTACAAGTTGATCCAATGAACTGCAGCGGGGATGGGGGCAGGGAAGGGCTGGCCGTGCAAGCCAGCATGGGGGTATATATCCTCATCAGGGTCTAGAGTCACCGTGTCTTGGATGTGGTTTGCATTAATGCCAGGTTTGATGGGTTCAGACTTCTCCCACAGCTCTGCAAGGGAAGCAGGATTGAGTACATTCACCTCTGATCTGTGATGCAAAGAAATAACTGGCTTTACATTGCAGTGTCCTCACCCACTTCAGACTGTCCTCCTGTGAATGCCTCAGGCCTCAGTCTGTCAATGCCACACAGATGATTTTCCAGCATGGGGGAGGGCCTTGACCTCCAGGGTAAACTCAAAGAAGGTCCATGAAGTCACTGCTTTAGCCTGGTATAAATGCAAAGAAGATAGGAACTGCCCTCTTTTCCAACCTGGGGAACAACAGCAGTGGTTAACTGGTGGTGAACCTGACAGAGTGTGTGATGGCTGAGGACATCTCCACCAACCCACTCCAGCAGGAGAATCCATTGTTTACAAATCACTTTTCACAAGCTCCTTGGAATGTATTAAACAGGTAGAGAGCAAACCAAGATTTGCTAATGGATTTTAAAAAAAGGTCAGAAAGAAGATCCAGCATGCAGCACATCAAAAATCCTGAGGGGAATTTTCTCTGCCTTGATGACAAAGGATATTGCATTTTCCATGTCCTTCTCTTTCCAGGCAGAAGATACCAAATTATGCATGAATCTTCCTCGTGGAGGGGATCTGTCTTTTCCTTTTTTCACTCAGATGACATCACCTTAAGGTGATCCAAATGCCAGGGCTGCTCTATTTTGCAGGATAAAAACTCCATGGATGGGGGACCCAGGACAAAAGAGACCGTGCCTCCTCACCTGAGCGGGGAGTCTGTGGGGTCATGGGCAAACAGGCAGACAGTCTGCTGTGGCTGGTGCGCCAAGCTGGACAGACACACTGAGGACCACCCAACTAGGACTTAAGTGTTTTCAGCAAGACATTTGGCTCTTTGGAAGCTGATAATCACTTTTTAGAGCTCTTGAATGGACAGAGAGTATTCTCCCCCATCTATATGAGATCTATGGTTTAATACAGTGTGATGAAAGCACATGATAGTGAGCAAGAAATAAAAATCTCCAGGCTTTGCCTAGCAAATAAGGGTCCAGATCAGCATCACTGTGCTGGTACAAGAAATTAAGACTTTACATGCTGTTTGGAACGGGATGCAACATATTTTCTATGCAGAAGATACCCACTGGTTCTTTCCAAAGTCCTCCTGAGACATCCTGTTAATTATCTAGTCAGGTCTTCCCAGTGTACCCAGCTGCTTGCAGAAAAAGTAAATGCAGTCCCAGCCTTAGACTGCTTCAACACCAAGCAGACTTGGGCACATGAGCCCAAGTTAAACACTCAGTTAAATCAATGGAGTTATTCTTTTCAGTTGACTAAAGAAGCAGTGACCCTCATCTCCTGCATTAACCTCTAAAGAAAGAAGACAGATTGTTTGCTGAAACACATTTATGTGCTGGGAGGGACCTTATCAAAGTCAGTAGAAGCAGTACTGTATTCCTGCCCCGTCTTCCTGCTCCCCTGTCATGGTTCAGGTTCCCATAGGGTCTGTCTCAGCAACACCAGACAGTGCTTTGCCAGCCTTCTCACCATGGTATTGCAAGCAGTGGGCACTGGATTAAAGGTCTTCCTGTTTCCCCTGTCCACAACACATTTAATTGGGAACCTGGGGAGCCAGGCCTCTCTCCATGTAAGCCTTTTTGCTCCTTCATTCAAAGTCAGGATTTCTTCTGGTTTCCGTGGAAATAAACTGTGCAGAGATCAGAGGAGAGATGCATGTAGTCCCATCCTGCTCTGAGTATTCCCATGTGTGCAATGGGGAGAAGGAACTGGGGGGCACCCCATCAGCTTGGCTGAAGTGCTACATCCACCAGGCTATGTGGGACCAGATACAGGCACAGACACAAGGTCCAGCCATCCCATCTTTGCCAGTACAAGGCCACTACAAGGTCTTCCTTGCCAATGACAAGCAAAGCACGATAGTCCTTTAGCAAATTGTGCCAGGCAGGACACGGCAATATACCATTGGACTCATATTTTATCACCACTTTTACAGATTAGGAAGTCCCTATCCCCTCACTTGTCCAAGGTGCACAAAAGCATGTCAGATGTACAATTAGACTCAGATTCCCCTGGCTGACCTCTCCAAACAGCACCCAACTCAGACCTGACAGAGAAAGGAAAAAAGCCTTCCCAACATGAGGAAAACCATGTAGTTATGAGTTCTGTTTGTGGCTGCCCCCCTCCCAAACCCACATACAACACTATGGAAGATACTTCTGCAGATAAGTGTTTGCATGCAGAAATATTTTGCGGTGATGCCAAAGTGAAACTTTTGTATGTGGTTTCATGTCCCCAGACACGATCCATCATCTAGAGAGATCATCATCATCCATACCATCTTTCACTTGCTGTGGGAAGTCTGAGGGAAGTACACAAGGACAGGCTGTTTCCAAGAGTCTACCAAATGCCATGGAATAATCCAGTGCACTGGCTATGTCTGCACTTCTCTGGCTTGGATCTGAGTAACAACATCGCCATGCCAGGAGCTGTGAGGAAGGTCTTAGTCCTGCAGCAAGTTGGAGAGAGGAGCTTCTCACAGACTGCTCCATGGACTCCTTCAGAGTCATGTCACGGTGCAGGGTTGAACGACCATCAAGGAGGTTCACAAGACCACTGTACCAGGCTGCCAGTACCATGAGCATGGAAGAGGACCTCTCTCTTGCACTGGGGCACAGCTGAACATGAATCTCTGCTGCACATGGATCCAGCTCCTGCTGCAAGGTGCGCATGCAGAACATCCCACAGTATCAGCACAGGCTGAGCGCGTCCTATGTGCCCATCCTCTGTCACCCTTTGCTTCCTGCCATTGTTCCTCTGGTTCAAGGTAGCAAGAGCATAGGGTCAAGGGAGTGGCTGCCTGGGGACCATCAAATGCAGAGGGGGATGGTTTAGCACCACAGAGACTACCCAGACAGTGTGCAGGTGTTCTGTGGGAGAGAGGGGGGGCAACCTATCTGCAACCTGATGTACAGAACCGTGTCCTGTCATACTCAGGAGGGAGAGAACTGTGATTGTGCAACATAAATCCTATCAAAGCCATGTGCAAGTGAGCAATTACCTCTTGGGAAAGTTAAGCCTTTGGCATTCAACCCTGTGCGATTGCAAAGAGGGAGAAGCAGAAGGTGGAGATGTCATTAGACTATTAATAACTACCTGCATGGTAAAGCCATTGCAAAATGATTTGACAAAATAAGCAATTCCTGAACCAATGCCTTCTGCTACTCCTGTTAATTTAAGTATCAGTAGGACTGGCAAACACCCCTGCTCCTGCTGGCATTTCTCAGTGTACAGCCACAGCCATTGGCAGGGGAGGATTTGCAAACTAGATCTCTGGTCCAAAAGCAGGGGCTAAAACAGGTCCAGTCCTGTGGGCTGGGACAGGCTCAACATCAGAGAAGGACATGGTGCTGTGTGGAGTCCTTTTATGTCATTTTCAGCTTGTATGTGGAGGTCTCCGAACCCAACAATGAAGTGCTGCTGAAAGGAGCGGGCTGGGAGCCTGAACTCCTGTGTTTGCTCCTTCCACACTCACCTTCCCTGTCTCTCCACTCCAGCCAGAGGGACGTTTTCAAAACGTCTTCTCTTTGGATTTCCTTTGATCATACCATCTTTTTACACTGCACGTTCATTCTCCAAATAACAAACATGCTTCAGAGGAAGCACCCAGGCTCCTCAGGATGCACAGCTCTGTCTTTGCTGAAGATACTTCACATACGCAGTCTTGCTATGTCGTCGTGGTTTAACCCCAGTCAGCAACTCAGCACCACGCAGCTGCTTCCCCCTCCCCCCTCCCAGTGGGGTGAGGAGGAGGAAAGGAAAAAAAAGTAAAACTCGTGGGTTGAGATAAGAACAGTTTAATAACTAAAGTAAAATATAATACTAACAATAGTAATAATGAAATATAATAATAGTAATGAAAAGGAGTATAACAAAAAAAGGAGGGGGGGGAGGAAAAAAAAACCAGTGATGCACAATGCAATTGCTCACCACCCGCTGACCGATGCCCAGTTAGTACCCGAACCGCGATCCGCGCCACCCGGCCAACTGCCCCCAGTTTCTATACTGGGCATGACGTTCCATGGTATGGAATACCCCTTTGGCTAGCTCAGGTCAGCTGCCCTGGCCATGCTCCCTCCCAGCTTCTTGCACACCTGCTTGCTGGCAGAGCATGGGAGACTGAAAAGTCCTTGGCTTAAGATAAGTGCTACTTAGCAACAACTAAAATATCAGAGTGTTATCAACATTATTCTCACACTAAATCCAAAACCCGGCACTGTACCAGCTACTAAGAAGAGAGTTAACTCTGTCCCAGCCAAAACCAGGACATATGTGAACCCCAGTGATGGTCTCTGGCCTCTGGTAAGGAGTTCGATACTGATATCTCCTGCAGAGATCACTGCCTATGAGTAGGACTCACCAGCACCATGCCATGAGTGACTTTTCTAATTTTTGCAAGAGGCAACAGCAGTCTTCAACTCCCAAGCACATGTAAGCAAGTCCAGAGCTTTCCTAGGATACTAATTAGGAGAGAGGGACAGCATACATTAATTATTTCAGTCACAATGAAAGTTTCCCAGATGTTCATGTAGCATGGGTCTGTTTTCATTTCCAGCTTTTTACATAGATCTTCTGAACTAGCAAAAAGTCTATCAATTTCAACATGGCAAAATAGACTCATCTGTGAGTTCTTCCTGAAGATAAGTGACTACAAGTTGGAAGTCTCTGCTTCAAGGCATTTTCCTGATATATAAGCAACAACAACATAAAAGCTTTATAGCAGGCTTCCAAGAAACTGAAAAGCAGAATGCTTTCTCAGATACCCATAACTCAAAAGTAGCCTGTCCAATTCAGCACTTACTCATACAGACAAAGCACTCTCCTCTGGGCTGAGCCTAGACATGAAAAATAAGATGAAGGTTGGAGCTGTCGTCAGAAAGTTAGAAGAACGGTGCATTTACAATTAAGCTTACAGTGGATTCTTCTAGCCTTGACAACAGTCATGACAGTGGCTCCATAATGCCTGTGAAGTACTTTGAGATCACCTGATGAAAGACACTGTTAAAGAGCTGGGCACTATTGTAATATAGGCAAAGCCAGAAGGAAATTGTTAAGCAGACCACCAACTTCCTGCATCCTTAGATCAAACTCTGTTTAAGCCATTTATTTCTTTTTTTCTTATGATTATCTCAAAAAGAAGAGACTTCAAATGAGGAAAAGATGTAGGAATTTTCAAAGAAAAATAAAAAGGGGGTGTGTCTGAACAGCAGCAGAGACTAGTCTGAGCTTGCCACATCTTGCAGCTCTCCATAATTGAATCCAAGCACTGTGGGATTCACAAACGTCTGCAATTATTCCCACAGGGACCAGGGTGTCATTCCTGTCTATCAGCCCTTATCGTTCCTCAAGCCTGCCAGGACTTCAGTGCCCAGCTGAACTGCTCTGTGGGACCTGGAGGCACTGGGATATATGAACAAATTGGTCAAACCAGAGGCTTGTTCAGTCTTACCAGACAAACCAAGAACAGCAGAAGTTAGGGGCTCTTAGCTAGTAACAGAGTCAATAGATGACACAGTTGAAACTAAGGTCACTGACCAAGTTTATCCTGACATCCTACTTCCAGGTGACAGTGCACTCTGTTCTTGCAGCTTCAACATCCTTATCTCCCCCTTGCTCTTCAAGGGCTGTCTTCTTAGTCTTCACATAAGGCTTCTTTGCCTGCCTCAATCAAGCTTGTTCATCTCCTTCAGCAAGGGGGTGCAGTGATAGACTCCACAAAAGTAATTCTGAACATTTTTTTGATCTAGGGGTAAATTTGGACATTTGTTCTCCTGCCTATAACTGCCTTCCTCTGAATGATATCCTTCACAGTGTAGCTCCTAGTCCAAACAGAAGACATAATCATGCTGTTTTCCCACAGCTCCTTCATCCTTCCCACAACAGTGTGCCTGCTTTAGCAAGTGCATGCTTTGTAAAGTGCACCTCTTGCATAGCAGTAGAGGAGAAATGACCAGTTCTGTTGTCTTGACCCAGTAGAGAAGGTGTTGAAAATGGAAGGGGCTCCTAAAAGTAGGTAAATTACTCCTTCCACCAATGTGGTACAGCAGTGCTTTGCTGACCAGGGGTGGTCAGTCAACCACTTTCATAAAAATGGTTGCAAAAGTTATGTTTTTTCATAAGATACTCTCTCTGAGAAAAAAATTGGTTGAATCAGCTAGGACCACACATAAAGAAAAAATGATGACAAGCAGAAAATTGCAAAGCTTTGAAAAGTTACGAGCAGTTAGAAAGCATCTAACACGGAAGTCTTTAGGTGACCTAACCTAGCTGCTGCTAATGTTCCAGCAGTAATAAACAATAGCTATTTCCCTTGTCCCTCTCCTTTGGGATTCTCTGCTGCAACATTGGTTGGTACTTGAAGTCCCATAGTTTATAACAAAGCTATTGTCTGTTATCGCAAACACAGTGACATTATTAGAGAACTTACCCTGCAGCAAGATATGAATTAGAGTCAACCTTAGCAGACACCAAATATTTACTTTAGAAAAGGAAAAGATATTATTTCATAAATCAAAATCGTTCCCTTGGCCCTTAAAGGAACTTTAAAAGCAGCCTTGGTAATTACAAAGTACACCACATAATGCCAAACCAATTGAATCCATGGCTGACCCATTGCTTATGGTTTCCCACTTCAGCACTCTGCCTATGACAAAGTGACTGAGTCCCATTGATGGGAATCCCTGATTGCCATTCACTTGTGTCTTGCAGTAGATAGAGAAGCGGTTTTCAGTGGAAAGGCTAAATTCATTTGGGAAATGAAATGAGGTTGCACAGAGGTGCTGTTTCATGAACTGGGGTTATTAACAGTCTCTCTTGTGTGTTGGTTGTTCAAAATGTGAGACTATTTATCTCTCTTGCCATTACCTAGCTTTGTCTCCTCCCGTATGCACTTCGTAGCCTCTTTTTCCTCCTGCCCTGCACATTTACCCCTCGTCTATCTCTAGATGATCCTTTGTTTGCCTACCCTGTCATAGTGCCTTAACTGTAGAGTTCTCTGCACCCTTCCCTGAGGTATATTCATGGGGACTGATTTAAGGCAAGGAGATGATGGAGCCATTCGTTGCTGTCCCACTCTGACCAAAGGAGGATGCTGATTGATATCACATGGGGATCTGAACCTCCTTGGCAAACTGTGTAGCCATCAGTTAATGCTACCTTCCTCAACACCTGGACATCCCAAGCCATGCCAGACCTGTGACAGAATCACCTTGGAAATTGATCCATGATCCCAGTTAGGTTCTCTCCTGCAAACACAATCTGGACTTAGTGAGGGCGTTTTTTTCTTCCTGTTCCCCTAAGTAGAGAAGAATAGTAGTCTGATCAGCAACCACCAAGTTTCTTTAGAAGAGCGGGGGTTGGCCCTGCCTGTTGTTTCTGCTCCTTGCATTGGAGAGTAAAAAGGATCCAAGAAGAGAACACCTTTGGCCTGTGTAGCCAAAAGGGCACATTTCTGGCTCATGTTCAACTTGCTGTTCACCAGTTCCCCAGGACCTTTTCTACCAAGCTGTTTTCCAGCTACTCAGCCCCCAATGAGTATTGGTGCACGAGATTATTCCTTCCTAGGTGCAGGATTTTGCATTTTCCATTGTTGAAGTTCATGAGTTTAACATGTTTTAGAATAAATCAAAAAAATTAGGCTGGAAGGGGCCCCTGGCATCTAGGGCCCAGGCAGCTAAGGAGAAGGTGACCCTTTATCTCAAGTACCTTAAGGCTGAGGTCTCTTGTCTCTTCTGGAAGGGTGAACTGCAGCCAGGACCCAAGCAAGCTCCATGCTTCCCATCAGCACACAGCCCATCCTGCTGCCACTCCCCATCCACAGTCCATATAGAATCATAGAATCACGGAATTATTTAGGTTGGAAAAGACCTTTAAGATCATCAAGTCCAAGCTAGGACTGCTTAGTCCACCACTAAACCATGTCCCTAAGAGCCACATCTACACATCTTTTAAATACCTCCAGGGATGGTGACTCAACCACTTCCCTGGGCAGCCTGTTCCAATGCTTCATAATCCTTTTGGTGAAGAAACTTTTCCCTAATATCCAATCTATTACTTGTTACCTGGGAAAAGTGACCAACATCCACCTTGCTACAACCTCCTTTCAGGCAGTTGTAGAGAGCAATAAGGTGCCCCCTGAGCCTCCTTTTCTCCAGGCTAAACAACCTCAGTTCCCTCAGCTGCTCCTCATAAGACTTGTTCTCTAGACCCTTCACCAACTTCGTTGCTCTTTTGTGGACACTACATATCTCTGTAGCAGAAGGAAAGGTGAGTGGCTTTCTGTTGTAATGCAAAACGCTCTCACTCAGTCCCCAGTACTCAGAGACAGCTTATCATTGTATGCCAGATTTCAAACAACTCATGCTGCCAGTCCTACACTTTAGGACACCCCACTAGAGTCACCTGCTTCATCAGGGACTTGGACGTCTTCAGCAAGAGCTTTTCACTCGAGATAGATAGTCAAGAAGTTTGCAGTTTTAATCAAATACATGCCAAAGGAGAAACACAAGAAACAAAATTAATGCTGTACAGTCACACGGGCTGGTGGATCCCCCAAAACTGACTTCCTTGTGCTGTTGCCAGCAGCACAGGCAGTACTGACTGTGTCCAGGAAATCAGACTTCATGACTGCTTGGCTTAACTGCAGCTGAGGTGACCCACATCCTGGCCTACCTTTGGCCATTTGGGCCAGGTACGGAAGAATAGGGTGCACCCTGAGGGGAAGAACTCCCCACTGATATCAGAATAGCTTCAGCTATTCAGCAAACGTGTGTGGGCAGACACAACTGGGTTTTCCATCAGCTGCAGGACCCACCCCAGACACCCATTTGTTGCTTTGGGCTTCTTCTCTAGAATAAGCCCAGTGAGGAGGAGAAGTCCTTCTGGAGTTGCCCTCCTCAGTCTCTGGATGCAGCAATATCCATTGGTCACCCAGGGTACTTGATGGTATGTGATAACATACAACAAAGCCAACCGATAGACCAAGGGACCCTGCCACTGTCACCACACTGTGTGCCCAGAATGCTGCTTGCTTGTTGGTAGAAGCATGTTGTACGTTAAAGTGGGGACAGAGACCGCCATTCAATCCTGTCTTGACATCTCCCATTTCTGTTGTTAAAAGCCCTAGAGCTGTGCTTGAGTACTGCAAAGGCTGAGGCCTAAAATGAACCAGGTCCTCTAAGGACAGCAAGGCAAAGGGAGTCTTGCCTTGGCCTTTCTGCCAGGCAAATGGGTTCCATAGCTGGAGTATTTTGAACACCTCCCGTTTCAGGCTGTGAACCATTTCACTTCTCTGCTGAGCACTTTTAAAGTCAGGAGGGGGTTTCCAACCCTGCCAGACTCACACATCAACTCACAAGTCTTTACATGTCTCCTCAAGCATTAGGACACCCCCAATCATGCCTTAGCAGGGAGATGACCATCAGCAGAAAGGGGCCTACCCATGTCAACGCAGAAAGCAAGTAACACCCCACTGACTGCAGGCAAAACAGGTCCAATGAGCCTGCTAGCTCTTCTCCCCAGCCGTTGCTCCCTCTGTGAGCAGTCTGCTGACATAACAGTGTGAGGCACAGGGCACCATTATACTAACAGCTCGCTGAGATTTAGACCTGGTTGTTAAAGCTGTTGTGGTCCAGGTATCTGCCCCCATTGTGCTGCCACAAGTCAGCACCCACTGGAGCAAAGCCGACGGAAGGAAGGAGAGGTGCATGCACACTGCAATGACCCTGATTCACCTCAACCTTGATTAAGCTGCTGCTGAAAGCAAGTTTGCACAAATTGCCAGTCTGAAGTGTCTGCAGCAGCCGATGTCCAGCCCACCCAGTGCCACAGGGTAGGCAACTGAGGCAGTAATGTTTTCAAGAGCTGCAGCAAAATCTGCTGAGCTCATTTGCCAAAGACCTCAGTGGGGAATGATACTGCCAGCATGGCTGGCCAGCTGGGGTGACCCTCACATGGCCACGCTGAATGGACCTGGCAGAGACCATGAAGGAGCCTGTGGCTTCCTGCAGCCATCCCATGCCCCAACTCTTACTCTTGGTACAAAATCCTGAAGTTGTCATTGTCCCCAGACATTTCTAGGTCCTGTCACATGGCTTGTCACAAAAAAAAGCAGAATTCTTTGACATTTCAGAAAGCTTCTGCTGGGTAATATCCTGGCCTGCCTGCCAGTGCAACAGCACCACAAAATGATGCTGCAGGAGCAGATGCTGAGTGCAGTGCTGCTGTGTTCTTCCACATGAGTGAGGGGCCAGCTGGAGGGACACTTGGGGCTGGCTCTGGCACTACTAACTCAAGAGGAAAGGCAGCTCTGAGGATAAATCAGGGCCTGTTGGGATCACTGGATCCAGAATGTCACAATGCGGTGACAAAAGAAGGAGATTCAGTAATTTTGTTCTCTTAGAGGACACTTCGGTGCTTCCAGATGGTCATCAAGAAGATCTCTGAGTTGGAGGTTATTATAAAGATGAGACTTTAATACAGCAAGTAGCTAACAAATGTTAGCATGAGCAAATGCTTAATGAGGGGGCATGAGGAATCTTTGTCTCTCTCTGCATCAGGCTGCTTACAAACCACTCCTCAGGTTGTTCCATTTCAGCACATGACCTTTAAGAGAACAGTGACCTTGCCACACTGACCAGGGTTCACTCATGGGAGGTAATACTACATACCCAGAGAAGAACAGGTGGATATTTAGATCTTCTCCAACACTCAGGATGATTGATGGGGCAGGAAGTTACTACCTAGAACAAGGGAATATCCTGACTCTAGTCCACATCAAGTTCTGGGCTAGATGAAAAACCCCAAAATCTTAATTAGCAGTAGATTTGCCCTACATATATGGGGACTAGGCACTGCATTCAGCAAATGGGCTAGGAGGGACACAAGGAAGTCAGGATGACTCTAGGGAGAAGAGTCCTCCATCAGGACACTCAATTATGGAGTCTCTTGAAAGGGGTAAGTAGACCCTACAAGCTTCAACCATCACAAAACCAATTTGACTAACTCTGGCGGATCTAGCTAACTTCTCTAACTGGATGCGCTGGGCCTAGCTGAGGGAAATGAGGTGGGAGGGTGACTCCAAACCTCTCCTCTGTTTCACCAGCTAGATGTTGACTGAGGGTACAGCAGACAGCAGAAGCAGCTTAGACAGTCTGGGGCTGCTCAAAGTTGTGTATAGCTGTTGACATGTTTGGCAGGAACACCAGATCTTTCACGCCTTCCCCTGAGGGGCAAGGGAGGGTGATGTGCATTCATTACACCACCTCTGCACTAACTCCAGGTGCTGGATAAAGAGCTGCTTATTTTTTAAACGTATCTGTAATTCTGCACTCCCTTTGGACCCCAGCTGAGGCTAACACCTGCTGTTGCACAAGTATCTTGAGCCTCCAAGAAGGAAGTCACGTGTCTGATACTGCCCCTCACTCAACATTCATCCCTTTTGTGGAAAATATTCCTGCTGTCCCCTCCCCAGTTTTACAGGTCTTCAGTGTTGATGGAGATAATGATGCAGAGCAAGAGCCATGGGACAGACAGGAATGGTCGGGACAACTCTTTGTTCTACAACCTGTCATGCAATATGAAATTGTTGTCAGAGCTCTGCCAGCACAGGAACAGACACAAGTCCCCTCAGCAACTGTGTTTTAATGAGGAGTCTCCCATGCATGCATGGGGCAGGGAGCCCTAGTCAGCTGGTGAGGGAGAGTCACAGGACAAAAGAAAATGACAGAGAAATGTCAGTCTCATTAACAGCAGATGGGAGCCCAGCAAGAGATACCTTCTGGAGACATAGAGGATGATCACATCAGCAGTGAATGCTGTGCAATGGGTTGGCACAGCAGGAAAAATGGGACTGAGAAGTGCCCTACAAGAGCATGAGTGTGACTTGGAAAGGCACAGCTGGTGAGATACAGATACAACTCCTAGTATGACAGACATCACATGGACATCAGCCCAACAAGGAGCAGCCAGATCCTTCCTGCCTGGCTTGAGAGCTTTCTAAGTGACTTACCCCTTTCCCTGAGAATGGCCCTGCCAGCACCCTTCGGGATCTAACACCCTTGTAGGGGGACTGACACAACAGAGGCCAGTTCCGGGAGAAGTGCACGCTGGACATAGATACTTCAGAGCGAGGCACAAAGCCCAGCCATGGACCCTTCTAGAGCAGATGAATGCTTATAGTCAACATTTGGTCCTGTCATCCCACTGGTTTGCTCCCTCCAGCTCCTGGCTTGAGTGGGAAACAGCAAGATGTTTACCACATTGCAATTTAGTATTAGCCCCTTTGGGACACCAGCTGCTCTAACTCTGGTGTAACTTATCAGTGGACTATAGTCATCTGCATTTAAACATCTAAACCAGCCCTCCATAGTGCTGTTAGGACTCAGTTTGGTTGTACAGCCCTAAGGGTGTATTGCCATTGGGATGCCTAAGACACTGATACCTGCATTTAGCTATAGTCATCTCAAATGAAATCCTGTCCTAGGAGCTCCTGGAAGCCTCTCCTTATGTCGCTCATCTCTAGGATCATCATGAGGTGTGACATTGGCACACCCTGGCACAAGCTAAACTTGTGTCCTTCTGGTGCAGGACCCTCCCCTGGGGGCTCCCCTGATGACACAGGGCAGAGTAAGAAGCCACCAAAGAGCACTGTGCTCCTAAGAGACATTAAGCACACTTACTTACCCTGCAATGGACTGCTCACATCCTTTCTGGGTTTGCATTTTAGACTGATTTTCTACAGCTCCTTGCATTCTTCCTGTTTCTTATTATGGCTGGAAATATTAGATTCCAGGCTTTGCATGTTAATTCTTCCCTGTCATACTCTCCCTACTCCTGTGCCCCTGGCCAAATGATCCCAGGGTATCATCTGCTTTGTTTCACAGAGAATACTTGCTTGTAGAAGCTCATCTTTATTTATCAGGAATTGTGTCGACAAGCCTTTAAAAACCCAGCTGATCTCTATTGCTTGCGTACTGAAAATCAAAAGAGCCTGCAGGAAATCGGATAGAACAACTATTAGATTAAATAAAAGCTGGCCCCTCCATCTCCCTTGATTTCCTAATCTTCTCCACAGCAAGCGTAATGCACACTGTGTTAATCTACGGGACACGGGAGGCTGTGCGCTCTGTGCTTGTGGGCTGGAATTATATCAGCTCCTATACAGGATAATTGAGCAACACATTTTATTGTCCTCATCATTTTCACAGCCTACAGTGTCTTTCAGAGAGAGGTGGGGTAGGGGGAAGGAGAGGGAGGATTTTCTGCAGAGCTGAGCCTACGGGAAATTACGGTTCCTCCCACTGGCTCTGTCTGTGGCAAAGATGTTCCCGGCAGCCGTTGCCGCGTGCCTCTAGCAGCAGGTGGCAGGGAAATTCCAGCTTGTCCTGTGCAATTCTCATTC
Source organism: Gymnogyps californianus (assembly GCF_018139145.2). Classification (NCBI taxonomy): domain Eukaryota; kingdom Metazoa; phylum Chordata; class Aves; order Accipitriformes; family Cathartidae; genus Gymnogyps; species Gymnogyps californianus. Next base: position 12,360,445 of record NC_059489.1, on the reverse strand, counting down.
TCACTTCACCTCCAAGATGTAGGCAGTAGCCACAACCCATGTGAATTTTTCATTAAGTCAAAAATTAAAAGGGGCAAGTAAAAATGTCTGAATACAAGCCACACGACAGAACTTGACCTTCATTTCCTGGACCACTGGAGCTCTACAGCTCTGCTCTTCCTCCTTCAGAGATTTGAGGTCTTGAGGTTCAAGTACCAGATGTGGGTGCCTGCCTTCTCTTCTTGATTCCACCCCACCATTGCCAGTTCATTTGTCCCAGGTAATGTTGTCTTTCTATGCTTCAGTAGTTAAAATTCCCTCTTCACAGTTGCGTGTCCTGAGAAGACCTGCAGAGGTAATAGAGCAGAGAGTGTCCTAAAGACCTAAGAAATGAGAAAGACATCATGTTTCAGAGACTGTCCCTATTGCATAGGCTTAAGAACTGAATTTTTTACTCTGGGCCCAGGTTTTCTTTACCTAAGTGATGCACTGAAGCTATAGATGCTGTAAGCATCCCTGAGAGTCCAAAGTTATATCCACCATACACTTGAGAGGATAGGATTTTTTTCTCTCAGCAAATTCCTAAGCTGCTCAATTAGATGGGAGGAAGCCAGACCTGACAAAATAAGTATTTGCACAGTTCCTGGTTTAATTAGCACTCAATACTCCCTTGTTTAGTGTGTTGAGTCCCAATCTATTGGACCAACATGTCCTTAAGCTTCCCTGTATCTAAACCCTCCCCTATCCCTGCAGTGTTGTGGGTCACTCTGGGACTGAAGTTGAGCTCCTCAGTGCTGTAGGACTGAAATCACATGAGAAGGGTTGTGGGATCCTGAAGGTCTACCTTGTGCTGACATGGGGAAGATACAGGTCTCCCAAGCCTGGTGTGCCATCTTGTGCCTCTGTTCCCATGCATGGTGAGCCAGTGTGCAGCTTTCCTTCCTAGCTTAAATGCACACTGCTGCCTGCCTAAAGACAGAGAGGAGACGATAAAAGGGTTTATTGTAAATAGAGAGAAAGGAGGCAAAGATGACAAAGATTGGCAGCTATCAGCTTCAGAGACACTTGAGATGTCGGTATCTGGGGCTTGCCATGCCCTTGCAGCTGTGTACACATGTGAGAACAGTACCAAGCCTATGGCAATGAACCTCGCTGAGGAACAGAGAAAAGAAACTGGGTTCAGCCCCTGGCTCACGCCACTTCTCATCTTCTGGGCTGAAGCTGCCTCTCACACAGATAAACCAGAGTGTGGGTATGTGCCTGTTCGCTCCCACCCACCCAGGGCCACTGGTCTTTCCAGGGAGACTGGCCGATGAGCCCCAGTTACTGCTGTCACCAGGTGAGCACTCTCTGTTAGGCACACTAACATCAGCTTGAAGTAGTTTGGATTTTCCTGTTGGACACAGCTCCCCACAGCCCCATGATTAGCCCCAGGCCTGAGGGCTAACTCTCCACCTTGTGTCACAAGAGCTTTTTCCACCACTTGCATCCATGGGTTGCCCAGTCACTTCCCGGTGGGAGTGAATGGCCAGGGATGTGGGGACAAAGCTGAAGGGATTGTACAAATCTGAGTGGTGCCTAAGCCTTGTGTAGGCTGTGGGCACAGGCTGATGGCCACATCTCACTGAACCAGACCCTGCTGATGAGGGAAGGGACAAAGCGTCAGTCTGGCATATCACAAGCATGGGTTTAATGGAAGAGAAAAAGGGTTCTGTGGTCCTCCTGGCCCACTGGTACATTCTCCAAGCTGTTCAATGCAGACATGGTCCCTGTCCCAAGCCCTGGCCAATGCATCCAGCCCTGTTCAGTTCACCAGGAGAGAGTCTGGTCTATGACATTTTCCCTGGCGTGTCACCAAGATGGTCTCAGCTGCGAGCCTCTGCTTGCTCTTTTGCCCTTCTCCTTGATAAAGGCAGCTTGCCCAGATGGCTAAAACACAGAACCCCAGGGCAAAGGTTGTCCTTGAGGAGCCTGCTGGTGTTGAGGATCTGCCTTGCTCAGCGCTGGAGCTCAGCTGCAGCTCTTCAGATGCAAAGCGAGCTGGCTGGCAACCCGATTCCTCTGCATTGTGTGCAGAGTGCGAGATATTTACCAATTTTCCATGGCTCAGGATTTTTGTTTCTAAATGCAGCGAATAAGCCCAATAAAGCCAGCAGCCTTGCCTTATTCATCTTCATTGCTATTAAAAGACCCACAACATTTTCAGCTAAAAAGGTGGCTGTATTTTTCTTTTAACACTTTTGCCAAGGACAACAATTAAAGAACAGACTAACTTCCAAGGAGGGCTCTGTTACACTAAAGACTGTTATCATCCTCAGGTGGATTCAATGCTATGAATCATTCGGTTCTCCAGAAGTTTAGTACCTGCTGCTGTGAGGTAAACACATTTTATCACAAGTGCATTACTCTGACTCACTGTAATAAGCATAGCTTTTGAGGCACAGTTGTTCCAGTCCTAAAGCTTTTTAGCCTGATATCATGGTGTGATCAGATTCTTTGAAATACCACTGAGCAAGTTCATTGCCTTGGAAATCATCCTGAGTTCACCTCACTACTCTTGCTGTCTAAGAATTAAACATCTCCCACCAGACTTCGATTTCCTCAGCTCCCTGTGCCTTCAGCAAGGAGGGGTGAGGTTCTCCAGGGGGTGAGTCTCCTGCCCTCTGAAATGACCTGCTCACTGCTGATGTGTGTCTCCACTGTTGGGGACTGGGTTGGCCCAGGCTCAGGTGTCTAACTTCAGACTCTTGCTCAGAGGGGTGAATCTGACCCAAAGCTCAGACTTAGACCCCCCCGGGGTTCACCAGACCTGGCTCCCTTACCTCTCACAGAGACCCCAGGAGAGGAAATCCGCCTCCCCAAGCTCAGTCCAGGGACCAGAGTGACCAGCTGCAGATAAATCTTTTCCACCCCTCAACAGCTCCCTTTGTGCAAAATAATGTGCATGCTTCATTAACTTTTCACAAGATAAAGCAGTGTGGTGCCCTTAAGCAGTGGCTTTGACCAGTGGTGACCACAGGACACAGATGTGTGGGGCTGGGAGGACACAACCCCACACATGCTGCAGCCTTTAACAGGTTGAGCCTGTGTTGTGAGCTGTGTTCTTGTGTTGAGCCCAGGTGAGCTCCCAGCCCAGGACTGGGTTGTACATGTCACACTCTAATAGACAGCAATAATAATAGTGTTGTAATATAGCTGTAAAAACTTTTAAGTAAGCAGAATTTCCCTCAGGCTGGTGGATGGGGAAGAGAAAGTGCCCTCCCTGGTGGAGGGTAGTCAGTTGAGAATGCAGAGGAGTCCAGGAGCAGGGCTGGGGATGCTGGAGCAAACAGAGTTGTCCTGCTCTATTTCTCAGCAAGGTCCCACAAGCTTCTTCCTTCAGCTATTCCAGCCACTTCCCTTGGTGGAAGCTTTCTCTGCTAGGATGGCAGAGGTTTAAGTAGAAGAGGAGCAATGTTTTGAGCCTTCAGAGAGATGAGGTACTTGTTCACACATGAGAAGGACCTTTGGCTCCAGCATTGCTGCATATTCATCATTTGGGGGAAGACCCTTGTCTTTGAATGGAATTCAGCAGCCTCAGGTGAACCTGGCAGAAAACTGCATTTGTTTTTCAGAACACTGTGCAATGTTATGATTTGACAAAAGGCCTTGTTCTCTCTGTCATAGAAAAGAATAACATCCTTATGCTCGCTGTGACCCTTTTATGTGACAGAGTATTAATTCCACTGGATGGTGCATCTGTGGAGCCTGCTCTGATTATACTGCTGGGCCAGATGACAGAGGCAGGCAGGCCACGAGTGTAGCCATTAGACAAGCCCCAGGGAAAAAAATTACCACTGGTGAGACTTTCACAGAGAATGGAAACTAAAACAAAAAAAAACATATTTTGTTCTTCTACTGTGGATTATTTGAAACACAAGACAGTATTATTTCCAACAGATCCTGTAACTCATGAGCCCATTTCTTCCTGAATACCTAGATTTGCTGTGAAGTTATAAGGTTATTTTAAACATATATATATAAATACACATATTTTTCTTTATAAGTATTTTGTAAGTACACACACACCTCCATATATTTTTATGTATTTGGTCTCTTTGTCTTTTTTTGAGTGTGAATTTTCAGGTCTTATTTATGTCATTTCCAGATTTCTCTGTGAAGCTATGAAAGACAGGCAATTCCCTAAAATACAATTGTAAATCAATGAAAGATGAGATCCTCCTGGGACACCATGAGTCTGGAATGTGGGCCTTTAACTCCCCTGCTTCACAGATCCCCAGTTCTTCGTTAAATATTTGTATCTCTTTGCAGTGGTCACCAATAAATGCCATTTTCACTGAGGTTTAATTCATGTGGGAAATGTCAAGTTTTTTTTCAGGAAGCTGATTTTAGTGTAACAAATAGAGCCCTCCTCTTTTTTGGGGGTTTTTTTTGGGGAGCAAAGGAACATTTTCCTAGCCCAGGAATGCCCAACCAGAGCCATTCTCTCAGCAGAGTGCAGGGTTTTTCCTCTGAGGTTTTGACAGTGGCAGGATCCCCCATCACACCAACACCTCATGTGTTCATTTGATCAAAAGCAGTAACAAATAAAATAAACCTGTTGGAGAAAAAAAATTCTTGGGTAACACCTGCGACACCTTACTCATCAGAAGAGGCACAGATCTGATGCCTGCCTGGAAGCACATCAGATTCATCCAGCTGCTGGGGAATGAAGCACCTCCAAAACCCCCACAGAATATGGAAATGGCAGCACACCAAATAACTACTCTGCACTGAGTCGTCCCCATGGTACAGTCTGCAGAGCCCGTCTTTCAGAGGAGAATGGGCAGGGAGGTGAATGCCCATCACTGGAGTCCATTTGATGGTCAGCCTCAATGCCTGACGTGACACCCCCTACCCAGGATTTGGCATCTGCTTTCCCAGACTTCATTAGTTCAAGCATGCACCCCTCCCTTCCAACACTGGTTGTTGTGGGGGATCAGGAGGAGGGATAGAAAATAGAAACCCACTGGAAGGTTTTGACCTGGTCTTTGACCAGGTCCTGCTGGCTGGCTGTAGGAATACCCCCAGTCTTGCTCTTCCTGATCACCAACCTGGTCTACAGGGGCACCTACTTCTGGTCTTTGTTGTCTTTCTCTATTTCACCTGCTACAAGTCCACCCTATCCTCCCTCCACTGCCGTGGAGCACGTGGCAGCTCAAGTGGCGAGTCCCTCCACATTACTGTGTTAGCCCTCAGGGTAAGACTAGGGGCTGAGCTGCCAGCCCTCAGGGTAAGACTGGGGGCTGAGCTGCCAACCCACTGGCCAGGAGACCTTTCCAGTGAAAATAGAGCGTAATACCAGGACATGTCCCGCCATACACTCTGCTGTACTCTGATCTGTGTTAGATGGCAAGGAAACAGAACATGACGGATTTCCAACAAAACTAGACATTTTTGATCGTCCCTCCGTGATTTCCAGACCATGGAGTTTACAAATAAGCCATGGTGAATGTGTAGATGTTTATTCTTTCCATGTCTGCTGTGTTGGCATCAAGGATGGTGGTACTGTGATCGCAGCTGATGTCCGAGCACATGAGCCACAGCAGGAATCAGTCCTGGCTCTGGGCTGGGCTGCACATGGGTTGGGAATGACAAAGGGACTCTCCCAGGGGCTGCTGCTCACACCTCAGCTCAGAAGCTCTGCTCTTGCAGCCACATTCAAGCATTCCCATCATTCAGAAATTCAAATGACTTCTTATTTTTGAAGGGTTCATTCATTACATCTAACTCAACTTTTTCAATGAGAAGTCAGGATGGTTGTAAAATAGCACAGACTTGAAAACACCAGTCAGGAGGTCACAGAACTGTCACACGGGATCAGGACCTGGCAAAGGTACCCTCCTGCCCCAAGAAAGCCCCTTGGACACAGGCGAGGCAGGGGAGTGTTGCCTCCTGTCACATCCCATCTCCCTGAAGATAATGAGGAACCTGGTGACTGGAAGCAGGAGCACACGCAGCAGGAGGAGGGAGGTAAGGACTGGAGCTGCCTCTGATCGTGTCAGCTGATTTACACTTCTCGATACACAGTTCCTGGAGTCAGCAGTCACCACAGGATCGGAGCATCTATCACAAAGAACGACAACAAAATTATGTCTTTGCCAGCACTGCTGGCAGGAACAAGATTAGGCCAGTTATTTTTATTATTGGTTTTATTTTGTTTTACACTGTTTGGGAGAGCTATCAACTCCATCTGTGGAAGTGTGATGCGATTAACCAAGGAGTTATACAAAAATGAAGATGAAAGGTTCTGCCTTTTGTTTGAAGGCAAAGTTCATCTTTATTTGGTCTGGCAGTACAATCCAGAGGGCTGAGCTAGTTCCTGAGAAAGATGCAATCAGGGCCAAAATCTTGTTGTCTAGTGAAAGACTAGGAATGGATTAAAGTGGGAGGGGGAAATGGAGCAGCTGGGAAGCTGCCCAGGGAGCAAAGCTTTTGAAATACAGTCTGTTATATGGCATTTAGGACATTTGTTTCCATCTCATAAGCAAACCCAGGGACCTGAGATGGAAACATGAATGCTGGGAGACCTTGTGCCATTTGCATTGACTGTAGGACAAGCAGTTTTACCAAAAAACCCAATCTTTCAGTGACCATAGAGGAGGGAAGAGTAACAACATTCACAAATTAAGAAGCAAATATCACTCAGTTAAATGAAGGCTCATTAGCACTGCACAGAGCATCATGCACTGTGAGGACGAAGGAACATGGGACCAGAGGGGACTCCTCACAGTGCAACCAGTCCCTGCTATTGAAACCGCTGTGGCATAAAATTCTTTTCGGAAATGAGCCTTTAAAAAGCAGATAACTTTTGGCCCCTGGCTCCGGGCCCTGTTGGAAGGCTGTTCAAGAGCTTGAAGGAAATCTGCTCCCCTCAGAGCAAACATAATTTGCTTTGTTTATCTGCTTATTCTGTTTTCCCATACCATTACAAAACACCTCTGCTAGTGCTCAGTCGTCCCCCTCTGACGGTGCACAGCAAATACCTAGGAGGCCATGGGGCACTACTTATCTTCATTAGGCAGAAGAGGAGTCAGAATGGGGTGCTGTCTCAGCGCAGGGGAGAGAGAACCAGATAATTGCAGTCCCAAAGGGACATTCAAAACTGAGTCAAATGAATGACTTCCAGGTTTCCGACTTGTTGTTTTCATACGCAGCAAATGGCCCATCGTGCAAACAGGATTCAGCAGGGAGGTGCTGTTGCAATTCTTTTCTTTAAATGAAAGAGAGGATGTGCGGACTTGTGTCAAGGGCACGAAATAGCACCAGGCTGTTTGTCTCTGATGTAACACTGTGTACCGAAGTGGGCAGGGTGGAGGTACCTTTCTGAGGAGAGGTTGGCCCAAATCCTCCCAGTACTGGCTGTGGATACTGCATTCTCCATCCGATGTACTAAGAAATGTTGCAGGGAGGACCGTATTTGGGCCCCAACCCCAGGCCTTCCTACAGCCTCCTGGAGTCCTCTTGTGGTAGTAGTCGTCTTGGCTCATCCTAGCATAGACAGGAGGGTTTCCATTGCCACTCACCTTCTGTGCAACTGCCCACTGGTTACTGAAGCACCAAGCAAGTGGGAGACCCAAGCTAGATGCCCTCCTTAGACCCACAGCTGTGCATTGAGCTATGGAGTGCTGTAGATAGGAGCAGCTGCAGTGGAAACTCTGCAGGAAAGGTTTCAAGGTCCAGAAGGAGAGAAAGCAGGAAGGACAGGTGTTTTCAGGTTACTTTTTGGAGCTTTCACCCAGGAAAGGGAGCTGTGGGTTCCCACCCTATTCCCTGGACTTCTTTGTGTTTCACTTGGTGAGTGAATCATTCCAAATCGATAGAGAGGAGGATCATATCCTCTAGTAACATACAACTATCATCATAAAATAAAACTTGAATGAAGAAACAGTGGGGGAAAATGAGGCAGGGAATGATCTGCTACAGGAAAGGGGACCTCAGGCCTGCATGAAGACAAGCAGCTCCAGCAGGTGAGCATGTGAAGATGAGAGATGGGGTCACCAGTGACTGAACTGAGGAACAGGAGGACTTCTTTCACACTTGGTAGATGAGCTGACTTCAGCATAATGTTTATATTTCACTTCTTCTGAGCTTGAGGAATAATAACGAACTCTTATTTGCAGATCAGTAAGATCTTGAATCTCCAACCACTTCATAGACAAAGGTGTTGAAAGAAAAGGACTGAGAAGCATCCAGTTATGTGTTCCCCTGCAGGCAAGCAAGGAGATTCTCAGTCAGAGCCTGGAGAGAAAATCATAGCACAATGTCCTGCACCAGTGACCTAGTGAATTGACCAAGGAAAGATGACTAAAATGTGAGCTGATATCTGGTATTCCCCAAGCACAAAGGGTTTTATTCCACCTCTTTTTCCTCTTTATTTTGCATTCAGAAAGGAGCCTGGCAGCTTTGGTGAAATGATTACTTTTCAACATGACCTATGATGATGATAAAGGAATTAAAGTTTCTTTCACATAAGGAGAGGCTGGAGAGCTGGACATCCTAGAGAAGAGAAGGCTCAGGGACATCTTTTCGATGTGCATAAATGTTCAATGGGAGGGAATGAAAAAGCAGGAGCCAGACTCTTCTCAGGAGCCCCCACTGACAGGACAAGAGGCAACGGCTACAACTTAAAACACATAAAATTCCCTCTGAACACACACACACACACTCAAAAAGGTTTCTTACCGTGAGGGTGGTTGAACATTGGCACAGGTTGCCCAGTGAAGCTGTGGAGTCTCCACTTGTGGAGATATTCAAAATCCAACTGGACACAGTCCTGGACAACCTGCTGTAGCTGACCCTGCTTGAGCAGGGAGGGATTGGACTTAATGACCTTGACAGGTCCCTTGCAGTCTAACCAGTTCTGTGATGATGAAGGTCCACATCCACAGGAAGCAACTAGGATCCCAAATCCCACTGATCTTATCTAGGGGGAGATTGACCTATGACCGTTCTGTGGAGTCATTCTGTTTTTCGGGAAAAACTCCACTAAATCCCACATAACTGCTGCAAGAATGACTCTTCCTAAAGGATAAATAGAGCTGACAGTCCCAGGACCATGGTGAACTCTGAAGCTGTGAAGAAAACAGATCCAGCAGTGTTCTCCAACCACAGCAAAGATCTGCTGTCGGACAACTGCATCCATGACTGTGCAAAGGACAGTGGTGGCCTCTGGATACGTAGCACCTGCATTACCAGAGATATCCCTGACTTGGCTTCTTGAGGGCCCTGGCTCCTGTGGGCCCTTGACACAGGGTAGATTCTCCCCAGTATGGCCCAGTTAACACTAGCTGAATTGCAGCAGCAGCATCCCTGAACAGGAAAAAGCAAAGCACAGTATCACAGCAGTTTGTGCTGCCTACTGCTTTGTTTCTGAACATCATAATGACAGTCCCAGGGTGATACTGTCAAGCTTGGAGTTAGTAATTTTTCTGCAGCTATTAGAGCTGAACGCTTAATCCAAAAAGAAAACATCAGAGCCCCCTCTGAGCCAGACATCAAACCTTTCACTTGAAAGAGTAAATGTCCCAGGAACGTTGCTGTTGGCTCAAGACATCATGCTGTGGTCAACATATGTCCAGCAACGGAAGCGTGACAGTAGGGCAGGCACACATGTTCCTGCCTTGTGCCATCACCAGCAAAGAGCATGTAAAGCCAGACAGCCCACACACACATCAGGAGGAGAAAAATCTGCTGTTTCATAAATGCACAATCCATGGGGAGGAGGTGAGGGGTGGGAGAGAGGGCAGGCGTTCAGAGTGCAGGACTTAGCAGTGGGAGAGTGCCAGGGGAGAAGAGGACAGAGGACAACTTGGGGGAGCTGGTGTGTTGTGTGTGAGAGAGGGGGGCAGATGGGGCAGGCCAGCTCAGTGGGGGAAACTGAGGCATGCATGAAGCCTTGGAAAGACCAAAATGGAGCGGGACATGTGAAGAGCTGGAGGGTGGAGAGAGGAGGTGTCAAAACAAGTCTGCAAGACACTGTAGGTGGCAGGAAGAGAAAATGGGACTGGGACAAATGAGGTGACCACGCTTTGATAGGCTAACCATGTTACCTTACAGCCTTCATCGGGCTCTAAGCTCAGTAGATGTCTCCAGACCACTCTGGTTAATTAACTCAACAAACAGCTGATCCAGCCTGGACCCACTCCCTGGCACTGGGGTTGCGAGGTGGAGTGCCAGCACTTCCTAGGGTTTGACAACAGCAGCAATTAATCAGCAGATTTTTAAAATTTTTTTTTCAATTTTGTTTTCAAAGGCACGCTCTGCCGGGCTTTTCTCTGGTTTTACAGACCCAGCTCTTTGTACAGACTAGATTTTATTTGTGTGAAATGACTTCTGGGGTTTTATTGTTGTTGCTGTTGTTCAGGTTTTGGGGATTTGTTAAAAACAATTTCTCCAGAAACTGTGACTAATGAAAATTTCCATTCTATGTATTTTAATTTGAAAATGCTGGTGGGGAGAAGCCAAGCAAAATGTTTCATGGATTTTCTCTTTTCCCCCAAATCTTCAATTTTGCTTTTTTCAAATGAAAAATGACTGTGACTATGACAATGTGAAGAAAGGACTTCTTGCAGAGAGAAAGTTACAGGCTCTCAAAAGTGCAAAAGGGCTAAGGAGTTATTTGGAACATTTCTTTTTAGGAGTGAAAAAGTTGTTATTTCTTCAAGTTGCTTTCCCTGATTGTTTGTTGTTTCTGTGGCTTTGTCACCGAGGGAAACATGGAGGAGGCAACACAAAAACTGAACTTTTCAGTTTGAAAACAGAGCTAGAAACCATCCTATTCCAAAAGGAAAATGCTGGGTTTGGTTTCCAGCTGTTGCCTGGAAACTTAAATGCAGAGCATTTGACAATTTTGTCTCACTTAGAAATTTCCCCTGGGAAAACCTCCCAGTTTTTGATCAGCTCCGCTTTTTGAGCTTCCCATGTCATTAAAACCTCCACTGACAACTTGTTTCATGGCAGAAGCCAGCTAGAGGGGTTTTCATAATCCTGATTGTGAATTGCCACCGTCACAGACCAAACCCACCTCTCCCTGCTCTGTCCTCATTGACAAAGGAGAGTAATTGATTCCTGTAACATCCCACTGACTGTTTGTTTCAAACTCTTTGTACCAGAGATTGATTTTAATGAAATGTTCCGCTTTTACACACATGAAACATATCAAATTAAGTTTTTGAATGTGAAATAACAGTTATCAAATACTGCCAAACAAAGGCTGTCAGACCAGCACAGATAGAGGCTGGGGGAATGGAAAAGGGAGAGGGACCCTGCTGTCTCTTGCAAAAGGTTTAAATCTGACCCAGGATCATGTTTGCCCTTAACATCACTGAATCTGCACGTTATTATACCAGCTATGAATTCTGCCTTCTTTTGACTTTGTAGGGCTTTACTGGCAATACAACATGGGTGATAAACGATTCCACTTTTTCCCAGGTAGCCCTGTCTCTAGGTGCCAAGTCCTCATTTCCCCATAAGTTTTATGAAATCTGGGTTTGGTCCCTCTTCCATCCCGGTTTTCACATAATTTTATACAACCTGGAAAAACAGTTGAATACTGAGGTGAAATTTGCTGATGATAGTGGTTGTTTAAGGGACACTGGTTTGTTTAAGGTAATGAACAAGGGCTGAATAGGGAGAATTACAGATGGACTTGATAATTGGTCCGTGGAAGGGCTGCTGAAATTGTGTAAATAATTGTAGAGTCATCTGCTTGAGGAAAAATGATCCTGACTTCACATGTAAAATGGTGAGCTCAGAGCTGGCCATTGTGGCATGGGAGAAAGCTCCTGTATTTATGTCAAAGCATGCAATCCTGTAAGTCAGAAAGATTATAGCAGAACTGGAAGAAGTTCAAAGAGCGACAGAGAAGATGAAAGATGCAGAAAGGCTTCCATACCCATAACATCTGATTATCCTGGGACTTACCAGTCTGTAAAAAGGTCAACTGCAGTAGATGGCTCAAAAGCCAGAGCTACCTAGAGGAGATGGACAAGAATTGATTCTGTGTCTACAGGACAGGAGCTAGGGGTCATTAGATGAAGCTAGTAAGAGACAACATCAGAAAAAACTTTAGGTGGAGGTTCTTTATGCAGTGAAAAGCAAAGCTCAGGACCTTGTAGCAAAACAATAACAGCTAACAAAACAAAAAAACCCACAAAATAATTTCTATCTCTTGAGAAGTAATGAAGCACAGAATTGTTCTGCAACCACTGCAGTGTACCATTCCCCTTCACTCATGGAGTAAAAGTAAATATAAGCACTCATATCACAGCATCTACCCACCAGAAGGCTCTAGTCATGCTGAATTTTCACTTTCATCATTTCGCTGTTTATTTTCAAAGACATCTGTCAGTGGATTATACTGTAAAGCTTATGAAAAAAGAGGCTTGAACTTGAGTTTTTTCAGTCATACTAGAACTGACACACATGACTAGAATAATGATTTTCTTTCCTCAGAAGAACCCAGAACTGAATGAAAAGTCCCGATTTTCCTTGGCAAATAACCTGGGCCCATCTCCAATTATCTGAGTTCTTGTGCAAAAATTCACTTCTGTCCATGACATCCAGACATCACTGGAGCTTTCTGATCCTGATCTGCCATGGGAAGCAGTAGGAGACACTTTAGATTTCCTTATCATGGTGCCAAAGAAAGTCAATATCGCAGGGTAATGCACATCCTTCTGCAGAGATCTCATCACATAAAATTTGGCTCAGTTGTTCAGATTGGATCAGCAATGTTTGCTATGAGATCAAAATGATTGATACAGAAGACATTCAGGGCATTGGATGTATGTCTCACCTAATACACAGAATGGGGAAAGCTGCCACGGGTGGGGGCCGACACGTGGAACACAAAGCTGTCCAAGTCTGCCTCACTCCTCAGATACAACACCCACATGAAGAATTTGCTGGGCACATCTATGGTGGATATCATGACCATTACTGCTTGTTGCTGTTTTGGACTAGTGAATGATTTCTGCAGTTTTGCAGCAATCTGAATTCATTTCCTGTTCTTAAGAAAAATTTCTGCAAGCTGATCTTGAAGAGGCAGCTTTAAGGACTGGTTTCCAAGACTGTGATTCCTGCACGCTCAATTGCCATTTGTCAACTCAGCTGTCAGACATCCAGAGCAAGACAAGGAGGAAAGAAGTCTGCCTTGGGTTTGAAGAAAGGCCCATCTAACCTTGTATCCTGTGTCTAGAAAGAATCAGAGTGCATACTTAAAGTATGAGACAAATCTTTCTCTATGTCCTCTTCTTTGCTTTCAGTCTGTCACTTAGGGAGTTTCTGAACAAAATATTATAAATTACTATTCAACAGGTCTTCATAGGTTTTTAATTGCTACATGAATTCATGCACCATTTCAGTATTCGCTATATCTTGCAGTAAAGAGTTCCACAGTTTAATTATAAGTTGAATGGAAAATATGCCTTTTTTTTTTTTTTTCCCTAACTTGCTGACGTGTGTTACAAATTCTTCCTTCTTGGTTTTGGGTTATAAGAAACAGACTAATTATGCCCTATTCATCTGTTTCGTGCCACTTACAGCCTTGAAGACTGTTATTGTATCTCCCAGGATATTGCTTTTCCTCATGGAAGAGTTCCCTTCAGTTTCATCTTTCCCCTATGGAGATCATAGTATACTTTTGAACATCCTTCTTGCTGTTCCCTATGTTTTCCTAGTTCTACGCCTACTTCTACTTGATCTTGTTAAAACTTTTTGGATAATCCATGTACACTGCATCGATCAAGTCACCCTTCTGCACATGCTCCTTTTCTCCTTTAAAGCGCACTAATGAGTCTGCAAGACATGACTTCCCCTGATAAATGCTATGCAGATGCCTTTACTTTTTATCATATTTATCCATGAGTCTGCCACTTCCAAACCCCAATGGGGATTTGAAACTATTCATTTCATTAATTTGACAGTTCCTCCAATTCGTATCCCATAAAGAATAGTTCCACTGCTAGAATTTCCCTAAGCTCCTCCACAGCAAACATCAATATGAAGAATTCATTTAGCTTTTCTGCTCTAACCTTATCTTCCTTGAGCCGTTCCTTTCATGCCTCACTCATTTACTGGCCTTGTAGACTCTCTGGCAGTGTTCCTGCCGCTGATGTGTTTCAAAAGGATTTATTATTATTTTTAATACTGTTAGCAAGTTGTTCCTCAAAATATTTCTTGGCCTGCCTTATTATGATTTTACATTTATCTTGCCAGAGCTTATGCGCTTTCCTATTTTCCCCATTTAGACATAACATACAATTTAGGACTTGCAGCAAGCTAATGCTTTGTGACATAAGTTAGAGTGCAGAAAAAAACACAACTGTTCTTAAACAGAAATGTTGTCATGGTATCCCTCAAAACCTGGATTAGAGGTCATACATGCCAAACCTGCCATCACCCCAGAAAGACTAGTTACCATCATGTCATTGTTGTGATGTAGGTGAGTAGTGCACTTGTCAAACTATGCAGCCCTCTGTGAAAGGCAAGGCTGGAATTCACCCAGCCATGCTGTAGATATTGACATACAAACCAATAGCCATTGATTGCCTTTATAGGTCAAATGAGTCACACCCTAGAAATGCTCACGTCTCTTGTGTGACTCCAAAGGGAGTCAAAGGCAATGTGCTCAGGCAGACATATCTGCACCAGAGACTTCTACACCATGGGAGATGCCCCCCATCCCCCATTCCAAGGATGGCTCCATATGCCATATTCAGTAGCTTTGGGCACCTCAAAGAGTGCTTCAGGCTAAATCATTAACAGAAAGCCTTGGGGAGGACAGGAGGAGAGCTTTAACTGAAATAGAAACTTTAAGGGAGTGTGCGTATGAAGATGATATCTATCTTTTTTGTGGAGGAAATTTTAGGATGAAGAGTTCTTGCGTGAAAGCCCAGTCCCCCAGAGTGGTATTGGTCAAATGTTCTGACAGCTTGAATGCTGCCTGATGGAGGAAGAGACTTCTCAGGGCTCTGGTAACATACTGTAACTGGGTTACCTATATTTGGACTTTCTAACTACACTTTATTTCTGCCCTAACTTTTTGCCATGAGTTCAGGGTGATTTCAAGATAACTAGAAAGCAGAAGGAATGTGCTGGTCCCCAGATGATATGACCCCAGCTCTGGAGACCCTTCCTTGAGCTCCACAGCCAGGCTGCTGCTCTCTGGAGCTTCAGCCCAAGCTGTCTCAGCTCCTTTGCCACCTTGATGGTACTCCCATGTCCTGTCAGCTCTGCTCACTGCCTCCGGCCAATGTCTATCATCAGACTGGTCTTCAGAGAGGAATGGCTCACCTGCAGGACCTGAGCTGAAGAGACTGTAACCAGCCAGGTCTGTAGCTTTTCTACACCCTGCCAAGCCTTACCTTAGGTATGGGAAAGTGTCCTTCACCACAGGAAGATCAGACATGGAGCTCTTGTATGCTCCCGCTCTACCAGGGTCAGCAGCGCCCTCCCTCCCCACTCCTGTATAACTGTTAAAACAAGAAAGCCACCCATCTAGCTCTCCATCCCAGGGGATCAGGAGGTCCTCATCCTCACCAATAAAGCATATGACTTATCCTTGCTCTCCTAAGGCTGCAGGGACTGTTGGAGCTGCTGGACCCTGTGGTAATGCAGGATGCTGGAGAGTCGGAAAGATCAGGGCATTGCAGTCAGTCATGGGTAAAGGCCACAGATGACTCTGGCTTTGCCGGTACCTGGGCTACTGCTTGCTTCACAGCTTAGACTGCGGTCAGTCCTGTGGAAAGCCTGGCTTGGTCTAAGTCCTTCACCTTATCCTGGTGCCCCTAAATTCTGCAGCTGACTGGTAGCATCTCATTCGCTCTCATGAGCCACAGCTGCTACGCCAGGAGCACAAGCACAGGGAAAGGACCTTCCACCCCACACTGAACTTCTCCCTGTGTCATGAACTGCTTCAGATGGTGGCGTTCATGCTCCATCAGAGCAGCTTTCCTTGCCCAACAGAGGATCTTACATTTCTGTTTGCAGGAAGATAAACAAACAAAACTGATGCTTCCCAGCTAAAACATTTTCAGAAAGAAATTTAAATTCCTGAAACTGCATTGATGGGAAGCCAGGTCTGGGCATCAGCTGCAGTGGGTGCTGTCAGTGCCTTCAGGGAGCAGCAAAAAGTCTTACTGCACTGGCAGGTGCATTTAGAACCATCTCATCTCTATTTTACATGATACTGCAGTTTGGCTGGGAATTGTATCCTCTGTAAATTGAAAAGCCATATGAGAAAAATGGTTGCTTACCGGGGAACTGGGAGTTTGTCCAGAATATTAACACAGCCCTTCCTAGGAAACGGCTTCATCTACTTTTGCTAGTGGAAGATAAGGATAGGGAAGGGTTGATTCATAGGAGGAAGAACACCAAGAAGTGTTAGCCAGTACCTCAGCAACAGTTCTCATTGTGGTGGCTTTGGACTTTTCTGGAGTTATACAATTCCACTTTATAACGGTCTATAATTGTTTCCATTACAGAAGGCAAAATTGACAAGTAGGAGATCCTGGAACAAAGGAGATGTGAACGGTGGTGAGTCCAAGCCCTGGTGCACGTTTGTGAGAGGAACTTTGTAGGATCATTCGTCTCCGAGCGTTTTGACCCTAGCTGGAAAACATGCATCAGCCAGACCCACTGGTGCATAAGAAAGGCAATGATACTCAGATGACCAGTCACACCCAACAAAGAAAGGCCATGTTAGGAATTTTGGAGGGTGCTGCCTGCTCAGGCAGTAGGGCAAGTCTTCACGAGCAGTTTCCTGGCGCCCAGAACTATTTGCAAGTACCAGTGTATAGCAAGAATGGGGCTGCCTCACAAGGGGCAACAATCTGGGAGCCAGGAGTAGCAGCAAGGCAGGTAGGGACAATGTCCTGAATGGGGGAACACAGTCCTGCAGCACCCAAGCAAGGTGAGCAGAGCAGGTCCCACAGCAGCAGCAGGCTCAGTCACCTGTCCCGTGATCATCAGATAGGTTCAGAGCGACAAGAACTGCTCCAGGGTCAGTCCAGGAAGCCCCATCAGCAAGACAGGACAATATAAGAACAAGACCAGGCACAAAACTACCCACACCATAGCTCAGACTCAGCTTCGGTGGCTGTCCTGGGTCAATGGACATGTGGGGAAGAGGTCCCACGTGAGGGTGGTCAGGACAATTACTGTTTGTTGGTGCATTCAAGGCCCTGGCAGCAGGAGTAGATCTTATCTTTCCACCTCTGATGGGAAATTACAGAAGTTTGTGATTAAATAACCACTCCAGAAGGGCTGGTGGGCAGCATTTAATGGGGCTGTCCTGTTCCCCAGACCGTAAGCAGCTGTTGCCCAAAGTTTCTCCAGCGCAGCTTCAGTCACAAGGGAGGGGAAGACTCCCAGGAGTCCTTTGTGGGCTTTGAATCATCCTGACAAACCAGAAACACCTCGGGCCCATCTGTTGGTGCCAGAAGGGCCTTCATTAAAACCAAGCAATCCCCCCCGCCCCCCCCCCCCATGCATGCATCTCAAAGCTGTTCCCCAGCCTCCTTCACACTTCCAAATCTCGTTTTCCATGACTGCTCAGAACTGAGATGAAGGAAATTTCAAGGGCTTTAAACAACCATTTGCAGTTAATTTGGTGAAAGCCTTTCCAGGCAATTAGCGCTGGAGGCACTCCCTGCACCCTGGGACGTCCCTGCTCCCAGCATCAGACCTGGGCTCTGTCTGGCACACTTGCCACTCAGTGCAGGGAGGGAGTTGCTGTACACAATTAAGTAGCCAAGACACTTAATTTAAAGTGAAGTGAAAATAAATGGGTGACTGTAATTAGTTATTACAGTTTATTAGCGGCTCATATCCTTTGGCAGATACTGTCTTTATTCGGTATTTAATGGGATTAATAACTTCTTAAGCAGGCATGTGACAGCAAAGAGCAGTTAAAGTTTACAATTGGGAGACAGGCGCTCTCTTGCCTCTTCCTTTTTTCCCTTTTTTTTTTAGAGAGGGACATTTTTTTCATGTCTCTCCTATACTACTTACTGACTTACTGGCACAGTAAATCGATAAGCTATTGCGACAGGCAAACAGATAGTGGATGCTCTTTTAATTCACCCTAACTAGCTATGATTCTCAAGTCACACAGCATCAGCCACAAAACCCACCCAGGGCATGCTGACTCCCCTGGAAATCCAGAAGTCTCTGAATCAAAATGTCTCAGTCTGCCATATCCTGGTGCAAGCTGGCCTCTGCTTCTCTCTCCTTGTCCCACAGTGATGTGTCAGGAGGATTTTAAATTTGACTTCCCAGCAGGGTGAGGGTCAGTAAGTGGTGCTGAGTTTCCATGAGGAGCAGTCTCTCCTTCTGGGCACATTCCCCTGTCTTCCCTAATGCTCTCCTTCTTCTCACAGGTCCCTTTTTACAATGCCAGACTTTGCTCAGGACCTGTCCCAAGTGCTTCCCCCCGGGAGAGCCATTCCCACCAAAGTCCTTATTGCCTCCCATCAATATTCCCAGCACCACTCTCCGCTGTGGAAATGAAAGGCTGTTTGGCGCGCCTGGCCACAGCTCAGGACTGGTGAGGACTCTGCTGCCTTCAGCCCACTCAGCCAACAGAGTCATGGGACAAGCTGATCTCTGTGGTTCCCCAGCCCTTTTATCCATACGTGTTCAAAGAGGCTTTAATTTCCCCTCCTGGGACATAACTCAGCAGTTCAAAGAGTGAGTCACTTTCTTCTAGCCCTCAACAAGCAGCTCTGCCAGAACAAGAACAATCTCACCATTGAATGTCCCTGGACCCTCCTTGCGAGATAGCCTGGGTGCTGCCATGACCACAAAAAATCAGGCTGGGTTGTGTGGGTCAATAGCACTGCCCAGGGACAGGGTCCCTCACAGTGGCGGCATCTCTTGCCCTTCTCCAAGCAGAAGCAGTCTGAGAGTGAGCGTGCCGCTCTATTTAGCTGATGGACGAGGCAACTTATTCATTTCTTCAAGGGTAGCTCAGGCAGCCAGGCATGGGAACCCCCGGAGATGGACACAGCCTCAGCTCAGCCCCCCCAGAGGACCCTGTTAGAGCCACCCCACCACTGAGGCACAGCAAATTGCTGCAGTCCCAACATCATGCAGCTCATCTGGCAGTCGATGTTAGTTGCAGCTCCCACATTGGGTCTTTCTGCCTTATCTTCCCACCCACCTTGATTTCATTTTGCTAGCAAACGCACCCTTTGTCTATGTGTCTGTTTGTTTTTCTGTCTGCAACTTTATGATTTTCTGTTGTGCATCAAGGGGACATAGTTCTTAATTGGTTTTTTGCAGTAGAGTTTCTTAATCTGAATGAGCAGACAATATCTGTCTTATTGCTGTCAGGACACAGATTTTCAGTTTTATCCTTTTTTGAAACTCATCACCAAATCAGTGGGATAATATACCAAACATTGAAGAGAAGTATTCTTTGGAAAGGGTCTCCTAGATTTAACCATGTTTGAGTGGGAGATGGTGAGGAGCATGGTGTGAACATGCTCTTCCAAATGTCATCATTCATCTTGTCCATTTATCATGTTTGTTCTCTACAATGGTGGAGGACAAACCAATTACCAGGGTCAGAACACTGGAGGACTGATAAAGATTTTGTGTATTGATTCATTCTTAAGATATAGAGAATGAATTAGAATTAGAGAGCTTCACCAGGTGCTAAAATTCCTAACTCAGAAAGTTGAGTAAGATTGTGAAATACAAGAGAAAAGAATCCAGGGGAAGCAAGTGCCTTGTGGCATCTGTGTCAAAAAGTTGAGTGTTGAGCTGTGCAAACAATGAAGCAAACTCAATACTGCCTTATCTACATTTTTTCTTGACAAGCCAACAAACAACAAATTCTCCAGGCAAGACAACAGGAAGGAAGAGTAATAAAAGACAGCAGGGCACACTGCTGTCTTCAGAGTAAGTTCTAAGAAACTGAGCAGTAAGAGCCAGAAGTTTTTTAAAATTCATTTGCCCATACTATTCCCAATTTCTCAATGAGGAAAGAGTGTCATTTGGCAAACTGCCACTGCCCCTAACCTTGTGAACTGTTTCAGCTTTTCTTATTATTGCAAACTTCATCCTTGAAAGGGACCTAAGCAAGTTTAGACAGCCCATTAACTGTCCATTATCAGTGCATACATTCCTGCAAGATTAGCATTGCAAATGACTAACAAGGGCTAAACTCATCTTGAATACAATTTGCTGCAAACCGATGTGCTGGGTTCTCCAGTCCTATGAAAGACCAGAGGAAGAGAAGGGAGATGCAGGCACAGGCCATGCATATTAGCATCAATCTCACAAATAAAATAGTGGAGTGGGATGATACAAACTGAAGCCAGCAGACAACTGTCACGACCTCATATCAAGGGGTTCAATCCACCTCCTCATGGCCATCTGAAATGTCGGCATGCGGAGTAGTATTCAGCTCCAGATCAGGGCATCTGCACTTAGATGTCCACCTGTAGGCTTCTTCTGATGTCTAGCTTTCCTCTGTAGGGGCAGCTTCTCTGGGGGTGACTCAGTCTGTTTTGAAAATATGTCTGGGAGCCTGAATCAGGCCTCAGCAAAATGCATGGAGTCAATGCCTAAGTTGCAAGGCTAGTTACTTTACCACTCTCACCTGGATTGCATGTCTGACTTGCTTTAATTAAATGACTGTCTCATGTTTAATGAAGCTCTCAATTTCCGCTACACACAGCACACTGCCCTGTTTATGACACTCTATTACCCTGACTCTGTGTGATCTGTCAAGGTCAGTTTAGAGGGATATTACTTACCAGCCAAGGATATATCCCTAGATATTTATGATCATTGAAGTAGAAAGTTATCATTGCAGGATCCTGTTTCAGTAACATGAGCCTCCCAGTTTGGGCTGAACGTGAGGTTGTGTTCAACAAGGTCGTGCACAACCAAGCTGCTTGAGTGATGCGGCTGTGCTCAGACGGTACACCTGGACGCGGTGGTGCGCTGCACCAGACGCGGGGCACCTGAGCCTCTTGGCTGTAGTGCCAGACTGGTATGATATGGCTGAGGGCTGCCATTCATTCATAGGAAGATAAACCCACCATCTTTCTAGGTGTTTCAGGGCTACTTATGTCTATGTCTAAGATAATGTATGTAGATCAGATCCAGGGGTGTCTACTCAGAAATGCTCTAGCTTTGAGCTTTGCTCCCCTACTGAAGGTGAGGCACATAAATAAAAACTTTTAGCAACAACAGTGGCAGCTGAGGTAGATGTGACAGCAATAGCTCACTCTTTTGTGGGCAGGGAAAACTTCAAAACACTTCAAATAATAAATGTGGGAGTTCTCCTTTTAGAAAGAGCTAACTAGTAAAATGATAATATTTCCTAGAAGACAGTGAAATGCAAATAATCTTGTCACTGCACATCTTACGGACAATCCACCTCCTTTCTGTGCACTTCAAAGACCCATGAAGTTGCTTATTCACACTTGGAACTTTTGCAAAAATTATTTGTTCTATTCTCCAATTTCCCTGTTGTTTGAATTTCGCGCTTTATCTGCACCACCAAGACCCGGCCTCAGCCGCTGCCCTGGGCCACCCTGCAATGCAGAATGTAATATCTTGCTGTGAGCTGTGCCAGATAAGTGCTGTGTGTCTCAAAAACTGTGGGCTCCAAGGAATGTTTTATATAATATTTATGTTTCTCAGACACATGAGAGGTCACTCACAACCTGACAGAAGAGAAATGATGCCTCTGCCAGTGGGATGTGGGTTTTGCTGCAACATCAGCAGAAGGTAAATTAGCTCCCAAATGAGAGTTCACAGAGTTTCTAGCTGTCATTTCCATACAGCTTTGGACTACACTCACATCATCTTTCTTAGAGGGAGGAAAAGTTTCTGCAAGTCTCTGGTCACCATCGGGTATATCAGCTGCTGATGCTGGAAATGGAGCACAAAGGTGATCAAGCACTTCCTCTCGTTAAAGGGAAAGAGATACCCAAGCTGCAGCTGAGGCACTTCTGGCCATTATTGCCAAAGAGATCAACTAATGAATGAAAACCTTGCACAGAGCAGCAGAGCTAGGGTGAACACCTCCATTTGCCAACTGGATTTGCAGGTTTCCAACAGCTAGCCCTTTCCTCCAAGAATTTTGTAGCAGTTCAAGCACATGAAGTAGAGAAGTCTTGCATTTCTTTATCTCCATCCTTCTTGTCAGGACCCTAAGCACAGAGAGGTTAAATAAGATCTCCAAGGTCATGGTAGCCACAGAAAAGGAATTGTGCTGATTTCAGCTTCCACTTCACAGAACTCAGCTGCCTTCAAGCTGCTCACAGTATGTTCAATAAAAAAAAAAAAAAGAGTCATGAGCATCCCTGAGGAGCTCTGCTGGTAAGAGGGTGCAGTATAAAAAGGCCAAATACATATATGATAAACATTTGTGATCAGCAGCTGATTTCAAGCAAAACATCTGCTTCACTCAAGTTGGGACTGATTCTCCTGTGTTGTGACTGAGTCATTAAGGTTCTTAATTAACACAGGGGTCTCGTCCCATTTCAGGAATCCTGGAGTAAGCAAGACATCTGCCCAAGGCTGACAGATATGACACAGTATGTTCAGGAGACTGTCTTTCTGGAGAGGCAGCTGGAAGACAGGCAGGATATCCTAAGGCATCTCAAATGGCATTAGACACTTATGTTTAGCTGGCTGAGTCCTACCTGCAGCTGAACAGGCTGCAGAGGAATGGGGGACTGTAACTGACTTGCTTCCAAAGAGGCTGAGGTCCATCTGGAGTCACGGATGTAAGTTGTGTTTTGCTGAGCTGTGGCTTGCTGATCCCCTAGTCCAGCTGCTGTTGCAAAACTTGGAGTCAAACACTGCCCTTGACACAGTGACAGCCCTGGAGGGTTCCCAGCTGCACTATTTTCACTCCCTGAAGTCTTGTTTCACTTCTCTGTTTCACTCTTGACCTCTGTCACTTGCTGAGAGGGACTACAGTGATAAACTTCTTCTGTCATTCACCTGAGTGAAGATGTCATGTGACTTTGCCATGTTATGGTGTCAGCGTGTGAGACAGCAACACCTGGGAGATACTCTCATCGTCCCTGATACAGGACAGTCCTTTGCTCTGTCTGCACAGGAGGTCAGACAGCTTGATCATGTAGGTCCCTCATGACTCTACCCTCTTTAAATACACAGTGCAGATGCTGGCTTTCCATTCCGAGAAGGCATGCCCTATTCAGCAAGGGTCAGGAAGCCACTGAGACCCTGGAGTGAACACTGGCACTTGTGCCAGAATGCAAGGATCTTAGGTTTCCTGGCTGTGAAACTGCACATTTCCGATCCTTTCTCTGTGGTCTTAAAGGAGCGTTCAGCTTTAGCCCTGCTTGTCCTTCTGATTATTCCCATGCCTCCCCTACCCAGGACTGACAGCTGAGCACTGATTGTGCTGACTATGCTGACTTCCCAAGCAGACTGGTTTTATAATTATTCTCTCCAGTCTTCAAAGTTTGCTGCTTCTAGTTTGCATGGGTATTTTAAAAGAATAAATGCTTTAGGACCTTCTCCAGAAAACACTGGCATCAGACTTTCCATTGAGTTGTGTCAGTATTAGGTCATATAGAATCATGGAATCATAGAATGGTTTGGGTTGGAAGGGACCTTAAAGATCATCTAGTTCCAACCCCCATGCCATGGGCAGGGTCACCTTCCACTAGACCAGGTTGCTCAAAGCCCCATCCAGCCTGGCCTTGAACAATTCCAGGGATGGGGCATCCACATCTTCTCTGGGCAGCCTGTTCCAGTGCCTCACCACCCTCACAGTAAAGAACTTCTTCCTTATATCTAATCTAAATCTACCCTCTTTCAGTTTAAAGCCATTACCTCTTGTCCTATCACTACATGCCCTTGTAAAAAGTCCCTCTCCAGCTTTCTTGCAGGCCCCCTTTAGGTACTGGAAGGCTGCTATAAGGTCTCCCCAGAGACTTCTCTTCTCCCGGCTGAACAACCCCAAGTCTCTCAGCCTGTCTTCATAGGGGAGGTGCTCCAGCCCTTGGATCATTTTGGTGTCCCTCCTCTGGGCCCACTCCAACAGTTCCATGTCCTTATGCTGGGGCCCCCAGACCTGAACGCAGTAGTACTGCAGGTGGGGTCTCACCAGAGTGGAGTAGAGGGCGAGAATCACCTCCCTTGGCCTGCTGGTCACACTTCTTGTGATGCAGTCCAGGATACGGTTGGCTTTCTGGGCTGCAAACACACATTGCTGGGTCATGTTGAGTTTCTCATCAACCAACACCCCCAAGTCCTTCTCCTCAGGGCTGCTCTCAATCCACTGATCGCCCAGCCTGTATTTGTGCTTGGGATTGCCCTGACCCATGTACAGGACCTTGCACCTGGCCTTGTTGAACTTCATGAGGTTCTCATGGGCCTACCTCTCAAGCCTGTCAAGGTCCCTCTGGATGGCATCCCTTCCCTCCAGTGTGTGGACTGCACCACACAGCTTGGTGTCATCGGCAAACTTGCAGAGGGTGCACTCAATCCCACTGTCCGTGTCCCCGACAAAGATGTTAAACAGCACCAGTCCCGATACTGACCCCTGAGGAACGCCACTGGTCATCAGTCTCCACTTGGACATTGAGCCATTGACCGCAACTCTTTGAGTGCGACCATCCAGCCAATTCCTCATCCACCGAGGGCTCCATCCGTCAAGTCCGTGTCTCTCCAATTTAGAGACAAGGATGTCGTGTGGGACAGTGTCAAATGCTTTGCACAAGTCCAGGTAGATGACATCATTTGCTCTTCTCTTATCCACCGACGCTATAACCCCGTTGTAGAAGGCCACCAAATTTGTCAGGCACGCTTTGTCCTTAGTGAAGCCATGTTGGCTGTCACCAATCACCTCCTTATTTTCCATGTGCCTTAGCATAGTTTCCAGGAGGATTTGCTCCATGATCTTGCCGGGCACAGAGGTGAGACTGACTGGCCTGTAGTTCCCTGGGTCTTCCTTTTTTCCCTTTTTAAAAATGGGGGTTATGTTTCCCCTTTATCCAGTCAGTGGGAACTTTCCTGGACTGCCACAACTTCTCAAATATGATGGACAGTGGCTTAGCCACTTCATCCTCCAGTTCCCTCAGGACCTGCAGATACATCTCATCAGGTCCCACGGACTTGTGCACCTTCAGGTTCCTTAGATGGTCTCAAATCTGACCTTCTCCTACTGTGAGTGGTTCTTCATTCTCCCAGTCCCTGCCTTTGCCCTCTGTGACTTGGGTGGTGTGGCTGGAGCACTTGCCAGTGAAGAGTGAGGGGAAAAAGGTCATTGAGTACCTCAGCCTTCTCCGTATCCCAGGTAACCGCTCTTCTGTTTCCTACTGGAGGGGGCCCACATTTTCCCTAGTGTTCCTTTTATCACCAACGTACCTATAGAAGCTTTTCTTGTTGCCCTTGATGTCCCTGGCCAGATTTAATTCTCTCACGGTTTAGCTTTCCTAACCCGATCCCCGGCTGCTCAGACAATTTCTCTGTATTCCTCCCAGGCTACCTGTCCTTGCTTCCACCCTCTGTAGGCTTCCTTTTTGTGTTTGAGTTCGTCCAGGAGCTCCTTGTTCATCCATGCAGGCCTCCTGGCATTTTCGCCTGACTTCCTCTTCATTGGGATGCATCACTCCTGAGCTTGGAGGAGGGGATCCTTGAATATTAACCAGCTTTCTTGGGTCCCTCTTCCCTCCAGGGCTTTATCCCATGGTACTCTACTAAGCAGATCCCTGAAGAGGCCAAAGTCTGCTCTCCTGATGTCCGGGATAGCAAGCTTGCTGTGTGCCCTCCTTGCTGCCCTAAGGATCTTGAACTCCACCATTTCATAGTCACTGCAGCCAAGGCTGCCCTTGAGCTTCAAATTCCCCACTAGCCCCACCTTGTTGGTGAGAACAAGGTTCAGCATAGCACCTCTCCTCGTTGGCTCCTCTATCACTTGGAGAAGGAAGTTGTCATCAACGCATTCCAGGAATCTCCTGGATTGCTTATGCCCTGCTGTGTTGTCCCTCCAACAGATATCGGGGTGGTTGAAGTCCCCCATGAGGACCAGGGCTTGTGAACGTGAGTCTGTTCCTATCTGTCTATAGAGGGCCTCATCTGCTCAGTCTTCCTGGTCGGGGGGCCTGTAGCAGACTCCCACTATAATGTCACCTGTCCCTGTCCTCTCTCTAATCCTGACCCATAAGCTCTCAGTCAGCTCCTCCTCCATCCCCAGGCGGAGCTCCATGCACTCCAGCTGGTCATTGACATAGAGGGAGACAGCCCCTCCTTGTCTCCCCTGCCTGTCCTTCCTAAAAGGCCTGTGTCCTTCCTAAAAGGCCTGTATCCTTCCATTCCAACACTCCAGTCATAGGAGCCATCCCATCATGTCTCTGTGATGCCATTGAGATCATAGCCCTGCAGGCGTGCACACTTCTCTAACTCCTCTTGTTTATTCCCCATGCTATATGTGTTTGCATAGAGGCATTTAAGTTGGGCCCCCAATGAAGCTGACTTACTGGCTGGAGCAGCTGGAATTCCTTTGTGCTGCTCTTCAGGTGCTCTCCTGCTGACCTGTGATCCCTCTCCAGGCTCTGGGCATCTATTGCTGGCACTGGCATCAAACTGGTAGGAGTGGGATGGATTGAGGTTCCCCTCCCCCAGCAACTTTAGTTTAAAGCCCTCTTCACCAGCTTGGCAAGCCTATGACCGTAGATATTCTTCCCCTTCTCTGACAATATCTCTGAAAATACCTGTATTAGAGGTCTTTTAATGATTTTGATGTTTTATGAGTCAGTCAGGAGAACCAGTCATTCGTTTGTAGGAGCTGGAGCACCATCAGAGCAGACAGTATTAAAGCACTTCAGTCTCTAGCAAATGTCTGTTTAGTGTATGCACAATTCATTTTTTGGAAGCTTAAAAAGTGAATGTGACCATATCTCAGAGGGACAAGAAAAGATCCGTGGGCACAGGCAGATCTCCCTGAACATGTCCTACCTTCACTCCAAAGTAGTATTTGTTGGGGAACAGAGAAACTCACTAGAATCTTTATTGAAATTTTCAATGGAAGGGATGACCCCTTCAGTTGAACTTGTCACCATTAGAAAGCCCACAGATGTGGCTGATGACAAATGCTTGAACATACTGGTGTCTTGCCTACCCAGCTGCAGCCTGTCAAAGGCTGGTTGCTCAGTGGAGGTCACCTTAAATGCTAAAGAGTCAATGAGAAATTTTTTGCTTCTTTTTGCACCTTGCTGAAGAGCAGTACTGAGTGAAAATTTCAGCCAGCCAATTTGGACACTTAGTCTCTGCTGCTAAAGATGTTGTGGATGGACAGGAACTCCACAGATCAATTGGAAGAGGGGTTTTTCTGAGCCTCAAAGCCAAACAAAGTCAATGATGTATGCAGTTAAAAAGAAATTGGGAAAGGAAATACCAAAAGTGAATTAATTACTCTGAGTCTCTAGCTGTAGAGAGCTATTCAATGGCTCCTCCTTAGATTTAGATGATCATGTCTAAATTAAGGAAACTAATTAAACACTCATCGGCTAGTTTGCAAACAGCAGGCAATTAACTCCAAACACACTCGCTGCTCGAGTTAGCTCGGCAGCAATGGAGAGAGTGTCCCAGACAATAGAAAATATCACATGGTCTTGAAGCTTTGCTTTGCTGTATATACTACAGACCAGAGCTATGGAAGCAGTAGAGCAACCAGGAGTCCTTTGGAGCAGGTATTACTACCATGTCAGTACCCCGGTCTTGTTGAATTTAGTGAAATGCCACTACTTCCAAGCACCAGGAGTATTGACAAATCTTCCCACTGGGTTGAAACCAGGAACCAGAGCTCAGACTGCATGAAGGTGGGTGTCACCATCACTCTTAAAGAAGGGGAAGGACTAGATGATACTGTCATGGGAAAGCACAGCTTTGACCAAAGAGGTGGAAGACCACAACCTTTTCCCTCCTGACCACTTCCAGCCTTGTCATGAAATCACCAAGGTGCCATAAATGTGGAGCTAACCCTGCTGCACTCCAGGGGCCGGCACCGCTCCAGAGCGGGTGGGCAGCTCTACCTGAATTTGGCTCCTAGGCATAAATGTACCTGTAGAGTAATTTCCACATAATTTCTCACTGCCCAGGATATATTTTTGTTATATTTTCACTAAAATCCAGGACAGCAGTTTTCAGGGAAGATTCAGAACGAGGCTTGTTCATAATCAAGAGGGAATGTGGTAAAAAAAGTGGTTATCGTCCCCTGCAGATAGCTACCACCTATATTTCAGAGAAGCCAACCTGGACAGCCACACCTGTGGCCCCTTAAACAATTTCCATGCTTACACCATTGCCTGCAGCACGTTTTAACCTAAAGGCAATGATGTGAGCAGGCAAAGTGGTCACACAAGTAACCAAGGAGTAAAAGGGCAGAATTACCTGGGATGCCACTTGAAACAGTAAAGCTGGCATGAAGGAAACACACTCAGCCATTGCAGGGGGATTAGGCAGGACAGGAAAGCAAGACTTAGGCAAATTTTAAATAAACCCATTGGCAACACATCAGTGAGCATTCACAGTGTGAATGGCACATGAGGCACAAGTGGGGATGGGCAGGAAAGTAGTGTTTTCAGTCACATGTGAAGCAGCATGTGGCCAAGCTTTGACTGCACGGCAAGTAAATGCCATTGGTTTTATGGGTCAGTGCCCAACATGGCAAAGTAATTGCAGATAGCTCAGAGATGACTCTGCATAACAGGTGTCCAGCCTGGATCATCACTGAAAGAGTAGAAAATACCACGAGCCTTATCATTCCCTCCTCTGAGAGCTGCAGCTGGGAAGGTGTGAGTGCTTGGTAAGATTTCCCTGGCAGATTGTGGGGACTCAGCCCTTTGAAAGGAGCCCATCAGGTGGCAGAGGTAACCTCTCCACTCTGCAGCTCCTAGGGAACCTGGGACAATTGGGTCAGATAACTCACTGTTGGGCTGTCCTGCCCTGGCAGCACCTCCTGGGGGACGTGAGGATTTGTCCGCATTTGCTGCTGTAGTGGGGATACCACAGTAGTGAATGGGGCTTCAGTGCCCTTGGCATTTGCAGAGTACCTGGAAAAAGGCACCACTGCCAGAGACTATTCCTGTGTTTTCCTCCCAGTAGCCAATGAGGAGGGATGCTGCCAGCAGTAGCAGATGCTGAGGTGTATGGCCACTTGCCCTGATTTAGAAGTATACATTTGTTCTCTTGGTTTTCAGTGAATACAGCTGAGGAACTTGGTACAACCCGGGGACCCACAAAAAGTTAAACATGGTTGGTTGACTCAGTAGATGAGCAATGGCCTAGGTTGTGTCCTCTGTTGCTCTTCAGCTCTTTTCACTCCACCTTGGGATAGATGCTGGGTCAGCTCCAGTACCTTGGCATTTTATATGAGGGAACAGACCTACAAGCTTGCAAAGGATCCCATAGACCTTAGCCACCTGTACCACCCCTTTCCCAAGATAAAATCATCTCTGCCTCTTGTCTAACTTCTTCTTGAAGACTTTGGTGATTGATTCAGATCTTCTGCATGCAATTTATCAGGTGCTATTATGATCATACCATTAGATAAACATATCTTGGCCAGCAGGGACATGGCACAAGGCCCACCTTTACAGCAGCCTTTTCCAAGTCTGAGTATGGAATTGCCTTCTCTTTCCCAGAGTTGAACAACCTCAATTCATCAGATCACTCCAGGGTTTTAGGTTACTGATTTTCCTCAGCGTTTACCTCTGGACTCTTCTGGTTTACTCCAGTTGTCACGCTGCACAGCACTCCGAACTGGGCATGGTGTCCCAGCAGGACCTTTTCCTGGTAGAGGGTCCTCATGTCCTGAGCCCTGCCTGCACACAGCCAGGATGGCGTGCACCCTCTGTGGTGGTGAGACACTGGTATGTCACACCCATGTGTGATCTCCTCTTCTGTCCCCGGTTGGATCCCACCTAAAAGGAGAGTTTTGCATCATCCTTACTGAACTCTGGACTAGAGCTTTTTTTTTTTGGCTGTTTCCTCAGTCTTAAGGTCATTTAAAGCCCTTTTCAGTCCTTTGCCATCTGAGGCCTTTTGCAAATGCAAGGAACATGAGCATCTTCTGTTCTATGGTACAACTCATGGATGGGGATGTTGAATAGCCCAAGGTCCGGGGAAGGCTTTATGGATAAGCTGTTCCAGGCTGAAAAAGAATTACTGGTAGCTGCTCTCTAATCCTGGTTGGCTGCCCAATTCTGTATCCCCATATCGTAGATTCATCTCACACATATTTCTTTAGCTTGTTTATGGGGATTTAATGACAGAGAGAATTAAAAGTGCAACTGCATCAGAACAGATAATATCTATATTGCCTTTGCATTGTCCAGAAGATCAGTTACCCTCTTACAGAAAGAAATTAGATGGGTTTGATATGATTTGTTTTTGACAATCAAGGCTGACTATTACTCACCTCCATATATTTTCCAGGTACTACTTTCCTTAATTATTTTTCCAGGAATTAAAGCTGAGTTACAGGATTCCAGTACTGAGACACAGGACCTCCAGTACCCACTTCTTTCCCTGTTCCAAGTTTAAACTTCATATGCAGAGAACTGCATTGAGACTGAAATGGACTGTGCTGCCATGGTGGCCGATGGTGCTGTGCCCGATACTCCTGTCCTGTCACTCACCTGGTGAGGGGTGGACTCCCCAGATGTGTCATCTCCAAAGCAGACCTCTCCTTGCCTGTGCTCCTGTGCAGGGATGCACCAGGCTCCCACAGTGGGAGTTCTGACTGTATCCATGGACTTTATCATGAGGAGGTAGCCCCATGGCTCTCTGGGCTGGTGTCCTGTTAATGTGGGCTGCAGCACCTTGCTGGCACTGCCTGCAGGGAACTGCTCTTCCATGTGTGTTAGCTGTTATCTGGCAGTAGTTACACTGTGATCCAAACTTTGCTGTAACTACCCTACTAGATGAACATTTGTGTGGCCTCCCCTCCAGCCCTGGCAGGCAGGGCTGACATTAAGCTGCTCCTCAGGTGGAAGAAAACCTGTAAAATACTATTGGAAAGCTCCTAGAAGATCTTTTATGTCTACTCACACCCCAAATGCTATATGGCCTAGAAACTTCAGAGCTGATTTATTGACGAGACGTTGCTAAGAGCCAGCATGCAGGCTGCTGGAGGGAGCAGGGAGACTTTCATACCCACCCAGCACAGAGGTAGCAGTGTGAGGGCAGGGTTCAGCAGCCTGACTGCATTTCAGGGGCTATAGTCAAAGGCACACGGTGCCAGCAGCCCCCGTTTCACTTCCCAAGTGGCCGGCCATACTCTCAGACCTACTCAGCTCCCACAAGTTCTTGTTCTCCCTGTCACTCTGTGTTGGTGGCTCCCCAGTGCTAAAAGTGCTTCAGAAAATTTGGTCCTCATGGGGACCTGAAGCACCAGAAAGGATAGCGAGAGGTTCCATAAATTTTAAAAGTCTTGTAAATGTTCCAAGAAGCTGGAATTTCTCTGATTTCTCTGACTTTGCAGACTTGTCTTTGTTTTTTAACCTGATCCTGCCCCTTGACTCCATCTCCTTCTTGATATTGCTAGTTTTGCCTTGCTAAGGCTTATTTCCAGTCAATAATTGATAAATGCTCGCCTCCTAATTCCTCTTTAACAGAGTTTTCTTTTTTGCCTGGGAAACAGCTGCAAAATGCACCCTTGACAGCTTTCCTTTTAACCTCATTTCCAGAGCTCTGCTCTTGTTTAACAATAAACCACACACATCATTTACTGTTATTCTGTAAGTAACACTCTGTGATTCAACTCAGATTTATTCAATTTCACGCTGGAGCAAGCTATTTATTCCTGAGTCTATTTTCTCGTAAGCCTAAATCACAATTTATCAAGGTTAAGCATTGTTTTAATTTAAAATAGAATATGAGAGAACCCATTGCAAAAGGAGCATGATCTGATACAGTCAGGCGGTTACTCTTGTCTCGGAGTTGCAGCTCTCATTTCTTCCTGCAGCCTATTCACAAGGGGGCTGGGTGAACAGGGGGATGTTTTACATCAAATAGGGCTCTGAAGAAGCAGCAACGTGAGGTGCGACAGCAGGCTCAGAGCTGAAGTGTTGCATTATTATTTTCTTGGAGGGTGGTGGCAGCAGACTTGAGCTAAACATGAAAGGGTAAATCATTCAGCCCTGAATGCCAGAGGAGCTGGAGGAGGCAGGGGAAAGGGTCTCACAGCCTGTGAGACCCATCACACCCACATGGCAGCCAGGGAGGGATGAACAGCAGTAGCTACACAAATTCATAGGATGTCCACAGCAAATGCCCACCATCAGGCCTGGGGACCGGGGCAGAGGTTGTACTGTCTTCTGGAGACCCAAGGTCACAGCACTGACTGCTCTTCAGGTCCACTGAGCCATGGATGAGGCAGCCCTTGCTCAGAGGGAGAAAAGGAGAAAAGCTGTTTAGAATGGCACCAAGGTAGCAGGGAGCAGGATAAGCCATGCATCTGGTCACGCCTCTGGGGGACAGCAGTAACGGATGAACCCTCAGAGCTCTCCTGTCTGTGTAAAGGCACTGGGGGTATCAGTGCTGTAGTTATTTCAGAGAATAAACACGGCTGCAGCATTTGCTTGCACTCAGTGGGGCCTTGGTGTTTCACAAGCCATGAGGACCTCATCTTGCTTTCCTCAACCAGGAGGAAGACATCTGCCCTGTTCCTCCTGGGAGCCCATCCCTGGTGTGTGTGTTGTCCCCAGGCAAGGAGGCCCCTGCAAGAGCTGGGGGAAGCCAAGAGGAGGTGACCCGCTGCTCCAGCACCGCAGGGGTTCACCTCTGTGCGATGGATCACCCTCTTGCTGCCACCAGACACTTAGAGAGCATATATGATATACTGCTTGAATCAAGGTGAAGCTATATAATACAAGTGGGTTAGGGAGGTTAATTAGATGTTGCTAGAGGAAATCTGATGAAGGGAGAGTTGCCAGAAAGCAGTGGTATGTACTGTCCTGTGCACGCTGCTCTTGGGCACTGCGTCTGCAGCTCCATCCCTCCCTCCTGCAAGTCCCCAGCCACCCCCTGGAGCCTGTGCCTGCCTCCCCACTGCTCTGCCCCATGGCTCTCCCTTCACAGCCACCACACACCGACCTCCTCTGTTGAGCAGAGGCAGAGCCTCAGCACACAGCTGGCAATAAAAAAACTGCTGGCCATCAGTAAAAGAGAAAAAAAAGTTTGTGAGTAAAGAAGGGCCATAGACTTGAAGGGAAAGCTACCATAACAAGAATATTTCTGTATGCTGGCATATGCAGGAAAAGGAGCAACTAAAAAACATTAGCATGATGGAGACCGCTCCTGGGAAGGATGTCATAAGGCAGTTTTTCCTCGTATCCATTTGGAAGATGAGATTGTAAATAGACTTGAAATGAGTCACGAGACACACACAACTGCCCTGCGATTTATAAAATGCTCGCCTGCCACATGGTGCCATCCATACGTTGGTTACTTAATGGAAACAGAAGTTCTGCCAAAAAACAGAAATGGGACTGTTTCTAGTGTCTGTAAACACATTGAGAGGGGCATTCATGGAGTTTTAGATAATTGTGGAGACTTAGCGTTAACTACAGCAGTGGATATCTGCAGAGTGACAGATGCTGCCAGATGAAACTCCTGGTAAATCAGGAGGAGAATGCAGAAGCAGCTGGCGTGGCCGCTGTTAAAGACAGCAGCTCCTAGAAAGACCATGTTTCATAAAGCGCTGGCAATGCAAGCCAGCCACCGAGCAGGGAAAACCTGGAAGGAGGTGATGCAGCACTGAAGGGACCAGAAACAGATCTCCTCCTGCAAGGAGCAGCAGCCAAGGTTCACCGGCGAGACCCATGGGGTTTTGTAGGTGCTCTGAGCACTGGCTCATCAAAAACGTAGCTCCCTGGGTGTGGTTGTTGGTTGCCTGTACCAAGGGCAATTAAAAATGTGAAGGAGCTGTGGAGCTGGATGGAGACTCTGTCCCTGCTGAGCTAGAAACAACTGTCAGGTCGCCATAGTGCCAAAACAGGCAGAATGCATTCAGCAGCCATCTGGGCTGAGGTGGACAGCAGTTCAGGAGGTGTAGAAGTGCAGAGGTGACTTTGAAGTGCAGGAGGTGTGTATGAAAGCACAGGGAAAACCCCAGCCCCAGCAGCACAGAGCTCAAGGATGCAGTGGAGAGGCCTGGAGCAATGCTCCAGGAGCCAGTATGAGTGCCACCCTGCCAAGGGGAGATTATCTCCCATAGACACATGGGCATCTTCCTGGTCCCTGCCAGGAGACAGCTTGTGGCACTGAATGAAAGTCTGGGGCATGCTTTAGTCCATCATTTACCCCCCGCCCCCGTAGTCTGACAGCAACTTGGTTTATTCATGTCCTACCAGGAAGGCTGCTCATTCACTTCACATTTTTCTGGAGAAAAAGAGGAAAAACTGCTGGAGATGGTATCTTCAATGCATTTTGTAACCTATAGAGGTCTATTTTTATCTGTTTTAGAGCTCAACATTTCCACCACCAGACTATTCGAGGTATGGTATGAACTGGATTTAAAAGCATTAGCTTTGTAGGGAATGCATCCAGCAGACTCGTGCCTCAAGGTCACTCGGGGCTGAATGAGATGCTCTTAAAATTGTTATGGTGGTTTTCATGAGGACTGAAGAATAGGAGGGTTAAGATAAGCATTAAAAATCAGTGTTAGGATAGTCTGACAAATGTGACGATGAGTTTTGCCTTGTGTGTGATGCTACACCCCAACCCCCACGTGCACTATGGATACACTGGCTGGTGTACATGTGGTCCCTGTGGGACATGGGGGAAGGGAGCCTTATGTCTGTGTCTGATTCAGGAGGTGCCACAAGTTCTGGAGCAATGCTGTGGTGTGACCCTTGTCCCGTGTCTCCAACATACTCAGTCCCACCATGTTCAGCTTGCTCTTGGGAGCCTGGCTAGCACAGCGACATGTTACAGTGGGGACCTTTATGGTGTGGCTCCTCTTTTCTCAGTGAACCATGGCCAAAGGGAACTGGTGACTCCATTGTAGGAGTCCTTTGCTCCATAGGCAAAATGCTCATGCTGGGAGCAATGTCTCCTCACATATAATTCAGGCTTCTCTGGTTCAGATGAGTCATCTGCAAATTGCCACAGCCTGAAACACATGCAGGGATCTTTGCACGAAGGGACAGCGTCGCCTGCCCAAGGCAGTAGAATCGGCCCAGGGCTGAACCCCGCCAACAGGGAAGACTCTAACGCAGTGGGGAAAAACAGCGGGATTTTGTCTCCAGAGCTGTCACCCTGAAGGCTTAAGACAGCACGGTTCTGCTCCCACTGCATGTCCTGAAACGCTTTAGAGGCAATGTTGTTCATATTTCCTGAATGCCCTCTCTTCCTCTAAATAAGAGATTTCAGCCCCAAAAGTAAAAGTTCCAGAAAGACATAATTATAGGTGAAAAAAAAAGAAAACAAACCCAAAAGCTGTTCAGTGTAGTTGGAGCTATTTCTTGCCAGGGCTGTGCTAGAGGATGCTATTTGCACCTGCAGACAGTCACATGCAGACATAATTTGCAAACCAAGACATCAAGACAAGAAGCTTTCTAAAGTAAATATTTTTACTTCTTTCTAAAACATAAATGAACCCAGCTGCAAAGGACCTTTTGGAAGCTGCAGAGGTCTATGGTCTGCTGGAGAACCTTATTCTTGAGGCTGGCTAGCCATATTTTTCAGTGCAAAACTTCTGAAAAATGAGCATGATTGTTAGATTTATTTTAATTCTTCATTTCTTTGAAGTTACATTTTTTATATCTTTTCCTCACCCTTTTACTCTGCTAGCGGAAAGTGTTTCCCTATTTTTTCCCCCTTTTTCCTTTTCCAAATCCTCACTGTTCTGCAGTGGCAAAGTGACAAGAGAGCTTTGAAACTGCACAAATCTGCCAGTCTTCCAGTGCTGGCAAAGTTTTGCAGAAAAATAGAACAGTGGAAAGAAAAATTGTACAAAGAGGGAAAAAATCAAGCATTTTTTGGTACTTAAAATAAAAATGTAAAAAAGTTCTCAAAAAACAAAAAAATCCTCCCCACAGGAAATTTGAAGAATCTGAACATTGTGAAAGAGAAACAACCTGGACTGGTTTGCCCCAGCAATTACTAATTTTTGACCAGTTCTCTTAATCTCTGTGGCAGAATGACAACCCTTTGCCCTTATGTAGCACTTTTCTGTGGTAGATATATTTTGCTAGCAAAGAAAGTGAGTTTAATTTGCAATGGGGAAACTGAGTCATGAAAAGCCGTGATAAGCTCAAGCCAGCGACAAGGTGAGGAATAACGCCAGGTCCTCTGCAGTCGAAGGCGGGCTTTTACTGCTAAATTGGAGGATGACTAGAGAAAGGCAGCCATGCATGACATGCCTAATATAATTTCTTGGTGAATGGCTGAAGTAATGGGAAGTGACACCATCTCTCACCCAGCAGCCACGATGCATCAGGAGTGACTCTCTGAAAGACAGAGCTGGCAGAGAGCCAGGGTTTAAAGGGTTACTGTTTTCAATCAAACCAGCTGGAAGATTAAAACAGACACTGGCTAGATACAGAGGGGTGAAACATTTCTGTTAATCACAGATGTTTGGTAACACCGGACTTCTTCACAGCTGTCACGAGCCGTGTCAGTGTTTCCCTCCCTGGTGCTCTGCTCCTCAGGGCTGCCCTGCAGGGTCACGGCTTGCAGAAACCCTCCCACCTCCTGTCCTGCTTGCTGGAGCAGCTGCTCTTGGAGCATCCAACCGCTCTGCCCTGTTCCCTACATGCTAGTCCTTAAAAACCCACCTGCCATCGATCTGTGTGCAACACTCAAGTACCAGTTGAGCTCTTCAGCCACATTCAAAGATGAGTCATGCCCTGGATCCCAGGGAAGGTTTGCTTCAGAACAAGGACTCTTGTGAGATGGAACATGCCCTGACCTCCCAGCTGCACATTACTCCGATCACTGACAGTATTGCAGGTGTAGCACAGCTGTTAGCTTTGTCAGAAACATCCGAGAGACAGAGCAAAGACATTTTCCTGTTTGGCACTCCGGGCAGGGTGCGAAGCAGCAGCCCAGGAGTTCGCAGCTCAGCTCCTCTCTAACTACTGCTAAGTGGAAGGAAAAATGATAACCCTTGGTGTGAGGACCCACGGGGGACACAATTAACAGACACCCACTTCTGTTGTGTGCA
The DNA here is from genome assembly GCF_018139145.2 of Gymnogyps californianus. Taxonomy (NCBI): domain Eukaryota; kingdom Metazoa; phylum Chordata; class Aves; order Accipitriformes; family Cathartidae; genus Gymnogyps; species Gymnogyps californianus. The sequence goes on along the minus strand of NC_059489.1, from coordinate 12,323,250 downwards.
GAGAGTGGAAGCCAGTGTCTGTCTAAGTGTCCCGAAGGTCACAGCTTGATTTAATAAAGGTATCTGCCTAGAAAGGCAGCCTGATTTCCCATGCTGGAACAGCAAGCAGCACTTATTAGCTAGACCTCAGGGCTTTGCTAATGAGCTCACAAATGTCTCACCTGGAAGCACACAGGGCTGAATCCTGCTTGGTGGAGATGAGAGTTGTTCCCTTTTAACAAAAAAAGCAGTCTGTCTCAAGATGAGTCTGCAGTGCCAAAGTCCCAGCTCCCTCCTCCCAGACCGCTGCTAAGATTCGCAAGGAAGGGTGAGGAGAGCCAGGGCTGCCTGGGTGCTCGAGCTTGAATACCCCCAGGAGGAGTTTTCCTTTAGATCAACACCATGTTTTATTGTCAGGGTACTGCAGAAAGAATTTTTTCACCTGCAGATGAACAGCTGGTTGTTAATAACCATTATCACCACAGCCAGTACTTTCCACTGCTGCCAAATCTGCCCTGATTTTACCCAGCAGTAGTTTATGGGCTTGTGAAAATTAGTTCACTGCCTGTTTTTCTTCAAGGAGCAACATGGAGCTGCTCTGAGCATCACCTTCCTTATGGGTTGATGTTTGCCTCTCCATGTGTCCTGGGACAGAGGTATCCTGCTCCCTCTGCCAGCATTACCCCCAGCCCAGGCTGCCCCTGCTCCCACCTCACGGTGTGAATAACTCAGCTCCGTTTCAGCCCTAGGCCACCTGGCTGAGCAGCTTGGCAGGTGCTGTGGGTCTTGTTTTCATTTTTCATCTTTCTCCAACAAGGGAGGAACGAGCATTTTCCACTGTCCTTTTTGCCTCACAGGTAATCCTGACAATACAGGGACTTAGGACATGGCAATAGCCTTTATTGCTCTTTTTCTTTGTCTGGGATGTGTTAGCATCTGTGGTGAGCCTGGATCTTTAGGACTGATGGTCTGAGGCTTGTTCGCTAGGAAAGTCTCTGCTCTGTGGGGATGGTCCCTCTCCAGTGTGGTCAGGAGAGGAGGAGCCCAGAACTGGACACCGGCTCTTCGTCTTCTCCCACACTGCTCCCTATTTCACTCTTCTGACAAGTCACATCCCCCCCAGCACTGTCACACACAGAGTTGAAACTGCTGGCAAAGATCAAAGAGGACAAGGAGATGGCAGGTACCTTCATTATTTTAGGAGTTGAAAGGGATGTTTACAGCTTCCCGAGTGAGGTTTTGCCTCTGAGGTAACATTCCCAGCACTTTCAGCGTTGTTGCTGTCATCTTCCATGATTAAGCTTGTTCCCTTTTGATCCTTTCGTGCAATGGGATCAAAACAAAGCAAGCAAAAGTACAAAATCCAGAAGTATTTAATCAGCACCCTATTCAAAGGCTTTCCTTTCTTACTGAGCTGGGGATAAACGAGCAAATAAAATGTGCAGACAATAACAAGGAAAACAGATCCTAAAGAGGCAACTAAATGGTGAGGGAAACCATTGTGCTTACGCGTGACTTGACACCCATCAGTGTGGAAGTGTTATGAGATTTAAACTCCAGAGAGGAGTGAAAGCTGAATTTGAAGGATAGGTAGAAAACAGGGAGGTTCCCTACAGATGCAGAAAGATGCTGAGCTCGATAAGTAGCTCAGTTTCTCTCTGCAGCCAAAGGAATAAAAATTGCCTGCTCCCAGGAATCTTCATTCCTCCAGTAGAGAAACTTTACTGGGATTACGGAAAGGCATAAAAATAACAGCCAGCTTAAAAAGTTCTGTTAAACCTGTGAGAAGATCCCCAGAAGGATTCTCCTTAGACCGAGCTTGTTGACCGCAAAGTGCTCCCCCACCAAGCATCTCTTCGCAATGTCACCACTGGGGTACATCACGCTTGGGTTGCATGTGCATCTCAGATCAGAATGAACATTATGTGTCTAATGAGGTGATTTCAGATTATTGTTTTTCATGATCTGCAAGGTTTTACCACTGTGCATGGAGAGAAATATGGCAGGCAAGAAGAGGTACAAATGAAGGAGGGCACAAGTAACATCACATAAGAGAAAGTAGATGGGAAGGACAGAGGATATAACCTGATCTCTTCAGGTCCAGTGCAGGGAGCAGAGATGAAAAGGCATCTGAAAGGGCAGATAAGAGGCCTCTACCATGTTTTTTCTCCTTTGTTTCCCACTCTGAGTGTCTGACTGCATTGCTGTTCTGGGTAGTGGCTCCAATGGAGAACTTGACTGTACAGACAAGCAGAAGCAAATCAGCCAGCACTGTGGGAGATGGCAGGAGGTTTCTGGCTTAGCCTCTCAACAAGGTAAAGATGAGTTTGAAGATGTTTGTGTCACAGCTGGGCTCTGCCTGGAGTGAATCTTTGGCTGCAGGTGGAGCTGAGACCAACATGCTCAAGAGATGAGCAGTTGACAGGCCACCCATGTGGAAGTGTCCAGAGCATGACAGCTCCTTCCCCACTGCTAACACAGCTGGCAAGCCTTGCCCTGGGAAATAGCTGGTAATAGAAAGTGTCTGTGAGACCCATGTCTCCAAACCTCAGGGAGGTCGTTCAGGGTGAGGACTTCCTAACTCCAGGACACAGTTTATTATAGAGAGGCATCTACTCTGTCATGTTCTCTGTCCTCAGAGCTGTATGTGACTTGCAAATCATCCTCATTCCCCCTCCTTTTTGCCTCAGCAGGTGTTTCCAGAGAGGGAATAAGGCTGCGGAAGGGAGAGCTAAAACAATACAATATGTGACACTTAAAGGAAGGGGAAAAAAAAAAAAAAGAAGGAAAAAAAAGAAAAAAAGAAGGAAAAAAAAAAGAAGGAAAAAAAAAAGTGGTTCCAAATCCCTTTCCTCAGCCAGCCACATGTGATTACAGTATTTATCAGCCTCTATCTCAACACTGAGCTGTTCCAGCTTATAAAGAGTGACACATGCAGAGCACAAAATAACAGGGCTGCCAAAGGATCCTGAATGGTAACAAAACTCACGGCAGCTCAGCGAGTGGATTGAAAACACACCAGGAGGCCACGCGGCTGGACTGCTTGGCAATTAGTGTGACAGCGGCTGCAAATACACGTTCCTCCAGGGAACGGCCAACCCCATCACTTGCTGAAGGAGAGAGCTTCTCTGCTCTGCCGTCCTGGGAGTGCAATTTGGTGGCTTTTAAAAACATAATGCCTGAAGCAGGGGACTGTTCAGTGTCCTTACTAGTCAATCTTCCTGGAGAATGCAAGGAGAATAGTTCATGTCTAAAAGAGGGCAGATTTAGACTAGATATAAGGAAGAAATTTTTTACAATGAGGGTGGTGAAACACTGGAACGGGTTGCCCAGAGCGGTGGTAGATGCCCCATCGCTGGAAACATTCAAGGTCAGGTAGGACGGGAGTCTGAGCAACCTGATCTAGTTGAAGAGGTCCCTGCTTATTGCAGGGAGGGGTTGAACTAGATGACCTTTAAAGTTCCCTTCCAACCCAAACTATATGATTCTATGATTCTATATCTTGTCTTATTGACTTCCCTTGCATCAGTAGGGAAGTGGGATTTGAGTCCTCTGCTGTGGCCATGCTGCATCTGCCCACCTGCAAGGGGCAGTGCATCAGCTCAGCCTGTGCTCCTGCAAATGATAAAACTGATAAAGTGATAGAACTCCCAGGAGAAAGTGACCCCCACAGTACTGGGATCAGGAGGGCTGTGGCTGTCACTTCACTGTCATTCTGGATCACCTTGGTGTTCCCCTCCTCTCTGCCCTCACGTGGGCAAGGGAATCCCTGACATGACCCCTGTCAAGTGCCAAGGAAGGGTTGTTTTCAAACCAGCTGGCCTGGACTAGAAGGGTCCATCCAGGCTGAGGCTCCAAAGCTGGCTGTCCTTGGGTGTCAGCCCCAAGCCTGAGCTGCTCTCAGACCCGCATCTCAGGCTGCTCCTGGCCCAGCCACCTTTGCTCAGGAGACATCAAACCGCTTCAAAGAAGTGTCCAGGTGACTTAGGGAACACTGTGCGTGGTGGGGAGCAGCTCTCCCTCCCTCTGCCCAGCCAGTCTTACCTGCGACTTTCTATGGACTTTTTCCAGGTCATATTTGAATTCCCAAGAAGGCCTCTACAAACTGCTGTTCCTCCTGGCCACTAGCCATGGACTCTCAGTAAACAGCCTGGCATCCTGGGGTTTTCTATCCTGAGAATAAGCCTGGTAAATGTGATTTTCTGGGGAGGATTTTGGCTTATCCTAGAGATACCTGTCCTGCTGTGATTTACGCTCCCTATCCAGTTACTCAGCCTAACCCAGAGCCACTTGGGATCCACTTCCCACTTGCCGTGCATGGCCTTTCAAGAGCAGGAAGTACATTCCTATTGTCTGGTTAAAGGCATCTTTATTTTGCCATTATATTTCTCAGTCATTTTCCTGTAAATCTCAATAAAACAGCCGGGGTTACTGGAAGAGCTGTTTTAACAATGAAAGCAGCTTCACCCTAAAACTTACATTCACATTAATGAAGATCCATCTGCTACAGTAGAAAAAGCACAGAAATAATGAGTGGAAATGTGTTCGGTGATGACATTCTTCACTCCCGGATACCAGCCATCGCTGGGAGCTCCCCTGTCTGTTTTGAAGGAATATAAGGAACATTTTCTGCCCTTGTGGTTTGAAGTCAGTAAATACTGGGAAATAGGCAGGCTACTGCAAGTTTGCCCAGCCTGAGCCTCTGTTAACAGTCAGGGCTGAAGCAGAATCACAGGTCACACCTGTGGAGGTGGGGGTACTCCTGAGACCTGCAGTAAATACGAGGGCAGATGAGATCTTCTTGTGCTTTAGAAAGGTCTGCATCTCTCTGATGTTGGATGGGCTGCCTTCAGAGGCTTTGTGGGACATACTGGACAAGTGGGAAGTGGTTGAAACTCAAGCAGAAACCTTTTCCTGATGAGGGTTCAGGAGTCTCAGCCAAGGCTGCAGTACTCAGAGCCAGCAGAGTAAAGGTAGCAATAAATTTTCATGTTCCTGTATTTCCTGGGACAGTGCCGTCCCACATGCAACACGACTTGCCTGCCACATCCTCAATGCTTAACATTTCCATGGCCCCAAATGGGACCTTCTTGCCTGACACGTCAGAGGCAGCACCCGGGTTGAAACTGTGCAGTGAGGATTTCGTCTCTGATGTGCCGTGTGTATTCAGACAGAAAGAACCAACTAGAAGAGCTTCAGCCCAAAAGGGAAATGAAACAACCCACCACCTGCCATCGCCATACCCATCTGTCTCTCTCCATGCTCCTGCCACACCTGCAATAGCTGAGCTGCACCACAGAGGAGGGTCTGGAATAGAGAAGTTGCCTTGACACAGCTTGGGGCTGCCCAGACTCCAGCTGCCCCCGTCACCTGCTGACTGTCCTGGGCAGCCCTGGGACTTGCAGGACGTGCTGGCTCTCCCCATCTAATAAACCTGTTCATTAAAGTGCACCTGGCTCTCTGCAAACCCCATAATGAGGCATCTAAAAACATGTATTCAGCGTTCTCCCCTGATGAGGTGCCTTTGATAAGGAACGGTGACGCTCATGTAATTAACACAACCATTAAGGCAACTGCTGGTTCGTTTTCTCTGCTGAATTATGACATACCTCCTGACAAAATGTGCTCTGTGGCTCTCGAAAGACAGATACCCTCTGCCCCATTCTCTCTTCATGTACAGGCCCCCCACACAGCTGGATCTCAGGGCCCAGGGACAACTGCAGGACCAGCAGCAGGCAGGGAATCTCAGCCCCTTGCATGCTGGCAGCAGGGAGAGGAGATGACATGTCCCTGCCTGCCTACCCATTTCTTATCCTCACCACTGCATCCTCACAGCTCATCTGGTCTTTTCTGCATGTCAAAACCTGCCACTAGAACAAGTCTCCAGTGAAGAAGCAGAGCTGGGTGTGAGCCGTGCATGAGGAGGACGAGCTCATTCTCTTAGTTAATCCACCTTAGCTAATTACCTTGGCCCTTGCCCTCCCTCCATGAGCTTCCACGTTCCTGCTCTGAATCCGGCTGGTGCAGTCTCTACATTTAGTGACACTTTCAGATCTTAGCACTTGGCAGGGGCAAGGTCAACATCCTGAGTCCAGGAGATGGCAGATGCAGATGAGTTCAGGTCAACACTTGACCTCCAAGATCTCATCTGTAAGGGTTGCCCTTACACCAGGGAAGAGAAATGAGGAACAGCTTCATCAGACCTTCCAAAATGGGTATTCAAAGATCCACTGCCAACTTTGTGTCAAGGCAAGGGGGAGACAGACAACCTGTCTGGACACACTGACTTATAAAGGGATTTATCTGACCATGCCACAGCAGAAAATCCAAGTGTAAAGCAGGAGAGGCAGGTTAAATTCTCCAAAGTGCTTTGTCTTCTGTCAGCATTAATACGCAGAATCAGGTCCTGAGAGATGTATCCTTGTAAAACTATCATTAAAATGAGTGAGTCCTCCCAAGGCCCAGCTGAAAATTTCACTTTTAATGAAGAAGGTAGCTTGTCACTTTCTGACCAAAACCATCAGAAAAAGCACAACTAAATCACATTCGGCTTTAAACTTTGGCCAAGAAAACACAAAGTTCTTTTTCAGATTTTGAATTTCCTTATGGCAAAAATAGAATGAAAGAAACCTTGATGAAAGTAGTTTTTCATTAAATTGTTGTTCTTTCACAAACTAGTTCCTTACAGAACTGAAATTCCCAGCAAAAATGTCCAAACTGTTTGAAGTGGACACTTACTCTCTGTCCTACAAGCTGTGGGTAGAAGACATTTATTTGGGATTCCAAAAATAAAGAGCATTTTTATTCCCTCAGTGGCTAGGGCAAACCTGAGACTTGAAGCTCACACGAGCATGCAAGGCGATGCAGCCCACTGGCTTTCTGGAGCATCACCAGCCATTGTCAATATCAAACAACTCCAGGTAAGCTGGCGTCCTTGGTGCAGCCCAGTAGCTTTAGCTCAAAGACAGATGCCCTGTTCTCCCTGGCCTGTTTTTGCCTTTGCAGAAAGACTGCTTGAAGTTTCCCTTTCCTGGGGACACACAGTGCAATGAACCTTTAGCCCAGACTCACAGTTATCTACAGATGGACTTAACCAGTATGCAGGCTGATTTGCTGGAGAATGGTCATTTTTATGGCAGACCTAGCAAAACCCTTCTGAAGTGCCACAAAATGCTCGCTGCCCACACATAAAATCCCAGCAACCTAAATAGAAAGGGCATGCTCTGGAAGATGCTATTTTCTAGCCCCAGCCCTCGCTTCCTTCCTGCTCCCATTAGCTCAGAGAGCCGTGTCTTGCTTCGCACTAATAACACACAGATACCGAGCACAGTTACCTTGTTTTCTCCCTGGTCACGGTCAACATTTAAATTTACGCCATGTGCCTCTTCCATTTAGGAAAGCAGAATTACAGCAGAGATTTGTATTGGTTTAACAAAAGTATTTGCTAGGCAGCTTTGGAGACTATTAAGCGGAGAGCTGGGTTTCATGCTAATTTTCTTTTTAATAAAGAACAAATGGGTAAGAGTTCCACACAAAAGCGCGTAGCTGCTCTGAAACAAGCAGGAACCAAGATACGAGCAGCACAGCCCTGCTGTGTTATTATGTTTTGAGGGTGAATAACTCCTACAAATCATTTGTATACGTTGTCTAAATGGAACGCGCAGGGAATAATTTGAAGCAGGAAAGCATTAAGAAAGTGAAGGATACACTACCGCACTCGTTTGCTCAGCTTAAACTCCTTTCCTTTGTTTGCTGCCCTTGTTAGAGAAATTGTGCCTTGGTTAAACTTAAAATATGAGTGTGATTATAAAATCCAAATATAAACCAACACAGAATAGAAACCACTATTCATAGCCACAGAGAGCAGGAGCTTTACATAATTTCCATAGTGTGTCATACATTTCTAGGAAGGAGAAAAAGGTCTTGAACAGAAACAGCTGACTGGGAAATCATTATGAGAAATTTTTATGCTCACAGGGTAGTCTTAAATGAGAATAATATTGCTCAGGAAAATAACACTTGCAAAGTTATTTGGGCCTAAAGTTCCAGATAGGCACCTCATGGGGTTTGCAGTAGTGCTGAATCAGGGCAGAAGAGGCAAAACATTTCCACAGGAGCTACACAGAGAAATAAGCACTCCTGGCTTGCAGCATGCCCCTGCCAGGCTGCAGGAGAGGATTTCTCCCTCCACCAGCCCCTGCCTTGCCACCCGCCCCAGGCAGCCAGGCTGTTGGGCAGGTAGAGCAGGGAGCAATTGGTGAGGACAGGAGCATCCTGCCTCCCTCCCTGCATGGGGCTGAGTTACGGCTTAGCCCAGAGGCAGGGGCAGTGCCTGAGCCAGTGTCCGGTCCAGGGAGAGAAAGAGGCTAAATATGCATAAAAGAGAGAAGGCGACAAATGGACTCATCTGCAGTGCCTGCCAGGCTCTTCTGGGAACGGCATGGAGGTGGGGAACCGCACAAAGCCCTGCTAATGACATACCACAAAACCACAGAGTAGGGCTCACGTCAAACTTGAAGCAAACGGTGTTAGAAGGATCTATGTCTGGGTGAACTCAGGGAGGGAGAACGTGCATTGGGCTTTTCCTCTGCCTGCTTGAGTCTGCAAGATTTACTTCAGCCAGATTTTAAAGTCAAACATTAGAGTCATCTAAGCTCAACCGGGATAGAAAGAGTCCTCAGAAATGTGGTGCTGGCAACAGATATAACAAACGCAAAGTCGGTAGCAGTGTTTGCTCCTTTTCTCCAATGTCCTGTGAAGTGCAGTGGCAGGAGGACAGGCAGGGGACTGCCCAGGCAGCATGAGCTGGGACTGTCCCTTTAAGCAGAGTTTCAAATCTGGTGCCAAATGCTTGCTCCCAGTTTTCATTTATTTATTTATGCTTTTAATTCTCTCCTAGATGCTGGGAAACATATTTGCATTTCATTAAAATGTATTTTCCCCACTTAGTTCTGCATTCTTTTCTGGCAAACGGTCCCTTTTTGTCATTTTCCCTGGGCCTGGAGGAGACTCAACGCGTTGCAGCTGCTTTGCTTTAACAATCACTTGAACCTCAGGGTTGTGCTGCTTGCTGCTCCTGAATCAGTGCAAGCACCTGACAAGGCTCAGGCCGTCAGTGGCTCCCTGCTAGTCGATGGATCATCAGCCACCACAAGTCATTGCACCCTGAGAGGGTACAAAGAACAGCCACACCCGTCCAGAGGTCCCAAGAGCATGGGCATTAGTACAGGTCCAGGAGCTAGACCTTTGCAAAAGGGGCTGAGGGTGTGATTTAGCAGTGACTGGGCACACATCTGCCATCAGTGTAGGGGCCAGGCTAAGCTTTTCTCTCTGCTGGGAGTAGCTTGGCTAGCACAGCTAGCTATTGGCACCACTTCACTCTAGCCAAGTTCCAGTCCAACCTCAGCTGCAGCATCTGGGGAGATGCAAAGTCTTCAAGTCCCTCTTCCTACTCAGCATAGCCCCTGCATATACACACATCCCTCCAGCTCTGATGGGCCTTGGCCAGAGGAACAGCCTTTCTGCCAGCACGGAAATGACATCTCCTTTCTTAATAATGCACCATGTCATCTTCCTCCCATCCCATCCATAGATTGTAAGTGTCATGAGTTCATTCCTTGGCACTGCCCCTAATGAACGTACTCCCCGTCCCTCTGCCTCGTGCGTGCTGGTGTCCAGCTCCTTCCCCGAGCTGTATGACACATTAAGACCTTTTCTCCCTCCCAGAGGAATATATGCCCCTCTCCCTGAGTGTCTCTTACTGCTCTGTGTGCTGACTTTTCCTGCCAAACAGGTTCAAAGCTGTCCTGAGTCTCACTACAGACCAGCTCTCTGCTCCTGGCCACCAAACATATGACCTTCTCTCTGGAACAGACACTTTTTCACTGGGTGTCTCACTCAATTACATCTCAGCTCAAGTAACATCCATATTTAATTATAAGAGGTGCTATTAAAGCGCTGTGCCCTCCTCAACTGAGATGTCCTGTTCTGCATTGCTCATCAGACCGTAAGACAGGCTCGCTGAGGCTGGACCTTGGCACCAAGAGGGTGAAACGCAGCCTCTGTGTTTCTGAGTAGAAGCAGATCCATCCAATGATTTGTTGCATTTTAGCATCTATAAGATGTTAAAAGAAATCTCCACCCCCCAACCAGTTTTTCTTCCAGAGGTACGTTTAAGATCATCAGATGAAAGGCACTAGAAATGCAAAGCATCATTAATATTTAAGTTAGATTTGCAGAAAGATAAATTTAAGCATTGTAGAAGTTAACTGGATAAAGATAACCATTTCCTGCAGTAAAGAGCTTAAACTAATTCAAATACTTTATTGCAGAAACACTCTCCCTTATCCCTGTGTCCCCACACATTTACTCCCATAGAAAACAGATAGTGCTTCTGCAGTCATGACACAAGTGTAATGGAGAGTGGGTTTGGTCTGTTCTGGACATCACAAAGCACATCTAGGTCAAAGTCCCAGCTGTGTCTCTTTGGATATCACGGCATGACTTCAGTATAGTCTAGTTTCACTGCACTGTGTCAGAGACCAGCATCGTGTTTGCAGGGACCCCCAAACAGTCTCTCCTCGCTGCAGAAAAGGGGCAAGAGATGCAGATCCCAGCCCCACACAGCTCCAGTAAGCTGGGCGCCGGTGAAGCTCCCAGCTGGTGTCCCTGCCTGGGAAGGAGCACACCACGGCTGGGAGGTGACTGCCAAGTCCCTGGAGACCCAGTGGGGAAGCAGCTCCATCACAGCGGATGTCACCAACTCCACCGCAGGAATGCAAATAAATCTCCTCTTTTCTTCTTGGTAATTTGTTTCTGCGTAGAATAAATTGAATATGTAATTTCATTTTCTCTCTCGCAGCATTAACAACCTTGGAATTGTTCGGATTCACAATGAAGACAACAAACAAGTAATTACCGACAAACTGATACCGCTATTGAGAAGAGAATGCAATTGATTTTAATTCTCGTCAGCCCTGTTTACTCTCCCATTGCATTAGGCATAATAAAGTGTTACAGTAGATTATGTTCTGTTGTAAAGTAGTTCTTATCAGACACCACAAACTGCCTCCTTATTAGAGAACATGCCTACACCATTATGCTCTTCACCCAGCGGCCTCTGCGAAGGGGTGCACTGTCTCTGGCGTGGCTGCCTGCCCACAACAGGGACTCACAGTGGATTCATCCCCAGACGAGAGACGAGAGCTGCAGCATCCATGGCTCCCCCAGGGCCAGCAGCTCCCAGCCAAGGCTGCTCCTCCTCAAGGGACCCTTTCTTGTGCATTACTTGGAAACGTTACCTTGGAAGCCAGGCTGTTCACTGCCTTTCCAACATCCAGGAGCTTCGCAGCATAGTGAAGGAAGATGTAGAGCCACTGTGCACAATCACTAGGGCCTTCGAGCAAAGGTTTGGCCCAGGCTGCATTTTTAGTGATTTCATAAAGCGATCGCCATAAGGTTGTTGGACTGCAATTAATTAGAATGAAATTGATTGTGATGTGAAATTTAGTGTACAAAATGCAGCTTAGAGTGCACCCTTCAAAACACAGGACATCTGGTTCCTGGGTTTTTTGCCAGCAGAGGCTTGTCTCCCAGGGAAGGCAGGACTCCTAGTTTTGGTCCCTGGCTTAGTCACTGTTTGGAAAGATAACCTTAATCTTTCTGTGTCTCAACGCTTCTGTGTGTTGAAGAGAAGCAGAAATCTTTCCCTCTCTCTCAGAGATGTGAAGATTTGACAAAAATTTCAGTGGTCAGTCTGTAATGTCACTGGTTTACAAGAAGTGCAGAGGAGTGTGGTGAGCACAGCTTTCCAGCTTGGAAAGGATGCTCTGATGGGTAGGCACAGATTATTTCAATGCTTGTGAAAGGATCATAGAAACATGGAAGTGCCGGTGTGCAGGGACTGCTGGAGGCCTCCAGTCCAGCATCCCGCTCCTAGCAGGGTGGTCACCAGCGTTAGGTCAGGTCAGCCATGGATCTGGAAAACTCCCAAGGATGGAGATAGATTACACTGACCCTCTGGGTAAACCCTTCCCACCCTTAACCACTCTCATGGTGAAGACATTCCCTGGCTGCAATCTGTAACCACCACCTCCTGTCCCTTCCTTGTGCCCCTCTGGCTCTGTGCTCACTATAACCACCTCACATAACCACCTCGCTATAACCAACAGTGTGGTACTGCTGTTAGGTCTCCCTTCAGCCTCCCCTTCACCAGGGGGAAGCCCAGCTCTCTCCCTGTCCAAGCAATTTGCCACCAAAGGGGAGCTGCTAACACCATAAATCAAGACATCCCAATGTATGAAACCACTACAAGCAAAATGGCACATAGTGACCTCTGGCCCCTGGTCCTGAAGCAGGAGCTGGAAAGTTCAGGAGGTGAAGTTTGCCCCGTGCCTGCATCCTGCCTCCTCCCAACTCCCCGACTCTCTGCAGCAGCCGGCTGGGCTTGCAGGGCTGGGGAGGATGCGATACCCGTTCTGGAGGCTGAGGGATGCTCAGGAGTTTGCCGCATGCAGCTTCAGAGAGGTTTATGCTCCTTCTTCGTAAGCTCACAAAGGACACATCTCCAAGACAGATGTTAGAAATGCCTCCTGCCACCGTTTTCATTACCTCAGCACAATTTCTGGGGCTGTCTCCTAAGAAGTTTCTGCAAGAAATTCTTGGAACATCTTTAAAATGAGGCTTTTTCCATGTTCATGCTGTTTCTCAGATCTGCCTTCATTTCTATCAGATCTTAACAGACAGTTGGTATTCTGCAGTAAATTAGGCCCTTGTCTGATGTGCAAAGTCCACCAGCCCTCAAAATAATCTTTCTGAGCATAATTAATTATTAAAGAAAGTCTAAATTGTGAATGATCGTTAAAGGAGGCATTGTCTCATCTTAATTATCTCTGCAGAGGTTTCTCTGGTCTTTCTGAGTTTGGTAAGAAAATTGCTTAAGCACTGTCAGATAACTAAGTAATTCCCCAATTAATATAACTAATGTTTACACATAGATGACTCCTTGTTTTAGTAAGCAATTGCAGCATTAAGTGACCTTGCTAAACTCATATATTAAGTATCTCTCTCACAGGACACAGATACACTGATTTTATTATACAAATATTCATCTTTATTACAAAACATTCCCAAATTAACCTCTTTGAAGAGGCTTCTCATTTGATAAAGAACATAGGTTGCCACACTGAGGAAAAGACATTATCATCTAATTAAGCACCAAAATTATCCAATAGAATTACTTGGTATCTCCTTCAAAACATTTTCTTCCTTTGAATTCCCAAAGAACATGAAAAACGGAGAGTGCAAGGTGTTACCAAGAAATAAATCGTCTTAAGACAAAATCTGCAGTCCTTCATGAGCAGGTTTAGATGAAACCATTGGGATTTTTGTGCAAAGGAAAGTCTGCTTAGAGAGCTCAGTAATTCTGAACCAAGTACTTAATTTCCTCCCATCTCTTGCAAGCAGGGATACTTTCTAAAACATAACTCTTGCAGGGTCTGTCATGTGTAGCAGCCTTTTCCACTTCAGCAGGTGCTTTGTATCAGGTTGCTGTGACCTGTTTATAGGTGAGATGATGCTGGCCAGATTTTTGTGTTTGACCAAGTATCCCCCAGTCTGCTAACAATTGTTGTCGGTTTATAACATGTAATTAAAAAAGCTCTATCCACTGTTCTTTAGGCAGCACAATGCCAATGCCTACCCTGACATGCTTCAGTCACTGGTGTGAAAGGACTCTTGTACAAGAAAGCCTCTGAGGCATACAGAGCCTTCAGCCCAATTCCTGGACCACCAGCAGCAGCAGGGGGGGAGGGAGGTCTGGCACAAAAAAATAGAAACCTCTTGAAATGGCTTTCATGGCTTAAACATTTTGCCCACTCAAACAATCAGCCAAACCCATGGGCGGTCACGGCGAGGAACTCTCGAGTCCGTTTGAATGGTTGAGTCAGCAGAGGTGAACCAGCTCATAACATCATGACCCAGCACTAGCAGAGTGCATCATAACAATTGCATTAACAGCCGTTTGGTGCCAACACCAAGGTGTCTCCTGCAACCTGTTGCAGCACAGCAGGCTCCGAGCCGAGTCGAGGGCGCAGGCAGAGTCCAGCTCCCAGCTCCCAGCTGCTGTGGCACCCCAAAGCCAGCAGAAGGACATGTCCACCCAGTCTGGGAGACCTGTGCCCTCAGGAGGCCACTCCTGTTCCTGCCTCGCCGTTTGCCTCCCAACCCCTGGGCCATGCTGGACCAAACAAACCCTCAGGTATCCCTGGTCCACCCAGGCTGCCTGCAGCCAGCCAGGGCTAAGCTGTCTTAACAGCCAGTGTGGAGAGAGTGGCCTGTCTCAAGGGTGACCCATCTTATCTACCTCCTACATCTGCCATAGGATGTGACACACCATCCCAAGAGGAGTCTGCCTCCTTCCAGTGACCACAGGGGACTCCTGAACAGTAGACTTAGACTTTGATCCCTGTCTTTTCAAGTGCTAAATTTGGGTGCATGAACCCCACTCGTTGTATGTTGCATGTATGAAACATTAAAAAAAACAACGACACTTTTTTAAGCTACTAAAATAAAAGTAAAATTATGACACATAACCCTAAGGTGTAATTATATTATAATTTAATGAATTTAAAATATTTACAAAATTCGTGATAAATCCTGGCACCCAAGGACCTGAGGAGTCAGTGAGAGCTATCCTAGTGCAGCTGAAGGAAGGAGACTCTCACAGGGAGGGCTGGGAACACCAAGTTTTCATAATATTGCCCAGAGCAGGCAAAGCGGGCAATGTTATCAAGAAAGCAAGCAAGTTTCTCTGCAGAAGAGTGTAGATGCCCAAGGATGACTTCTACTAGTTCTCAAGTTTTGAAGAACGTGGTAACCAGAAACTGTCTGGTTACACATCTTTGCAAACAATATAACAATTGTTTGATAAATCCATTTTAAATGCAGACCAAATTTAGATAGATTTTTCCAGTTAATTTAAAGTCCATTTAACAATACTAGTTTATGTATTTTGATTGAATTTTAATTTGTATTCAAGTGAGCTTGACACAAATCATCAATTAAAGATGTATAATTTAATGTGAATAAAATTTACAAACTAAAAATCCTAGTAAATGTATGTTAAGCTATATAACTGCTTAAATAAATACATATGAAGAAAATATTTCATTCTTGGTAGTATTATGAAGTGCAAGACTGCATGATGGTATTTATTAACATACCCTAAAAGTTATTGACTTTGAGGGGGGGAAAAATAATTATTATTCTTGAAGACAATGGCCTCCAATCCTGACTGCAAATGATTTTCTTCATCTCTGCTGCATAGAGGCAACTGGCTCACTAGGATGCTGAGACATACTGTTTCATCTGAGCATCTTCAATTCAAGAGGAATTCTCCTTCCCTCACAAATTCCTCCTTCTCCTGTTTGACTCATCTTCTTAACCTTCACCTCAGCCCCCAACGTGGCGCAGGAAGGAGGTCAAAGTAGAAAAGTGCACACAAAAGAAACACAGTAGAGGAAAGGATGGTGAGAGAAGAGCACAATGGAGAAGCTAAGGGTACAAGCGCATCTGATGCGCTCCGGTAATGTGGCAGATAATAGGAAGAAATTCAACTAAGAGTTTGTCTTTTCATGAAGATTAATGGAGATACTTGAAAAATTAACAAAACACAATTATGTTAGTGGAAGAAGAGCAGTATGAAAGATAAGTGTCATGTGAGCAACTGGAAAGATTGCAAAGAGCAGACTCTAGAGTGAGTCCAAGTTTTGTGGAGTTCTGAATTTGAGACAATTACAATGGGGATCCAACCCTAGAAAACTGGATCCTCACTTAAATTTAGCAAAACTGTAAGTTTCCTGGTTGCAAGACAGTGTCAGATCATCTTAAGGACTTTGGGAGGGAAAGATAATGAAGCTGCTGGTGACTGAGTTATCAAAATGAAAGGAGTGTGCAGAGGAAAATCAAAAGAGCATATTTCAAGGACAGGACAGCAACAAACAATTAGAGAAGCCTGTGAGAAGCTGAAGAAAGGATTGTATATAATTTTTTTTAAAAAAGAACAACATAGTGCCAGCTTTTGGACAGAGGCATAATACCTGCAAAAAAACACAGTCGTTTTACAAAAGCCTGAAGGAATGAAAATACCAAAGCAGAAAGAAATCACAGAGGATGAAGGAAGGAACAAAATTATATGCAGAAACCTTTCAAGCTATAACTGTATCCAGTGATCAGGCCATCATGCTGAACAGACATTAAATCTTTATTTTTCATTTCAGCACTAACCAGTGGTGTAGGACTTCCCACTGCACCTTAAAGTGCAAAAACCATGGATGAGAAAGCCTAGTCAGACTGAAGAGATCTAAAATTCAGATCAGACAATGCGAAAATAATTTCTACTGTGGGACTCTATGAGCTGACTTAGAGGTCAAACAAAATCTTATGAGGATAATTTGGTAATTGTTTTGGGAAGCAGAATACTCATTTCAGGGCTGAGAATGTTTCCTCTACAGAGACTGGGATTCATGTCACCTTGTTGTAGAAAACAACATCTGAGCTAGTCACCCTCGACTCCCTTGACAACCAGGGGAGAGAACAGACACTTCTGGAGCATGATTCATCTGCACCAATGTAGATGCCTACCTAAGGATGAGATGAATGTACATTAAAATACCTAGAGCTTCTGTCAACTATAAAGGGAATCTGGACTAGCTCAGAAGTAAATATTTGCATTGAAGACATCTAAATCTGTTGGAAGAATACTGCCCTGGGTCTCTCAGGCAGAAATTATACTGCTAAGGACATAACCTCACAAAGAAAGAAAGAAAAGAGGGAGATGAAGAGAAAGCAGAACTAAGGAAAAATATATCATGATAAAGGAGAAGTTGAATTCCTCGGAAGGAGACAAATACTATAAAGGAAACACAAAACGATTTTTGATACTGCTACAAACTAACTCCAAACTGTGATATTATGCAGGTAAATAGGCTCTGAACGAATCAGCTTTGTGGTTAGCCCAGGTTGTTTGGTTATGCGAAGAAAAATCAGAGTGGTGTTGCTGTTCCCAATAGTGAGAATTGGAATTATTAGGGAATGCAATTGCTAAATATGTCATTTAGTGCATACATGAGGTATCTGTGGGACTGCCGATGCTAGGCGTGGCAGTGACAGGCAGCAGACAGCACTGGACTGTCATGTCAGTACATGTTCTGCAGAAATTTGGTGTGAAGCCTCCTGCACCAAGCCCAGGGTAATGTGGTCTAACGGCTGGGTGGGAAAAGGGAGCATGTTCTTAAAAAGGATCTTTGAGAGGTTTGAAGGGTCTAGTTTGGCATTACTAGATTATGGGACAACACCCTTGAAACTGGGACTGATGACCTACTAAAATATAGTACGTTTGGAATAAACCTGCCAGATTACACAAACACTGATGGCAAATACAGAGGTATGGTGTGGTCTTGTGAGTGCTATGAAAAATTAGAGAAGAAAATATTCTATGTTAGAAGGTTGCTTCAGCTGAAGCTTTTGCAGCCCTGAGACAGTGACAAATGAAGTGTCAAAGTGGAAGCAGAAAAGGCACTTGCATAAAGTTACTGCATACTCTTACCTAAAAGAGACCAGTCTTACCCTGGATCCTAAATCAGGGCACACCTACAAGTGCCGTCTTTAGCGTCTTCAGCAGAAGGAACAGGGAAAAAACATTGCATGGGATACATGATAGGTAAATTCAAGATTCAGACAGAGTGAGAGTCCCCTCTGCAGACCAACAGTTAAGGAAGATGACCACATATGGACTGAATCCTGCTGAAACAGCCTTGGGCTACCACTACTGTTTGCTGACCCTCAAGACAAGGTCAGGGTCGTGATTTCCAGGACAATCAAACAATTCCTGGTAGAGCCACCACATGTGCCACTAATACCCAGCAGCTCTAGTTCACGGAAAACTGGGACTGAACATCACTGCTGCTCACAGGTTGGACTGGGGTGCACTTCCATCCAGCAGGAATGAATGTGGATGACCCTACTTTCATTTTCCAGGCTGTGGAGCATATTCTGCCCCAGGCCAGGGATGCATGAACATTAATCTTCCCCTTTGCTATTCAGACATATTTCTGGCATACAGCCAGAAAAACTAAAGAAGAGCAAGTTGACATTATTTGCCCAGTGTTTCAAGAAAACATGTGGCCAAGCTGGGAAGGGAACCAGACACCTGTTTCCTTGTCCAGTCTTTTAACTCTTACAGCTATGTCCCCTCTATATAACTTGAAATAAAGTCCTTGGAATACCCAGTAAATCCAGTCTTTTTTGGAACCCCATGAGAAATATGTCCTTGTGGTGAGACTCTTCCCTCAAGATCCTTCTTCAGAAGGCACCGGATCCCTCATTCCCTCAGCCTGGGCTTTATTCATTCTGGAGGGAGCTGGTTTTCCACCTCAGTGTTATGAAATACCTTTACCACACCTCCGTAGATATCATTATCAATCTATCTTGTGTATCATTAAAAAAAATGAGATCAGGTTAGTCAGATGAGACCTACTTTCTCTAAAGTAGTTGACTAGTGTTAAACATATTCCCACTCTTTCTTGACAGAATCTCTTCTCAGCTTTTATAGTGTTTCTATGATTGGGGTCAATCTCTCAAACCTACAGGCATTTACCCATCTGCAATTTGGCAGACCATTAGCACTCTTCTGACCTTTAACAATCTCCCCTTAGCATTTCCAGGCCTATTGGCAGTTCATGCTCTTGGCCAAGGGAAGCAGCTCTTTCAGGACTCTTCAGCAGAGGTTTTCTATGCTTGCTGATATAAATATTTTCACTGATGACAAATACTGTTTAACATCATCCTTACCTGTCAAAGTATCGGAAAACAGTTCATCATCCTCATGTACTATTCACCCCTCTTCTTCCCAAATTCAAAACAGATTTATTTCTTTATACACATCAAAATCTATGCTTTATTATCCCTTTGTTGTGCCAGCCGCAGATTTTCCCAGGTGCTTCGGCTTGACAGTTATCTTCAGTTCATAACTTCTAACATACGTTAATTGCCATCAGCATTTCTATGGCTTTTTTTTTTTTTTTTTTTAACTTGTGTAGCTGCTGTCTGCGCTTCCTTTCTGCACTCCACAGTCAGCCCCTTGGGGAAGAAAGGTAAAAACGAGAGCGGCCAGACAGAGGGGCCCAGCCTCCACACCACGTCTTCTGCATGGGGATCTCCTGGCACTCCCTGGATGTTTCTCCACCAACACAAGTAGCAACTGTACAGTAATAAAACCCCATCCTCTGATCTGGAGTGGGTCAGCTCTAGTTTCTTACTGTCATGTGGGAACAGACCCCAGGAACATGTCTGGTGCAGGAGAGGAATCACCAAACAAAGGCAATGTGCTGGGGAGCAGTAGAGACATGGGGATAACGTATGCCCAGGGAACCCATCCCCCTGCATGCCTGGGTTAGCACAGCCCCTGCCACCCCCTCTGCTTCCCTGTGGGGCTTACATCTGCAAAACAACCCACAAGCGAATAGGTGAGCTTTTTTGGTGTGGTTGGTGCTCTGGGTGACAGGTCTCTGGGTGGTCACGGACAACTGCCAGCTCTCCCCATCCCCAGGACTGTCTCTTGACCTGGGCAAGCCCCATGCCCAGCCACCAAGCGAGAGACTTGAAGCTGGGACTTTTACAGCATCTACCACCAGCGAGCACAGGACAAGAGGGGATGCCTGCCTGTGTATTACCTGTGCACACATCAATGGACAGCAGCAACAGACAATAAGCTATGGGAAGAACCGAGTCATTATTAACATCTTGTTATTGTGTAGATGAAGTGACAACACAGCCAGTCACCCAGGCAGATGGAAGGAAACTAAAGATCTGGCTGCTGTCTGTGCGTCCAGATGCCTTCCTAAAAGAGGGTAACAACTGCTGTGTTGTATGTTGTTGCTTGCCCTTAGACTGTCTGTAAAGCCTCCTGTACTCTACAGTGAGGCAGAAGTGGGTTGAAGAACCATGCACATGATCGTTTTCAGATCTGGCAGCTCCTGGGAGTAGCTGCCTTCATTCTGAGCAGCAAAACAAGACTAAGAAATGCCAAATTGTGAAAAGATCTGACTGGGGACACAAGTTATTTCCTGGGTCAGATCTAGTCACACAACCACCTAGTCTCAGCTCAGAGTGCAGCTTGGTTTATGGGGTTGTAAAAAGAACAACATCCCTCTTCCTATGATCTTGTCATGAGATACTGGTGAGAGATCAAGGGGAGCCCAAGGAGCAGACGGAAAGACAAATGAGTGTTTTCCATACAAGCATTTAAACCAGGATGATATTTTTCTTCCTGAAAATGAAACAGAAAGCTCCAAGTTTGCAGCCAGCTGTAAACACCACAGATAGGAAGGAGCTATAAGAGGTACCTCCAGAGATCTGTGTGGTTTCTTGTTTCTGCCACGGCCAATAATTTCTGGAGACTCACTGGTGAGAAAGCTGCTCTCCTGCACACACCCAGGTCCCATGTCACACAGGTCATCATCTCTGCCTGTGGCCGACCTGTCACTCTTTGTGATGGAGATCTTACCACTACCCAGGGAGAAGTGACAGTGTTGTGTAGCTTCAGAGTAGCCCCAGAAGCAGCAGAGACCTGAAGTGAACATGCCTGTCTAACAGCTAAGCGATGGTCAGACCAATGTCCATGGTTGCAGGCCAGACATGACTTGAGGGTGCTGGGTACATCTCTCACCCACAGAAATGGACTACACTGCCCTGGTGCAGGTTGAGGGACAGGACGGAGCCCTTCTGTGCTCCTTCCTCAGCAATGTGATCTTCCTGACTCGTGCTCGTGCTAGCTCTGAAGCTTCAGATCTTTTTCTACAGAAAACAGAAAAGCAGCCCATTCTTGGTCAGTCTTTCCATTTTGTTGAGAACCTTTCAAATCCTGATCCCACGCTCCAACATCCCGCAGCTCTGCCCACCTGATTTCACCTGCAGATGTACTAAGTGTCCGCTCTGTTCCATCACCCACATGTGGAACACAAATACTGGATAACCAAACCCAAATCAGACCATGACGATGTCCATTTAGCATTTCCTTCTATTTTTGTTAGAGTACCACTGAGAATAACTGCAGTGGTCCATAACTTCTTTACAACAGTTTTCACTCAGGAAAACTAACAGCTATGACAGCACTGACAATAGAGGGGAAGTTTTCAGCTTTTAACAGAGGAATAGCAAGCCAGAGATTATGCAGATGAGTGAGCTATGTTCACATCATTTGAATCTGACTTAAAACTGGTTTAACTGGAATCCTAAGCAGATTTTAAGAACCTGAAGGTCTGACAAATTCACAAAATATTACTGATTCTAAGAATGATTTTGACCACCCCTATTTAAAGCCATCCTTGGATGAAAAGCTCATCCTGGTGGAGACAGCAGACACTCTCCCAGCGAGGTCAGAGACACCAGGGTTTAGGCTAACACATTGTGGTGGGTTGACCCTGGCTGGATGCCAGGTGCCCACCAAAGCCGCTCTATCACTCCCCCTCCCCTGGACAGGGGAGAGAAAATAAAACGAAAGGCTCGTGGGTCGAGATAAGGACAGGGAGATCACTCCCCAATTACCATCACGGGCAAAACAGACTCGACTTGGGGAAAAATTAATTTAATTTTTTACTAGTCAAATCAGAGCAGGATAATGAGAAATAAACTCAAATCTTAAAACACCTTCCCCCCACCCCTCCTTTCTTCCCGGGCTTAACTTTACTCCCAATTTTCTCTATCTCCTCCCCCACCCCTGAGCAGCGCAGGGGGACGGGGAATGGGGGTTTGGGTCAGTTCATCACACGTTGTCTCTGCCCCTCCTTCCTCCTCAGGGGGAGGACTCCTCACACTCTTCGCCTGCTCCAGTGTGGGGACCCTCCCACGGGAGACAGTCCTCCACGAACTTCTCAAACGTGAGTCCTTCCCATAGGCTACAGTTCTTCACGAACTGGTCCAGCATGGGTTCCTTCCCCGGGGTGCAGTCCTTCAGGAACAGACTGCTCCAGCGTGGGTCCCCCGTGGGGTCACAAGCCCTGCCAGCAAACCTGCTCCAGCCTGGGCTCCTCTCTCCACGGGGCCACGGGTCCTGCCAGGAGCCTGCTCCAGCGCGGGCTTCCCACGGGGTCACAGCCTCCTTCGGGCATCCCCCTGCTCCGGCGTGGGGTCCTCCACGGGCTGCAGGTGGATATCTGCTCCCCCGTGGACCTCCACGGGCTGCAGAGGGACAGCCTGCCTCACCATGGTCTTCCCCACGGGCTGCAGGGGAATCTCTGCTCCGGCGCCTGGAGCACCTCCTCCTCCTCCTTCTTCACTGACCTTGGTGTCTGCGGAGTTGTTCCTCTCACATCTTCTCACTCCTCTCTCTCTGGCTGCAACTGCTACCCCCTGTAACTTCTTTTCCCCTTCTTAAATCTGTTATCCCAGAGGCGCTACCACTGTTGCTGATTGGCTCTGCCTTGGCCAGCAGCGGGTCTGTCTTGGAACCCGCTGGCATAAACTTTATCGGACACAGGGGAAGTTTCTAGCAGCTTCTCACAGAAGTCACCCTTGTAGCCCCCCCGCTACCAAAACCTTGCCATGCAAACCCAATACACACATAAAACAAAACCAGCAGAAATGGCAGGGGGCAGTGCCCAGCATTTGCTGGAAAAAGATCCGCACTATAAGTTTCCCAAGGCCATGAAAGTCCAGCTTGGTATATGCCATGTGATTGCTCACCAAACAAGTCAAGTCAGGAAAACTGGATGTGGCCAGAAGACAAGGGCCTGCTGATACCATGCCAGGTTGTGCTGAGATCGCAGCTGGTAAATAAGGGACTGGAAATGAATGGTCCAGGATTGCCTGCTAGAAAAGAAGCTCAGTTGAACAAGAGGGCTTTTGGAGCTGTTCCACTCACAAGCACTTAGTATATTCATTGGGCAAGGTCAAAAGCCCAGGTGTGCCTCACCTCACCTCTCCCCCCCACCACTCTCAAACTACATTCAGCTAGCACGTGGAGGACCTTCCCTCTGGCCTGGTAAGCACTCATTATCCCATGGAAAGGGCTGGCAGGAGAATGCTACTTCCCCAGGCCATCTCAAGGTTAGACCCTAACAAGGACATGGACCAAGGTGTCACTCACTTCAGATGAAAACCTTAGTGACTGCCATCACTCCTGTGATCACATTCGGTGGCTATCCTGTTCAGGTGAAAGATGTTCTAAGTACCAGTGGGGTAAGGCAGGAATGAGGCTTCAAGCAGCTCTGCATGTTGCCAGGGCTTTTCTCACCATGCACACATACTGCAGCAGGGACTCAGGCATCTCTGGGATTACTCCAAGCCCAACTCTCAAGGGGCTTAAACGAGGATGGAGGAATGCCGCTGATGTCCAAGTTTAGGTGTCTAAATGCCATGGGAACTCAGCCAGTTGCCTTTAGCATATCAATGCTGGTTTACACCAGTGGAAGAGTGGAAAACCAAGTCTGGTGGCCTGGGAGCTTGCAAAAGGAGAAAGAGCACATGTGAAAACCGAATGGGTCAGAGATAGGGGGCAGTTCCCCATCCTCCTTCCCCAGCTTGCCAATGCAAATGATTTTCTCCTGACTTTAGTTTTCAGGACAGGAAAGCCATCCTAGACAAAAGATACCTGCAGCTCTCAAAGCCTATGACCCTGGCATAGTTGTCTGGAGTCCAAGCCTATAACAGAAATTATAATCTAGCCCTGGATTACATTGGCTCAACCAGAGTAAGTGCCAGGGACAGGAAGAGACAAGAATTATGGGTCCCAGCAGTAGGAGGGCTGCTGAGTGTGGAGGGTCTGAGCAATGGTGTGAGGTCCAGACACGCTCTGGGAATATTTCACCTTACTGCCTCTTGCTTCACTGGGGAAACAAAAGAGATACAGATGCTGGGTTATAAATTTTAAAGCAATTCTGCTGTGAACTTCCTTTTGAGTTTAAAAGTGAATCCTTTATATAAACATATTGAGAAATTCTCCCTCTGAAGTCATCCATCTCTTAACAGGCCATCCTGGCACCAGCTGAGTCAATCCAATGTCCATTGTTGATTTGAGTGTGTTCATCCAAGGCTGACATGACATTTCTTTTGTTGACAGAGCTCATCTGTTACAGTAGCCTGTCCTTCATATTTCTCTGTCTTTCACTGTTTCAGCAGCTGCACACCAGGAGAAACTGCTGCATTTACTTATTTCATTTCTTCAAGGTCCATTTCCTAGACATTCCCTTCTCCAGCTAAGGGCAGCATTTGTGTGTTCATCCTAGATTTCAACTGGAGAAGGATTTACCCCGGAGATGATTCTTCAAAGGCCAATACAGCAATATTCTCCAAAGCACTGGAGCACCTGATTTTAATTTCAGAAGCAGATATATAATAATGATATTATTCAGCACCTTCCATCCCAAAGGATTCTTCTCAAAAGCTAGACTTTGACAGACAGTTCTACAGGTGGATCTGGATGAGCCACATAGGCAGGACTTCACGCACCATGGCATTTCTGGGAAGGAACATGACAGCTAATTTGAACTTTGTCATATCAAATTCTAAGTCTCACACAGATTGCTGGAATGAGGATTCTAGCAGACAGCTCTGCTCTTTTAGCATGATGGGATCTTCTTCACTGAAAGCAAATCTCTGTGCAAGAAATGCAGCTGTCCTAGAAGTCCAGACTGGAACAAACCCTGAACTCTGGCTCAGGAGACTGGGAAAGTGCTCTGGCGAAGTATGACCACATGCTGGTCCTGTCCTTATGTCCTAGACACTCCTTGCAGAGGCCTCTCAGGGACAGCATGCTGGGCTGGCTGGATCACTGGTCTTACTTGTGACACTGATACCTGCTTGTATTATCGTCTTATACAGATATGAATCAGTGTGAACATAGCTATGAGCAGAAATACTGCTTTGCAGGTTGTTCCCCTGGGAGAATCATGAACAACAACAACAAAAAAAACCAACACATGCAGCAAGCATTAGTCACAGGGATTGGTGCACAAGCATCCTCTGAAATCAGAAGTGCAGCAGGGCTGAAAACTGCTATGAACAGAGAACAGGGGAAGGGTAAACAGAGACAGTGGAAAGATCATTTGGGTACCATAGTACTGCCTTCTTGTACCTGCACCCCAGATGCCTAAACAGAAACACAAGGTAATGCTTTGCTAGCTGCTTTCTGCCATGCAGCAGAACTTTTTGACCTTTAAATCGTGCTTACCCATGAGTGAAGTCACCCCAGCAGCTTGAAAAATATTTTCTAAAAGTTACTGAATAAGATTTAAATTATGACTGATTAGTGCTAAGGGTTTTGTGTCCACACAGGAACACACTGAGCAACCACTGCTGCCCATGGTGGTGCCGCCAGTGCCACCATGGTGATTGTCACTTGAGGAAGCTGTGATCCTGGGCTGATCACAGACATGTGATGATGATGCTTCTGGATGTGTCACTGAGAGCAAATACTAAAGGAGGGACTTTCTGCTCTCAAATCCCTCCTGTCTGAGCAAGAAGCCTCATGTTGGCTCTGGCAATACAGCTCACCAAGCTCTGGATGTGTCCCAGCCATGCTCTATCAGCAATGAGGGGTTCTGCTTGGCAGGGACAGTTTTTCGCTGGGTCACTGTGCTTGTGGCATGGGTAAGACAGAGGACTTCGAGCTGGCAGGAGCGTATTGGGGATCCTGCTGCATTGTCCTTGGAGAGCTGCCATTTTTTCCTTTGCTGGGGAATTTCTGCTCTCCTGAGCTTGCAAAACAGATAGAGAAGCTCAGGAAAAACCCTAAATTGCAATTTCCAAAGAAGTGGTGAAGGAGAGGTGAGAGAGAGCTACCAAGAGGCTCTGCCCTGCCTGGGGGGCTGCTCTCCAGTGTGCATCAGGCACTTTGCTCCAATGGGGCCGACAGGCCTGCAAAGGCAGGTGAACCCTCATGCTGGCTGCCTCTCACCCTGCCTCAATTACTCGGGGACAAGCTGTGCCGTGCACTGCCCATCTGTGTGCAGCCCTGTTTAGCGGAGAGGTGGGGGCAGATGGACATCTGTTAGATTGCAGTTGGGCGAGGTGTTTTCTATGGCTGTGCTGATGTGGATCTGCTGAGGACCTCAAATACCACCATCCTCAAATCTGGACTCCCTCCTGAACCCTGACCCTACACACCACAAGGTGTTACATCAGTTACAGCATGAAAATATAGAAAATCCAGGCCTGACTGGGGAGCAGCAGCCAGGAACTGTGTGAGCACTGCTCTCAACAGGCAAGAGCTAACACGCAGTCAAGCTGCCTCTGCAGATTAAGCCACTGCAGGGAGATTTTCCTGCTGGAAACCCTGCTCTAACATCCATGGTCATCCTAAGCATATGGTCCAGCTCAGCTAGTGCCCAAGCTGGGACATCGTGTTCTCCCCATCCCAGCCCCAGAGTGAGTTACAGGCTCTGCTCCCTTTCCTGGAAGAAAACAGGTCTAACTCTTCAGTGCTGTGTTGCTCCTTGCCTCATAAAGTTGTATTAAAGACTTACAAGGGATTTTCTGCACAGCTGGCCAACCAATGCCCTTCACAGCACATTTCCAGCCCTTTAAATATTCACGAGGCTGAGTCTGCTGCCTAATTGAATTTCCTCTATGAATGAATCAGTTATTTTCCCATCTCCTGCAGCAAAGATGCAGATTAAGTGTAAGGCTGGGATAGTACACCAAGAAAGCAATTCCTCTCTGGTTAGCAGCTGAGCGAACTCACCCCTGCTGGGATCAGGTCTCCAGCATCATTCATTTCCCCAGACAGTCTGAAAATCACAGATTCATAGAATAATTCATGTTAGGATGGACTGCCAGAGGTCTCCAGTCCAACCCCTGCTCAGAGAAGGGATACCATCAAAGACAGAGGAGGTTGCTTGGGGCCTCATGCAGTCAAGCTTCAAGTATCCAACGATGGAGATAACACCTTTCTCTATGCCCTTGCTCCAGGGCTGGGTGTCCCTCATTTTAAAATGTTTGGTTTTCCTTACATTTAGTGAGACTCCTCTTTGTTTTGTCTGTTGCCTCTTGTCCTTTTGCAATGCATCTCCACCAAGAGTCCACCTTTTCTATAACCTCCCTTAGGCAGTTGGCAACAGCAGTAACATCTCTCTCAGCCTTCTTTTCTTAACACCAAACAATTTCAGCTCTCCCAGCCTTTCCCTGTGTCTCAGCACAGCCATCATGTGCTCCAGCCCCTAAACAAGATACAGCACTTCAGATGCAATCTCACAAGTGCTAAATAGAAGGGAATAATCACCTCCCTCAACCTGCTCACTACACTCTTGCTAACACAGCCCGGTAGGCAGTTGGCCTTCATAGATGCAAGACACACTGCAACTCATGTTCACCTTGTTGTCCACCAGGAGCTAACATTAGTCATGCTGCCCCTAATATGGAATTATGTAAGACCCTGGTTTTCTCATGAACGAAGGGGAAGAAGAAGCATTGATGGCAGATAGGGAGAGAGCAGACAGGAGACCAGGTCAAATGCTAGACAGCTCTATCTGCCTCCCCTCGAGCTCACATCCTGTTTCTTGGAGGTTTTGGGTGTCCCAGAGAAGTTATTCTGTACAGATGTCTTAGGCTCTGAGGTTAGCCAAAGAAGCCACCCTGTTTTATCCTTGGCCAGGAGATAATATCTAACTGGATAGCGGGAAGAAGGAAAAAAGGAGCCCAGTGGCCTCAGCATTTGGGTCACAAGACCACAGGGAGCCTGAGCAGGCTACTGAGTGGCAGGGACAAGGGATGGGAGAAGATGAAGGAGCAAGGTGACACATTGGATTGGAAGAGGACTCCTCTACCCATGCTGCAGATGGCTCACAGGCTTCAGTAAGTCCTGGATTCAGATTTATAGCAAGCTTTCCATGTGGGACACAGAGCAGGAGAGCTTCTGCTAATGGTTACCTGGTTGGGTGTTGCTTCATTTCCTGAAAATTTCTAGGTAGTTGGCTCCCAGCAAGGATGAACTCAAATGGGGTCCTAGCTTGGTCTTTCAGTCATCAGGAAGGAAAGTCTCTCCTCCCTTATGCGGTGAGCTAGTCCCTTCAGGGCTCCCTGCTGGAACAAAGTTGTCACCCACTGCAGGATCCACTGATTTCTATCCCAAGGATGTGCTCGGGTATATGGCACAGAGCTAGTGTGCATGTGCATATAATGGACGGCAAGAACCACATGGGGCTTTTGTGAAAGATCCCTGCCTGCAGATTGCATCCCAATACGGAAGACTGAAGTCTAACCTCTCCAATCCTACACAATATCCAGCCCTCACCTGCTCCTCTCCAGTTGGGAAGAACCTCAGCGGAGCTATCTGCATGCAGAGACCTCCAGCTACACTGGGCTATCTTTGACATCAGCAGTAGTCTCTTTATAAAGCACTAGGAAGCAGAAGGATTGTGCATGGAAAAAAAAGTCCTTCTAGACTCGGTCCTGTGCATAACTGCAAACTCCTACAGGCCATGGGAGCTGCTGAATCCCTAGCACACAAGGGGGCCTGCACCAACTTGGGCTGAGTTTTATTGTGCTGCAGCGTTAAGAAGCAAGGTGTAGTCATCACGGCCATGCAAGCCAGCTCTGTCCCTTACTGGTCTGGTTGCTAGGATCTTAGTCTCTAGTCTATCTTGTTGTGTTTGCAGTGTAATTGCTTTCTCCACCACCTGTGACAACGGTGCTGACTTGAATAGTAGATCGACCACCCTAGAAATTGTTCTCCACTGTTCCTGGCAAAAGCTTTTGTCATTGGCCTTCTCTGCCAACTAGAAAATTAATCCTGGCAGGAATCTCAGCATCTGAAGACACCAGGTTATTCCTCAATGACAGAGATTTTTGGCAGGGGTGGGCAATTTAGAGAAGTGGACCCCGCTCTTTGGCACCTCCTTGCCTGGTGCTTGCATGGTCTCTACCAGGTTGCAGCAGGTCGCTGGGCTTTGCTGCTTGCTGAACCTCGTAGCAGCAGGTTCCAGCCAAGACAGATGCTGTTGGTGGTGCATTTGGATGACCAGTGCCCCACCCCAGGGCTGAATTTCCACCTTCTGAATGACAATCACACTCCCCCACACTCTTTGTCCCTGGGGGAAGCCAGCACTGTCATTCAGATAGGATCTTTCTGAGACAAAAAGAGTAGCAGGGAGCAGCTGTATCACCTCATTGTGACACACAAGGAAAGGAAAGTGCATTTCATCCACCACTCTGCTGCTGTCCCAGTGCTGCAGTAGTGAGGTGACTCTCCTCAGCCAAACTGAGACGTGGGTCCCAAGAGTGAGAGGCAACACAGGGAAGAGAATAACATCCCTTCATCCCAAGCCTCTTCACATTCTCTTACACAGGCCAGTTCCTGGGCCCCTTGGACTCTGATATCTCTCAGGTGGTGTCAGAGAGGTGAGAGATGCTTGTTCCACATCTGCAAGATGCAGAAGGTTAAGGACATTTCTTCACTGTACAGTGCAGGTCTGTGCAAAGGTCCCCATGTTAACTCTGAAGGAACTGGTCTGGCTGACATCCCAGCACTGTGCAGAAATGCTCACTGATGTCCTGGAGGTGCGAACGTCCTGTTCTCTGCATGCTCCCAACTCCAGCACTAGCTGAGCACAGCTGGGGACAGCTAAGCAACATGACCATGGCGGCACTGGGAATCTGTGGCAGAAAAATTGTTAAAGCAGCCACCTCACAGGCAGAAAGCAGGCTGAGACCTCAGGCCGGTGAGCTCAGAGGGATGAACTCCACCCGCCCTAGGAGGAACAAACCTTCAGGCCTGTGAAGTTCTGGCTCCTGGAACCTCAGGTCTTTTCTCCTGTCCTATGACCTGGGCTGTTTCTGGGCTGGGCAAACCTTTGGATCCCAGTTGCTGACAGGCAGCAGGGAGGTCAGGGTCTGCTCTGCTGCGACTCTGGGAGGGTGTGCTCATGCAAAGCACACTGGAGAGGCATTTCCTAGTTCAGCCTGAGAGAAATACACCTTGGGAGAGCCATGGAAGCAGACTGGAGAAGTCTTTTGTGCAAATGGACCAGCTCCATGACTGGAGTATTCAGTTCTCAGACATGGTAAAAGAATGACAGTGGATTAACTCAGGACATTTTGTGGCTGCACATGAATCATGTTAACATTGCTTTCATTGAGCAAGTTGAAGAACACAAATCCCAAGGGGTCTTCAGTGTCCCCTTGCAGGCAGAGGGGTTGCCTCCCTGCTGCATCCCTCCTCGCATGAAGGGCATCACACTCTGGGTCTGATCATCCATCCTCCTACGAGTCACCACTGCATGTCCTGCTGCAAGACCACAGCTGCCTCCCAGCCCAGCGCGTAATGAAAATGCCCTTCTTTAGACAGCACATCCTGTATGCAGACAGTGCTCTGAGAGCTGCCTGCATACAGCACAATGGAGAAATCTCAGTTCAAGTCCCTGGCCCCCAACGGATTGGGGACATAAGAAGAGGAGAGTGGGGATTTAAGGGTGAAGGACAGAGCACCGGGAATTCCTGCAGACCTCTTCTAGAGCCACTGAAGTAGGATTTCAGCACTTGGCCCACTACATGAATGCAGCCTGCTGGGTTCAAGGATAAAAGAAAGGCAAAGCCTCAGTAAGAGACAGATTAGCATTTAGTTCAGCTCCTCAAGTGATATCCCTGTGGGATACTGGGCAGCAGGACATGGCGGGGGCTTTACATCCTTCCAGCAGACATCCTGTCTTGCTGTGGGGAGCGGCACAAAAACCTCTTCCATCTCCCTGCAGCCCATATTGAGACCAGCTGAGAATAAGGAAAATGTGCCATTTGTTGGACACTGGCATATGCTGCATCTCCAGAAGTTCAGAGAGCAGCAAGTGTTTTCACCAGGGATTTCTGAAAGTGTTTTCTTTCCAGAAAAGTACAATTTCTTATTGAGTCTAACTCTTCCATATGATTAACAGATGTTTTTCATGCAAAAACATTTTCAGTTAAAATATATTGCCTTGAAGAGGCACTGCTCACCCTGTTTTGCATCTGCCAATCCATGACGATAAGTCATTCAAAGACTCACCTTGGTGTGTCAGGTCCATCGTCTTTTCTGCAAATTTCACTAAACGTATCTACTTTGAATGGCATATTTGTGGAGCTTCTGAAGGACAGGATACCCCAGCCTGACTGATAAACAGCCTGTTCTTGCATCCAGACATAAACTTGTTCCTTCTCATGTTTGCTTTCTGCTAGGTGCTTGCAAGATGAGACTCATCAAAACATAAGATTATGTAGATTGAGCAGATTTCTCAATTAGAGCAGATTGCTCATGGCCTTGTACAGTTGAGCTTTTAATATCTTTAGGAATGAAGATCCCACAGCCATACTCGTCTCCTGTTCCAATGTCTGAGCACCCTCAGACTTAAAATATTTTTCCTAATTTCTAATCAGTGTTTCCTGCATTGCAACTATTTCCTGTTGCCTTTTAGCCAAACTCCATGCACCTCCAAGGAGAGTTGGGGTCTGTCTTCCCTATATCTTCCCTCTGGAGTTGAAGACAGCTATAACATATCTCTCCCCCTTTAGCCTTCTCTTCCCAAGACTAAACAAGCACCATTCTTCCAGCCTGTCTCCATACATCATATGCTCCAGCCCTCTAATCATCTTGATTGCCTCCACTGGACTCGCACCAGTATGTCAATGTCGTTCTTCAGGGAGCCCAAAGCAATTTCCAGATGTGGTCTCACACATCAGCAACAGAGGGGAATAATCACTCCCCTTGCCCTGCTTGCTACACCCTTGCTACTACAGCCCAGTATGTTTTGGCCACCGTCTCTACTACAGCATGCTCTTGACTTGTGCTCAATACATTGTTCACCAGGATCTCCAAGTCCTTTTCTGCTAAACTGCTTTCTAGCCAATTGGCTGCCTGCCTGTCCTGCAACATGGAGTTATTACATCCAAGGCATTGAACTTGGCATTTGCCTTTGTTGAAGTTCATGAGGTTCATCTGAAGAGCAACCCTGCCCTTCTCAAGGTATTGACCGCTGCCCCCCCAGCCTGCTTTCGTCCACACACTTGCTGAGAGTGCACTCCATCCCATGATCCAGGCTGTTAATGAAGACATTAGACAGTACAGACCTCAGTATCAGCCCGAGGGATGCTGCAAGTAACCAGCCACGAGTTGTACTTTGTAAGACTGATTACAATCCTTTAAGCCTAATTGTTCCAGCCAAATTTCTACCCAAATTACCATCTTCATCCAGTCTGTATCTCACAAGTTTGTCTATAAGGATATTAAGGGATTCTTTGAGATTTATTTGCTCCTACGTTGCTCCAGAGAAGGAAGGAAGATCTCAGGCTCCCACTCTCAAATGTTGATGTTTCTCCTCTGGTGACTAGATCTAGAAAGTCTCACTCTGGAGGGATCCAGGTCTCTGTACAGTCAGTTCTCTTCTGAACTGTTTCCTGGCTCTTAAGCTGTTTTGAGCCCCAGGATCATGTGAGATTAATTTCTCCAGTAAAGTGATTGTATCCTGACTGCTGCAGTAGCCAAGCAGGTATTCAAAGATCAGCAAGAAACTTTAGTCTTCTTCTCTGGCCTCCTACGTGCCCTAGGCAGCAGAATTTCTACCAGTTATTCAGGACTGAGTTCACCAACTTTATCTTGATTAAATTGGCATTACCAAAGAAGTACACAGTAAGGATTTGAGGAAGCAGAAGGTGAGGACTGCACCACTTCCTTTGGGTAACTGATCCAGCACTTAAAAGCGTACTAAAGCTGATGCTTTATTTCTAATTGTCCTTTGTTTTGCTCTACAAGAAAGAAGTGGTCTGAAGAGCACAGAAGCTTCTTTACATGAAGACTTTTAAAAGAAACTCTTTTCTCACTTTTTGTTTCCCAGCATTGAATTTGTTTCTTCGTTAAAGTACAGCTCTATTCTGAAACCAAACTGACCGAGAGTCGTTCTGCAGCTTCGCTTTCTTTTTCTGTATCCTTGTGTTCAACCCACAATGAATTAACTACTCTCTGTTGGTGGAAACCAGCTGGGATCTTAAACACAAGCTAGGTTTGTTCTTTCTTGGAGCTTTGGTCCAAACTCTCATCTATTAGGATACATCTCCATAGGTCCTACCAGAAGAAGGAAACCAGGCTGGAGGAACAAAGAACTGTCATCTTTGCAGAATAGCAGAAGAAACTGATACCAAGGTGACAGATACTGCTTAGGAATCAGTCATCCCGGAAATGGGTTGCTCTCTTTTTCTGTGTCTCCCATCAGATGTTCCTCCTACACCAGCTGTCCGGCTGTGGGCTGTTTGAAGCTGAATACCAGGTAGCATGTTGCTCTTTTTTTTTCCCCCTAAGGCTTGACAACTTATGCTGAGCTTAACTGAAGGTGTCCTGAGACAGCTATTAGTTTGTTTTCAGAGCAAACTAAAAAATTTGACCTGCTTTGTCTTCGTAGAAGCTATACTGTGAGTAGCCAAGTACCAGACAGTTGGCTAATAACTGTACTCTTGGACTTCAAAGTCCCCCATTTGGGGCTTGATTCACATATTTCCAACAGAATGGGTAATTTCTTTTACCCAGTCTGAAAGTTAGTTGTTCAGCCTAATTTTGGTGTCAAGGCTCCCCTGCAGTCACTGGAGAAAGATGGGCACCTCGAGGGAGCAAATCTGGCCATACAAAGGTTTTCTTTGATGAAGATATACGGAGGAATGACCCTTCAGAAGGAGCTGAGTCTCTCCCCAGAGGCCATATGGCAGTCCAGACACTAAGTGTAGAAGGAAGTGTAATTTCTGGGGAGTCTAATCTCTTCCTCGCTTTTAGCTGCACAGATCAAACCCAGCACAAGTAAATGGAGAACTCTGGTTTTGTTCATAATGAGGTGTTACATTTCCCTATATCTTCCTCTTATTGTTTTGAATTAAATATCTAAGTCCATCACCCTCCCATCCATAGTCCACCCCGTATTTCAAGAAGCCAGAGTCTTTGTGGCTCAGTTCCTTCGGAAATCTGTGGCACAGAGTCAAAGTAATTTCTCAGTCTTTCCTCATTTGCACATGTCCATCAGTCTTTCTGACAGAACTGATTGCAAAGAGCATAGATGCATTTGCCTTGTCTGAGTATTTCAATGCAGCCATCACAGCTGATTCCAGGAGAGAACATGAAAGGCAGGAAGGAAGCAAGGAAGGAAGGAAAAGGACTGTCGTGGTTTAACGCCAGCCAGCAACTAAGCACCACACAGCTGCTCGCTCACTCCCCCTGCGGTGGGATGGGGGACAGAATTGGAGGAGTAAAAGTGAGAAAACTCATGGGCTCAGATAAAGATAGTTTAATAGGTAAAGCAAAAGCCGTGCACGCAAGCAAAGCAAAACAAGGAATTCATTCACCACGTCCCATGGGCAGGCAGGTGTTCAGCCATCTCCAGGAAAGCAGGCCTTCATCACACATAGTGGTGACTTGGGAAGACAAAGGCCATCACTCCAAACGTCCTCCCCTTCCTTCTTCTCCCCCCAGCGCTATATGCTGAGCATGACGCCCTATGGTATGGAATACCCCTTTGGGCAGTTGGGGTCAGCTGTCCCAGCTGTGTCCCCTCCCAACTCGTTGTGCACCCCCAGCCTCCTCGCTGGTGGGGTGGGGTGAGGAGCAGAAAAGGCCTTGACTCTGTGTAAGCACTGCTCAGCAGTAACGAAAACATCCCTGTATTATCAACACTATTTCCAGCACAAATCCAAAACATAGCCCTATACTAGCTACTATAAAAAAAATTAACTCTATCCCAGCCAAAACCAGCACAAAGACGAAAGAAAGAAAGTAAAAGAAGACGAAGGCAACAAGGCAATTGCAAAGGCAAAGGAAGAGGAAAAGCAAAGAAAGGAAAAAGAAAAACTTTTTTGTGGCTTGTAGTGATTCCCTGCAAAGAAGAAAATCTTCCCAAGCAAATATTGTTTTCTTTGAAGAGTATACACTTTCTCTCATGCTGAGAAGTACTCAAAGCAAGGTTTGCCATTCTGAGATCCAACAGGCAGCCTCATTACAGATCAGAGCTGTACCCAGACCCAGCTCCCTGCCACTCTCTTCCAGTTCCCTCATCTCATTTTCTCTCTGCTCTGCACCTTTCTTCCCCTCACCTCCTTTTCTCTGCATTCCTGTCTTGCAGCATTTCTACATCCCAATCCCCCTCCTCCAGCTGCCAGGCCAATTGAAGACCTACCATCTCATCCCACCACAACCCTAGGGTGAACCTGCCACACTCCCCACTGCCCCCAGCTCACAGCTCTGCTCTTGTTTTTCTTACCTACTGATATTTTAGCCTTCCCAAGTAAAAAATGCAGCCAACCATTGTGCAGAGACTTCAGGTAGGTGTGAAGAGATGAAACAAAAACTCACAAGGCAAGCTGCTAAGGTTTGTTAAAAAGCAGGTTGTAATGATCCGCTCAAAAGCATTTTGCTAACACTTATCTGAAAAATATCCCTCTGCAAGACATTTTTCAGTCTTTGAAAGAATAGCTGGAACAGCTTTCAGCAATCAGTTGAAGAGATTTGCCCCTGAACTTAAATATTTCTAAAATATTTTTGACAAAATACCAATTTCCAGCTGAACATCTCTGTTTTCAAGTGAAGATCTAGAAACTTTTCAATGCTCCCTTGTGGCGAAAATTAAAAAATTCCTTTTCAATGAATCTTCATTTTTCATCCAGATTTCCATGGGAATCCCTAAACAAAAGTCCAGAAGCCTGCCCTGTGTGGTTACACTATCCTTTTGAACTTTTTATCACTTATTATTCTGTTCTACCAGAAACGTTATTGTCAAATTTAAGGCACCTAGTTCTGTGCATCCAAGTTTTGCCAATTTAATATTCATCTTCTGACAACACTCAGGGTTCAGCTAGCCTCCTAATTAGTTACCGGCTGCAGTGGAGAGAAATATTGTGGAGAAACACTGACCTTCTACCCCTGGGATCTCATTTTTCTTTGCTATCGCCAGCTAGAAATTTGGAACAGAGTGATGCTTAATCCTGCTGGCCCTGCCAATCTTAACTTCCTCTCTCTCTCTAAAGAAATATGAGTGCATGCACTACTTTGCTTGCTGAGGGCTGCTCAGAGAAAGCTGTATCTTTAGTAACAAAATTTCTGCTCAAGATGACATGGTAAAACTCTGCAACAGCTCAACTTAAGAGGGCCTGGGCTGAGTTTTAGTCCTACTTAGGTCAGGGTGTGTCCGGAGCACCTCTGTGGGAGGGGTGACCTGGCAGGGCTGCTGAGATCTGGATCTCTCTGCTGCACAATGTTGGTAGTAGAGAGCTGCTCACACTCATTGTTTATGCTCTCGTTTACTTTTCATTAGTTTGTTAGGCAAATCTTCTTTCAAGTGTTTTCATTCTCATCAGTCAATAAATGATAAAAATCAGACACGGAATGTTCTAAAAGTGGAACCACAAAAAGACCTATTTCCTGTCAGCCCATATGTTCTCGGCAAAGAGAGCTGTATATCCCAGAGGAAAATTAAAGATCTGAAAGAGCATCTGAAAATTCATCAGCCGAGTTTCTCAGCAGATCTCGATTGCACAGACTGAAAAACAAGAGCCCAGCACTAGTGGATAACTAAAGATCTCCACCTAGTGAAACGCAGTAACAGGAGAGCTTACTGGT
Organism: Gymnogyps californianus; assembly: GCF_018139145.2. Taxonomy (NCBI): domain Eukaryota; kingdom Metazoa; phylum Chordata; class Aves; order Accipitriformes; family Cathartidae; genus Gymnogyps; species Gymnogyps californianus. The sequence continues at coordinate 12,286,667 of NC_059489.1, read as the reverse complement.
TTGCAGTCTTCCCAGGAAAGCCAGGCAGAAGGTGAGAAAAATGGTCTTCAATTAAACAGCAAGTTTAACATCAGTGCTGTTAGAATACCTGTTCTGACAACAATCTCAGTATCGTATCGATGCTGTGAACAGCAGCCCTCTGCAGCTTGCAGGGGAACACGGGATGCTCAGCCCAGCAGCAGCCCCGCTCCGGGCACCCGTGGGGAGCCTGGCCAATGCGAAGGCAAGGGCCATGACCTGTACAAAAAGGGGTAATGCACGAGGCTCTGGTTAACCTCCATGTGGCAAGGCTCTATTAGGAGAGCATTAAAACTCCCCTCTCAAAGTCCTAACCCTTACCCGAGGTGATCATGGCTCTGTATTAACTACAACCTAACAAATTACATGATACAGTAATGATGGCTTTTGGCTGCGAACCTTTTCACGAGATGACATTTTTCCTATTGATGGGATTACCCATGCTGTTGCAAGCACAAGATAATTGTAATTTCCTGGACTGCTACGGAACACATAAAGTTTATGGGTAGTCTTATTAAAGCTTTCATATTAGTGGAAAATTGTATGTTATGGGCTGGGAGAAAATTAATGGCCATTCTTTTGCAGTTTGCATGCAATTAAATCCCTAGGGGGCCTTTCTGTTTCATCTGAAACAGGTGTGCACTTTATTAAAAACATCACCCCTTCCTTCCAACCACCATGAGGCTCAGGGTTATTTCTTAATATGTCCTGCTGAGCTCACAGGAGTGTGTGACCGGACTCCCCAGCTCTGCCCTGCTCTCTCTGCACCCACACATGAGCAACGTGCTCCTACGCTATTAGCAAAGAAAGCCTTTCAGACGGAGGAGCCAGCTTTATAGGCGATTACATTGTGGTAACTATGTGGTAGGTAGCTGACAACCAAAAAGCAGTTCTCAGAAATGGCCATAGCAGGGGGACATTTCAAAGCTGGAGGCTACACACCTCCAGAGAGGTACCTGGAGGTTACATACCTCCAATGCTAAAAACACATCCTCATGTTTAGACTTGGGCTGATGTAGGTCCAGTCAGGTAGTTCCCAGCCTGGGGCAGGCTGAGATGTCTCATTTTATCAATGCTTCATCTTGTCTAAAGGATAACACTGCTGATACCCCTTCTTTGCAGGCTTCCTTGCAGGCCTGAAGCTTTTTCTTCTCCCAAGAGAATTGGTGCTTTTTTTTCCCTCCTCAGATGTAACTCCCAGAACAAGTGATGCCCTATCTCTTCAAAACAAGCTGTCCTTTTTGCTTCCCCACCTGCTGCTCAAGTTTAAGAGATAAACGTAATAATAACCCAGCAGTTTTCCCGCTGCTTCCATCCCACTGTGTTCAAATAGTGGTGCCTCATTGTGCAGGCAGCATGGATCAGTCTAGGGTAGCAGATCTCCATCTTAGAAATAATTGAGCTATAGACATTAGGACTACATCCACCCTGTAATCAGGAGGCATGAAACCTCCACACCAACTTAGTGTCAATCCAGTAGGTATGAGGAGCAACAAGGCTGATAGTGGGTAATATTTGCATTTCAGCACAGGACTTTCACATCAGTCCAGGACACAGGTTATGCAGCTGGGCAGCTAAAACATACTTGAGTCCAGGTCTCCATGTCCTTACAGTGACCATTACCACTAGATATATTAGAGCAAACTGCATGCACTGCTACATTTTTCCTAAATGCAAAGAAAAGGATCGGAAGAACTTGAACAAGTATTTTTGGAAGGTGCATAGCTTCTCAAAACTATGTCTGAAACCTGGGTACAAGTTTTCTCCAAAATGTAATAGCTTGGCCAGTCAGTTAAATGGAATTGACCACAACTAAAATGCATCAAACCTGTTACTTCTTCCAAGATGACAGTGCACCTTTGCATATTTTAAATTTCAGAAAACATTTTTCTTTCATTTCATAAAAATAAGTATTAATTATACTTTTATTGCCATCCCCACATTTTTGCAGAACTTCAGTTAAAAACTCTCTGCTCCACCATCAGCTCTGAACTTTGGCTGTTAAATTTGTTATACAATAAAATAGATCCTGATTCCCTTTCAGCGGCCCCAGACTATCAGGGAGGCAGGGAGATCTCATGGATCATGTTTTCAGAGCACACATTTCCAAACTTAGGTCAATGCCTTGCTTCGTGCTACATTTTACCTTTTCTGTGATGCACACTGATACAGAGAAATTGTTGTGAAGTTGCTGATGGGGCTGGAACTGAAGTCATTGCCCACATTTTGACACTACGTTCTTACCACTTCTCATTACACGGGGATGGATAACTAGATCGAGATAAAGATGGAGGAGGCTGGGGTAAGAATGTGACCTGACTCGTGAATCCTCAAATCAGGGAGAGGAGGGAAAATTGTTTTCTCAGAGAGCCAGCAACATCCATAAAATTGGTCCTTATCCAGTAACCCTGCTGTGCTCTCCCAGTGGTCCATCTGTCTTGTCAAAAACTCTGCCAGATTCCTCCGACGTGCTTCAGACTTTGCTTTGTGATACCAGTGAGGTATTGCAAATAGAAGAGCCTAACGTTGGCTCCTGCTTTGCCAATAGCAAGATCTATGTACCGTAACTTTCCTTACTGCAAGCAAAGCTTGATTCAAGAAAAATCAATTTTGTTGTGGTCTGCCTAGGACTCATCACTGCAAGGATAATGTGCGCTCCTATTTACCATGTGGGAACATAAAATTCATTTGGGCTGAAGTATGATTCATTAACTGCCCCCAAATGGCAGCTGGGCTAAAATTATTTTGGTTTTGTTTAACCGAAAAAAGCCCTCTCTCTGCATGCATGCTCCGGAAGGCGAGCACAGCTCACTGTCCTTCATAACCCCTGTGGAGGCATGAGGCTTTGCTACAGGACTCACCCCCCCGATGACTCCTCTGCCTTGAACAGTCACATGGCAGATTTGGGAAAACAGTTCTACTTTGCTAAATCATCCAGCAGAGCTAGGAACAGCATGTTGGACCTCGTTCCTCTTCAAGGCTGGAGGCATGTGATGGTCCTTGGTAAAGGAGGGTTAACTTCACCCCGTGGTCCCTTCGCATTTGCAGCCCATTGCCCCATGGACAGACCTTTGGCTTGGTGGTTCCTGCCCGCAGGAGAGGTCTGAGCTGGGCTGTTATGGCTGGGCTGTCTGGGCTATGGTCCTCCCTGGAAGAGATAACCTGACCCCTTGCAGGAGTAAAAACACCTGTGCAAACCTCACTTACAAACTATGAGGTGGGGCTGGGAGGTCAGGAGCAAGAAATCTCAGATGTGCTTCAAGCCTGACGTGAGACCTCTGCCACAGAAACAACCTAGTCACAGTTACAGCCCGGGCCATGGCCTGGTTAAAAGTTTCATGCAGAGGTGAAGGTGGCAGGTTAAGACTAATTAGGTTCTGCCCCAGCCCTGTCATGTTAGTCACAGTCCCTGTGGTCTGAAACAAAATCTCCCCACCATGGCTACCTGCCACTTTACAGGTTTATGCAGGTGATGATTAAATACAAGCTCTGCTGGGTCCTCTGAAAATGCCACAGAGTTAAGACTAAACCTAGTCCCACTCATGGACTAAGTTTGGGAGAACTGAAGCTGCCCCGTGCATTAAAGAAGTAAATAATCACCATGCATGGGGGGAAGGGGATCTTACCTGAGTATTGCACTATCATCCTAATGGTCCAGCAGCTTAGTCAGAGGATGCCTTAGACCCATCACTGCTGAGCTAAATTGCTGGAGTGTAACTGGGAAAGCTGCAAAACCTATCATTTGAAAGCCAACTCCTTTTTAGCCTGAATTCAGGGAAAGACTCTATCTCCCAATGAAGGCCGGCTGCATTTCACTCTGCACAACTAACCTCAAAGTAAGGGCCCCCTGCAGCTGATTTATGATGTGGCTTCTTTTGATTTAGGAGATAAATTGTCATTGCTTGAAGGTTGGTAGCTCCTTATACAGATCCTCTCGACTACACCCTGACTTCATCATGTGTTGTGAACTGGGAGAGAGAAGAAGGATAAAAAGAAAGTGGGTCAGGAGGGACTTTTGTATGTGATTTCCACATGCCCTTTGGTGGGTGAGAGGCTCTCCAGCATCAGGGTTAGTTGTTGCTGGATCATACAATAGAAGGTCACGAGCAAGGGCAACCCACGATCCTCAGAACAGGCTTGTCCTGGGAGAGGTCCAAGCATGCCAAGCCAACACAGCTAAATTATATGTGCATGAAGAGTCGCTCTCCTGTTCTGGGGGTCAAGACAGTGGCCCAGAGACCCTGGTCATTTCTGTTGCGTATAGGGAAGCAACCCCTGTTCCCACATACAAAAGGTAGCATGATAATTAAGAGATTTAATCAGTCATATAGGTCCTGCTTAACTGCCCACATCAGCCTGTCTGCTATGAAAAGTGAATGACCCTATGCACCGCTTGCCACAAAACAGTCAGCACGTGGGGCAAGGGTTTCCTTCATGCCCTTCTCCCCAGGTGGCAACTTTGAAATTCTACTTCTGTTTACAAATGGGTGCTCTGCTCCTGTCAGTAAAATCAGACAGAAAATGTCCTCAGGAACCTAGAAGCAGAAAAGTACAGATATTCTTGGTCTGATAATCCAAGCAGGGCCCACCAAAACTTCTTCCTTTATTCTTGTTGCTTGTTTTTTTTTTTTTTTAAAGAGAGATGTTTTCCAGACTAGATGTAGGTACAGGCTGGGGCAAATTTGACAGAGATAACCATGTGCAGAAGGCTTGCCAGTGGCTCAGTGGCTATAGGTGGTAAGAGGGCAGTTGTGCGGGAGGGACCGTGGGTTGCAGCATCTGCAATAAGGTCCTGCTGCTGGAGGAAGAGGAGCACCTTCCGCCAATGTAGGAAGGCAGCAACACCAACACCTGTAGGGTATGTGAGATAACCCTGCCTCCCTCCTCAGCATGGGTAAAGACCCATTGGAGCAGCAGGACACATTTGTGGCAGAGGAAAGATGTAGAGCACCTGGAGAGCTCAAGACAAGGCAAGAGAGGAAGGCAAGAAAATAAGATCTGTGAAAGACAACGGTATGAATTGCATTCATTTCATGTAGGGAAGACTGAACGCAGACAGTATGTCTCCAGGTACAACTGCAAAGAGGAACAGACCAGTTGGTTCAATTCCATCATAGACAGGACACAAAGCAATGGGTTTCAGCTGAAAAAAAGTAAGATACAGGCGGGAGAGCTGAGAACAAATGGAGACAAGCATGTGCCAGGGTGAAGGGCTGGACCATGACATGCTATGATCCTTTCCAACCCCTGCTGTCCTCCAAGCATTTAGTTCAGGTTAGAAAACTCAATACTGTAGAGTCTGTAATGAAAAAAAAAAATAATGTCTTCAACTCAAAACTGAAATAATTGGCTGAAAATTTTAATCTTAAAAGATAGATGTCTGGAAACTGCAGAAATCTGAGGATTCTACAGCTTCCAAAGCTACATATGGGAAGAAACTCCTCTTTAGCCCACTCCAGGTGACTGTTCTGGTATCAGAGCATTCATAGATTACATTTTCCACCCCCACTTCTTAAAAACAAAACAGAGCCTGATCACAGGACTGAAAGAAACTCCCAACATCTCAGAACTTGCAATTAAAATCACTGGAGGTGACAGCACTGGAAATGCTTAAAAATAATCAAGCCACCTTCAAGTTTTCTAAGATTTGCTTGTTTGTTTTTAATGCCTTCCACTCAGAGGGAGGGGAGGATTTCATTAGAGCTTGAAAACTGCCTCAGGTGGAAGTCAGAACTACGAGCACTGGACCACTGCCTGAAAAGACATAGCAAGCTTTATGTTTCGCAGTCTTTCCCCCCTCCAGACACAGATGCTTTTTTTTTCCTACCTCAGTAACTCATAAAGACTTAAAGCAAAGATGCTGCAGCCTCAGGCTAATCGGGGAGGGTTTGAGCCCTGGGAAAATTTGTTTTGGGGACCCACAAGAAAAACAGCAAAGGTGAATGGGATGGGAGCCAGGACTCCACTGGACCTGGCAGCAGGTCTCCATGGCCCAGAATATGTCTTGGGGCTGTAGGCCCCCCCTCCCTGAGCTCTTCCGCACAATTTTAATTTGCAGATAAAGCTTGGGAGTTCACCTTCCAAATAAATTCCAGCCTTCTCCTTTGGCCAGTACTGGATCCTGCTGATTTCAAGTCTTGTCCAGGTGTATTGATTCTTCCAGCAGTGAAAATACTGGCATATAAATTGCAAATTGGAGCCAAAGGAAAGCAGCTGTATTCAGAGCACATGGGATAAAAGAGATTTATAATAAGGGAAAGGTGTGTTTATTCATCCATTGACCTCAGGCCCTGCATTACTACACTTCCCATACAGCGATGCTTGGTGTTGACCTTGAGACGATGGCTTAGCAGGGGCAATGCAGCCAGCTTTTAATAGGTGAGTTTAGCAGAGGCAGAACTATTCCAAGAAAAATGTTCCAGAAAGTGATCCTGTCAAACCCAACATAGCAAAATTAACAGCCTCATTCTGGCCAGGCTAATTCCTTTCTTGTGATTATCATTATTATTCTGTTTTCATATTGCAATAAATAATGTAATTACTAAAAGCCGCGTGCTGATTAACAGAGACTCCCTGCTCTGCTGGCAGAGAGACAGTCAGGCTGGAGACAGGAAAGCGAGCCTCCAGCTCCCGCCTAGAGGGTGCTGCGTTTTTCCTGCATGCCATTCAAACAATGGATCACTTGGGGTGGTCACTTCAAAGAAAGGGACTGATTTGGTGACCCACAGGGTCCCTTCCAGATCATGCCTGAGCAAGAATGTGATTTACAGGGACTACTGTAAAGGGCAGAAGCCAGGGACTACAGAGAGATGTGGATGCAGATCTCAGTGCTGTCGGTGGACAACACACGGGCATGTGGAAATTGGACTACTCACTCCATTTCTCCAGGCCTGGTCTTCCCACAAGTGTGATGGGACCTCCAATCCTCTCTCTTGGCCCTCAGGGAAAGGATGCAGAGTTCCTAACACAGTGCAGTGCTGGCTGGGGGAAAAGAGAGGGGAACACAGCGGGGGGTTCCTGTCTGGGAGCCTCACCTGCCCATCTTGGGTACAGCAGGCGGATAATTTGGGAAAACAAAAATCTTTCACCGCCTTTGCCAAACTGAAATAATAGAGACATATTGAGATTGATTTCAGCTCTATTTAATGAGGGATAATCAACCCACCCATCACAAGGACATAGAATTACACTGGTTGGAAATTTTCCAGTTAATGTGTTATTTGATATTTCCGCCTAGTTTTCAAGAATTTAATTGATGTCTTAATTATGAAAGATATCACTATTAGCACCATTCTCAAACAAATTCCTGTCACTGCTGTGATTTTACACAGACATGTGGGCCTCTCACTGCCTGTCCCCATGGCGGTCCTTTCCCCTCAGAGACAGCTCCTGCTCATGCTTGCTGAGCCAGAGCTACACGGGAGCAGCTTGTGCAAGTCTATATGTGGAGGACTAGGGCAAAGCCAGGATCAGAGTATCTTTTATTAGTCCCAGGACAGAGTCCAGCCTTCCCCTTATGCAGTACCTGAGTGTATAGGAGGTCCTGTGCAAGCCCACATCAAATTGAAGAATAAATAAATCAAGGTCCCTGACAGCTCCCAGCCCTCTGCCCCCGACTTCTCCATAAGAGTAGGTACAGTTATAGAAGGTGTTCACAGCTCCGCTTCTCTCAGGGGCCAGCTCAGAGCTGTAACAGAGAAATGGCGGTGGGGTGGTTAGGGTTGTGATGATAGACCTCCAGGGAGTGGGGACTGAAGCTGGTCACTTAAAAACCAATGATGTTTATCTGTCATTACACTGCTGAAGGGGAAAGGAGGCACAAGCATCACTTTTGGGCCCTTGAGGCCAGCCTTAATTATTTTTTGCATTACTGCTGGCTAATGCAAAGGCACATGTAAATGTTAGGCCACCTCCCAAAGGTATTTAATAGCATTTGGTATGATGAAGGATGCTGTCAACGATATGTGTGGGAGGGATAGCTCGTGTGGCTCCACCTGGTCAAGGATGACCTAAAGGTGGTCTTGATCAGCAGAGGCAGGTCCTGGTAATCTGAGCCATGGGGCTATAAGAGAGGTGGAGGCCGAGGACACACTGCAAGAAACGTCTGTTTAGAGCAGAGCCCTGTTCCTGCACATCCAGCCTCAGCATCAGCTGAAACCCAATTAAACACACCAATTATCAAGGGGTCACAGGAGACTATTAATTAGCAATTGTATTGGGTCTGGCTGAGATGGAGTTAATTTTCCCCATAGCAGCCCTCATAGTGCTGTGCTCAGTATTGGTAGCTAGAAAGGTGTTAATAACACACCAGTGTTTTGGCTACTGCTGAGCAGTGCTCACAGCATCAAGGCTGTCTCTCCAACATTCCCCCCTCACCAGTAGGCTGGGGGTGGGCAAGATCTTGGGAGGGGACATAGCCAGGACAGCTGACCCCAACTGACCAAAGGGATATTCCATACCATATGACAACTGCTCAGCAATAAAAACTAAGAGAAAGGGGGTGGGGGGGGGCGACATTCGTTGTTACATTTGTCTTCTGGAGCAACCGCTACATGTACTGAAGCCCTACTTCCTGGGAAGTGGCTGGACATCGCCTGCTGATGGGAAGTAGAGAATAAATCTTTTGTTTTCCTTTGCTTGTGTGTGTGGCCTTTGTTTTTGCTTTATTAAACTGCCTTTATCTTGACCCACGAGTTTTTTTCCATCTTATTTTCTCCCCCCCCGTCCTGCTGAGAAGGGGAGTGACACCTTGGAGGACACCTGGCATCCAGCCAAGGTCAACCCACCACACCAATGTACCCAGACACACTCCTGATTTGTAACAAACACTAAAGGATAAATAAGACATTTGAGGGATTGAAAGGTGACTCAGCACTGAAGAAGTCACCTTTAAAGATCCTGTTCCTCTTCAGGGTCTTTGAAACATCAAGAGCTGAAGGAGTCCAACAGGCAGTAGGAGTCCAACAACCCTTCCTTGCTTGGCCTCTGACTCTTGTCCGTTAGCTCAGGCCTTGCCTTTCCCTTCCCATAAGCCCAACTCCTCCACCCAGCGTGGTTCCCCAGAGCTGGGGCCCAGGGTGCCCAGCTTACACTTGAACTTTGCCCAGATCAGAGACATGGGCATAGAGGAGACATAGATAGATTAACCTTAAGAGGGCCTCTCTCCATCTCTTCTACTAGAGATCATGTGTCATGGGGAACATGCATGGCCCTTGTTGCCTTGACCCACTCATTCGTCATGAGCAGCACAGACCTCTCAGACTTCCTCTGCTAACTACCACTTGGCCTGTGACAAGTTTTTCTAAGGAGATGTCTGACCTTCAGGGCTCTTCTACTGACCTTAAACATAGAGATTCCCTCCCAAAAGGGATGGCCTCAGACTGGAGATCCCAGGCTACCCAGGTTCTGACCCAACACTCTGGGCAGGACGCTTAAGTCAAAGACTGCAGAAGCACGAAGTCTTGACAGGGGTCTCCACTGATGTCCCAGAGCCCTTCATCCCTTCCTCTATACCCAGCTGTCTGGATGCCATCCACTCTGTGTGGGTATCCAAAGTAAGACTAGCCAGAAGACGGGGAACAACTGCCAGGGAAATTAGGGGAGATTAAGACCCCTGCCAGCTCCATGCCCCAGCCCACATGTTTCTGAGGAGCAGGACATTTCTCATGGAGCTTTCCTTCCAGGCAATTGTGATTTTGTTGGAAGGAACCTTCCTCATGTCCTGTTCTTTGAAGAACAGAATGGGATGTTCCCAATTCATAAAAATGAGGACAATTCACTTATGAAGAAAGAAGGAAAAACCCAGTCTGAACACTGGAGTGTCTGGAGTCTGCAAGGCCACAGTAGTGCCTCTCAGGAGCTGGAGCACAGACATCATGTTTTCTGTGAACTGGGCTTCTTTTCAGCCTCTTCTTCCCATAGTCCTCATGACCACACAGCTGCCACTGTGCACTGCTCTCCATCCCCAAGAGGGTAGATCGCAGTTCATCATTGGAGACACCCAGAAAGGTGGGTCCAGAAAAGAGAGTAGCAGCACCTGATTTCCAGTGAAACCTTCCAGGGACTCCTGAAGCAACTCCTCACAGTGAAAATATTGGGGATTTTCAGCTTTTGTTTAAACTGCAGGTTATTTTAATAGACATTTTCCTCATAGGAAGGAGCGTTTGATCAGCTCCAGTTCTCAAACTCTCTGCCTGAGATTCACAAGAGCAGACACCCTCTTCCCAAGGCTGCATATCTGATTCACAAGCTCAGTACAAGCCCCAAATTATGGGATAACTGTGTTTTCCAATTGGCTGTTCCCTGCTGTTGCTGCACCCATGTAACCTGCCTGGATATTGCTGAGCAGAGCATGCCAGTGGTGGGGAGGGGGCCAGCAGGGACTGATTTACTTTGCCTCCTGGCCCAGCCAGAGCTCCAGGTTGCTGCAGTAGCTTGCTTCTGGCTCAGGTATCTCTGCAGCAGAGGGATGGGGGACCTTGCAGGGACAGCGTGTTTGCAGTGGTTGGACAATGTTCAGCCAGCAGCATCCAGGGAAGAAACACTTTAACCACATGGGGCTCCTCACTCCTGCTTTGGATGCTGCAGCTCAATGCCCACGCATGGTTCTAGGGGTGATTTAGGGGGAATGCAGCTCAGAGTGGCCTCAAAAGATGCTGCAATATGAATAACTTCATTTCCATCCTTTCCACAACTGACCTAAACTGTCCTGGCTGGTACCAAACTGTCCTCTGTGTAGGGCTACAGAGAAAGAAAAGCAGGGACATACATGTGGGTGTTTGCAAAGGCAGAGAGTGTCCGAACGCCAGAACCCCTCTCCTCTTCAGCTCAGCTGCAAATCCACCCTGAACCCAACTTCTGCCCACTGCCTCCATGCCCTGGTATCCATTAATTGCTCTGGGCAATGTGGTGTAGGAGAAGTCCTCTCTCGTCAGTACCTATTACAAACACAACTCCTCTGCAGAATTTGGCCTTCCTCAGCATTCCCCAACTCCAAAATAAAACCACTTAAAGGTCAAGTTCCCAGTACCAGAGGCAGAGTGCTCCTGCTACTGACTGAACCTGCCTGGCAAAGCAAGTCCTTTAAAGACCAGCATGAAAAGGCCCCTGGGTCTGAAGCAAGCCAGGGAAGATGCCTCAGGACGGTCTTTATGCCCAAATGGAAGAAAAGATGCCATAGTGGGCGTCTGTCTGGACAGGGACAGTTGCATATGCTGAATGATCCCATTCCTTCTGTCTTTCCAAATCCTTCTGCTCTTGAAGCCCAAGGGCAGCGGCCATGACCTGACCATGTTGGGAGCTGTCTCCCTGGTTTGAAGGGACTTGTGTCAGACATCCTCCCAGCACGTTCCAGTCACATAGATCTCACCATTGAATTTAAAAATGCCGCAGCTGCCACAACAATTAAAAATGCAAACAAGGAAAACAGCAAGCAAGCAAGCGGGAGAGCAGGGATGCGTATTTATAGCTCCTTATGTAAACCAGATACAATGGAGCCATTTGGAGCTGAAACAGGCTTAGTGTTATCCTCCATCATGGGATGGCTGGTGCGGACTGCTGATCTCAGCCCCACCATGTGCCTTCTCTGACTAAGTGAAGACGGGCACAGCACCACCCCTACACAGGACACAGCCTGCTCAGGGAAAATGTTGGTTGTGGACCAACACAAGGAGAAATTAGAGGCTTTACGGTCCGTGGGAGGCTAGGTACCTGGTAGTGATGGGCAGATAACAGGTCTCATCCTGCTCCACACATGATGGTCAAGGGAGAAGAGGTTGCCTGAACCCAGCTAGATATTTCTAGGGCAGCAAGAAAGGTTGCTTTGCCCTGCCCTTTACTGGAAAGCAGGAATTGCTATTACTCATCAGCAGGGACCCCGAGGCAAAAACCTGATGACCGAGGTCTAACATTCTCACATAATTAATGTGAGATAAATTAATTTCAAAAGGTCATTGTGGACTGCTTTAAAAAAGTGCAAGCACATGAAAAAGGGGTTACTGCTCCCTGAACATTGCTGCCTGTTCTCTTCTCCTGTGTTGTTGAATTAGATATTAAATCCATAGATGAGCTAAATGAGTTGATTGTGGCTAATGTTATTACCAGGAGTACCAATGGAAACAAAGATGATTAGCCACTTGTCATACAGTCTTAGCACAGAGGACAGAGAGAACTAATTTGTCCCACTGACCTGCTTTTGGTTTCCACATGGTTCTCATTGATGTATGCTAGAAATATAGGAAATAAACAGAGAGAAGTGGAAATCCGAGATGATAAAACAGTGTAAATACATAGAAAATATGAGACTTGGAAGTGATGTTCTAGAAAAGCAGGAAAAGGTAAAGATAGGGCCAGCATCAAAAAGGGGGAGCCAGAGAATTACCAACCAGCCACCGGTGCTCCCTCCTAACCTGAATTGTCCTGCGACTTTAAGCGGCACTTCCCAGCAGAGGATGTTCATTGCGCTCCGCCTTGGGAATCACCTTCCCAGTCAAGACCCTCCAGCAGCACCGGCTCTCGCTTTGGGCCATGCTGTCCCTCTCCTGGCCACAAACAGGCATCTCCACAGATCAATAGGGCTGGAGACCTTGTCCTTCCCCAGTTGTGCCTGCTGCTTGCCTTTCCCTCAGTGCTGCCTTCCTTGACACAGCTAATTTCCCAGAGGAGATGGATTGATTCTCCACAACCACTATGGATTTAATATATGCTATTTATCACCCATCTTGTCACTCAAATGGAAGAAGTGTGTGCCTGCACAATATATATGCAAAAATCTCTGTTGCATTTAGTTAATCCTCTGATGGCCATCAATAAATATCAGGGACTTGGAAGTCACTCAGGAAGAATTTTAATAAATAAAATATTTACATAAATTTTTTTTATTGTTGCTCAGATTCTCACCAGCCCTTCCCTTTTAAAAGTGTGTCAACTCGCAGCAGCTCTCTTGTTTTAATTATGTCAGTCTGCCAAAGCAGTAGAAATTGTGCTGGTTACATCAGTCCCGTTGTCTGGGGAAGGGAATATATCAGAGGAAAATCGGTTATCATTGTTCTGACGTAACCGTGTCCTACAAGCGATTGTCCCATGAGCTGGCACATAGTTCTGTCTGCTTTCAGAAACATTCAAAGTAGGACCTGGACTGGGTCTTCTGTACCTGGCAGTAAGCAGGCCATCAACACTGTGCAATGCACGGTGGGTCTGGCTTCTCCAGAAAAGCACGTCAAGCCTTGTGCAGGGACCGCAGGACACTTGGATGGCAGCCCCAGATGCACAGCTGGGCCAGGACTCAGAGGATCCCATGTTTGCTGAAGCCAAATCAGGCATCAGGTTAAGAAGGGCGCACCACTCATGGAGATGATTTTTTCCGGTACAAGAGCTTGGCATAAAGTAGGTCTCTGAGTACAGACCAAAGTCTGCCCTATGTGCAACATAGTCCTATCCAGGACTATAGATGAAGTGTGGGTCTCCATCAGCTTGGTGCTCTGGAACTCGTATGGCACAATGTTCTTGGCCTAGCAATGCTAGCAGAGGGAAATCATTGCATCAAATTTAATAAAAAAATAACTCCATTTTGGCCAGTGTGATATTTCAGTGCAAGATCCCCATTTTTTTGCAGAAATCAAGCAGCAACAATTTTACAATAGTTTGCTTGAAACCCATTTCCCATCACAAGTCAGTTTCCTTTTTAAGATCTTAAGATTCATGTCATCACATGTCTAGTGGCACTTCTTGAGCCCTTGCTTATAGCCACCACCACTTAAGAACTGTCCCATCACAAAGCAGATGAAGATGATTGCCCACCTTGACCCAGACACTTTATCCAACTCAGCCTGGCCCAGCTGAAACCGTTTTCTCCTTATCAGTCATCAGACGCAGTTGCTTTCTCTGTCTCCTTTTAATTGTCATTCTTAGACCAGTTCCATTTCTGCAGCACAAATACCTCAGTACAGTTGACTTTCTTAAGTACTGCTCAATATTTCATACAGAGACTTCTCAACGTCTTAGACTATTCCCAACTGATCTCTTTAATCATAGCAATTCACTGAGAAAGCCTAAAATAGTACTTTTTTGCTCCTTATTAGAAGGAGGGGACCAAAGTTTTGTATAAGGGAAAGATGAATAATGAGGCTCTGATAATGATATTTGGACAAGCAAGCACTGAACGTCTGTGAAATGCACATGCTCTGGAAACTTTTCCGTGAGCTATCAGCAGTTTTCTTCCTACCTGAGCGATGCACATATTGCAAAGTGCAAGCAAAGACATAACATATTTTTATTTGCAAATATAAGCATGAATCACTTTTCCCTAAATGCTCAACTGGCTCAAGAAGCCATCAGATGTACTTTTGCTGAGTTTCCATCTGCAAAGGATTTGTGAGCAGCTGCAGTGTGTTGTTCTTACCAGTTTATGAGAAATGGTCCTCCATAGCTTGCTTCTGACCCGATCCCCAGCCAGGTGTCAAGCCCTGACAAGTGCAGCACGACCCATCAGCCCACCCAGCTAGGGAAAAATGGCATCCTTTCTGTTCCTACACTAGATTTTGCCTCATACAATCTCTATGTAGGTCTATGGGATCCGGAGCTACCCAGCTGGCCAGGCATCTACCTTTTTCAAACAAGCATGTGAATAAACTTGCATAACCTGAAACGTTTGAGCCCTTTTGATATCGCAACTCACATGTACATTGCAGACATGCTAGCAGCCACTGCCTCTCCCTGGCCTAAGAAGGCATCTCCCCAGGACGGGATGAGAGGACAAAGGGCTGACTCCACCGGTGCTGCCCCATGGAGTGCATACCCAGGGCCAGGGATTTGGCTGGCACAAAGGAAAAGTCCCTGACACCTGGACAGGCTGCAATTCCTTTCATCTCTGGTCCTGTTCTATGTTGCACAAAGAAGCTGTAGGAGGACACATGAAGGTCACCAGCACAGGGCAGGGAGTCTGAGATGATAACTTTGCAGGAGGAAGGAGAAAAAACATCTCCAGGGATTACAATAAATTGCCACCTTCTTCCCAAAGGCTCCTATGAAACACTTGAAAAAGTGACCTCATTAATTAATGAGATGGGTTAACACTCTCTCCACATACTCTACTTAATTGCAATTCTGTCATTCCCAGTGAATTCTTAAAGCCATATTGATTATTCAAAGCTCTGTTCAATCAATAAAGCAATAAACCATGTATGCTTAAAAAAGCGATTAAAAAGATAAATACATGAGACACTTTAAAGAAGCCACGTCCTTCTGCAGCCCACTTAGCTAAGAGCAAGCAATGGGTAAATATGTTTTAATGTCCTCATCTAATTGAAGTGGGTAATTGTCTCATAAATTTATTTTAATCCCTAATCCATGTACAAAGTATTTCCAAACAGAAATCATCCCAAACACTAATGCTCTCGACTTTCACTGGCTGCTTGCTCCCTGCTCTGCCCAAACGATAGTCATGGATGAGCAGGGTAAGAGAGGTTGTGGCCAACAAGTGAGACCGTGTGAGCCTCCTGCCTTGGGGGACAGGATAGGTAGGGGACCAAGGAATCCTGAAGGACAAGTCTACTTGGGAAGCTGCAGAAACATCACAGCATTGCAGCTGAAGTTTCCTTACTGCAAAAAAGGCAGCTGTGTCCTACTCCATGGGCATGAAGTAGGGCATGGAGTAGCCCTATTCAGCCCTGATCGGAGCTATATCTGCCGGAGTCGAAGGACCAAGCAAGCCCATTCCTCATCCCTGACTGTATCTGTCTTCGTCTCGATGTGGCTGATTCTCCTCCAGCTTTGCTTCTTCTTGACTACAGCCTCCCTGCACTGAGCATCCACTGTAGCCTGCAAGGGAACCCTGCAGCCTGTTGCTGCTCCTGTTCCCGTGGGCGCCATGTTGCATAGCAGTGAGGAGGAGTCAGGGAAACCTCATGTCCTCCCAAGTGTGTGAGTACTGTCTCAGCTCTCACCAGCCTGTCATCCTGCTGTATTTATGCTATTGCCCTGTAGATGTGGATCAAGGCAATCATCTTCACTCCCCCACTCCTCCACAGCCCAAGGTCTGATATCCAGCTCCATGATGGTAACTGGTGTTGCTGGAATTTGCTATCATACTGAGGTTACTGGTGTCTCTGTGGGAGATGGAACCTGACCTCCTGCTGGCCCAGTGTGACAGAGCTTTCCCAGCAACGCACCAAGGATCCCAACCCTGCCCCTGGCTATACTGACGGGTACACTCTGTCTGTCCAGGGCTGAAATCTGTCACTACAGTAATTCAGGTTTGAAACTCTTCAGCCAGAAATCCCCAGTTCCCGTTTTGGCCAAGCCTTTTTCTCCTTTAGAGGAACAAATGATATGTATTTGTATGCCACATCATGAATGTGGAGCTAATAGATCCCCAGGGCTTCTAACTAGAAAGGATCCAAGGTAAGGTCTCGAAGCTTGGGGGAGAAGAGGAAAAAACATTTCTGGGCTTGAGGTGGGTTTTTTATTCTTCTTTTTTTTAATTCAAAACATTGTGATTTAACAACTACAGGCTTTGTTGAACATAAATAAATAAATAATGTGGAGAACTGGGACATGCTAAGCTCTGTGATTGCATAAATATTCAAGCTGCAAAAGAAAGAGAAGATTTCAAAGGTACGAACCTAATTACGGAGTTGTTATCTATCCCCCTGTAGTAATTCAAACATAAAGAACACTTCCCCATGGGCTAGTAAGGGACTATAGTGCACATCTGAAATGCTGAACCTGGAAAATACAGCATCCTGCCACAGCTCGGCGTCGGCTCACCCTCACAGACACAATCTGCTCAGTTAAACTAAAACTAAGGGCGCAGCCTTGACCTGCCCCCAGTTCTCCCATGAGCAGAGGGTTGGGGCTCATATCCCCTTCCCGGCACATTGTCTGCTTCCATCGCTTGCAGGCTAGTGATACCTTCATCTTGCCTCTCCTTGCAGCCCCTCTACTGCATTTGGTGCCATGAGGACAGGCACAACCTCACACTGGTGGTAGGATCATCCCATGGTCCTCCGAGACCTTTCTGCAACAATGCTGGCCTGCTCCTGCCAGACTTTTCTCCTGCCACCTCCCCTGCCAGGTTTTCTGTTTGGATTCCCCCATGCCATGCACAGCCTGGTTTGACACAGGTCTCCCCATCTTTCTGCATGGCTTCCACATGGTCAGCTGGAGATGACTCTGTCCTGAAGGCCTAGGAAGGCTCCCGTGGGCTGTGGGCAATGCTGGAGGATGCTTCAGGTCCCCTCATTGCTCTGCAAAAGCTTTACAAAGGAGCCCAAAACTCATCCAAGTTTTGCTGCCAGCTCCTTTATCCTGGAATTTGGGGGCTGAAAGCCCTCACCTTCCTGCTTCTGCCCCATCTTTGCAGCCAGACACTGCCAGCTCTGTTTGCTGCTGAGCTCTGGCCGGTGCCAGCACAGAGCAGCCAGAGCCAGGCCAGCATAGCCCATGCTGGGCTGAGAGCTGGGGCAGAAACCCAGCAGCCAGCATGGTTTGAGGGGTGCTGAGATTTTCCCTGCCTCCATGGGCAAAGCCAAATATACTTGAGGTACGAATGCTCCCTCTCCACTCTCATCAAGACCCTGCAGCTGGTTCAGAAGTGAAAACCTGAGCATCTGTGTGCATCTCCACCACGGTGCCGTGGAGGACAGTGACTCCAGCAAACCCTCCCTAAAGGTGCTTCATGGCCACTGTTTGCACCCGGATCCCTTCAACCCCAATGCTTCCCACCTGGATTTTCAGGAAAACTGATCTTTATCAATGCAAAGGCTGGGGATCTCGGCTGAAGCCATGGCAGGACACTGGGAGTAGGGAAAGGAGCAGAAAAATGGGCTCAGGCTCAATTTGCTGTTTTCCAGGAGATTAAGCAGATCCCCTTGGACGTCCCTTTTCAGTGGTCAGGGGCTCCAGGGGCACTGCAAGCCAGCATGCTTCCCAGCTGTTTTCACTTGTATCTCCTTTTCCCTCATTTTACAGGTTTTCAGGGCACAGCACACATAAAACCACAGTACGGGAGGAATGATAGTAGAAAAGCCCAACTGTTCATATTTTCTCTTCAAATCCTTAATGGCAAATAACATTTAGGGAGCCCCCAGCACCAACTATTTCTTAAAACACAGATTAAAACTGGCAGATTAATCTGATTATGAGCTTCCCCACACCCTCCTCTGCTCATGCCGTTGGTGATGATCAGAAACGTTGCCCAGAGGATGGCAGCACCGGCTCTCCTGGCCTTGACAGGGTCTGGTGTCTCTGCTTGCTTGCTTGGGGCCAAATGATGTAAATCAGCGCAGTGCCACTGTGATCACATGCAGATTTATGCCAGCTGCAGTCTGGCAATGCTGGATTTGGCCTTGGCAGTCGTGGGGCCAGCAGAGCAGACATGGGCAGCCTGCAGAAAGGCTGTTGTTTGGGTCCAGCCCCGTTTGCACAGACTGTTCACCTGTTTATCCAGGACAGAGGCGGTTTCAAAGTGATGGGCATAGCCCTGACCTGGGCCATTAAGCCACCAGCACCAGGGATTTCTCCTGGATTTTGCCAATCCTTACCGCAGGGAAAGTTCACGACTGGAGAAATAAAAACACCACACAGACCATTGACCCATCTGAGCTCCCTCTCACATGGCTTCTACTATGATAATAGCTGAACATCCTTAACAGACTGCACTTGACCACTAGTCCCTTTTGCATTTAATAGGCTTATGGAAAACTGTCCCTTTACTATCTTGAAATCAAACTTTTAATTAACCTTTTAGGTTTTCCACTGTAGTTTGACTTAAAACATTAGTTTGCTTCATCTCCCTTTTCAGGTTTGGGATTTTCCAACAGGAAAATGTGATTTCTGCAATATTGCCTCTACAGCCAAGAAAAAAAAAACAGGTCAAAACCCTCCATCCACCTCTGGGCCAAGCTATGCCACGATGGGATACCTGCACAGGGGCTCGTTGCTCCCTCCCAGCCTCACATGCCCTGCAGCACCAGGACTCCCACTCAGAGGTGCTGAAACCACAGAGCTCTTTAGCCTGGGTGTGCTATAGGTGCCAATGCAGAGCTGCTCCAGCCAGGAATTGATGACCTGCCGTAATGTTGCTCAGGAAATCAATGCCCCAGCCATGCTGAGCACTTGCTTTAGAGCTGCTGCACATGCCACAGCTGGAGGTTAGGTTCCAGTTGCATCCCAGGGGAGGAAGGTGATGTGCAACTGGGGCACTGGCTGCCACCAGGCTTGCTCAGGGCTCCCTGGTGACTCTTTGGTCCATGCAAGCTCCATTTCCCATGAGACAAACAACTGGGAGAGGGATGCTCTGTCCTGGGACACTTGGGATAGGGATGCTGGTCCAGCACATGGCTCAGCTCACACAGCAGAGCCCTGCATACTGCTACACCCTGTAAAAACAATGCCTGCCAGCTGCATTGCAGTTTTTGAGAGTGAGGCTAGTGGGGAGAGGGGGAAGAGGGTCTGGAAAAGGCTTTTTGGGGTGCAGGTTCCCCTGCCAGAGGCCTGGGATGGACCCAGCACTCCTGAGATGCCGATTTGGATTTCGTCTGCCTCTGCACAGCCGGACACACCAGCACCATCCTGGCAGGACAACAGCACCATCTACTGCTGCAAGAATCAGAAATGCTGTGCAGATCTGCTCCCTGCTCGTCCCCAGCAGCACTGTTTTACTGAGCACAGCTCCATCCAGCATGTGACTTCTTCCTTGTCCTGGCCATACCCTGTAACAGCTCGACATCCATGGGAAAGTGGTCTCCTCTCCCACCAGAAAGGGCTGTGGCAGGGCAGATGCTTTTGTAGCAGCATAAATATGCTCCCATTGAGGACAGAGCTATGAAGAGAGTGGTGGAGGTACCCCATCTCCCACTCCAGATACGATGCACAACGGACAGCCAGGAGCAGAGCAGCTTTCCTTTCCTCCCTGCCCAGGCACCTCACAAGCAGGTCCCTGCTCTCTTCCATGAAGCAATAGGAAGGAGAAGCCTTGGCTTTATTTATTTAACCCAGATTAAGGGACTTCCTCATGTCACTTGGCACAGAGCTAGGATTTGAACAGAAACGTGCCCTGCCCTGACCACAAGTCCCTCCTGCCAGTCTCTTTGTCAGTTTTACAAACCCCAGGGTGGGCTTGTTGGGGCCCATGGAGCCCACAAGCATTGCTCAAAGCAGGTGTCGTGGTTTAACCCCAGTCAGCAACTCAGCACCACGCAGCCGCTTCCCCCTCCCCCCTCCCAGTGGGGTGAGGAGGAGGAAAGGAAAAAAAAAAGGTAAAACTCGTGGGTTGAGATAAGAACAGTTTAATAACTAAAGTAAAATATAATACTAACAATAGTAATAATGAAATATAATAATAATAATAGTAATGAAAAGGAATATAACAACAAAGGAAGGGGAGGGGGGAAGAAAAAAACAGTGATGCACAATGCAGTTGCTCATCACCCGCTGACCGATGCCCAGTTAGTTCCTGAGCCGCGATCCACCCCTCCCGGCCAACTCCCCCCAGTTTCTATACTGGGCATGACGTTCCATGGTATGGAATACCCCTTGGGCTAGTTCAGGTCAGCTGCCCCAGCCATGCTCCCTCCCAGCTTCTTGCACACCTGCTTGCTGGCAGAGCATGGGAGACTGAAAAGTCCTTGGCTTACGATAAGCGCTACTTAGCAACAACTAAAACATCAGTGTGTTATCAACATCATCCTCACACTGAATCCAAAACCCAGCACTGTACCAGCTGCTAAGAAGAGAGTTAACTCTGTCCCAGCCGAAACCAGGACAGCAGGTAATCACTGCTTTGAGTCAAGGGTGTCTGTGGACAGGCCCCTCACCCCCACACACATCTCTGAGCCTGGGGCAGAAGGTGTCGTCTCCTGTCACCCATGCCTCACTCTGGCCCTGTAGAAGATGAAGGGATCAGCTTTATTCACAATTTCCTTGCACTGCCTCCTTTGAATACCTGCAGCTGGTTGTCCTGTATCCTTGCGACCTCACAGGGATGACTGTCTGGGGCCTGAGATCCCAACTAAGAGCCCAGGGGAGCCTGAGCTCACTGGGAGCTCTGTGACACTACCACAGCCAAAAGCAATGTGCTTTTTTCCCCCTCTTGCTGTAGTGAAACAATGCTGTTTGGAAAAGACCTTCACCATCTACCTCCAACACCACCTCCCTCCTAGTCCTGGGCATGGGTGGGCATTGGGTGAGGAAGGAGCATGGACATGGGGCTGGACATTGGAGGCAGCACAAAGGAGCTCCCCTCAGCATGGAGGAGTGAACAGGATGGACACAGCAGGACCATGCAGCCTGATCCTGGATGAGTCCCTTGTCTTTCACAGGTGATGGAGAGGGACTCTCCTGCTCCCACACAAGCCATTTGGGCCACCTGGGAAACCACCAGTTCAACTGGAGAGTGTGGAGCCTCACCAACCATGAGACCAGCATGGAACCAACTTGAGAAGAGATGGAAAAGGCAAAGGCTACCCAGGAGGGGCCTGCCTGGAGGGAGGAGTGCCCCAAAGAGCAAACCTGGGACCCATCTTATTCACTATTTGAATGAACACAGCTGTCCCACTTTTTAGGCAATTAGTCCCCCAGAGGCCACAGGAGCCCAGCACCCATCCACCTTAGAGAAAGACCATGTCAACATGGGAAGGGACAGAGGAGGGCAGTGGGTGCTGGTGGGGCAGGGAGACCTTCCATCCCCAGGGCACACTGCCATGGCGGTGGACATGGCCTCTGTGAGGACATGAGGAGCAAACACAGGCAGCGTGCAGAGCTCTGGTGAACAGCAGTGCTAGCAGCAGAGCAAGGATGATGAACTGATCACCAGCACACACCAGCTGGAAGATAAAAGTCAAACCACGAGCTGGAAAGGGCTGGATCAGCCTCCCCATCCAGTAAAGCTGAGCTGCCCAGTCAGGTTATGTCAGGAGCTTCATGCTATCGTGCCTGTGGCCACCTCCACGACCCAGGAGGCTCTGCTGGCTCTCTGATCCTCTTGTAACCCTGCCCTGTGGTACCTCAGCTGCCCCAGTGCTGGGTTCCCTTCCCTGGGCATCTCCTGGCTACCCTACCTTACATCCTATCCTATCCTATCCTATCCTATCCTATCCTATCCTATCCTTTCTATCCTATCTTACCCTGTCCTACCTTATATCATTGTGTTGCTGAGCCAGCCAGCCCAGAGCAATGCAGGTGACCACAGGCATCTCTGAAATTGCCTGAGCTGCCCATGGTTCTCCAGACATGGCACTCATGACCAGAATGGGTTATATTACCTTTATCTCAGCCAGGAAAAGGTTCATGGGCTGTGGTGGGCTTCATCAGCTCTTATCTGTGCACCTACCCTACGAAGCAAATTTGGAGAGAGGGGTGAGAAGGAAGGGGACCGAGATTGGACTCAGGCTTTCATTTGCTGTCACTGTGTAGGGTGGTGACCATATCTCACTGCCCAAAGGGTCTGGCAGGTGAATGAAATCCTTATTCACCTTTTGTGCCTGCCAGGGAGCTGGCGACCAGGCCACGGTGAGCAATGCAGGGCACACAGTTCCCCAGAGAGGGATGTGCCGCAGCTGACACAGCCCCACAGCGTTATACACGGGGAGCCACATCACCCCACCACTGTGTCCAGATGTCTTTGCAAGCCAAATCCCTGTGGGTTTTCCATCACCTGTGCTGCTGAGGTGCTTGGAGCTCGCTCTGCCCCTGCGGGGGACAGTGGTGTAACCCCCCCGGCTCCAGCTGCAGGGATGCATCTCTGCAAGCACCACCGTGCATGCATGCGTTTGCAGGTGGGGAGCTCTGGTAGGGGATGCTCTGTCCCTGGTGGGCTCAGGGACGGCCTGGCCCTGCCTGTGCAGTGTCCCCAGAAGACCCTAGGGCCGCTGGCAGCAGCGCGGGCCCCAGCCCACGGCCCCGCGAGGTGGCAGCAAGCGTCCACGGAGGAAGCAGAGAGGCCGGGAGGCTGCAAGCTGCTCTGCCTTCCTGCGGAGAGGAGCCAGCAGCCAGGCAAGCTGAGGCTGGCCTGGGAGGGGGGGTGAGACCCGGCTGGGGTGGGGAATGCACCCATAGCATCTGCCTGAGGGACAGCCGGGGAGGGATTCTCCATTCGTGCAGCCCATCCAGCCCACGGATGACCCCATGGGGCAGACTCCAGCACATGGGACATACCTCAGCCCTCGGGGGA
Organism: Gymnogyps californianus; assembly: GCF_018139145.2. Taxonomy (NCBI): domain Eukaryota; kingdom Metazoa; phylum Chordata; class Aves; order Accipitriformes; family Cathartidae; genus Gymnogyps; species Gymnogyps californianus. The sequence continues at coordinate 12,263,482 of NC_059489.1, read as the reverse complement.
TGTACCTCAGCCCTGGAAGGGCAGGAGCCATTCCTAGTAAATGTTCAGCCTCTGGTGCCTTGTTCAGGTTACCTCAGCATAAACGGGGCTCCACGTTCAAAAGGCACTCCTGCCTGCGACCATGCCCAGGGCCTGTGACCTGGCCCCTGCCTGCTCTCTGCTACCACAGCTTGGTCCTTGGGGCAGGAAGGAGGTGCCAGGGGCACTGCAAGGAGCACGGGGCAACTTTGGGGGGGGGCTGAAATGAATAGGGCTATGATGTGATGGGGTAGCTGGCTGAAGCACGGGGCTGGATGCTCCCCAGCAGGGCAAAAGAAGCTCAGTTCAGCCTGGAGATGGTGCAGAACCAGGGTGTGAAATGCATCCTGCTGCAGGTGCTGAAATGAAGCCTTCCCAGCTCTATTTTTATTTTTTTTACGCCAGCTGCTCCTTTAGGCCAAATGATTTACCGCCTTAAACCTGCACTAGGGAATCCAAATCCACTCATCTCTCCCATTTCTAGAGAATCTTTTCATCTGTTCAAATAAATACTCCCTGAACACCCCCCAAAACACCCGACTCCTTTGGTTGCTGGTTCTCAGATTAATGGGCAATGGAGCTCACCCTGCTGCCCCAGGGCTTGGCCGTTGTGCTCAGCTAACTCATCCACCTCCCATCAAGAGGTGAGGACAGACTACGGACTAGGGTGCTGAGCTCATCCCACCTCTGCCCCTCTCTGTCTCTCTGCCCCTGCCCCAGCCTGTGAGCCCGCTACCCCAGCTGCCCTGTATTGAAGAGCTCCATAACCTGTCCCTTGTCCACCTACCTCTGGTCTACACAGAGCTGAGTTGAAGGACCTCATCTTGACAAACAGCCTCTGGTCTTCCTGCCTGAGCTCCCCACACCTGGATGAGCTGGTTTCCCCCCATCCTGACCCACAGTCCCTCTGGACCTTCCTCCTCCCCTTCCAGCCCCATGTGCTGCCCTGGGATGCTCTGCACCCAGCCCACCACCCTTGTGGGACATGCCCATCCCCATGACAGCTCCACAACTGCTTGCCCATCCCACCCCATCCCCACTCCCTGGCCAGGTCTGTGGTGCAGCTTAGGTACCGTTACTTACTGCACCAAACCAACAAAGAGCCCTTGGGGACAGAGGCAGCCCCACTGACGCTGGAACCTGGCCCTGGATGCCAGTAATGTCTGTGTCAGGCTGGATCCCTTCCCTGCAGCAAGTGGATTCACACTGATGTAAGAGGGTATTGAAGTTTGGCTGTGGGTTTGTGAAAGGAGGCAGTATGCCAGAACCACCTCCCTCTTCCATCCCCCTCCTTGTAATGGACTTAGTATGTTAATTAATCGCTAATTGCTAATATCTTGCATCCCTCTAATGTCTCACCAAGGACCCTCAAAGCACTTTGCAGACACTGGCTATGACCCCCTGCTTTGCGAGTGCAGAAATTGCAGTCCAGAGATGTTTCAGGAACTTGCTGATGATCCAAGTCTGGATCAGCAACAGCCCCCAGTCCTGGATCCCTGCTCCAAGCACCGACCCACTCTTCCTCTCCTGCCACGCCGCTGGACTGCCTCCCAAACTGCAGCCTTTTATAAAACCCTCTCAGGCAAGCTGCCTAGAAGTCAGCTTTGCAGGGGCCTGAGGCAGGGAAACAAAGAGTTAAACAATATACTGATAGGCTGGTGAGATCATCAGAGCTGGGATGCACTCCATTGTTTATTAGACTCAACAGAGCCCAGCAGCCAACATCCAGAGGGATGTGAGACTTGGGGTGAGCCTGGCTTACGAGAGCAGGACCTCCTGCTGCAGCCTGTCCCACTGCCGGTGGGGTGGGCAGCCATCCCTCACCACTCACCACGTAAGTAGGATGGATTTCCATGGGTTTGGCTCTGGGGGTGGTGGAAAGGGAGATGGGATACAGCACAGCAAGGCTGGGGGTTGTCCTCTCACTGGGCCCCAAAAAGGGACTTGCAGATGTTCTTTGCTCAGCAAGACCCTAAACTCTGGGCAATGTTGGGAAGCTGCTCCCAAGGGATGCAGGCAGCTGGGCCCAACCCGGCTCCACTACACCAGCAAATGGACACTGGCTCCATCTCAATTTACATCCAAGATCTGGTGGGACTTGTAGGTGATGCAAAAACCCCTGACACGTTGCCTTATTTCTCCACTCCTGGTCTCAGAGCAGAGCTAGCCAGTGTGCAGGGACGGCTGCCCACGTAGCCACTGCCAGCCCCCTCCTCGCTCCGAGGTGAGCAGAGGCGTGGGGACAGGAGGAGAGAGGATGGGGCTTTAGCACTCATGCTTGGCACCAACACAACCCTCCCTGTCTTCTCCCAGGGCAGAGCCCGCTGAGCCCAGCAGGATCCAGCCCTCTTGGGGCTGACACACAGCAACAGAAAGCTGGATACTCTGAGCTGCTCCTCTTGTGCCTGCAGGAGCCAGTGGCTGGGTTCCTCTGCAGTGTGCTCAGGGGATGTTTAGTGCAACTGGCCGCCTCACCTCCCACAGCGAGCCGCTACACACCGGTGACAGCTGGGACGACAGAGGCACGGCATGGTGAGTGGGCTCTCAGCGCTCGGTCCCTCCCCGGGGGATTCCCTGCCCCGACACCCGCACCAGGAACAGGGTGCTGTCCCCCATCAGCACCTCCCCGCATGCGAGTCCCACGAGGCACGCATGCGGCTGCGGGGCTGCTCTTCGCGGGACAGCTGCGGGCAGGGCAGGTCCCCCACCTCCACCGGGAAGCAGCTCCCTAGTCCCCAGCTTACTCAGTTTCTTGGGGACCTCGGGCACACTGGCTCACTGAATATACATCTCAATTCTATTCACTTTGAACCTGACTGATAGCCACCCTCAATTAAATTTGCGTCTGACAAAATGTTTCTGCTAAGTGCATGCATGCGAATGTCCGTCAGTGCAGAAGCCTCCTTTCCCACCCTTCCCACGGTCACCCATGAGTCCTCTAGAGCAGCTAACCTCTTCTCCCAGCAAACATGGATCCATGACTGTCATCTGGGGGGTCCTGTACTGAGGTTAAACATCAGGACCAATTAAAGAGTCAGACTGAGACACCCCAGAGCAGCAGGAAAAGCCATGCCCAAAAAAGCACGTCTCAGTTTTCCTCCATTCCCCAACATTACGGTTTCCTCCCAGCTGGGACCCACCAGTGAGGACTTTGCTGCCCACCCATTGGGGTGGCAGGCAGGACAAATCTTCTGGCTGAAGGACAAACAAACCCTTTGGGTCTTACCCCAAGGCTTTGCAGAGCACCTGATGCTGCCGTTTGCCAGGGGACCATCCCAAGCCATCTGGAGGCCACTGAAAACCCCAGAGAGCCATGGGGCAGCGGGGAGGGTCTGGGGGTCCCTTTCTGTGGAACAGCTTGTGGCTTTGGTGGGGCAGTATCTAGATCTCAGACGGCCAGGTCGGGGACAGGTCGGGGAAGCGTGTACACATCTGTGTTCAGGTGACTTCCACCCAACTGCTCCATAGCACTGGAGCTGCCATTCACCCAAACCCAGCAGTGGTACTGGTGCCAGGCAGACCAGAGCTCACTCGCTTTGTCTGCTTGGGGACGGCTGGCAGGGTCTGAGCTCTCAGGAAAAGCCTGGCTAGGCCTGGCCCTTGATCCAGGCTGGTGTCTTTGCTTCTCCCCAGCAAAAATCAGGGCAAGCCACATCCATGGAGTGCAGAGCTCACTTTGTTTTTTCCTCAAAACTTTCTTTTCCATGACGGTTGATTCCCAGAGGGATGTGGGGCTGGAGATGAACCTGGCTTAGGAGAGCAGGAGCTTCTGCTGCTGTCTGTCCCACCTCTGGTGGGATGGGGAACTTTCTTCAGGGAAGTGGCTTGACAGTAGAGAAGAAGGCATAATATGTCCATAAACTTGGCCTGGATTTCCAGCAATATTTGGCAGTTGGTTTGCAAAATCCTTAACTTTTCCCCCAGTGATTTGTGTGGTAAAACACAGGGCAAATACCCCAAGTGCTGCTGCCCCTCTGTGTCACCCTGCACACGGCCTCGCCACCACCAACACCTGTGGCTCTGCGCCCAGGGCAGGTCCACGCTCGCCCGCACCACCAGTGTTCCCATGGGATGGCACCCACTTAGTCCTAGGGCAAAGACCAGCTCCACTTTGGGATACTGAGAGGGGTCTTCATGAGGAAGGGCCAGATGGAGATGGACACCAATCCCTGGGGCAAGACTGTCTGAGCTGGGGAAGCTCCAGCGTCCCCGGCTGTGCAAAGTGGGAGGAAGAAGTGGCGGAAACTGCTTGCAGTGAGGATTTAAGAGGAGCATGTAAGAAGCTCCTGAAGAATCAGGGCTGCCTCCCCAAATAAAAAGGAACAGGCCAGGCTGAGGACTGGATTGGGAGAGTAAATCCAGCTCTTGCATGGCCAGGAGGACACAGGCCTGTGCATAGGAGCAGAATCTTCAAATCAGGCTGTTGCCCCGCTTTTAGCACAGCTCTGGCCACATCTGCAGGTTGTTTGCAGCATCTCAGGTCCTGGGCTGGGATGCCTGTCCTGAGAGCTGCCACTGCTGGGGGCTGGCAGGTGAGGAATGCCATCTGCAGCCAGGACGGGCTGAAGGACCCGGGCAGAGCCCTTGGGTGCTCTGCTCAGTCCAAAGCTCTCTCCTCAGCACCACCATGTAATGTCCCCAAGGTCTAGGAGGTACCCAAGTGTGTGCTGTGCTACTTTGGCACTGGGATATTGTCTTGGTTTCGGCTAGAACAGAGTTAATTTTCTTCCTAGTAGCTGGTATAGTGCAGCGTTTTGGATTTAGTAGGAAAATAATGTCGATAACACACTGATGTTTTTAGTTGCTGCTAAGTAGTGCTTATACTAAGTCAAGGATTTTTCAGCTTCTCATGCCCAGCCAGCAAGAAGGCTGGAGGGGCACAAGCAGTTGGGAGGGGACACAGCCAGGACAGCTGACCCAAACTGGCCAAAGGGATATTCCAGACCATATGACATCATGTCCAGTATATAAACTGGGGGGAGTTGGCTGGGAGGGGCAGACCACTGCTCAGGAACTAACTGGGCATCGATCGGCGAGTGGTGAGCAATTGCATTGTGCATCACTTGTTTTGTATATTCTAATTCTTTTAGTAGTATTATTGTCATTTTTATTATTATTATTATTATCATTATCATTAGTTTTCCTTCCTTTCTGTCCTATTAAACTGTCTTTATCTCAACCCACGAGGTTTTTTTTTCAATTCTCTCCCCCATCCCACTGGGTGGGGGGAGTGAGCAAGCAGCTGCGTGGTGCTGAGTTGCCAGCTGGGGTTAAGCCATGACAGATCTCCAGCAGCACCAGCAAGCGGGCCCCAGCGGATCTCCCAGCTCAGAAACCAAACATCACGACACAAAGCACTGGAACGGCAAAGGAAGGAGAAATAGAATCACATGAGGCTCTTCCTTATGGTGGGGGAAAAGAAAGACCCCAGTGTCAGCTCCACCGCCAACAGCTGCCCAAGATTTCAGAGGCAGCAGCAGCGCAGCACCAGACATGAAATCCAAGATGTGCTCTGGAGATATTTTCAAGCTAGCAAACAGTCATCTGCTGATGCTCTCCTTACAACAATAATGATTAAAAAAATTGGGAGAAATCTGATAACATTATCCTGCCAGGCTGCTCAGTACAACCATCGCATCTTCAAATATGAGCACATCTGTGATGAATTAGGGATAGAGCATGGGCAGAGCAGGAACTGAAATTGCATTAGCTCTCCCAAGAGCAGCAGATACATGCAGTGCTCGCAAACAAACTCCTAGCCACTCACAGGGAGTGAAATCCTTCACTAGCTAACAGCAGGGAAAAGCGTGACCAAAAAAGCATGCTCTGCCAGGAAGTGCCAGAAAAAACAATCAGTGTCTGGGAATTGTGGTGAGAGGGGTGGTTATGCCAGAAAATAAAAGGGGGGAGAAAATCCACTCTAGTGTATGCAAACCTGAAAGGAAGATGATGCTTTCTGGAGGAGCCTGGCATTAATGCTCCGCAAAATGAAGAGGAAGGTGCTTTGCAGAGCTCCGAGTACCCCCGGATGCGGAGGCAGGGCGGCAGCACACAGGCAAGCAGGGAGTGGGGTGCCTGAAAGATGGAGCAGGACAGACTGCATTAGACTGCTGAGATATGAGATCTGGGCATTATTCCAGAGAAGAAAGCAAATTTCCAACCACAAAGCCAAATTAAAATTATACAGTGGCTTGATCACAAAACCTCTCCACAATGGATGTTGCAAGGAGAAAGCCAAGAAATGCCACAACTACCTAGGATGAAATTTCAGGAACAGCCTTGCAAAAGATTTGAGCTAGAAGAAGGGGATCACAACCCAGCAATGCTACAAGCAAGACAGTTGCTGGACAGGCTGCACACACCAGCCAAGCAAGAAGTTATCCAGGATCTGGGCACATCTCTGCAAAACTCCAGCTGATGGGTTTTTTTGGAGGACTGGGTGTCCTGGTTTAACTTCAGCCAGTAACTAAGCCCCACGCAGCTGCTTGCTCACTCCCCCGCGGTGGGATGGGGGACAGAATTGGAGGAGTAAAAGTGAGAAAACTCATGGGCTGAGATAAAGACAGTTTAATAGGTAAAGCAAAAGCCGTGCACGCAAGCAAAGCAAAACAAGGAATTCATTCACCACGTCCCATGGGCAGGCAGGTGTTCAGCCATCTCCAGGAAAGCAGGGCTTCATCACGCATGACAGTTCCTTGGGAAGACAAACACCATCACTCCGAACATCCCCCCCTTCCTTCTTCTTCCCCCAGCCTTATATGCTGAGCATGACACCCTATGGTATGGAATATCCCTTTGGGCAGTTGGGGTCAGCTGTCCTGGCTGTGTCCCCTCCCAACTCCTTGTGCACCCCCAGCCTGCTCGCTGGTGGGGTGGGCTGAGAGGCAGAAAAGGCCTTGGCTCTGTGTAAGCACTGCTCAGCAGTAACGAAAACATCCCTGTGTTATCAACACTATTTCCAGCACAAATCCAAAACACAGCCCCATACCAGCTACTATGAAGAAAATTAACTCTATCCCAGCCAAAACCAGGACACTGGGCTGACTCCTGGACAGGTTCTATAGGTGGAAGCAGAGCAAAGATTTTGGCCCACACAGAGCCAGCCGCACTGTCTCCTCAGAACACTGGACATCATTGCTGTCAGTATTTGTTTTTTGTCTCAGGAGCCTGTGGCTGCCTGGAGCCACAACTTACAGGCGCGGTGATGTGAGCTGCATCAAAGAAGCTGACAGCAGAGGAAGTTGTACCCGATCACCTGCATGTCTAACATGCTGCAGCCATCAAAATAACGTCTCATGGCAGCTTGTGCTTCTCCAAAGCCAAGGGGTCAGCATGCTCCACTGCAATCAGTCCAGCTTGCAGAGATAGGATTACCAGCTCAAAAGGAAGAGAAACAGAAACCAGAGCTTGCTACTATGACCAAACTTACCTGCCCTGTCAGGTGCTTGATCATCCCTGATCAAGTGCTGTAGAAGATATATCAGGATGGCAGAATGTGTCCCCTTCTCTGCCCCTGTCTTCCCTGGTTCAACAGAGAGGGATGAAAGCTGAAGATAGGAGGGACACATATCGTGTCCATTGCTCTTGGCTTTCGTTTTTTGCTTGTTGGTCCAAGCTTGGCAAAACTGAAACATCACAAAATATGCATTTCTGCAACAGTGTCTGTGTTGGGGGGACTGAACTGAAAAATTACATCTGTCTCTTTTCAGAATAAACCACAAACCTTGGCAGGGGACACAGGTGAAAGAATAAGGGAGATGCTGGCTGGCACCCAGCCATCAGCATCCCTAGATGGGCGCTGGGCCCAGTATGGCCCAAATACGGGCAGGTTTCCTTAAGACAGTGCCTCTGGAGCTGTGCCAGCTTTGCAGCCTCTGTGCGGCTGCACTTATGTGGTACATGCTCTCACATTGATCAGCAGCAACAGGAAAAGAGCTGGGGCCTCAGGGCTTCATGCTCATCTCATCTACATCTCATTGATGCCCGCTGCAGCCACAGGCCTTCCCGTGGCACACGCAGGGTGCAAATCCAGCCCGGTATCACCCATGATGTGCACCTCCTGCTGAGCCATCCCACGGGCCAGCAGTGGGTCTGGGTGCAGCCAGGGCTGAACTGAGCAAACACGCATCCCGTAGTGCTGTGTGTGCCAAACGAGGGCCAAAGCAGGGTTTTAAATTAACTGCTCCAGATCAAAGCCCACTTAGGCTCAAAGCTTGCGTGGTGCTTAGAAAGAGCTGTGCTTGACAGTGGAATGGGCACAGAGCCCTGGTGGCACTGCCCATCCATCTGAGCCCCACTGGAGTCTTGTGCCCAGGCCAGCGTGGATGTGGCTTGAGCTTGACTGCTGCCCTGCATGGGGGAACCCCACAGGGACAGCTTTGGGGCCGGCAGCAATCACCAGTGGCTCTGCTTTGTGGTGCTGGCAGAAGGGCGATGCGGGGTCCTGGGCTGCTCCAGGCTGGCACCACTGTTGTACTCCTACTGCAGAGCATTCCCATGCCCCAAGGGTGGGGACAGCCTGAATGACCAGCAGAGGACAGGTCAGTCCCAGCCCTCCTGACACCACTGAGCCCCTGGGAGAAAACCTGGCAGCTCAGGCAGGAGTTCGCTTTGCAAAAATGTCTGATTCCGGGGTGTGAAGCTTCCATGTCCCCAGCCTCTCCTGCCCTCCTCAGCCCGGGTACCTGCATGGGTTCATCTCTGCTGGGCTTCCCAGCAGCAGGTCAGACCATGCATCAGGAGTGCTCCCCGATCCAGCCTCCTGCTCTTGTCTCCTCAGCAGAGTCCTGAGGAAATAGTGGTTAACATAATGCTCAGCCCTTCCCATTTACCATAATGGTTTCTCCGTGCTAAAGGCACTTTGTTTCTGGGAAAATGTACTTCCTCCTTGAGTTGGTGAAAAAATAATGCACCAAAAAGCCACACTGCTGACCCAGCTGTCATAAGGCAGAGCATTTCAGTGTGCTCCTGCTACCGAGCTCAAGAGCCCTCCAGCAGCAGCCTGCCCCAGCTTACAGCTGGAGAAATATTTCCTGTGTGATGAGCATTTCCCCATCTCTCGTCTGTGCATTTAGATAGGAAATGAGAAGCTCCTGTGCTGCGGCTACTACAAGGCTGACACGTCTAGGCTGGATGTGGCAGTGAGGAACATCCAGCCCTCGGGGACCAAAGGAAGCGCTCCGCCCGTGGGAGGGTGCTTTCTGCTCTTCCACTGAGCGGTCCCGACATGGCACACCTGTGCCTCAGTTTCCCCATCTGCAAGAGGGAGACATGACCATGCCACAAGATGCTGAGGTGTCATTTGGGATCTCGGGGGGAAAGCGGGTCTGGGGATACAGCCAGCATCACCAGCCCTGCTTGCAGCACCCTGCTACTCCCCTGAAAGCAGCCAAGAGCCCTGGGAGGCTCAGGGTAGTGGGTTCCAATGGACATCTAGTCATCCCACCACTGAATCCCTGTGGGAGCTGGAAGCTGGTGAGCTGGAAGGTCTAAGGACAAGGGACAGGGACTGTGGGAGTCCCACTGTCCATGGGTGGGCAGTGGGACTCCGCAGGCATCCTCAGTCCAGCCTGCCTGCAGGACCCCGTTGTCTATTCCTACATTTCATTGCTTTCATAGGTGTGATGCTCTTCTCTCCCTGTAGTGATTCACAAAGCCTTCTCCACCATCCTTTGACTTGGCACTGATTAATGACCACATGGAAAGCACCCAATCCATCCTCCATCACTAGCCCTGCTCTGCTCTTTCTCTTTTGTCCATCTCAGGTCTCCTCCTCGGATCCCATCACCATGGAAATTCCCCCCAAGAGCCCTGATGGGAGTGAGAAGTCTCCTCAGTCCAAGGAGCTGCTGACCAGTAACACAGCCAGCACCCTCTGCATCAGCTCCCGGAGCGAGTCCGTCTGGACCAGCGCATCCAGAAGCAAGTGGGACATATACCACAAGCCTGTCATTGTTGTGTCTGTCGGAGCAGCCGTCTTCCTCTTCGGGATGGTCATCACCAGCCTGTCTTGCATCCAAACCAAGAACAAAAACGTTTACAAAATGTGCGGCCCAGCTTTCCTGTCCTTGGGACTGATGCTCCTCGTTTGTGGCCTTGTCTGGATCCCCATCATCCGGAAGAAGCAGAAGCAGAGACAGAAGTCACAGTTTCTGCAGAGCCTCAAGTCCTTCTTCTTTAACCGCTGAGGACAGCCCAGGACCTTCCTGGGAACACTCCCCTCCTCTCTACCCACCTGTGTTGGTTAGCCATAAAAAGAAACATGTTCTTGTACTCTCCTAGAAGATTTCATCCCAGTAAGTCTCTTCCCTACAGGTGAAACGCACTGTACCAGTCTCCAATGTGAAAATGAACTTTGTATTTCATCCAAGTAATCCCAGAAAAAAAGAGAGCAGGATTTTGCCGCTGAGCCCAGCAAGGCAGGTCCGAGCTCTCTGCATCACTCTCCTGTCCAATGAGCAACCCAACGTCACATATTGGGAAAAGCAAAGCTCCTAAGTAACCTGGCTCCACCCAGTAGCTTCTGCAAGATACATCAGCAGAGAGGAGCCAACCGACTACAGCCTGGTGTGAACACTGCTGACTGCAAACTGCAGTTCAGATATAGAAACTGGGAGGCCAGAGATGGTTCATCCTGAGTTAGCGGAGAGGACAAGCAGGACAATGTAGTTCCAGACCACTTTGTATCAGAGGAGGCCACCAGAACAGGCAACACGTATCACCAAAGCTCAAGAGGACCAGACATGATGCCCGTGGCCAGGACTTACCTGTCATTGATCTGTTACAACGGCTGGCTGAGACATGGCTGCAAGCTGGACCTCACTCCTTGCTCAGCATGGAGCATTTGCAAGCTTTATTTATTGCTCCAAAGGGTCAAGGCAAGGAGCAGCATCACAAGCAGCACTTTTTTGCTCCCTCTGGCAAAGGGTGTTGAAGAAAGGCTGTTCCTCCAGGCCTGCAGGGGCAAAGTTGTTTTGCAACATCTGTCCATTTGCATTGATGTTGTCTGCCAGAGGCACCCATAAACCCTAACCGTCAGCCTATTCATGCAACCAGAACTGGACCACAGGCAAGAGAGACAGGTTTGTTATCTCCACCACTCTATTTCTGCTTTTAATAAATGTGTGCCCTGAGGCAATTCACCAAGGAAAGCACGGATCCTTCCCGCATGGTTTTTGCTTTAATTTTATATTTTCAGCAGGCTTGACTCACTTCAAAAGACAAATTTGAAACACAAATTCTCAGTCTGAAGAACTGGTCTTAGTCTGGACAGCAAGATCTGGGTTGATATAAATAGGCCCATAATGTCCATCTCCCAATTCTGGGTTCAGGTGCTGACGAGAGTCTGCTTTTTCAGAAGTGCTGATCCAGTCTGGATCCCGTGGCAGCCCTTCGTCAGTCCACTGAGGTTCCCCAGCACAGCAAGCACTGGCTCAAAGGCCCTGATGCCCGCTGCAGGGTGAGGATGTGGTCGGTGCTGATCGGAAACAGAAGAGGAACACAGAAGAGGAGACCCCACCAAGCTCCTCTTTGTAGTCTGCACCTCTGCGGGGAAGCCGAGGCAGCCCCGTTGCTCTTCCAAATGCCGTGGGAGGCAGAGAGGCTGGCAGGGGGTGCACTGAGAGAATTTGCAATGTGTTTGCTCTTTGGTTTCAGACAGACAGGGTGTGATAACCTCCATCAACTGCTGATGAGAGGAAGCTCATGTAAGCTCTCAGCTTTCTCTGACCCAGTATCCCCCATCTACCAACAGCTCACAAGGAACTCTGGAGAAAAGCACAAGGAATGGGGCATGCAGACAATAGCCCTTCTCCTGGTTTATGTCCTCCTCCCAGCTAAAAGCAGTTCAGAGCCAAGGCAGAGGTTGCTCCAGACGACTGTTTAACAGCCACCAATACAGCCAACATGCCCGCCTCCTCCTATTTTGCCCACGTTTTCAAATCAGTTTGTACTTTCAGTCTCTGCAACATCCTGGAGCCACAATTCCTTCAAGCTCTCTAATTTGCCAGACACGCTGGAAGCTCTGCGTAGCATCAGGAGACACGGAAAAAGCAGAGGGTAACAGATCCTGCAACTCCAGGCCAGTGGGCACGCAGTAGGTCAGTTAAAAGGGAGATGTGTTTGCTGTAGTCAAGGATCATGAAGCTGTAGCTGTGGGAACTGTGCTCAGGGCCAAGAGTTGATTCCCTGTGGTGAAATATTTAACCTCTTCCCGGCCATCTCTGGCTGAACTCCCTTATTTCTGAAACTGGTGCCACATCAACATTTCTGCCTGCAAATATGGTCCAAGGCACCCATGGCCCAAAGTCTTCAAGTGAAAGCATTTGTGCTACCGCAACCTGGCTGACATGATCAACCAGGGAGCTGGGACTCACCTTGACACTGCTGCCAGGCTCCCACCAGTACGGGACCAAGGCTGGCCCATGCCATGCAGCTGGAGATCCCCTCCACCAGTGTTGGGAGAGCTTGAGGAGGTAGCTCCCAGCCTGGCAGCTGACACAGCTGGATTACAAGTATTCAAGCAACGCATGTCCCTTTGCCCCAGGCTCAACCTGGCCCTGAGTTTTGTTTCCTGGGTGGTGCAGACGTGTGTCCCCAGCTAGCTGGTGCCAGGTTTGTGAATGGGGTGTACAAGGTGTATGATCTGGCACTGGACCCAGTAAACCTCTGTTTGTTCCTCAGCCATTCATCATGTCGTGCAACGCTTTTCTTGTTTTTGCAATCCTGACTTGGCACCAGGCAGTAGTCTCTATTGATTTAGCTGCAACGAGCAGAGGACGCTCACCCAAAACTCCTGCTCGGGGGGCAGCTGCAGTCAGAAGAGGAAATAAACATCAGAACTCATGAGGGGGAAATCACAGAGCAACGTAAAGAGCATCACCAGGTCCCAGCTGGCTGCAGCCTGCAGATCTGGTCACAGACAGGCGTCCTAAACCTGCACAGTCTGGAGGAGGCACCTGGAAATGGACCCTGCTGCAAACAGCTCTGCTGTGGCAAGAGACTGCTCAGCCTGGGCTAGCTGTCCGAAGGACAGTGACAGGACTAGAAGTATCAAACAGCCTGGAGAGAGGGAGCAGGGGTCCTGCTCTCCATGTCTTACGACCAAGGATAAGGAGACGGTCAGTGAAATGTTAATATGATAAGAAGTCACTGAGACAAAGAATCTAATGGGATTCCAGACTGGTCATTTATAACAAGAATATTAGGTTTAATTAAAGCAAAAATTTCCCAAGGAACTTTCATGTTGCTGCTCTGGTCTCATGTCTGTTGTTTTGTGCCTGCTGGTAGAGAGGGCAGGCTGCGTTTTAAGGTGTTTGGGACAGAAGATGGTGTGGCATCCAGGGGCCACCGTGCAGGGGGGCTCACTCAGGACATTGGGAGGAAGAAGAGTGGGGCTGGTGCTGCAGGTTTGTTTGGGTGCTGGCCATGTGCCCTGGGTGAGGGTCTCAGGTCTGCAGATGCGCTCAGTGGACACCTCTGTTGAGGTGTGAGGAGCACGTGGGTGGCACACAAAGTGCCTGGCAAGAGGATGGAGCCTGCCCAGGTGAGGGTAAAGGCAATAGCCCAGGGATCAGCAAAGCTTGCTGAGAAGAGGAGAGGGGATTTATCAGGTGGATCTTACCATTTGCTGCCCAGATCTGTAGGGGGCCAGTGAGGTAGAGAAATGTTAACTGAAGGGAAAGCTAAATTAACAGCCTGAAGATCAACATGCAGATGGAAGTCCAGCAACAGAGTGGGAACTCTCCATGTTTTTGCATGGGGTATAAGTGCCTGATTACTGCTGGGAAGTTGGGTGAACTTTGCATTTGTGCATGCAATGCAAAGAGCTCCCAGCACTGAGAAATACATCATTCTCTTGAAGTGAGAGAGGGTGAGCTGGAGCAACTTAGGGAAACAGAGATGCAGGGTATCCTGGAAGCTGTTCACAATGATTTCATTGGGAGTTGACATAAAACACATGCCCTACTGTGGCCCAGCAAAACCCCACAGGGCTGCCGAAGAGTGAAATCCTGCCTCTGTGCTGTGGGACCAGTGAACTTCTACATCCCGCTCATGTGGGATGCTGCAGAGGCGGGGGTATCTGTGGGTTCAAAATGGGTTTATGGACAACAGATCGAAAAAGAGACAGCAGAAGCAACAGAGAGGGATGTGCCCTCTAACTTCTGTAACATAACAGTGGTGGATGCTGGAGAAGTCCATGGGGAGCAGATGGCAGAAAGGGCTGGGCTCATACGCTGTCTCCTGCCACTGCTGGAGTCAGCACTAGCCTACAGGGACCTTTGATCTGATCATAGGGCAGTTCATGTCTTTGAGTCATTCCCACGCACCCACAAAGCACTGTTTGACTGCTCCCCAATATTCCTCTCTACTCCCACTGAAGCCTGTTTGAATCCCGGTGCGATGCTTTGGATCACACCAAAAAAACCCCATGTTTTAAGAAAATACTAGGTTATCCAGCAAACATAATTATGTCCGGCTCTCACTAAAGCAAGCTTAGATGCGATCTGCCAGCTTCCTCTGTTCTATAAAAAGAACAGAAAATCCATTACAAAATTTATTATCTCTGCAGAGCAGTTCAAAGAGGAAATGTTTCTCCTGCATCTCAAAGGTCAGCCCCCCAGCAAACCCGCCGAGCAGGCTCTGCTGCCGGATGACGCCCTGCTACAGGGCGTCTACAACAGTTTCTTCATTCCTGGGCTTTAACAAAAGTTAAACCTGCCCAAGGATAATGCACACCCGTGTTGCATACCTCTCTCCGAGGATGTTAAATTGTGTTTTATCTCACTTCACATTAACTGGATTCATCCTTGGTGTAATCTGCAGATTTCTGCAGCTGCTGCTGGGAATTGCACTAACACTAACCCCCCTCCTCTGGGGTATAAATGATTTAACTGTGGAAGGAAGCAGGTGACCACTGGTGTCTGTAAGCGCACATATATATTCCCCTGAGAACTTCCACCACTCCTTCCCGGAAACACGGCCAAGGGCTCATGGGGCCGCAGGGGTTGATATCCCGAGTTCCTGCTGGGATGTCAGCTTCATGCCTGTGTCTGGATATTAGCCGGGCCGCCAGTTCAGCGTGCACCCTGAAATGCTGCTGGTGCTTCCTTGCACCGTAAGGAGCAGATGACATCCCACCGGGAGGAACTGCAATCACCCATCCTTCACTCAAAGCCAGCGGCAGCCCTTCCCTGTCCTTAATGAGCAGTAATGAGAGTAATAACTTTCAGAGGACTCCCAATGGTCGCAGTGAGTTTGAAACCCTACAAAAAAACCCAATCCTTCCTATTTTCGCACTAGGTGTTAGGCACATGGAAACTATCAAACCAGCTCAGATTTACACCGTGGCACCACTGAGAAGGGTGCAGGAAAGCTGCAAGAGGCAGATATGAGCAAACATGCCCCAGCTTTGCCCCTTAACCTTGCTAAGGGAGGAGAGGGAATGCTGAAGCGGGGCTTTTGCCCAAACCATGTCAGAGATGGTAAATCTCAGATATGGTACTGCTGTGACCTGGGTGTTTCCAGGGGAGGAAATGCCTCCGGCCATGCAGGCCCTCAGAGCTGCCTGGGCATGTATGTGCAGTCCCACGGCTGGGAGTTCTCCCGGCCGGAGCTGGGTGTTGCAGTAGCAAAAGTAGTTGTGTTTTTTCTTCTTTTTTTCTCTTTTACTCAACCGGAATATCAGGTTGCAACAGAAGTCAGCACCAAAAAGGAAACTGTTTACTTCCAGTGCTCTGACCCAGGATATTTAAAGCTCTGCTCCTCTGCACGCAGCAGCACTGGGGATGGTAAAACTCCTGCTCCCTGCATTACGGGGTTTGCAGCGTCCAGGACACCATGAATGCTGAAGGCTCAGGGGCTTCAGAGACATCAGTCTCCACCCAGCCTCCCCTGTCAGCATCCCTGTGAAGGAAATACCGTTAATCCCAGCCTGCTCCCAAGCTGGCTGGTGCAGCCTGGTTTTAACCCAGCCTGAACCCCCAGTCCTGCCATGAACCCCTGAACCACCGGGGTGGAGGGGCTCCCAGGACATCAGCAAGAAGCAGTTGAAAACGTCCCCCCCACCTCGGTTTTTCTTGGTTTCGAAACCTGCTCAGGCTCCATTAGGGGTTACAAAACTTTCCATCCCTTTCCATGCTGGAGCACCCTGGGGGTACGGGAGAAGAGGCTGGGGGCCCAGGGCTGGCATGGGGCTCAGGTCCCCAGCCATGGGTTGGGGTGGGCCACAGCCTGAATCTCTGGCAAGAGTGGCCAGGCAACTGCACTCTGGGCAATGTGTGCCAATGTAGGGGTGTCGGTTAACCCCTATGGAAGGACCAGGGGGGAGCCCCAGCCTGCCCAGCAAGTGCTTCCCTGGGTATTCATTTAACCAGGAGCTTCCTTTGAGGCTTCTGAGACTCAAAGTTTAAACTATCTAGTCTAAACTCCATCCCTGGGTTGCTCAATCCCTCTCTCATCCAGCGATGGCCTTTCCAGCATGTGCCAGTCTGCATCTGCAAGGCTCCATGAAGGCAGGTGGAGAAATTCGGCTCCTCCACCTCCCTCTTGTCCTCGCAGACTCTTGCAAGGGGATGCTGCATTATTTGCAGCCCTGCCATGGCTCAGCAGCGCTGGTTGGAGCTTGCACTCGCCTGGGGAGAGGGGATCCAAGTCCTTATTGGTGTATCTGTGTCAGTGCAAGGACAGTCCCTTCCAACTGTATTGCGTAGCCCTCGAGCTGAGTGCATGTGTAATACAGCACCATGTGACTCTGCAGTGAATGCACACAAGCCAGTAAGGCTCAATCTCTCCTAGATCGACTGGCAGTGATGCTCTGGTGTGTCTCTCCTGGTGATGGTTGATCTCCAGAGGGAAGGAGCAGAGCCCTGGACAGGGTCTGCAGGAGGAGGTGCCTTCTGCGGTCTGCCCTGCCAAGCCTTGGTACCTCACATCCCTCCTCAGATGAAATATGGACTGCAGGTGCCTGTACCTCCCGTGGCACCTTCGGAGGGGACCGCTGCTCCTGACTGCCCCATGGTGCTGCACCATCAACCTGCATCTCCTGGGCAGCTCTCATAGATAGTTATTTATTTTGTTTTTTATAACTTTTTATACTTGACCAGTCCTTGTGGTGCCCTGTTTGCAGCACTTCTCCCCTGATTCAGGACCTGGAAAGATTTGCTCAGTTTTAAAGCAAAATCCAGCTGTCATCCTCCAAGGACTCACGTGTGATGAAGGACTGGAATTGTTGGGGTGGGGGCGGGGTTAATATCAAACTATTTTCTGAAGAAAACCTGATGTACTGCTTGGAGAGACTCTCTGTCAGTATGAGTGGCTATGGGTGGGCAGAGGGGGGGGCAGCAGCACAGTCTGTCAAGAAAAGAGCTGTCAGGGGAAGCTGTGTCCTACTATCTATCTGTCTACTTACCTACCTACCTACCTACCTATCTGTATACGTTCCCCACACAGATAAAAGCTGATTTTAATCCCTGAACAGTTAAGGCAGCCTAATGCTGATGGGTGCTGTGTCGTTTCAGCCCATGCCAGCCCCAGAGGCATGTACTGCAGTTGCCTGCAGCATCACCCACCGCTGGGACATAGGTTTTCCTCTCCCGGCGGAAGGAGAGCAGGTTGGCTCATGCTGGAGGAGGGAGTGGGACTTTCCCCTCCTCTGCTCTTTCCTTCTCACCTCCTGCAGAGAATCTCTGATTCTGGGCAAAGCCCTTAGAGGAGGTCTCAGCCAGGCTTGGCTCCTGCCCAGCCTGCTGCCTGTCTTCTCTAGGTGGAAGGAAATATTTGATTAGAAGGTTCTTTCATGTCCTTTGCCCTGGCAAAGTTTAAAGCTAAGCACAGGTATGGGAAGGACAAACTGTTTGCAGAGTTGAAGGTAGCTCAGAAAGTCCCTGCTGGGTGCAGGTAACGATAAATGGTGGTTCAGGCTCACGAGGCTGTCCCCGGACAAGGCACAAAACAAGGAGGAAGGGAGGGAGATGGGAGCTTGGTTCTTCCACACTTGGTGATGTGCTGGAAGCATTAAGCCAGGGGATTTAAGTGAAGATGCAGCTCTGGAATATGTCCTGCCTGATCTGGGAGGGGTGAAAGGACTCAGAAGGGCATCCCACATGTCTGTGTATATGTGTCCCCATGGGATAGTCGGTATTTCGGGAAAGGGTCTCCAGGGAAAGCATTTGGGGGGAAGCTCCTCAAGGTTGTGGGCTCTTGAGGTGTGGCTGAGATCAGGAGAGATCAACAGCCCTGGAGCTGATGCTGGCACATCACGAGGATTGCTTAGGGCAGCGGGCTGGGCTCCTGGCATGCTTTTGCCGTCTCCAACAGTGGTAAGAGCCATAAACCCCAAGTGGCACATAATCGACAGCCTCTTTGCTAAAAGCAGCTCTCCTCACTTTTCTGAGAAGATCAGTGATTACTGCTGAGCCAGGTCCTGCAGGTAAATGGGAAGCAGGTCACCAGGCTTGCCCTGTGAAAGGCATTGGGTATGCGTGGCACTGCCTCTGCTATGGCAAGACTTGTTGGCATCTCTGCCTGAGAGACCGAGGCACTGGACCAGTGATGGGTGTTGATGGCTCCCAGCTGAAATCCTCGCTGGGAAAAGCTGCAGCCCCTCCCTCTGCCCAGTGCCGATAACTGACTCTGGCTTTCCCTAGTGGTTACAGCCACCATTTAGTGCACGGGTTCCCCCTCTGCTTGGATGGGGAGGGGGGTTCAAAGGTCTGTCTGGTTTTTCTGGCTGCTGTGGATACTCCCCCAGCCCTGGCTGGATCTGCAGGGTTTGGGGTTGTGGGGTGTCGAGCATGGGGTCTGGTCTGCACCCCACCTGCCCCCATGGCTGGACCAGCCCTTAGGGTCCCACTTTGGGCTGGTGTGCCCATGGATTATGCCAAGTTTTGCACAGTGCTGGGGGCTGGGATAAGCCAGCAACCCTCCTTCCAGTTCTGCTTGTCTTCCACCCCCAAATGCAGCCTAAACCCCGGTCTTTGAACTCCAGCATAGGGAAGGGGTGGCTGGAAATCACAGGCCAGTATAACCAGCACTGCCAGCGTATTCCTCAGCTGTACCGACCTCAGCTCGACATGTCTGTTTGTCAGTCACTCGTGCCGGGGAAGGAGCTGCTGCCCAAGGCAAGCAGCGCTGCGCATGGCCGATTGCATCAGGTCAGTGGAGGAGCGGGCAGATAAGCTGTCCCTGGGGCACTGCTGCTGGGAGCACTCATCAGCCCTTTGGCTGCTCACGGTGCAGGCGCAAGTCTAAGCCAGCTCTCGCTTGTTAAATCTGTTGCAATGGTTTTACAGCAGTGCCTGCCAGCACCGGCGGGTGCTGCCGTGCAGGTCAGACCCCGGCACTGCCGCTCCTCCACTCCTGCCACGCAGCTCTCACAGACGGGACTGCACAGGAGCATCTCCAGCTGCTGGCTGCTTCTGGGGAGCATTTGCAGATCTTGCAGAAAAGCTTTCAACTGCCGTGTATCCACCAAAGCCCTGTGACAGACAGAGCTCGATGATGTTCACAGCACAAAGTTGGGCAGGGAGTACGGGACCCCCTCTGCACCGTGGTCTGGGTGGGCTGAGCTGCCCCTGGCTGGGGATGTGAAGGGCCCTGTGAAGTGCAGGAGTTTCTTTCAGTAGAGGGGAGCGTGTGCTAAACCGCCATGCGCAGGGATGCTTTGAAGCATTGTCGTCTGTGAGATGTTTTCCAGGGGATCAGCATCACCAGCCAGGGCTCAGCAAGGAAGGTGCGCTGAGGGAAGGAGTCTTTCCTAATTCAGAGCTATTCCTGTCCAGCTGTGATGTCTGGGCTCCTTTCCCAGATGTATGAAGAGGTGCAATCACTCAGTGTCTATCAATCGGTGTCTTTTGGGGGGGATGTGCTGGTTTTACCGTTCCTCCCCAGGGAGATGTCCTGAGAGGTCAATATAAATTGCTCTGAGCTTTCATTCGGTCAAGGAACCTCTTCCTACACCCAGACTTGGGAGGAGAGCGCTCGGAGAGCAGCTTCACTCCTGCAGCCATGAGTCCCACAGCTGAGACCCAATCCCAAAACGCTCCTACCCTGCATGGAGCTGCTGGTCCTTGAAGGAAACCAGTCCCCTTGTGCAGCAGGAGAGGGTTTGCCCACCCCTGCCAAAGCTGAGCTCATCTGCAGTCGCTGCATTTATGGCAGCTTGAGCCATTCACCACCACAGGCACAGCCAGCACTGAGCTGTGGAGGTGTGGCTGGAGATCACCGTGCGTGAACCGTCCCTGGGCTGCTCGGTCAGGCATCACTGTGCTGCCCATCCATTTTCTCCTCATCCTCAGGCAGATATTTCATAAAAGCTCAGCCCAGGCTACAGGGAGTTACCCAGGTTTCACTACAGGACAAACTTTTTGAAGGCTCCTTCTCGGGTTTGTCTCCACATGCTGCAGTTAAATATATTGACTGACTCCCACTAGCCAAAGATTTTGTCAGACCACTTCCATTTGCCTGCTCAAATTCTTGCTGCTCCCAACTAATATGTAACTCGGGGAAGCAACGTTCATTGTTCCCTGTGAAGAACTGGTTCACTCTTGTCACATACTTCTGCAAACCTGTTCTGGGCCAGCTCCAGGAACAAGTGTTTTCCGCTAACATCATCTTTCCAGCTACGGCAGAACTGGGCTAGAAAAAGGCAGAAGAGGTAAACAGAGTTTTGTGCTCTTTTTTCTGAGCCATTAATTGGAGGTGAATGAACTTCTGGAAACCTTTGCGTTCCTTTCCAACCCAGGGAGCGACTTTATTTAGTGTGTCACATTTCCTTTTGTGCTATCACGGGCAAATCGCTTCTCTCGCGTGCTGCTTGGCAGGGTTCAGCATCACTGAAATGCATCCAGATGAAAACCCTGCCTCCCACAGAGCAAATCCAAGCTGAGCTGCTGATACCCTCCTGAAGGGCAATACAGGGTGCTCACCTTGCAACATTTGGCTCACAAAAGCCGGAGGCTGCGGTGGAAGGAAGCCTGAAGGAAGCCTTGTCTGCAGTGGTAAATATTGCCCCAGCCCCAGAGCTCTCCTGGAGGGACACTAGATGTATGGGACAGGGCATCCCACCACACAGTGTCTCTTCTAGAGGCACAGGAGTTGCCACAGCTATTCCATCCTCCAGAGTGGGGTCAGCGATTCCCAGTTTCTGCATTGCAACAACCTCCACAAGTTTTCTTGCTCTCTTTTTCATTCATGGGCTGCCCCAGGCATGGGATGCAGCCCAGGGGAAGACTTCTTCATCTGGTGTGGTGAGATCAAGGTGGCACAAGCTTTTTTCAGTGTGGGGCCGGACAGGCCTGGATTGACCTGAGGTCCTTGCATCAGACCCACCTTCTTTCAAACCGTTTGCTTTTGGAGGGTGTCACTGGTCTGAGGGGGAATCCTGGGGTGATGTCCACTCTGCCGTGTGTGGCTAATGCCTGTCAGGATCAGAGATCAGGCTAGAAAGTCTTGAGGCACCTTGTGGGGCTCTCCCACTACAATAAAAACTGACTGTCTAATCACCTGGAAGAACTCCCCGAAATTCAGTGAACAGAAGATAAAGACTCAGAAAAAACAAAGGAGACAGGAACTGGATACAGGTGTGGGAGCACGACGGGACACAGAAAAGGTCCTTCATTTCAGAGGGTGATGGGGCTCGGGCTCATCAGAAAACTGGCCGGAGCAGCTCCATCATTGTCAACGCTAAACCTTGGGTGGGTTCATAACAATGCAGCTGAACTGGGGAGCAAAGAGCTGCAAACCTCTTTTTCCATCCTCTGTCCACCTCCACAATCACTGCAGCCCATTGAAAGAAGACTACAGAAAAAGGTATCCACCCAACAGGCTGCCCAACAGCAAGCCAGGCGCTGGGCACGGCTCTGAGCCTCGTGTCACCTGTGGCAGGGCAGGGGTAAGAGAAGACCACCGGTGTACAGGCAAGCCCAGCCTGAACCCAGGGTTCGAGGGCTGGGGAAGCTCTGGCCGCTGAACTCTGGGCGACTCCCCAGCTCGGCTCCCCGGGAGGCTGCACGTGCTGAGAAGACCACTGGGAACTGAAGACTGGGTTTGAGAGCACAGGATTTTTTTGGCTGAGCACCCATGAAGGCAGATTTCAGAGCATGTTTCCTGCAAACGAGGTGATCGGATCCTGAAAGAAGCTGTGCCCCAGCACTTCCCTCTAGCCCTCTGGTAATTAATCCAGGGCTGATCGTGGACTGGCAAAGAGCAGACTCTCTCCCAGGCCCCAGAGGGTGATAATGCACAAAGAAGAGGTTAGTTATTTATTTGTGTATTTAAAAGCCTTCATTGTTCAGACAAGGGGGAAAAAATATCTCCTGGGACAGGCAGACCCTTGCCATTGGGAGGGAACAGCACACACTGGAATAGATGGTTTGCACAGCGCTGTCTGCCGTGTGTTTGCAAGCGGCAGGCTGGATAAGGTTAGGAGAGAGGGCCACGGGGCTGTGCCGGGCAGCCTCTGCCGTGTGCTTGCTGTTTGTGAGATGCACACTGTGGGTGGCAGGCAGGAGCATGGTGACTTTTAGCACCTGGGATTCCCTGGGAAGCAGAGGAAACACTCGGGCAAGGTAGGTAATGTCCCCCATTCCCTCCAGCCATCACCTCACTCATGGCAGGGTGGTGGTGGGGCTGGTCAGGTGGCAGATGGGCCCTGGGTGCCCTGGGTGCCCCGGGTTTGGCAAGGAGATTGGGGAGGACACTCCTGGTGCAACCCCTGGCATCCCCTGGAGCTAAGGCCATCTCCAGCAGGCACCTGCAGCTGGGCACTGCTCCGGTCCCTGACGCTGACCTCATGCCGAACGGTCTTGTCTCAAGCTTTGGCATCCTCCGCATGGCCAAGAGATGGGGCAAGCAGCTGCCAGCCCACAGGCCTTGCAGTGCTCGTGTCTTGGGATGGCTTTCCCAGAGCCAAGGGCTCCCTGGATGCTCCAGCTCCCCCAGACTTTCCCAGTTTGCCAAGCATGCACAGACCAGAGAGGCAGGAAAGAAAAGATGTGCCCAGTGTCACACAGCAACCTGGAAGCAGAAAGCAGCAGTCCTGGATCCCACTAAGTGATATCGGCTGCTCAGAGACAAGCCAGGAGCTCTGGGAAATTTTGCCTTATTTGGTGATTCATCACTGACTTGCTTGGTTCCCATTTTTGGCATGGGCAGTGACACAGGTTGTCTGATTTGTGGCTTTCCAGCAAGATCTGCTTTTTGGAGGAGTTGCAAGGGTGATGTATTTTTGACACTCTGGACAAATTCCAATGCCTCAGTTTACCTATAAAGAGAGGGGAACAGTGCAATGTTTCCAGGCTGTCACTGGGATGTCAGAGCCAGTGTCTTGCAGACTTTGCTGGGATCCTTGCATGGCAAATGCTGCCCAAAAATGACACAAGACGCCTCAGTTCTCAAATCGAAGGAGCGTAGCCCGTCTGCGGGCTGGTTCAGGACCAGACTTGCAACTTTTAGGCACAGTGGGTGTGATGCACCTACACTCAGACCGATCACAGGGTATCCCTGTGGCGGGTTGCTTCCCCAGATGGCTCACACGCTGTGCAGAGAAACACACCCCTGGGATCTGCTCCACGACAGGCAGAGGCAGGGCGACGGCAGGGCCATGAAATGGTTAAAGCAGTATCGTGTGCTCCCTCCCGATTGTTCTGCAAGGTGTGTTGTGACATCTGTACTTCCTCCTGGCAGCCTGCAGCAGTGGCAGCAAGCGAGAGACTGCCGGGATGCTGCCGGCCCCTCCGCCCCCGCCCTGAGGGTCTCTGCTGGGGGGTTCCACTATGGCCCTCCTCAAGCTCATCGGCAGATGTGCTGTGATACTCCTCCTGGCTGTGCTGTGCGACGTGATCGGGCTGATCATCCTCTTCCTGGGAATTTTTGCTCCGTTAAGCTCCTGGGACTTCTTCGTTTACTTGGGAGCTCTGCTGCTCGCCTCCAGCCTTGTCTTCTGGATCTTCTGGTACACATTCAACATTGAGGTCCCCTTTAGGGAGCTAGGTTTTAACTAACCCACGGTTCCGGCAAAGCCGAAATGGAAACTTGCACTTGGAGGAGCAACGTCACATGCTGGGAAGCTCCGAAGTATCACCCAGTTGGTGTAGGAGCATCCAAAAAGACCAAAGGGAAGGGCCTGCTGGTCCCCGCAGCATCGCCCAGCCAGATGGACCCTCAGGGGAAAGGTACCTACAGCTCAGCATGCACAGGGATGCTTTGCTAGCATTGGGGAATGCAGAGGTCTTGGCAGGGCAGCCAGACCTTCCTGCTGGTGACAGCCACTCTTCGGGAGTAACATTAGATTTTAAAATGCTCTGGAATGGATTAATGATGGGCAGGAACTTGGTTTTGATGAGATGAGCCTGTCTGAATGAATCTGGGGAGGGGGATTTTGGTGGAAATTGGAGGTGGCTAGCATCTGGGGTTTATTTCCTCAGTTCTTTCCATCAGACGGTGCTGTGAGTTGAGGGTCCTGGAGAGCCGCTGCTCTCTCGTGACAGCTTTTGGTAGCAGAGGGACAGGGAGCACAAACTGTCTCCCAGAGAGACAGCCTGGGCAAATAGAGAAAGTCAATAATAATCCAGATCCAGGCTGTCGCTTAGCACTAAAACCTCTGTGTAAATGGCGTGTGAGTGAGCAAACCTGGCTGCTCGTTGGCATACCCCCATCACACCATTGTGTGCTACTGGGCTGCCCAGGTTGGGAAGGTTTTGCCAGTGGGGAATGTATTTCCAGCAAAGTAATGGGGAACAGTGAAAAACCAAGCAAAGGTTGTGTCACCAAGGCACCGGTATGATGCCCTGTACACAGCCCGGTGACAAATGCTGAATACACGGAAACTAGGTGCAAAGTGCCATGTTTGAACGTTGGCTTTGAGATTATGCTTTCTTCATCTCAGGCTGGTCTAGAACATGCCTGGTTTATTTGGCAGTCACCCAACGGGCAGAAAGATCACGTAGCATGGACTTTGGCTGGGTTCTGCAGCCTGGTCCTACAGCGCATGAGCAGGAGGGACCCACACATTGAGCATCAGCCCCTGCATTGCATGGAGGGGCTGGTGGTGACATGGAAACATCCAGGTCAGCGAAGAGCAGCTGCAAAGGGCTCAGCTTTGGCCTCACCTATGAGCAGCAACACCACTGCAAAGCTTAACGGAGGTGGAAATGTCCGTGTGTCAGGAGAGCACCGCTGCACGGACGGCGTCCTGCCTCCTTCCCAGCATCCCAAGGGGATGTTCCTCCTTGTCAGCGTGCAAGGTGGGTGGAGCCAATTAGCCCGAGTTAATTAACGAGCAGCCCCACAGTGCTCGGAGCTGTACAGTACATGACAAAAGGATAATGACAGCAGGAGGATGCCCCAGCCAGGAGCCAACTGCGTACCCACATACCAAGAGCCAACCCTCGCTCCAAGGAGCTAATGGTTTTATAACAGTACGTGAGACAGAGAAGGCAGAGATGGCGTAGATGTCCCATACTGACATGCAAGGGAGTATCAGAGCTGAGACCAGACTCACCTCTCTTCAGTTTTGGCATCTCAGCCAGGCCAGTACCCCCAGGCATATACCTCCCAGTGCATAATACAGGAAGATTGCCAAATGACATGATCCCCAATCGTGAGTCACTCAAGAGAGATTTCCTTGCACAGCTTTTTTTATAAAGCCTCTCATAACCGGTGAGAAACTTTTTTTTTAATTATTTACTGATTTTTCTTTATTTCTTCTCTTGTTGGCAGTGACCACAAGAGGCAGCCAGGAAGTTTTCTCGACTGTCTTGGGAGTGTGGAAGCTGCAGTGTGAGTCACAGTGTTTTACAGCCCTACGCTTACCAGGATGCCCGGACCAGGAGTTCAGCTTTACCCTCCACAACCAGGTTTCAGCATGCTTTTCCACCCATGTGCCCTTGGGACTAACTCCTACAAGAATTTCCTTGATGCACCTCCAGATAAGAGCCTGTAACAAGCATTAGTTGGATACTGCAGCTATATATAAGGAAAAGCAGCAGTAACCAACACCCTCCTTTATTTGCTCTGGGATTTTTAATTGCTAATGCTAAGCCTGTTCAATCCAGCCTGTAAAGCTTGGCTGAGGGCTTTGTCACCATTCAATGTCTGTCCCTTGTTGGGTGCATGCCTGGGTGCGTCATTCAGGGACAACAGCCAGGGAGCTGGTGGCATCGCCCAGGGAACCCAGCGGGAAATGGGTGCGAGGTCCCCGGCACCACTTGTCCCTCCTGCCACCCGGGCCAGTGGGCCAGACCACTCCTGAACGATGTTTGTTGGGGAGCAAAGTCTCTGCCAGGACCTGACATTGGATGAGCCAGTGCACATCACCAGCACATGGCCAGGGGAAAGCTTTGGGAGTTGAAGGTAACGCTCATCCACGCAGGAAAGTGCTGTCAGCCCTGTGCCTGGACCTCCTGGCATGCACTGATGAGGCCATATCCAGCTCCATGAAGGAGCAGAGGCCTCCAATGCACCCCACCACACACTGGCTCAGTCCAAGCACTGCACTGCCAGGGTCCTGCAGACCCCGGGATCCTGCGTTCCCCGTGGGGTATTCCTGCTTGCACATTTTCCCCTCTCTGATTCATCTGTGGCCTCTGATAGTCACCCAACTTATGTGGCTCCAGGCAGGGCAAGCACCATTCCTCAGTGGCTCCAGGCAGGGCAAGCACCATTCCTCAGTGGGATGCATGTGAGGAGGTGGTGCACAAGTCAAACCCAAACATGACTCTGTATTTATGTGTGTGTGCAAGGTGCCTTCAGTGTCCTTCACCTCCTCCAGGCAGCTGGCACGGAGGGGCATGGGCACAGGCAGGACATGGTGGCTTCAATTTCCCCCGTGCACAGACAGAAGCAATCAGCCAGGCCCAGCTACCAGAGGGAAAATCTCCCACTTGTGGTGTGTGCCCATGGCAGGAGACCATGGGATTTCTCTTGCCTCCCTGTCCCACCTTCTCCCATGGTGGGCACCCATGAGCCTGCACACCCCAACACCTCCAGAGTATCAGCTCTGATGGTCTCCAACGTCCCTTTCCATCCCAGGGACATAGGTCCTTCCTTCTTCTGCTGTTCCCAAGCCACACCGGCTGGAGCAGAGTCGATCCCTGCCAGAGCCAGCCTCACCAATGGCAGGATAAGCTTGAGTGAAGCATCTGTCAGTCCCTGTCCCTTAGAGGCTCAGTCCTGCCCAGCACTGGGAGAGCTGGCCTAAGCCCAGGGTATTATTGACCCAAGAGCTTATCTTTCACCATTGGGTTTTTGTGGTTTTGTACTCGGTCTGTTTGCTCCGGGCTGCTGGGGGTGTTTTACAGCCGTGGGCATGGCATAGCCCAGTGGCTATGGCACAGTGCCCATGCATGCAGGGCACTGGGAACCAGCTGTCCTCCTCCACTCCCTGACCAGTCTGTGCTCCCCAAGTCACCCCACTGACCTGAACAGCCTGTCATCAAAAAACAGCACCCTCCAGCTCTTCCTGCCCTGATAACTTAACCCTGAAATGCTGTGGAAGTGCATGCCAGGAGTCCTCTTTCTTGACTCGTACATGCTCTCAGGAGTCTGGGCTCCCTTACACCTCTTCCCCTGTACGGCACCACAGCCACGGCATCCCCCGCTCTGCACCAGGGGAGGCACCAGAGGGAATATCAACCCCAATGATGTCAAGTGTTTGCTCATGTGTCTAGATCTTCGAGGGGGAAAAAAATCCTCCTTTTGTGGCCAAATATTAGCAGCCTTACTCATACCCTGATGTGGGCTGATCCTGAATATCTCTGGGCAGCCCACAATGTCCAACTCAGAAGCTGACATGGCTGCACACATGGGCATCCTGGACATCCTGGACATCATAGACATCCTGTTGGTCACCCAGAAGCCTGCTGGTGCTTCTGTGTCAGATCTGGCTGGTGGTCAATGGTCCCCTGAGTCCAAGTGTTTTGATTTTAGATGTCTTTATTGGAGAGATCTTGAATTTCTTAAATATCATCAGGGTCTGTTAAAATATTCACATCTCTTTTCACTGTCTATTTATAGGGAAACAGAAAAGGACCAGAGTGTGAATATAAGGAGCAAGCAGATGAAGAGGAGTAGCACCAAACAAGGACTCTATTGTGCTACTTTTGCAAAACCATCACTGAAAATACAGAGAGCGCTGTGCTATACTGATCTGCTGGGCGCATTGTTACCACTCTGGGCACAAGTACTCAAGGCACCCCTTGAACGGTGGAAACCCTTTTCGCATCCGCTCTAAGCATATCCCATTCACTCCTACCCACTGCTGTTGTCTTGAGGTCCCAACACAAGCAACCTGGTAGAAGCGGAGCCACTACAAGCTGTCCTGACTGTGGGCCGGTGCAGATCGGCAGGATCCAGCGGACAGGCTGGACCAGTTCTGCAAACCTCACCAAATGGATGTGAAGAACTGGTTCAACAGGGCTCACAGCTGAAGAGATTGCCTGAGGTGCAGCTGACTCCCTGGCTTGAGGACGTTGTTTGTACATTGGTTCACTCAACAGGAGAGGGAGACAACAAAATCGGACAGGACAGAGGAATTCCTAAGCAAAATCCAGATGCTGGCTGGGTAGAGGTCTTAGGTACATTTTACCTAATCTCACCAAGGTCCCAGGCACTTTCTAAGTGGCACTTAATGAAATACTCAGAAGATCTTGGTTCAAAGAACTACTGGAGCCATGGATAGCTGCAAAGGCTAGGAAAGGATTTAGTGCTTCAGCTGTCAAACCGGTGGTGGCTCAACATGGAAACAAACTTCCTGGCTGACTCAAAATACAAATCTCAGGTAAGAGGAGAGGAGACCAAGAGACCCGTATCTCCATCCTCCTGTGTTCCTGATGCAGCATTCAGCTGACCATAAAGACACTTATGTAGGATGGAAGCATACGTAACACCTATCAAATAGGTTGTTCAGCACTTTCCATTACAGATGCCTCTTTTCAGTTGTTTAAAACTTTGCCGATATTTATTTCTTTGTGATTTCCCATCCTGGAGAATCTGCCTCTGAGATGAAGTTTGGTGCTCCCCTTGGTCCTTCTCTCTGCAGACCGGCTGACAGGACAGTGCTGGCACTCAGGGACTTCTCTGTGAGTCAAGACACACTCTGCTAAACAGGCTCAATATGGAGATGCATTGACCTGATGTAGGACAGATCTCCCCACCATGTCAGAAAGACCTCCACAAACTTTCCTGCAGTGATGGAGATGTGGTTTGGGCCCAATGTGTGCATGCTGCTTGCGTTCAGTCCAGCTCCATCAGCCATTTCATGCCGAGTTAAAGAGGCCCCAGGGAGAGCACGCAGAGAACAAAACACTTGGGTCTCCAGAGGGAGGGTTGAGCTGGGGATGCCCACCTTCACTGCTGCCTAGACAACAGCATGGACCACGTAACACTTTATGGATGGTATCAGGCCTTTGGTGTCCTTGCTGTCCTTAATTTTAGCACCTTGCGCCAATAGCAATGGCAGTGGGGTTTGTGGGCAAGTTGTTCAGCGTGGGAACTACTGGTTGCGGGGAAAACTAGCAGCTCTTCTTTGTCTCTAGTTCCTAGGGCATGAGACTGGTGGCAGGGCTGGCATCTCAGCCCCCACCATGAGGAGGCAACTGGTGTCCCCTGTAGCCATCAAACCATCCTGCCTTCCCAGCCTGGGAAGGAAGGCTCCCTGCTCAACTACACAGATGTGCCATGCAGGACCCACAACCTCTAAACATTGAAATCACTTACGTTGAAACCTAGGCATATTTGGGCCCTAATCCTGTCCCGGGTAGAACAGGGACCACCTCCCAGTTCCCCAGAACATCAATCAGAGAGTCGTCATGCTAAGGGATGCCATCAAACACGTCGAGCAGGGTACGAGGCTGTCTTCTGGGGATGCGAAGTGGAGCAGAGACTGTGCTAGGGTGTTTTGCAGTGTTCTGTTCTCTTCTGTTCTGTTCTGGGGGAACCATTTTGGTGCTACCTTTCTGGGACTTTTTTATTAAAGTTGCTACCTTCCTTTTCAAAGCTGGCTGTCTACTGACAGTAGGTGGTGGGGTAAAGTGGGAACCTCTGGTTGCAGCAACTCTGTTGAAGAGTAGCTCTTACACAAGGGAGAATGAGAGCTGGAAAATGTGGCAGCCTGTGTGGGATAAATCACAGATGCAGAACATCAGTGGCAAACATCAGCATCATTAACCCTTCTCTGGCAATACGGAGAGACCCCCTCCTGTGCAAGTAAGCTTTTTTAAAAAAAAGATCTTTAAAAAACACAGGCATTGTTGGCTCTTCTGCATTTGCAGTCAGTGCACCAGTGGGTCATTAATTAATTCTTTTTCCTTCAAAGATAAAATCATGTTAAGAGGATCTCTGAGATTTTTGCAAATTCCGATGACTCTAGAAGCAGGGACTTTTAGGAAACAGCAGTTGTCAGGAGATCACTGGCCATAACCCCAAGGTAAGCAACCGCACTATCTCTGCAAATGACTGCCCTCTGCCCCAGGCAGGAGCTGACCTTCTCCAGGGCAGCCTGCCAGCGTGAAGCCAGATATCCATCCATGGCTGATCAAGGAAGGAGCCAGCCTGCAGCCAGGTATTTTATCAAATAAAGGGTCCGGGGAAATTCTGAACTGACCCCACTGCTTACAGGGCCACCTTCGCACTTCACCAACAGGCAGAGCCAGCCTTGCTCAGAGGCAAGAGGCAGGGTTTGGAAAGGGACCAGCACTCTTTAACCTGACAGGGGACCCAGGCCAGAGACCACGAACTCCTCCTGCACATTTGGACCTGCACAGCACCTTGCACCCAGGTGCTGGGGGGGAATAACAAGCAGGGTTTGTACATCTTGGAGCAACGGGTTCTCCCAGACTGCACAAACCCTTCTGCAGCAATCCTTGTCTCTCCCTGCACAGCTGCATCCACCCTTCCCGGTCTGGAGGGAGCAAGATGCCTGGTCCTGTAGGCAGTCCTGCCATAGCCACGGCAACCCGTTTCCAGCTGGTTCCAGCACAGCTGGTGAGCTGGAGGGAGTGGGCTCTGAACTGGGATTTAACCCTCACCAGCCCTAATCGCTGCAGCTGCCCAGCCATGGAGTGCCCGGGGCTGACGGATGGGGTGGGATACAGCAGGATGAGCAGCTCCTCCACCCTCTGCACACTGGGCCAGCGCTGACTTGACCCTCAGACCATTTCCTTACACTCTTCAGGGCCAGGCACTGCCTTGCTACTTGCAGGCTCATTTTTCTGTCTCCACGCAGTGGAGACACTGCTACTGCAGTTCAGTTGCTGGTATAGGTCACGCTCAGGGCATGCAGCACCTGCAGACACAGCGCAGTCAAAGGATCCCGATGCCTGCCCCATCTTTCTGCTTTTCCAGCAAAGAAATGCCCATTCGAGCAGTGGGGAAACGACCAGTCCCACACCAGCCGGGGGAATCAGCCCAGAGTGAAATGCAATCCCATGTAGGGAATCCTGGAGAGACAGGCTCTGGGGTCCACTGCAGCAGGAGCTCCCTTGCTTGTTCCCCCGCTGTCATTGGGTGACAGGAGGGGCCTGTTCGACAGGTCCCCAGGGTGAAGGACCGTGGCACGCTGCTTTGCAATGTCACAGATGTTTTCGTAGGCAGCCGGGACCATGCACCCCTGCCTGCTGCAGTCAGACGCAGTGGAACCATCGGCTGGAGGCTGGGCTCTGGATATGTCTTCTGTCTGTGTTGAGACAAACCAAGGTCTGGCTTTGCTGGGGAGCTTGGCCACGGGGGCCCCAGTATTTTGGCTGGGCTGAAACAGAGCCACTGCTGCAGACCCCTGGAAATGACGAACAGCCCCTAAGGGCAGTTCAGACCTTTTGCACCTCTCCTTGCTCTCCCAGTGCTCTGGGAAGTGAGGGGCAACTAAAAATACTCCAACCTCAGTGATGCAGCAGGACTTACTAATGAGGTAGAGAAAAGATGGAGACAAACTCTGGAGATGTGCAGCTAAAAGATGACACAACGGGCATGAGATGCACTGAGGGAAATTCCAATAGGATGTAAGTTTAAAAAAATTACAGTGAGAGTGGTCACAGACCAGGACAGGATTGTAGAGAGACGGGGGGGCTCTCTTTCTCCATCCTTAGAGCATTTCCAAACTTGACTGGATAAGGTCCTGAGCAAACTCATCTAACTATGAGGTTGATCCTGCTTTTAGCAGAGGTTGGACCAGACACCTTCATAGATCCCTTCTGAACTGCATTAGTCTGTATGTTAAGCTTAACACTTTTGAAAGCCACGTAAATGCAGAAATTTTGGCAGCACACCAGCCACACCAGAGAGCTCTCTCCCAACCCCACAAGTCCTCCAGTGTCCTGAGTGGCAGGCCCAGTCCAGTGTCTCGTTGGTGTAAGATGTCCTCAGCACAAAGAACAGTTTGGAAGAGGCTCAGGACACAGGGAATGGTGCAGAGCATCCTGGACTGGCTTTGTTATGCAGCAATCAGACCAGGAAGGTGTTCCAGGAGGTGTTCTACCTCCTATTCCTCCTCACTCCTAGTAACTCAGCTGCCTGCTGTCCCTTCTACCCACAGCATGGATGGAGACCTCATCCATGTCCTCTCACAGCCTTCCTCTAGGTGACTGGAACTCCATACACCTCAAGGACTGTTGGGGTAGGAGAGACCCCACCATGTCCCATGCAGGGTCTCTGACAAAGACTGATCTTTTGAAGACCTTCCAGATCAGGCTCATGGCTTCAGCTGAGTCGATATGGACCTCTTCTCAGATTCAAGGCAAAAGGGAAGACAAGTGTATGCATTTTTCCTAATCTCCAGCTACCTTCACACCCTCACCAGGAGACAGAGACAGTGCATGGCTTGGCTGAGCCCAGACCTCTTGTCCTCTCTTGGGCAGAGGCAGAACCTCATCCCTGAGCCGCCTGTTGTGACAACACACCCAGCAGCTGCCATTCACGCCACGGAGCTGTTTGTGGTGGTACCTATAGGAGGAAAAGCATGATCCTGCTTGGTTTTCATGAGGAAGGGCAAGGGCACCTGCCTCCAGCCTGCCAGCAGAAGCAGAGACACATCCCTGCAGCCTCGGGGCTGCCGGGGAAGGGGAGGGATGGGCAATCCCCAGGGTCTTGCCACCCCTTCCATCCCACAGCCCGGCCCCTCCACTGCGCCCAGCCCCGCTGCTTTGCCCAGCCTCCATTAACGAACCCAGCTCCGTTAATGCCTGTCTTAGCCCTGGCAGAGCTCCAAATGGATCAGCCCAGGAGTGCTAGCCAGAAGCTAATTGCTGCTCATTTGAAAGGTAACTGTGAGCCCTGCAGTCATTAGCGAGAGGGAGTGCTGGTGTCACCGGCAGCCAAAGGCGCTTGCTCAGGGACTTCACTGTAGGTGCTGGATATGAAGCTGAAGAGCAGCTCCTGGCGACGCAGGGGCCTTGTGCAGCACCAGCATCCCTGTGCAGCACCAGGGCTGGCTGCTGCTGCTCCAGAGCCTGGCTGGGAGGAAACCAACTGCCAAAACACCAGTGACGGTTGGGTGGCTCTGCCATCCAGCTGGGCCTCGTGACTAGTGCTTTCCCTGAGCGGCCACCAAGCTAATTCGTGAATGCCATTACCAATGCTCAGCAGTGCTTCACGGCTGCTCTCCACCTGCTTGTGATACAACCAGTTCCCAGGGAATGAAAATCTTGGGACCAAACCCTTCCAGCAGGGCAGGGGCCAGGGCTGGCTGGGGACGAGATCTTGCTCCAGCAGACGCAGTCGTCAGCTCTCCCCATGGATGTGCTCCCACATGGGTCCCTGGAGATCCCTGACATCACAGCAGCCACCTGCAATCCTGGATTGTATCAGTGTCTGGCAGCTCCGTACCCTGAGGCATCTGACCGGGCAGGATGGGTTTTCTAGGAGGCTCCACGCCTTATAGTTAAGTAAAGTAACCTTAGGCTTTCCTATCACACAGAAATGTTTCTCAGCATGCAGCTTCTCATTAAACCCCTGACTTCCCTGCACTCAGGCACCCTGTGGTGGATTACAAACCCTGCTTGTCTTCAGCTCTGCTGTGGAAAGGACACGTAAGGGCTTCTGTACGCATGTGTCAGGATCTGTCCATGCACAGTGAGTTGGGTGCCCAGCACTGGCCCTGCAGCACCCCTGGGCGCACCCCACCTCAGCATCACTGATCCCTGCCTGCACCCAGGACTGGGAGCATCAGGCACAGGTTTGCCGTAAGCAACCATGGCGAGCACTGGCCATCAACCAGCAGAGAAGTCACACGAGACAAGGAAAGTGGTTTTCCCAGCTCAATTTGCTGTTCCAAAATGGGACATCATTTGAAGCAAAATGTGTTGAAAAGAAGCTCTTCCTAGAAAATACATTTGCATGTCTTTGCCAGCAATTGCTGGAAAGAAAGTGCAGACCTTTGATGATATTCAGGGGTTTTTTTTCATGGTAGGTGGCTGAGTTTTTGACAAAAACGATCTGTAAGAATGACACGGGGAAGTGTAAAACCTGCCCAGCCAGCTGAGCAGGATGTGTCCCAGGGTGCTGCTGCCAGGCAATGCAGAGGAGCACAGGGCCGGCCACACGCTCCTCTGTGCCACGGCTCTGCTGTGCCGTGCTGAACGGCCATCACGGGAGAATACAGACCCCCAGCAAGGGACTGTCTCCAGCCTGGCTCCTGTCCCCATGATCCCTCAGCTGAGGGCTTGGGGATCTCATCCTGGTGAGCTACCCCTGCTGTGGGCATTGATCTCACAGTGAGGACACTAGCTAAGCCCTTCATGCACTGCCAAACCTCTAGTCCCATTGTAGGCTTGGAAAACCCCACTCTTCTGCAAAGCCTAAGAAGAAAAGTCCAGCCAAGGACCATGCCCCATATGCTGGCACAGGTGGACAATGTAAAAAGGTATCATGTGCCATGTGCTGGAGATGGAGCCAAAAGGATCTTAGCTGGAGAGACCCAGGCATAGGGACAGCCAGCGAGGTCACGTCTTGTCCATGTCCCACACCAGCCACATTGGACTAACCGGGCCAGCCCTGCTCCAGCCTCTGACTGACTGTGGTTCTCCAGGAGCTCTGGCTGGGTGCAGGGGAGGGGAGGGAGCTCGGAGGAGCCTCCTTCTCAATTATTCATGGTGAGATCTCAGCTGATGGAGCTGGGGCTTTCAGAGGCTGGTTCCTAATGGAGCCTGCTACTGTGTCTGGCCAGTAAGCACTCCTGGGCCCTGCACAATTCCCACTTCTCCCATATCCGTGCCATAAAAATGCCACCTTCTCCTGCTAATGATGCATTATGCAGCCATTACTCAGGGTTCATAGCCCTGCTGCCATCATGCAAAGATCTTGAGCTGTTAGTGTGGGAAGGGCAGTGTGTGCTCTCCAGCCAGGGAAATCGCACATACTGGGATCTGCAAGGAGTCCTGCCCTTGCTGGAGGCTGATGGAGGGATGACAGGCCATCTGAGATCAGCTTGCACAGGGAGGAGGAGACATACCAACAGACATAGCTAGAGCATAGCATGGTCCGCAGACATCCCACCACAGCTCTTTTAAGCAGAGGGAGGGAAGGAGATGACAGAGGACACCTGGGGCCGCATCAGCTGGCACCCCAGGTGCTGCAGACCAGTTAGCATGATGTGCTGATTGCCTGCAGGACATCTCCACCTGCAGAGCCAAACGATGCCATGGATGATGGGTGGACGCAGTGGTGGAAGATGACTCAGGAATGGCAAAGTTAATGGCTGGACGTTGTGCAGCAGAACGTGTTAAATGCTGCATCAGGAACGCCTGCCAGCCTCTTGTCTGTTCTGGCTCTGTCCCTTTGCAACACTGGCCGGGGTTTCCTTGGACCCTCTCTTGACCATGTGGACATCCCACACCAACTGGGTAGAACTGGAAACATGACCCTGGTGTATGCACAGCTCAAGGTGCCATGTAACCAAAGAGGGGGTTCGTGAGGGCCGCAGTATCATGGCAAGGCTTAGGTCACCTTGAATAGTCCTGTGTATCATCCCCATGCCCACTTTATCTACTGTCCATCCCACATGGAGAGCTGTGGAGGTGCACCCATCTATCCATTCATCCCCATGGCCTTTTATCCTCACACAGGCATACCTCCATCTAATACTCATTCTCATACTGACCTGACACTCCATCCATCCATTCATCTACTCATCCCCATGCACTCATCACCCACCTAGTCTTCTAGCTCAAACCAGTGCTCCCCCTGGTGAACACTCATCTCTGAGTACTTAGGAGAAATGACTCAAACCTGGGGTGGTTTTGGTGCCCTCTCCTAAAAAGAGAGTATTAAACCCTTGTGATCATGGTGTGGACTGGTGTTCCTGTAGGGGCTACAGGAGTGCAGGAGACCTCTGTTTCAGGAGGGCAGAGGACATGTTGATGGGAAGGATCTGTACCCTCTCCTTCTCATGAGAGGAGAAGAATCTTCAGAAGGCTCTGCATGGGCAGACAGCTGCCATGCCTGAGTCACCCCTCAACAGGCTCCCACAAGCTGTAGCAGGTGATACGAGCTTGCTCCAGATAGCCATGTTTATAAAATCACAGCACTGGCAGAGACATCCTGACTCCTTTTCCAGCCAACTGGCACCCAGGGAAGGTCCCCAAGCCAGCCTGCCTGGCTGAGTGGTGGCAATGCCTGGCAATACATGCCGAAGTGCCCTGCCTGCAGCACGCAATGCCCAAGAGCAGGGAGGCTGGGCACTGGTTTGGGATCACATAGCCTGGTGGATCCCATTGCCCAGGAGCCCTGGGACCTCCCAGGGGGTGAGTGGGAAAGGCTGCTTTTGGGGACACCCCGTGATGTCCCCAGCATGGACAGGGCCACGCATCCACAGAATGAGATGGTGCCTGCTGCAAGCAGGCTGAGGGCTGGAGTCAGTAATGCAATCGGTGCCGGAGGAGACAAGCAATTACCCCTAGAACAGTGACCTGCCCATCCTGCCGGTCAAGTTAGGGGCCACATGTCTGCGATCATCTAGCCTGTGGCCACGCTGCGGGGCTCCTGGGAAAAGACATGGCCTGGAGACCTCTCCTACCACAGCAAAGGGGAAAACACCTCTCACAACCCCAGGGCCTGGGGTCCTCTGGCACCTCCACCCTAATGGCCCTGCCTGGGACTGGGCTGTCCCCACTGAGCACAGCTAGGGTGGAGGAGAGCTCCAGCCCCACCATGATGGAGGAGGTGAAGGTGTGGGCACTACGGAGTTCAGAGGGATGGGACATCCCCAAACTAACCCACACAGAGGGAGGCAGTGGAGAGGGGATTTTCATTTGCTTTAAAAGCAGTCCAGAAACAGGGTCCGCAGCATGGCTGTGCTGGCCAGCAGGATATCAGTTCACCAGTTCCCTCCATGGGGACAACCGGTGCTGCAGTCCCAAGGCTGTGCCGGTGGGGTGGAAGATGCCCAGTCTCTCACTTCAGCTCAAGCATCTCTTTGGAAAATGCTCACTGAGGCACACATGTACATAGGCAGCTGCTTGAAATAAAACAAATGGGCATGAAAACATGCATGGAAACACACGCACCAACAGTCATACCCATCCCCCCATGCACACAGGCAGCTGCTTGCTGGGCATAAGGACACATGGACACACATGCTCTCAGGGCTGCACTCTACCCCTGCACACAAACACCCATCCCCAGCCCAGGCTGGGCTTTATTTCTTGCCATGTGCTTGCAGAGCAGTCCCAAACCAACACCAGGGCTCCCAGCATCTTGCCCCATCACTGAGAGCCCTTTGTCCTCATCACTGAGTCCTACAAAGTCCCTGTCCAACAGGGATGTGTCCCCTCCTCCAGAGCTGCCTGGAGGATGTGTCTCTGGCCCTTTAGCTATGACGATACCATTAGCTGATCCTTAATTTGGTGTGCATGTGTTGTGGTTTAACCCTAGCTGGCAACTAAGCACCACACAGCCGCTCGCTCCCTTCCCCCCTGGTGGGATGAGGAACAGAATTGGAGGAGTAAAAGTGAGAAAACTCATGGGCTGAGATAAAGACAGTTTAATAGGTAAAGCAAAAGCCGTGCACGCAAGAAAAGAAAAACAAGGAATTCATTCACCACGTCCCATGGGCAGGCAGGTGCTCAGCCATCTCCAGGAAAGCTGGGCTCCATCACGCTTAACGGTGACTTGGGCAGACAAACGCCATCACTCCAAACGTCCCCCCCTTCCTTCTTCGCCCCCCAGCGTTATATGCTGAGCATGACGTCCTGTGGTATGGAATATCCCTTTGGGCAGTTGGGGCCAGCTGTCCCGGCTGTGTCCCCTCCCAGCTTCTTGTGGGAGGGCGGGGTGGGGTGGTGTGAGGTACTGGTTGCCTGGCCCATGCGCTCCGCAGGTTACTGCCTTGGGTGGCCTGCAGCTGCTGGTGAACAGAGCCCAGCCACTGTGCTCCTACCTGCGGCAGGGGGACATGGCTCCAGTGTCAGGGGGACATGGCTCCAGCATCACCGGGGCCTCCCATGGGACAGGGGATGGGAGACCCCAGCCCTCTCCAGTGATGGAAAGGGGAGAGGGGGAGCACGGCTGGGCCAGGTAGGTCAGTGTGGAGGGGACTCTGATGGGAGCCGCGGGGTGGGCTGTGTGTCAGGGGGGCATTTGGGATGCAATACCAGTGACATACAGGCACAATGGAGCCAGGGCACCCAGGGCATCACCAGGAGTCGCTGGCAGCTCCCAGCTTAAATCACAAGCACTAGCTGTGTGCCGGGAGCCCACAGCTAACAATAAGTGTGCAAGGTGCTGCGCAGGGCTGTTCACCAGCGAATTTGGCCATGAGTGAGCAACCAGCTGCCCACAGCCCCATGCTGGCATCTCTGCTGATGGACGTGGCAGGGCCAAAGAAGGACTATGTCAGTGTCCCTGCCATGGGTGATGTGCAGGGTGGATGTTTGCAGAGAATACTGCCATCCAATACCTGTCGCGGAGCTGCAGGCATGAGTTATCCTTGGGACATTAGGTCACCATGATAAACCAAGGCACTGAGTTACTCAGGGCTGAGCTGGAAATGTCCCCAGTATCCTCTAATGGACACATGTCTGGTGGGAGGACAAGCTGTACAGCATCTGGGGGCTCTGGTTTGCTGGAGATCCAAACATCTCCCCCAGGGACCATCAGCAGAAAAGGGCTTAGGAAGGTCTGGCTCCGGCCATCAGCTTTAACAACAATAGGATGATGGCAGCTTTTCCATCTGTGCTAAGGCAGGAAGGCGCTGGGAGCGTCTTTCCCAGATGCAGGCAGACTCTGACCTCAAACAACAGACACCCACGCATCTGGGAGCACCGAACATGGGCCCCGCTGCCTGGAGATGAGGTGGCTCTGGTGAGGACGTGGGGATGGTGGGTGATCCGCTGGCCCTGAGCAGCAGATGTGACTGTGGGCTGATGCAGCAGGTGCTGGTGCAAATGGGCCCTGGCTCGTGCCTCTGGGCACAGGAGTGTGCCACCCTCAGCAGAGCTAGTGCATGCTCAGCAGAGGATTTCCCAGGGTATCTCCAACCTCCTGCTGCCTGGCCCTCACCCACCCAAGGCAGGGGCTGGGGGCCCAGCGTGCCTGCCCACGCCAGCCGTGACAGCCATCCAAAGCCATTGCGTGTCCAAAGAAGGGCAACGAAGCTGGTGAAGGGTCTAGAGAACAAGTCTTATGAGGAGCGGCTGAGGGAACTGGGGTTGTTTAGCCTGGAGAAAAGGAGGCTCAGGGGAGACCTTATCGCTCTCTACAACTACCTGGAAGGAGGCTGTAGCAAGGTGGGTG
Source organism: Gymnogyps californianus (assembly GCF_018139145.2). NCBI lineage: Eukaryota > Metazoa > Chordata > Aves > Accipitriformes > Cathartidae > Gymnogyps > Gymnogyps californianus. Next base: position 12,223,747 of record NC_059489.1, on the reverse strand, counting down.
TTGGTCTCTTCTCCCAAGTAACAAGCGATAGGACAAGAGGAAACCGCCTCAAGTTGTGCCAGGGGAGGTTTAGATTGGATATTAGGAAAAAATTCTTCACTGAAAGGGTTATCAAGCACTGGAACAATCTGCCCAGGGAAGTAGTTGAGTCACCATCCCTGGAAGCATTAAAAGACGTGTAGATGTGGCACTTAGGGACATGGTTTAGTGGCGGACTTGGCAGTTAACGGTTGGACCTGATGATCTTAAAGGTCTTTTCCTACCTAAACGATTCTATGAGTCTATGATTCTATTCTATGATCCCTGGCCAAGCAGTGCCACCCTGTGGCAAATGCCCTCCTCGCCTCGGAAGGGGGTGATGCCCCTGGACCCCCACCCCAGGCCCCCAGGTCCATGGCACTGGCTGCCCCTGCTGATAACACCCCCAGTCTTGGTCCCCTCTCCCCTGCTCCTGCACATGACCCCAACGCAGCACAAGAGATCGCATCTCATCCCAGTGCTGCCAGTGAAGCGCTTTCCTGTCCCCATTGCCTTGCCCAAATATCTCCAGGGCTCCAGCAACAGCAGCCAAAAGTGGGTTCCTCCTGCCCTACCCCCAGGGAGCCCCCCTGGGGTGCAGATGAGGGGGGGCCTCACTCCCACCTCCCAGCAGTCCTCTGCCAAGGGGCTGGTTCCCTGGCGCCCTGCATTAATTCCCCAGACAGACTAATAATAAGGTTTATTATTAAATAATGAGGCGTGGACACGTCATTATCAGGTAGTCATTTCTTATGAAATAGGATTTCCATTCCAGTGCGGTGTCTCAAGCACTTTTCCCCAGGCGATCTCCCAGTGCTTCATGCAGGGGTCAGTGTCATTGCACCCCGGGTGTGGGTGGGGAAACTGAGGCACAGGGTGGAGGAGTGCAGTAACGTCACAGGGAGAAGCCGGGCAGTCGGCAGCCCAGCCAGGGCACCATGCCTTGATTGTAAACCCAGAGGAAGGGGTAGGATGCCATCAGCTCCTCTGCCCCAGACTGCTCACCTCTTTCCAGCCCCAAGTGGTTCTTATTTGTTCCCCTGAAATGTTCTGGCTGATCCCAAAGCTGCCTCGGTGGCACTGCTGGCCATGTTTGTCCTACCTGATGCTCAGCCAAGCAGCATGAACCTCTCTTCAGGAGCGTGGGAACTGTGTGCCAGCCCTCCACCCCACTGTCACCTCCCGTGGGTGATGGTGAGGGACATCCTGCTCCTGCTCCCAGACACATTGGGGTGCCCATGAAAGCGCCGCAGCCCTCAGGGCACACTCCCGAATGATGTGGCCGAGAGCAGCACCACGGGGCCAGGGACTGGGTCAGGAGGACAAAGGTGATGAGGGTGCAGACTCTGCGTTGGGGTGCACAGCTGCAGAAAAACATGATGAGGAGCCCCAGCACCAGCAGGCAGCTCTGGCACGGGGGTGACCAGCAGCCCCCACTTCCCCCTCCCCTGAGAGCAGGCACGGAGAGTCCCAAATCTGAGCTGTGCATCTCAGATGTCCACTCCCCTCCCAAACCAGGGCCCCTGGGATGAGGGGCTGAGACTCCCCCAGGTGGCACCAGTCCCAAAGAGGGCAAAGCTGGGAGGCACGTGGGGCTGAGCGGTGCCTAACCTGTTTGGCACGGGTGAAAATGAGCCACCAGGTGTTAACCCTCAGGAGCTGGGTATAGGAACAAGGAAACAGGGCTCTAGTGAGGAGAGCAGGGCGGGATCCCAAATCTGCCCCCTTATACAGTCCAGACTTTTGGTTTAGCCCCCTGCCCCACACCCCACTGCCCGTCTTTGCATCCCCAGGGCAGGAGGGATGCCTGTGACACCAGAAGGATGGCCATGATCCTGGGGAGCTCAGAGAGAGAGGTGAGGGAGGGCAAGGCTGGGACTGCCTGGGGGATGAGTTGGCATCCATTGCCACCCCATCGCTCCGCAGGGGAGGAAGTGTTGGCTGGTGGAGGGGAAGGTGAGCTCACAGGGGCCAGGATCACTCTCTCCATCCTCTGGTTTCACTGCCCTTGTTGCCTGGTAGCTAGAGGCTCTGATTTATCTTCACGTCTTTGGGATGGAAAGCCATGAGTTTCTGCTCCAGGGTGGCTGCATCATGTACCCCGATGACCCTGACAGCCTGGGGAGCCTGGGGACCTCCAAAAGCCCCACAACCTGGCAGCCCGGATCCTCCGATGCACAGGGCCTTTGGCTGTACCTGGGCTCTGGGTACCTGTGTGCCATGGTCACAGCCCCTCAGGAGCTGGGATGGAGGGGAGGGACCAGCACAGCCCCCTCACCCCCTGCACATGCTGTCACAGAGTGCAGGAGTGACCAACCTCTCCGCTAAGACACTGGAGGAACCCACTAGCAGGGTTTGACCTGCCATATTTTAACCAAAAGAGGCAGAAAACGCCAACAGTGACACTGTGAGCACCTAGACATCTGCAGAAAGGTCTGAAAGTCCATCCAGTCCCTGGCCAGATGAGAGCACTTCACCTGAAGCTGCTTCTGGGCTTTCTCCAGGGGTCTTTCAAGAGAGGTTGCAGCCCTAGCTCTGTCCCAGAATCAGTGACGCTCCTCTAGTATCCGAGCTGATCCCATCCCTGCTACGAGTCCCTCTTCACCAGCAGTAGCCAAGGGAGCACAGCTGCCAGCAAGGCCACAGTCAAAATAAGGAGGACAGCAAGGGCGATGGGTGACTGGCAGCATTTTACCCCCAGGGCTGAGCTGGATGACACTGAGCTCCACGTTTCTGCTCTGCTTCTCCTCCCCAGGGAGCTGCAGTCCGCGTCCACCAGCGGCATCCCATGGTCACTGATGACAAAGATGTGGGCTTCCCGTGCGAGCTCTCCTGGGACCCCCTGCGAGTCCATGGGGCTGTTCCCTGTGCTGCAGCACCGGTCAAAGCTCTGTACCGGCATCACAAAATGGCTGGGCACCACCAAGGTGTTGCTGGCCTCCATTTTGGTCAGATGGGACAAGGAGGAAGGTGATAGAGGCATCTCCAGTGTCCGGGGGTTGGTACCTGCCTTGGGCGGCCATAGAGGCTTCTTCTTGCTGAGGAAAGTCACGTAGCGGCAGACAGGGCAGATGATGCTGCTCTGGACCTGGCCGTCAAGCTTGGCGGAGAGCAGGCACTTCACCAGGCAGTCGTGGCAGAAGGTGTGCCCGCAGCTGAGCTTGCGGTGCGTGGCCTCCAGCGGGTGAAACTTCTCGTAGCACACGGGGCACTCGGCGGGGGGACCCTCCTTGCTGGACGAGGTCTCAGACATCCCTGCTCTGTTGGCCACAGGTGCTCCCCGCTGCGAGGAAGAGGCACGATGGGTTAATAAGGGTATCAGCTGCAACGATTAGCATGGTCCATCTCTTCATCTCTCCTCCTCCTCCCTGCTCTGTTGCCTTTGCCCTCTTGTCCTTAACAGATGCAGTGGACAGCTACTAGGCATGATCTCAACAAGGCAGGGCATTTTCAGGAGCATTAAGCCTCTCAGTGTGGCCCTTGGGGCAAGAGAGAGATGATGGGAAGACCTCAGCTCCAGAGCCACCGGGGGCAATAATCCCCGGCTGCAAAATCACATGGAAAAAGACATGAGCCCCTGGATGGATCTGTGTCTACCTGCTCAGTGCCTGGTACAGGTAAAGCAGGTTCACTTTGTCATGAGTGCCTCTGTGCTCTGCTACCAGCTCCAGGTGCATGGGGGGTGGGAACTCCCATCCCACAAAGAAACCTGCCAAGGAAAGAGAGATTCCTCCTCTCTTCCTGCCTGGGGCAGGCAGCGAGCACCCACGCCAGGCTCCTTCCAGGCTGCTGGAGGATGTCCCAGGCTGGTGGCCAGGCCACTGCCATCTCCAAGCCGTGGTCCTCACTCACGCTGGAGCACGGTGCGGGCAGCAAGCCTCAGAGACCAGCGTCTCCTGTTAGTCAGAGTGAGCAGGGCAGAGCCCAGCCAGCTCACCCGGCCCCCGCCCTGGCCCGGGGTGCGAGGGGGAGCGCGGGGCCACTGTGATCCCCAGACCCGCATCTGGACTGGGTCTGAAACTCTCCCGTGCATCTCCCAGAGCACAGAGCATTCATGTGGCGGCTTCAGGGAAGGGAGAGGGAAGAGGGGAGAAGGGAGAAGGAAGAGAGGGGAAAGGGGAGAGGGGAGGAGGGATGCTCAGCTCAGCTCCCTTCTCTTAGGAGGGAGGAGAAGCTCAGGAACTGGAGCTTCATAAAACCTGCAGGTTTTTCCAGACCTTGCAGCATTTTCAGACTCGACCCAACCTGCACCCCTTTTCTCACGCACGACTGTGCCCATGGACATCCTCACAGCCGATTCTGGAGGTTTTGCCATCCCCTCCTTGGCTGCCCTCTTCTTGCACAGGAGCCACCCCCTGCACTGGGATGGCCACAAGAACAGAACAAGCCATCCCCTCCCCATGCAAGAGAAGAAAGATCCAGGCTCCTGCTCTGGTTTAGGAGGGATCAGGGACTTGATGCTCCCCCAAAGCACCGCAGGAGACCCTAACTCTGTGCACTTGCTCCTCCATGCCCCAAAGTCCCCTTACCTGCTGCAGGGCACCAGGGCAGGGGCCTCTCCATGCACTCCACCGTTGTCACCAGAAGCAGGGCTGGCCGTGCCCCAGCCCCAGCACCGAGCACCAGCTGAGGAGAGGACCGAGACGCCTATATAATACGGAGGTGTTGGCTGCGTGTTTCATGTGGGCGCGTTGCGCAAAAGCTGGAGCAGGGACAGGGACATCTCCCGGGGATTGAATGCAGAGGAACTCGTTCAGGTTTTAAAGGCCTAATATTTGCCTGGTTGGCCAGGGAGTGGGCGAGGAGCCGGCGTCAGGCGTCGGAGGGCAGGGACAGGAGGCACGGTCCTGCCTGCTTTCCCTCATGTAAAGGGAAGCTGTAGCTAGGCTCGTCCCTGGGGTCAAACCCCAATGAAACAGGCAGTAAAGTGGATGCCAGGACCCCAAACCCCTCTGTTGCTGCAAAGGGGCTGGGCTTCTGCAAAAACTTCTCGCCTCCACCCACCACCACTCCACATCCCTTGCCCTGGCCACATCTTCGTCCCCACGCCCTCTCCCCTCCACATCCACCAAACACTCATCCCCCCAGACCTGCGCTCCCTGTCCTACATCGTCGGACATTCACCAGAGCCCCGGTGTGGCAGTGCATGGCCCAACAAATACACTTGAGCAGGCATGAGGGCCGCCGCTGCCTTTCAGCTGTCCTGGGGGTTTCCAGCATCTCTGGGAACCGTGGTCCAGGCAGCAGGAGGAGCCCTGCAGGCTCAGGGCAGGCAGAAGCCCCATGCTTGGCCATCTCAGCAGCTGCAGGTGGCTTGTGAATCACTGTTTGGCCACGTGTGGGCTGGAAACCCACACAGAGAAGGTTTCTTGTGGCCTTACCCATGTCCCAGGGTGCTGCCCATCCCTCACCTGACCCCCAGGCAAGAAGTCGAGAGGCATCTTCCCTGCAAAGCCTTGAAAAAACTGCCAGCAGGGTGGATCGCTCCTGCCTCAGTCTTGACTCTTTCCAGCCACCCCTGCCACCCCTCAGCCTGGCCAGTGGCCACGGGGCTGCCAGCCTGCATTCAGTCTTGCTGAGCAGCTCCACAGGGATCTCGGTGCTGCTTGCCACATCCAGAGCAGGTCCCCAGAGCAGGCGTGGGGACCTCAAGGCACCTGCCTGCATGCCTTCCCTGGCTCTGGCAGTGGCGGTGCACCTGCGGGACCTGGATTTGCACCGTCAAGGGTCCTGAATGCCCCGGAAGGCCTGGGATCTCCATCATGGAAAGCCTTCAGGAGAAACCTGGACATACGGGGAGGTCTTGCCTTGGGGCAGAGAGATGCTCTGCAGAAGCATTCCCAACCCTGTGTTCCTCCAGCTTCAAGGTGCCCAGGGCTCTGCAGGGTCTATGGGGCAGGCAGAAGAGGAGATGCACCCCTGCCACCCAAAACCCCATGAGATGGGCCCTGGAGTCCCTCTGTGGGCAGGAGGGGTGGTTTCACGTGGCTGGGTGCCGTGGCAGGGCACAGGGCTACAGGCGTGGGCAGCAGTATCAGTTGCTCACGGGTGCAGCGGTTACAGCAGTTACAACACGGGGTTGGTTTCTGGAAGGAGAAGGGTGGATGCAGCCCCACCGGGACACCCCATGCGCTGGGGCAGCTGCCAAAATGCATCTGTTCTCTGCAGAGAGCACCCATGGTGGGAGGCTTGTGCCCCAGGGGGGACCCCTCGAGCCATGAAGCCCTGTCCCTTGCTGGAAGGAGACCTGACCCAGAGCACGTCAACACCTTCCACACCTCTGCTTAGGATTGGGGACCAAGCCACTCCACTTGTTATCCCAGTTTTCTTGGGGTGGTCAGAAATTGAGCCTGAATCCTCTCCAGACAGATTGTGTCAGGGCTGAGGTTGCACAGTCACCCCTGGGTTAGGCATCCCCATCCCCTGGCCCCTCCTTGAAGCTGCTGGAGGTGCCAGGGCTGCTTGCACCCACCAAGATCTCCAGTCCTGAACAAGTGATCTGGGCCAGTGAGAGCACATTTGGGGCAGCTGAGCATCTCCCCAGCTTCAGTTTACTCTCTGCCGGCACTGAGGCAGGGTGGAAATTCCTGTTTCCCATAGTTTGAATGCTCTCCGCAGCTGGAAACTATGAGCTCACAGCTCTATACATAGGCACCGGAAAAACGAGTCTGCCTCCCTTTGCTGCTTTGACCACGCCAAAATCAAAGGGATTTTGCCATATCGCAGCCCCGGCTCTGTCAGCAGTTTCGTTCTTTCCCAGGCATGGTTTTTCTCGGTGCCTTTGCCCCACTTTCATGTGCAGCAGCATCCTGAGTGACAGGACTGAGTCTGCTGGTGCCTGAAGGACAAGAAACCAGGTTCAGGGGCAAAGTGAGTCCCTAAACGCTGCCCGTATTTTTTTCTCAGGCTTTAAGAAGCGCACATCACAGCCAGTGTTTCAGCCCCCTCGAACCCAATGCAGGGCCAAGGGCTCCAGGATCCTTTTATCCAAGCAAGAAGGTGGCACCAGGCTCAGCTCCTCTCCAGGGACCACAGCTGAGACCTTCTCTGCTCTGGGGTCGGTGGCTTCCAGTGAACAAGGGACATTTCTGACCCAGAGGAGGATACAGCCCTTGCTGCAGGGTCAGGGTGGCCAGGGTCCCTTCCCTGCAACTGTGGTGGCATTTGGGCAGAACTTTGCAGCCTTTTGCAAGGACAAGAGGATGCTGCAGAGACAGCCCTTGTCTTCCACAGCATTACCTAAACTGTCAGCTCTCAGCCCCCAGCTGGGGAGGAGAGAAAATGCTATTATATATAGTTACGTGAAAGTGTGTATTTTCAAAGCACATTTAAAGCCAGAAGATTGATCTATATGTGAGCCTGGTGCCAGGCAAATAATCACTATAGGTCTCAATATTTTCATATCAAATCCGTGCTGCACTTCCCCAGATCTTAACCGATGAAGCAGGGACATTTCCAATGAGCAAAGACGTGTCCCACATCCCTTCAATCCCGGGGCCAGGATCCTGGTGAGAAAACCCTGGATTTATTCTTGGTGGCAAGATGCACGCAGGGAGCTTTGCCATGCAGCCACAACCCATCCGCCTGGCTGGTGGCTGCTGGAAAGGCTGGGCTGGATGAAGTCTCTGCCTTGGGAAGTCTGTAAACGAGTGATTGCCAAAAGCTGCAGGAGGGATTGCTGTGCCCATGTCTATGTTCTCCTCCCTCAGTGCCATGAATCGTCCATGCAATGGTGGCTGTGATGGCCGGTGTCCCTGCCCAGTGGCCTCGGCCTGTCCCTGGTGAAGCTGCAGGGCAGGTTCAGTTGCAGCATGGTGTGGACGCTGCCCCTCCTGCCTCTCCTCTGGCTCTTTTCCATGCTGGGCTCGTATGTTGGGTTTGTGTGGTGGGGTTTGGTAGCAGGGGAGAGGCTGCAGGGGTGACCCCTGTCAGAAGCTGCTCGAAGCTTCCCTGGCTCCAAGTCAGACCCACCTCTGGCCAAGGCCGAGCCCGTCAGCGACGGCAGTAGCGCTTCTGTGATAGCGTATTTGAGAAGGGGAAACAAGACTGCTGAAAAAAAGACCTTCAGCAGAGAGAGGAGCGGGATGTGAGAGAAACAACTTTTCAGACACCGAGGTCAGTGAAGAAGGAGAGGGAGGAGGTGCGGGGGAGCAGAGGTTCCCCTGCAGCCCGTGGTGAGAGGGCAGGCTGTCCCCCTGCAGCCCATGGAGGTTAATGGTGGAGCAGAGATTCCCCTGCAGCCCGTGGAGGACCCCACACCGGAGCAGGTGGCTGGGCCCGGAGGAGGCCGTGACTCCGTGGGAAAGCCCACGCTGGAGCAGTTCGTGGAGGACTGCAGCCCGTGGAAAGGACTTGCGTTGGAGAAGCTCGTGAGAGGGACTCCATGCTGGAGCAGGGGAAGAGTGTGAGGAGTCCGCCCCCCGAGGAGGAAGGAGCGGCAGAAACAACGTGTGATGAACTGACCCAAACCCCCATTCCCCGTCCCCCTGCGCCGCTGGTGGGGAGGAGGTGGAGGAATCAGGAGCAAAGCTGAGCCCGGGAAGAAGGGAGGGGTGGGGGGAAGGTGTGTTTTTAGGATATGTTCTATTTCCCATCATCCTACTCTGATTTGATTGGCAACAAATTAAATTAATTTACTCTTCCCCAAGTCAAATCCATTTTGCCTGTGGCCATAATTGGTGAGTGATCCCTCCCTGTCCTTGTCTCGACCCACGAGCCTTTTTGTTGTATTTTCTCCTCCCCATCCCGCCGGGAGGGAGCAGTGAGCGAGCGGCCGCGTGGTGCTTTGTGGCCGGCTGGGCCTAAACCATGACAGCTTGTTACACCGTTTGCACCTTTTCCCCATCCCCCTGGGGCCAGCGTGCCTGCCCCATCCCTCCCAGGTCATGGCCAGTCCTCCCAAACTCCCCCAGGTTTTCCCTTAGCAATGCTCAACCCGCAAATCTGAGGCTTTATAGGACTTCCTGTTTGACCCATTCTCCTCCCACCCCTTCCCAGCCCCAGCTCAAAGACAGTGAGTTGTTGGCATTGATGGGAACAAGGTGAAGAGGGGGAAAAAGTAAATCCCTGTTTGATCCCAGCCCGGGGAGATATTCCCGGCTGGGGAAGAAGCTTAGTGAAGCAAAATTACTTTCCCAGGGCTGCACCGTGCTGGTGGAGGGTCCAAGGGTCCCGGCCCCATCTGAGCTATATCCTCCAGTCCCATGCTGTCAAAATAAACTCATATATCCAGAAAAGGTGGACGAGCTTGGGGGCACCCAAGCTCCTTAAAGGGTCTTGGGTGCCCCCGAGCTCGTCCATCTTTTCCCACGCTTGCTTTGCTTGAATTCAGAGTGGGAAAATCAGTGTCTTTTCCTTCTGGGTGTCTCCATCCTGCCCATCAGGCACCTGGTGGGATGGAGACCAACTATCAGGATGCCAATTTAGCCAAGACAGCCCAAAACGCGCAACAGAAGCTCTTCCTTCAGCTTTCTCCTCGGTGCTTTTTGCCGTGCCCAGGAGGTGGTGCTCTCGGATGTGCTTTGGCCACCCTGAAAAAAAAAGTCCAGAGTGCAGTGAAAAAAAGCCCTGAGCCTGCTTCTCCAGGGGTGCCAAGGTCTGGAGCTGGTGGTCCCCACCAGCTGGGATGCTGCCTCTTCCCCAGCAGGATGAATGGGATCTGCTTATCCTCCTGCTGATCAGAAATTTAAGTCCAGCCATTTGATGGGATGAATGCTTATCAAATACCAAGGAACAGCTGGGTATGTCCCCAAACCCTTCTCTGATCTCTGTTTTCCTGCCAGATGCTGCAGGCTTTGTGAAGGGACCTGCACGGTACCTGGGCATCACAGCTCCAACCTGCCCCTGCCTCCCTGTTGCCAGCAACAAACCCACCTGGGAATGACCCTGAGCCTGGCGTGAGTCCTTGGAGCCTTACTCTGACACCAAATATTGGGGATTTGTCCCGTCCAGTCCATGCAGAGCCACATAGCCCCATGGTGCATGGGATTTTCCCATGCTTGGGAGGGCAACTGCAGTCTCCAGGGGCTCCTTCAACACTTATTTCCCCCCCAAAGATGCCCTCCACCAAGCAGGGTGTCAGCTCACCGCAGGAGTTGCCTCGAGTGTGTCTGAGGGCAGCCCAAACACAATCACCTCAGATGATGAGCAAGACCAAGGCTGGACGAACCCCCCTGGATGTGGTGGCAAGATTCGGCCCACGTCCCCCTCCCCTGGCCCAGGGCTGCCTCCCCACATGCCTCCCCATCTCCCTGGCCCTGGTCCCACCTCACATCCCACCCCGGCGCCTCCAGGACGCTGGTTAACGGCAGGAGGGAGTTGCCGCAATGGTAATCCACGGCATCATGTGCGTAATGGAGAAACAATACGGCTTTGAAGCGAGCGGGCAGATGCTCGAGGGAGAAGAAGGCACCTATTCAGCAGCGGCAGCTGGGGCGGGCAGCTGCCCGCTTGCCTGCGCAGAGCCCTGCACTGCCGGGGCTGTGCTCACCCGGGGCTCACTTTGGGGGTCCTGCCAGCCTGGCGGCTCAGCAGACCCTTCCTGGGGACAGGGCCAGGATGGGGAGCAGCATATTAAAACCCAGGAGGGACCCATCATCAAACCCTACCATCAAACGTGGCCAAACAATGGCAGATTGTCCCCTTGCTTGTCCCCCCGCCCTGCTGCCCACACCAGCTCCTTTGGGGAAGCACAGAAACCAGATGTAGACCCGCTGCGGTCCCTGTGACCCGTCTCCGCCGTGCCACGACCCATGCCACCCTGGGGACGTTTTATCACCAGCGTCCCCTGCAGCAGAGGGTCTTGCCTGACTCTTTTACAACATCGCCTCTGGCTGCCTTTTTACCAGGCAGCTCCCTCGAGCCTTATTCTGGGGAACACAGCACAGAAACCCTGCAATGTCAGGAGAAAAGGCTGCTGGGGTTGGGGATTTGGGGCCTTTTACCAAAATGGGATGTTCCCCGTGGTTTTGGCTGCCAGGTTGTGTCGCAGTTCGGGTTTTTCCTCCAAGCCTGGTTCCTGGAGGGCTGAGATTGCAGAGGGGTTGCTGCCTTTAACGGGAACAAGCGCAGGTCAGCTTCTAGCCCTGCAACAACGCATGTCCTGGAGCAGCACAGAAAGGAAAGGGTCAATAAAAGGAGCACTAAATACTCAATTTGAGTTCATTTAATGATTTTTCCAGGGTCTTATGACCACACAGTCAGCACGGTGTGTGAGCGAAGAGTTCGCAGGCAGACCTGCTCACAACCTGGGATCACTCGGTGGGTCGCCAACCAGAAACCCAAGTGGGTTATTGAGAGGAGGATGCTCGGCACAAAGTGTATCTGCCCAGACACGATGGCGGGAGGCACGAGGGCTGTCCTCCCCATCCCGCCATCCTGTGGGGTCTGCACTCCCTGTAGTCAAAATAAGGGAAGGATAACCCCAGCCCTCCCTTCCATCTGGGGTCAGCTGGAAAACACACAAGGGTCCTGACAACCCCCCAGTCCACGTTGTCCCATGGGGGACAGGGCCTTGGTGTCCCTTTCTGCATCCTGGGGGGATGATGGGTCCAGGACAGAGACACGCTCCCAAGCTGACATCGGGGCCGTGGCCGCTGTCGCAGCCATTTCCCACGTCTCCTGGACCCTCCACATCCATCATTAGGGACTCCCAGGAAAATGGGCGCAAGCAGACCTGGGATGCCTAAGGGGTCACCCCTGCACCCCGTGAGCAGCCAGGCAATAACCAAGAAAATCAGCATTTCAGGGCAGATCTGCTTTTGACAGGCAAGATGAGTTACAAACAAGTATTTTTAGGAATCGCTGGCAAAATCTGTTGAAGGAAGTGATTCGGCAAATATTGCCCAGGCACCAAAGGCAGTACTCAGATTAGTCAATAAAAATAGCAACATTTATTGAAAAAAGTCTCTGTATGGACGGATATAGCCAGCTCAGAGGGGGACTTTGGATGCCGGATAAAGGGAGGATAAATGAAGTGACCCCGTTGTTGAGTACAACAGAGGTTTTGCTGCCTTTGTGCTTGAAGAAATATCCTGTTAAGTGTCAGCCCTTCCCCTGGTCCCAGATCCGGCCATCCCTCTGGCCAGGCTGCATGGTCCCCACACCGAGGTCTCGCCCCGAGCTGACCCATGGAGGATGGGAGTCCCTCATCCCCAGTGGGCGGTGGGATGTGGCTGCCGGCTGGTGGCAGCCGCTGCCCTAATGAAGCTCCTTGTCCTGAAGCTTTCACCTGACCTGCCTTTGCCTCTGCTGTCTGGGCAGCAGTCCCGCTGGGCCATCTGGATACGTCCCAGGAGAGCACTGGATATCGGTGACACATGGTTGTAGGTCGAGCGGTCAGCCCCCAACCTCCCCCTCCCGAAAACCAGCCCCAGGCTGCTGCAGGCATTGCAAGGGCAGGAGCTGTGGCCGTATGCTGCACTCAGCTTCATCCAGACCCACTTAATCCTGCGGGGGAGAGCCCCCCCAGCCATGCCGCAGAGCAGCAGCGTGGCACCGAGTGGCTTTGCTTTCCTGGCTGTTGCATCATCCCAGCAGGCTGTCGGGACACGGCCGCTGGGACACGGCCGCTGGGACATAGCACGTGCCAGGCAAGTAGAGTCTCGGCCAGCCCCGCTGCGGAGCACAGAGCCATCGGGGCCCCCACCCCAGGCAGTGCCATGGGGTATCCCCATCTGCAAAGCCTTGCTGGGGGGACTGGGCAGGGAGCACTGAGGGGCTCTGCCTGGGTCAGTCGTCCCCTCCCAGAGCCATTGCTCTGCCACATCCCCTCCCAGAGCTGTTGCCCATGGACCCCCACTCCCCAAAGCCCTCCTAGACCCCTGCCTCTCCGTACACCTCGCACACCATCACCCCGCCACGTCCTTCACAGATCTGCACTCCCTGCATTCCCCCCACTCCCACCGCCTGCTCAGTCCCATCCCTCCCAGTTTCACCCCTCCCCACATCCCTCCCAGTCCCATCCCTCCCAGTTCCATCCAAACCACATCCCTCCCAGCCCCATTTCTCCCTGTACCTCTCCCAGCCCCATCCTTCCCTGCACAACCTCCCGTATCCCTCCCAGCCCTATACCCTCCCCAAATGCATCCCTCGTTACATCTCCTCCAGCCCCATCCCTCCCTGCATCCCCCCCAGTCCCTTCTCTTCCCTGCTCCTTGCTGGGAGACACACAGAGCCCCACGGGAGCCGCCTCTTGTGGGCTCCAAACAGCCATGATTCAACCCATTGTGTTACAAGGATGAAATATTGCTGCCGCTGTTGTCGGCGTGGCACTTGGATGGGGACCATGGGTAGGTGTGAGCAGCAGTTCTCGTGTGCAGATGGCAGGTCCTGCCCCAAACGCTGCCCTCGGCCAGCTGGGGAAAGAGGTAGCCGGGCAAGGGTACAAGATTGGGGCTGTTTGGAGGCAAACATCAGTCTGGGCAGGGATCTGATATACCCCAGCACCTGCCAGCGCTGAGGCCGGTGGACTTGTGGCATGGTGTCCTTGGTGGGAGCTGCGCAAGGCCAAAGGCTGGCTGGGCTTTTACCAGTGGTCAGAAAATCACTGGGTCTGGGGTCACCATTCCCGAGCCCAGGAGTGGCCAGGCTCAGCCAGTTCAAGCCCCACAAAGCTCCTGAGGTGCAATGAGTTGACAGTTCTCAGACCACATCCCCAGGGGCAACGCTCACAGCTCCAGAGCCACAAGCAGATCTGGATGTTGCCACCCAGCACAGACCAGTGCCTGGCTCCCTGGGCTGCCTCCCACCCCATCCCAGCTTCTCCTTCACCCAAAGCCTCCTTTCCCCTATGGCTGCCTGTCCTGGGGGCTGCTGCTGGCCCTGGAGCCCTGCCAGGTCCCCCAGCCATGGCCAGGGCAGCTCTGGCACCGCTTTGCCTTGCCGACGAACAAATCCTTTGCTGGGCAGCTGAGAGGCTCCATGCAGCATCCAGCTCTCCCCTGGCCGCTTCAGCTGGTTAAGGCATATGGGCAGATAGGATTAATGCTGCCGGCATCGGGGAGATGCTGGCGGCCTCGCATGTCCCGCTGGGGATGTGTCCCCTCTCTGACTGGGCTGCTCCCAGCTCCGTCTCCCCAGCCTGCATGCTCCTGGAGATGGCAAGAGCTGCTGGTCCCAGTCCCTCTCCAAAAATCAGTCCCAGGGGCTATTTCTTCCTCTTGGACCTTTGCCAGTGTCTCTCTGAGGGGATGCCCAGGAGCATGTTGTGAGGCCCCACGTCTGGGACAATAATTCCCAGCCCATAATGGATCCTCCAGCGACCCACACCCACCCTGTATCCCACCTTTTGGGGCTGTCCTCCCCTTGGGTCTCCCTGCACCATGGCATAGCCCTTGCAAATATATAACCCATCCTGTCCCTGTGTCCCCCCACTCACTCCACGCCGAAACGACCTCCAGCAGCCCTGCGCCCGGACCGTGGGACAGCCCCGGCTCCTGCCCGCGCCGGGTCCCCCTGCCCCCATGAGAGACCCCCCTTCGCTCAAATCCATTACGGCTGCCTTGTCTCCCCCCAGCCTTTCAGCGGAGGGGCTTTTGCTGGCGAAACACAGACATGGCTTGGCCGGCAGGAGACACGGCCGCATTGTGCGGCCGCTAATGCTAAGTGACTGCTCCTTTGTGCGGCTGGAAGCGCCGAGCACTCGGCAAATGCATGGGAACAGCTCTGGCTTACAATGGGGTGCAGCCAGGAGCAACCTCAAAGCAAACATTGACTTAAAAATCAGTGTTAACCAGGCAGGCACGCCAGACCTCTTGGGAAATACAGCCCCTGCCAGCACTACGCCTTTGTTGCCGGAGGCAAAGCCCTGCCAGGCTGGGACAGAGGTGGTTGGTAAAGGTGGCTTTGATGGAGCTGGTGGCATCCATTCCTGGTCCTAGAGATGCAGCGTCACTGTCGGCAGCTGGCTGGGACAGCGGTGCCACCGGGCGTGGGGAGAGGCAAAGGGTATTTTGTTAACCTAAGCACCCAGCCCGGGAAAGAGGGACTGAGGAGCTCAGGTTGGGGTTTAAAGGATCCCACCAGAAAGAAAAGAAACCAGGGGTGTGCCACTCCATGGATGCCCCTTGAGAAATTAATTTTGGGTTGCATAGTTACACCCTTGGCACTTTTTATAAAGGAGAGTCCCCCCTCCCCGCCTGCACAGCTCGTTTCCAGCCGCCTCACAAGTCGTGATCTCTGTGATGATTGTAGCGAGGTCGAGGTCGCAGATCTGTGCTCGGGTTACCCAGCACAGCGAGGTATGCCCCAGCAGCCCGGGTGCTGGCATGCAGCCTGGAGCGGCACTGACTTCTGCTTCCCACAGACAGACATCCAGAGGTGCGGACAGACATGCAGAGAGCCCTCACACCCCCATGGCTCCCCAGTGAGAGCTCGGCTCATTTCCTTGCAGATGACTGTACTGCACCTCTGTCCCCTCAGAGGGGCTGCTCTAATTGAAGAGCGAGGAAATAACTGCGCCAAGACCACGTGGGATGCACGATTCAAACAGTGCACGACATTTCCTTATGGCTTCTGAAGTGCGGTGAGAAAACTGGACACCCAGCCTGCTCCAGAGCACAAGAAAGGGTGCCCAGCCTGCTCCAGAGCACGACAGTGGCACTCGACCTGCCCCAGAGCTGGGCTGTGCACGCACTCAGCGCTGCCGGCTCGGAGCAGCACAGGGCTGGATGCTGGGAAAGGAGATGTTCTCCCAGCCAGGCCTCCAGCCTCTGCACAGCCACCTCGATCTCCCTCTCTGCCCTCCAGAGAGGGTTTCAGAGAGCCAAGGGGAGGGTCAGTTGAAGTGAGAAGGTGGGAGGTGGATGGGGTGGACCAGGGCGGTGAGCATCGCCAGCATCAGCCCGATGTGGCCGGGCACAGGGGGTACAGTGGAAGGTGCACAAATGCGCACTGGGAATAAGGCTCCGTTTCCGGGAGGGATGAGACAGCTCCAAGGGCAGCTTGCCACCGGGATGACTTCTCACAGGACGCTGTGGCTTCCCCACCTCTCACAGCCTCTAATTCAGGTGGAGCGTGCGGCTCGGAGCCGCGCTCTGCTGCACGTCCCAGGCTCGGCGCTGACGCTGCCGAGCAGCATTTGTGGCCTTGTGCAATACCCACGTCATGCAGGGTGACCTCGCGCAGGTGTCGGAGGACATCCACAGCACTGGCTGGATGCCTGGCTGGGGAGGGAGCTGTGCGTGCTCTCCATCCTCAGGTTTTCCGCAACCACCCGTCCCATCCGCCGTGGGAAAAGGTGGAAAAGCACTGGAGCATCAGCCCTGGATAATCCTACATACGGGTGGACAGGACATGGCAGAGGAGAGGCTGTGGGGACAGATGTGGGGACAGAGGTGGCCTTGGTGGCACCATGCCCATGGAGGACACAGGCTGTCCCGACGAGGGCAGCCGGCACAGCCGCGGTTTTGGCCACTGCCACAGCACGCTGCCAGCAGCGTCGGCTCCCAGCAAGGGAAGCACGAGGGCATCCCAACAGCACCGCCTGCCACTAATGACAGGCCGGCCAGCTAATTACAGAGGGCAACAAATAAAGCATGCAAACAAAGCTTAAGTATTAGGTCAGCTCGAGGGAGCTGGGAGGTCGGCTGTGGGGCAGGTCCCGTCCAAGAGGCACTGCGGAGGCACCCTGCCCTCCCCTGCCCGTGGCCCCGGGGGGCTGCGGAGGCACGTGTGGAGGGCACAAGGGCAGTGACACGGGGCGGCAGGCGAGCCACCCGCCAGCGAGGAAATGCTGTGCTGGGAAAGCAGGGAATAAGAAAGCTGGGATGGACAGGGACAGTCTTAGAAGCTGTCGGCTGCCCTAAGCTTGGCTCGGGGCCAGCGGGGTCCCTGCGGAGTTCATAGAGCCTCTGCCCACAGTGAGTTTCCCTGCTCTGTGGCTCTTTTGGGACAGAAAAGCCGTGCAGGGAACCAGGCAGCAGGTGACAGGATGGGGGTGAGGACGGAGGGCGTCCCCGCGGCCGGGGCCCTGCTGCGGTGCCTGCCTGCTCCCCTCTCCGCCACTCGCCCTTAGGGGTGGATGTTCAGGGGCCCAGATCTGCGGTGCCGGTGCCTGGGTCTGCCCCTCCCGCAGGCACCGGGCAACACAGCCGCGGAGGCCAGGGAAGGGGCAGCTCCCAAATGCGGTAGGAAGGGAGAAGGATGGGACGGGCGGCGCCTTGTCCCGGGGCGGCCGGTGGGATGGGGGGGAGCAGCTGGGGGACCCCCACGCCGTGCTGGGGCGGGGCGCCGGAGGGACGTCGGCGTTTCCCAGGAGGGGACGGCAGCCACAGCCCGGGGCCGGGGCCGGGGCCGGGGCCAGGGCCGCCGGGCACTGCTCGCCGCCCGCCCCCGACGCGGAGGCCGCCCCGGCGGCCCGGCCCGGGAGGCCCCGCCCCTCTCCCCGCCCCTTTCGTGACAACTGTGTCCCCGCCCTGCCGTTGCATCACGGGCGCGGCCCCGCCTCCCGGAGTACCCGGATGAGGCAGAGCCGGTGCCGGCGGGCGATGCTGCGGCTGTGACAGGGGATGCGCCCCGGTGAGTGGCTGCGGGCGGCGGAGGTCGGGGATCCCCGCGGTGGCCGCCAGCCGGCCCGGCCCGGCGGGGGGTGGGGGGGCACGGGGAGGACGGGAGGGGGACGCGGCCGCGGCAGGGGGGGCGCCCCTCGCGGTGCCGGGGGCTGCGGGCCCCGCACCCCTCCGCCGATTGGCTGCAAACTGACAACGGGGCAGGTCCCGCCCTCCCCCGCGCGCCGTTGGCTGGCGGCGCAGCCCCGCCGCCTCCCATTGGCGAGAGCGAGTGCCTGTCACTGGCCGGCCCGGCTCGGCCCTGCCCTCCCGGCCACCGCCCTGCGCGAGCCGGTTCCCCCCCCCGCCTCCGTCGCCTCCTGAGGGGCTGGCGGGCAGCCCGGGGCCGGGGGCCGCTGAGGCCGCGGCAGCGCGGCGTGGGGGTACGCGGAGTCCGGGCACCCCTTCCCGCCGGGGCCGGCCGTGCCTGCCCGGGAGCGGCGGCCTGCGGGGGAAAACCCCCTTTTTAAAGGTATTTCCAGCTGAGCGTGAGGGAAGGAGCCATGTCTGGTGTGTAACTGCCTTCCCGCGGGCAGGCTCGGCGGCGGAGCGCGGGTTTGCCTTAAAGCTCCTGGTTTTGGGCCCCGAGCTGCCCGCTCTCTGGTGGGCGCTGGTGGTGCCCGGGCTGTGGGCGCCCGCCGTCGGCGGGCCCGTAGGAAGGAAACGCGTTTATTTATTGCACCATCGCGTCTGGCTTCCCCTCGTCACGCCTCATCGCAGAGACGGACGTCGGCCCGTGAACGCTGAACGCTGTGAACGAACGTCGGGTTGTGGCAAGCCCGGGTCAGGGTATCTGGTGGCTGACGGGGAGGGAAGGCGGCTCCAGCGGCTCTAGCGGCCCCACGGTGCGCTTCTGTGGCAAGGGTCAGAGCAGAATTGCAGAATTTGGATGCGTTAAGCCAAAACTGCCCAAGCTGCGGAGCCCGTCCGGCTCCTGAGCTGTTCCTGGCTGCCCTCAGGTCTGCAGGCGGGTGGCAGGCGAGGTGACTCACCCCCAGGTCTCGGCTTTCCCGGGGCCGTGGCAGTCCCTCCCTCGTGTGATGTGCGGTAGGGGAGGACACTTGCTTTCCTTGCTCTCCGCTTAAATGCGGTGGGCTGTGCTCCCTGTACGTCCCCGCGCTGCCCCGGGGAGGAGGACAGCCAGGACAGCTTTGATGGTGGTGAATTGCCTTTGACTTCACTTCGTCCTCAGAGCGATTTCCGAACGCAAAGGGACTTAACCGTGTGCCTGTGCAGAAACATGCAGCAGAGTAATTCGGTGACTTGCCTGACTGTCATCGGGGAGCACGGCTGCTCCCTTTACAGTCACTGTGCCTCCTTTGTAGATGGCTTTGTCCCAGAAGGTTTTATTTTTCCGTCATCCGTCCCCAGTCACTGATGGGAAGCTGGACATATGATTTGCCTCCATTCTCATAAAATACTTGGTAGATCTGATGCCTAGGGTACATCTCTATTGAATATTTTTCAGTAATTCTGTGAGAGTTTTTCCTCTGAGGTTTTTATCGCCTCCCTCTCAGCTTAGTGAGTCCTGTTGTATTTCGTACAAACATGACCAAACTCGAACAGTCCCTGCCTCGTACTCACAGTTTGATGAGTTTGACCCGAATTGCAGCAGACGTGCCGTAAAGGATGAACACATCTGACACAAGAGGAAATACATTATTAGAGTTGGACTTCAGTTAAGTAACTTCCCGTTAATGCATCTCTCTCTCTCTCCTTCCTAGGGAGGAGGAGAGCTGTCCTCACCTACCCGCAGCCCAGCTTCATTGCGCTCAGCCAGTTTGCACTGGGAGTATTTGGTGACTCAGGGCTTCTCTCTTCCCTCTGAAACTATCTTGACTTGGTCACGAGTGCAGAGAGGCGGAGGGCGCTTTTGGATGCCTATGGTGTTTATCGCCCTGAGAGGTGGTTAAATATGTGAAAACACAGTAGAAGAGTTCCTTGGATGCTTAAGCAAATTTTTTTCTCTCCCCCCAAAACAATTCCTAGACACCACGGAGGGTAGGTGGCCTTGTCAAGGTCAGTGTTTTGTTAGAGATATTAGTAACTGTAAGAGGAAGGAGCTGTCCCAGGGCAGAAAAGTGACTAGGAGGCTTTTATATTTATTTATTTATATTTAAATTTGATGTGTTAGCAATGTGACTGCACAGGCATGCTGGTTCATAGTGCCAGTTAACTGCGGTTGTACGGGATAAGACAGGTGTGGGTAAGTAGTGTGTTTTTTGGATTAATAGTGTTAGGTCTGCCCTGGAAGAGATCCTGTGTCTTGCTTTCAAACCCAGACCTGGCTGGGTTGTGTATTTATGTTGTATACATGGAGGCAGAGCCCAGGCATTCTCCTTTTGCTTCGCACATGTGAAGATTTGATCCTGCGTGTCATTGGGAGTTAGAGAGGAGAAGGTATGTGTTCAGAGGATAGTGATTTAGTTTCCTTCCCCCCTCTTCAGGGTAAAGCCCTCTTTCCCCCCCCGCCCCCCCCCCCCCCCCCCGACTCTTTAGAGGTTGCAGACATGTGAGATAATTTCTCATTTGGTGGAGAAGGAAAGAGAAGAGAAAGGAAAAGAAGAAAGTGGAGAGAAAACACAAGACTGATGATGTCTGTGACCTTGGTGCCACAGGGAGTCTTGTCTCTGGAGACATGTCTGGGAGTAGACTACCAAAAAGTACGGCAAAAAAAGTACTATTTATTCCCTCAGTCTATTACAGGTATTTTTGAGAAGCAGGGAAAGTCAGACTACAGAAAAACTATGAAGTGTGTTCAAAGAAAATTGTCTTTTCACTACTGTACTGCACTCATTCATGGGCAAAACGAGACATACCCGTCAAAGCATATTTTTCTTGATATGATTGTGTCCCTTGAGGGCTCTTCTGTTGATACAGCTCAGTAGCAGATTGTGCCCCTTCCCTCTCCTGATCAACGTAGAGTTTGGGGATTTATTTTTAACTCTCATCTTGTTAAGTGCTTACTGAAGAGACCTAAGGCCCTCTCTGTTGATGGCTGGCCTGTGGCTACCTTTTGGGTAGTATTTTTCAAAACCATTTTCCCCTCCCTGGCACTGGTAGAACTTCAGAGATGTAAAAGCAACAGAATTCACTCCTCTTGGAAGAAACCTGTGCTAAGTGCTTTTCCCTTTAAGTTTCTTGGTCACTTGTCATTCTGCAGTGTCCAGAAGCATCTTAGCCCTCTGGCCACCGCCTTTCCAGGGAATGTCATCATCGGGATGGTATTAATTGCTGAGATAATAGGGAGGCCCAAGGGACGTGTATGCTATCATTTGTCGCAAGTTCTTTGCTGTGCGTGTCATAAGCTTTCAGATAAATTCGTTGCTCTGGGTAGGATCCTCTGTAATTTTTTAAGGTTTAAAGAGAAACCAGGCAACTGTGAGTTCGAGAAGATGCAAGCTGGGTGGATAGTCTCCAGAGGTGGTGAGTGGGTGTGCAGGCACGTGGCAGCTTCTGCCAGCTGTCAGCCTCCATTGTAGAGTCAGGATCAGTGCTCCTGGTGCTCATCAGATCTCACCGACTTTCCTAAGAGGTGGTTTTCCAGAGAGCAGAGACTGAGGCAGGGAGAAGCATATCCTTTTCATAGCCTTATTTTCCTTCTCAGTTTGCTGTTTACTCCGCACCCTTCTGCTCTGTGTGGATTCATCCCTCTGGGGTTCCCGGGTATGGAGCTGGGAGCAAACTGTTCTCGTGGTCAGGCCCAGGTTGTTCTGGGACATGCATGTCTCCAGGGGCTTTTCCTTCATCTCTGCAGATACTGAACCTGCATCAGGAGCACCAACCTCTTCAGGTTTTCCTTTTTAAGGCGCTTCAGTAGTGTTACTTGGGAACAAATAGAGGTTGGATGTCTTAAACGTCCCATGTTTGTGAAAGGGATAAATGTTTTTTTAATACTAAATTCTGTTGCCTTTGGTAGTTGTAGCTTGATTTCTGAAAAGAGGTTTCTTGCATCAGTACCTTTCTGCTGGTTTCAAGGCTTGCATCCCAGTGCTGGCTAACTCATCAAGGGTTTTTTTGCCCCACTGGATATCGTATATTCACAAGGTGTGTGAGTCTTGGCCATGTGGTGTAAAGCGTACCTGTTTTATTTGATTAATAAGGCCGATTCCACAAGAGGCTGTTAAGATAACCCAACACCATACAGTAAAGCCTTGTTATCTTAAAGGCTTTTAGTCTGAACCTGGCACAAAGTTCCTGCAGGTAGGATTTGGTTATCTTCTGCCTCCTGTGCTGTCCAAATTGGAAATGCAGGATTTATTATTACAGCAGAGGAAGGAGTGTTGTGCTGACGCTGTGCTCTGTGACTTTCTTTTTTTCCTGAAAGCTCATATGCTGATGTTGTAAGAGGCGAGGAGGTATTTGTTGTGGTTCACCCGAGAACATTCAGTTCAAAAATAGTATTGCAGGAAAAGACAGAGGTTCACTTTCCGAAGCAGCAATGGATGCAGGCAGCCTTCCAAAACGCGTATGAAAGTGCCTCCAGCTCCTATTTCAGGATGAGAAAAACAAGCACAAATTGATTGGTGAAATCTAATCCATGGCTTTTGTTTGTTTGTTTTCCATATTCTAATAAGTGAAAGACAATGCAAATTTGCTTTGATTTTTGGCTGGAGTGCTCAGGTTCCTTTGCTTTGAATCCTGATTGGGTTTTGGAAAAAAAATCCGGAGCTTTAGAGGTTTTTGGGGTTACCTGTTGGTTCTTGTGGTTTGAGAAGGTGAAGAATGGTGGAAACAAGATTTCTTCTGCTTTTCTGTGAGTGAATCAGCATAAAATGGGAAGAGGAAGAAGACCTGGTTGCTGACAGTCCTTCCTGCTCTCCATGGCAGCTCTGGACGGTGCCAGCACTCAACGGCAGAGTCATTCCCTGCAAAAAGGGGGATGACTGCGGCAATTACATGGCACTTGGCAGTTTTGGGGACTCTGATAGCCAGAATAGGTTGTTATCTCGAGAACTGGAGGCCAGATGTGAGCTTGGCAGAATTTCTTTATCAAGTCCTATTTTAGGTGGTTACTTGTTTAATTCCAAAGGTCAATGGACATTGCATTGCCTTCGGTGGTGGGGCAGCAAAGCATAGATGGGGGAGTCTTAGCACTGTAGTTTGTCACATTTGAGTGGCCTTGCTTTGCTTAATTCTTCGTGTTTGGTGTCTGAAAATATTGGGCAAACAGGATTGTCAGGAAGAAAGCTGGTGGCCTACGTGCAGAAAAATGACCTGTTCATGAATTTGAAATAATATTCATTCACTTTGTATGGCAAATATTTATAAGCCAGTTTTAAATGGGAGAATGTGGGGTGATTAAAATCAGGAAGAATGGTTTATCCAGCCACTTGAGATGCCGCAGGTACGTCCTGGGTGAATTGCAGCTGCCTCCGAGCAGTAGTCGAAGTCATTTTGGACGTGCTTCTATAGCTCATCCTTACCGCGATGCGTCAGTGAATTGAGTTGACTTTGAGAGTGGGGTTGAGTGGATTCCTGACTGTGGGAAGGGGTGGGTAGAAGTCGAAACATCGTGTTATGTTTCAAGCTTAGTGTTTTGGTCTGATATTTGATCCAAACCCTAGCAGCAGCCTCCAGTCACATGGAGAGCCTGGGAAGCTTTTTTTAAGGTACTGTGTTACACTTCAAGCTGTGTTTGTGTTTTCATGACTTAGCTGAAAGGTGGCTCCATAAAGATTTCAGTTTGGCCTTAAGGATTCCTTAAGCTACTTGAAAAATACTGTCTGCATGTTAGTTTAGTTACTTCTGCTACATGTTGGATTCAGCCTTTGGCTCTTGTAATATCCAGAGGAAACTGAGCATCTCACTTGTAAGGATGCTTTTGGAGGTGGGAAACCAGATTTGTCCTGTACAAAACCCCCTGGATTTAGAGAAGTTCTTAACCTACAAGCTGCATTTTTTTTAGAGTGATCGGAGCGTGGAAAAGCTGTTCCATTTTAACAGTGGAGAGTTACTCTGTCCCGCTGACTGTGTAAGGGGGGGCTTGAAAGGAGCCACCGCATTTTGAACGTAGCTCTTGTTTGAGAGTTGCTTCGGATCCTGGAGTTATGCCCACGTAGCTGAGTTTTCCCAGGGTGCTACGTGAATGCTAAGCTGTGTTGTAATGAATTCGAGTGGGCAGCAGCATAAGCCTGCTCTCATTTTCCCTGGAAGACGCTGCTGCATTGTCTTGTCTGTATCCTGAAAGCCTCAGTGTTGTTTGTCAAAGACTTGATTCTGCAAGTGCCACGTATGCAAAGAAGCCCGTGAATAGGAAGGGCTTGCCGTGCTGGTTCTCAGCTCCTCACATAATGCCCAGAGCCGGGATAACCGGCAACAGGCTGAAGCAAAGCAGTTTTTGTTAAACTCTTGGTATTCCGTGGGCATCCACTCTCCCACACGTGAGATGTTTAAAATTGTCTGGTTATGTTCTGATAACGCCTAGGAGTTGCTTTCTGCCAGGGATATACATATGCTTAGATAGGCCTGTGTTTCTGTGCCATAAATAGAGGGAATGGGCAAAGGCTGGCTGAAGTGAAGTGATTTACTCATGGCCATGTGTGTGCTTGTGGCAGGTTTGGAAGCTGTCTGCATCTTTCAACTCTCAGACTAGTGTTTTGGCCCTGAACCACCTTGTTTGCAGAGTGTGTTTAAGTGTTCTTATCTCTTTCTCTCATCCCCCATGCATGCGAGGGAAAGCAAGTGATGTAACTGTGTACAAAAATGGGGATATGGATGTTGGAGCTTAGTATGGCACGCTGGCATTAGCATCTGGTGTAGGTGTTTATGCAGTGCAGTTAGCAGATCAAAAATCCATGCTGATAGCGTTAGGCATGATGGTAGACATGGGGCGTGGGTAATCATGAACTATCACTTGCTTAACCAAGGCAGGCAAGGGGTGGTACACTTGGAAGAGGTCAGCTTGCTCCCGCGGGGTGGGTTTGGGAAGGAAGAGTTGCTGCCGAGGGGCCTGAGGTACCACAGGGCTGAATCTCCTCCCTCTGGTGTCTAAAAGGGAAGGGTCCTTTGATGGGGGGGGGCGGAATATCCTCTGCATCAGCAGCTGGTGACTCTGTAAGTACTTGTGGGTCCCAGGCAGCCCTTCCTGCTTCTTGCGCAGACTGCCGTGTTTGCAGGGATTCCTCGGATGTTTATTTCCAAGGGTGTGCCCCGTGTGAGCAGACAGGAAGGAGTCTTGGGCCCAGGCGTACCTTATCTCGACCACTTCTAGGAAATGATGCAAGATGCTTCCTTGTGCAAACTTTTCTCTAAACGCATCTTGAATTTTGCTGACGGGTGGCATACTGGCTGTTTACCTTTTGAGATCAGCTCCTCTCCGTTCTGTGCTATGCCTCATTTACTTTGGGGAAAATGTGCTTCTTGCTGATCTAAGCCTGTCCAAGTGCACTGGTTTAGAGCCAAGTGCCTTAGAGGGAAAGGTCAGAAGGCTTTACTGAAGCGGTTTCAGTGAGATCAGTGCAGGACTGATGTTACGGACAGCACGCAGCAGTAGCTGAGCCGAGCTGTTCACCTCTTCCTGGCAATCTGAATTGCAGTTCAAGAGCTGCCTGACGCGTGCCTGAGCCACAGCAGATGTCTGCTCGCCCTAATGCACCCGGCTGCGAAACCGCGACAGTTTGGAAGGTGATTCATGGGCTCTACCTCCACTGTAAACAGTCTTTTGCATAGGACTTATGACTTGTCCCTGTGTTGTGATTAAGCAGCCTTGGTAACAGGGGCAGCAACTGAAGCAAGTACACCCAGAGAAATTTTTATCTGAAGAGGTACAGCAGGACTGAAAATACATGTGCTAGGGGGAATTATAATGGCTCCACATGTATGTTTTAATTTCTCAGTACAGAGCAATGCAGAAAATGAAACATCATCAGTTCTCTCGGGCAGCGTGGAGACCTGATTCATGACAAACTTGCTTCTACAATAAAGCTGTAAAGCTAAATAAACATAAACACAATGTGGGAGTTGGGGTGGTTTTGAGGTGCTTAGCACCCTCTGGATAAATTTGATCTCGTGCCCTTGGATTGTGGCAGCTGCAGTCTCAGCTGAAGATCAAACATGCCAGCTCTGCCTCCCTGTATTTGTGAGCTAAGTGCCAGTCTCTGAAATGAGCCTGTCTGCCCTCTGATGAAAGCATGGGATTGTTTTGTCCCACTTTTAGGTGTCTAAAATGTGGGTCACTGAGATGCAGGACACATTAGCGTGACAATTTTAGGCCTGAAGGGACGGTGTTGGCTATTGATGCCTGTTGGAGTGTGAAAGTCAGGACTTCTAGGTCAGCTATTACTGATTGATTGAGCTTTGTTTAAAGCCTCTGCCTTATATGGAGAAGAGAGTGGTTTCAGCTTATTCTTTTCTGGGTGTTAATAACAGAATTTGAGTCTTGGCTTTTGGGGAGAAAAAAAGATGCCTACACATAAAAGAGTTGCAAGATTGCTTGGGGACAACTCAGAAGTGGTACAAGGTGTGGTGCATCTCCTGGCTGTGGTTGGGAACTGTGCCTATCTGAACATTTCTCTTGGTCCTGCTGTGTATGGCAGGACCATAACCACCACTTCATCATCTTCATCGGCTTCTGAGACCTGGTGTGTGTTGCGGCCTCAAATGTCTTGTGTCCCCCTGGACCGTGTATTGCTCTGTTACTGAGCAGCAGTATAAAAAGTACATGTTGGGTTGCGTTTCTTGCACTGGCTAATAGCCGAGCAGCAATGCAAATGGCATCCAGTGGTCCGAGCAGCCGAAGAAAGGAGGTCCTCATCCAGAGAGCGTGGTCCCCCTCCTTTAGCGTGGGAAGCTGGTCCTCTGAACACCTCCAGGCTGGAAGCGCTGTTGTATGACATGACCATGTAATTTTATGAGAGAAGCTGATCTTTCTTGTGTCTGTTTGAGAGGACAGAGGGAGCAAAACTATGTGGATAACTTCTATTACCTGCATGTTTTACACAAAAGCAGGAATTAGCTAGGACTCAACATAGGAAGAGTAAATTGAATTTTAATCTCCACAGCACAGCGTGTTAGCGGTTGACCCCAGAGTGTTTGTCCTCATTCATTACGTGCCTTTGCAGCTGTAATAGGAGTTGTAGTGTGCATCGCTGTGTTGGTTACAGGAGGCAAAATCTCTTTAAGAACATTTTACGAACAGAAGTGGAAACTGTGATAGCTGAAAATTCTAATATCCTTATCAACTGTGGTTCTAAGTGGGCTTGTGGCATCAACTACTGTTTCAGTGGCAGGTACAAAATACAGCCAAAATTTCGGTCTCATTTCAGGCTGCTGCACGAGCATTTCCAGAAGCTGGATAAAATTACGTTGCTTGTTGCAGCAGGTCTCTGTGCTGAATGATGCTTGTTAGGGATCGTTAACATCCCGTGCGCGGGTGCCAAGTCTGGATGCCGCTGTCAGAAAGGCCGTGGCGATGAAGCCCAGTACTTAGGGGCAGTTTCGGGGACGATCTGCCTGTCTATGTATTCTGAGTGTATTCTTATGTTTGTATCCTGCAGGTCGTATTGATCATGGACAGTGAAGAAATCCCGACTTTTTCGAGTCCAAAGGAGGAAACTGCGTATTGGAAAGAGCTTTCCTTGAAGTACAAACAAAGGTACTGTTGTAGATTTGCAGGCTGGATTTGGTTCTTAATGACCAGAACATTGTTTAATCTATTTCTCTGCAAGGCTACACCAGGATGGGTATTAGATATTTTAGAAAGAATCTCTGCATTTCCAGCTTTAAAATTTCCAAGCTTGTGGAAGCTGAGTGGTTTTTGCACAGCGTTACCATGCCATGAACTCCAGGCTATGTTTCAAGCATGTTTGAGCAAGAGCAGAGCCCTTTTGCGATCATGTGCATCTCTGTATAATTAAAGTACTGCCTTAAGTAGTATCTTGACGTTTTATCATAAGAAGGTGCCTTTGGGCTTGCCTTGTATCATTACTGTTCCCTCGAGCTTCTTGTAGTTGAATTACTGGTATGAAAAGTGTCTGATTTGGTGTCTGCTGCAATTTATTGAAGTGTATTGTACCTCGTAGTCCAGCCTGTACTGGTGCTTTGCATCTTTTAGGGAGCACAGGGCTTTTTGGTTACCAAAAACAACAAGAGAGGTTGTTGTCTTGAGTAATGCTGTGCTTCTTGTGGGAGTGGGGTTTGTTTGGTGTTTTTCTGGAGTGGGGGGCATTGGAGGCTCCCAGTTTATTTTCTTTGGAAAGCTTTCCTTGCATTCAGTGTTACTCATGTGCAATTGAGATGAAGCCAGTTAAAGCTCTCTCAAGACCAAAGAGCCCAAGATGCAAGTTGCTTTTCTGTTTGGTTTTGGTATTTTTTGGGGGAGGGGGCTTGGCATGTGGAGGGGCCTGTCCATATGGAGAAACCTAAGCTCATTTGGGGTGTCAGAAAATTGTCTCTTGGACACCAGTAGATCTGTTGTTTCCTAAAACCTTGTTAGTTTTCTCTGCTGCCTAGCAGAGAAAGAGCTCAGCTTTACCATACGTAAAAGCTCTTTACTCCTAGAGCTGAGCTGTTACGTATGGTAAAGATGCAGATTTAATAAGCAAAGTATGTGGCGTGGCTACTTCTAGTGTTTAATAACTTGCAGTAGTATAAGGTAGGTATATGCTGGCTTCCTGCTGCAGTGGTCAATAACCCTAAGATTCAAACCCTCACACTTTTCAAGAACCTTAAATTTCCAGGTAGTGCAGAGGTCCAGAAACTGTTGTTCTCTCTTACAGGTTTTGACCAAAACCAGGTTAAATGTTTGTTTAATTCATTGACTCTGTCCTCCTAGCAGTGAAATATAATGGAGTACAAAGTGGTTGTCAGACTCCCATGAATCCTGTAAATAGCTTTGATACAAGTTTGTATTCACACATGCATTTAATGTAGCTGTTGGTTTGATGTAAGAGAATTAATTTCCTTCTATAGCTAAGCTTAATGATGTAATTTCTCTATTTCCCATTTTTCTTTTTCCCCTTAGAGGTATATGGATGATACTGAAGTACTTCAAAACTCTTGTTTTTCCAGCTTATTATTTTAAAAGAGCTGTGGATTTTGTTTTAACTTGGGAGATGCTGGATTTTCAACTGATTAAATCCTCTCCTTACAGCTTCCAGGAAGCTCGTGAAGAGCTGGCTGAATTTCAGGAAGGAAGCAGAGAATTAGAAGCTGAGTTGGAGGCACAGCTAGTGCAAGCTGAGCAGAGGAATAGAGATTTGCAAGCAGATAACCAAAGACTGAAGTATGAAGTGGAAACATTAAAGGTAGGTCTTTTCTGTAATAGCATTGCCTCTTCTTACAGATATGTGTTGGATCTCATTTTAGATTGTCTGGTCTGTTCTTGGTCACTGAATATCCAAATGAACTAAAGGAGTTGTCTGTTTAAGATCCAGACTTGAGTATGGCATGTACTCCAAATAAGGCCAGCAACTTACCAGGGAAACTTCTGGCAGAATTTTTCTTGTTCATGTTATGAAACTCTTGTCATGGAGTTTGTGCTTGTTTGTCTGAATTCTCTAGGCTTTGCCAAGTAGTAGCTTTATTAGTTACACAGGCAACATCAGCATAGCAACAGGGCGGACAACACAAGTATGTTTGTCAGACCCACTGTGTTATCATCTTTCTTTGCCTACTAGTTTTTTGCCCAGAAGGTCTCCTTGGTTTTATGAGACCTTAAAGAAAGCTGAAGATGGGTGATTTGTGCACATCTTTCAGAGAGAATCTCTTAATTCTTTCTTAACAGCCATATCTGTGGAGACAGGATTGCATAAGGATCTGCATATGCAGAAGGTGACTTTTAATTGATGCCTTTATGTTAACAAGTTCTTGTTTCTTTTGGAATCTTGGAAAAGCATCATTTTTGGTAGTCTTGGGTTATTTTAGTGAAGGCAAAGGTTGGAAATTTACCCAGGGGAAATAAAATTTATGGAATTACTTGTTCGCGTATCCAATCCCAGCTATATCTGTAAGGTCAGTACATGTTTTGTAAGGTCAGTACATGTTTTGTAAGGTCTGTACATGTTTTATAAGGTCAGTGGTTTTTTCATAAGCCCCTATCTGTACCCTCAGAGCTTGTGAGAGTGTGTTTGGGAATGAATTCTTCCAGTCTTTCGAAGATGAGCTTGTGGCCCTGGAGGTTTTGTAACAGATTTCAGTGGCTCTCATTTTTGCTAATGGAGATGTCAGACAAGTTCCTGAAACAGTGTGGCTATTGTCAAGGGAGAGGCACCAAAGGGGAGGCTGTGCAGTTAGGTTTCTCTCTGGCTTCCTAGATGTTTGAGGCTGCAGAGCAGCTGTTAGTGCAGGCTGTTGGGAACAGATGCAGGGATGCATCTCTGAGCAGCCAGCTGTGTCGTGGCGAGATGTCTGCACAGTGCAGCGTTTGTGATTTTTATGCTGTGTCCAGTTCTGATGTTCAGAGTGTGTTCCTTCTACCTCTCCAGTTTTTGCTCTGTATTACCAGCAATACCACATCAGCAGACTGCAGCAAGTATGTTACTTTCTTTGTCTCATTTTACTACTAATGACTTGGAGAGTGTATGCGAGTGATATTTATCTCGCTACTTCTTTCTTTCAGGAGAAACTGGAGCACCAGTATGCACAAAGTTACAAGCAAGTGTCGTTGTTAGAGGATGACCTGAGCCAGACACGGGCCATTAAAGATCAGCTGCATAAGTATGTGAGGGAGCTGGAGCAGGCCAACGATGACTTGGAACGTGCAAAGAGGTGAAGGCTGCAAACCTCTTCTTTCCTTAAAGCTTTCACTAGATCGTTTCTTTACTACTCAGATTGATCATTTTATTATTCTTTAAAAGGGAAAATAATGCACACTCAGAAAACTCCAAACTCCAAACAAACCCCAAGACACTTCATTCTTTGAACAGTGCAGTTTACCCTTGGAGTTCACCTCCATCAGCTGGTAGCACTACGAGACAGCAAGAAAGTGCTTCGTGTTCCTGTGAGAAACAAGCAGTGCAAGCAGGCTCAGAGCAAGCCAGGCCAGAGCACTGCTTTTTATACTACCAGCTAGGTGACTCTTATAATATATTTGCGATCCTTGTAGCTCAAAGCCCCTTTGAAGTAAGAAGCTAATGCTTTACATAGTCCCTTTTAAATAAAACAGGTCAAAGGAGTCTCCTCTTCCCTTGCATAACAGCTTAATGACTGTAGGGAGCAAATGTGTCCTGTATAAGTGCATAAAATGAACAGGCTGCTGTTAGAAACACCCACTTTTGAGGTAGGTCATGCTTCCGTTTTGCTGAATGGGAATTTTGCCATTGATTCAGTGGGACCAGGAATGAGCCTCTGGCTATCTGGCAAAAAGATCTGAGAGCTGAGGCCGTGTTTCCACAAGGCTCTTAACCTCATGACTAACTTTTGACACACATGAGTTATCCCACTGAAATCATGGAACGAACTGGGTCTTAGGTAATACCCCAGTGCCCTGCTTTCTGCGCTCACTGGGCTGTTGCCTGTCCAGAGCTCTGGAGAGTACAGCACCACCTGAGCTAATGCACTGATTAAATACATGGCTTTGGAGCATGGCTTGGGAAAAATGGAGATGGGTGTGCTGGATTGGCTCTTTCCCAGCTCTTTGGTACATCTCTGAGAGCCAGATGCTATCATGTTCTTTTCATCTTATTCCCCTGCTTCTTGGGAGTTTATTAGTCCTTTGTAAGAAGCATTTCCATAGCTTCCAAATTACTAACTTGAACGTAGACCCTGCTAACATTTTTCTTCTGTTAAGGTTTTGAATACGCTTTTATGTTGGCTGAGCTGAAGAACCTAATATTCTGGATTTTGTTTCTAGGGCAACAATAGTTTCATTGGAAGACTTTGAACAAAGGCTGAACCAAGCTATTGAGAGAAATGCATTTTTAGAAAGTGAACTGGATGACAAGGAATCGTTGCTAGTTTCTGTACAGAGATTAAAGGATGAAGCGAGAGGTATGGCTTGCTTGAATAGTTCTGTGTCTTGGCACATTGTTGGCTTGCTAAGAGAGACATGTAGCAACCAAAGCTCATGTTTATAGAAAGCCTCACATAATGAGACTTGAACTGGATGTGTAATGTAAGCATTAGGTATTACTAACAGTATGTTCTCTATTCTTTGTATGTCCAACATAGCTAAGAGGAAAAATTTCCTCATGTAGGGCAGAATTAATATCAGATTCATTCAGGATTTTTAACACAGGTGAGTACAAAAATACTATGTTCCACAGATGTAATAGAATTGAGGAAGTGTGCTTCAAAAGTTCCCACTCGCTGTGGTTTTATGCCTTGTATAGGAAGGGAAAGCACAGGAAATTACAGGGAAATAAATGATAAATGGTTAAATAACTTTCTTTAAAAATCCTGTCTCCTGTCTTCTTTCTAAACCTCTTGGAAATTGCCTGGTTTATTTAAGATATTCCAGTAAAGACTGTGGTTAGACCTGTGGGATCAGAGATGTTTGGGATAGAGTTCTGGGATATGATTAGGAGTTGGGAATTCCCCAATGGATTTGACATTGAGGATGCTGGGGAAACATTTTTGTAATGGTTGGTGGAAACTGATGTCTCTAATAGTGGGGATGATCTGCTCATAAGCCTGTACCTGCCATTAATGTAGTTTAGAGATTAGTGGTTTTCAACTTTGTTTCCCAAGTGAAGCTTTCTCAAATAATTCCTCGCTTAAGGGCTAGACCTGAGTGTAAGACAACACACTTGACAACAGGCTGGGATTTTTTGTTGTTGTTCTCCTTTGTGAACCTCTTTGAACCAAGTTTGTGCCGCACAAATTGAAAGCCTCTATTGGAAGCACAGGGTTTTTATAATAAATATGAAAAGGGAGATTAAGTATTTTGTGAGGAAATATATGTATTGTAATTTGGGGTTAGGGCAGTAATACTGGAAAAAGCAGCAAAACCTAGGGGACTGTTTTCTAGTGCACTGGAATGATCGGCAAAAAAGACATCTTGTTTCTTGGATGAGTCATTTGGAAATTTTTAGCACTTGTTAGGGTAGCAAAGCTACATGTTATTCCCCCTGACAGCAAGCAGGAACACTAGCCGCTAAAAGAACTGATATGGTGTCAAACTCAAATATAACGTTTCTGATTGAACAGCCATAAATCCTCTTCTAGGAGCCCAAACAGATTTTCATTTCAGCTGTGCTGTTTTACTTAAAATCAGTTCTAAATATTTATGATAACTTAAAAGCTGTAATGTACAACTAATTTTGCTCTTGCACGTTGTACCAGATTGAGGCAAGGAATAAGAGGTCTGTGAAAGTTTAAGTTGCTCTACCCAAAAAGGAAAAACCCTCTTGTATTGTTTATTTGCATCTAGTCCCTTCTAAGGATTTTATGGATTCATTGCTGAGCTGTGCTGGATGCTCTTTGTAGCAAATATGTGTGGAAGTGGGAGGGGACAAGGTAGAGGTAAGCAGCAGTCTGGAGAGGAGGTGAGAAGAAAACATGGGTTTCCTAATTTCCAGTCTCTTTCCCTGTTGTTTGGACTACCCAGCATCTCCAGTCTGCTCTTTTACTTGTTGAGGCATCAAGAAAATAGATACAACCCTTTGACTGTCTTTGGCTAGTGTGAAGTCCTGTGGTTTATTAACTGGAAGCATAATGTGGGGAATTGGAAACACAAGAATAGGTCATTCCTCCCTTTTCCAACTTCTATTTGAGCAGGAGCTGAATGTAGTTCAGCAGGCATTTGTGACCAGCTACAGTTTTTGTAACGCACTTTGCATGGGACTCACACTACAGATGGGGAAAAATACTGAGGGCTAAGTCACCTGCCATGCTCGCTCGGACCTCACAGCTCTCTGGTCCAGGAAGGGCTCTCTTTGCTGCCCCTCTGCTCCCTGCTGTAATGGGAAGTGATGGTATTGGGCTGTGACTGCTCTGAGGTGGGGTCCTCGCTGCTGAAGAAAGCCAGCAGCAGGCAATTAATACAGGGTTGTTGCAAAGTGTCTCATCCTCCTCCTTCCCAAATGAATAGAGAGAGTGTTTGTTAGAGAAATCAGTTGCTAATATGTATTTTTGTGTTTGGGGTTTTTTTTGTCTCTCAACCCTTAGACTTACGGCAAGAGTTAGCAGTACGGGAAAGGCAACAAGAAGTCACCCGAAAGTCAGCACCCAGTTCTCCGACTCTAGACTGTGAAAAGATGGATTCAGCTGTCCAGGCGTCTCTCTCCTTGCCAGCTACGCCCGTTGGAAAAGGATCAGAAAATAGTTTTCCTTCCCCAAAAGGTATAATTCATAGAAACTGTGTCTAGTTGTTTGACAGTATGTTCAGCTTGTTAACAAACAATTTCAGACTAGGTGCTTGTTAGTGAACTTGAAGTAAATGTAGGTACGTGTGGATCCCACGTGCATTGCATAAGGTGTGTTTAAATCCTGGGGCAGCATCAGGTGCGTTTAAGGAGTATAATGAGTAAATAGCACGGAAAAGAAGGACAGTGAAGCTTAGATACTGCTTTTGGGGGGGTGGGGGTTTGCACTCTGCAGCAGATGCCTGCAGTAGAGCACTGAAGACATTTGGGATTGCAGGGAACTGCAGTGACTAATATTTCTGTTTAAATGTAGAGTAGCAGTGGTGGGTAAATGATGGTCAGTAATTCTGACAGTCTAGAGTCTCTGTTACCACACATACTTTTCAGTATGTGTGCTAACTGTGAGGCAGCAGGATGTTAGTCCAGTTCCCTTCCCCATCTGGAAGGCTGTGGACAATCACAAGGATTAATACATTATTTTTCAAATTAGAAAGAGTAGATTCCAGAGGAAGCTCTGGCTGGATTAGATGGATTGCAGGCAATAGCCTTGCAGATGGAGAGTGCATGAACTCTGCGTGTAGGTCTAATGGGAAAGAGGGCAGTGGACAGGAATTAAGCTTTTTCATTTTTCCATGGCTAGGGATCATGTAGTCTGTGTGTTATTGTGGGGTATGAAGAGTCTGCAGTAGGGTTTTAGATTTACCTTTTTATGTAGAAGTTGATTTATTAAATTAAAAAGAAAAAAAAAAAAAGAACTGTGGAGGAGTGGAGCATATAACAAAATGTGTCTGTGTTTGTAGCTATACCAAACGGATTTGGTACCAGCCCCCTTACTCCTTCAGCTAGAATATCTGCACTCAACATTGTGGGAGATCTGTTACGGAAAGTGGGGGTGAGTGCTCTGAACTACAGTATTCCTAGCTCTCTGCTGCTGTCACTGAGCTTTCATCCTTGTACGCAGTTACAACAAGGCCTTGGCCCATGCTGAATACATGCTGTAGTTTCCAGATCATCCACACTCAGTGTTTAGTATGTGATAATGTATTTTTTTTTTTTAGTTATCTTGATTTGTAAAGCATGTTACTAAGGTTCTGATGCCAATTTTGGGTGACAAAATTCGTATTTAGAGTAAAAAGTTTCTCAAGCACTTTGCTCTATGGGGTTAGACACTGTCAGCTACTTGTTCTTACTTTAAATGGGGCCTGCAGCTTCCTGTGTAATAAGACCAAGAGGCAGAGCTGGACCTCACACTCTGGGTGCCTGCTGCACACACGAGTGAGGAGCCGAGACCACGCTGCCAGTGTCTCCTCATGTGCCTGGGTAGATCTGCAACAGGTGCTGAAAATGAAAAAAAATCTAGAAACCTTTGATAAGAAAGTGAGAAAATAAATCAGGAGAAAGCCAAATGTTGCCATCTGTAGTTGATGGGGAAGTGAAATGTGTGAGCCTTTAAAGGGATTACCACTATAAGTGGGGAAGAAGTGGTCTAAAGATCTGTTACGGTGTTGATAAGGATGCCAGGCTTTCCAGTTGAACGAAGATGTGACTTTTGAGTTATGAGAAACTTGTTGACGTGCCTCAGTGGTTAGTGTTTTGAGTGGAAGCATGGATAGCCTTGGTGTCTAGCCTCCAGTGCTGGCTCTCCTCTGTCTCTTGTGGTTAACACGGAGAACGGCAATAGCTGCAGTAGAGACAGTTGTTTTAGCAAAGTTTGAAATTAAAAATTACCTCGTTGCTCGCATTTGGAGCCAGTGAGCTTGTAGTTGGTTTGAAAGGGCAGCAGGACGACTCGGGGTTACGGAGTGACATGTTTAAAATGGGATCATTGTGAGTAAGAGTCTGCAGGGGATTTAGGGAGCTTAATCACAATCCCATGTGATTACTCTGCAAGGACAGGAAATGCCAAATAAGCATGCTTCTTTCCCAGCCTGCTCTTAGACACATGCTCTGCCACTGATACAAAATTCCAGCTCACACATTTGTTTAGTAACAATTATAGGATGTTCAGGATTTCTTTGGGTTTGGCTGCTCATAGGATACCTCATCCAAAGCCTTAGACTCCCTTTCTCTGCAAGAAGTTTCCCCTCAGCTTTCTTGCTTACAGCTGAGACAGGGAGTCACTTGGCACAGATCACACTGGCTATTTCCAGCTGATAGGTGCTTTGAGACCAAGAGATAGCTAGTTATCTATATCTGCCTATATAGTCACTGAGTAAGCTTACATGGATTTCTAGAAGACAACCGTATAGTGTTCACTTACTTGTGACAGCATGTCAGTGCCTTATTAATGGAATATTTTTCTTCGTGGAACAGGACCAAACCCCATGTTTGGGGAGATGAGTTTTTGACTCCAGTGCATGCATTTGCAAGTGTCTGAATGCCCCCGTGCACGGGGTGGGTGTAACAAATAGTTGCAAGGACTTTCTGCTAGACCAGATGGATATTCAAGTTAAGCCTCAGTTTGTGATAGATGGCAGAAAGGGCAGGCTATGTTCTGAAGTAGAGGAGAGAATCAGCATTTTGATCTCCCTCCTGCTAGGAGTCAGTGGATGAGGCAGAGACTGTCACCTTGTATAGGGGAAAAAGATCTCACCAGGCTTGCTTGGAAGTAGTAGAGATGAGGTACAGACCATGGAGACAGGCTTAGCTGCTGCCTTTGATTCTTCCTTCTGATGCTGTGGCTGTAGTACCTCTTGTTCTGAAGCATATTAACGGGGCTTGAGAAACTGGCTTTGTTTTGTAGGCCAAGATTAAGAAAGAAATGCTAAAGGCATTGTCCTGGGGAAAAAAAGTCAACTTTCCAAATACGCAGTCCCTCCCAAAGCTTGAGGATTCTGCTTTAGGCTCTGTCTTAGTCTTCTGATTAGCTTATGCCAGCCTTACTGCAGCTGCTGAAGCAAGAAGTTTTGGTAACTTCTGCTAGGAGTTGGCTTCCTTATTTTAGGTAATTAATTGAGAGTTGATATGTTCTAAAATCTGAGCCCTAATGGAACTGAGTCATGCCTGGCAGTCTGCATCAGCATCTCGTTGTGTGGGTTTCCGTTGTGGTTGGGTGACAGAGAAAATGACAGCTTTGTTCCCATTTAGTTCAATTTTTGCCAAAGGTGATCACAGTGGGGTCCTGATCATGGTGATCTTGGGGTCATGACAAAGCCTGAACTCGAGCAGCAAAGTACTTTCTTTTAATGGTATTACTTTCTTTTTTTGACGTCTTCCCCCCACCCCCCTTCACAGGCCTTAGAATCCAAATTAGCTGCTTGCAGAAATTTTGCAAAGGACCAGGCATCACGGAAATCCTACATTTCAGGGAACGTTAACAGCGGCATGATGAACAGCAATGGCACAAAGTACCCTCATCCAGGGCATACTTCTTTCTTTGACAAAGGGTAAGTAAGGATATATTTTTGCCCTAAAGGGGAGTGTGTTTTAGGATGCTACTTGAAGCAGAAGTTTTTCTTGGCTTGTCTTTAGACCACCACAGCTTTCACCCTATAGAACAAATAGTTTGTGGAGCCAAAGTCTCAAGAGGACGGGGAAGGTGACGGTGCTGATTTCTGTAAAGCAAAGAGAAAAGCAAGTGTGATTGTCTCTTAACTGGTAGGATGTCGGTGCCTGTTCTGTCCCTCTGCTGCCTAATCTGTTGGCGGCTGCATCTCAGGTAATACAAAAACCCCAGGCAGCAAACCTGCTAGTGAAGTGAATGTGCCCTTCGAAAGGATCTCAAGTAAGTAGCGGTGGAGTTGCCATAGCTACTGGTGCGCTCGTGCGTGGGGAAGTACATTAACCGCAAATCTGGAGATTCCCTTGGTGAGAACAGCTGAGTGCAGGCAGCAAATGCTCACTTGGAGGGTGGTGCCCTGTTTGCTCTACTTCCCCCTCTATTAGGGGAAAAGAAAACGTCATTAACGGCGTAATTCTGGCTGATTGAGGGGGCGACCGCCTCAATGCTGGCTGTGCTGTGCGTCAGCCATGAAGCCAGAAACTGCTCTCACAGGAAAAACTGCCCCGTGTGTCTCCCTTGACTTGCCTTGCCTTGCCTGTGGTCAGAGCTTCCTCTGGGATACTGGGAAGTGGTTCAGTAGGAGGATTTTCCCACAGACCCTCGTAGCGCAGGGCCCCGTGTTTGTATGAGGAGCCCTGAGGAGTGGGGCGAAAAGCACAGCGCTCCTCCAGTGTTAGCACGGTGGTATTGTGAGCTTTGCTTGGTGTCACTGGGCAAAACACCCTCCATGCTCCCTGCACGGTAGTAGTCTTCCATGCTAAACCTCAAGCCAGTGCAATTTAATTTTAATATTCAGCACATCCTCAATTCAGAATTTATTTTAGAGAATTAAATGAGCTGTTACCAACCTGAAGAGTGCCATATACAGAGCAGACAAGCTGAGCTTCCTACAATCATCCTCGTTTGAGCTGAATCGTGTTGCCATGTGGGTAGCAGGGCAAGTTGCATCTTAGAAACTGGCATTCAGAGTTTTTAGAGCCACTGTTGTTTGCTGCTTTTGGAAAGGAAGAGTTCGGAGACTTAACAAAGTCAGTGTCATGTGCAAATCGGACAGACTTTTGGGTTGTCTGTATACTGCAAGGCTGACGGGTCCGTGCATCACCACAGCAGTGCTCGTGCTTGCAGTGCACAGGCTATGTTTCAGGTGCAAGCTGTCAGGGTAGTTGCTAGGGAGAGATTATAGCTGTTCTTAGGAGGCAGCATGGCTATATTGAGTTGTGGTGTGACGAATAAGCTGATTGCTGTGTGGGGTGGGGGTCACTTTTAATTATCTAGATTGTCATCACACTTGTTATCTGGGCTGGCTGCCTGGAGTTAGGAGCAGGTTGTAGCTGAAAAAGGCTTAGAAACCCAGCCTCCTGAAAGATAACTTCCACAGCAGAGTTGGAGGATGTTAGTGGGCTAGAAAAGGGGGTGGAAATGACTGATGTGCTTGTCTGCAAGTTGTTAGAGATCCCTGCACGCCCCTGCTGTCCTGTCCTCCTCTGCACCCCCATATGCTGTTCACAGTGGGGTCGGTGGCCCATGCCTCTCCCCTTACATTGGCTCCTGCTCTGCCTTGCTGCCCCTGTCGAGGTGTGTGCATGCTGGGGGTGATCGCAGTGTCTGTGCTGTGTACACGTCTCCATGGCTGCTATGTAAAACCTGTATAATTTTGTCTGCACATATAAGCTAAACCGAGCTGTTACCCAAACGAGGTCAGCTCCATCATGCCCGCACACTGCAGCAGCCACCCAGCTCCCAGCCGTGCTGGCATGCGTTGCTGGCAGACATCAGACCCAGAGTGTGTTGTGGTGGCTGGGCACAGGGGGCTGCGTCGAGGCATGCCCTTTCTTCTCCCCTCCTCCTCTCTCTCCAGCCCCTGTGCTCTCCTCCCTGCCTTGGGAGCTCTCCAGCTCCCTTGTTGCTGGAGCCTGAAACAGCCCCATGTGATCGCAGATCCGATCCAATCTGGAGCTGCTGCCTAAAGAACAGCTGGTTGTTGGGTGGTGGGATTGGGACAGAGGTAACTCAGCCACGTCGTTACAGTTCCATTTACTTTCCTTCCCCTGCCATTTTGTTGGTTAAAATGTTTGATGAGTCTCCATCTCCCAGCAAACACCTGCTCTTTGCTTGCAGAGTGGAGCTGAGCAGGCAGCTAAAGACAGTGATAGGCAGGAGCTGGCATAGGGGACCATCACTTTAGGGGAGGCCTGGAGGACAGCTGGGCTTGCACTAAAGCTTTGCTGGAGAATTGGAAGAGTCAGGACCTACCTACTTTTTTAAAACTCAACAATGTCTGGTGTAAGATTAGTTTCCTGCAGACCAGTTCCTTCAGGAACGTGCTGTTTCTGTCCAGATGCCAGGGCATGGCAGAACAGCACCTGAGGATGTTCTCAGATAGACACTTATTTTTTGCTGTTGTAATTGTTCTTAAGTGGTTATTAACCTCGATCCAGTTGGGGAACAAAATGGCTCTTAACCTTGATGGGCTCCGCAGAGGCCTGGCACTTGAACAGCAGAGCTGAGACAGCATGTGAGCCAACATGGGGTGTTTGTTCCTTGGGGCATTAACTCCTTGGTCACTGCTCCCCCGCTCCCTTTCCTACACTCTTGAATGTCACAGTCCTTGTAGTTGATGTTTATTTTTAGGTTATTTTTGTGAATCTGTTGGGCTTTGTTTTAATAAAACCAGATTAATTTTGAATGTGAGAAGTGCCTCTGCTTGCACACTTCTAGCAGTCCCATGAAGCATGTAGGTATATTTACACAGTGGACACTGTTATCCACAACCCTGATGGTAATACATCGGGCTGTGAAATCAGGGTCTTCTTTCTGTTCCCTAGTCCACCTTACAAAAAAGTTTCCCTGGGAAAGAGGGAACTGTGGGTAACTCAGATGCAGGTGAGTAATCCCATGTCCTGTAATGTGCTTTGCAATGCTCTAGGCTTTTATCTGGGTTATGCACTTGCAGCAGTGGAGTGTGGCGGGAGTGCTGGCTGTCGCTCACATAGGACCCCTTGCCTGCCCGTGCAGAGCAGAGTCTCATTATGCAGAGGTCAAAGAGGAGAGGTCTGGTGAGGTTTAGTTTAACACCTTTGCTTTGCCCCGTTTCTTGCATCCAGGGTTATGCCCAAGAATGTCTTTATTGTGTGCATAAACTGTTTCAATTTTTCTCCACTAGGCGTGAAAAGGTCATATTCCCCACCTTGGTCATGGGTAAATGAATTCATTTGCAATGATAAGCTGCATGCATTTTAACTTGGTGCTTGGAGGTGCAGAGTTGGTGGTTATGCTAACTGCATGAGGTCATTCTCTTAGCATTACAAACTAATAGTTCATGATCAAAGCCTGAGGCTATAATCTCTCTCTTTCTCCTTACTTTAGATAAACTTCTCTGGTGCTATGACCTGTTGCAACCATAAGATTGAGTGCTGCTTGCTTTCTTGATCTAATTAATATTTCTTCAAATACATGCATGTTTCTGATTGAATCAGTCACATCAGAGATACAGGATGAAGTATCACTGCTGTAATTTAGTTAATTTTGAAAGTTAGTTTGCCCTTTGGTTGTGTTTTTCCTTCAACGTTTTGTTGGCTATCGGCTTGCCGATGCTTGGTTGCCGTGGTTCTGGCTAATGGGAAAGCAAACAAAAGCACAGATGTGCTGGGAGCTGGCCAGGGTTACAGAGCAGGGGGTGAGGACGGTGTGGTCTGAAGCATATGGGTAGAGACAGCGGTGCTCCTGCTCGGTGTCACCATCCCTGCCCAGCACAGCCATGCCAGCTGGAAGCACCTGGGGTGGCATGGTTGTGCCAGCAAGACTGCGCAGGTACCGGGCTCACAGGCTCTGTGAGAGGGGATCCTGCGGCACGGGGTTCTCTGCAGGCACGGCCTGCAGCGACTAAGGGTTGGCCTAGTTTCACTTATCTGCCTCTCGAGGGAGCGTGGAGGGTTCCCCATGCTGTCGAGAAGTGCAGGTCCCTACCAGCGTAATCTGCCACGGCCTTGTCCCCATCCTCCTCCTTACATCTCTGTGCTGGGCGTTACTCTGCCTCCTTGTGCTGTTACTGCTGCTTGGGAGAGTAAGTGGTGTGTTTTAAAGCACTGACCTGCCTGAAAACTCACTTTTCCTCTTGTTTTCTTGTGGGGCCGGTCTCCAAGTATGCTTTGACCACATCCATTTATTCCTCAGGCTGGGTATTCAGCTACAGGAGAATCTTCTGCTGAGGTTTTGTTGGATACATAATGTTGAGGGAGTCTTGGAGATAAGGTGCTAAGTACAAACTACAGCTTGAAATACAGTTTAATGAGTAAAAAAAATCTATCTTCAGCAATCAGGGCAGAGAGAGTGGTTGGAAATGGGCACAAAGTCCACACCACTGTAGGGACAGGCAGTCAGAAACATCCATCAGAAACCACTGCAGGGGACGTTTCCAGCAGGGACTGGTGCTTTTGGCTCCTTTTGAAGCACTGGAGCCTGGTTTCTCAGGAAGCCCAGAGCAAGGGCACAGCACAGGCCTCAGAGCGCGTGTTGGGTCAGGTCTGAGGGATAGGGAAACAAGGCAGAAGCAGGAGGCAAGTGATCTGGCTGGGATTAATCACTGCGGGCAGGTCTCCAGGCCGTCGGGCAGGGTCAGCTCCATGCAGCAGCCCCGCACGTGTGCCAGGCCTGGGCAGAGCGGCCGAAGGCTGGAGCGATGCGTGTGCTCCTCCTGGCACTGTCTGAGACCTTGGAGACCAAGCACAAGGACTTCTCTTCCCAGCTCACTTCTGGGAGGTTAGGCAGGAGTCATCCAGCACTTTTTGTTATTTTTTACAGTTGCTCTGTTTCATGTATTTTATTTTCCTTTAACTCTGTTTCTAACTGCAGTAATGCTGATTTCTTTCCCTCTTTTTGTGCATTTTCATGTTACC
Organism: Gymnogyps californianus; assembly: GCF_018139145.2. NCBI lineage: Eukaryota > Metazoa > Chordata > Aves > Accipitriformes > Cathartidae > Gymnogyps > Gymnogyps californianus. Next base: position 12,181,542 of record NC_059489.1, on the reverse strand, counting down.
AACAGAAATCCATGGCTGGGTAAGCTCAGCCATAATGCCAGCTTTCAGTATCCCCCCAATTGCTGCTACTATTTGAAGCCTTTTCCTGTGCCCCACTTACTGAACTGGCTCTCAGCAAATCGAAGCTGCTGCTTTATCTTTATTTCTGCACCGAGGGCAAGTTTGGGCCGGCAGGATGCAATGAACAATGCAGGTAACTGACTCCAGGAGCTGATCCTGGGAGAAGCTGCCACAAAGAAGCACTCTGCACTGCCTCCCTGCTTTATTTTTTTAACTAGCAAACAATGGGGAAACCTCAAAAGGCTTCTAAATGGGGTTTCCATCTTTTTCATGTTCAGCAGAAAGCCTTCTCATGTCTCCCTTGTGCATCGTAGTGCTGTGAGCACTCCACATCTTGTGCTGGTTAACACTTGTAACAATGCTTATAGCACTCATCCTCTTACTGCCCGGGCTCTGCAATGGGGCTTGGTCTCCCGTCTTGTTTTGGGCATCACTGGATTATTTGTGACACACGTGATTTAGGCAGAGTCCTGTCACGTCCACGTGGCATCCGTGCTGAGCATTTGATGGCTTCATGGCTTCTCGCCTTGTTAGTGTACCTCTGGGAGATGGAAGAGGGCACCCAAGCTGCTAAACGTGCCTCTGAGCAGGAGCTGAGGAGGGTTAGAGGTGTGTCGCTTCATTTAAAAGGAGAAGCTGCCTGCAGAGGCAGGTCTGTCGGATGGTGACAGCTGCAGGGAGGCGTTCTCGCCACAGGCAGAGCTTGGGTGCTGGAAACCCAGTTTGGGAGCAGTTGGTGCCCCAGAAACAGCAATATTTGAGAAGCTTGTAATGCTTGATTTGCCCCGTCCCTGGTGTAAAAGCCATGTGCTAACGCCACACGTTGGGTTTTGATTCAAAGACGTCATGTCCGGGAGGCAGATAGGCGGTGGCATGGAGATGCCTGGTGGTGGCGAAGGCAGCTGGCTTGGTGCAGAGGGGAATAATGTGCCAAGGTTTGAGCACTGCGGGGACGTGGCCCCTTCTGCCTGGCCTCGTGCAGTGCTGTGAAGGATCGCTGGGTTGCAAGGACAGGCTGCTTGGGGAGCGATGGCACGTGCTATGGGCTTGAAAGGGATCAGTTGTCCCCCCCAGCCTGCCTGTCTCACCATGCTGTGCTGGAGGCAGCATAGCTGGGACGTCCCGGTGGAGACGGGTGCTCGTTCAGCCGAGCTGCAGACCCGGCCGGCCTGCCCATCGCGCTGACGTTGGCTGGGCCACGTCCTGCATGCAGCAGGGGCTGGGCGCCATCCCACGGTGTCTCAGTTGCAAAGAGCGGCTCTGAATTTAGTGCAGGAAACGTGACAAATCCATAGAGCTTGGCTTTAATGTGACTCATCAAACACAAGCACTTCCAGGCTGCTGATGTTGAACGTCACTTTTCTCTAACCCTTGCAAAAGGGAGCAAACTACCGCATTTTAATCCTGGTTGGTGTTGGGTTTTGGTTTGTTCCCCCCCCTCCCTGTCCTACTTGGCAGAGGTGCTTTCTAGCTGATAACTAATTTGCAGAGTCAGGTTGGCTTCATGCCCCTTCATCCAAATGTGAATAGCAAAATACATCTGCCCCTAAGCCTCTTCCAGCAGCTTTTTATTGCGTGCAGCCAGGGAGGTACTTGCCTTTTGAAACATATTAAAGCAACACTCAAATGGGAGTTGAAGTTTCCAGCTTAATGGGGAAGAGGTGGGAAAGGTGGTTTCTCCCTGCTCTGACCCTGGTGCTGGGATGTGCTTCAGGCTGTGCTAGTGTGCACGTTCAACAGCAAGAGAGGGCAAGGAAACAGCCTGGCTCTGTATGGCGGTGAGCCGTGTTACCATGGGAATCTCTCCTTGCTAGCAAGTGTTGAGATTTTTAGCTCTTCATCTGCTCTTCTGGAAGGATTTTGTAACTAACTGCCCAGTGCAACGGCAGCAGCCTCCTGGGTTTGCTGGCAGGGTTTTTGCATCCCTGATCCAGGAGGTACGAGGTCACCAGTGAATGTAAGCCGCACAGGAGCGGAGTGCCATGTGAAAGGGAGTGTGGAAACAGCACTGCTCTGTCCTGAGGACGCTGTCATGAGCCACCCACGCGTGAGCTGCTGGCACATTGGCCCCTTAGGCAGTGATGGCAGTGAGCGGGACGTGCTCCTCTGAGTGCTTGCACCGGGTACAGCTTGGGACCCCAGAGCCACCAGCTCCCGGGTTGGCTTTTTCCTCATCAGTAGAGCCCTCACACTTCTTTTTCTTCTTGCTGTCACTCACTGCAGCTCGCTGATCGAAGCAGCAAAGGCTGTCTCCTCCAGTGTCCCTTCTCACAAACATAGCTCTGCCAGGAGAGATCCAAATGGCATCTTCTGGGGTGCCGGTGGTTCAGGCAGAGCTGGTGAAGTGCCGCAGAGGCCCTTCTTGGGAGCAGGCAGACATCGAGGCAGGGACCTGTCTGCCTTGCAGGGGTGTGGGCGTTCTCCCCCCACCTTCAGTATTACAAACCCGACCATGAGGGCAGGGTGCTGGTTCTGGGACACCAGTGGGGGTGGACATGCTGTCCTGATACAGGGACGTAATAGCTTCTGGTTGTCAAGGCTGTGGTGGTGGTGATCAGCAGATGGTGAGCCTGGGCAGACGCTGTGTGTTGAGCCTAATTACAGAAGATCTGTCAAAGCTATAACAGAGTAGAGATGGAAAAGCTGTCAGAGCCACGTGCTCCTCTCCCAACCCACCAGGAAGCCGGGTTCTCCATGCCTTCACCTCTCCCAACAGCCTGGGCAAGGGGGGAACCCATGGATCCTGGGAGCGTGGAGGCACCCGGAGCCCCCGCTGCACCCCAGCTGGGAGTAGCGTAGCGTAGAGGCAACTCTGCTGTGCTTTAACATGTGCCTGCCTGCTCTTGCAGAGCCATTGCCATGTGTGTGTGCGTGTGTGTGTCCATCCCCATTACTGGGTGGAGCTTGTGTAGCCACCCGTGAAGGACGTGGGGACACGGGTGGAGTCGGCCCCAGCCCTGCTGCACACCCCTGTGTGACGGGGCCGCAGCGCAGCGCTGCCTGCACAGCCCTGGGGGCCGCGTGGTGCTCACAGGCGTCTGCACCGCTCCCGGGCAAACAGGCAGCGATTACGAGGGAAGGGGAGCTGATTGTAGGGACCAGGCCCGCGGCGCTGCTGTGCCTGGTGCCTTCAGCCGCACAGACCCGACTGTGTAGCCCCAGCGGGCTCAGGGTCTGCGCAGGAGCCACTTGTGCTCCCGGGCTGGTCACCTTGGCCAGCATGTGGCTGCTCTGAGCAATGGGTTGAGCACCCACCTGCGTGTGTCCCTGGCTGTGGGTGAGCACCGGTCCTCGCAGCTGGAGGTGGGAGCCTTGTTGTGGTCATATGTTGGCCCCGCTCCCACACCCACCAAGCAGCCACTGTACAGTCAGGGTGATGGATGCAGTGAGGAGGGAGGAGAGGGGTCTATCTTCCAGCTGCTGGTGATGGGGAGAGGTGAGCGGTGCCGTCTCCTGGGGCTGTTTGTCACTTAACGGCCTGTCTCTTGTTGCTTCTCAGGGCAGTAAACGGCTTTGATCAAGGTCCCCCTGGACTGGGAGCCTCTCGACCATCCTCAGCGCCTGGCATGCTCCCCCTGAGCGTATGAGCCCGCGGGAGGTCGTGTTCGGACTTGCGGATGCTTTTCTCAGCCCGTCGAGAGAAGAACTGCTCCCGATTCCTCCCCATTCCCGCCTCGCTGGAACACGACCCATACCGTGCTGCCAGAGGAGACCCTGTGCTCACGGCCCTTCATGTCATGTTAATAGAGTTTATTTTCTCCTGTTGCTGTAGCAGACGTTCTCTGACTTGGCCCCACGCCCTGTGCCACACAAGCTGAGACACGCAGTGCTCTGTTTCAGGGGATGCAGGAGTCTTACTCGCCAAACCTCGGCCAGGCAGTCCTCGGCCCCTCGCTTTATCTCTTCTCTAACTTAGGTTTGGCATGACACACGCATTGGCCGCTCCTCTTAAAGGCTCCCCTTCTCCCTGCCTGCCTGCTCCGGCATCCTGCTGCTTAGGATGCACAGCTGCTGCCCTCCCAGTAAGGCTCTGACCTCTTGAAAGAGGCCCTGGGCGAGGCTGTGCGATGGCACTTTGGACGTTTGCGCCTGGGAATCAGGTCCAGGTACGTGACTCGGTTACTGCAGCTTAATAAATCACTGCGGGGCGGGCGCGCGGCTGTCACTGCTGGTGCGTGTCCGCCTCCCGCCTTGCGTTGGAGCGGGCAGGGGAGGACGAGCGTAGCCGGCAGTCCTGCCTGTACGGCCCCGTCTCCAGCGGGCAGAGGCGGCCGTGCATGTCAGCGCCGGGCTCCTCTGGGGACAGGGCGGGAGGGGCAGAGGTGCTGGGTGGCAGCACACGGGGGGGTGACCGTCACAGGCTCAGCACATGTCCGTCGCAACATCAAATGCCTTAGCGTGAGCCGGCAGGGCTGAGCGTTGCCGAAGCGTTCTCCCTCGGCACTGCTGCACGTGCACAGCTGTTGGGCAGTAACCTCCTCAGCCGCTGTAGTGTGCTCACGGTGCCCGTGTGCCTGTAGCACAGCTTCCCGGCCCCCCTGCACCCTGCCTTCATCGGTCAGACTTCCACGCACCTCCACAACAGGGACTCGGCAAGAGCGTTAGGAAGCCACTAGTCCAACTGGCCGCGATGCCCATGAAACCCCCTTCCCAGGACCCTGTAACCATCACAACCATGTTCCGATCTGTGTAATATATGACTGGATTTTACAGCGTCACCTACGGGCGTCTGTGACAGTTTTGGGCAACTGTGTACCTTGTGGGTCTTTCAAGCAACGTATTTGTGCGATTTCTCTGTCTATGTGCCTCAGAGTCAGTGGATTTTTAAAATGAACCAGCAACCCCAGCCAGGGTTTGATCTGTGGGTTTAGAAATCGTCGTTCCCAGTCTGGTCCATCACATTCAGTTGGCTCTGCAGCTCCAAGTTGGTTTATTTACAAGCGCTGAGAAAAACCATCGGCCCCAGCAGAAGGGAGGTGGGATGGCCCCCCTTTCCGTTAGGGTTTGTATGGTCCTCCTTTCCTGTGCATCCTCTGCTGCATTTGACTGTTTACATTTGTTTTATTGTACATAGGTTTGTAAACATAATATCTTTGCCTAAGCTCTTTGTACATAACTTGGGCTTTGTAGCTTTATTTATTCAAAATCTATATGGCATGTTTCAATAGGACAGTGTACCATACCACCGTGGTGACACAGATCATGATGTGGTTTAAAAAAAACCAAAACCAAATGAGAGTAATCTTCCAAAAATAAAGTTCTTTTAATGTGGAATCAGTGGATTTTGCAGAAACAGTGGCAGTGGCTGTATTTTGTCATGTAGTGCTTTCTGCCAAGTCCCAGCAACGGGTTGGCGCTGCTGCTCTGCGCTGCCATGCAGCTCCTGCTCCCCTTTCAGTTGAGTTTGTGCACAGAGCAAACACCGCTCCTCAGCTGTAGCCTCTGCTCCTGGCACTGAACGTCCTGGTGGCTCGGCTGAGTCCTGGGTTTCGAGAGTTGATTTGGGGAAGAGCCTGGGGAAGTGCTGGAGGCCTCCAGCTGCAGCCCCGTGGATTTTTGCCTCCTTGGAGTAGCTGACAGGCGTTTCCTCTGCAGAACAGCGGGGCTGGGGCCCTTCCCCAGGGCGCCCCTTCCCTTCCCCTGTGCCCAGTGGGCTGACAGGGCTGTGGTGGCCCCAGGGGCCCTCACCAGCTCTGCTGCCTGCAGCACCCTCGGCTTTGCCAGCGCTTTGCCCCACACAGAGGTGGGTGCTGCCGCTCACAGGCTGCTGGGCTCAGCTCCAGCCTGGATGCTCCTGAGACACCGCACTGGAGACCCGACCCTGGGGCAGCTGTTCCAGCACCCGCTGCCCACTCACAGCCAGCAGCCAGGGCTGTGGTGTCGGTGCTGCAGGTTCCCCTCCTCCTCCTCCTCCTGCTGCTGACCAGGCTGGCCCTGCCCCATCCATGGGGACAGCTGGCAGCACACCCGGTCCCCCACTCGCTCCCAGCACCCTGTGCAGGGGGAGACCATGCACCGTGCCTGCGACCAGCTCCCTCATGGGGGTGCAGTACCTTGGGGGGAGTAGGGCCACCCTCCTCCCCGCCTTAAAAAGCCCCAGGTAAGAGTAAGCTGTTCCTGCACAGAGCCTGGGCCTTCTGCAGGTTGCAGGGACAGGGCCTGCCCTGAGGTGTGTAAGCCATGCTGGAGATAGGGAAAAGCCCGCCCTCGGCCCCTGCACGCTTCCCAGCATGAGGAGCAGCAGCAGCAGGCACAGCGTTGAAGGTGCTCAGGACTGAACAGGGTACAGGAGCTGGTGCCCGGGACCAGTCGGGGTCCCCAGCAGCCCCTCGGTGCTGGGAGGCTTCCAGAGCCCAGGGCAGGCAGCTGCAACCACAGGCACCACTGTAAGTGTCCGAGCAGCTCCCACCAAGCCACTTCCAGCTGCCCTGTACAGCAGAGCCCAGGCAAGGGCTTCCAGCTGCCCCACCACTGCGGGCTGCATGCCCTCTTTCCCCTCCTCACATTTTTAACCCACTCATCTTCCTCACTCCCATCACCTCCCCTCCCAGGGCGGGTGCAGGTCAACCCTGGTGCCATTTTCTGTGCAGACACGGCAAAGTGCCTTCACCCAGCAGTGGAGCCGAGCAGGGATCAGCCCCAGGGCACCGGTGCCTGCAGCTTTCCACTAGCCTCAGCCTTACCTGACACTCGCTCTGCTCTGAGACTGTGATACCACACCCCAGGACACCCAAAACAGGAAATTTAACTGCTCAGAAGAAAGACCAGACCCTGCTCAAGGCAGACATGGGGGCTGTGCCTATGCCATGGTACTGAAGGTCAGCAGGAGGTTTCAGAGCTCCCCTTGTGCTCCAGCAATGCACTGCCATTAGAGTTCAAAGGCAAAGAGATTTCAAAGGCCCTGACCAGGCCATTTATGCTGTATTTAGGTCAGAATAAAAGGAAAAAAAAAAAAAAAAAAACCAACAAGAAAAGAAAACAGGAAGAAGGGAAAAGGCAGCTTCCAGTCATATTCTCGTTTATTAAGGTCTATGCCAGCCTCAGGAGATAGCTCTTCCGGTAAGTAAACAGAGCAGGCGGCCGCATCTATAATGAATAAATTTATTGTCTTACAAAAATCATTGTCTAGAAATATGGGTATACAAGAAAACAAGATATTTGCAGTCAGATGCCTGGTGGTCAACAGCCAGTTTGATTAAAAATATCCACACACACACAACGAAACCTTTGCGACAGATGTTAAAGCTTTTAACCAAAAAAGGAAATCCATGTTTTTTGAGCATGTGGCAGAGGAAGTTTCCTAGTTAACACTGATTCATTGTCACTAATATCAATAATACCACTTGGACTAGAGAGGTACATGATATGAAGCACAGTCAAAATTAATACATTAAATCATTGTTATATAGGCAAATTATATATGTAACATTGTCTTAGTACTGTAGTGTCTAAGGCACTTTCTGTAATGTCAGTTTTTCAGCTATTTAAACAAAAAGAACACTAACTACTCACTGTAATACTGTTCAAAATAAAAAAACAAAACAAAAAAAAGGATTCACATCCACTGGCATGTTAACTCGTAGGCAGGCAACATCCATCGCTGAACCCCTGTAACCACCGGCTCCACACGAGCCCCACGCTGCACAGTACAGGCGGCCCTGCTGCTCTCGGCCCGGGGACCAGGTCCCTCAGGAACACCAGGCTGGCTGCTCAGGTATCACGTAAGCCTCGTCTCACGGTGCAGCCGCTCGGCCCCATGTCCTGAAGACTAACTCGGCCATAAATTAATAAATTAATTTTGCCTGTGTTGTATGTTTATTTTCCACTGGTGTTCACATTATACTAGCCTTAATATATATACAGATCTGTTGGGCATGGTAATAGCAGGTCTCTACAAACGCAGAAGTACTGTACAGATGAGGAACGGTGATGCTATTTCGGTTTGCCTGTACTGCATGAACACTAACTGATGAAGCGGGTGCTGAGAACACTTCAAAATGATATTGCGGGTTAAAAATGGACACTACTCGTTCATCCCTACATTTCCCCCTAACACTTCCCAAGGCCTTTTCACAGTTCACTCGCTGATTGTGTGCTGATCACAACAATTAGGAGAAAAGAAAGATACAGGTGTAGTTTGGTCTTCAATGATCCAACAGACTCAATACAGCCAAGGGCCGTCTGAGCACAGAAGAAATGGAAGGATGTTGTCTGTACAACAAAGCATGCATAGTCATGACAATGGGTCTGTCCCAACCACCTACCCTCTGGGAATGAAGTTTCTGTATTGATAAAAAAAGTTTCATCCTTCACATGATGCTTTATAAAATGGCTTTACAATGAGTATCTGGAAAATAGGTGCACTGAACAGAGACGATCCCATTTTGTTTACTATATATAAAAAAAGCAGTTGTACCTATATCTGAAGCAGGGTACAGTATGGTAAGGCTGGAGAGCCTTAAGACATAGTTGACCTATGATAAGTAACCTTGTAGCATGCCGACGTTTCGTAAGGCAGATTTACGGCCACAAGGCAGTTCGGTGGTCGGGAAAGTCCTCCTCCTTCTGCCGACTGTTGTGTAAAAGGTCTCTGCATGCAAACGGTGCGGCGGGGCTCTACTCGGCAGGGGCCGGCTGCGCTTCATTCACATCGCTGCCTTTGCTCTCCGCGTCGTCGTCCGAGAGCTCCAGAGAGGCCCCTTCGATGTGCAGCTGGCGTCTCCCGGATCGACTCGAGGAGAAGGTGATGGGCCCCCCTCTCCTGCGAGCGAGAAGCAGACAGCGATTGCTGATGGGTCACGCCTCGCCCACAGCCCCAGGCCCGGTGCTGGGGGCTGCCCCTGAAAGGCCTCCCTGCTGAACCGCAGGGGGACGTGGCAGCTCGGCTCCAGGCCGCCCACGGGGCAAATTTCACAGACGGTGTCTGGAACCCCCCTCTCTCTGACCAGGGGGTCAACACGCTGTGCTCAAACACATTCTGGTACTCTGGTATTCCTGCTTAGTTTATACCATCACCTTAATTTCACAAGTCCCCAGTAACTTAAAATATTGTCTCTCTAGGAGCACCAAGCACAGATCAAGTACTAAACAGGGCGGGTTCTCTAAAAAAATACCGACTGCTCGTTTGTGAAGCACCGCACCCCTCCTGCCGTTCCTACAAGGCAACCAGCTCAGCCACTCTCTACCTCTTGCGATGGCTTTTGTTCTGCAGCAGCCTCACCGCTGCTGACTCCCGTCTGCACTTGATACAGACCTTGAGCTCAAAGACCCGCTCTCAAGGAAAGTGCTGAAGCACTCCCACCAGGGTGGGTCAGGAAAAAAGGGATCAGCACCAGCCATGGAAAAGCACGACTGAGCTGTCTCCTCTGTCACGTTTACCTATGGCTGGACTGAACTGGCAACCCCAGGGAACCTGCCAGTGTAAGCTCCGAAGAGTTCAGGCTCACGGGTTGTCAGGAATATCTCCGCGGTCTGACAGGTTCCTTGTTACCATCATCAGGCTCAGTCAGCAGTTCCCAGCAGGTTCCAGTTTGACCCATTCCCTAACATTAGCAGCTCTGCCTCTGCAGTTCCACAGCTGGATGCTCCCCAAGGATGCATTATGGAGAGAGCCTGTGGGCACGCAAGGGCTTAGATAAACCCCTGCCCACCGCTACTGGTGCCACTTACCTTAGCCTGTTTTTCAGGGTGCTGACCTCCCGGCTCAGGCCCTCGTTAGCCTCGGTGGCATCGTCCAGCTCCCGCTGAAGTTTACGTCGGGAAGCATTTGCACGTGTGGCTTCCTCTTCAGCCTCCTCCAGCTGGCGTTTGAGCTGCTTCATTCTGGCATTTGCCTTTTCCATCTAAAATACAAAACCAGGTACTCAGGATCAAACTGGACAGCTGCAACCCCATGACTGGGGGTTTCTGCTAACACCCTGTCCTCCCCGACCAGCCCGGCTGGAGACGAACCATCAGCCTCACTGCAGACTGCAGCCCGGACTCCTGGAAACACTGCAGAGCTCCTTGGTCTGGGAGACCAGGATGCATAACAGACCACACCAGAGCTAACTAACACGGGCAGGTTTTGACTGCTGGGAACTACTCTAGAGGTTTAGTCATCAAGATAGATTCCCTTAGATCTTTTGATTAAAACGCTTCTTAGCAAGCCCCTTCTACTCAAAGTATGGGTTTATTTGCCTTTTCTGAGAAACAGGCCTGAAAAGCTAAGCTCTTCCACCTACCTGCTCCTTGTACTGGTCTGCGTGTCGACGCTCATCCTCCACCTGCATGAAGACTTCTTTCAATTTCTTCTCTGTACGACGGACCAATTTGTTAGCAGCTGCTCTTTCCCTAGAATAATCAAAAGCCATAATTTGTCCCAGTACTCGAAGGCTGGGAACACAAGGTCTGTCCTTTCTGAAAGGCTCTCGCCTCGCTGTGTAACTGATACTTCAGTCCTCTTAACATGCCTGCCACTGTCAACAGAACCGACTTAGTTGTAGTGTGCCTGCTGGTGGCTGGCTGGGATGCAGCTTTGAAAGCGTGAAGTCTTAGCACTGGAGCAATATGAGTATGGTATGCAGGCCGAAAAGAGGGATAAGAAGGTGCTTCTTCACGATGAGACTGAACAGAGCAGCTTTAAAGTTATTGCTAACCAGTAACACGGTCCTCCCACAGAGACAAAAGCACAAAAAGAACGGAGATGGTGATAAGACAGTCCACCTTCAGATTCTGAGGAACTAGCTAAAAAAAAAATAAATATTTGGAGGACCAAGATGGCAGGGACAGACAGGAAGAGCTCACTGCAGAAAGACTTCTGCAGAGCACAGGATTCATCTCAACTAACTTAAGCCATCACACCTCAGCTGTTCAACTTGCTTCCTCTAACCAAAGAGACTAGGTGTCTCAAGAGGATGTTTCACCTTGTCTCAAGAAACTTCTGCAGCACCTTGCGGATCCTGGGACTACCAGTCAACATATTCGCCAGCTTAACTTCAAGAGTTAATTCAGCAGTTTCAGTTACGGAGCAAATAGATTCTGAAACTTTCAACCCCAGTTACTTTACTCCTGTCTTGTTAAAGTGTGTCCCCTGAACAGTAGGTTTCCAGATAATAAACCCTAATGCCTGTGCTGCAAGCTCACATCTCAGCCCTACAAAAATTTAAGGCATGGAGGTTTCAGACATTCGACTGACAGAGCAAAACACAGGCAAACAGATTTTTTTTTCCTTACTTGGCTTCCTGCTCAAGCTGTTCTTCTAGCTGCACAATCTTGGCTTCTAGAGTAGAAATTGTGGCCTTGAACTTAGACTTCACAGATCCCTCCAGTTCCTGCAGCTTGGCTTTCAGCTCTTTATTCTGCCTTTCCAGCTGCTGCCGTGCATTTTCACTCTTCTGGGCAGCACTCCGCTCCCCAGCTAGCTCAGAATTAAGCGTGTCAACCTTTCAGAGGAGAAGAATAGAAGATCATTTGGTGCTATTCAGAGCCTCCACTTCCCTGCACACTGAAATTGCCCCTACAGCATTGCCGACAACGGATTCACCTGCAGCGTGGTCTTTCGGAACCGCTCATTGAGAAGCTCCATGTTGCTCTGCTCTTCCTCGAGCTCTTCCTCCAACTGTGCAATACGAGCTTCCAGCCGGCGCTTCTCATCCAGCAGCGCTGACCTAGAAAGGAAGTATTTGGGTCAAGACATGTTCAGATCTGATACAAAGCTACCGGCTAGTTTGCTTCTGATACTTTAGGCATTGCAAATTGTCATGAGAAGCTACTGTGCCTTCACTTCTCTTCATAACAACAAGGAATTTTTATCACAAAGACAGGTCAATACAGAATTTGCAAGCAGACTACCGAGAACTACAGCTGCTGGTGCCTGAAGTTCTTCAGATGCACAATTAATACATTTGATGACTCACTTTCCTGAAGCACTGTTTGCAATCTCATCAGCCAACTCATCCCTTTCTTGCTCAGCATGACGACGAGCTCTTTCAGATGCAGCAAACTCCTATGAAGGTTTAGGAAAAGATTCATTACAGCATTAAGAATCTCAAAACTTCTGCAAACAATTTAGCCTTCTAATAACTTCTGGGAGATGGCTGTGAAGTGTGATATCCCTGAGGTCTTTTAATGGATAAGCAGAAGCAACAGCTGTAGAAGCTAGCAGGACACATCATCTTGATATTTCCCCCCCTTAACTGCCATATGACTACAATGGATTTACTTCTCCCTGTGCCTGAAGTGTTCCTTGCACAAAGTTAAGGAACAAATCTATGAAGATCAGTTACATTCAAGCCCTAAACAGCAGGAGAAAACCATTCTGTCACATACTCTAATAAACATATTCAATGTAAAATGGGCACTAAATTAAGCAAATTTTTTAGGTTGTTACAGAGTACATAGCATGAATGCAAGCAATGTATAGAAAAAAAAAGCTTTAGCACAATAGTGAATGTCATATTATAAAACCATATTAAGTGGCAGAAACACCCAAGCATTTGCTAAGAAGGACAATTAAATGCACTGCAAGTGCAAGACTGACAAGTTTGAAGTCCACAAAAGAATGACATGGAGAAGCTCTAGTAAGTCGTAGGTTATCTGTAAAGGCTCGAACAGTAAGTACAGTGAAATCTGAGTGATTTTTGAAACTTTGGTCTGCAGCTAATACAGGACAAAAAAGAAGCAGTCTCTCACACAAGGCAATTCTGCTGATGTTTGACCTTGTGGCAGACCAAGGAGATAATGGGAGATAAGCGATACGTAGCAAGACTTAGAGTTCTTACTGTAAATTGCCAACAAAGAGGGAACACATGCCCGTAAGAGAAAGGGATGATAACCTAAGAGGGCAGTGTTAAACCCCCACAGACTTCAATGGTCCACTGAGGTCCTGGAGAGATTGTTAGGTTTTTATATATTTCCAGTAATCAATTTTAGTACTGACACTGTGCACTGCACCCTTCAGAGACTCATCTTGCAGATTTTAGTCAGGCCTCAAATCTGTTTAAGCAATAGTAAAGCTTTCCTGCTACCCAGGCAGAGAAATGAAGTCCAGACTGCTAGAATGATTCCTACAAAGCTGTAAGAAGTTCACTGATGACCTGGGGCAGGGGGGAAGAGAAAGTTCTCCTGGCTCCCATTTCTCAGTTCAACTCATTAAATTGCTTTTTACTTTTTTCACTCTGATCTTCGCCTTACTCTAGCAACAAAAATAAGTTTCTTGGATTTCAATCTCACCTCTTGGAGCTGGAGTATTTCTGCTTCGAGACCTTTGAGCTTCTTTTCACTCTCTTTGGACTGCGCAAAGATCTCATCCCTGGATGCACGGGCTTCTTCCAGCTCCCGCTGGTAGTCTTTCATCTGAGCCTGCAGTTGGAAAGCAGGAGAAAGAAAAAGCCATGCTGCATTAGGACAGTCACAGGATTTATTAGTAGCTCTGAAGCATTTTGGCCCTTAAGAGGTAAGGCCTTCCTCCCAAAGTGGCTTCATTCCACTTAAATGGATTTTCAGTTCTTATTTTCATAGTAAAACTTCATTTTCTCATCTTTCCATCACTCAATTCCTTGTCAGAAATATCACATTATAAGTCTTCACCTCATTTATCTGGTATATTTCTTCTAGGAAAAAGCTCTAATAAAGAGCTGTTCAATTACATTTGTCATGAAGCTTATGGAGATATAAAGCTCTTGGAATGACTTGTAAAAAATTGACTTAAATTGACTAAAAAAACCACTGAACTTATTACAAGTATGGAAGGTAAGAAACTATTCTCAGTGCGGAAGTAACACAATGCACCATTTTGCACACCTAGAAGCACATACTTATGCTTCCCTTAAGAAACACTGTTAAATGCAGTTTCTCCAACTTTTTTAGCATCTCAGGTCAAACTTGTGCAGATTAAGGTCTTGGTCTGTGTTAAGTTGTACCTGCATCTTTAGAATACCACCAGTCACGAGACCACTTATTTCAGGTGCTTGCACGAAAGCCTACAGAGATCAGGTATGAACTCTCCAGCTGTCCTGTCCTCTTGGACTAGAGAAGCGGGGTACTGCTAGGTACCAGCATTTCTTGCTTTAACCTATGCTCCCTCTGCATCCAGGGCTCAGTTCCAGAATTGCCCTCATTCAGTTGAAGTAGGATTTGAAGGAGGATTGCCAAAGAATAAAGACATGGTCTTGCCATGGCCTCATACTCCTGCAGCTTTGGGCCATGGCACTGAAAATTTTTGGCAAAACTGAACTCTACCAAATGTTGAATATTTTTTCGGGAATGGGAAATAAATCCTTGACACAAGGACTGGTTTTTTCTTGCCAAACTAAAAAGAATGGGCATCTTGGAGCTTTTTAAAAGCAACTAAAATTTACTCCTCCTTTTTCTCTGGAGCGTTTTTGGCTGAAAACATCTTAAAAAGTTCAACAACTAGAGGAAGCAGCAGTCAGCAAGAGCTGAGCTCAAATCAGTAAATTCAAAGATACAAACAACCATCAATTTTAAAAACGCAGCCTAGAAAGCAATACTCAGTAAATCCTTACGCAAAGTGTTGAAATAAAGAAAAAGATGACTACTGAATAGAAGTACGTGGGGGACAATCTTAACTCCTTACCGACAAAAGGATGAGAGGAGCTTTGAGCAGGTGATAAGTTCAGGCCAGATACTCTATGACATATGTCAGCACAGTTGAGTCTGATACTCCTTTTGCCTTCAAGCTACAAATGTATTTAATGAAAAGCAACATCCTCGACAGACTGTCACCAGGAGAGAAAGCAGCTCAGTTGATTAGCTGTGCCTACCTGGAGCTTACGTAGCTGTTTGATTGCTTCATCTCGAGCCTTGTTTGCAGCTTCTATCTGACCTTCCAGGTCTTTCAGATCCATCTCCATTTTCTTCTTGGCTGCCACAGCCAGAGCCCTCTGTTTGCGCTCATCTTCCAGTTCTGCCTCCAGCTCTCGCACCTGTGAAATCAAGGCATTTAACAGGCTCAGTTCCGGGAACGGAGCAAACAAAATCCTAACAAAATGGTCGGTGACTCCGAAAGGCCTTTGCAGAGCAGAATTAACATTACTCAATTGGAAAAGACTACAGAATGCAAGCTACATGGGAAGACACTGCAGATGGCAAAAACAAATCCACAAATTGGAAGCAGAGATCTCTGAGCTGACAAAAAGGAAAACAAAGACAATAACTCAGCATCTGAAGCATTTCTATTTCATCTGTTCAGCTACTTAGTGATCAGCTTCTTGCCCAGCACATCTATCCACATTTAGGTATCACTCTAGGGCAGATGTCACTAATTCTGATTGAACCACTAAGAGGAAAATAAGAAGTAGAATCACCTCTTTTTCTCAAGAAAAAAAACGAAATCATTCCCTTTGAAACAGCTGTGCTACTAACATTTATACACCAACAACTTTTTTTTCAAAACAAAACAGAAAAGTATCTAAGCAGCAAGCCAACACGAACGAAGCCAAACTTATGCAAAAATAAAACTGAGCCAGAAATGCCACAGGTTACCAACATGAAAGAATAGAATTTGTTTTGAAGCAAGCTTCCCTCCTCATGCTAGGTCAAGAGCTCTTGTCCAGTACAAGATAATAGCAATTTTGCATTGCAGTGAACTTCAAAAGCCCTCCAGGTCATGTTTATTTCTAAGAGAGATCTCTATATTGGTGATTCTCTGTAATTGTACATTTTTGTTTTCTTGTGACAAATCTTGAAATATTGGGTGTTTTTTTCTGCAAAGCTTAATGTTCGTTTAGAACCATCTTCTCTTACAGGCATGAAATTTTAAAGGCATTTCTTGAGTCTCTTCTGATCTGCTTTGTGTTACTAGAATTCTCAAGTATGGCAAATCTGGAACCTTTGCCGTGATTTTCATTTAGGAAACTGTTCACTTAATTACAGTCTTTCAGTCTATCTCAGCATCCATGGATTTGTTCCTGTACATCAAATAGGACGGGCTTGAAAGTCCAAATAACATACCCCGTCCTTGAAATACACCCACGCAGCAATAGCCAAACCTCTGCTTGCGTGTTGAGTGTTTTTGGAGGACCATCAGTAGCAGACTAACACTAACAGTTGACAGTGGCCAGTCCTCAACAAGTCCTATTCTACTGTTTGTAAAGATCAGTGCTTGGGATTTCTATAGGATGGGATCTTTAAGCAAAGAGTTTTATTTTTCTGGTAGCAGGTTATCACCAAAGCCACAGAGCTTTAGCAAAAGATCCTTACAACCTTCTCACTATGAAGTACAGTAAAATAGACATACTTGTTTAACCAGCATCCTCTTTTTCTCTTCATTCTGTTCATCTCTGGCTTGCAGATCTCTCTCAAACTGGGCTTTCATAGCTTGCATGTTAACCTCCAAACGAAGCTTAGCATCTTCTGTGGCCTGCAGTTCATCTTCCAGTTCCTCAAGCTGAGTCCTCATCTCTTCAACCTGTTGCTCTAAAGTTCTCTTTGACTTCTCCAGTTCATGGACCTAAGCCACAAACATTAATCAGACCCTCTCCTTCAGGTATCTCAACATCAGCAGTTACTAACAGCAAATAAGACATTATATGAAGTCAGTACATTACATTTTATGATGCTCTGAATTGGACAATGGATCAGAACAGGCAGAGCAGCATCTCTAAGTCTGTATTAGAGAACCCAACAAACATCTATGCAGATGATGGGAGAGATGAGCTGTGCAACGTCACAGAGAAAAAGCAATAGCGAGACAAGCTCTTAAATCTAGCGCAGGTGCCATTAGTCATTTGGTCAGCAACTTCTGCTCTCCATGTCTTCACATCTTTTGAAGAGGCCTGATGTTAATAAAGACCACCCCCTTATTCTGAGCATTAATTCCTCCAGAATTTTGGGTTATAAATCAGCTTCAAAAAGTTCCTTTTTTTGCCAAATATACTTCTCCAGCCTGGGAGTTTTCCTGTGTTATTCCCTATGCAGTATATAACAAAATAAGGTGTGGAAATGTACTTACGTTTTTGCCCACATCATCTTTAGAGCTCATTAAGTCTTCCATATCTGCACGCAACTGTTTGTTCTGTCTTTCAAATTCTTCCTTAGCTTCCAGGGCTTCTTCCAAAGCCCGAGCCAGAGACAGTGCTTTGGTTTCCTTCTCCCTTGCTTCTGCTTCAGCACGATCTCTTTCCTCTGCATATCTGGCAGAAATGTTCTTTTCTTCTGCCAGCATCTGAACATAAGAAATAATTAATCCATTGCATAAGTTTTACAATCAGGTCCTTCCTGCCTCAGGTGTTTTAGTCAATGAAGTGGTTAATGCTCTAAGTTTAACTGGCCTTCAGCAGCTGTATAGTCTCTCAATCTTGATCAAAGCACTAGTAAGAAAACAGCTACAGCTACTCTGGGATGAGATGAGGAGAGCAAGCTACTAATCAAGATTAAATAAATTTTATATTATTTTCATCTTTCAGTCTTCACATCCTTTCTTATCTTGAGGGATTACAAATCTATCTTGAGGGATTACAGTAATACTCTTAAGTTTTTGTTCTAATATAATTTCCTTTTTGTATATAAAGAGCTTATTACTGGATCTATCAAGACTCAAAGCTGGCATTTAGCTCACTGAAATGATAAGTGACAAGTTACTCTTAACAAAGGCCAAGCTGCTCACAAAAGATTTGTCAATAACCACAGTGCTCTAGTCAGAGCCTTCTTTATACAAGGCTCATTTATGCAGTAACAATATAAACAAAATGCCATTTAAAAATCATAGAAAGCAGCAAGATGACAGGAAACTAGAGTACCTGATCAAACTTCTTCTGCTTTTTCTCCAAGTTAGAAACAATCTGCCGCTGATGATCTAGATCTACCATCAAGTCATCCAACTCTTGCTGCAGGCGATTCTTTGTCTTTTCCAGTTTGTCATAAGCCATTGCCTTCTCCTCTAGGCGTTGGCTTAAGGACTCCATGTCCTTCAATAATTTCTTCTTATTTTCCTCCAAGCCTTCAATGGTTCCCAAGTCATCATCTACCTTTTTCTTAGCATCAGCCAACTGAAATTTAAGAAAAGAAAATAATGTTCCTTAGTGCATCACGAGAAGGAAAGAAAGGCATCAAGTCCAAAATACTTTAGCTAGCAATAACATGTATTTCTGGTTTTGTAACACAAGAGTTGTGAGCTAGCAGGATACTAAGCAGGGGAAAGTCCTGCCCATTGCAGTTAGTTGTACTAGTCATTATTGCAATGGAGAAAGACCACAGGAAATTTTATTCCAAAATCTGGTCTAGCACACATGCAAATTACATGACATTTTTCTGAGAGGTTTGGGACACCAATTCATCTCACCTGGAACGCGCAGACTTTACAGAAGTCCTGCCATTTACAACAGCCTACCTGTGACTGCAAGGCGAGCATCTGTTTCTCCAAGTTCTTTCTGGCTTCCTCTTCCTCTTCCTGCTGCTCTTGCAGGTTGTTCTTCTCCTCTTCCAGCTGCCTAATCCTACTGCTCAGGTTGAGTTTCTGGCGAGTTTCTTCCTGAAGCAACTCCTGTTACACAAACAGACATATTCAAAGTTCAGTTTGGTTCATAGTGTGTTAACTGTGGCCTTGGGCTACCACCCGCCATTACTCTATATGGAGTTTCAGGTTTGATTATTTTTCTCACAGCATTTTTGTACAAGGACATGCTTATGAAAGCATCTGTAATTTGGGTTTTCAAAAAGGCACTGATCATTCATTTGGGGCACACTTAAGCCTTTATAAAGCATATTTCTGATCATGGAATCCATGCCACTGTCTGTTCGAGAAGTTAATGGATGATACTTTTCCATCTTTAAAGGGACGAGCACAGAAGTCACATTCAAAATTTATTTTTCTTCTTTCAGACAAGCATATAGAGTACCTATTTTAAACCACCTGGGAAGAATATATAGCAGCAAATCCTGCACTGGCAGCATGCTTCCAAGTTTTGCTGCATTGCTTAAATATAAAGGTCAGTTTAAAGATAGCTGTAATTTGGCAGTGGAAACTTCTGTCATAACGGAAACTAATGAAAGGTGTAACCACCATCCCCTCTGCCCCATCCTGTTCCTCACAGGCCTCTCCAATTGTAATTAACATTAATCAAGTAGTCACCATTAGCATTGTTATACAGGGAAAAAAAAAGAATATATTTAAGTGATGAATACATGCATAAAGCTGCATTATTTAACTCAAAAACAAACACTGGCAGTTTGAACTTAAGCTGTCAGTAAAAGACAGGGTATTGTCCCTTGTGCCCTTCATATACCCCAAGGATCTTATTTACATTAACGTTCTACTTGGAAAGGGGTTTTTTTTTTGTTGGTTTTTTTTTTTTTTTTTTTTTTTTTACACTTAATTCTTATCTCCCACAGAGACTAAAATATAAAAGAGAAACTGAAAGGCTACAGTCTGTCAAGGAGTGAATCTTAGATAAAAATTGCTCCACACGTAGCCAAGAAATCATTATACATCACATTTCGCTAGACTTCAATAGGAAATACAGCCTCTACCCAAGGGACTTTCCAAACCATGAATGAAAATGTATTTTCTGTTACGCAGTTAGCATTTCAATGAGGAACAACGCTCCAGTGCAAAGTTCAAGCTTCACTGCACACACACCTGTGTATCCTGAAGCTGAGATTCCAAACTAGCCGCATCCTTGGCAAACTTAATGCCTTTCTTCTCCGCTTCCTCCAGGAGACTTGAGACATTATCCAACTCATTCTGTAAAGCAAGCAGTCTAAAGGTAACAGCGTGCAGCTGACTCACAGCAAAGCCTACATCCCACTGGGAGCTGGAACTGCAGAACACAAAACCTCAACAATTCCAGGTATGGCAAGACAACAATACATCCCAACAGAGAGATGCAACAAGCTAAAAATATTGAACTTTGGCTAGAAACTTCAAGTTGGGTGTCAGTCTTGAACTTAAGTGATATAACATAACAAGAGTTAAGCATGCTATTTAGCAGAGCATGTCATTCCAATATCTGCATTCATACTTACATGCTATTTTTAATTATAGGACCATATATTTTATGGGACCATTAATTCAGGGATTATCAGGGTGGCAGCTGGGTTTAAAGCATCACTGCAAGAGAAAAGGTTACTGCCAGGTGCCAACTCTTGCTATTTTAGGCTATGCTACTTTTATAGACAGTGAGAGACTGCCCAAAAGCTTCCTCTGAAAAGAACTGGGCCATTCCCTTTTTGAATTACTTTAGATTGATTTACCTAAAGTACTCACTGCTGTGGCTTAAAAGTCAGCCCTGATTGCATTTTGCCTATTTTCTCCATTTCCCAGAAAAATGGGCCTTTACTCGCAATCCCTATCTGCCAAGCTCCCAACTTTGAAGCACAAAAGGAAACCTGTGGCCACCACCAATCAGCACATTTTTGCTCACACCTACGAATGAGCTCAGCCCAAGCTACTCAATTCCATATCCAAGCCAAAAACCCGTAGGCCAGCTGTCAGCAGTTTGACAGTGCAGAGCCTCCTACGGGATTTGGTCTCCAGGATGGGAAGCCACATACTCAAAAGCCACTATAATTCTCACATAACCCCAAAAGTTCAGGATTAATGTCATGGCTGTCCAGCTATCTCCACCTGAGGCACGTCACCGCTTTAAGGCCCCTCAAGTACACGAGAGTGCATGACTGAGGTCACCTCCCATGTCAACTACAGGCCCAGTTCCTGTAGACCTAGCTGCATCTTTGAAAGTCATTTCTCCTAGCCATTTCTGCATCTGGTTAAGACTTTTAGTTTCTTGCTTGTTTTTCAGCAGTTTAGGACTTCCATACAGCCTTACCTGCAGCTTGTTAGCTTTCTCCGCCAGCTCCACCCTCAGTCTTTCGCCTTCTGTGACCTTAGCAGTTAGCTCTTGTACCTGAGCATCAAGCTTCTTCCTCTTATGTTCAGACTCTGCCTTGACCTGCTGCAGTACCTTCACTTCACAGGCTAACTCCTTGTTGTCGGACTCTAGGCCTTGCTTGTTTTTTTCAAGATTTGCTTTGAACTAGGAAAGACAAAAAGGAAAGAAATTCAACACTTTGTTACATGAATAAAGTCTTCTGCTAAAAAATATTCAGTCCAGCAAATCAGGTTTTATCTTTGAACTTGTAAACAAGTGCTCAGCAAGTTGTAAGTAGGGAGTGTTTAAAATGCTGCCACGTAACATTCTGTGTATGTTAGCCAAAGACTAAGTTAACGCAAGTTATTCCACTCTCAGATATCACAGGTAACAGTGAGGACCAGAAGATACTTCTATGAATTCAACAAGATCTGGGATGTCAGTGCTGCAAAATGACTGTTTGAGTAGCGCTGTAAGTAGGAAGGAATGTGCCCATTAACAGATCAGCATGGCTCATCTCACAGAAATAAAAGGAAAGGTATCAACTAAAGCTGCCCTGATTTTAGTAGGCATAGCAGCCTGGAAGTGCACAACAAAGCACTTTTCACCACTGCACTGACACTTGTCAAAAACCTTTTTAAAAAAAATTAACAATTGGCATAAGGGATGTTTAAGTGCTATTCTTACTATATCATCAGAACTGACATCATCTTATCACAGGACCTTTGTTTAAGATTGCAGGGTATTATTCCATCTTTTCATGCTCTTATTGAGAATATTTAATGAATAAGGAGCAGAAGACATGCATAAGATCTTCAGGTGGATAAACTACGATTTCCACCAGCTTTAATATTATGCTTCTCAGTTTAAAAATACTAAGGAAGCTTGTCAAGCATTCCCTACATAAAAATATTACTACAGTATATGAACTGTCCCCACATACATTTGTGAATGACCAAAACTATAATTTCACGAACTAAAGATACTTTTTTTGGCAGTGTTGGAATAATCCTACTTTTGAACAAGACACTCAAGCTACATTAGTAGGAACCATGCTATCCAGACACAGCTCCTCCTGCCTGCTCTGATGGTGGTTACCAGAGAACACAATACAGCTGTGCAAACTGGCAAGATACTCCACACATCTCTAGCACTGGAGGTCACAGTACAAGCGTGAAGTTTAAGAGTAGCTGGAAGAACTTTTACACTACCTGCACTCACAGTTCATTATTTGTGAGTGCTGACATTACAATTGCCTTATTTGGAAGCATTCTGCAGTTCACTCATGCAGAGAACTGCTTTTCACCCAATAAGCACGTGGACTGCTGGAGAATTCCTACGGAAGTACTACATGATTTATCTCTAGGTGTGCCATTTCCAAGTCAAATGAACACTTTCCAGACAGATGCCAAGACTGTCTAATAATTGCAATATATTCAAACCAGCATGATATATTTGATTCAATTGCAATTGTTATGCATGTATAGAGGACAACTTAGCTCTGCAGATATCAGTGGAAGGGACCACACCACTTATGGTACTTATAAAAAGTCCTGAAGCAGAAAAGTGTATTTCTGTAGTTCATTTTCTTCTCACCCTTTTGGCCTGTTCAAGTTGTTCAGAGAGCTCTTCCAGGGCAGTAGCATGCCTCTGCCTGATTTCCTGGATCTGTGCTTCATGGTTTTTGGTTTCCTCTTCAATTGCTTTCTTCAGTTCAGCCACCTCCTGCTCACGCTTTGTCCTAGAGGAAGCATCAAGGGTTATCAAAATCAATATTTTAATCTTTTGTAAATTAAAGATGAATTTTAATGGTGCCTTCTTACACAGACATATGATCCTACCTCAGCTCTTGCTGTGCTGCAGTGGTATCCAAGGTATCTTCCAGTTCGGTTTTTAAAGCCTCCAACTCTTCACTTAAATCTCTTTTCTGCTTTTCTGCCTTGTTGCGTGATGCCTTCTCAGATTCGAGATCCTCCTGGAGTTCTGCAATTTGAGCCTGCAACTCTCTTATCACTTTCAGCGCATTGTTTTTCTGAACTGCTTCTTCATCACCTCTGTTAAACAGAGGCACAACAGTTAATGATATTTCATAGCTTCAGATCTATTCTCGTAACAGTCTAGCATTAAATTATGTACATAAATGATATCCTAACTTTTCCACTAGAATAAAATAGACCTTGTAAAACTTCATACATAGAAAACTACTACTGTTATTCTCAAGATCCTGACAAGCACAGTCCCCCAGGTACTACAGATGCACGACCAGAATGATCAAGCTTTTTCAAGTATTCCAATTTTGTAGATCTCACTGTCCCAAAAATGCACCATCTGTAGAATTCTCTCATCCTGCAAAATTACAGATCACTACTCAAAAAATACAAAAGGTGTTTAGCTTATAACATGTGACTGCAAGACTACCACACAAATCTTGATAACGTCTGTCCTACCCAGTCATTGAAAGTACTCTATTAAGAAGGCTCACCAAGAATTACGTGGTTTTTCCCTCCTGAGGCTGAACTCTGGGGGACTAAAAAAAGCTTCCAGAGCCCAAACACTATTATACCCTGGTGAAACTTTTTTCTGCAGCTTTGTAGAGCAAGGATGCTGATAAAACACTGAATTACTTTTTTTGCCATCTCTACGCACAGCACAGGTGTCTAGAGATGCTCTAGTACAAACGTGAACTGTCTTCTGCTTTAACATTCCCAGTTCTGATACATTTGCAGTCAACTGAAATTCTGCCTGGGAAAGCAGGTTTCTACCACACTTTTGTAGTCGTAAGCACCATTGTGCTCTGACCTGGCAAGAGCAGCCTGCAGTTCTTCCTCTTTCTTGGCCAGCTGGATCTTCAGTTCTTCAATCTGGGCTTGCAGCTCAGCTATTTGGTCCTGTAGGTCTGTTGTTTCACCATCAAGTTTTCTTTTAGCTTTTTCTAATTCTTGACGGGTCTTCTCCTCCTTTTTTAAGCGCTCTAAGGAAGCAAAGAATTATATTTATATGCATTTTTTTCTCTTGTCATCTTCAGAAGGTTCGGGGCAGGGCCATGGGGTGGCAGGAAGGGTGGGAAGTTTGATTTATACTGTGTCAATTCTTTCTCCAGTCTGCAGCTGGAAGGCTGACTGGGAAAGATGAAATAGCAAAGTAGAACTGTATGATTTAGACAGAAAGTCAAGAAAAAGTCAATGACTAGAGAAAAAAGTTTGAAATAAGGGAACAGAAACATAACCTCATCTTGATAGATAATAAGGAGTGGGATCTAACAGAAGAGCAGTTTGAGCTGCTAGGCCAGATAATCACAGACATCAAGATTCAAAAATGAAGATCAACTATGGACTGGAAAAAATGATGGCTTGCATAGTTTTGGAAGGGCTAGGCTAGACTCCAAAAGGTCTACTGGAAAATAGCATAGCTTAAAGAAAACTTGGATAAACCATTTTTACAAGTATCTGTGCCACTAACTCACATCCCATCGATATTTAGCAAGACTTTGCAACCCTGATGCTTCCAGTAATTTACTTGTGTAGCCGAACTACTCCTGCCCTAAGGTATTTCTTTGTGAAAACCATCCAGTTATCAGTGCCACAGCAATAAAACACACTTAGTTGATCTGCCTGTTGTCTGATTAAGATAGTTACTGGCTGCATTGTTTACAGTTAGCTAATGACCAGGTATGTAAAATATTTAAGTCACAGGAAGATTTTGCTTAGCATAGCATTAGCACAATTCTAAATGCATTAGCATAAATGTTAAGTTATTAGACTTGTTCAATACTTTGTGGGTCCTCAGTGCAGAGATTTCTCTCACACCCTTCCTAAGCCTGCTACTGGATCAGGACATCATCTTCTACATGGAAAGGGAGCCATGTTCAAGAATCATCTTAGAGCCACCCAGGGCTATTTGGGACTTTCCAGATAAACTGTTTTTCTCTAAACAGTTCCTCATTCAAAAAAAATAGCACTTTTCCCTCTGTTTTTACATTTATATTCCTGGTGAGCGACAGTCAGAACAGTGTCATAAGACCCAATTTTGTAATTGAGAAAGTTCATAGTAAACAATTAGATTTTTCCCCCCCCCCAAATATCAGTGCCTAGCAGTGCCAAGACCCTAGCAGAGAGGCCTTAATGGCTTCTTGAATCATCTCCAAGAGTAAATATCATTTTACTGTGCTTTACTAGCCAAGAAATTGCATGCCTTATATTTAAGCTTTAATTTCCATTTCTAAGATCATCAGTCTTGGAACGGTACCATAACCAAACACATCTGTCAAGTATCTTCAGAAACACTAGTCCCAATTTAAGCACACAACTATTCAAGCATTATTTTCCAGTGAGTAAAGCTTACTTATGCCCATCTTAAGGTCTCTGAAAACAATTTTTAAAAAGGTACATTACCTACTATCTCTATTAGTTCAAGACCTTGCTATACAGATAAGATTAAACTTTGGTATTCTTCCATAAGCACATCAGTTTTAAAATATGTAGCAAGACAGGCCATAATACAGTAAGTGAAAAAACTATTTCCAAATTAGGGCACAGAGAGCAACTTTGCCTTATATTTTGCAACTTTGACTTGGCAGTTCATTAACGTTGCACAATAGCTATTTACAGCCATAAGTAATTTAAAAAAACCATAAAATCAAGAAAGGTCACATATAGGGCTAGTTCAGTCTGTGACAACACAGGCAAAACAATCAGAAATAAATAGCTAAAGAAATGGAACCATTTTAGATAAACAAAGCATTAAAAAAGCAAAACAATTCAGATTTTCTTATTCAAAAAGTATTGGAAGCCTAATGAATGCCTACTAACATTCTTCCAGAAATACGTTGTTCTAATGTGTTATTATAGAAAAGTGTAGCAACTTCCCAAGAGACAGATGTTTTACCTTGTTACTAAGGGATGCATGCAACAACATGAGTTTCTGAGTGCATCTATAAATGAAATGGATTCTCAAAAATGAAAACCTAACAAGTTAAACATGAGAAAGACTGAACAGCCAGATGCAACAAGTCTTGGAAGCAACATAAATTTCTTTCAAGATTTAGGTAAAAATAACAGCTGTTAAGATATCGACATATAAGGTTACACTTAGCAGACTGGACCAGATACCGCATACATTGTAATAAGTGATCCATTCCTTTCTAGCATGGTGTCCCAGCTGTTAATAGACAAATGTAGTAAGAACAAACCTTCCAAATCGGTGATCATCATTTCCTGCTTGTTCTTGAGTTTGGCCAAGTTTTTGGCCTTTTCTTCTTCTTCAGCCAGCTGAGAAGTACATTCAGCAATTCGATCCTCCATCAGCTTCTTTTCCTAGTTAGGAGAAAGAGGAGAAAGATTAACTTCTAAAACACAATTTGAACAGTCCCTAAGCAGCACAAATAACGGAATATACAAAAATCCATATAGAGGTCTCATACAGCACATTATTTCAAGTGACTGACCTGTCAATATTAAGGATCAATTGAAACAGTATAGAAACATGAACATCTGTTTTCCAAGAAAGTGAGACTTGGAATTGAACACAGAGGAGGTTAAATTCCTAAACCTAAAGGTTTTAGGACAGCATTTGCTGTACACTTTTGGAAATCTGTCTGCAAAGAACAACGGTAGCTATGATAAACACTGTTTCCAGCTCTTAGATTTGGAAGACTCATGAAACTGGAAAGAATGCATGACAAATACCGCCCTTTCGAAGGTCAGTTCAAAAGAATCTCTAAGCGTCTGAGCTTCAACCTGTTCAAACCCCACAAGTCTTCAGGCGCAAACTTTATAGATAATGTAACAGCAGTCTCAAATGTTTTGAGAGCTATCACTTGGCACTACTATTACTTATGTGCAGAATCTCCACCATGCATACTGGTCTCACCTTCAAAAATTTGGAATTTTGGTCCTCCAACAGTAGGATCTCTTCCTCCATCTTCTTGATCTTAGCCTCAGCTGTCACTTTTTCAAGCTGCAACTTCTGTCGAGCTCCCTCCTCCTCATCAAGCTGTTCCTCTAGGTCCTAGGAAGAAAGGCAATTGCATCTGTGCATTTTCCAGGTTACTCATGTGTTAATTTTTTTTTTTTTTTTAAACTTGGTGACAAACGTGTATTATTTTGAAAAGCCACCTGCCCCTAACTAACACTAAAAATGCATTTGCTTTGTTAGATTCATTTATAGTATCAATGATCTGGTAATGAAATTAAGGGCCACATGATACACATGGAATTTTTTATGCTCAGCTTTGGCTGAAATATGCTGTCTCGGAAACATACACTCACTTCACCAGAGTCTTTCACCTTCCTAATTCTGAACATAAAATAAAAAATTCTACTTGATGACAACCAAATCAGATCAGGCTTTATGTCAAAGACTTCCTAGCACACTGTATCTGAATAAGGCATCTGGTGTAAAAGTGTGTCTAGGAAGAGACACCACAGGAAACAGATCTCCTGATTTCAGTATGAACCTAGATCTCAATATTACAGCTGAAATGGTTCAGATGTTGGCACAAATAGCTAGATATGACTAGAAAAGCAATAATGTATTGTGCTTCTATTCATTTGTGGTTTTAAATAAGATTCTCAGCCACACATTAATGGACACTTATTAAAGGCATCAAGAGCTGTAAGATGTGGGGTTTATTTCCCCTTCAATACCTTGAATATTTTGAAAGACAGGTAAGATCTCAGGTATTCCCTTTTTCAAGGTCCCCATTATTCAAAAGGGAGCATCTAAATCAGCTGATTTTCACAAAAAAAACCCCAAGTAACTTGGAGGAGATGAAGTTGTCTTAGTTTCGTAAAAGTCAAAGAAGAAATATTCTTCATGATATTCACTGGATTTCAGCCAAAAAGGAACATTTCTCTTATAAGTGACATCATCCCATCAGTCTTTGTTTCTATAAGAAAGCAGGTAAGCCCCATGCAGTCATTCCCGGTTCCTCCCCACTCAAAAGTGCTTGCTGCCTTTAATAGTCTATCTGCCTACACAACAGGGCATTTTGACTTTTCTTTTTCTTTCCTCACCCTCATATGCCTGGAGACCACAAGACATGAACACACTGAACACAGGAAGAGAAGAGAAAAAAATTCAAATTGATTTTATTCCACACATGGTGCTAAGGAGCTAAATTCCTCCATGCCATAGAGATATTGAGGGAGCTTCCCAATCCTTAACTGTCCTGTTTGCATGCTTTTCCATTTCCAGTTACTGAGAAGCATACCTGAATATGGCCTTGCATTTTCTTTTTCTCATTCTGCAATATTTGGTTTCTTTCCTCTTCCTCCTCAACCCTGGACTCCAAATCATGGAGAATTTCTTCCAACTCCTGTTTTTTGGCAGCCAAGCGAGCCCTCATCTCCTCAGCTTCTGCAAAGAGCTCTGTCTCAGCCTGTAGCTGCTCTGCAAGAATGTTCTTCTCTTCTAGAAGCTGCAAATATACACAAAAGGTAGTAAAGCAGTAAAAACGACATTTCAAAGTCTCTCATGAGAGATCATACATATGACAACTACAAAGTTACTTAAAGGCCAAGTTCTGCTCCAATTCTTGACTCCCTGGTCAACATCCAAAACCAAAGACTTTTAGCAGAGGGCTTTTAGCCGTCCAGAAGACACCAGCTTTCTCAATAGGGCTACAGCAATATTCACTCACTTGTCCCCCCCAGTTTAAGGAACAAATCCCACTGCACCTGGTCCACCTGCCCTGTTCTACCAGCAGCAAAAAGATGAGGGAAGTGCCTGTTTCCTGGACTGTTCCTCGCACTCATCCCTGCATAGCGGCAGAGCAGTACCATGGGTAGCTGGGCTGAAGCCGGCACTTGGAGTCACTGGAACACATTACTTCTTGCTGTGTAAACTTGACAATAGAATTGTTCCAGTTGGAAGGGACCTACAACAATCATCTAGTCCAACTGCCTGACCACTTCAGGGCTGACCAAAAGTTAAAGCATATTAAGGGCATTGTCCAAATGCCTTTTAAACGCTGACAGGCATGGGGCATCGACCACCTCTCTAGAAAGCCTGTTCCAGTGTTTGAACAACCTCTCGGGTAAAGAAATGTTTCCTAGTATCTAGTCTGAACCTCCCTTGATGCAGCTTGGAACCATTCCTACATGTTCTGTCACAGGACCCCAAAGAGAAGAGATCAGCACCTTCCTCTCCACTTCCCCTCCTCAGGAAGCTGTAGAGAGCAATGAGGTCGCCTCTCAGCCTCCTCTTCTCCAAACTAAGACAAACCCAGTGTCCTTAGACACTCCTCATAGGCCATGCCTTCCAGCCCTTTCATCAACAGGAACGGATGTTTTGCCCTTCCAGATATCCATCCCAGTTCCAGCATGTCTCAAAATTACCATAGTGATAAACACGTGTCTATCTTTACTGACACTCTTTCAGGTCTTCTTTAAATTGATATCAATGTTACTTATCAGCATAAATCCATTTTCAGTTTTGTCCAATAATTGTCATAATTGCTTCCCCACGTCCTAAACAGCACATGCACACCACAGAAGTATCCTACCCTGAAAACACATCCAAAAAGGAAAATGACACTGCTACTGAAGTTCTCCATAAACTAGGAAAGGCCAAAAAAGTTTAGTTTTGTTAACAAGATGTTTCTGCATTCCTGGAGGAATGGCTTATACTATATCTTCCTATTCCAGATTTTAGCTGAGTGTGAAAGGAGTTAGCTTGCCTGATTCTCAGTGCTTTTGCTCACAAGTGTCTCCCCAACATGGCTCCCTCACATGGGATGTAGTGCAATTCACATTCTAGATATCAAAAGCTGATCTTGAACACAAACCTGTTGATGTTTCCTTTCCATTTCCTCAAGTTCTGCCTCCACTTTTGTCTGTTTTTCTTTCACCTTCATTAGCTCCTCGTCCTTGGCTTGAAGTTCTTCTTCTTGACGAGTGACCTGAAGAAGAGGCTTCACCTGCAAAGATTTGAAATGAACAAGTGAGAACCTGCATTCACCTATTTACAAAAGTCAAAGAAAGTCACAGAATATAACGAACCTTCGTGAAGACTCTCCACCACTGCCAGTGCCTAAGCTTTAAATATGCAGCGCAATTCCTCTGCAGGATTTTCAGTGCACTCAGTTGCTGCTGTTTCTTTGCAAAGGCCCTGAAGACAGAAAGAGCAAAACATTTTGTGTTAAATACAGCTGATCATCTGTCTGTGTTTTTAATTTTTAGGTTACCCAACCCTAGAACACTTGCAGACCATAAACAGGCTTATTTTTAAGTTTCAGTGACTACACTGATTTATGAGTACTTGTTCCTTATATAAAGAGGCAGAGCAAGAGCTGGATTCACCGTTTTCAAAACAACAATTACAAATGCTATTTGTTCTTACTCTTAACAGACTTTTTTCTTAAAAAGATAAAGTCAGAATGGATTAGACACTGAACTGTCCTTTAATTTCAAAAAGGCAGCTTTTCAGAGTACCTCTAAGAACCTCCAGTGCAGCAGGAGGAGAGATTTTTTTGCAGCCGCTAGCGATACTGTAAACAGCTGCATATGTCACAGAGGCAAGATTAAGGAAAGGAGATACTGTTAAGGAAGGAAGGTGCAAATTCTTATTAGGTAAAAATTCACCTAACACCCTGGATACAACTACAGTTTATCAGGCAACACACTTTAAGAAAACCTCTCCTGAAATGGAAGTTTTAATGCATAGCTCCCTATCAAAGAGACTTAAGATGACCACGAGAAGATCAAATCATAAGAGCACACATACTTCCTAGCCAGGTATCCTCTACAGACTGCCTGGAAGAAGATGATAATGTCTGTGATCTTCAGATCTCGTTCTTCTTCTAAGTGTGCCAAGACACCAGCTCGGAAAAAGATCTTGCTCTGTCCAATTCTGTATAAGTTGGGGTCCAGCTCTAAAGCTCTGATCTAAATGGACAGGCAAGCACATTGTTTTTACATCAAGAAAAGGACAATTTTTGTTTCAACTTTTTAATGTTTTAACAATATGTAGGTATAAACACTTACCATACGCTCACAGGCTTGCTTACCATCCATAAAACCTTTTGGAATTGCATTGGGAGTAAGGATCTCATACCTTTAAGTCAAATGAAAAAACACTTTTACATTCAACAATAAGCTACATTATTATAAACTCATAAAGCCATAGTCACCAAATGCATGGCTAAAGAATTTCTCAAGAAAGTTTTTCCAGCAGTCCATTTTAGATTGTCTCCCCTTCTCTATTGTCTTTAAAATAAACTTGTAGTATTTAACTACTTCAGGTTCAAACCACTTCAAGACCTCACACATGGTTTGGATTTTCTTCCAGTTGGGTTGGGGGACAGGTTGTGGGGTGTCTTCAATTATTTAACAAGGAACTTTATCTCATAAAAACTCAGAAGACTGTTCCTGCTGTTACCTCTGTCTAAATTCCTGGAACACTATCCTGTTTGGAAATCCTTGTCGACAGATCCTTATTCCTTCCAAAACACCATTGCAACGAAGCTGATCTAGAACCAGATGCGGATCCAGTTTTCCAGCCTGGACAAACAGAACAAGCATGATTTTTAGTCTTTTATTTTGTATTAATGAAAAACTGTAGCTTAAGTTTTTCAGGCTACCTTCTACAAAGTCAACTGTCTAAATAAGGGGATGTGCGGGGAATACTGAGAAGATATTTGATCAGTACGAAAACTTTGTGAAACCTGGTTGATTACGAAAGGAAGACACAGACAGCACGCATAACCTAAAATTAATGTAGAGACTCTAATAAAGAGAAAGAATCAGAGGAGTGGTCTGTAGTACATACCCTCTTTTCATGATTTGGAATGATGCAGCGAACAAAATTGGGATTAGTGTTTCGGAGCGTTGCCATCAGCTTGGTGAGAGATTCTTTGTACAGTTGGCCAACAGTACGAAACATGCCCTTCTTGGTCTTGTACGCAGAGCCAAAAGCTGTCTCTGTTATTCCAGTGACCTGATCCAGACCCACAATACGATCCACTGGGAAGGACAAGAGAAAATAATTAAGTGGACTTTAATATTTGTCAGGTATAAAGACAGGCAGAAAGAGGAGCAATAGTGCAGCAGCAGAAGCTTTGCGGAACAAATGACAGAAGATGCCATCAGTAGGCAAGGCAGTCAGCATGTACTAGGGACACTGTGCAGAAGCAGTGGAACCAAAAGCCACAAACTTATACAGCAGAATAGTGTAGCTTTAGTAGGTAAAGACTAAAATATCCAGCTCTTTACTTGCAGTGCTACATGACCAGTAAAGCCATTTTCTTAATATTAAGTCAACTTTTAAGAGATAGAAAGCTGCCTGGAAACTGGCAACTATTTGAATTCTTACAATGCAAAATATTTGTGGGTTGAACATTTGGAATTAGACATCTGCGCATATTTGCTTAAAATGAAGAGTCACTTATGGTAATTATATCGATTAAATCTGAGTTTCGTTGAATATTCAAGTGTTTTAAAAGCATAAATATTTACAGAAGAGTTGGAAATAGTGTTATTTCAGTGACAAGAGGGGAAAAAAGCATCTGCCAGACCTCTGCTAGTCTGCTATTTTGAAGAATTCTTCCAAGTTTTATATACAACTGCAAAGACCTCCCTGGCCAAAAGACAAGTTTCAAAACAGGAAAACTGCACACCAAAGCACTTCAAAGCTGCCATAAAGCATCAGAATAGAGATTTTTTTCTTTGATTTTTTTTTTGAACGTTTTGGGTAAGGATCTCTATGGTTTCTTCTTCAGAAGCACAAATTAGAAATCTGACTACCATCATTAAAACCTTTAGGCCAAAAACATGAACGTGATTCCATGCACATGTCAATCATTATTTAAACAGCTCGCTAAAAAAATACACAGGTGGCTTAACACCTTAATAATTATAGTTGGCACTTCTTAGTACTGAGCAGATACACAATATATTGGTTCTCCATGAAATCCAAGCTGGCCAGCCAGCCAGAAACAACTATATGTAGGCTACAATTTAAATTTTGTGAAGTTATCTTCAAATTCATTCAAACCAAAGCAGAGGGAGTTGTGCTTTGCTACCAGAATTAGTTTTGTATATGGCAAGTAAGTGACAATATTTTATTTCATACTCGTACTCAACTGGTTTTCAAAGGTCTATTAAAAAAAAGGAAAATTAAAAGCAGAAAAATACAGGGCAACAAGTTTGAATAATCACTTGTAAGTCTTGCATGTAGTATAGAGCAGAGCCCAGATCCTCCACGCAGTTTTGAACACAAGAATCTAAGCAGCTTATTAAAAGTTAGAAGAGTAAGTAGGTCGTAAGTTGTTCATAAGATCATATCCCAAATATTTACTTGGAAGCAGAATTCAGTTCTAAACCAGAAATGGGATAGAGATTACTGGGAATCAGTCTTACAGAGGATGAACATAACAGCTTGTAAATATTAGAAACATGCACCCACCAGACACCACTAATGACTG
Source organism: Gymnogyps californianus (assembly GCF_018139145.2). Lineage (NCBI taxonomy): Eukaryota > Metazoa > Chordata > Aves > Accipitriformes > Cathartidae > Gymnogyps > Gymnogyps californianus. The sequence continues at coordinate 12,148,251 of NC_059489.1, read as the reverse complement.
GACACCATTCAGCTTTTGTTTGGCCATGTACTTTTTAAAATTCTGTAAATATATCTGATAATTGTGCATCTTTTGTTTTGCTCCCCTCTGTCCTTCAACTATAAAATGGTTATTTATATTTAAAAGAGGATTACTGAAGTTAAATGTAAGCGTTCCTTATAGGTTAAGAGCAGTCATTGAACAGCATGACTGGACAATCATCCATTGGCTAAAGCCTCTGTACTCAAGCCCTCTAGTAATTACTTTAGGAAACACCACTAGCTTCCTCACGTATGTGATGTATCATGAGTAGTGGAAGATAAACCTAAGTAAAGATCAAAAGTCTGAAGGCACAACCTTCACATACACATATTTCTAAACTTGGGGAGAGGAATACAAGAAGGATGAGGAAGAGGCTGGATAAAGTATCTAAAGCATCTTCAAAAAGACATTCCAAATAAGTGGATTTGTTGATTTCTCAATACCTCAAAATACGTGTGCAGCTTCTACAAAAGGAAATATTAAAATTAAGAGGTTTTAAAATAAAAGAACAATTCCAACAAGTCTGGAAGAAGTTTATTTCACTTACTACCCCCACTACAACTGCAGCACTCATTCTGATACTTCAATACATTCTTCAGCTCTCCTCCCAAACAATACATCCACATGCTAAAATGTTCCAGAGTTTCGTCAATGTTGGACTGCAGAAAGAAGCTTGATAGTGTTACTAAGCTTATGCATTCTCTCAAATGCTTGGAGCTATCAGAATTATCACTTAAGAAGCAATTCTGCATCTCAACATAGAACTAGGAAGCAACAAACCTTTTTATCTGCAATGCTTAAATGCAATGCATAAAATATAGATGCTATATGTATGCAGCAGCAACTGAATAGGTATGCACTCAGAGACCATTTGCCTTGTGGAGGTATACCTAAGTTTAGCATGAGATGAAAAGTTCATGCAAGCCTACGAGCAAAAATGGTTTTCCTATAGATACAACAGCCCTGCCTTTAGTAGGCCTACTGTTTTTATATCCATTCACCTGGTGGATCATGAAGACCAGTAATATTGTCATAGAAACAGGCTCTCTGAATATTCTGAATCTCTAAGGCAGAGAAACAGCAAAAACAGAAAGACAGAAGAGCAGATACACAAGAGACTTCAGTTAGTATACAGAACAGGTTTATCAATTGCAAACAGACTTAACTGTGCTATAAAAGCAATTAGGCCACAACATATTCCATGCACATTTCAATTATCTGTGGAAGCAGGTTTTGAATATTTGGACCAAAACACTTTTGCTTCTGTGCGTGTACTCAAAAGGAAAGGAGCAGATCCCCAACCAAAATGTTCTTTATATATTCATTGAAACTGCTCTCTGTAGCTGAACCAAGAGGGAAACTCAGTATTAACCTACAGCATCATCTATATCACAAGCTTAATTTCCTCCTCGAATAAGAAACTCCAGGATTTATATACTGTGATATGTAAATATACTCTAATTAATATACTGTGATGTTAAAAACCAGAATAGAAAAGTCTCTGCTAAGTATTTATTCAGCTATTTCTGCTTCTTGGGCTATTTTGGTGAAAATGTTGATAAATACTTCAAGCTGATGTGCAGGTAAGCTAGTTAAACAACAGTGTACAGTTAAAATAGGAATACATTGCATTTGATTTTAATATGCAATATCTAAACACTAATATGGCTGTTAATGAATTTTATTTTAGGAGATGCAGATTTCCAGGATATCACCCACCACTGCACATGAAACAACTGTGCTGGTGCTCACATAAGACAACACTTTATTAACAGCAAGAACCACTATAGCTGTTTACATTCAGGACTCCACTGCAGCAAGTCCAACTAAGTTTTGGACAAGATTCTACATGAAATTTGACACAGGGTAACAAGTAGTAAGTGAATATCAGTTCAAATAATGAACATGAGAAGCAGCTACTCAGAAATGGTACATGTGCAAGGGACCATAGGTGCAACCCAGCTTCCTTGTTGTACTTTTGGCACTAAATAATAGAGAAAATGCTGTAGATATTTACAATGTAAGAGTGGAGGGTGAGGAGGGAACAGGCACAAAAAAACCCAAACTCATCCAGCAAGGTAAAATTGCTAACAACTTGTGTGCTCAGAGCACGATCTCTTACCATCCTTCCAAAGCTCTGCAACAAATTTGTCAGAAGACTGGTGCAAGAGTGTAGCCACGTTGTCATTCAGGGGGTCCATATTCTTCATCAACCACTCATCTGCCTTGTAGTCTACCTGTAGAGCAGCCAAGTTGCACATGATCAGATGGACTACCAGCTTTAGGTTTAAATTTACCAGCATCAAAAAAAAAGAAGCTTTCAAAATACTACACTGATGTTTTCCTCCTATTCTCTTCTTGATGCTTGCTATGAGTTAGTTGTGCCTCCTTAGAACAGTTCAAAGTACCACGAAAAGTTATTATTCTTTTCAAAGAGTAAATCACAGTTTTCTTAAAAATTTAACAATCTGACTTTTTGCTTACTAATAGCTGGTATACATTTTTAGGCTAGTGTTATTGCCAAAATAAGGCTTCACTGTTCACTGTGAAGATGTAAAAACAACTCTAGTATAGATCCTAATTACTTTATCTAAATTACTAGAGAGTAAATTAAGGATGTGCTGCAGCATGAATTTTTTTAATTTCACTATAGCAGTTATACTTAAACACTTTCTTCTATAAAGAAAACAAACAAAGCTCTTATCTTGAAAGAGCCAATTCTGTGGTTTGCAATTAAACTATAGCTCAGCAGTTGAAAACTCAATGCTACCAACATGGGTTTCATCCCAACCCAAAAAGAGCCCTAAAATTCCATAAGTCCAACAAAACCTCTGTATAGACTAGCATGTTTTTGCTTCAACCAAACCAAGAGTTTTCTATTTTTAAATAAGGGCTCTGGAAGGAAAGCCACATTTAAATGCTTCCAGCATCCAAAACCAAATCAGATCATTATCTTAGTACTTCTTGCAGGGAAAGCTGTTTTACAAACGATTCCAGTTTTGAAAGAATACACATTCTGATCAAAAATTGAAAAATGTCTTCTGTCAGAGGAAGATATGCAATGCCAGTATTCCAGAAATACCCACTCAGTTTGGCAGAAGTAAACCATTCTTCAGAACAATTACTTCCTAGTAGTCAGGCACCAAGCTGTTTTACTTCATTTTGATTTATCTAAAGGTAACCTACTATTAACTGCAGTAACAGTGACGATTTCATTATTTCTAAGTAACTGTTTTAAATATTGATACAATAAAATCTATAATTTTTATTTCACTTTTGCTACAATTATCTAGTTGGCACCACTGACATCAACAAATAGCTAACAAGCCATTAGTACTTTAAATGAAAATTAAAGGATAGCTCTTAATCATTCACACAACCTGTTTCTTCTAAGTATCAGGGTAAAAACTGGTACTAGGATTAAGTTTTAACTATTCATGAAACTAATTACATAGCATGGCCTTATAGAATAGACCTGGTGATCATGAAGGATCCACAAAATACAAGAATTGCAGTTATTTCATGGACCTGTTCACAATGCACCTGAGCTCCATCTCCCTCCGCAGGAGACTAAAGACTGAACTAACAGTAAAAATGAAAAGGTATCAGCTTACCTCTAAAAGGGGATATACAGAATGTCTTATGTGAAACGAGGAAATAAAAGTGAAGATAGTACTGACACAGCCCTACTTCAAGCACTACTATCAACTTGGAAACAGTTATTCAGAAGAGATTCCTTTCAATAAAGCCCTGAAAAAACCTCACCTGTAAGACCTGAAAACAAAATTAAAGGAAACTGAAATATTTGCTCAATTTAATATTAATTTGTATTTTTCAGTTCTGTCTATTTGGTAACAAGAGTTCCATCAGAGCTCTCCTGAATATGTTCAAGAAAATTAAACAAGGCCATCCTCCTGCACAAGTATTTCTAAATTTGGTAGCTATACTGCATAGTACTTTCCCAAACCCAACATTTCTAATCAAGTATTTAACCTTACCTTCCCTGCATAGTGAATAATGCAGAAGTCTGCTTTGTCCTTTAGCTGTCTTGGCTTTTGGAACTTGGAGTGTGTTCCTTGCTCTTGGACCAATTTTTCCACAAATGTCTTGTCAGTAGCTTTAGGGAACCAGCATTCTTCATCCAGTAATGCTAACACACCAGGAGGATTTGCCTGAAATTCAGTTGGATTTAATCTGTGTTAATATTTAATATATTTGAAAAATTTTAATATTTAAAACACACCATTGAATGTCACAATAAGAAGTTGTCTAAACTGATTCAAGTTTGATTTAAATTAAAACAAGCTGTGGAGGAGTCCAGTTCAATGAAGGACATTATGACTGGTTCAAACAAATTCATTCCAATATATATGGAGCCAGACACGACTGACCTGATCTAGTGCTGACTAGAGCCTTGCTTTGAGCAGAGACTGGAATAGATGACCTCCAGAGTTACCTTCCAAACATTTCTGTGACATGTACGTACACAGCAGCTTATCCGCATTTCCACAGTAGTTAATGTCATGCTTTAATGTGGGCTAAACTCAGGACAATTATCCCTCCCAGTCACTCGATACTACTGTGGCAGCCACCAAGCCTCCCCTTGCCAAGCCCTGTGTTGATATCCAGTAGCAGCATCCAAAGAGATTCAGCAGGCTTAACTTGAGCAGCCAGCATAGTTTTATATACTCCCTCTCTTTCCATATAATTTAAGCACTCCGTTCTTAAAATGAAGTAGGGAACAACCAATGTCTGTATTTTACAGCTATAGGATCGTTTGACAGGATCATTTTCCTCAGAGAGGACAGACTGATATACACAGGAAAGCAATGGAAAAAAATAAGGTTTATAATGATTTATACTTAAAGTTTCTAGTGAATGTAAAGTTTACACATTTGAAGAGAGACATTTCTACGTGTCTACTACATGGCATCACATTTACAGAACAATTATGAAGGTACTGACATTTGCTTTAAAAAAAAAAAAAAAAAAAAAATCAAGCAACTTGATGCATTTTAGGATATTCACCTAAACATCTGCATACTGAAAGCATCCACACTCACCCCCTGAGGCTTTTTGGCAGAGATTTTACCTTCCAAGGAGGCAGAACTTTCTGAATTTCCACACACAAAGTGCAAACCTTTGTTAACTGAAACAAGATTTCCCTTTTCCTACTCTAAAGAAAAACAAGAACGTAGCTCATGGGTTTTTCTGCTCTTGAGGATGCATAGCATCATTGGCAGCTTATGTGTATTCTAGAATACACACACAGAAATGTAGAGTAGTAACTGTAATGCTCTAGGTTTAATTTAAAAGGTCATAAAATAATTTTGGCAGCATAGTTCTGAGGTGTGAAGAATGATAACTTTCAGGAATGATGATCTTTGTTCTCCCCCAACTGGGCTTCCTGCTCTTTGAAGCCCTCTTCAGCTTCCATATGTTGAGCAACCAGACGAATATGTTAAAAAGGACAGTGATTAAAACCACCTTTAAGATACTGTTTTCCTATTTGCAAGGCAGATTTATGGGGAAAACTCTCCCCTAAAGAAGTTTCAGGAATTTTGCTATTGATCTCGAATGAAGAAAAAAAAATAAGTTTACCGTAAGTCTTGAAAAGCTTTCTAACTGAGCCACCACTCTACAGCTCCTATAACACAATGGCATGGTTTCATAGGAAAGTGACACAATTAAAGACTTCATTAGTACTAGGGAAAAGTATAAAAATAGTAGCTTCATATCTTTAGCTCAGTGTTGTACCCTAACATCAGAGCAAAATCCCATAAGGATAAATCCTTTTACTAATACACGGTATTTTGGACCTTGGACTTCGGCATTCAAGTTAATTCACTTTTTGTGACAGCTCTGCAAGAAATGTCTATATAGTCTTACAATTTGCAGGCAGTAAAAGACAAACTCAGAAGTGTAACCTCGTCTCCTTAGAAGATATTAACGCACAAACTTACAGGTCTTTCAATTAAGTCAATGCAAGGCTGCAGATCCAGTCCAAAGTCAATGAAATTCCACTCTATACCCTCTCGTTGGTACTCCTCTTGCTCCAGGATAAACATTGTGTGGTTAAATAACTGCTGAAGCTTCTCATTGGTGTAGTTAATGCAGAGTTGCTCAAAGGAGTTCAACTACAAGAATAACATTAGTAAGAAGAATAATTCAGTGACAGGATTTATCACATATCTGGAAGTCAAAAATTTGGCCTTACAAGGAAATTCCCCAAAACTTTGCAACATTCAAATATAAGGTAAAGAAAATTGGAAAATGCATTATACAAATCTCTTATGTTCACTGTTACATATAATTAAACTAACGTATAGTAGGAAAAACCATCACATATAAAAGAACAACTTAGACTAAAGTATGACTTTTTGGCACTGTAATTTAGGGTTGTCAAAGCATTTGCATGCTACAAAACAAAACCCTCCTGCAGCCTTGGAACATATATGCATTAAGTGCCTTTACAGTTAGTCCTGAACGCACATTAACAGGGAAAAGAAAAATCTGATTAGCAGTGTTTTGAAGTACCTCAAAGATTTCAAATCCAGCAATATCCAGAATTCCAATAAAAGACGCTCCCTGTCGTTTGGTCCTGTCCAAAGCTTTATTAATGCGGTGAACAAGCCAGCGGAAGAGGCGTTCATAGGTGGCCTTTGCCAAAGCTTCCACTGCAAAGTCTGCCTGGAAATCCAAACAGGAAAATTTATTTACCCTGGACAAGTCATCAAAAGAACACAGACATGAACGTTATCACAAATAACTAAGTAACAGAAGTTGTTTAATGGAGTTAATACCACTTGGGAATGAAAACAAGCAGTAGAAACAGTATGTAGTTTGATTAATGTTATGAAAAATTTGTTTTTAAACTGTTCCATAAAAAACCAAAAGCTCTCTGTGTGTTTGATACATACAACAATGACATTAAAGGATGAAACCAGCAGAAAGTCAAGAAAAAGGAAAGATTTATTCTATTCTACCATTGATTTTTACCATATAAGAACATTTAATAAAGACAGTAAGCTTAAACAAAGTCAGTGGCAGTACACACTTAATCCCAATTTTCTTTATTAAGAGCTAATCAGAATGAGGTACAGTTTCACTTCGTCTTTAAAGCACCAGAACTTACTTGTTCTTTGGTCTGGGCTTTCTGAACGTAGTCTCTGCCAACTTTGATGCGTGGTGTCAGTATGGCCCGGGTGAACTCCATTACGTTCATTCCCAGTAGATGGCAGAGTTTCTGTGCGACTGGAGATCAAAGTAATAAATGGAAGCACATAAATCCTCCACAGCAGCTAGCAACATCGGTGAAACAAGCTACCGACAAAGGCCGTCATGTACCAGCTTAAAAATTGAACATTCGAAATAGCAGTTAGGGAGATGCACTTCTGTACTCTGGACAGGTCTACCCTCTCACACAGCCTGCATCTGCAGGGCCTCCATCTCAAAGGCTGATGGAAGTCTCTACAGAAGTACACCACCGAATTTCCTTAGGGGAGTACAGAAAACACCAGATTTCATGAAATTGCAGGGAGGTCACATAACAGTCCATAGTCCACGTACAAATGTTTATTTTGTTACTTTAAAAGGGAACATTCATTTCCTCATCTCCAGAAAAAAAGCACAGTATGAGGACATCACGCATCAACTCCATCATACTAAAGGCTGCTTAAAAACTGTTTCAATTTAGGCAGGTATGCCAGTGTAATGCTTCTATTACAGACTATATCAAAATACATTGTTTAAACTATTTAAAACATGGGTTTGTAATATTTTATATGGAATAACAACACAAGCAGCTGCGCACTTTCTTTAGACAGCATGAACTCTCCTGGTGTCATGTTCATTAGTTGAAATAACGTGTTACCCACACCATCATTACATATTCTTGCTGCATCAATCCCTTTTTCTAAATAAATTTTCCAGTAGGTTAGGTGTTTATGATTCCATACTTCTAAAAATGAAAGTGACGCAAAAGGTATTTTTAGGTCCGGGTAAGCGTTGCCCTTTAGCAGGAAGCCCTCCACACTATCCAATAAGTACTTTAACCCCTTATCTTTGTAATCAGACAGCTCATTGTTTTACTGTCAAAATGAAAAAAAACTATCTTTACAAATCAGCATTGGAAAATAGATTTTAATACCAATATATCAGAGCTTGCTCTGAATATTTTTTTTGCTGGTATTAAAAACACTACTACTTGCTCTTAATGTTGAGACTGTCTGGCCATATATTCATTAGAAGGGTTCATGAATCAACACACAATTTAGTGAAATTAGGGTAGCGTCACAAATTGAGCACTCCTTTCACTTTAGCTACATGCAGGAGCACTCCTGTGCTTTGAGTATAAAAATACACATCAGCACATCACATAAAACTTACAGCCTTAGGTGTCAAGTAGCAAGTGCTGTCAGGATCTTTAAAACAACAAGAACTTGAAAATATTAAGTAGCAACGAGCATCAACTTGGTACTGTGGCATAATGGATACTATATAAAGGATATTACAGTTTTTAAAGGAAGGAGGGTTTTTTCCCCCGCCATGCAGTACTCCAAACACTACACTCAGCTCCTCTTTCATGAACCTGTGACATGGAATTTATTGTCCCTACCTTTCCAGTTTGTAATAAACCATAGCTTAGGTAACAACAACAACAAACCATAGCAGAGTTAATACTAAAAATCACATCCGATTCAGACACTGAAGGAGGCCAGCATTTCAGAGGCTTGACTGAAGGAAACAAAACCATTTTCAAGTCAAAGCTCTATTACTTCTAAGGGTAGGACTGGTTCACACTATTTCAGCTTGATTAATCTTGCACTTTAAAAAAAGCATAACTCATCTTGTTTGTTTGTAACTGTCCATTTAAAAGGTGCGATTGTAGAAAGCCCTGACTATCCTGACTTGTGTTTTATTACTATTGGGTTTTGGATATAAAATTCTGAATTATTATAAAGCAAAGATACTGAAAAGCTCGTATCATAGTTGAAGCATGAACTTTATGAGGTTGCTTATGAACCTCTGCCCTTTCAGCAGAAAGGCTTCTTCCAAATCTGGTAAGCATGAAATGGTTCTCTAAATACAGCTTCTCCCTCCTCTTCATCCATGAAGGCTATATGGCTTTCTTGCCATCTCTTGTATCTATACTTGAAACCGATACTTGTTTATCTATATTTATTATCTATAGGGTAGAATTTGCTTTCCATATTCTTTCAATAGGTTCATGTCTCCAGTACCCACACAAATTCCTTCCCATCTATGGAGACACTAACCTGACCTATTTCAGACACATGCCTCTAAATGAGATGAATCACTATCAAGACACACTTATTTCTTGAGGACACTAGGGAAACCCATTACAGTGAGATGTGACAATACAGATGACAAGGGAGAGATCAGTTTCACTCAGTGTCTTCAGAAAGATACAATAACAAAGACCACATAACCAACTAAAGTAATTTTTAAATACAAGAGAACAGAAACATGCTTTAACTATGATCCGAGCTTTTCAGCATCTTTGCTTTATAATTCAGAATTTTGTATCCAGTGTTATAAATATCCAATAGTATCAATATATTTATATCCAATATTATAATTCAGAATTTATGTCCAAAAAAATGGTAATACAACAAAAGTCAACATATCCAGGAAGTAAGAAGCATCTACATCTTTCTACATCACACATTCTAAATGGACAATGACTCAGTTGAGTTGGCTAAGCTGGCACTAAAAGCCCAAAAAAAATAATGCCTCACCCAACCTTTTTACCTCACTGCAAAACTCAAAGTGCCAATTGCCAGCCAAATGCCAAGTCAATGACTATTGAACTTTAATCCATACCTGCTTACTGGAGCACTTTGGGCAGCAGGCCACCGCCCTGAGAAATGACAAAAATTTTGGACATTGCAAGCAACCTACATGCACAGCAATTTAGGACAATTACGAAACAAGACACAGACAAGAATGAGTTGTGCATGTGCAACAGGTCCTGTGAATGATGGTTCTTACTGCTCTTTCCTCTGGTGTCAGTTCTCAAAGTTGACTTTCCCTGAGAGCATTTAAAAGGCTGGCACTGAAGTACTAAGTTAAAAACCTGAGATTTGCTTCAGCAGCTATCTTTTTTTGTGAAGAAATATACTCCTCAAAATGCTGATCGCACTGCAGGTACTAACTGATAAATTAAATCTTAGTCACACTGCCATGCCACTTCAGAAATCAGATTTTTCTAAATACAGCATTCTTATGTTCAGCCATTTCACTATGGAAGTTGTGCTTGGCTCCAGGGCTCCTACTGGCAAGAAAACTGCTGTCAAGAACCAAAGAAAACAAACTGATTTAAGCATGCACTTTTTCCTAGTGCTTAAGTCTTTGTAGATAGCAATAAACAAGACTACAACTGAAATACTTGCTCGAAGTTTAGAAGCAATGCAAACAGCATAAATTCTGCTGATGGATACTTAAATTTGTCTGCGCTATGAGAATGGAAGGGGAGAGTTTTAATAATTGCCCGTTGGCTACTACCACAACAGTCATGGCCTCTTTTTGGCACAGAACACTACCAAGGAAGCTCAGAAGACTGCTCTGTACTTTTAAAGATATGCACTAAACAAACAGCAGGAAGAAAACTACAGCGCAAGTTAAAGAAAGCCATACAAATGTGATCAACTTACCAGTGTTCTCTGGCATAGAAGCTTGATCGGTATTTCTCTCCTTCTTAAAGGAAATATTTCCAAATTGTAGCACTGAAGACACCACTTTCAGCATTGCTGTGTTAACAAAGGACATATGCAACAGTTTAATTGAAGAGGGCTCAGCTTAACAAATTTTTCTTCTGCTACTTGTGTCACTTTCCTTCCAAATTCAAAGTATGAGTTCAGAAAGGAAATAAAGTTTGTACTGTACTTTTTGGGCAAATGGCTTTAATTCAACTCTAGCTCATGTTAAGCAAACATTTGCTGCAGGCTGTCAAGACAGTGAAGCAACATTAGATTTGGTGACATTAAATTAGCAAGTGTGTGTGCGTGAGCGCAAGAGAAAAAATTACACTAAAAATCCAAAAGGCTCAATAACTTACACAAGATCTCATCATGCGAAAATCCCATGATATGCATGGCTTCCATAGTCTCCTGAAAGTTATCCTTGTCTTGTTGCCCAGGAATGGGGATGTAGCCATTAGATAAAAATCTGTAATTGTTAAATCCTTCAAGCAGCAAGTCAGCTGTATTGGGAGGAAGAGGAAGAGATGAAAAATAAGCTAAAGAAACGCTGTTCACACCCACCTGTACTTGGTTCTCACTAAATGCGCAAACGAAAAATGCTTTACGAAATCAGTTCCTCAAATATGGCTACAAGCCATTATACCAGCTTCTGAAACTCTAAAAATATGAGTGTACCTTAGAAGCTGAAGCCAGATTCCCAGAATCTCTATCTGTAGCAACCTACATTAGCTCTTTAATGCATTAAGCCTGTAAACAGAACATTACCCGACTCAGATCTAGCATAATCTCAAATCCCTATTTGGAATACCCTAAAAGATGTATCCCTATTTGAAAGGTAACAGACACAGGCAGAAACGGAGTTAGGTATTGATGATTACTACATCAAGGATGCTAGACACCAGTTTATCTAATACAGCAGCAGAAAGAGTGGATCAATTCTCTGAAGTCTGTACCTCCATATAGTTTCACTTATCACAACCTAACAGAATTTCCAGCTACCGGAGGAGGGCAAGAGTAGAAGATAACCAACATAGTACTGCATTGGCTAAAGAAAGCCGCAGGGTTTCATTGTTTTGGTAAAATGGCTGCTTTTCTACCCAGTTTGAAGGCATGGTCCAGAATAGATACAGCTGTCACTGCTGACTAGGTTTGTTATTTACCAGCTGGTAACACTGCAGTTTCAATCCAGTGATTCCCAGCCAGAGACTGCCCAAACTGGACTTTGTCATGTAGGAGCTGTTTGCTTGAAACGCAACAGTTGCTTGACAGCATACTTGATAAAACACAGAAGTTATTTCAAAACAAAGCCACCTGACTTTTCATTCTTCTTTTAAAACTCACTGTTTCAAGACCAAAGAATAGTTCAAACGGGACTGTGTTAACACAAATAACAAATGCGGCACACAGAAGCAATAGGTTTACAAAACGAGATTCTCAACTTACACTTCAGGTGTTCTCCTGCTCCAGCTAGTAGCTGATAGAAGATATGAAATGTCCGCTCATCTTTAGCTTGACGAACAGCGCGAGACTTTTCCAACAAGTCTGATTGTAACTAGTCAAGGATCTTCCACAATTTTTGATTAAAAATGTCCAATGCAAACAAAACTTCCAAAGCAGGCTACATAATTACTTTAAGACCAAACAGAACTTCAATAGTAGTGACAGAACTATGTCCAATATGAACTTTCAGTAACTTTAAATAAGAGACTTCAAATTCAGACTGGTAAAAGCCCACATTTAATTTCAGCAAACTCATTTCTTGGATGTTGACTGCATTTCCCTGCTACATACAGCTGACAATTGTCTGTAATGGATCAGCTGAAGTTTAAGTGAGAGGGGGAGCTGGCCATTCTTTTTCAATCACTTCTTCTATTAAGGTCAGAGCTGAACTCTTAATACCAAAAACCCCACCAGCTGCTGAACTCAAAAGTACTTTATCATCTGAAGTGCACTTGTCATTTCTTTCAAGCATTGCATTTTTACATACAATCTGCACTGCTTTTAAACGGCTCCCAAATTCAATTTGTGCAGCAGATAGCATCTAATAAGCTGCCATAAGCTGTAATGTTATTTAAGTTTTTATTTCTTGATATTCCATATTGTAAAACAACGTGGGACAGGGATTTGAAATGACACAAGTTACGAGCAAGGATGAGTTCTTGTGATGAAGAAAAAATTCCCTAAGAGTGAAGTCCTGTTTTCACAAAGCTTTAGGCAAAACAATTCATCTGAACTTTCATAAAAGCAAAAACTGCCTTCATTCCTGTGTTGTATGGGAAAAAAAAAAATCATTTATCATTAAAGCATATTTTGAATAACTATAGATCTTTCCCAGCCTTATTGGGAAATTATATTTTGTGAAAGTTCCAAACATTCAATGCACTTAAGCAGTTTAACTCATAGCAACAGAATGAAAGCTTAACTGCAGCATTGTTTATGATTAATACTCACATGATAGTTTACTGAGCCTTCCGATTTCCTAATTTTATGACCACCCTATTGCTATTCCCCAGAAAACAGGCTAAACAAACTAAAAAAACCACACACACATTATTTTTAGTATAAAGAAAACAACTTTAGAGAAGGGCTTTCAATGCAAGTATTTTCACTTGTTCTTACGCAATCATAAACAAGAACGAACCTTAAAGCTAAAACTGAACTAGGCTTCAGTATTAAATGCTAGTAGGTCTCGCGTTGTTGAGCCTACGCTGGTATCTAGAAGACCTAAGAAAACAGAAGGTGTCCCAGCACTTCCAGCTCTATCACTTTATAATGAGCGTCCCCTCCTTCCGGGCAGAGAGCTGCTTCTGCAGTGCTGACGAGAGCAAAACCAAGCTTTTGGCACAATACAGTAGCTCAGCTTCTGATTAGGAAGGCATTTTTTTTTCTAGAAACATTCATAGAGCAAGCACACTTTAAATGTTTTCCCTATTTAACATACCCTGTTTTTAAGGCTAGTCTGAAAATTCAGCAGATTTCAGAGTGCTAAGTTTTGGAGTATCCGATTTCTAAGCATGAGGAAGCACGCTGACTTTGTGATATTTGATCGGCTATTTTGAAACAAAGGAATAGATAGATGTTGTTAAAGGAATGTAGAAATGTGGTAACCTTTCACTGCATTCCAATGAATTCTAGGGTTAAAAGCAAAACAATCGGGAAACTTGCATTTTACAATGATGTGGCATGAAGTAGGATACATGTCTCGATGTTGGCCCCAACAATATAACCAGTAACATCAAAGTTAATCCTAATGAACTTGCCCTGCAAAGAAAAGAGATTTTTTGTAATTACTATTTTTTTTTATTAAGACAACAGTACTGTCTATATAAAAACATAATCCTACTTGCATTCATATAACAAGCATTTCACACAAGTTCAAATGAAATCTTTTCCCTTCAATGTGCTCAGCCATCATTTCAATGGAATATGTTATGATTAAAGATCTAGTATTCTAGATATGTTTCTAATCCAGACTTATGAAAAACTTTGCTGAAAGTGAACCTCAATTTCTCGCATTGACAAAATATGCTGTCTAAAGTTGATAGCAATGCTGAGATTTGAAGTGCACATATTTCTATAACAAACTTATTGGTGCCTAAAGGTGCTTTATCTGCAGCAATCCTGAATCTCAGTGTGCTGCCCAGTCCATCACACTACGTCCATTTCCAAAACCAGGGTGGCTGCTATCCGCATGGCCTCTCTTTTCTAGTAGTTTGTAAAGAAAGGACTAAGAGAGAGACAATTTACCCATTTCTTCCACATACATCTCCTTTTCTCCACAAAGGACCAAATAAAGAGCACACTTCCCACATGCAGAGCAGCTCTTGGAAAGAAAGTAGTTTCAAGTGGACATATTATACCAGTTTTAAGCCACATCAGTTCCCCAATCTGACAAATCGTCACTTGGCTACGAACATTCCCAACAGGACAACAGGCTCTGGCTTGGAGTTGGACCACTTTTAACAGCACCATTACTGTATTTCAAGTTTGTGCTCATGAAACTGTGAAGTATTCCCCTGGCTGCAAACATGTGAAGACACCAGTGGGAATACCCAGTGACTACACTGGGCTCTCCATTTTCATTGCATCCAATTTCTACAGTCTTCTATCCACATACAAACAGGTTTTGGAGATCAGGGAGCACCACAGCTGTTTGCTAACTGTCTAAACACTTCTTTTGATGGTATCTGCACAAAGCCACCTATAATATCTTTTGCAGAGACCTTCTGAAAGCGCTCTTACAATCAGTATCCAAATCGTCACTTATCTCAAGTCTGACTGATTAGTGCTATTAGTGTGTTAAAGTGAATTCCTGTTTGGCGGATCCATTCAGCTCCGGGACTGTACTATTGATTTTCATATTAAATATTCTACTCTACAAGCTTGTAGAATATATGTATTCTAGCAATGGCCCAATCTAGTAAGTGTATATTGAGAGATATATTGCCATGCTGCAGACTTATACCTGAACAAGTTCCTGCAATCATTTGAGCTATTGCAACTTCTTACCAGAACACCCTACCCTTCTTGACTTCCCTGATAAAGCCCATTCATGTCAAAAAGATTTGTGTGCACAAGAGTGAACAAGTTTCTCCCCGCAACCACACCAGTGAATCCAGAGAAAGGTACAACCTACCTACCAGCCTTATCTTGACTTAGTCTCAGAGCAAAGCAACTGCTCCATAACTGTAGTTGTACATCTTCAACTCAAAGTGATTTCTCCAAGTTTCAAGAAAACTGGTGGAATACTTTAAATTAGCTTCAATGGTTACTCCCTAGTTGGAAAGCCAGTGGCACTAAAAGGACCACACCAAGGAAAAAGGCTTGTTTTCAAGCATGCCCTGTCAGGGACCAGCACTTGAACTCACATTTCTGAGTATGAAGAAATAGAACACTCTAAGCTCAGCTTGTAACTGAAGCATTTATACTTTTTTCTCAGTAACAATTTCAGAAAGCTATATTTATAACTGTCACAAAGAATGAACTGACATTTTACTGAAATTCAGCCAATAGACTAGATATAACACGCATGTGTCAGCACTAGCATGTCAAGAACGGCAGCTGACAACTTTTTACCCGGAACAGGTACCACAGAGCCTTCTTAGAATGACATGGCTTGAATTTGCCATGTTACATGTGAAAACAAACATGAAGCATTACATAAGGTCTAGTCAATGGCTTTTTCTCATATAATGCAGAACCACTTTATTCTGTTTCACCCTTAAAAGTTACCCGATTTCTGCTGTCAAGTTACCAGTTCCATGGACAAAAATAATTGAGAGGAAATGCAGTCGTTAAACAAGCTGACACATCAGAAGAGTGGACCCACACGCTCCCTGCTTCAAAGTTCAGTCATCACTGAAGTCTATACCAGAGAGGTCACTTATCTAGTTCACCTTCTTAAAAGCAAAATATTCATACATGTTTTTAGCTAGCACTGGCAAATCTTGCTATGAAATCTTTAATGTTTCACTTAGAGACTGTAGTGGTGGTCATCTAACAACTGAATTCTGTTTACACTATCATTATAGCACTAAGTACATGGCTTTGTAAAAACCACATCAGAAGGAAGCATTTAGTTCTGCAATATGAACCCAGCAAGCCCACTCTCCTATCCACTGCAAACTAGACACTTTATTTCCTCCAACACAAGAGAACACTGCCTTTGGTAGAAGAAAAAAAAAGTAAAATTGATTTGACACTAGCCTTATTTCAGTCCTATCTGGTATTATCAGCAAGTAGGGAACAGGCTGGCATCCTCATGCTGCATGGTGGAGACTGTCAAGCCTGTATGGGCTGAACAACAGCGCTTCTCACTTTGTGGGAGAATATATGTTTTTTAAGTCAGGTTTTAAAATGGTTGTTACCGAAGATTATTTTTTCTGCATGAGATGACACCATCTGGAGTGCATTATACTTGCTCCTTTATAAAAATAGAGCTGGAGCCATCTGAGTGATTATGTTCATGATGGCAATGCAGACTTCAATATAATACAAACCAGATGCTAACATCTTTTAGGAAAAAAGTATCCTCATTAAATTAGTGCAATCTTTGATGGATTCAAGACATGTAACAAAGTAGAATTACTGTGCAGTGAAACCTGATATTATAAACCCTATACCCAACATATATAAGCATCAAGCAATATTGTAAATAATGTGGCTATAAAATTATCAAAGTTGAATTTCTACAGTACTCTGCTCTCCCTTCTTGACTGAAAAGGCTAAAGGATTTAGTCATACAGTTTTCCAGAGTCCTTATCACTGGAGCCCAGATCATACATTATAAATCCAAGCAACTGTTGAAACATTAAGGCAGCCAAGAAATCTTTCATTTGTTCTGTAAATTTTAGTTTTGTTCTCACAAGAAAAAAAAAGTTTTAATACCTCCTATACAGTTTTAAAGTTGTACTAAAAACATCTGTCCCCTGAAACAGGAGATGGCTTTTTTTTTTTACTTCAAAGGAAAAGAAGTTTTAAGAAGTGGTAAGTAACTATTCACCCTGAGTTCCATCACTATTTTTAAAACAATGGAACACATCAAAAGTGGTTATCTGCCACTGAAACAGTGTGTGAACAGAAGGCACTGACCCAACAAAAACATCAACCAGCTATAAGAGTGCCCAACACCTTGAATATGTCATACCGTCTTTTTGACTTCCCTTCAGTAAAGCAGTCAGACAGAAGGGCATGGAAATTTAGAGAGATTTTTATATGCAAGTTTTCTGCCTTTTTAAGAATTGAGGATGTTCTCTCTAAACCAATCAACTGATAAAGTCATAGCTATTGATAAGGCTACATACTTAGCGAAATTCCATGTTGATGCCATACTCCTTCATACTTTATAGCAGTTCAGCAGTAATTTGCACATGCAAGCCACAGTTTAGCTCTATAGCATAGTTATATTTGTTATACTATGAACACTACTGTCAATTCAAGGACGGTTGAAGTTAGAAACTGGATAAAATTAAAGCAAGTTTCGCCAAGAGCCAGTGAGGATGCATCTTCAGTGACCCCAACACGATGCAGAAAGCATTGTAAGAGAACCTGAATTCGTGGAGGAAAGAGAACAAAAAAAAGCTTCTGATACTAATAAGATAAATTCCTAAAAAGGGAATTTCTCTATAAGCAGTAATCCAGATTTACAGACTCCAAAGAGAAAAGGAGTAACTCACAAAGCGGGAGGAGTTGTCATTTTTCACTGTCTTTGCATTCCCGAAGGATTCCAGAATGGGATTCGCCTGAAGAAGCTGACGCTCCAGCTCCCCCTAAAAACCACACAAACAGAAAAATAAACAGACATAAGCACAGTGCACATGCGATTAAGGGTTCCTATATTCTGCTTCTTCCTGGCAGTCATTTTACCCAGGTTGTGGCAGTGATACCACCTTCAGAAGGGGGTTATCATTTTTCCCCTCACTTCTAAATCCTCTGACAGTCTCCTCCATTCAGTGAAGAATGTGTTTTGGTTTTGTTGTGGGTTGTTTGTTTTTTTTGTTTTTTTTTTTTACACACACACACATACACACACAAACAGAGCAGTGACCAAATAGGACTTAATGGATGTTGAAAATCATCGAACATGGAAAAGAAAATTCACATTTAGGGCTAATGAAATTAGGCACAGACTTTGAGTGCTTAAGAGGAAAAACTAATTTAACTATTTGAAGATTTTAGTGCAAGGTGGTTCTTAAACTTTCTGTTCAGCAATTTGACAATATAGCTACTTTGGAATACCTATTTTCAAACTTACTTTCAAATCAGTGAAATACTCACTTTTAATCAGCCAGACATTCATGTCATTGCAACTTCTCTGACCTGAATGCACCTGAGAAGCATGCCAGAATGGCATAATGGGAACAGAGCAACACCAAATACAAAGATCATTTTCAAATTGCTCAATTCAGCCAACATTGCTCAGTATGTTTAATGCATTTTTTTAAATGTTTCTTTAAGTTCAAGCCAATGGATGCAGAAATCAAAGTACTTATCTTAAGGAAATTGCACAACAGCTTTTACAATTACTGTAAAAAGTCTGTGCTGCTTCCATGAGCCCAGAAGGCATGTATGTACATAGGAAAATATGATATTGTCTTCCTGCTCTGAAGGATAGTTTAACAAAAAAAAAAAAAGAAAGCGAAGCTGTCTGGAATGTAGTCTCAAAAACTGCCGTTTGTGTTCATAAACCTGCTTTTTCCAATTATTTATAGCATAGATGAATAAAGGCCCCAGCCTGAGCATCAAAGAATGGGAAACATAAGTCTCTTAAGGCTTCCACATGAGGTCAATTCTTACACAGGAATTTTAAAAATTCACTAGTTAACAGCTAAAAGAGGCTTTTATTTGTATATTGAAATATATTTCAAGTCCTCCTGGAAACCAATGGCTGCTCGTTCTTTAATGTGACCTCAAGTTATCTGCTCAAAACTGGTTTACTTCCAAATATATTCCCTTTGGGACTACATATTCTCTGAATTCTGAAGTAACTAAAGAAGAAATAAATGTGTGAGTCTTAGCCCAGAGCACACTAAACACTACTCAGGCCACAGTGCCTATGCACTATGTTAGCTCTGTCAACATTACAGTTCTTATGAGCACTTTTAAATTGGCAAAAAAAAGATCCACAACTGGAAAAAAACTAGATCCTTGTTATAACCACTATATGCACGTCTGCGATTTATATTCTAAAAGTTTCCTATGTAAATGCATCAGATAGTGGGAAAGCATTTGCTCACACCATTCCTCGCGTTCCCCTCTCCCAACCATGTTGTTGGCTCCTGCTAAGACACCAAGTACAAAAATGAGAAGCTTGCTTACCATGCTGTACACAGCTTGAAATAAACCACATTACGTACATTAAAAGCAGCAAGCATGTCACAGCTTACATTTCAAATTCTAGCTATTCTGGAAAAGAAAGCACACCAACTTCAAAATTTGATTCCTCCACAGAACATTGCTGTGCCACTTGAAAGCGTCTCACTGCAGGCACGTGTCATCCATGCTTTGAAGTGCTTCTGTGTACCACAACCTTAATTTGGTTTTGTGCAGAGGAACTTCTACAATGCATCGCAAAATAATTTTACTCAAATTCTCCAATAGAATGCAAAAAGTTCTTAGTAGCTCATTTTTACAATCATCTCTGAGGATTTGAAGAAAACATTCAGTTGGGTCCTCAGATGTGGGTGAAAACCGTGAGAACAAACAGAGTGCTCACAGCCTAGCCAGCCTCTGTGGTTTATACTTGCAAGTAGACTTGTCGTAGTCATCACTAAGAAACAGCAAACCTCTCACACTATGTTAAACTGCTTCTGATTTAGTAGTTTTCATTTTTAGATGGACTGCTTTACAGCCAAAAAACAACTCTCTTTTTCAGAAGTGTTCAGTTTTTTTGGAAAGACTGTAAATTTGGCCTATAGGCATACCTCCTGCACAGGCATCTAAACAGAACTTGGAAAAAGCAGTATCACAGTATTGTGGAAAAAGTGAAGTCATGCAATATTTCATGCAGGGCAACATTAAGATAAGGACAGGTTATTGTCTCAGTTTCAGAAAAACCAGCATCCCAGTGATTCGGTTCGTCGTGAAGCCTGGGTGAGGCAGGGAAAACTACATGCTACTCACATACAACAGGGATCCACTCTGTAGTTCAAAATGACATTGAAACAGAAATGTTAATGATTATGGTTTATGCAATATCAACACTTCTGGATTAGCATGTTTCCACTGATACATTTAAAATGTTTGCCAACAAATGGTTTATTTCAACTCTGACATGCTAAGTCTAAGCAAAAGGAGGGTTAAACTAAACACTGCTCCGTCTATTTTTGGAACAGAGAAATATTTTAGTAAAAACCCTTAGAATTGACTGAGGTTTGCAAGGAGGGAGGATTAAGTTAAATACTAAGAATGTCTGTAACTTCTGAAAATGAGACCGTGGGCTCAGACACATGATTGGGTTACAGAGGTTTAACAAGTTACCACACACTAGCAAAGGCATCACAGCTGTCCATGTGATTTCTTTTTGCTTCCAATATACCAGACCTAACTTGAAGTTTCTTTTATTATTTTCCTTTCCACTACAGTTTAAGTTGCACTACAGTCAGCTTTCAGAAAAATGTAAGGGGAAGAATACAATCAGCTGAACTAACTCAGGGTAGCTTCTTCAGTTACCAAGCCTTGGTTACACTATAGGGAGCTGTTGCAAAGCTTTTTCTTTATTTAAAAGCTCGTGCCCATGACAAAGGCATCACTTACCATCTCAAGTTAGAGAGTGAAGCATTTATCTTGCATAACACATGGCAGCAACTGTTTATCTCTTTCCAAAGTCTTACCCTCAACTTCCACCTAACCCTCCTCTTTATGCTCCTTCACAAGTATGCTCCATAGCACTGGGAGTACTGCAACTCCAACTCTCATACAAGAAGGTGGTCTAGAACAGACCGACTACTGCTGCCCATGGGAAGAGAGGGATCAGGGGAGCAGAAAATGGGCAGCGTTATCTGCATGGCGGCTCCAGCCAACCTGAGGAATAAGAGCAGCTGAAGCTCAAATGAGGAAACATTAATTCAGGCAGCACACTGAACAGATACCACGTTGCTCCCACCACTTATCCTAGAAAGTCAGGGGAAACACTTGATTCCAGAAGACGATTGGTTATGCCAAGCCTTTTACACTTGAGATCAAAGTCTTTATCAGGTTATCTGAGAAGCTATAAAAATATTCAGACAAAACAGTATGTTAAAAAATTCTGTATCTTCCATTAATCCATCTCTTATTTAGTACTTTGTTTAATATTAAAAAAGTGTTCTGCACTCTCTCAGAAGCACATTAACCCAGTATACACACAGCATATTGGAGAAGTTCAGCTAGAGAGAGGGTGAACCTCTTGCTTCAGGACAGAGTAAAACCACTTTAGAATGGTGAGAAGTGCTTCGCAATGCTGAGGAACTTCTAAGCTGTTCACTAGTCCACTCTCTCAAAGCCAGTTAAATATTTACAAAGTTTACTATTAGCTGTATATCTCTACAAGATTTCCCACGTTATAAATACAAATTGACAGAAAATAAAAGAATATATATCAGTTCACCTACATAACTTTAAAAGCATAAAGAAAAACACTTGCCTGATGTTTCACGGGTTTAGGTGATTCGGGCTGTTCATTGCAAACAAACAAATGCATATGTTAGCAAGCAAGCATTCCAGCTGCAAGTTACATCCCAAATTATTAATGTCAGTAGGTTTAGTTTAACTATATACTCACTTCATAGAAACTGTTCAAATTAATTTTAGAAGAGAAGTTATTCGCATGCGCAAAATACTAAAACCTGTGTTTATGCAAAGGACTAATTCCAAATAACACACGAGCTGACAGATGGACCTTGAGCAGCAAGCAAAAAGGGCAATAGTTTAATTAGTTGTGCACTGCTTTCCACAGTTTTGCCAAACAACAACAAAAAATAAACCCACAACACCAAGTAACTTTCTCTACAGCCTTAGTCACTGCAAGGTGGTTTTGTATGGATAAGATTATCATTATTCTTCAAAAAATCAAAAAGATTATGAAAGAACCAAGAGAAAAGCAATACTTGAGTCTGGGGTTTTGTTTTTGCACTGTACTTCAAGTATTTAAGAAACACAAACCCACAATTGGGACAAAAGCTTTGTTTCTTTCTTTCAAGAATGACCATCCACATGAGAAGAAGCAAAGTCTTAAGAAACTAGAAAACCTTCCAAATTTTGCCAGGAAGAAGGGTAAAGGGAACATGAATGTAACAAAGTAAAATAAAAACCCCTCAAAATTCAAATTTGCACAGTTTCTGCAGAAATGCAGAAATTTTTGATTCCATTATTATTTCCTTGGCTCAGTCTGCAAGTTTAATAATCTTGAGCTTCACATCAGAGAGCCTAAGGGGAAAATATTGTGGTGAAACACAGCAAAAAATTTTCATACCAAGCCAGATGCACACTTCCTCCGTTTACGTCTATTATTTTAAACAACTAGCACTGTTTTAGTGCAGAATAACAGATTTTGACAGAGGTCTGTAAAGCAGCTGGCAAAGGCTTGGCTTATTCAGCTAAGTGATGTGAATTTTGCAAAACTGCATCAGAACGGCTCGGAAAACAACTCGGGCATCTTAAAAAAGGTTAGATGTTTCAGTGTGAAGCTACGCCTCCTTCTGTAATCACTGGAGAAGGATAGGTACACCTAGGAACCTCAGAGGCGTTTCGTTTGCTTATCTTCAGACAAGATGAACTGCTCTCTCAGGATGTCCATTTCTGTCCTCACTAGAAACAGAACTGAGCATAATCAGACACATATTTAACTCCTCTGTGTTTAAATTAGGGCAGTTAAAGCCCATCTGGGAAATCCTCACTAAGGGGAGCTTCAGCCTGAGCGAGCCTACCCAAGATCCTGTACTTCAAAACCAATTATGTTTCTTTTGAAATTAATAAAACAAGTTAAATAATTGAGCATTTCAGCTACAAAGGCAAATGCAGTGACTCAAAGCAATCATTAACCTGAAAGCACCAGCACTTATTTCTGAAGCTTAAAATGGCACCACCGTGAAAGCTGGATTTTAGTGAAAATAGAGGGGGTTTGGGGTGGGAAGGCTTTGGGGAGAGAGAGGGGAAATGAACAAAAGTCTAATTCCGTTCATCTGAACCAGAGGTACATAGTACCAGGATGACCAGAATTGGAGACAGCAGTGGTGGAGGGATGCAGTTCTTCATAGAACTTAACTACTTCACATACTACCATGACTGAAAACATCTGCTGATTTCATGTATTTGACCATGAATAGGGTCCAGGTATGTCCATAGACTACAAGTACAGCTAAGAGCATCCCCCAGCCTCATGCAGCCTGTAGAACATGCAAGTTCATGGCTGTCCCTGGGCAGTAAATGACAACCAGCACTTTTCCTTCTTTTGGAAAGCCATGCATACAATTTTTTTTTTTTTTTTTTTTTAATTTTTGCACTGTCTTCCCTCCCCATCCAAAACCACTAAGTTTGTAAACTAAAGCAGAACCCAAGAGTCAGAATTAAGACTCACTTAACCATACTAAAGGAACTCTCTAACATATGCATTAAACAACATTATTTCATTCTTCTTTTCTCTCATTCCTACCTCACTTAGTACATAGAGGAGCGATGAGTCACAAAGCTAAGCAGTTTAGAAGTCTCCTTTTCCTCCCTACCCTCCTTGCTTAATCTGTCCAAAACCCTCTCTAGACATATCAGCCTCCTCTCCACGCTCACCAATTACCTGTCCTTGTTGTCTTCCTCTCCTTTTATTCTAAATACCCTTTTCTCCAAACCTCCTGAGCCTACAGAAGAATAATTGACAGCAAAGGTGAGAGAGGCTCCTCTGTGTGGCCTAGGAGCATGGGATAGCTGACCAGACCAGCAGATACCAGCGTGGGTCAGCTTTGGTCTGAGATGCCCAAGCTAAAGCACAATGGCTGTCTTTATAAAGCTGGTCCACATGTGGCACGGTTAACAACTGAATAAAACACAATATGCTTGGTGCAGGCAAAATATTCAGACTTACTGGCAAAGTTCTCAACACTACCACCCCAGCCCCCTAAATTCTTTAGGGTTCAAGTTTGTTGGATGTGAAGCTAAAGCTTTCAGTTATTTACAACAGATATCTTCCATCTTCTCCCCCTTGCTACACGCCAACTAGGACCGTATCTGTGTCAGTTCTGAGACTCAACCAAGAACACTACAGACAAGGATTCAGGCTCACTTTCATCCCATCTTCAGTCTTTAGAAGAGCTTATGTTTATAACTCACTGCCAAGTACTTCTCCCTCCCCTCCATTACTTAGCTCTAGAAAGCCTAGCCTCTATTCCTAATTTAAGGGACTACCCTAGCCTCACCTAGCTCTGCCAAGTCCCACAATTACTAAAGTTTCTCTTCTACATTTTTACCACCACCACCTACCCACACTTCCTAGTGCAGTGCCTAAGACAATACCTTTAACATTCCTTGGGATTAAACAGGAAATGAGACAGCAAGGCTACAGATTCAAATGCTCAAAAATTAGGAAATGCTAGTATTAAGGTTGTTCAGTGCTGTAATTCCACTCTGTGGTTACCATGTGTTATTGACTCCATTTCCCACAGGACCCCTCTCTGAGGATGACATGCCAAGGGCTATGCAGGACTCCTCCGTAGGTGCACAGTCACTAGCTGTTAGGAAAGAGGGCCATTGGGAAAGCAAAGTCTCATGGACAAGGAGCTGAATGCCAAACATGATGAGGCTGTCCAAGGGATGGGTAGAGCTCCTACGTGACGCTCTTTGCATAAGCCGAACATTTCACAATCAGCAGTGCTGGAGAACGTACTTGGTGAGCATTTGTGACATGGCAGAACACCAGCGCTACTCTGGCTGTGGCCTGAGGTGTCAAACTGGGGGCTACGTTTGTCTGTAATACTTTTATAGCACTCTGTCAGGCAAAACAGACAAAGTTAACCCTAGACTTCAGAACAGTGTTGGGAAGATAATTATTCATTCATCAGCATACAAATTGCTTCATAAAAAAAAAATCCATGCAGCATCCAGAACAGTCTCAGTAATATGCATGTCACTGATAATTATTTGTAACAGGATGGATAAAAATAAATCCATGACTAGCAGTCTATTTAGCAAGCCTATTTAGCATCTTGTCTGTGCACAGGATAATGCAAAGGTTGTACAGATGGGTACTATGGATCACCACCAGCCCTCTACAGTTTTCTAAGGAATATGTAAACAGGAACAAAGTAGGGCTGCATCTATAACCCCAATTCTGACACATCCTAACTTTGGAGTGTTAGGTGTGTAGGTTAGACATTCTCTGTTTGCAATATATAAATAAAAATGCATTGTTACAGAACAAGGGAGACTCATTTGTATTTTCAAAACGGTTTTGGTTACACAAACATTCTGCATTTTTCATAAACATATGCTTAATTCAGTGCTTACTATGGTACTGCATTGAATGAAGTGCACGATCGAAGTATCAGACTTTTATTCAGGACACTACCCTATTCTTTTTACTGTGCCTAAACTATGTTTTACAAGGAATAAAGAATTTTCCAGTCTTCATCATGACAGTCATCGATGGTTCATGAAGCAGCTGATTACAACAACCATCTTCAAAACTCTTTTGAGATGAACACCACCATCCCATTTGAT
Organism: Gymnogyps californianus; assembly: GCF_018139145.2. Classification (NCBI taxonomy): domain Eukaryota; kingdom Metazoa; phylum Chordata; class Aves; order Accipitriformes; family Cathartidae; genus Gymnogyps; species Gymnogyps californianus. The sequence continues at coordinate 12,122,323 of NC_059489.1, read as the reverse complement.
CACACTGGTAAGTAGAAAATTAAGTTGAAGTTCAACCAGTGATTTAAATGGAATTAGCCAACACTGCATTAAAAAGGGCAACTTGTCCTTCCCTTCACTGACATTTTCCACCCCAGCTTTCCACCTTTCTTTTCTGTGCCTTCACTTCATACCATATGCAGCCACGCAATAAATGGAGGAAACTTGTTTCATTTAAAGCCACATGGACATTTTAAGAACACTAGTTTGAGCCTGCATCAGTCCTCAAGCCCAGTGAGTGGCCACAGGTACTGGCACGAAGTGCTCATGGAAACACAGCACGAAAAAGGCCAAACAAACATAGAGTAGTTTTCAAACAATCAAAAATAGGGCTTCAGGTGGTTAAGCACTGGAACAGGTTCGCAGAGAGGTTGCATAATCTCCATCCCTCAAGATTTTCAAAACTCAGCTTTACAAGGTCTTGGACAACGTAATCTAACTTTGAAGGAAGGCACATTTTGAAATGAGGCCAGACAAGAGGCTTCCAGAAGTCTCTTTCAACCTGAGGTATTCCAAGTTGTCAATAGTATATTTAGAATTACTTGGTACAAACCCTGCACAATTCTCTTCTCTGCATAATTCCCTTCTCCCCCAAAAAGCTGTAGGCAATTTTACTCCTGTAGAAATTGAAAAAAAAATGCTGGTTTTGTTCAAGGCTGCACAGCAGTAAAGCCAAGAATACTCATAAATCAAAACCTACACAGAAAACCAGTTCTGATGGATGACATTCTAAATAGCACTCCCCAGAGCCACATATTCTCCCAACACACAATACAATGCCACGAACATACACCTAATACTGCCGACACTCCATTCACAAGAAACTTCCTTCTAAGGCCTGTAACTGATATGCACACAACCCACAGCACACTCAGACTGCACAATACATACTCAGAAAGACTAATCTTGATCATTTCTGTGTGACAAACCAGCAACAGTTTAAGTATCAACGCACAGGGTTATGTTATTTCCTCTTGATTAGAGCAAAGATTCACGTTTCCCTACACACTTAAATAAATTTCTCCAAACCTACCTGCAGAGCAATCTTTCCTTCTCTCCCACTTCAAATCCTTGCCTTTTTTTTTTTTCTTCACAGATTGGTCAAAAGTCATCTCCTGTTTTTCCAGGAGTTTGAGTCTTGACACATTCAAGAATGTCTTAACGTTAAGTGCCATGCACTAGAAGTTACAGAAGTTGTTGCTGCTAAGTCAGATGATATTGTTTGAAAGCTTCCAACTACCAGACACCCCTGTGCTACTACTGGAGAAAAGCAGGCATATGCCAGTATTGATTATAGCAAGCCACTTGCTTGTAGCAAAGTTGAATTAATACTTCAGTGCAGAGATATCCAAGTGCTCATAGCAACAGATATTCAAACCCATTCATATTTTCTAAAGCAAAGAATTGCTAAAATTTCAGCACAACTTTTGAAGTCTGGCAGTAAATCTGAAGAAAGTTCTACATACAGAGTTAGTGACAAGTTACCAAAAAACTCGAGACACAAAAGTATATACTCTCGTTTGTAATGTAATAAAATCTGAGCTTTGTATTAGCTGCTGGCTTCTTGATATAGCAACTCTACAGGAGTTTAAGCTTGATGATTTTTCCCATCTACAAGTTAATTTTTGAAAGAACAGAAAGCTTGTTCACCAATATAGTACTGAAAACTGCATCTAGTGGGAACTAAATTCACTAAGAATTGCCCAAGTTAATTAAATCTTTCAAAAACTGGGGTTTACTGCATCAGAAAGCTTTGATACTGTTTCTAGTTACAATGCTTGCATAAAGCCTTTAATTTCACAACAGAAGTAAAACAGCTAACATTAACTGGAGATTTTGATGTAACTGCTCATTTCAGCCACTACTAAAGAGAAAATAATGGTTGAGACAAAATTACGTGGATTATATTACAGCTTATCTTTAATAAAAAAATTGTTTTTTTTTTAATGCAAAGATGGTAGTTTTCAAAAAGAGCAATAAACAAATGAGAAGATAACCCAACTTACAGGAATGTTATGGTCCTTTCTTCCTTTATGGGAGGAAGCAACATGAGCAAGGTATTGAATAACCTTCTTAGTGTTTTCAGTCTTCCCGGCACCAGATTCACCTCTGCAAAACATTTCAGACATTTTCCTCAAAATTAATTTTCAACAACTTATCAATCCTTTGTTTATAGCAACCTCATTTCATTCCATTTATGGCTTTGGCTACGTAACAGACCTTCACTAACTGTCTAAAACCAAAAGCACTGATCTTGCAGGGAACTACAAGGTATTTGTTTAAAATACTTCCTTCATCCTAAAGATCTCCTTAGCATTAAGATGTTGATACAATGCGTAACATTAGTTTGATTAAAAGCTTTTGACTATATGCCTGAATTCCTTTGTTACCTTAAGTGATGAGAAACAGACTTGTCCTCTGCCTGGATCACAAGGCCAGAGACAGAATTTTTCAGAGTGCAGATACATATATATTATTTTTAAATCATTATATATATATATACACATACACACACACTTTCATATTCAGCATCATTTTCATATATTTTATACCAGGAGCTGGTTATGAGAATTACCAAGTTGATGGAAACATTCAGCATCTTTAGAAGCCAGTTTCAAAGTACAGTAAAACACATTTTAAACAAACAGATTCTTTGCACTGCTCATCACAGACTCCTAGCTAGTTTAAAAATATATTCATGGCCACAGGGCTACATGAATTCATTAAGAAATGAATTTATTAGTGCAGAGTGGTACAGTACGCAGATTAATAAAGATAGCAAATGCACATTTCATTTTTGAGACAGATGCAGATTTAAAGCAGAACATGTTTAGACAGAATTTATTGCAAGGTTTACATATGGGATATTCTAGGCAGGAAATGTGACCAAGTTCACATCACTGCAATCACAAATGATGTTACTACAGGCCTTTTTTTTTTTTTTTTTTTTTTTTTTTTTAAAACCTAGGTCTGGTCTTCGGATAAATCCATACATCAAAGGGATTACCAGGTTTAACTTAGCCATGATTCAATGGCAGTGAACTACTGCAGAAAGATCTCATTTCAATAAAACAGTGACTGCCACTAGCAACTCTGAAGTGTGTAAAGCTAAAAAGGATTTTATTACGGGGATTTGCATGGGAAGAGCGAAAGTACTTCTGTCATTCAACAGTTGTTCCGAAATTAAAGTTTGGAAGCCAACTACTTTGTAAGAATGACAAGTACACATTTTGTGTGCTTGCATATTTCTCAGCTAAGATACTTACAATGGAAATGTTAATTTACCAGGGGGGAATTAAGCACATTCTTTTGCAGTCTTCATAAATACCTTCTTCCACCATGCTGCATACCTCAGTTTTGTGGCTAGTCTGCATTTACTTAGGTATTTAGTACCTTTAAATCAGACAGCATCCCTATCCTCACATTACACTTAACATCTGCAAAAATGAGACAATATAGCACTTGAAATTTTAACTTGGCATATACAGAAAGGATATTACCCCAGATTTTCAAGGAGAACGGACTCTAAAACAATCTCGTTCCTTCTTGCCTTCCAATCCTCTTAAATCATGGAAATCCCACAGGATAACTGCACTAGTAGAGGTGACCACTTGCTAAGAGATGGCAGTATGCACATTTTTCCATCCATGAGCAAGAAGTAATGGGGACTGAAGAAGCTCACTCACAGCAGCTTAGCAAACTCATCTCAGAACAGTTGCCTACAAAAGCTAGGTACAAGTTTCAGGTGAAACAGCTCATCTGTTTGATCTAACAGAACAGTATCAGCCCCTAGATTTTGCGGGAGAAAACTTTTAACTGAAAACACTGAACGAAATGATTCTGCAGACAAGCTGTGGGATATTTATCACAGCCTCAGTTACCAAATTGTGGCTTGCAATACTAGAGGGTTAACCAAGGCACCCGATTTTATTGATGGCGTCTGTTTCTTAGAGGCAACTACATCAACCTGTCTAAAAACCATTTTTGTTCCATTTTTCCTCACAACAAGACAAACACCATTAGAAAACAATACAGTGATTTCTAATCTTTAAAATTCTGTACTCAATTACGCAAAACTTTCCGGAGATTGAGAGGGTAGTTCCCTTGAAACTTGTTGACTATGCTAGCTTTGCTCATTGCATGAAAAAGCTTGGAAGGTATTACCTGAAGAGCTGGTTACAAAGAAGATTACTCTGAGAATTAGCTAATGGATAACTGGGTTTCCTTTTTGCCAAGAAACCATCAATATGCAACACAGAAACTGGATGTACTTTGGGACCGCTACAGGTGGAACAACACACTTTGACTCTTAATGAAAAATCCCATTTCTACCCAGCCCAGTCACCACATACAAGACAAACGTCAAGATTGATAAGCAGAAGAAAAAGACCTCAGATGCCAGTTTTTGCTTCTCAAGTCTGTATTTCTAGTTTCCCTTTTACTGCAGTGTTTACATTAACATAATTCATGACTGTAAGCAATAATGAAAGCAGTCTTGCCTGTCTCTAGATGGGTATTAAAACATGCTTAATGCTAAAACTATTCCAGCAGGTAAGAGAAGAAAAGAAGTACAGTAAAATATACATTTACATTTTAAAACAATACAATTTGTTCTTATTGTCATCAGAGCTTGGGAACGCATTATTAGCTGTGCCTTTAAAACTAGATAAATAGTCTTTTCTGTCAAATTACAGAAACAAAGTTTATTAAATTTTAAAGGAGGAAAATCTACTCTGACACATCCAGTGAAGACAAAATAGTACAATAAACACAGTCCAGATGTCGACTTTCTAAAAGGGCAGCACACAGTTTTAGAAGAGTCTACTATCAACAGGCTTTTCTGGCGTACATACCGGTAAAGCTTCATATGGCACAGGAAGGTCAAAAGCTTGCAATACATTCCTTTTGCTAAAAAGCCTTTAAATCTAATAGTGGGTGTTTTTAGAGAAAGTCTTTATGCAAGTTCTCATTCAAAAGCAACACTAATGGATGTTATCATCCTAGTTCTCCTCTCCCTGGAGCTTACAAGTATGCCAAATATTTCCTGCAGGATACAGTGTTAGATAGCTCTGCTGCCATATACTATAAAAGAATTAGAAGATTTAGGATAAAGTCCTTTTCATTTATAGAAATAATGACACCTGCGTACTTTAGTTCTTTCCCAGGAGTGCAAACACACGTATTATAGAAATAAATTAAAATCTTCTACCTCTATCAACCTGCCCAAAAAAGGTAAACTTTTAGTAACACTATGTACAATATTTATGGAATGGAGATGGTATCACAAAGCTAAAGATTAACTTTTTCAAAACCTTGTTTTAATACAACTCAATTAATATGTTACCATAAATTAAACAACTAAAACCCTTGGCTGAGATCCTAGCCTTACTTCAGTCAATGGCAGCTTTGCTAATGACTTCAGTAGGGTCATAATTTCACCTCCTTTATTTCAGTCTTAGTTCCACTACTAGTGGAAACAAAACCTTATGAGACTGAATTGAAATGCTATATCAACTCCAGCCACGGGCTATGCCAAACAGTGCATCCAAGTAAGCAAACCGTCTTTAGCAATAGCCTCAAGTTGAAGGTATAAGGTTTTTCCATCAATTAACTGAAGGATCTCTCCCTTACAAACTACATTACAGCGACAGGTCAAAGAAAATCTGACAGTTGCTGGTAAATTTATGCAGTATCTAGAGTTAAAGCGCTTTTCCCTAGAGCAGCAAAACTTCTGCTTTGAAGCAGCTTCAAGCACATTTAAAATAGGAAAAGCTTAGCTAGTGTGAGCACTTGAAAGTTTTTATATGGTTTTAAATTCATTGCATGTAAAGCTATAGTGTCATTTTCAATAAAGGAAAGTACTCTTCAGGCAAATTTATCTCAGCTACAATTTGGTTAGCAAAAATTAGTGACTGACTTCTCAACCAGCTGCAATTTTTCCCTGAGCAACTTGAGCCCAAATCTTGCACAGAAGTAAAAGGCACTTCCTCTGCTGAACAGACTGCCATCTAGAAAACAGGCAAAACATAGCGGGAGATGACTTGCAGGTCATAAAGCAAACAGGCAACAAGCAGGAATGGAAGCCAGTCTTCTGACTTCCAGGAGAGCAGTGTGCTCTTCCCATTCAGCCCACTTATAATGGCAATTATTATTTCATGAGCAGGTCAAATGCCTGTCTGGGAAAGACCTGTTCTAAGCAGAAATGCTGTTCTAAAGGAAAACAGTAGTGAAACAGCTGCTTTGCTTATTGTCAAGCAGGTTTGAAGCATCTACACATCTTCTTGTGATAGTTACAGCACTCAGCACGGCAGGACAAGGCAACACCACCACCTCTTCCTGAACTGGCAAATGAGTTTCTGGATTTTAGGGGAGTCAAATTAGTTTAAGTTGCTTACTGAAGTCCCACTGCAAGGACTGGCACCCTTCTACCACCACCCAGCTAGCCATTAATTTCACTGGCAGATCAGGGGCTACACAGGACGTACGAAGTGTAGTGCCGTGAGTCACATAGGACAGAAGGACAAAACCACACATACAAAGAAAGCTTTGAAATTCAAAGACAGACTTTTCTTCATCTTGCTACCTGTGCAGAAAGTCTACTGCAAACTAACAGTATTTGTGAAGATAAGCATCTGGAATATATTAGGATGGCCAGATGCAGTTAGTGTTATCTATTCCATTACAGATCATGTCTGTGATTTAAATTACTGAAAAACTAACTAAACAAGCCAGTATTTTCCATGCTGGGAGCCTTGATCACTCAAACCTTACTTCTGCCCTACGAGTATTTCTATCATTCCTGATCAGCAACAAGCTCTGGGATGAGCAGTTCATCTGGAAGCAGAAGGTCCTTCTGCAAAGAAGTGGTGGCACCACCACCTTGACACCTGGGCAAGTTCTCCTCAGTGCCCGATTTCACAAGACACAGGAATCCTGACCTGCCACTCACAGGTCCTGTGGCCAGCAATGCCTTGTTTCATACAAAGCAGCCACTTACATAAGGCACCAAAACATGGAAGTATGCACTTAAATTGCTTGTAGGAGAAAGTAACTGCGTAAGTAAGAGCCCCAACAATGGTCTTTTGTCCCTCTTACAACAGCAGTTGCAAAGAACAGAAGAGACACTTATTCTCAAACACAACTGAGCAGATCTTCTGCCAATTACAAATTAACAGATATTTACAGTCAAGACCTGTAATTAAAAGAATGTCTTAATCGCCTGGCTAATTTTCTGAAATGAAGAGGTATAACTGATAGTTTGGACTAGCGCAGAAGAGTCACTAATTGGCTTTACTATTTACAAGGCTGCTTTACGGCTCCTTCATTTCTCTCTAGATGCTTCACATCATCTCAACACCAGTTGTCTAGGGAATGTTACAAGCTGGACTCTAGCCAGAGGTTGTATACAAAAATGCTTGGTATTTGCTGCTGTTGTCCTTTAATAAGCAGCCTCTATTCCCTCCACACCCCACCACTCCTACTGAAGCCAGTTCAGATTAGATATCCTTGTACGGCTGCAAGCATCTGCTAAATGACTGTTTATCAAGCCCAGTCTCAGTTCTGAGAATACCATAAGCTTGTGGTAAGATTCTCCAATTTAGAACATACGAGCTTAAAAAAGTGCAGTGCAGCACATTTTCATGTTTGACTTTCCACAAGTCACCTTGCAGCTAAAGACAAAAAAAGCCAGGAAAGGTTTGAATATTTCTCAGATTCCTAGTATACCACAACAGAAATTTCTTCATCTTGGTCATCAGCCTCCAACAGCCTGGCATGCCCATTTAACATTAACAGACAGCAATAATCAGAGAAACAACAGAGCTTAGGCAAAATGTCAGCAGCTACAGCTTCTAAAAGAAAAAGAAAAAGCCTGCAAAGCTGTTCATTACAACATCACATCTTACAGAAATGAAACCATGTACAGTGAGGTATGTGCACATTGCAAAGTTACCACCACTTTTCTGTAATTGATTTCTTATGGATGCTGGGTTAATACAGGCTGATAATGTACTTACAAGCTAGCAGGAACATGAAGTTGCTAGAACTACATATATTTTCCTTTCTTTTCAGCAAACTAAGAATTCACAGACAGAAGATCCTAAATAAAATTTTCATTTGCACTCCAATCAAAGGGGACTGATTAGATGGAAGTTAGTTAAGTTTAGCTTCCCAGAGAAGTGCTGGTTTTGAGGATTGCTTGTTTGCTTTTTATTGGAAAGCTTGACAAACCAAACTACAAAGCAATAGAGCTCCAGCAACCTTACTAACAATTTGTTAGTGGATAGCATCCCAAGATTAAACCATCCAACTTCAAAGCTAAAAAATTATCACCATTATTGTTCGTTCAGGTCCTCCCATCTCATCATTAACCAGGCAATAAACTGGCTTTCATCAGTGTCTGATATATTGTCCAATGGATTCAGGAACTGCAGGTGTATGTGCCTGTGCATATATTTGGGTTTTTCAGTTGGTGAAAGGCCAAAGGGCATATAAGAAATCACATCAGTACTACCTGAGGAAATCAGGGTTATACCATGGAGCCGATAGGGTTCTTCTGGACATGGGAAAATGATTTTTGGTTCACTCTGAGAAAAGCCTCCCTATAATAATTTCATCAAAAAGTTTCTCCTACAAACTCTGTCCCTGAGGCTCAAGTACTAATTTACAAAAACAGATGTGGCTGGGGGAAAGGGGAGGGGCACAATGAAACAAATAAAAAAAGACCAGAAGAAAGGAAGTCAGTGCATAAATATCCATAACGTTATATGCCACTAACTCAGAATAAAGCCCTGTAGACTAGTCTCCACAGCAATGCAATTGTTTATATTTGGTGCCCTAAAAGATGGAGGGTGGAAAGAGAAGCGAACAGAAGGTAACAAAAAAAAAGAGGAAGAAAGCACACCATTTTATGTTCAGAGACAACTCTTATTTCTACAGCAAGAGCAGGAAGTCATCAAGTCTGGATTGGAGAACTGAATGACAGCCACATCAGCTGGCAATCTGAGTAATACCCTCCTGAAGAACCAACTTCCATGTTAGGTGAAGGACAAGATGTTCTGCTGAGACAAGCATCCAGAGAACGCAGCAGCGGGGTTCCCCCCCCCCCCCCGGTATTAAGTTTGACTTTGAGAAAATATTACTAACTTTAAGATCACTAATTTATGCAAAACTCCTCATGGAACATCAGCAGGTGATGAAGTTGAGACAGGAAACCTCCAAGTAATCCCACTACTTTCAAAATAATGAGATGTGATGAGAGGCATGCTTGGACAACCATCCATCAAGGCTAGCCCACTCCACACAGTGCATTTAGATGAAGCCTGTATCTGCAGCATTTCAATGGAATACAGGTTATTCTTCAGCACAATTCTCTTTGAGGGAAGAAAAATCAAGATAATTCTCAGCAAACTGTATTCCTCAAGAAGATCCACCCGCATGGACCTTCTCTCAACAGGTATACTGCCTGCATGCTGTCCTGTCATGCAAACAATGACTAGTCTCTACCAAATACTGAACCAACCTGGATCATTAGGCACTGTTACTCCTGAGGCAAAGTGTGAACGTATCTCCAAGTGTCTTACGTAATATCTGAGAGAAGACATTCTTTAATGTAGCTACAAAAGTGGTTTACCTATGTTAGAAAATACACTAATTAACACCCTTGCAGTTTCATGACGTGTCTGGACACAGCTAGCTATTTACTAGAATAGTGACTGCATGAAGGTAACTGCAGGCCTTTCAGGGGAAACAGATTGGTATTTCCTAAAGATCTGGACACGTGAAGACAATGAAACAGCCTCAACCCCAGATTTAAGCTGCACACTTCCATGCCTAGAGTGAAAAATACCATGTGTACCAGATAGACAACTGAATCCTGATTTCTATTGAGTCCAGAAGGATCAAGAGCTTAAGGTCATCTTGCTGATGAGGTAATAACAAAATTGAAGACAAGAGTGTTTAAAGGCTTTCCAAGGTAAGTATGAATGGATTGGATATTCACTAAGTTAGAACCAAACAAAGGAAGGCATCTGGAAAAAGTGCAGAGACTGTCTTTGAAGAGGAAGAACTGAAACCAAACCCAAAGGCTTGAAATAGCACCAATCGTACACCTAAGAACACTCTTGAGAGTAGCACTCCTGGCTGTCAAGAAGAAGAGGGGGCTGGATCCAGAGACCGGGTAAGGTGTCGTTGAAATACTATTACTTGAGAGCTGATCTGGCCCCCTGCTCTAAAGGCCATGGAAGGTAAAAACCCAGGAAACTTGATCAACTAGAGGTAGGGAGAGATAGGTGAAGATGCTAACCAGACGGACCTTCATCAAGCAATTGGAGAGACTTATCTCCAGGATGTACATAAAGACAACTACAGTCAAGGCAGTTGGAGACAGGAGAATGACAGGCACACCACAACTGCCCACTCATGTAAGTGCACAAGTCAAGGGATGTTTTCTTTCTTGCTAGCTAGCTTGAACCACTCCTACTGGAGAAAAGAAAAAGTATTCTGAGGACTTTCAGCTCTACTAAAGATCGGGTCAATGAGATGACCCAGGTCCTGAGACAACAAGTTTGGGATGAGAAGATGTCTCAAGCCTTTTATGAACTGCCAAAGGAGTTTCTGAAACCACCTCCGGTGCGGTTAAGACACACTCCTTCCACCTTATTTATTCCTGCCTTACTCTAAGACCTGTAAAACCAGTGGCATGGAAGGGAAACACACAGTTTACATCTTCACCACAGAATCAGCAATGCAATAGAAGTCCTGGACACTAGCCCACTCTTGATCAAAATATGAGACCTCCTTTTAGCCTGCTAAACAAGGAAGTTTGCCATGGCCTTGTCCCATTCATGAAGAGGATTTAACATCCCAGCCAGCCAGATGTCGAGTTTATAATGCAGATCTGACAAAAGAATACAGGTCTCCCACGAAGCCCATGGGGGGAACCATGTTAGGGACAGTACTGCAGCAGGCAGCTGTCTTTATAGTCTATTTGTTCAAAAGATACATGCAGAGGAATACAAATGGTTTTGATGGCACTTCTCTCTGAATTGGACACAGAGCTGAAAGGCAGCCTAAGACAAATCTATTTTAAGAGAAAAGTGTTTATTAACCTGAACAGCAGTCTGGTAACCCCTACTATCCTCTTTTATAGTCAGCATCTAAATGGTGCTGATGGTTAGACAGCATTAGCAAGGTCTCCTGGGCTACGGTGGAGCTTTGGTGTTCAACTTCAAGACAACAGAAACACCTTGGATCCTAGCATCTATCACATCATATGTCTTCATATTCTCAAAAGGTAAGACCTAGACTGGATGTTCTTTGGTCCTGTATGTCCAGTTTGGAGATACGATGCCTTACCCTTCATAATTCTGAGGCCACAGATCTGTCCACATTACTGAGGAAATTTGTATTTCCTTGTAAATCATGTTCAGTGACTGATCTTTTTAACCTTGTTTTTCTTTATGCTGCTGTTAAGTACTTCAGTAAGAAACACAAGTTAAAGCAGCAAGACAGCCAATAGTACCTGGAACCTGTTGCTCAGAAATGCAGCTTTATTAAGCCTCTGCACTTCTGTTAAGTGTAGCCTTTAACATGGGTACAACCAAGACACTGAATTAAAGGTAGCAAAACTTGTCCAGTGTCATGGTACTAATAGTTTCAATACTTAGTTTTGTGATACGATTCCAGGACAGTGTTGAAATCCTTCGGAGATGTATTGTTCACTGCTTCTTAGCACCAGCTTCTGAAATTTTACATGGAGTAGGAGATTTGTCACCAAACATTTTACACATCCAACAGAAGACATCCTCAGGGCCATCTCTGAGGGTCTTAATGTTAGGACTGCACTCAGAACAGTCCCCAGCACTCCAGACTTCAGTACTGGATATGGTTGCACTCTCCTGCGGTCTGACTGTAAGGATGTGTGTCCTTTCCCCACCCCTCACCATCTGCAAATGGATGTACAGCAAGCAGCTTATCAACTGCCTAGCCAAGATGTGGAACCTATCACAAGATCCAGATATGTCATGCTGAAGTGTGCTGTACCGGATATAAAACAGGGTTCAATTGTCTATTGAGTACAGAAGGATCAAAAGCTTACAGTAACCTTACAGGTGAGGTAATAACAAAATTGAAGGCAAGAGAGCTTAAAGGCTTTCCAATTTGCAAATGAACAGATCAGACATCCACTAAATCCTGTAGTACTGCCATTCCAACCTTTGTGGTCTCAGCTGACCATGTAAAGGAGTGCAATGTTCATGCATAGGCACAAAACGTGAAGCTACTTCAAAAAAAATTCACCTGGAGCAAGCACATACTGTCGAAGCATCCACAAACACACAAGAACAAAGCATTTCTTTTCACTCTGGGATCCCATCCCTGCTTTGAGGGCTGTTTTGTACATTGCACATGAAGTAGTCATCACATGAAAGCAGAAGTCCTTCTAAGAGCAGGAACCACAGACCTAGACAAGCCTGTGTTAACTGGATCAACTTTTATCTTAGCTACAGAACTGTATTTGCTTTTGTGTCCTTAGGCCCCATGAATCTTGTATTCATAGTATCCATAGCTGAAAAAAGCGTGGCTTGAAAGGATCCACCTTCAGTCTTGTATAGAGTCTGATAGTTAAGGCACTTCTGTAGGAAGCAGGAGATGAAGATTTGAATCCTTTCATGTCAAGAAGGAAATTGAACCCAGGTCTCTTTCCAGCAATTAATCTAACCGTCGAGCTATTTCAGGAAGCAGGCATCCTCACAAACTATGGCCTCAATGCAGCTGGTATGCACTGGCACACAGCATGGTCAACTGATCACATAACCAAGTCAGAGGCATGCAAGGTACCACATCTTCCCTCTCTCCCTCAGATAATTGAATATGTTAAGTTATACCCAAGACTGCTAACTGCAAGCATTTTCAAAATGGAGCCAAGGTGTGGTTTCACAACACAGATGAACCATCCTAACCCCCAGGCTGCTACCAACAGGGACAGTTCCCCTCCTGCATGTTCGTACCTCCTGCTTCAGGCTAGTACTCCTCTGAGCCCACAGAGTGCAGACCTGGAGAACTAAACTGCTGAAAAGCATCATTTTGTGGCAAGGTTGGTCTTCTGCCAGCTTCACTCCCAGAACTAGCTCATCACGTTGGCTGCCACCCCCCAATGCTAGCACGAGAGGCTGCAGAAACACAGCTTATGTGGGAGAGGAAAGGAAACTGGATCACCCGTTTTAACAGCAGCCCAAAGATAGATCAGTTCAATAGCGTCATAAGCCTGAAAGCACATTCGTAGTCTGACTACCCCACCATTGCATTTCCAGATCCCAGAGAAATTTAAGCTGAAGCTAGAAGTTTGCTTCTGGGTGGGGCAAATTCAGGTGCACACAGAGAAAGCAAAAGGAAACCGTAGTGTCAACTTCTTCAGAGTTCTCCCATTTGAAGCAGATCCAAAGCTAAGCTGTTGCTCAGCAGGGTTTCTAGACCAACTTTTGATTCATGTCCCCCTTGGGTGCTACACGTTGAATAGTTACAGCACAGCATTTCAGACAGATGTACACTTTTTAAAGCTTTGTGTTTCTGATTCAGATCTCTTGCCCGACATTTTTAAACTACATTTCTTAAGGAGCACATGCCTATAAAACTTTCAATAAGGTGAATTACAGTATTAAAAGAATATATCCTCATATTAAATATCACTTCATGCTACATCTTTAATCTTTAGTCACTGCCTGTCGAGATTAAAGACCACGTTTTGACTACTACAGGCGTATCAAAGACCCCTTTCACAATACAGATTTCCAAAAATGCCCAAATGAAAAGCGTTCACTTACGTGCAGAGAATTGATTGGTCCTCACGGTCTGCAAAACAAGAACAAATATGGTTATAGTTTTTTGTTTATACTGTCCTGTAATTTGCAAGACAGTTTCTTTTAAATGAATATTTTTAAAATTCAGCTTTTCAGCTTAACAATTCTAAGGACACTCTCAAGCAATTTTAATATCCCTTAAACATTCCAATTCCCCCCCCCCCCCCAAACAACAGCTTAGACATTCCTAAAAGTTCTGCCATTTCATATAATAAAGTCAAAATTTTGGTTAAATTTAATAATCCACAGTAATCCTTTTAACGATATTTTCAGAAAAACACTGGCCAGTTTTTTTATTCTGTATGCACCCTTTCCCAGATTAATCAAAGAATTCAAAATCTTCAGTGAGAAGAAAATCAGTTTCAAGTACACAACACTAATGACCAGACACATGGAAATAGCACTAACACCTCCAGCAAACAAGTGCTTTACAGCCTTTTTTTTTTTCCTCTTTTTTAAATTAACATGCGAGCCTAAAGTGCTTCCATAATTTAGCTTATTCATTAAAGACTTGTCAAAAGGACATCCAGGGAAATACTGAACAGAGCCGAACTTCACAATATGGTGTTGCTCAGCACTTTTGTGACACCCACTGCCATGCTCATGACCTTTGAAAAGAATGCCTGAAGGTCAGTTATACCCTGCAAGAGGTATTTTGTAACTACAGGATCTTTACAGAATATATTTCAACATCATACACTCTATATTAAAAATTATATAATGAAAACATTCAAATATACCTGCAGAAAGTAAAACATTTCAGTTAAAGGTGTTCTCCACCCTCTGAGCCAGGGTTTTCAATGAGTTCAACATCTTTTTCATAAATCTGCATCACAAAGATCTTGCTTTTACACTTCAGCCCTTAGTCTCTAGCTCCAAAAGAACACAATTACCCCCTGCAAGCTCAGAACTTCAAACAGGTTTTCTGTTCTGATTGGTAATTTGTAATGGATTACATTATAATAAATAGAATCAACTTTATTTTGTTCAAGTGCAAAGCTCAGGACTACATGTTAGACTCCCTGCTACTCTCCGCATACACCCCTTCTCCTTGAACACGATGCTCTGACAGACCATAGAAAGGGAGCAATTGGTAATGTGATGATCATTATTCCTTCTAGGACAGAGTTCAGTACTAGCAGGATGAACAGACAGCTTCAGTTGCTACAAGGCAGCTTCCCCACATGCTTAATAGGTTTGAAACAGATCTATGTCCATATATACAGCCTCAATACATTTATGACCATTTCTGGTAAGCAGAGTAACGTAAACGACATTTCCGTTGTTTCTAAATGGGTCCAGAAAAACTATTGTTAAACTGAGTTGCAAATGACTGCTGAGTTTTGCAGACTGTATGAAACCAGTCATCCTACCTTTGTAACGAGCTGAGTTCATAGTGCTGTTGCATAACAATTAGTATTGAAACAGAATTTCAACTTTAGCTAGGTAGCATGTTAAAAAAAAAAAAATCCATCACTGAGCTGTGTTTCCCCCCATTACACTGCCTGATGAACAACCCAGCTACAAAAACAGTTTGTGTTCAGCCACATCAGCTCCCTGAGCAGGCTTGCCGCACACCAGCGGAAATACAAGTGTCAGCAGAGACAGGCAGGACTGCCGATTGGGGCACAGACGCCTGGATTTAGATCAGCACGGGCTGCCAGGAACCTGGCGACTGGGGTATCCAGCCAAAATAAAGACAGGCTGCTGTTGAAGGGGTAATTGTGTCCTGTCCCCTTCCTCCAACTGTGCCAGCACTCATGTGGGTACTGTGTAGAACATCAGTGTAGCACAGCCAAGAGATGAGCAGGAAAGCTGCCTGACAAACTGGTTTTTGGTCTGATTTGTGTTGAGCTGAATCAGTGTCCTTATACACTGTACAACTGTACAAAAAACTGTACTGGTGGAAGGTAGACCCGAGATCCCTTTTCTACACAGCAGTCCCAATTTATCTTAGATCAAAAGGCTATGCTCATACAGGCAATGCATCTAAAAAAGCAAACCAGCTAAAAGAGACCTGGTCTCAGCAAAATACTGTTATTTTAATTAGTTTATGAATAGAAAGTTTGAAGGACATGAAGTCAAGTCTTTCAAAGCAGGCAGATGCTACTGCGTATTGCCACAGCTGGCTAAACCAGAGGCTTGCAGACTGCACTGCTGGCAAGTTTTAGACTACATCTTAACATCAAGTATGATAGAAAATATGAGGTGCTGACTGAAAAATGTTAAAAAACATGCAAACAGTTGTCCTTTGAACCTCTTTTACTAGCTCGTTCAAAAATGGCAAAAAATACCAGTGATGATCTTACCCATTGTGCAGACAAACTGCATTGGGTTGCACCTCACAAGGAGCAAAAGTCAAATGCTGCACCCCTGTGACTATCTGTGTCCTGCAAGCACATGTTAGCTCCAAAAATCCTACCTACAGGGTAACGAACAGAGCAGAATGCTTGTAGTAGGAGAGCAGAAGAATACTAGTTTAGATTGTTAAAAGTGGGAAAGAAAATAAGATTCAAAAAGTTGGTGGTACTCCTGACAAGACTGCAGGGATGGTACCAGGTATACATCTGCATGATGTATAGCAACTCCTGTACAGACACACCAAAAAAAAGAGGGGGAAGCCTGTGACTGCAAGAAATAAAAGCTGAGAGTAGGCAAAAGCAGTGGGAGTATGACAACAGAAACGTTAAGAAAACACTCTAAAAAAGTTTATGTTCTTCTGGTTTTAATATACAGCAGCTGGTCTTGCAAGTCCTATCAGAAATAACTTTTTGGTACTAGCAGGAGACAAACCCCAGAACTCCAGCACCAGTCAGATGTACTGTATGCCCAGCTGTCAGCATAAACTAGAAAAAAGTGCAACTTTCTGACCCTGACCTGTTTCCAGGGGTAGCTAACAGTGACTCATGCACTTCACAGGCAACTCCATACACCAGAAAAAAAAATTAAAAAAAAAAATCAAGATAATGTAGGACAGTACAAATCATTTGTTCTTTTAGAAGAAACTGCTGAATGAATGCCAAGTTGGTACCATGAGTACAGTGGAAAGTTAATATTTCCTAGCTTTAATATTTATTGAGACATTTTCTAAAGTGACAACTTGATTTTCCTCTCCCTTCCCAAGAATAACTTCTCTCTGTAATTTTGTCACTGTAGCTAGGTCATTTCATCAAAAAATACAGTCTCCTCTAAACTACAGCTTTTCAGTTTATCACTTCTTAAAAACTTAAGAACACAGGTAACATTTGCCTTGAAACTGAAAGTACTTTATTTGAAGGCAATGTGCATTTGTCAATGTTTTGTATCATGACATATTTTACCTGTCAATTTACCACACAAAACTAGTGTTCCACAACATGCAAGACACACTGTGTAAGTAAATTTTCTTACCCAATTAGTCCTAGAGGAAGTCTACAGGTCCAGACAGTTGTATGTATTTTGTCATTGCCAGAAGCTCCAGCAAGTGCAACGGAGCTTTTTTATTTTCTATGTCCAGGAGCCTGAATTGACACAGACCTTATAAAGTAAGTTATCTGGTACTCGAGTATGTTACTCCAAACCCATTTTTCTGTCTCCATCTGGACTCTGAATCTCACAAACTATGAAAGTGGAAGTAAGACAACAGCAAGCTTCAAGTTTTGCCTTCTGATCCCTTACTTATGCTAATGCCAAGTTCCAGCATCTAGCACTCAACTAACAATAACAAAAAATTACAGCTTGAAGGCTTAGGATGATGCTTTATGCATTGTCAAATGCCGGATGTCTTCTGTCCCAAGAAAAAGAGCTGATCTCACTGGACTCATTCTAAAAAAATTCTGACAAAATGACTAACATGGAAGAGTTATTTATGGTTTGTTTGTTTTGATTTTCTCCTCCCCCAAATAACACAATTTATCTGTAGTCTTGATTTCAAAGCAGCTGGTCTCCTTCCTAAAGACTCCAAGGAGCAGTAACTATGTACCTGTTAGCCTGTCTTTTGAAAGAACTGAGCCCTTATCTAGCACTTTTGCCAGATTTGTTATCTGGGGCAGGGAAGAAGCACTAAACTTCTCATCTTTGGACATATATCTCAACAATACTTTCAAAAAACTGCATGATTCTCTGTGATCCAGGTTCAACCTGAAGGGCAGCAGGCAGCCCACAAGACAGATTTTTTTTTTTTTTATGACAGAGAACATGCCTAGAGTCTTAAAAATAATCTGCCATCTCTTGCAAAATTTTTAATAACAATTTTTTATTAAAGCCACAGAGTTTTGATGTGGTTTTTCATGGAAACCTATAAGTATTTGGAAAACACTTAAGTTTCTACATACATCTTGTGATTCTTAACAGACCAAAACCATCTCTCTCTAGCAAAGTCTTCATGAGATAACATTATTCTAGCATGAGACAAACAGATTTGTAGGAATATATAAAGACTAGATCAATTCAACAAATCCCTTGGGGTTTATAAGCAAATTGCAGCAGTAAAAAGCAGAACAAGTTAGCAGACAATCCTCATCTCCAACCTTTAGAGCAACTGAAATAGGAAATACAAATAAATTACTCTCATGAATAGCATTAGCAAATTTGACATTAGTTGTCTCTGTTACTCCATGCAAAGAGTGAGAAAGCATATTGGTCTGGAATGGTTGATACTCTGGACAAAGTCACAATGGGTACGTTACACCTTAAGCACTTATAAGACAGCTTAGGGAACACAATTTTGCTATCAGCATAAATATCTTTCAAGTTACTCCCATATAACTCAATACAGTTTCATTATAAGGCTGAGCCAAACTAACAGCTTCCAGTCTCTTAGGGAAAGGTATGTCACATTTCTGCCATACCAACAGCACAGTTTCTGTCCTCTGAGCAGACTCTGGTGCTTGTCTGATCATAGGTTAAAGCAACTCAGCTCACTAATCAAAGATACTGAGTAAGTCAACTTAACTCAATCAGATGAACATAAGCATGAGGACAAGTATGTTGTAAGAGGGGGATGAAATAAAAGGACCAAGCTCTTAATTCAAGCTACATCATAAGACCAACCCTTTGGTTTTAAACCAACACAAAAGTCCCATTGGAATCTATCACTTCACTTCAGAGATATACAGCTTGGATTTAAATATATCCCAAGGTCTTCAAACTACACTGAAGACAATAACATTCAAGTTGCACAGAGAAGGGTTACTACAGTATTCCTGATTTGAAAAACAAATTTCCAAAATTATGCATTCTATGAATAAAAACAAAATTTGATTTTCTGCTTATGAAATAAGCTTTCTATAGACTAGTATGTCCTTTTGAATGAAAAAGTTTGGAAGCACAAAGGCAATACAACATGACACTAGCCTTAGGCCAAAGCTCCCCCACTGCTTTAATTCAACTTGAGCTGCCATTGATGCGTCTGCTTCCTCTGCCCAGTTTCACCATCCCATTCCTCCCTCTGTGCAGCCAACTGCACAGATGCATGTGATGCTAGTCCAAGTACCTGATGGAACTAACAAAATACAGTTTTCAACCAGATCAGCTCCCTGATCCAGTTTATAACGCAACCACACAAACACTGGAATTAGCATATGGAAAGTGAGAGAACCTCCTCTTGTATCAGCTACCCACACTCTGGTCACCCTAAAGCTACCGCAAAAAGCACACTCCCCACCTTGGGTGAGCTGCAAATCATTCCCAACTGGATAGCTGCTGCCAGCAGAAGGTGCCACCTCCTCCATCCCCAGCGTACATTCACACTGCCTCACTTGAGCCAGCACTGGTAGTCACCTACACCTACAATGAACCAATCAGTGAGTCATACTAGCAGAAAACTAACCCTACCAAAATACATATCAAAAAAAGTGTCTAATCGTTAGATCAGCTTATGCCGTATCAAGCTATATATTTAGCATCTTGAAGTATGAGACATTGAAGCATTTCTTTCACTCCTGTTCTCCTCCTCCTTTTGCTTCCACCCAAAGGAAGACTCTCACACCCCAAGGCAAGAATCAGCTGCTGTGTTTAACACCTACTGCTGTAGAGCTGAAAGACATCTTACTGATGCAAGAAGCACCAGCCACATTAGGGAAACCCAGTCGTACAACACCGAACAGTACGAACACTTTGAAGAGAGGCCAAGGAGAATTACCGGAATACAAGAAGGACAAGAAGAATTACAGCTCTGAAAGCCATTTTTCCCTACACTCTCTTAAACCTACTTTGCTCTGGTCTCCCCAGCAGAATATGCTCTGGGGTCACCAACTGGCAGCTCCCCAAACAAACCTGTTGCTTGGCTGCAAAAGAGTTGCCATGTTTTCTTGTTTGAAAATCCAGTAAGAATAGATCCTGATGTTTACCTTACTATGTATATATAATAAATGCATGAAGTTTTGACTGTCAGAATACAAAACATTTTATTCCACATCCCTTCTCTCACCAAACCATGGAAGGATTTTTTCCCCCCTAACTAACAGACTAGACCTAACAAAACCCCTGTTAACTCTGGGGAAGGTTCCAGATGTACATTAAACACATTTGTTGGGTAATTGGTTCAGGCAGGATGTTCTGAAAAGTCATAGCTCAAAGCTGTAGAGTCTGCCTACAAAAGAATTACTGTATTTTAACAAAGCAGCTTTTCTTAAAAGCATGACTTAGTTCTGCTTTGGTCACACTACAGTCATTCATAAATTGATACAAGATAATCAAACAGAAAAGGATGAATCTGTCTTCGAGTTTCCTACCGAAACTCGAAGGCAATAGCATTGCAAGCACAGAAATTTTATCACAGAATGGAGCTTACAAGTAAACAGATGGCCACCCTCTACAACTGTCTTTACTTCAATTGCCTTTTACTATATTGACGTTTTAAGTATTGCAAATGCCCAGATCTGCCTTTATCCCTCCCGATTTGACTCTGAATGAATGGAAGCAGCCATTTGGAGCTATCCCACAGTGAACTGCCCCACTAGAAAGCCATTTTTTGAGCTTAACACAAAGACGCAAATCTATGAAAACAATTCCACAGATATATTACTTGCTTTCAGATTTAACATATCTCTGATTACTTTGACAGCAACTACAACTCTTGTCAAACACAGTAACTTTCATACAAACATTCACTGTCTCGCAATCCCACCACGCTTCCTATAAGGATCTTCCCTGTTGCATCCAGTCTTTATTTAGGTAAGAACATGAAATAAGTGTGCCAAGATAAGAAGGTTAATTCTAGAAAAGCAGTGAAAATGGATGTATGCAAGTATTAACCTGCTTTCCCAACTCAGGTTAAAGAAAAAGGTATGGGCTACTACACACCCAGCCATCAACCAGCAGGAAATTATGGATTGGGAAATGGTTCTTATTTGCAGGTACATCAAGGGCTGTCCTTCCCGAAACCCAAGCGCAAGACTTGCGGATCGTTCATTTTGACATAGCCTTTCCTTTTCTCCCTCCAGAGCCTGAAATATCTATTCAGCACTGATAAAATGCCAGTCCCATTTCTGTAGCAGACATAACCAAAAAAGTTGCTGCTTTTGTTGGGGTGGAGGCGGCAACTTCTTTGGTATTTCTCAAATGGGAGAAATTGTTGTCTTTCTAAAAAGAGGCAGTGGTGTAGGGGGGATAGAGGGTTCTTGTTTATTTTTAGACAGTATTTAATACTCAGGTGCCATAGACCATAAACCAAGAAAAGCTTGGTTCCCTGGTCAATAGCCTTGTTTGTTGTGGATGTCAGGCTTGGAAAATCTGTGTATATTTGCCCTCTACTGTAGGTGAACAGGCTCAAATATCAATCTATTCAAGGACATTTAAAAATTGAATTCCTAACAAGTTTTGTGAAAATGGGTCACTGCCTGGAGGAAGGAGACCTTCCCATCAGCACAGATTTTGCTGCTGCCAGAGCATTCACAAGACTGGGTCATAAATGCTACATAACATCATAAAGCATGCAGGTGGTCTGACAATCTGTCATTCTTCGACTCCAAGCTCTGAATAACTTTTTTTTTTTCCTTTAAACCAGTCCTACTGGACTGATAAGCACAGAAAGAGATCTGGTTACAGAGATGAAGCATGCTTTTATATTTTGAGTTTGTCTTTAAAATGTTGCCTAGTTACTCCATAAACTATCATCAAACACTTAACACTATGAAGTGACTTGCAACAAACATCTCTAACAAGCATGACTGACAGGCACAAGTTTGTTTGCTGAGTACCTACCCTACTGCAGACCAAATATACCCTGACACACTTACGCTCACCATGAGATTTCTGCAATAGCAGCTTATCCTACATTTCACCTCTACATTTAGTTGTGCAATAATCTTTGCTATGTACAGCTTAGTTATTCACTCTTCAATGTACATTCTGCAACTTCACAAAAAGACAAGAGCAGTTTACAGGAATACAGTCAGTATTTTGCCAACAGTAACCCATTAAACATTCAAGTGAACTTTTCAGAAAGCATGTAATTTGTTAACACTATAAAGCTGACATTTCAAGTTATGATACCTAAATTTAATCAAGCCAGTACTGACTATTTAAGGAAGCTGAACCTACACATGCCCAAAGCATCTGATGTGATATATCCACCAGTGCTAAAGGAGCTGGACGATACCATTGTCAGGTTACTCTCTTTGGGAGGTTTCAGGTGACTAAAAGGATGGAGGCATCACAGGTATCTTCAATACAGGCGAGCAGGATCATTGCCCTATCCTTCTAAAAGCTGGAAGGAACCTCTGGACGTCAGAAATGATCAAGGACACTGGCACCCTGTAGGGGAAAAACCATCTCTCGATGTACCTTGAAACTGCATTTATCTTTTTCCTCTTGCCTTGTCATCATCAGCTTATTCATCTGTTGGTCATTTTTTACATCCAAGTCTTATTTCTTTGAAACTGTCAAGCAATGAACTTGCAGAAATTCTCATTCTTTGTCCTAAAACATGTAACACTGTGATTTATACTAGAAGTAAGATCAAATTCAAGTGCACTCTACTCCTCATGGGTATCCAGTGGTTTTAAGATTTAGAATAATATTTATCAGTTTTGTTTCATCAGTGCTCAGACACTTTTTCCACAAAACACTGAAAGCCCCCAATGCTGGCTCACACACCAGTCCATGAAGAATTACATCAAAACTCTCCCTCCAGCCCAATGCCATCCACTTCAAAGACAAATACAACAGTGCTGTTTTAAATGAATTACCAATTCCCAACTTGTCTGTTTCCCATATAGTATGATACAAGACACAGCCAGCCAGTGTCTACTACATTTCCTCTACCTAGAAAGCAGCCTATCTGAGAAAGCTGTCAGGCTGAACTGCCACAAACCACTTTTGACAGACCAGTATTTCACTCTTGCCTCTTTTACGTACTTTGTCCAATTACTCCAAAATACCTCCAAGTCTTTAGTGAAGGGCTGAGAAAGCACCTCTTCACTGTGGGGTGGGGGCATTGATGTAGACACTCTATAGGTGTTCCTGCTATCTGTGAAGTTAAAAATAACAAAAGCTTTTTTTTTTTTTTTAAATGTGGTTCTATCCCTTACTTACGATGTGAGATTTGAGATAAATCACAACAGTCATACTTCAGCAGTCAGTCAGCAAGCAAAACTAAGTATGTTAAGTTAATTATTATCATCAAACGAAGCAGAGCAGAGGTCAGTCAAACTCCAGGCACGGTTTACCCTGCAACTTGTTTATGGTGAACCATAGCACTGAATACAAGTATTTCTTGCATGTCTACAGCAGACTTCATGACCACACTCATTATTCGCTTGCTCACCCCAGATAGCTCAAGCTGCTGCACAAGCACTCCAGCACAGACATAGCACAAGTGTCTAACCTAACACAGCATCATCAAACCCTGGAAGAATAAGCCAAGCTATGAATTGAGGCTATTTTCGAAGTCACGAGTTAGGTATTTGCAACATTAACTTGAAATTACCCGAATTCCTGAAGAAAAAATTGTGACATTTGTTTTCAGAGTTGCTAGCCAGGGCTGAATCAGCATAAAAGGAGAAAACAAACAGCTGTCAGACTATGTCCTGCCCACTTAATGAAACTGTGGGTAGCTTCTCCATTACATACCAGATAGAATTTGAATTTTTTTTTTAGTCCTCATTAAGTTTGAAGCAGCTCAAACACGGTTTATGTTTTTACTGGCAGTCTTTCACTACCTTTATTAACTATCATTAAGAGAAGCTTTAGTAAGTCTAACTTAGAAATTAAAACAGAGTTGCTACATTTGTGAGCAGAAGTTAATAGGTAACACATTCCTTCCCTAACAAATTCATTCAAACAGGTATGGATTTATAACAAGACTGCAAACACCCCTAATCTATTATGTAATACCAAATTTATTTAGCCTTTTGAAATGGGTGACTGCTGTAGTTTAGGAGATGAGTGGAGAATACAAGTCAGCCTTCAGTTTGGAGAAAGACTAGACAAAACTGCACAGTCCTGAGGGCTGATCCACACTGCGAGCAAGGGCTGAGATGTACAAACAGCCCGTACATGAAGAGGAAAACAACTTCTACTGTGAGAGTGCTCCCAGTGCAATGCACCATCGAGCCATGGGGCCAGCTACAACAACTTATGTGACTGATGTACCGTCAAAGCCAACGACTGGTTCTCACAGAAGCGTTTAATGCAACTTAGCTGAAGGGCAGTAACAATCCATAAGGCAGCAACTTCTTAAACTGCTCCAGCTAGAGCTGCAAGGGCTTGCTCGCTTATGCTTATTGTTCTTCAAATGACACAGATGAGCAGTTCTCAGCCTTCCTGATTTCTGGCTCCTACAGAGCTTTCCCAGTAGAAATGAGCAGCTCCTAAATCTTCTACATGGGCCATCTCTAGGCTTACTTTTCAGTTTTTATTTGCATGCTGCTTAGAAATAACCTAAGATTAGTAGTAGTTGGCAAGCCACAGGCTGGAAAAGGTTTATTTAGACTGTAGAGTATTCAGCATAGCAGTGGTTTCTATTCTCTATCAACCCTGCTTAAGTTGCTCTGTTTCCCATGTAGTACAATTTTGTCTAGACAAAGATTACATTGTCAACCGAAACAATGATGGAAGGAGGTCCTTTAATTGTAATATCTGCCATTTAAGCTCACTCATGTAACTTTTGCTCTTCTCCTTCCCAAATAAATAAGCAAGCACAAACCACTTAAAACTGGCTGTGAACCAGCTCTCACTCTAGTGGGCTCTTCCTAAGCTGTTTCTTTATGCCTGAACTCCACAAGCTTGGAAAGATAGCAAGTATGATAACAGTACATAGCTAGGCTTTCTAGCTTCAACAATATATGGTCAGTGGTTTGGTTTTTTGTTCTCAATCACACATAGGACAGGACACATCATCTAGCACATCACCCCATCCACTATAAGGTCAGCCACACTGTACACACCAGTGATTTTAACACATAGCCTAGCAATAGCTAGGCTAAAAAGTCATAAGCATTTTTCTGACTGATATTTTCTAAGACCCATAACAAGCCTTTTGATAAGTATGTTTATCTGAAAATATTTTAAGTCCCAGATTTGCTGTATAGACTTCTTACACCTCTGTTCCTCAGCAGTGAAGTCAAGATAATTACTTTTTCCAATCACTGAACACCATAAGAAGTTCTAAAACACGTTCCCAAGAGAACATGTGAAAGCCACTGTTACAGTCTCATGAGACATTTCAGGAGACAAAAGCTCATGAGCTTCCACCACTTTATATGCCAACCTGCTGAGACTACCTTGCAAGTATGGCAAGGTACAGCACAACCAACTTTGTATGTTGTGCAATGTTCAAGATAAACATTTGTCTACAATTAAGACTTTTGGGGAGAGATGGATATCTCAAGTTAAGTGAGACAGTTCAAACATTAAAATCGTTTCCTCAAAGGACTCAAGTTAATGCTACTTTCTTATATTTTAAACAGAGATTTCCTTTAGGTTTGATGCTGAATAGTTTTTAAAGAAATTCAGAAATTCAGAAGACAAACACCACACTCTCCCTACCCTCTTGTGCCTAAATCACCACTAAGTTCTCAAACTATTTCAGCACAGCAATTTGAAATTGCACAATATAAATTCATCCTCCAGCTTTTAAAGAAAAATTCACAGGTATATTCAGGTCTCCTTTCCTTTGGAAGGAAGACATTGACCTTCATTTCTTTAAGGTCAAAAGAGCTTTTGCTCACATGCACTTGTGCACACACACAAGCATTTTCTTCTCCCCTTCGCCATTTTTCTAAACATGAGCATCATATATTCCTTATGCTATTTACAGGAGGGAAATCCTCAAAATCCTCTTCTCTCTCTCCCTTGAGCACATAGACCTCACACAAACATTTGTTCCTAGAAGTACAAAGCACTAACATTCATCTGATAGTTCCACTGTACCTGCTGATAATTAAAGTAATCCTTCCCTATCAGAAATGGTCATGAAAAATCATTTACAAAATGGCTTTCATTGGTGGTTTTGGGGTTTTTTTCCTACATAGCTTAATACTGTTTCCATCTAAAAGCCTGGTGTATATTACCCAAAGGGGGGGTAATATCTCCCTATGGAGGGCAGGAGGGGAACAGGAGGAGCATCTCCTACCAACTACAACTTTTCTCCACCCACTTTCAGCATCTAATACCCCCTTTCTTTGAACCTTTGTCTTCGATAAGAAAGGGATGTAAAAAACAAGGATACAAGAAAGAAGAGGACAATCACTGTAGGAATTTTTGACCCAGTAACTACTGTGAATTCATTTCAGTACTAAGGCAATGTTTCCCTGTGGTTTCGTGGAGAAAAACTTAACCTCATCCTTTAAATCTATTTGAGATGCTGAACGTAACCATGAACAACTATTGCTTTAAAAAAGAGATACAGTGACATTTTACCAGTTGCCTCTTAGCCAGTTTAACACTTCAGTGTAGTAAGAAATAATACTTATAGAAAACACCCCAATAAAGACTAATTAAGCTCCGTGCAGTCATAATAAACTAACAGCTGTGCTACAGTTTCCAGTAGTCTCGTCAGCCTCTTAAAAGCCAGCTGCAGCAGATTCCTGCACTCCTACCACTCCCATGTACTGCAGTGAGGCACACACTAACCCATCACACTCCATAACCCTCCAGTGTTATGAAGACACAGACAACTATTACCATTTAATCCATGTGCACTTCTATATGCAGGTTACAAAGTAAACTTACTGATATAGCAAGATACACCACATACAATCAGAATCGGTATCACACACTGCAAAATTAGCAGGTAAGAATGATTCCCCAGAACACTTTCCCAGTAGCCAGCAAATTCTCCTGCAATTTCCTGATCCATCATCCTCAAACTTCAAGTTTGTGAATTCCTCAAATTGCTTTTTGGATGAGCATAGGCTTTCAGCACCCATTATATCCTGAGGCACAGACTACCACAGTTTAGCTATGCTGTTAAAAAGAAGCTTCTTTTTGTTGTTTTGAACATGTCACTTGTGTGTTCCAAGTAATGACCCTTTGTTCTTGCATAGGAAGAGGTGGGGTGGGGGGAGGATCACTATTCCCTCTCCCTGTGCCACTTCAGATTTAGACTTCTGTTACATCTGACCCGAATTATTATTTCCATGCTGAATACAGTTTTGATAATTTCGGTTGTTCTTTGAATGTTTTCCTGTCATACTTCCTCTTTTCCCAAAGCAGGCAAAAGGCCAGAGCTGCACAAAGTGTTGAAGATAAAACGTATTATAAGTCTATGGCAAAAGCATTTCCTGGTTTGATCCCTTTTCCAGTTACGCCTCACATTCTCTACCTGATTTATAACCATTGCTGAACACTGAATTTAGATTTCCACAGATCTGTTTCATCCCCTACAGCTCCTACTCCAGCAGTAACACCTCCAACACTACTAAAGTTCATTCCCCCCAGTACACTCCATGCGTGCCGCTCCACAATGGCAGTCTCCCATGCTGTTTTAACCTCCTATACACTCCAAGGTGCAGTTCTTCACACCGGGCTCTCATTTTTGCTACCCTGGATAACAATATAAGCCAAGCATCCCCTCACAACCTCTTCTCTTTTCTAGACAAGAAGTTTATGAACGAGAAGCATGAACACAAGCACAAGTTCCACAGGGTTTTCAGCAGTAACTCTGCCAAACCGTAAAAGCAGAAAACAATGGACAAGATTGGTCAATCTTTAACCAGTTCTTTACGTACATGAAGGCCTTTCCTCGTACTGCAGTTACTTAAGAGCCTCTGGTTAGGATCACTACCAAATTACTTTTGGAAAGCCACATAGGTCCTATCAGATAGCCCTCCCTTGTGCATACAGATTCAATCACAGAACAATGCACTTGAGAGGCATGACCTCTCTTTTAAAAAGCCATATGGAGTCTTTATATACGATTATATGTATGTTCCTGCAAAGGCTAGTTTTATACTTTTGGAACAGCTTCTACCAACATGTTTGGCATTGATCATGAGCATACTGGTCTTCATATTCCCAGATCTGAAAAGGAATCTCAAAAAGATGGCATCCAGTAGCTAACATCTAGGTGCTTTGGTGCCAAATGTTTTGTACCAAACGTTCCCGTGCAGCACAGTCAGTCAGCTATTCCATCTGAGCTTAAGAATTCGGTTCTTGCAGTTTGCTACCATCACTTTTCTACTTACTAATCCTTCAGTTTGAGATTCCCTGATATCTTCCTCAAAGGAACGTTCCCAGCCTGAGAGAATGAGAGAATCAATCAGAGAATCAGAGGTTGGAAGGGACCTCAAGGATCACCTGATCCAACTTTTCTTGGCAAAAGTACAGTTTAGACAAGATGGCCGAGCACCCTGTCCAACCGAATCTTTAGTGTCCAATGTTGGGGAATCCACAACTTCCCTGGGGAGATTATTCCAATGGCTGATTGTTCCCATCGTGAAAAATTTTCCTCTTGTGTCCAATCAGAATCTCTCCAGGAGTAACTTGTACCCATTACTCCTCATCAAACTTCCCCAAGCAACTTCATAGCAGACACACATAGAGAGAGGTAGTCGCATTTTTTTCCTGCTTTTTCTTCCAAGTTTTCCTTGTACACGTCATCTGATGGCTTTACCATCACTCTGAAAAAGTCCTAGAATAAAAAGAATTTTAATGCCCCAGAGTATTCAGAAAGCCATGAGCTTTTATTCACCTTGCTTTATGAAACAGCAGACCAGAGGTGCACAACACCTTGCAACTCTGAATCACTGAGGAAGGTACACAAAGTCTGTCAGGAGTACCTAAGCAGCTAAATACCTGAAAGCATCAAGTATGGACAAGTGAAAGGATGCTAAATGATACCATCATTCCTGGTTAGGAAGCTAGATACACACTGAGATATACATTGGCAATCATGTTGGTGATGTGAGCCTTGGGTTATTGAAGATGAAGAACAGACCACCACCAGCCCCTCACCACCTCTCTCCACTTGCTAAGTGATAAAAATTGTTCCTACTTCTTGTTGCTTCCTTGCCAGAGTATAACAAAGAAATTTAAGTAAAGAGGAAGGGAGAGGAAAAAGGAGCTACTGCAATTGCTATCAGTAGCAGTTATAGCATAGCTAAACTCTTAGTTCAACATCCCAGAGGAACGCAGACATGACTGACAAAAACCAGTTATTGTGCAAAACACGCAACACCTAGCAGCACTGTTGCAGTGCAATGTGCTGTCAAGATCGGAATACATTTAAGTTTGTTGCATAAGCAATAATATCTTGATGTATGTCATCTGAAGGCTAAAGCCAAGCAGAAATGAATTATCCATTTCACAACTACCTAGAAATAAATGGAGTTTAAATTAAACTAAAGCTTCAGAGTAGAAGCAGGTGCTGGCTGAATAATATGCACAAAATGATTCATCTCATGAATGATTTCACAAGTTGAATGCACTTAGTCTTGAATTCCTGTCTGTAGGCTAGCACAGTCACAATTCAATTATGAGGCCAGCTTGCATAGCAAGTTTTAAAATTAAAATCATCATCAGTTGGTCAGAATATCAACTGAAGAGACCATGGAACAGGCTAATTTGCTGCAACACTTCACTTCAGAAGTGGGGAGAAAACAGCCAAGGCACCAAAGAAACTAAGAATTCTCTAGGTAACATTTGTCACTCCTGTCTCATTTTTAAATACGAGAAAGTTACTTCTTGAAGTTACGCAAAAAAATTTAAGTCAACCACTTCAAGGAATATTCCTAAGCAACTGAGGCTTAAGAAAAAGAGTTGTTTACTCTAAATATCATTATGCCTAATTAAGTTCATAACCTTGAGGCTGAACACCAATAAATAGCAAGGAACCAAACACATTTTTACACAGAGAAAGACAAAGATTAGGAATTGTTGTCGCAAGCACTAAAGTACTAAAACACAAACTTTTCCAACAGTAACAAAAAAGTTGAGGAAAAACAACATGGTAGTATACTATAATCTAGTTCTAGAAACTAAGTTCAACTGAGTTTGTTCAATAAGTAATTGCTACTGATGTCATTCAGAGATGGTTTAACAAGGCACGATAATTTAAATCATGAAAATAACTTCAGTCACTGAAGTGCACAGATTTAACACCAAGAGACAGAACGGAAGAGGGGAAGGAGATGAAATATTGCACAATAGGTTCAGCTGACAGAAGCATTTCTCATTTTACTTCAAATTCAAAAATAATGAGGTGGAAGACTGTTTCAACATGATGGATTTCAGTTTTTTCTACTTCATTTCTTGCTTCACGAATCTCTTTCCCTCCACTTAGCCATTAAGACCACTGTATATCACATTCCTATTGGTATACAAAGCTATTTTGATGTTAATGTTATTGTCACCTAAGTATTTATATTCCACAGCAGCCTGATTGGACAAAGTGAAAAAAACCACAGAAACCACAGTGTAACAATAGAGAGACCTATAAATCCTTCACATTACATTTACCAAGCAGCTAGTTCTGCTTAGACTGGCCATCCTGAACTTTGTGACTAGTTAAAAAGCTTTGGGGAATCTTTTGATAAGTCAAGATGTAATGAAAATATCAAGAATATTAATTGCACATAACAGGTTCTATATACTCCTCACATAACAGAGAACGTTAGTCATTACTCTCAGGCTTTTTAGTCTCAGCATTTTTTTCCTCTTCCATTTGAAGATTTAATAGACCTTTAAAGAAATGAGGAAAAGAGTTGTCATATTTTAGTTTCAATTCTTTTCTTCCATATCTTGGGGGGGGGGGACACCAAACACATCCCCAAAGGGAGGACTTAAATCAAGATTAACTAAAAATATAGATCAATATGATGTTTTTAAGAGAGAAGTATTGCATCTGTAGGCAGTATTGGCTTCTCCAACACCAAGTGTTCACTTCACCTATTACACTGTTTCCGATAAACCTTCTCTGCAACAGGATTAAAGGTAGTCCTAAAATATCAGTGCTAATTTAGTGCTCATCAAGATGTCCTCAGGGAAACAGGATAAAAAGGAGAGACTAAGCATAATTATACAAGAGTAATATTAGTAGGCGAGCTGGTCTTTGGCAACAAAAAGCAAACAAGTTTTCCTTAATATTTCCTCCAAATCACTTTTAGGAGTCAGTGAATAAAGAGGCATAAGAAAACAATGCCATACTTCCTCTAGAAATACAGTGGGAGAGTAGGAACGGAGAAGGGAGAAAAGAAAGTCAAGTATGGTAAAAGCACTAGAGAAAAATTTATCTTAGTGCTGCTTTCACACAATCAAGTCTCCCTTGCTAGTAAAATAAAGATAGTCATAGATGAACTATTAGACTTACAGAATCAGTTTTCTTAAAGAAAATCTTAGTCCCTATCAAAACATTTTCTTCCTACTGCCTATAACTTTTAGCCGTACAGAAGAACACTAGCAAGTCTTGCAAATTGTATTACCAAACAGAATTAAGGTCAATGTTGTCACAGGGATTAGGATACCAATTCCTTATGACCATGTCAACTGTCCAGCAGCCGTGAAAAGCTCAGTCTAGCATTCTTTTGTGAAGCACACCAACTCCAACCCTATGCATTTATGCATTTGACTTCTGTCTAGGGCTAAACAATTTCAATATGCCTAGAAGCCCCTGGGTTATGTGTACTTACTGCTTCAACATAACATTAGGAAAATGAAGAGAAAGCACAGGAGAAATCCACTAAACCACCTGTGAAATAACACTTACCCTACTACCACACTACTTTGAAAACTAATTACTAGGGGAGAGAGAGGGGAAATCCAGTATGTAAAGCTGAATTGCATGTTATTATCTTCTGAGGTCAAGGCACTAGGTAATGAGTCTTTTCCTGGAGAGAAATCCTGACTGTCATAATCAGAACGCACCCGAAGTCTTGCTTGTTTTTAATAAGACTGTGTTCACACTCAGTCTTTACTAGAAGTCTTGCAGAAAAGGCAACACTTATGAGATCAAGAAATCAACGAGGTTTGCTTTTCCTTGCAAAACTTGCCTCAAATCCCTAGTGCATCACAGCTGCACCACCACTGAACTGTTCAGCTGCAACACTCAGCCATCAAAAACAATTCTGCACCTCCCTCTTTCTTGTGACAGCTTACACTAATTCAATACATCTCTCTGGGGAATACTATTCCCCTCTCCAAAACAGCAAACTGGGCTTCTTGAACATATTCTCTGTTTTACAGCTCTTCCCCCCTGCCCCTTTGTCCTCCATGTTTAACAAGAACTGAAACAGATTTTCAGCCCATTCTCCTCCCCACTAAAGGGCACGGTGAGAGCTGACCTGTGAAGACTGCAGGGCTGAAGGTCCTCCTAAACAGGAAATTCTTCAAGGGGACAAGAATAGAGAAGCAGTTCGATGACTGGCAGTTAGCAATGCTTCCATACAATCTTTTCCTAACAGAGAGTGCACTGTGAAGTGCAGTGCTCCGTTCATATCGCCAGTTTAACAAAATGGAGTATTTCTAGCAACATTTAAGACAAGGAATAACTATTGAGATGTACGAGTCAGTTGTTTCTGCTACACAAAAAACCTTTTTCTTTCATAATCTAAAACAGAAATCTATGTTTTGTTGTTTAAGCATAAATATTATTTTAAACATACAAAACTTCAGATTAGCAGAAACTTGATCTCCAGTCATCCATGCTCTGAAATAAAGGTATGAAAGCATTAAGATACTGAGTAACAGTTTACTCCCTGTACCCAATTACCAGCACAGAAAAAATGTGTTTTAAGAAATCGGGTTGTTCAGAGTCCCAGCTCAGGTCCAAGTATCCTGTTAATCAGTGTAAACACATCTCACAAACACCTAGAAAATTAGTAGTTTGTGATTAGCTACAAGGAAAGTAAATATGATTATACTGAACAAAATACCACTGAACTGGCCAGAAAGAGACAGCCAACCACGTTCATTGACCTAAATTAGTGGCTAAGATAGCTCTATAAGGGTATGGTCATATTATCCAAAGGAATTGCATTCCTATGGGTTCAATTTCAGGTTTGAATCCTAATAATTAAACTCTAGCTGTCAAATACTGGAAACACAAAAGTCATTCATATCAAATGAAATCTATGAATATGCTATAATAGCAATAGCATGACTTGCAATAATACTGGAAAAACTAACCCCCGCTACCCCACTCTCTCTACCATCCTAGCTCTATCTCCCAAAGCAACTATGTGCACAAACATGGACAGGAACCGTAGAAGAACAGTTTTATAGTTCTAACTATGTGTTAGTAACTTATCAGCAAAAGCATCTTGGTCAAGGATTATGCTGCAAATAAATGCTGAGAACTCTGATGACTTAATCTGAAGCATTCTGATTAATACAGCTAGTTCTTGGTTAGAGACCTGTTTCTACTAGCCAAAAGTTTCCGATACACATTTTCTGTTTCATTAGCTAAAGATTGAAAGCCTAGCAAAACATAAGGCATAGTTAGAAGATTAAGGACATTTTGTGCATTATGTTAAATCCTTGTCTGGCAGGGAAAACGTAGCTCTCCCTACCAAATTCTAGGCACACTCAGTAGTTGACCTTGTGTTGCCACTGATAACCAGAAAATAAGTTGAATATTGTAATGATCTCCTACTGTTAAGACAAGTATTATTTGATGCTCCAATGACTAGAAAACCTTAGTTGTTGTAATTGCAAGTTTTATTTATATGAAGACTTAAATTCAGTTCCCTGAAGTTCCTCTGTCTCTCTGCATCAGGCCCCATCTAGAGGCTCTGTAAGCAAAGAGGGACCAGCACCGAGCAGTGCTAGTGCCAGACTTCTCCACTCACCCCACTTTAGACAAATACTTGCTAGTCATTCTCATCATGACTGATCACTGTTTCACAAGACTACGTAAAGCCAGGGTGATTGTATAAGATCACCAATACAAATAGCAGTGAGTCTCATACTTCATGCAAGCGTATCTCCAAAAGTCTGTACACCACCTTCCTCCTAAAGGAAGCAATGCCTGTAAACAGTTTCACGAGTCCATTATACATTCAGAAGCAGAACTGTTTTTCTCTTCCTCTGATCCAACCCAATCAGGCAAGAACAGTTTGCTTAGAAGAATATTTGCCAAGCACAAAACTGCTAATGCCTGTTCTAGAGTTTTTACTTATCCTTGGCAATGCAATTGTGAAGGCAAGCCATCAATGTAAAGTTCACTGGCTGATTGCAATTACTTGCTAAAATAAACAGGGAGTAGCTCTATACAGGTGAAGGGCACTAGAAACACAGATTTAGTTAACTTTGAAGAAGTTATTCTCTAATAAATTGATCCTGTTGCATAGTTTTGATCTATTCTTTCTCCAGTCTATGGCTTCATTCTTTCAAATGAAAAGAATTCAGACAATCAAAATCAAAAAGAAAGCAAGCACAGAAAGACACGAACAGAGATTTGATACAAAATACAAACCTCCATATATCAGTATGGAAAGAAAACAAGACTGTAACCAAACATCATGTGAAATTTTTTTCATTTCATCTTCCAAAAATAGTAAAACTTGTACATGTAGCAAGATCTCCAGAGATATAAATCAGTACTAGCATGGTATGTGAACAAATATATAGAGCACCTGAAGTGTGATAACTACTGACATTGACTTACTTATTTAGAGGACATTTGTCTCAGGAACTTTTCAAAAGTTCTTGAGACAATTTCAAAAGAAATTGTGCTTTTAGAGTGTGAAGCCCTTATCCACAAACCACTTGAGACTGCTAGGAATAAACTCCTTAAAATAATCTTAAAGTTTGCTCTATTCTTCCACATACACTTGTTATTGGGGTCCTCTGATCTGAGCTGTTAAAGGCTGTTGTTCTGGTCAAGAGGCCATAGTATTTCTTTCATAAAAACACGTAAAAACAGAGCCCCAAATATCCATTGAGAAGCGTGACAACTCTTGGTGGCCCCAATCTGCTGCTCTCCCATTGCTTGCCCCACATCACCCGCTCAGTGGTGATGGCATAGTTTCTTCTGGGGCGAGAGAGCACTCAGCAATCCAGCAACCTGCAGTTTATTATTAAGCAGCGCTAAAGACAAAGGCACAACTGAAGAAACAAAGACTTACAGTGATTTATTTAAAGACAGGAAATGTCTTTTTAAAAGAGATTTACATTTAAATGGTTGATTAACCTGGTAGCAGAAATAGTGTTTTCTTAGTTTGTGTGAACTAGGTCAAATAGCTCAAAGAGCTTTTAACCTACTTCTATACCAGTACATCTATACCAGGTCTATAGCAAAAAACATGCTAAGTTTTTCAGACTTGCCTCTTCATTACACACACTTTTCTAGATACAACATGCTAGTGTTGCCACATCAGTGAAAACAACCACCTAAATATGAACCATTATTGGATAGTATGAGCTGTGTTTCCAACATACTATGTCAGAAGTACAATTCTACAAGTTCAACAGCATATGTTTATTTCAACACATTTATATAATGTCAGATTCACAGTTTTCATATTTGTCCAGCACAGCCTTAAAGCCAAAATTGAAAGCATGTGCCCACCATAAACTTACTCTCTAATCTACTACAGACACGACCTATACCAGTTTGGAGAAAAAAAAAATTCAAAAATATCTTCAAGGTTAAGCATTTTCCTGACCTCTTTTTGAACTCAAACATACTATTGTTTCATTGTCACTTCAGATTATTTGTCAGCTGCCAAAACGCCAACATTTTTATAGAATTAGAGAGACAAGTCATTAACATACTTTAGCTTTCCCTTTTCAATCACACTTTTTCATTCTTACTTCATTCAAAGCCAGTGCACTAACATCTTTTGACATGAATCTTATCCCATCTTTTTTTAAGAAGAAAGTATTTCTACTACAACTTTCAGTGCCACCAGCTGGCACAGTACACTTGCTATTAGTGTTAGTTTGCTTCTGTGCCTCAGTAAGTCAGACAAATATGCCAACAGGGGTCAATCTCCAAGTTATTTCTATTCTGAAAGTTTAAGGTTCTAGATAAAAAAAGCTTCCCCCCCCCCAAGTACCAGAAAAGATTCTGATTGTGTTAGAAATTACTATATAGCTTGATAGCAAAGCTCCTGAGTTTTAGGTACATTACAAAGAGTTGTCAGCTAACTGTTAAGTAACATTTAACTAATTCTTACCTTGTAGCATGCATCTATATGCAGATTCAGATATTGCATAAATGTGCGGTGGCATTTCATGGCGCTTCTTCCCTCTGTACATCTCGATAATGTTTTCTGAATAAATCGGGAGGTTCTTGTAAGGATTTATAACTACGCAGAACAGCCCTGAATAGGTCTTAAAAAGAAACAGAGAAACATTTCTGTTAGTAAACAGTATGGAAATAGAGCCATAAAGAGCAGAAAACTTTTTTCACAGGTTCTGTAATATTTATCTTAAAACAAAATTGAGGTCCTTTTTGTTGAGCAACTACATGCTATATTCAAATTATTGGCTTCTAGTTCTCTTAAAAGGCTCTTTAATTACCTGCATAAAAAGTAATTTAAAGATAATAAATGTGAGTAAATATGAACTGGAGCATCTGATCTCTTTCCCACAGATATTTAAACCTCCCTTCCATTTGCCAAGTTACAGCATATATGGACAACTTTTCATGTTCAACTCCTTCAGTAAAATGTGCATTCAAAGTTATTTTTTCTTTTTTGAAGGAACTGATGATCTTGATTACTCTAGTAAATAATTTGGATAAGGAAAAAGCCCATTTCCAACCACCACTATTTCTGCTATCTTCTATTTTCTCATATCTGTATGTCTTTCCTGCTCATCAGCCTTTCTCAATCCCAAAGCAGTCTCCTCCTGGAGAGGTCATTCCCTCCACTGTCCCACCCCAGCTGATGGATAGCCTCGCAGTTGGCACTGCAGACTATGTTTCATACTCTGCTTTTAGAGTTGATACTCAACAGAAGGTACCAGGACTACTATAATATCAAGAAACTCAAGCACAAATTTTAAATTGCTTATTTCATTGACACTGAGGCATTTCTGTTTAGTCAAAAAATGCCTCAAGTTTTACAAAATCGAGCACACATTGCAAACTATACATACAGGTCCACATTTCCCTGTGAATGAAGTATTAAAGACTACTTCAGAATAGTTCAATCTCTGCTCTGTAGAAGCTACTTATAAGGAAATTATCATATAAATATATATGAAAGAAAAACTTATACAGTCAGCCTCTCATACTTTGTTATCTGGGAGGGACAGATGTGCATGGTCTGGCTGTATGGGCCTTACTAGGGATCAAAGGTTAAGCTCACAGACAGGCAGTTTTGCACCATGCAAAACACAGAGCTAATCCATGGTGTTTCCCTGAACCAAGGCATCTGGATGGCTCTTGCCTTTTCAGAATCAACCTAAATTGATGGTTTTTAAGAAAGCAAGAATCTCTCCATTCACCTTTATTTCATCGCACGCTTTGAAAGTGTGTTGGTTTTGGTCATAATACTATTCACATCTTTACTAGTATAGGAACATTAGCAAGAGAGACCAGTTTTGACAGAAATAGGCAGCATCTTTCTGAATGTCAGGAAAACTGTGTTTCTTACACCTTTGCAGGCTGAGAGGCGAGAAGGAATGGAGACAGTAAGCAGACAGCATTAACAGCTGTTGAGAGCCTACAGTATTAAGCAGGTAACTCATGATTCTTATAACATTTGTTGATTTAAAAAATATTTCTGCTACATTTGTATGAACAGAGTAGCTGAAATTCCTGATCTGCCTTTTTTCAAATGTATAAAAGATTTTATTCGGAGGAAAAGGTGCTTTGTTCTTTCTACACCTACAAGGGATTCTGGAAAGACAGACAGAAGGTGATCTCTGAAGTGTGTCAGGAGCGCCATCGGTAAAGAACTTGGTTTTATGCCAGATGTCCTGACATAAGGACATCTTATGTCCTTATAGGAAAATAATCTCTCCACTTTGGTCAGATCTGCTGGATGATAAGTACTGCAGTGCCTTACCCAGCCAAACATCTTTGATCATAAGGTATTTATTTCTCAAGAGAAAGGAAACAGATGTTATCAGCTCAACTGACCCAAGCATAAAGAACAACTTATCAGTCATTAACTCATCATAAGCATGGGTCTGTTGGCAAGTGGGCAGTTCCTCCCCAGCCCTCCTTTCCAGCCACATGTTCCCACCACTGTCCCTGTTGCCAGCATCAGCGCCCTTGCAGTAATTTACCAAGCTGGATACTACTGAAGATAAACTTCAAAAAGTATTGGTTGGTAATAGAATCAGTTCCCTGACCAAACTCTTTCATGGTCACTAGTGATACTGTAAGGGAGAGGGAAGGCAGGCCAGTTATTTTAATAGCATGGTACAACTAACAAAGGAGCCAATTAACTGATAAATACTGGATCTACGTTCCTAGCCAGCCGCCTTCCCTGTTGTGCTCAACTGAGGTCATCCACATTCATCTACAATTACTACAGGTGACATGAAGGCATCGAGAATTACCACAAGCCTGATTTCCATTCTAGTCTTCAAATAAGGACAACTAGAAGAAAGGCACACATTCACCAAGCCCGTATGATCACCAGCTCAAAATCACTGAACAGCACCTATGCTTGTTTCTCCACTACAGTCACATCTAATAAAAAAAAAAAAAAACTTGTTTATTGCTGACTGCAGATGAGATATGGTCACAAGCAAAAGAATTCACACAGCCAAAGTCCATTTCCAGATCTGTCCCAACACACCCTCTGACCAGTTTAATGGAATGAACATTTGCTTAAGCCAGCAGACCTCTTTCCTCCAGGATGATTCTGGACTCGAATCCAGCAGCACTTCTGAGCCCTGGTCTGTTTTTCACCCACCCAGCTTCAGAGACTTGCAATTTACCTCCATGGGCTGCTGTTGTATACCTTACTGTAGACAGGAACTCTCAGAACAGTGACTGATGGTTAAGCTGTAAGGGTATTGCTGTATATACTAGCTATATTGCAGTCACCCTCTTTCAAGAGCAACACCCCTATTTCTCTGCAAATTCATCTAAAACTTTTATCAGTTGTTTTGGTCCTTTCATGTTCACAAAGGAAAATAGTTGTTTTTTCCCCAGTATCACTGCCCTTCCCCAGACATGAATAAACTGACCTGGTAAGTAAAAAAAAAAAAAAAAAAAAAATCTTAAGTGCTAAGATAAGAACAGCTATTTGAAGATTATCCTTCCCTCCTCCCCCCAGTTGCTTTAGCATCTTTTGTTTATTTCCCCAACACAGACATGGACTAAATGTTATTACTATTTAGCTACATAAAGAATTAATAATTTATAAAAACAAACTTAAAAATCCTTCAGACCTGTATTGATGATACCTAACCTGGAAGCCTTTCTAGACTATCTCCCGACGCAGTAATTGGATGGATCAGTGAACCTGGAATGATCAGAATAAGCAAAGTCCAGTCAGATGCCAACGTAACTCAGCCAATGTAGAGGAAGACCAGCAAAATGTCCTGGGCAATGAAAAGGGTTAAATTAAGAGGCTCTATATTGAACAGGGCCAAATTAGAAGTTAAGAAGCACAAAATTCTACTGTTTCACCAGTGCTGGGGTTCATTGATTTGAAGCTAAATCTAAAGGATAGGCTTTTATCCCTGACCATTAAGTCTGTGTCATGACATAGCTCTTCACATGCAGCACCTTGAACTCCAACATCTTGATTTCCTGCACATTTGTCATTCAGTTCACTCTCCTGCCATTTCCCTGAAGAATTTAAAAAAAAAAATTTTAAAAAAAAAAATCACACTTTCAAAACATCAACACACTGTACAGCCTTAATTTATTCAAAGGAAGATGGAACCGAGTTCTCCCACAAGGCTCCCAAATTTCCTGACCATCATCTATTGCAGAAAGCAACATATGAACATATTGGCAGGTTGTTTGCGTGGCTTGGTAGGCATATAAACACAGAAGGGATGCTTTTATTGAGTCAAATTTAATTGGGGGGGAAGTAAATGGTACAAAAATTTTTATACAGCTATTTTATAACTGCAAGTCTCACAGTACAAGTATATTACTATATCTAAGACAGCAGATTGGA
This sequence comes from Gymnogyps californianus, assembly GCF_018139145.2. Classification (NCBI taxonomy): domain Eukaryota; kingdom Metazoa; phylum Chordata; class Aves; order Accipitriformes; family Cathartidae; genus Gymnogyps; species Gymnogyps californianus. Next base: position 12,081,993 of record NC_059489.1, on the reverse strand, counting down.
GGCATGGGCTTTCTGCATGCAAATTGAAGACACAAAAAGTAGGCTGAGATTGTTTCACGCACCTTGAAAAGCTTCTTGGTGACCAGCCATAGAAAGAATTAACAGGAATACTTGCACATCTGCCTTACAAGCAGACACCGTACTTAATGAATACCACCATGTAACTGTTAAAGATGCCCAGAGCTTTCAGACGTGCCAAAGGGGCAGAGTGATGCCCTGTGCCTCCTCTCTATTCTGCAGTCCATGGACTCTGCCAAAACTGTCAGATCTGAATTACAGTTAGGATCAAGCACTGAAGAGCTACACTAACTAGTCAGTCTGGATGAAGAACCAGACTTCATTAATTTTTCAGCTGACAGAGGTAGATACATATATTAAGAACTTAAAGGCAAGTAAAGATGCTTATTCACCTTGAGATCATGAGCTCAGCTGCAAACAAGCCAGTTGTTTGAAACACACACATTTCTGCTTTACCAAGGAACAGGATATAGACAATATCAACCAACAGCAATAAGGCATGTTGGAATGCACACTCTCTAGGCAAGGCTCCAGAGACAAATAGTAAAGGAGTGCTCTGACAGAGGTTTGTTATACAAACTCTCCTTCAGGACACTAATTGTGGAGTTTGAATGTTTCCAGATGCTTACAAGCCTCTATCCAGTAGTATATCATTTAGTAATTTGGATTTTGGAAAGCTATCCCAGACTGCAGAGTTCAGGTTCCTGGCACTGGCCTATTTGAAAACTACATTATATCGTAGCAGTAAGCAACCTGAGAAAGAGGTATATGTAAGTGAACTACTGGCAAATAGAGAGTGCATTATTTCCAGGTGAAAGCACATGGGAATTTAGGCTCTAAATTGGGAGTGTGGGCTCCAGAGCAAGAAAGGTTTTCATGGCCTGTCTTCCCTTAAAACCATATCAAACCTTCACTGTGTATACACATATGGTGGTATTAGTGTCAAAAGCCTTGTGTGATTCCTTAGATTAATAGCTCAGCTTTACAGTTCTTGCATCAAGGAATATGCTGTTATGACTGTTAGGTTGGTTCCTCCTGTCGCAACATCAAAAGGCCTCTTTAAAGCATCACTTCAGAGTGCATTAGCAAGATGCAGGTAAATTTTGGGAATTTGTAACAATCAGTTTGCATCACCTGAGTATCCAGGCTCAACATTTATCTCCAGTTCTTCAAATATACAAAGTGACAGATTTACTCTATTACTACATAAATAATTAAGCTGAAGTAAAGCATCTAGACATCTCCTATTATTACCCGAAATATAAAACAGCAGTTTCTAGCCTAGAAAGCAATACCTGTTTTAAGCAGTATCCCATATACTAATGGGGTAGAGCACATTCTCCAGATTGATAAATTGCATCAGCATAGCATTTTCTTGTCTGGTTTCACTTCCTGAGGTTATGGATCTGCCTTTCACACTCCAAGACCTATAAGTCCTCTGAGCTTGGCACGGTTTTCTCGTGTACTACCTTTTTCCCCCAAATGAGGCAGTTATTCAATCCTAAATTCAAGCCTTAAAGAAGGGCAGGCAGCTCTTCAGTCGCAGAGGGGAGGAAAGTGAGGCTGTGGCCTAGGGTGGAACACGTTCTCTGCTTTGCACAGCAGCTAAGCCCCAGCTATGACCCACCTCCTCTCAGGGCAGGGGCAGAGGGGCCACACAGCTGCCCCAGCACCATGGGCAGCCCCCACACCACCATCCCGAGCCCATGCTCCCCGGCCAGGGCACAGTCAAGACTGGAACCCAGTCATCTCTGTACAAGCCCAAACTGCTAGTTAAAAAAAAAAAAAAAAAAGTCCTGTTGGCACCCAAGAGGTTGGGGTCAAGGGTGCCAACAAGGGTAAGGAACACCTGTGCAGGGTAATGGGAACCTCAGCTCTGACAGAGGCTGGGAGACAAGATACACTGACTGTTACTCAGGGCAATTGAAGAGTAAAATCCATGCATGAGGAGAATGAGAAAGGGAAGGAGCACAACATACATACAAGCTATTGAAGAAAAAGTACAGCCCAAACTTTAGAAGACTGTCTATTGATGTTCTCTACAACTAGCACTAAAGAGAGGACGTTCACCAGTACTGTATTTTCACATTTACAGCCTTCAGGTTATGTGTTTAAGGAGAGAAAAACCAACATTAGATCAGCACTGCAGGTTATACTCCTGCTCAGTCAGCTCACCACCTCAGAGACAGAAAGGCTCGGTATCACAGCCGCTCAGACAGCATGACTGCTTCAGCCACAGCAACTGCTAAGACATAAAACATGATCTTAGGTTGCACCAGGGCCAGAAAAGTATTAATATCCTTTCATAAGGCTCCTGTATAGCTGCATGTTGGAGCTTGACAGCTCTACAAAAGGCTTAGAACAGGCTACCCGTGACTTCTAATGCAGGCATACAGCTTGAAGGGGTGTCTTGCAACACAGTGCATTCCACTGAGCACTTGTCCATAATCCAAATTATTGCACCTTTTTAGGCTGCTAATCTACCATTTTTAATAGAAGCAGAGAATATATGACAAGAACATGCACTTTTTCACACTTCTGCTTGCCTGAGGGCAAGGAGGGCATTGATTCACTTCTCTTAAATCCCTCTGACATTTCTAACAAAGTAAAACCCTACACAGAACTCTCTCAACTTGATCACATTTATGAGTCTTCCAAAAATCAGAGTTAATTTAAAAACAAGTTCTTGTGTCAAAGCAGCCCTTACAATTTGAATCCCAGCATTTCTTCTGCAATATATTAGGTACTAGATCCAGCGACTGGTTTGTGTTAAGGAAAAAGATGAAATTAAGTAACAAACTATTTCTTACAGGTACTTTTAATATCAGTCTTGCATACTTAGTAATGTGAAACATTCCCAACTGGACCAGCAGGAAAATTAAAGCAATTAGAACACAGAAGCTTATATAACAACACAGATTGTTCTAGGTTATGCTCTGGCCTCACAGGAGGCAGCAGCTTAAGAGAAGAAACAGCTTATAGACAGCTCCTCAAGTGCAGTTTTATAAGAGCTTCCACCCACAGCAGGCTCTGGAACTGGGGACTACAGCATATTTCTCATTCTTTCCCTCTTCTGCCCCAATAAAATGGAAAGTACATCAAAAAATGAAAGTAGCACAGGGCTGCAGACCAATTACAGAGGTAATACTTGTAATTATCAAAAAGTATCTGCTTAAGTATATTTAATTGCACAATAGTAAGCATTTTTTCTTCTTTACTGGTAGAAAGAAAACCCAGTAGGCATATACACAGAGAGCAATAATTAGCAGCAAGGTTCCAGGAGCTCTCAGCCTTACATAAACAGTTTTCAACCCCTTTGAAAAAGTCTGCTAAAAAAGTGGAGGAGTGGGTGGGGAAGATAATGCATAGTTCATTACAGTTTGAAGGACTTTGAAGTTGAATCTAACCCTTTCCTCACGAGTGCTTCACCTTCTTTTCGTCCTTCCTCAAGGAACAGCAAAACTAGTCATCTCTAACTTGACTTCACCTACAGCACGCACACGTCTTACACATGTCCCCACCTGAAACTCTCTAGCTAAGCACCCAAACATAGGTCATGGGCTCACCAACAACAGACAGCACCAGGGAAACATCCCACATACAGTCACACCAAGGAAAGAGGCCATCTGGATACTGACATGGGTTAATAGAAGTCAAGCATTTGAGAAATTCTATTAATTTTAATCCTTTTGACTGAATGAGGTCAGGAAGCAGTTAAGTAGTAATTGCAATGATTTATGGGGGTATCAGCAAGCTACATATAATCAACTGTGGGCAATGGACTTCCTCCAGGAGAGCTGGGACTAGAACAGATGTGGCAACAGCAACATTTTTTTAAATAGATTTTTATAAAGCCCACTGGATTTTGAATATCTTAGTTTTTACTGTACCTTAATTACACCCTATGTTTGAGCAAGCAATTCCTTCATCCCATCTTACTGCACTGGGTACAGGAATGGGAACTTTTGACCACACAAGACAGACTTTTGGTCCTGCAATATCTTCTTTCAGTTTGATCATCTTTTCCAACTCAAACATTTATAGACCCATTGAGTCAATGTGCCATTTATCCAGGAACTTTTCAGATACTAGTCTACGCTTACCAGTCAGACCATTAAAATACAGCCATCTGCAAACCCAGACGTCATACTTTTCTGGAAAATCAGTAAGGTGTGTCAAATCTCTACAGGATCCATACTATTAGTGTTTGCTAGTGCACTTAGTGAGAAACCCATTTTGGTTTAACAAAATATTTCTGTTAACAAAATTAGCATAAGGTTATGTTTTTACATGCATTAACAGAGTATGTAGGAACATATAAACATTTAAAATATGCTTTAAAAGTGAAATTGAAGGGTCTTTCTTGCCATCAAAAGAGGTATTGACACAAAAGCAGAGTTTTAAATTGCTGGAAAAAGTGTCATCTAGTCCTTAGAAGTATTAATAGTCCTTAGCTTATTCATTCCAATTCCAGCCAGTGTCTGCAATATCACGAACAAATTGCTTTCCATTTAAGTAGAAATGAGGTATTTACATTCCTGATCTATGCAACTAGCTGCATTTTGAGTAACTGAAATGCTTTTAATAGACTGACAAATATGAAATACTAAGAAAGTTATATCCAGAATGCTGCCTAACAAAGCATTGAAACATTATTTAGAGTGATCAGGAACACTCCTGACCACTTTGCTTTTTGCAGTTCTAGAAGTGGTATACTGTACTTCAAAATTTACATTCAGAGTTCAAAAAAAAAGAGCATCATCTTGCTCTGAAGTGAAAGAAAAGGACTCTCAAACTGCACACTAACTAGTCACTCTCTCTTCCAAGTGCAGAGAAAACAAAATGGTAAAAAACTTAAATACTTTAAAAAAATACTGACACAGTTCTTTCCTTCAGATCAGCCATATGAGTCAAATTGGGTAGTAAATGTTGAGTAGAAGCCTAATTTTGAACATAACTGACATGCCTATATATAAGCTTTCTGAATAGACCCTGAAGCTAATGTGTTGTTGATATTGAAGTGCAGAGAGATCAAGATGGAGAAGACTCCTCTTCCCACACCAGAAACTCCTTTGGAGCTTTCAGACCTTATTTGTAGCTCTCCATCAAAGCACCTAAGTATTTCTCCCCTCCATACTGTCAAGCGCAGCATCTGTCCTCCTAGTACTTTATTTTCAGACTAAGTCCTCCTCCTTGTTTATGTCCCCTGCCACTCCCATCCCTTCCCACCAAAACCAGAGACCCATTTCAAGTGTCTCCTTTTTCCCAGGACTCCAGCTGAAGGAGACAGCTATAGCTCAGACAGCCAAAGTCACTTCTTCAGCTGGGCTTCACACACACACCCCCAACAGCAAACTGACACCACAAACCTCTGAGCCATGAACAGAACTGCTCCTGAATCTCTACAGCTTACAGCACAGCAGTTTAAAAATTAAAGCCAGTGATTTCCTACATTCAGATACCGTATTGGACCATGAAGAGTTTGGAAGCTGGTTCATGAGAAACCCAAACCTCATGAAGCAGTGACAAGAATTACTGAAGCAGTAATCTTGGCTATCACAGCTTGCCACAAAGTGGCAGCAACAGTGGTCTTGAGAACTTAGCAGCATTCAAGGCTGATGGACCCTCAACATCCACTCTTTCCAGTGGATGTCTCCATTTCATTGTCTGATTCAAAGATTATTTTCCCCCTCCCCATGAAATTATATTTTGTTGACATGACTTAAGCAGAAGCCAAAATCTAGGGCTGATATCTAGAAGCCTTCACAGTGGCATTTTACATGCAGGTCTTGCAAAAATAAAGATGCTTCCTCACTCAGGCTACAGACTTTGGTGACCCAAAACCTGACAACTAGACTCCTTTCTTAAAGCAATGCCCCAGAAAGGTATCTGGAACTCAGTTCATCATGGTGTAAGGATATTCAAGAACCACCTCAAAACCAGTCTGAGCAAAATCACGTTTATTCCAAATCTTCAAAAGGACCTCCTAAGCCTTTGGGTATTCCTCCTGGGTACCCTTACAATGGACTACTGCCACTTTCTGATCTACAGCTATGAAGGATATTACTAAATACACGCTGAAGATAGTGTTAAAGCTGGCAGAATAGTGAAGTTTTATATGAAGCTGAAGAATTGACAGTTCACAGGCATTTAAGGTAATCGAAACCCATGAGAAGCTGCCACTACAGCAAGACATGAGACCAATTCTGAATATTATTGACTCAAATGATGCATCCCTGCCATAAGAAATGATGATAACCCTAGAAAAGCAAAAAATTTGGAAAAACTCAGCTATTAAACACCAGGGAGAGCAAAAACTCCTGCCAAAGGTAGAAGTAATGAGAAAAAAACTGCTGTAGATGGCTGCACCTTCACAGAACCAACACCTGCACTTGATGAAAACCAAGCCTCAGACATGAGCAGAGATCATCTCGGGGACTCTTGAGATTCTGCAGTATCATGCTTAGTCATTGACAGGTTAAGGAGAAAAGTCCAAGTGCAAGAAGTCATGATGATAGATTTACCCATTCTCAGGGGTGAGTATATAGAGAGTTTACTTCAAAAGAATTTGCAAAGATAGTACAGCTTCTCTAGGAAAAATTTTTTTAACATATTTTTCAGTTACACTCAAAATAAACCTTGTGGCAAGAAATGGAATAGGTGGTGTTAGAAGTGGAGCAAGAAATTAAGTTATTTCGTCTCCAAAGCAAAACTGGGATCACTGTAGTTTACACTCCAACCATTCTTCCCAGCAGTTCTTGTACAAGTCCTGCTACCTTTCATCTTCTGCGCTGTCATGAACAGACCAGAAATAAACACAGGACCAAGCATGGACATCATGCTTTTACAAGCCACTGGTCTTCCACTTTCTCCATTTGTGTTCATCTCCCACAGCACAGTAATAATGCAACTCAGAGGCCAAGATCACGCCACTTGGCAGACATTAGAAATGCTGGAAGTTCCAGAAACTCCTCGCCATCTCTACTTAGATGTTATATGAAACTCTTGATGAAATGAGCATCACCGCTCAGGTCATGCTGACTGGCACTAGCTAGCTTTAGTCAGCCCTCCCTGTTCCTCCAGCAGTGTCATCTTGGAGAGGTAGATTATAGACAGATGACTAGACCCACTGACCGAATCCCTCAACTCATTTATTTCCTTTCTAGGGATTGAAAGGAAACATGTATCTACTTCAGTTGTCAGTCTTTCATCTTCTACTTCCTAGAAAGGCAACACTGCATGCTGCCTGTTGTGAATTAAAGGAAACCAAATCAGATTCACCATCTCCATCTTAACTACTTGAGATCAACACCAAAATATAAGATTTCAGTTTGGTTATTATGGGAGTACTATCTGGAAATCAAAACATACCTTTAACCAACTCTTGTCATGGCCAAACCACCATAATTCACTTCATCAGCTCAGTTAACTTTGGCTCTTTTCCTTACACCAAGCGAACATCAGCAGGATACGCAAGCAATGGCAATTGCTCTGGGCTGTGCAGTCAGCAGCAGCAATGATAGTGCCCCATCCAAGAAGTCTGGGGATCCCTGACAGAGATCCCTACCAGAACTGCACTAAAATCTCCACTAGCTTAAGCTCTTGATGAAGTTTCTCTCTATGACCCATTGATCTTTGCCAGCATTCGGCCTCTGCTCTAATAGTACTCGCAACTGCTTTTTCCCCCCCTTCAAAAAATAAGCTGAGTTTTAATTTCAAACAAGAAGCCATTATTACAGCTGCATAGAAACATTATTCTTGGTAACAGTAGCATCCACCAGCAATGTTCCTGTAACTCAGACCTCCAGTTAAGGCCAACAAATCCATTAGCTTCTTGATCCCAACCATCCTCTTCCAGGGCAGGGGCAGGTCATTAGTAATATACTGATGCAGTAATACCCCCATGTGACAGCAGTATCTCAACGCCAAGGAACCAAGTTTTAGAGTCTGCCTCAACAGTTAAAGAATGAAAGCAGAAAGCACCGTGCGGGGGGGCGGGGGGAAGGTAAGTCACCTATAGGACATCACTTAAACTCCACATATACAATAAGCCAGCCTTTCACAAAGCAGGGGTTAATTTGTCAGTCATCCAAAGTAACACAGTACTGTATCATCTGTGTATATAGAAGAATGACAGGTTCTCAATGCCATCCTCCAGAAGCATTTGGGGCTATGTTTACTGTATGGAGTCCTTGGACTAGAGCTTTGACATTTAAGGCCTTCAGCTTTTAACCTTCATAATGAAATACGGTTATAATAGTTGTAATGAATTTCATAACAACTAGCATTATGATTGATACATATACTGAAAACTTTTGACCTATCAACTTGTTTACTTTTAATTTTCAATCCAGTCCTTACTAATTATCCAATTAGTTTATTTATAAGCTTGCAGGAAGCATTCCAGAACTATTTTTTGCTGAGTTCTGCTGTAAGGGTCTTGGTGGAAGGCCTTGGAAGGGTACAAATGAAAAACCCACAGAGGAAACTGACAAAGAAGCACTAATACAAAGAATATTTTAAAGTTGCATATAATTTTTAATAAGTCCAAATATTACCAAAGGCCAAGCAAAAAAGTTATCCCATTAATACCTAGATGGAGGGGAAAATGAGCCAACTAACTAGCGGAACTAAATAAAATGGATTTAAGCTTTAGAACAACTGTTTATTAAAACGAGCCAAGCATTTAAGCAGATGTTGCAGTTTCTTTTAAGATAGAAAGTCTACTTGTAGCTCTTAATGATACTCTGACTCAACAAGTCACTATGCAATCAGTTTGCCAAGAGACAAGGAGCTACTCTTAACTGTACGGCACAGACACTCATTTAACATTGTTCAAGGAAGGAATGGCGTCAAAAGCAGCATCAACGGCGTTGTGATTCCTAACTCTATAGAAAGATGGTGATAAGCCAGATGTTCCAATTAGTGCTTCAAAACCACTGAAAAAAGAAAGCTTTATCTTATTGGTTTAAGCACTCGAACACATTCTTTCCTGGCCCACTAAGTTGATATTAGATTCCAAAGAGACATTTCACATTCCTAGCACTCTCCAGCTTCAGCTTTTAAATAATAGCATAGCGTAGCCTCTTATTATCATTTTTAATACGCAGCAAGTTAAAACAAGATATATGCTTATTCATATGAGCAATTAAACAACAGTAATTCAGCAAAGTTAGGTTTTGTAATCTCTCGTCAGCTCAAACAAGCCATTTGATACTATTCACTGTATCAGTTAAGCATGTCTGAGGCAAGTGCTCTAATGAGCGGCATGAGCTAAGCACCCAGAGTTGCCATTTACCATTCTATTTTTGAAAGATGCTTGCAGAATTATTTCCATAGGAGAATTTTTTATTATTTGTTTTATGACAACAGAGTTCTTGACCTGTACACAGCATGGAAAAAGACCCTGGACTAATTTAAATGCTAGGGACACAAAGTATTTAGGCTATCAAAATCAGAGACAAGACCCACTTCCTCCATTTCAAATAGGTAAAGGAATGGGACTCAGGTAAGTTCAGCTGAATTAGCACCCATAATGAATCTAATAATTAGTACTTACATAGATGAGCCCAGAGTAATACCGATCCTTTAAGTTATGCAATACAGAGGCTTCATTTAAACAGGTTAATTCTGCCATGTCTTCCACTTTAGAGAACTTGGGAGGATTCATCTTCTGAATGTCATCTTTATTGACTAGTGCTTTCTTTCCATTCTCTGCCAGTTCAACCAACACTTCATCCCCTTTTTCCTCCTTGATGCTGGCTGCCTCAAAACCATGGCGCTCTGAAGGAATCCACACCAACTTTTTAGCAGTCCAGTCAGCCTGGGTGGCAGGGTTGTAGATTACAGCCCTATCCACAAAGAGGTATCTCTCCGGATCTCCTGTCCCGATCTCTGTGCCATTGTAGGAAGTGAAGGTGTCCACTATCAGTTACCCTGTAAATTGGAGAGGAAAAAAGCAAAGAGTATGTTACATACCATATTCTTATCGATGAAATGAATGGAGCTATGGCACATCAATTAAATGATCTATCACTAATATCTGTATCTTCTCTTGATGAAGAAGCGTCATTAATTTCTTCCATAGTCTAAAGAAGTCGCTGTACAACTGAGAGCCCCTATTCACACAGCGGCCCTCTGAACAAATGAACTGCCATACAAAAGTTAAAATGATCTGTCAAGTATAATCCCAGATCCAGTACAGGAAACCCAGTATAAACTGGTTCTAACTGTACACCAACCAGGGAGAGACTTTGCAACAAATGTGAGAGCTACAAGCAGGAAAAACACATATCTGTCTTCTGTGCTTAAATAAGGAAGAAGTGCAAATTTAACAAAAGCTTGCCAGTAAACTCAACTTCAATTGAACAGTAAAAAAAAAAATATATAGATAGATATAAAAATATAAAAAATGTTCAGTGGATAGCTACCTATAGTAACCAGAAGGCAGCAAGAATATGTTTTAAAACGTTCATTTTCAAGTACAGACAAGAACTTGAGACATTTGGGGTTTCTGCAAGCCATTAAGCTAGCTAAAAGTTGCTCATATTCTTCCTGAAAAAACATAAGACTTCGCATTTCTACAGCCTGCTTCTGTTCTCAGTCGTGAGCACTGACATTACCATATTCCAAAAAAATGTCTCCAGATCTCAAGTTTACCTTGAGGCTCAAGACGCAGCAAGGACTGATGTTAGATTTTCCAACAGCTTCACGGGTAATTTGAAGAAGAAAGAAAAACTGCTGACAAGAGCTCCTGCACACTCATTTTACATATTTGCCTCTATCTAAGAGAGGCCACTGCATCTTTAGTTAATACTACTGTCACATCCAGGACTCTTGGAGCTAGCAGTTTCATCTGCAACTGCCCGAGGAGCAACAAGGTCAAGCCTGACACCTAGTACTCAGGTCATTAAATATCTTGTTTTTTCACACACTAGATCTTTTCTGCTGAAGAATGTTACATTAGCTAATGGTAGCCTTTTCCAGCAGGTAACCTAAAGGGTAGCTTCAAAAGCAAGGAAGGTTTCGCAAACTGCATTTGTCATTTTTCATACTACGGTATGCACCCTGATGGAAGTTCTGCAACACACCCATCCTCAGAAGAACATGTAATTAAATACAATAGTTGTGCCTCCATCTCCCGCATGGACATTTGTTACATTGTCCAACTTTAATGTAAAGTAAGCATGAAGTCATTGAACCCTTCAGAGGTTCGAGGAGCAGACCGTTTACTACAGACGGCTTAATTCAAATCAAGAGGTGATGACTCAACATTTAAAGTATTTTAGAAGAGCCTCTGAGAGAAAAATTCAATGAAGAAAGAGGGAATCATTGAGTGGACACCTTAAGTGATAGCTGGACTCCTCAGCCAGGAAAATGAAGATATTAGTCAAGGAATGCTACACTTGGCTCAAGAAGCCCACAAATTTAATATCCGAGCCTCCAACCCCAATTCAGAAAGCTGTTTGTCTCCACTGTGCTAGACTACAGCTGAAGTTCCAACAAAGACCTGAAACACCATTGCCACCCTCGTGTGCAAATGCATCTCGGTGTCAAATCTCTGAAGCTCCCTGGCCAGGTATGATAGAGAGCCAAACGCATTTATGATAAGCTCAGTCTCAGTTTTGCACACTGAGATGTAGTGAAACCTAGAGGTCAAATAAAACTCTTACGACAAAATTAATTATTATTGTTCCCCAGAGGAATTAAAGGCTGAAGACTGAAATGAACGCATGGACTGACTTTATACCAGTTCCTGAGAAATATACCTAACATGGGGGATCACAGACAGTTTCAGGGTCATTTTTCCACTTTGGCTTTTAATTCCACAGAGCCCATCACAAAAGACCCTCTGCAGAAGCAAAGCAAGTTGCAGCTTACTCTACCCAGGGCTCCTCTATTAACAATGGCATTCAAATGAAATACACAAATGAGCACATTTATCATGCAGGAATCCAGCACTCCCAAAAGACAACTAGAGGGGGGGAAAAAAAAAAAAAAAAACCTACACACGTTCTGCTCCTCTAAACAAAAGGGGGGTGGGGGGAGCACCGGCGGAGACGGGGAGTGGCATCCCTCAGTGCAGCCCGGGCATTTTCAAGGACAGGGGCAGCCCGAGGAGCCGCAGAAGCCGCACCGCCCCCGGGCGCCGAGGGCTGATGCTCGCCGCCGTCCTGCTGCGGGAGCGGCTGCGGAGCCCCCCTCGCAGGGCCGCAGGTCCCGCCGCCGCCCCGAAGGACAAAGGAGGCGGCCGGGGCCGCTCGGCCCGGCGGGGCCCGGGGAGCGGCCCCCTCCCCGGCGCAGCCCGGCCCCAGCCCCGCGCCCCCCGCCCATCCACCGCCCCGCCCGCGCGGAGGCTGCGGGAAAGGGAGAAAATGGCCACCTTCCCCTCACCGATGCCGCCGGGAGCGGCGGCGATGCGGCGGAGGGGGGGGGGGGGGAAGGGGGTGGGGGGGGATGCGGCGGCGCGGGCGGGCGGGACGGGCGGCGCGGCCCACACAAGTGGGTCTTTGTGTGCCGGGCCCGCCGCCCCCGCCCCACCCCCACCGCGGGCGGGCCCGGCCGCGCGCCCCCGGCGAGCCCCCCCAGCCCGCCCCGGGGAGCCAGGGGCCGCCGACCGCCGCCGGGCCCCGCCGCCTCACCTGTGTAGCGCCCGGCCGCCGCCGTGCCCCGGAGCTCGCGCCGCCCGCCCGGCTCCTCAGCACTCGTGCCGCTCCGCCCCCCGCCCGCCGCGCTCCTTTAGCGCCACACCGAGCCCTCCGCCCCCCGCTCGCCGCCGCCGCCGGCCCCGCCCCCGCCGCCGCCGGCCGCCGCCTTCCCATTGGGCGGCGGCCACGTCCGTCCGCCGCCGCGCGCTCGCCCATTGGCCCGCGACGCGGCCGCTCTCCAGCCACGGCCATAGCAACCTCCACACGCTACCCTCCAAACCCCGCCTCCCCGCTTCGCCCCGCCCCCTCAGCGCTCATTGGCGGGCTACGCCCGCCCGTCGGCCCACATCGCTCCTCTCACTGGGCGCCTGCCACGCCTGTCGGGGCGGGCTCCGCCCCGCGCTGCAGCACGCCCGGCGGGAGGCGCGGCGCGTCCCCGGCGCTGCAGCGGGCGGTGCGCGCGGTGCTGCAGCGCGGGGCGGGCGCGCGCTTCCCCCTCACCCACCCACGCTCCCCCCCCCGGCGGCGTCCCGGTATTTTGGGTCGATGAAGGGTTTTTCAGGCCCCGGCCCCCGGGCCGGCTTCCACCGACGTGAGAGATAACGGGGAGACCCGTCCCCGGGCGCTGGAAGCGGGCACTGCCCTCCCGCCGGGCCCCGGCGGCGGCGGCGCCGTGCTGGGGGCTCGGGGTCGCCTCACGCTCTCCTCAGCGGTGCCCGTCTGAGGTAGCAGTCGCAGGCTTCCAGGCCGTGGGCGGGATGGCGGTCCAGCAGAAAAGCACCTGGACCCGATTTCCAAACTTCCAGTTGTAGAAACTCTGCCGCAGCCCTCGGTAATTGCTCCCGGGGGTAATTACTCTGACTGGTAAAAATAAAAACCCAGCCCTCACTGCGAGTCTGACGCGGCCTCCCAGACCCCGGACCCCGTCGAGTGTCTCCGCGCTGGCTCTGCAGCCCCCCGCAGCAAAGCATGCTCCTGCGTGGCGGCCGTTCAGCCGCCACAAAGCAGCCCCGGCCTCCTCTGCCGCAGGCCGGCCGGCCGGGCTCGTGCTCACATGCGTGTTTTTCCTCTTCCTTAAACATAATCCTGAGGCTTTTTGGAGGCCTCGCCCGTTTGCCAGCACCTTTTCTGGATCAGGTGGGTAGGCAGGAGGCTGCAGCATGGGGAAAAAAGGCCATTTGCAGTGTCTCTGACAGTCTCGTGGGCTCACGTGGACTTTGAACTTTGGTGCCGGGTGGGTTCGGGTGTAACGCCTTGGGGGGCTGCTGGCCCGCGCAATCTGGCGCTGCCGCTGCCTGGGATTTCGAGACAGAGAGCTTCAACGTCGTGATGGCCTTCCCTGGTTTTTTTGCGAAATCTTTCCCATGTTTCGCTCCCTGGCTCAGAAAGCTGCTCAGGGATCACGTGTGGTACGTTCAACCTCCGGGGAATGGGCACAACCTCTCGCCGCAACCACGGCTCGCTCCAGCCCTGCATGTGAGCAGGTAGCTAAGAGCATCAAGGATTCCCATTGCCCGAGCTGCGGGTTTCGTTTCTCCGCCCAGACCAAATGCAAATGCGAGTGGCTGAGGAATTAGAGCTATTTTGGTGGAAGGAATTTATGTCAGATCCTTCTGAACAAGACTGCGAGCGGGGTGAGGAGCAGAGAGAAGTGGCAGGAAGGAGCATCAAGCCTGGCACGGGGCGAAGCTGCAGCGGGGGATCCCGGGGAGGGCTGGGGGTGTCAGGCAGCGCCTGGGGACAGGAGTAAGGGTGTCTCCCATTTCCCCTGTGCTTAGGAAGCAGGACTTTCTATGGACTACCTGCATGAACGGAAATGTTTTAAAGCAGCACCTGCCATTTCAATCCAACTTAGCATTTTTGGACAGGCTGCTCGGTTCAAAAAGTGAGGCAATAAGGCAAACCGTCGGGAACCAGGCTCCTGGCACGGAGCTGGAAATCATTCGGTCATCTCTGCTCATCTCTGCACACAAATCAGTTCATGCGCAACTCCTGGCACTTGGATTTATATGAAAGTCTCCCTCTTAATTACCATTTCAGTGGGAGGTCTCGTACATCCTGTTTCACCGAAAAATAAGGGTGTTGACTCGCAAACGCAGGTAGATGAAAGCCAAAAGGCTGAACTGGTTACTCCCCAGCTGTTTTTCGCTTTGCAAGGACTGCCACTCCCGGGGCCTGGACGGCTGAGCTGCATGGCGAGCCACCCCGAGCAGCCGTAGGCAGCAGAGCGAGCCCAACACCGCGCGGACTTTGGGTTGCTTAAATGCAGGCATGCGGCGTGCCGCATCTCCCAGGATTTACAATTTTTCCTTGCTCGGCCATCAGGTCTCCACAAGATACTCGTTCACGGAGCGATGCCAGCTCCTCAGCAGCGCCAGGGCTTTGCAATGGAGCAGCCTGATGAGTATTTTGCTCCCTTTGGAAAAACCACGCGCTCAAGGAGCAGCATCGTGCACTGGTTATGGTCACCCCTCGGGGCGGCTGAGGCCTCGGGATGGTGCAGCACCCACACCTTGACGCCCTCACGCTCCGGGTCAGCACCTCCACATCACGCTGCTTCGGGCTTCAATCACAAAACTTCCATTTTTAGGCATACAGTGTCTTTTAAAAGAAAAATAGAAACATCACACAGAAAACATTATTCTAGAGACAAGCTGTTTGAAGAGTTTAGTTTCCTTTAGAAAATTATTTCCATGGAAAATCTTTGAGGCTCTTGTAGATGCCACGTGGAGCGTGTCAGGGTTATAGCATTAAGTTATTATTTTTATCACACAATTATTTTTATCCAGGCTGGTGTTAGGAAGGAATTCCCCAAATCCACTCAATGTCTTTAACCCATAGAGGGAAAGATGATATTTCTGTCTTCTCCAGGAGGCAGGAAAGAGCAGAAAGAAACATCTTTCGTAAAGGATTTTTATTTGACATAGGGACTCAGCTGGTCCCTAATCCTAAAATTGTTTCCCTGCCTTTAAACAGAAGGCTAATGATACCGTTCCTAGTAGGGCATGCATGTGCTTAAGGCAAAGCATGTCCCCATGGGTGTTTCCAGAGCTGGAACCCGAACAGGTAAATAAGAACCACTGAAGCATAAAGCAGTGCTTGAGATTTTTAAGACAATGTGGAGAATTTAGGCAAAAAATGCTCCATTCATTTCTAATTTAGAGGTCTTACTACTGGTGGCATGTATTGGAAAGCTAATTTCCATACTAGGTGATGTGCGCCTCCATCCCCAGTCTGCTTTGGACATTGCGAGGCAGGATGAACTTCTGCAAGGGGAAAACACACAACCGACATCCAACAGCTGTTTGTTCTGTCCCATGTCCCTGCCAGCATCCACAAATAAGCCAAACAACCCTCGTTCCTTGATTATTTGACACCTTTGCTTCCTGCAGAGACTGGCGTCCTCCCTCCCTGCTCTGCATTCTGACTGCAGCAGGTTTTGGGCGCATCTCCAAGACTTACAGACCCAGGTCTGGCCTCCCCCAGTAGCCCCACATCTTTGCAAAGCAGGACATCTTAGCATCTTTCTGGGTCAATTTTTTTCTCCATAACTTCAAGTACTGAACAATACTGAGCCAGGGTTTAGAATTAAATATTTAAATGCAGGAGTTGCATATGCACAGACATGGTCTGTGCTTAGTGGTGACAAGGGGACACGTGAATAAAATCCACGCGGATTCGGTTTCCAGTTCAAAGCCTGACTTGCTGCGGCTTTGGGTAGCCACGGTACCTTCCCTGCCCTCACTCACCCTGCAAAGGGAAGAGACTCCATTATGCCCGTTTGCCACGTCAGAGAAGAGATCACGTTTGATGTATAATGTGCATTGACACCTTCAGAAGGAAGGTGCGAGGAAAAGGCAGAATTGCTCATGTAAAAACTGCTTGCTTTGTTGCATGGGATCAAAACACAGAGAAGTGTAGGAATAAAAGAAAAATTATTCCACAATAAAATTACTTTATGGTAAACATTTCTATGGGAGAAGCTTGAAAGGAATTGGAAATTCAAGCCTCATGCTTAATGCTTGAGTTTCAAAGCTTTCCGAGATGTAATAAATTACAGTAAGATGAGGTTACACTTATTTCTTGAAGCATGCTGTCCTCCAGGACTGTGCCGTTTATTTTATCTCATATGTCAATAGGAAACGTTCTGAAACAGGAGGTGTTCTCCAGAGCGCCGCACAGGGATCAGCACCAAATATGAGCTTCATTGTGTCACCCATCATATATTTTAGTCCTGGATAGTTTAAAAAGTTAGCTAAATCAGGAATGGAAAGTCTGCTTCTTACTCACAAAAGGGGATTGCACAATAGTTGGTTGGGCAGGCTGCTGTGAACCTGATGTCAGATCAGCAAAAATAGCCACCTCTGCAGCAAATGAGTCAAGATCCGAGCAGCAGAGTGAAAGATTTGCATTCCCTCCGAGCAAGCCTCCGACAACCCGCGGTCATTTTCTAACAGGTTGTGCTGGAAGCCAAGACACTCCATAGAACATCTCGAGCCTCTTCGAACATGAAGTGCTGAAGCGGAGGACCAAGGATGAGATCCATCTCGGATCATCCTGCTGCAATCATGCTAGGAGCGAGACCTGGACATGCACAGGGGACCTGTGCTCGCCCGCTCCTTGCTTTCTCTCTTCCTTCCCCTTTCCTCCATCCGTCACACTGAGAAGGAGCGGAGGCTGGGAAGGTAGAGCAGGATTTTCGCAACCATGCCTTCCACCCTCCACGCAAGGGTTTGGCATGCGTTTCTCTTCCCTCAAGGAAAAGGAGGGCTCATTCACAAGTCTCTGCTTAAAAACAGCCAGAAATCTGAACCTCCCTTTTGCCCTCAAAGCAGGAACTTGTCTGTGAGATCTGTCCTCCCCCGCCTCGCTCACCACACCCTGAGATCGGAAATTGTCCCCCAGAAAACCACATGCGGCAGGTTTGGGGAGCTGCCCTTTTACTTCTGGCTAGCTGGGAGCTTGCAATTCACCGGGCCGGATTCTCATCCCAGTTACACCAGTTTGCATTGCAGAAGCACTTCTCGTTTGCAGTACTGTTTTTAAGGGAAAAGGATTTAGCCATTATATAGTAGAAAGGCTAGAAGAAAAATTTCTTAGGCATCATAGGATCAGAGGGTAATTCAAGCTGGAATGGACTTCAGAAGATCATCTAGTTCAACCTAGCTAGGATTTTGCAGACTTAAAAAACCATAAAGAAAATGGTGGAGGTTTCCCATTGCAAAGGACACATTTCCCTGGGGATCTCTGCCTCGTCCAGAACTGGCCTTTACTCAGCACAACTGCAAGATTAGGTGCTTGGATGCCAGCAGGGTGAGCATGTCACGCATACCTCTCCCGATGGGAAAAATTCCCCTCCTCGCATTTTGGATGTGAGGTTTATTTGTAGCCACCTCTCTCATGCCCCATCTCCATTTCCCATAGGCAGGGCTCGTGCATCAGTACTGGTCCAGCACCCACCTTGGCTTCCCTGGCTGGAAACCCTATTTATCCCCTCGCTTTCCTTCCCCTGTCCCTCTGCCCACGCTGCCAGGGCACACTCACAGAATGTTTTCTACTTTGAACTAAATACCCCATTTATAGCTGGGCAAACCCAGCAAGGTTTTTTTGAGATGTGTTGTATACAAATACAAAAGTGATGCCAAGGAACACGAGTCCCCTGCATGGTCCAGGGTTTGGGCTGGCTGTGTGCTGGAGGGGCTGGGCAGAAATCGAGGGGCTGCCCTTGAAAGAGGTCACTGCACTAAAGCCCCAGAGTGGGAGAGCTGAGCTCGTCGTGGCTGGGGAGTGGGCAGGGGGCAGCTGCCCAGGGCTCCTTTCTCACTGCCCTGCAGTGGCCCTTGGCCGGGCTGAAGGGACCAAATCCTTCCTCTTGGGCCAGAACCTCCATCTGAGACCAATTTCTCCTTTCTGGCAGAGATTTAGCTAAAACTATCCATTTTTTACCCAATTAAAGGATCAGCAAGGAAGAAACAGTGCTGAAAAGTTCCCATCAGGGCATATCCAGCACTCTCAGTGGAAGCCCTGGCCGTGCCTGTTGGACAAGGAGCAAAGGCACAGCAGAGCTGGCCGTTCTCCGCAGGGCTGGGGGACATGCCGGGGACATGCCAGGGTGGGTGGGACACTGAGAATTGAGGGGACACTTGGGCCAGGGCTACCCCAGGTGTCCCCCAGCCCACAGGCGATGCTGCTGGAACAGGATGGGACCCGCACTGGAAACCAAGCCTGTCCTTGCGCATCCCAGCTCCGCACGCCTGCCTCCCACCTGCCCTCGGGGACTCTTCGAATGCCCTAATGCTCCATGGAGGAGAAAAACCCTTCAGGGCCCACTCCAAGGAGCAAATGGCCAAAAAATGAGCTGAGGATGGCATCTGACAGACCACAAGGGAGAAACCTTCCACCAAGGGCAGAGATCTGATGGCTGCTGGGGTGCCTTGGGAGCCTAGGGCCCATTTTTAAAGACAAATGATGTGTTTGGGATGTCTCCCTGCCTTGTGAGAAGGTGTGAGCTCCTCAGGGTCCGCCTGAGGAAGGCATGGACATGCCCAAGTGCACGAGCAGGTCCCGCCAGACTGCCAGCAGTCTCCAGGGCTAGCAGCAACTTCAGTTTCTTCAGACCTGACCCCGAGAGGTTGTGTCTGCTTAGAAAACCACAGAAAAGCATTCCTGAGCCCTGCCTCGTGTTTGGACATGGGGCACAGGTACTGCCAGCTCTCCTGACCCTGTAAAACCCTCTCATACTTCAAAAGTGTGCATTTGCAGGGCCAGGCTGCAGCACTGCACCCTCTGACCACCTCCAGTCCTCTGCAAGTGGCAAGCAACAGCGTGCAGGGTTTGCCCTGGCAATTTCAGCGTACCAGGGATTTTCCCAGCTTCAGTTGGAGCCTCCTGTTTGTTAGACTCTGTGCAGTCTTTAATTGGAGCTGATTTACGGCATTTTTATTGCTGCAGACAGCCAGCAGTTGGCACAGCAGGCAGCTTTAATATTACTTTTGCATTTTGTTATTGAATCACCAGCTTGGAAGGCAGTTGCGGGGCTTTTTATAGCTGCCGCCTGCTCACGAGCAGCCTGGCACCGCAGCCCCTCTCTGGTCTTTGAATAAATAACTCTCACCATCTGGGCCAGCGGGAGCCCGTCCGGTTGTCCGTCAGTGGACCCAAACGCCGGGACACGAGCATGTCTGAGCCCGGCAGGTCAAGGAGCCGCTCATCCTGCTCGACGGCTCCAGCAGCACGGCCACTTTTCAGCCACTGCTCTGGGGCTCATTGGTGGCTTTACTGTCCTGTAAGGTTGGCCTTGAGGTTTTTGCCTGGAGATTTTCACCACGGATGTGCAAGTGCTTCCCCCAGGGTGCTAAATGTAGCTTCTGCTGTGGAAGAGGAGATACGGTCCAGGCTGGACCTGCTGCCTGCGTCAGGCACGTCCCGGTCGCTCCCCAGCTCAGGACAACTCAAAGGCTGGGGCAGAGGATAGTGTCCCAGCCGCTCTCACCCTCCCATGTCCAGCAGAGACTGTGACAGATCCAGTGGCTGTAGGATATGTCTTCTCCTGCAGCTCACCCTTTCCATTCATGCTAATACTTTGCTTCTTGGTCTCACAGGCATGAAGGATCTCAGTCCTGGTCCAGTTTGCCTCTGTGCAAGGGGCATGATAGTATGCCTAAAAGGGAGGAGGGTGGTCTCCTCCTGTTATCAATTATCACACGCAGTTTGTTTTATCATATTACATTCAAAGGAGCCAATTGGTCTTTACGAGCCTCCTCCATGGCTATTTATCTTTGACCTGAGAGCAGGAGGGTCAGGCCTTGTGGACACCAGCTTCCTGACACTGGTTAAGGACCAGCTGGAGAAACCCTCTCTCCTAGAAACCCAGCAGCTGAGTCCAGTGCATATGGCTGGGAAATAAATTCTTCCTGGGGGATGTTTCTGCAAGGGGAAGCAGTCAGTGATCCTCCTATCACATCCATATCACAGCATGCCGGCTCTGTCAGGGTGTGCTGCGCAGGGAGTTCCCATCACGGCCCTGGCAGCTGGGCTCACCCTGGGATGTTAGCCCACAGCCACCATCTAATTCAATTTAATTCAATCCAATTTAATGATTGACTGAACCCTGCTGGTTTAATTAGCAAGCCAATACTCAGCTATCAGCTGGTCATTGAGTTTGTAACTCATGGGCCAACCCCTTCCCTGGGCTGGGGGGGGGGGGGGGGGGCATGGATCTCTGCTCGGTCCCAGGGACCGAACTCCCTCAGGTGGGTGAGGATGAGCAGGGTGAGGAGCAGTTAACCCCCGGCACAGCCCACACGGCACGATGAGCGCCGCAGAGCCCAGCTCCATCGTCAGAGGGGCACCAGCGCTTCGCTTGATGCCAAAGGGAAAATGAGCTTGCATATCCCCATTAAGGTCAGGATATTCACCCTGTCGTGGCATTGGTGCTGGCCTAAGCACTGGGATCCCACCAGCAGTGTCTAGTCCCCTCGAGGCACTGTGCTGTGCTGGTGTACCTTGTCCCCAAAGTCACAGGCCCCAAGGGATGATGAGGCAGAGTGACGATGTGGTGAAGGTGTCCCCAGCTGGCAGACGGGGACCCGAAGCAGCAGGCCTGGGCTGGGTGGGGAAAGCTTCACTCTCCCCTACACACCGTGGGCAATCTCAGCATTGGCAAAGGGCTGGAGCAGAGAGCTGAAGGCACTTGCCAGTCCCAGCAGGGACAACTCAGCCATGGGATGACTTTTAAAATACCTCTATTGCTTGTTCACACCCTGTGAATGGCGCTGTTTTGAGCTCTGTGGGTGGAAAATGCGGGTAACGCATGGGAAGGGTGGGAGACAACACAGCACAGAGCCTGAAGCTCTTGGCTACCACAGAAATGGCTCCCAGAAGTGTGAAAATATCGTTCCCACAGCATGACAGCGGGGGCTGAAAGGGCAGAGCATCATGGTAAGCAGGGTACTTCCAACATGGTCATCTCTCCACTCTCATGAGCATAACCCTGTTCCCATCCATGGTCATCTCCCTGTTCCTCTGATCATTGCCCCCTTTTCATGGTCATTTCCCTGTTCCTGTGATCATTGCCCCATTCCTGTGATCATTGCTGTGATCATCTCCCCATTCCTGTGATCATCGCCCCATTCCCATGATCATCACCCTGCTCCCACACAGGCAGCATTCCCATTTCCCACCTTGGCGTGGGTGCAGCCCATGTCAGGGGCATGGAGAAACCGGGGACCAACACACACTCCTGGATAATTGCTCCCAGCTCACAGACACAGAGGAGGGCCGAGCACCATAGTGACGATGCTTGGCAGAGCTTTAGGATGAAGATAAAGGTGATTTGCAAATGATTCAATGATTTTGTTTTTAATTGGACTTGTGCCTTTTCTCATCTGTTTAAGATGGATGAGATTGGTCTGAGCATCTGAAAAGGTTGTTTGTAAAACAAACAAACAGGCTATTAATTATCCTGGATGTTAACCTTCGTCTTCTTTGACTTTGCTGGAAGGCACCGTAGGAAGGTCTGCTCTTGCTGAAGGATGAACCCTGTTGGGTTCAGTTAACCAGGTGCAGCTCCTGGTGCAGGTATTCGCCCATCAGCATAGGAGCGGTTGCAACCACCTTCATTTAACCATCCGCAACCTGATTGAAGAGAGTCCACATAGCCCAGTTGCATCGGTTTAATGAACCTATCTAGCAAATGAATTTAAGGCAATCTAGAGATGAAGCTCCTGCAGCCTCCCCCACCTCTGCTGAAGGATCTTGGTGCTGAATATTTAACGGAGACTTCCTTCCTCCGCGTGTATTTACACCCTGGGGTTTAAAGAGGCTGAAATGAATGTCTCTTTTAGTAGCTCAAATTTTTGTCATTAGTCTATTTATTTATTATTTCTTAGTTGTAATTTTATATGTGTGTTGTTATTCAATCACCAACAGATCTCAGCACTGGGTGGAAACTAAACCTGATTCTGGGAAAAATAAAATACCCCTTTTTTTTTATTGTTTTCTACTTGAGCAGCCTCTGCAGGTGCTGGTGTGCCTCCAGGGCAGAGTTGAGGGATTTTTCAATGTAAAATCATGTGGAAATAAGCATAGAGGGGGAGTGCTCATACAGGGACTGTGTTTAAATAATGCTGAGCAATGATGATTTTGCATGGTGCAAAGAACACCAACAAGGAGATGAAAGAGCACAGAAGAGATGAGCAGAGCTTCAAGTTGAAGGAAATCTCCTAATTTCAGCCCTGCAGCAGGGAAATGAGGAGTCACCAGCAACAAATACCGGGGCCACTGCACCCAGGGGACACTCTTAGCTCTGGTGCATTAGCTGGGGGGATGGAGCTACGCTGGGGGAGAGCAAAGCCACTCTTTCAGGGTGTGTAAAGCCCCCACCATCCCCAGCTTGAGCACGCATGGGATAACCATGTCATCAGCATATCCGTGCAATTACCGGAGCTGTTTTCAACAGCGGCAGCCCATGCTGCAGGGGACGGGGCTATCGATTTGCAACAGGAGATGCAGCCAATGGGGGTTTTTAATATCCACATCCTTGTCAGGAATTTTATTTTTCCATAGGGCTCTTTCCCCTCCCTCCTCCCATTTCAATTTAAATTTTCTGTCAGGGTCCCAAAAGAGGCCAGCCCTCACCCCCAGCCGAACGTACGTGGGACCTGTAATGAGTTAGGGCTGAATTCCTGCCAGCCCTTCTGGTAACGTTTAAAGAGGATGCTGGCGGCTGTCCAAACCCCGAGCGCTGTGGAGGAAAGAAAGGCAGCGCTTGACGGGAGTTAAGATATTGCAGGATGTCTGGGAGACAAACTTCATTCAGGGTAATATTGCAACCCACAGTAGCAAGGTAATCCATAAACAGCGAAAGGCTGATGAGCTCTTTCGTAGCCAAAGGACCCCTGGAAGCCTAGGAGGCAGAGTGCAATTTATTTGTTTCTAATATGTAAAAATGCGCTTACTTGAAGGCATCTGGTGGAAGGAGAGATTTCAAATCCTCCTGTGTATTTCTTTTTTTTTTGAGGGGGGAAACAACCCTTTTCTGGAAAGCCTGGTGTAGCCACAAACTGGCTGTGGCCGAGCAGGTCCTGTTCAGCAGAAGATGGTTTCACAGCTCCATGTTCCCAGCCCAGGTTTTCCAAAGGAGGCAGCTGAAAGTGCTGCAAAAGAGGGGGTTCCAGCAGCCCCCAAGCTAGGTCCATGTGGGGACACCCTGCCTGGGCTGCATGCATGGGATTGGTATAGCCAAGCCTGATCAGCTGCCCTGCGAGCAACTCGTTCAGCAGCACGGCAGCTCACCCTGCACCCATCCGTGTCCCCAGCAAGCAGTGCCAGGAGGAGGGTGGAGGGTGGCTGCTTTGCAGAGGGGTCAGGGCATGGCCCCTCCACCACCTGAGTTTTGGGCAGCTGGGGAGAAACCAGGTTGATTTTTAGGAAAGCTGGGGAATGGCAGCAGTCTGAGTTCCCGCTTGGCCCCCTGCCTCGAAATCAGGGCTCCCGGGCTCAGCACCACGGGGACTGGGATGCGCTGGCGATCACGGGGCTCCAGGAGATGGGGCATAAAGAAGCCCCATGGACCCTCAGGGCACGCTGCAGCTGCGGGAACAGACTGCAACTGCATCTTTTTGCAGCACTGCAACTCCTCTGGGAGAAATCCTGGTGTATTTGGTGAGGGCTTGGCCGTCCGTTAGAGCCCGTGGCCAGGCCACCACCATGGTCACAATGTCACCATATCTGAAGCAGCGCATGCTTGTGTGGCTGCTGCAGCTGCTTGCCTGCCTTGCTTTCCCCTACCTGTGCCTTCCCGAAGGCATTTTTCTCTGCCTGCCCATGTGCTCCCAGCCTGCCCCGTGCAGGGGGTGTGGGGGTGTGAGGGCAATGCAGCAGCACAATTCACCACTCCACATCTCTGTGCAACAGCGAGAAAAGCTTTTCCTAGCTCAAGGATAACTGCAGGGTATCCCACACCTAACACAGAGTTCACGCATATCTCCCTAAGCAGGGAAGCATGTACTCCCCCTTTTTTTGTGCCCCATCAAAGGTGCCCGCTCTGCCGTGCTCCCTGGACCGGGCACCTCCTCCTCCCAGGCAGTGGGGACCCGAGGAAGCCCGTTCGGCAGCACCTGGGTGCCCATGAGCTAGGGTGCCCATGAGCTACCTCGGTGTCTCACACCTCCTCCCCCAGCCTCTCCTCCCAGGAATGCTGCGAATGCAAAAGCTGACAGCTGCCCAAACCAGCTTTTACCCTTATATAGTATCTGCTTACACTCTTCCCTCCCGAAAGCCGGGCTGGAAAAGCCTGATGACAGTGTGGGAAGATAAAGGGCTGCTGCCAGAGCGGGGATAAATATTTGTCATTTTCCATCACTTTGTAAGAGCAGGCATCAAGGATCACAGGCAACCTGCAATTAAACCGGATTCCAATCTGATTAACTGCAGCTCTACCAACTTAACCCTTCTGCGCTCACCCCCCCACTGAGCCAGCACGGTGCCACCAGCACCGGAGGGGTTAACGCTCGTACATCCAGGGAGCAAACTGTCACCAGGGATTAATTGCAAGTCCAAAGGTGCAATAAATAAAGGGGTGCTCCACTGGTAGCAACGACTGGATGCAAACAGCGGGTGACAGCTGGAAGCAGGGAGATGTCCTTGAGCGAAGCCCCTTTGCAGGGCACTGCTGGCTGGTGCTTCCCCGCCAGCGTTGGGGAGCTGCTGTCCCGAGAGGGCTGATGTCACATCTTCAGTCTGGACTGAGACCTTTGCTCCTGGCATCACTTCTGGGGTACTGATGCGTGTTGGTAACGCCCCCCAATAAACAGCTCAGCAGAAGTCCAGCAGCAGAGCCTCGCTTTCCCATGCGCTCACCCCAACCTGTTTGCTTGCCCCATGTCCCTGGAGGCTGGACACAGGCCCAGCTGCAAACCCGCACGCTCCCTCTGCCCCGTCAGCGCAGGGCCGGCGGCTGGCAGCTCCTGTGCCTGGCCAGCCCTGTGCAACTTCTCCCCCCCAGTCTCTCCAACACGGGCTGCTTGGCCCTAGTTCCCACTGGCTTTTACTGGGCTGGTCCCCACTTTGCCAACGCTGCTGTGACCAAATGTGTCCCTGCGGCAGAAACACTTGTCCCCGTGCCGGGCAGCATCCCTGGCTGAAAAGTGTATGGGAAAGGGCACGGATCCGGCCAGTCTGAAGCCACATGGCTTGGTCCTAGCAGGGTGGTCCTCCCGCTGCCACCCCAGCCACTCCGTGGCCCAGAGCACCCATATCCGGCTCTCTGCCAACTCAGACAAGTTGTTCACATCTCCAGCCTTTCCTTCATAGGCACAAAAATTACATTTCCTCTCTTTTTTAGTCCCCTGGGTCTCTGGTTCTCTAAAACATCCTCAGTTCTGCTTAAGAATAACCAAAACCTGCGTGTGTAGCGGGAGGAACATGTGCAGGCAGGCTGGACCACACAAAACCGTGCACGGGAGCTGTGTGCAAATGTATTTGTTAATTCACGATCATACACATACACACACACCCTTTTCTCTGCTTTGCTGGAGGTGCTTTCTCTGCTCCGCAGTGACACAGAGGAACGATACACCCATTGTGGCTGGATTAGATGTAACCCACTTTTAAAGACGTGGTTTCACTTACAGGTGTTTTGTGCCTGATCTCTGCATTCCTGACATGCCTGAAATTCCCTGACGCTTAACCTCAGCTCCGAATTTCCTGGATTTATAACATCTGGGTTTAGGTTAATAGCAATGACCTTGTAATATTATTCACCTCAAACTACTGGTATCCGAGCTCCCCCATAACTCCAGCTTAATACAATTTTTTGCATGTAACATATATGTTACGCTTGCCAAAGCAGCCTCAAGAGTTTCGGCTCTCTGTTTCTATTCAAACTCATCTGATATCCCAGGCTGAGGTAGCATTGAAAAGACTGGCTTTAATCAGAAATCTCTCCCTCTGACACACATATGCGCTGCAGCTTGGTGGGATGCAGACGTGAAATGCATCCGAGCATCCTCCAGCTCCCCACCCAGCGCTCTGACCTCTCGTCCCATGGCCACGAGCTCTCCCGCATCGGCACCCTGCGCCTCCTGGGAACTCCTTGGCAGGAGGACGATTCTGCATCGCTTGTGCCTTTCCCCAGGCTCCTGCTGGGCTGACTCCCAGCCATCAGCTCTTTTCTTCCCAGCACTGAAGAAGTCCCTTAAATATTTTTAAGCTGCTGAGCTGTGGTGCAGAGCTCTTCTGCCTGAGAGAAATACCGGTCTAGGGGCCACATGATGAGCAGGTGTAAAGCAGCGCAGCTCCAGAGGCTGCTCTGGGGGATGTTGCCTTACGCCAGGTGAAAATCTGGCCTCTGCTGCTTGAAGAAGTTGTGTTTCCTGGTAATAACTGCAGGGCAAGTGGGTAAAGGGTAGAAACCTGGAAGGCCCTTGAAGGCAAATACCCGTGTGTGTGTTTTACAGTGTGGTTCAGCTCCGATCCCGGTCTGGGCAGGAGAGGGGCCGGTGGCTCCTTGCTGGCTCGGTGCCCATGGGGGATGGAGGATGCAGAGTGGTATAAGCGGTGGCAGTGGGGAAGGCTGCCCCGCTGGCGTGGGAGCCAATTTCATCCCCGGGACGGGACCGCATGGCCAAGTCTTGTCCTTACCCCAAATCAGGAGTAACTGCCCTGCGCTCAGCTGGGCTGCCTGGGTGGAAAATCAATGGGATCAAGCCCAGGGCTGAGTCACGGCGCGGCGTTACCTGCCCTGCGCCCTGCCCCTGCTCGCTCAGCGGTTTCCTATCGGCCCCAGCATCGCTTTGCCTTTGAGGGAGCTGGTGGAGATCAACGGCACTCGGCAAGTCTGAGCAGCCGCCCCTGCGCCGGCAACGTGGGCAGCCCTGCCTGCAGCTCAGCTTCCCTGACCTGCTTGGGGACGATCCTTGCTGAGGACGTGCTGGAGGGTCGCAGGCGAGGAGGAGGAGGAGGTGTTGATGCGCAGACCCAGCAGTCCTGTACAAGACCCATCCTGGAGACGCGCAGCCGCTGCACGGGAGCAGAGGGGTGTGTGAGAAGGAAGAGTGGGTACGGCGTAACCTCTGCCTCACACCTCACCATTGCCACCATCGGCTGCAGGCAGCCCCGTAAGGCCCCGTGCAGGCTCTCTGCATATGGCCAAAGGGCCTTCATAGAGGCCCTGAGTAGGCTGGGAGACAGCTCGGACGGGGGAGGGACAGGATTTGCCCAAGGTCCTGCCTGCGGGCTGAGCTCTTCCCAGCCTCAAGAACAGCCCAGCTGATGCCATTGCCTGGGACCAGGTGTTTCGGGTGCCTCTCTCAGTCCACGGTCCCTTCTCCTGCCCCCAAAAGCCTTCCCTGGGACGTGGCCCCAGTGCACACCTGGCCCTGGGGACTGGGGTCCCAGGCAAGCAGCCCTCACCCTGTGATGACCCCGGGGCTCACACAGACCCTGGGGCTGTGAAAATCCTGTGCCCTGCTCACCAACACCACCAGGGTCATCCAGGAGAAACCGCGATGCCGAGTGCCCTGAGTCCCCACAGAGGCACTGCACAGAGAGAGGCTGCTCTCTCCACTCTTCCAACAACATACCCTTTGCAAAAGATCCCCCTGTTTATTTTTACTCTGAACTGATGATTATTTGAATGCCTGTGGTTAGTGAGACCACCCTGGCAAGAGGGTGTCCCAGATACCCCATGCCTGAGCCTCCTCTGAGCTCTCCTGGTGTCATGGTGGCCACCAGCCAGGAGCGACCTCCAGCCTTCTCCTGCTTGGCCCTCCATGAACCACACACCCCATCTCCCCAGCTGAGATCTCCGGGCTGTGCTCAGCTCCTGGGACGGGACCCCACAGTGGGGACCTGAGCATCGCCTGGCCAAGCTGGCTTCAACTTGGCCCAGGCTCTCAGCTGATGGGCAGGGTCTCCAACCAGGAACCTCTCATGCTTTGGTGAGATCGTTGGCCTCCTCCTGGCCAGGCTTCAGCAGGATATCACACAGCAGACGTTCCTCAGCAGTCTGACAGTCCCACTGTGGCTGTCAATGATTCTCTCTCCCTCCCATGCCATTCCTCCTTCTCCACCTTGGCGGCTCGGTGCTCCCCACCTTGGTTTACAGCCGCAAGGGGTCTTCTCCTTCCCAGGAACTACAGTTTGCAGCCAAGTCTGAAATGTGAATCATTTGTCAGGCAAGCCACAGGTGACTGAAAGGGGCTGATTTCATTTGCAGGCCTTGAAACAGGCTCTCAAGCCTTCCCAGCTCTGGCAGCCAGGAGTCCGAGTCTGCGGGTTCACGTAGGGAGAGGACGGCAGAGGAGCGTGGTTCGCTCCAGCAATCCCTCCGGTCCAACCTCTGCAGCTGCCCACATTTACTGGCCTAGAAGATGTATGTTTTTGCAGACATGGCCACAGAGGTGAAGCCAGGATCCCTGGATGTGAATATTTTCACCTGGATGTGGATATTTTCACCTTCCCCGCTTTGCCCTATTACTCCCCATCAGGCATGTTCCCTCCAGTTGTGCCGTGTCTCCACTTTCCAGAGCAGAGCAAAAGCTTTTCTGCTAGAAATAGTTTTGTCCCCAGATGTTTTTCCTTTGGTTCCTTTTACAGAAAATGTTCTGGTTTTCAGATTTTTGTAAAAAAACTCACCAAGAAGTGAAATAATCCCTCGAGTTGAAACAGAAACCCTCCTGAGCCACCCGGCTCCCAGCTCAGGTCCCACATGCCTCTGCGTGCATCCTGCACCGGACCTTTGAGAGCCTCCTGGCTCAGTATCACGAGGTGCTCAGCGTGCCTCTGGCCTCCTGCACCCTCCTGCTAACCCCAGGGACACCAGGTGGCTCAGTGGCGGGACCCTGCCAAGAGCTGGAAGAGCATCTAGTGCCATCAGCATGAGAGGGACAGGTTAGAGATGGAAAAGGAGGCTGAGCTCCTCCATCTCAGGGGGGTATCGGATGCAAGAGAAATGGTCTCATGGGAAAGACAACGGAGGGGTGCTTCTTTTGCTGAAACCTGGGGCATTTGCCCTCAATTTCTGCTGAATGGGAAATAAAAGATTAAAACTTGGTTTTGTGGCTGCATTTGCTTGTCTTGTGGCTGCATTTGCTTGTCCTGTGGCTAGCAGACAGTACGGGGGAAGCTCTGCAAACTCAAGGGTTGAGAGTTGCCCCTTCTGCACCTTTGCCGTCCCAAATCCTTTCCCGCTGCTCCTGCCCAGGGAGCGGGGACAAGCGAGTCCCACTTCCCGGCCATGACGGCTGCACGGGGCTGATTGTGTCCAGATGTGCATTTTTTTGCTGTAATATATTACAGGTCACAGCACTGTTTCTTGAGTAGCCCCTCTAAAGATTAAAGGGGGAAGGAGTCGTTTTCATGGGTGGTTCCCATTAGCCATGGTCACTCACTAGCAAACCAAGCAAATAAATTAGGGATGAAAGAGTTCACGTCCAACACTCGCCCAGCATTTTGGCTCGTGCTTGGAGGCCCACTTCGGTGGACATGCACTGCAGCAAACGCCCTGACAGAGGTCCCTGCTGTCGTGCAGGAGGTTCTCAGGGCAGGACACAGTGGTTGCGAACCTGCTCTCTGCCAAGCTCTTCACAGCTCTCTGCGGCAGGGAAGTGGACTTGTGCGTGTGGTGGCACCCACCTCCCAGCCCAGCACCGAACGCTGCTGCTGACGCCTGGCCTGGGGTCCTTGCTCACCCACCTCCCCAGGAGGACACATGAAGGTTCGGTGGATTTTTTTTCACATGATCTTGCCATGTGTTTAGTTGAGAGAAGGCAGGTCCAAGATGTGTTTTTTGCTGATAGGAGGTGTGAGATGGTAATTTTTATCTCCTGAAGGCTCCATGGGTTCAGACCAAATGTCTGGTTTGCTCATCTCTTATCCCCAGCAGTGGCCCAGCTCCTCCAAAGCCTCTTGCTGAGGTTTTGGCAGCTCTTCTCACCTTTTTATTTACACCTTCCCCATTGGAGGGACCATGTTTTTTTTTTATTTACACCTTCCCACAATATGCTGGGACCATCTTCTCTGCCTCCTTGGCCCTCGCCAAGCTGGCCATCCCCAGAGGCAGGAGAAGGGAGCTCAGCAAGGCAATCCCACTGACTGTGCAGCCTGTTTCCCTCCCTCACCCATCACATCTCCAGGCAGAGCCTTTGAGGGTGGTAAGTACTGTAGGGGTTGCTTAGCTTGGGGTCCCCCCACCCCAGGTCCCCATTTTAAGTGGTCTGATCTTTTGACTTCTCCCTTTCTTTGTCATCCTCATAATCACATAATTTTCTCTTTCTGAAGACCCCCTTTAAGGAAGAGAGGAGGATTTCATGGTTGCTGGAGGGGCTGACACCCAGACCTCTGGAGAAATCCAATAGAAAAAGTGGACATAAGTGACCAGGGAAAAGTAAGATTAGGAGAAGCAGGTACAGTTTGTCCCCTCGATACTTTCCCAGCATCCAACTTCTTTTGGCATGCAAGATTTTCTGAGCCTGATGTGGTTTGTTGGTTTAACAAATCTCAACAAATCTCTTTTTCAAGCACTTAGTGTCTCCTTGAATCCGTGAAAACCTTCTGCAGTCACATCTTTGGCAAGGAGTTCCCCTGATCCACCAGCCTTCACGGGATGAACCACACCTTCATTTGGCCTGTTTGGCTTCTCCTAGCTCTGTCCAATGACCCTTAGCTTTTACAATGGAGGAGATGGTGAACAGCAGATCCTCTCCATTTTTAGGGGGATCTCTGAGTTCTCCAGACCCCTGAGCTGCCTCCAATCCAGGCTGAACAGCTCCAGTGGCATTGCTGCTATTGCAGAAGGCAGCTCAGAGGAGCTGAAGGAGCAAATAACTAAAGCAAACTGATCATCCACCAAAACGGGAAGAGGTCTTCTAGCCAGGTGGCCCTGCAAGTAATGCCATCTACACCAACACTCCTGTAAGGCAGGGTCTGTATGTGTCCCTCAGTCCTTGTCCAGCATGTGGGGGATTCCTGCTGTTCTCATCCTGCAGCCCTACAAGCCAAATTCACTCTTCCACCACCTTTGAGCCCCCAGAGTAACCACCGTCTCAAGCAGTGGCAGCTCTCAGATGGAGAAACCTCAACTTTCCATGTTTCCAGGAGCTGCAGCCAGTTCTGCTGGGGCCGGGACCGCGGGGTCACACACCGTCATCCTTGCCTGTAGCCAATGCCTTCGAAAGTGACTTTTGGGCTTGCAAACGGAGGCATCTAGAAGGAGCTTGACGAGTGTTTCCTAAACCTGCCCGTTGCCTCGCTCCCAGCCCAGCCTAACCGGGGTGAGCAGTGCTACCTGACCGGTTTCTATCCAGTTTGGCTGGTTTGGCCGTTGCCTTGCTGGTTGCTGGCGAGACAACTGTATTTTCTGGTTTTACTTGCAGCAGCTTTAATGTGGGATGAGCCTGCTGGCTGATCTGCTTGTACATTGTAGCTCCAACACAGCCTGGGACTGGGGGAGCTCCCGTGCACACAGGAATCTGTGGTTGTGCAGCCAGAGAGGACCAAGACCTTCTCACCAGTAACAACCACTGCTTGGGCAATAGGAATGTCCTGGTGCAGCTGGCCATATATCCACATTGTCCCCTACGTGTGGTAGCCCTGGAAGACCTCCAGCAGCTCAACACTGCTCTGCTTCCCATGGCTGGACACGGGATGCTCAACCAAAGGGCATCTGCGCTGGACGTGGGGACTTGGCAGCAGGGCTCCTCAGACAGCCACGGGCTCTTTGTGCTGGCATGGCCAAAATGTACTTGCCCTGATGCCAGGAAGGCAGAGCATTGGCCTCACCCCTGATAAGAGAGATCACACCGATCCTGGAAATGCTGCTGTGCGGGTTTAGTTTTAAGCAGGCGTCTTACTTGAAGTCACCCAGGGAATCTGCGACAAAGCCAGGATTTGGATGCAGATCTCCTAAATCTCATTTGATATCTTCACCATCAGGCCTGCCTTCTTCTGCCAAGTCGTGTCTAGGGTCAGTGACAGAGCTAAAGAGCAAGGAACCGAACCCAAGCATCCTGACTCCTCCTCCCCTCCATTTGTTTCCACCTGGGTTGGCTCTCCATAAATAAAGGATTAATCGAGGCTGTTACAGTTAACTTGAAAGGACCCTGCAGCATAAATTCATGATCCTAAACATAACCAGTTCCAGGTTAGTAATTAGTGCATTTCAGTGTGCATCGCAGGTGCATCCTGGGAGCTCTGAAACAAGTACAGGATCAGCAAGAAAAATATCTGGAAGTGATGGCAGGGATTTCAGATAACTCTCTGGCTTGAAAACCCAGTTGGATTATTGCTGTCTGCCTCATTAGAACTACTCCGTTACTGGAAAGCCTTTGGGAATTGTGGCAAAATCCTCAAATTTCATCTCCTACCACAGAAGTGAGGGCCCCCCATAATTCCCGTATCGCAGGGCTGGCTGGACCCATTCCAGTATGAGCATGGACAAGTCACTTCATCGTCCCGTGACTCATTTTCTCCTTCTCTAAAATGGCAGCAGTGTTTCCGTGCCTTGGAGGGGTGATGAATATTTGCACAGAGCTTTGGTGTTCTTGGATGAAGGGATAAAATCCCTGTGAAATGCTGTGGTCCTCCCCCTGCTTGGTGAGTCATGCTCAGGTCAGCAACCATGGGGGAGAGGAGCATTTTTAGCATCGTTCGGGGCCAGCACTCAACACAGGACAGGAATCAGGCCCGGGGAAGTGCTACATGCAGAACGTGATAAATCACAGCTTTCGCTGAATCCCCCCAGGGGAAACTTGAAGCTGCTTTGTCCAAACTTGTTAAGTTGTAATGCATTAAGAAGGAGCCGACTCATGTCTTCCAGGAGCTGAAACTCTTCTTTGAACAAAGAGACATCATGGGACATGATGGGCCTTCCTGGGCGCTAGAAGCTGGGTGGCCTTTGGGCAGAGCTGGGGTCTGAAGGCTATGCCAGGATGAGATTGGCAACCTTGTTTTGGTGGGGAAGGTGGGTTCCTGGAGGTGTTTTTCTCTTTATTTCTGGGGTTTTACCATTGCTGTCTTTGTCCCTCTGCTCTCAGCCCCCTCTCACCTCTCCAGCATCCTGGCGGAGAGCATCCTGGCCAGGTCAGCCCTGGAGATGGACCCTGGGGCTGAGCCTTTGCTGGTTGAACCCAGCATCCATCTGATGCCGCTGTGACAGTGGCTCCAGGGTGCAGTGACCCCAGTGGTGTGAGGGGGCCGTGTGAGGGGTCCCGTGCTGCTGGGAGCAGTGCCAAGGCAGGCATCACCTTGCCAGGAGGGGATGTCCATGTAGCAGTGGACCAAATCTTATACCTCCTTTGCCCTCATTCTTCTCTCTTTCTCCCAGTCATCTTCCTGTGGTCTGTGATTTTCCAGCCGTCCTCACCAGTGATTTCCCAAGAATTCCTCTCTCCCTCCCCGTCCTGCCCCTCCCCATCCTTTGACAACCTCCTGTTTCAGGTATGTTCAAAATTAGGCAAGGCAGGTTCTGCCTGTGGCCCTCAAAGTCCCTGCCTGGAAGGTGAATCTGGTACCTGCTGACCAGGGACACGTGCTTGTTTGATGGCCCAGGGGTCGAGCTGGCCCCGCTCATAGCCAGGGCAGTGAGGACAGGTTTGGTTTCAGTGACTGCATCCTCCCAGCAGTGGGGGACGGGCACAGGAAGACATGTTTATTTTCCCAGCTCCTTCCCCTGCAGCCCACAGCAGACATCTGGCTGACGGCAGGAGCACCACTGCGCGCCTTTTGATGGGTGATTTCATCGCCAGGCGGGAAGGGTTTAGTCTGGGAATCTGTGCTGAGTCCCAGCCAGATCCCGGCGTGGGGCGTCTCTGGGAGCAAAGGCTGCTCGTGGGGGCAGCCCCGCTGGTGGCTGTGCTGCTGCCAAGGGGCAGAGATACTGCTGGGGAAAGTCCAGCCAATCCGCCGTGCTCCCGAGAGCTGCAGAGCAAGGTCTGGCTGTGCCACTGATGTCCTCTGCTCTGCAGCGGTGGTCACGGGACACAGAGGTGTTGGGTCTGAGCCAGGTGAGTGGATGGGACAGACCACAGTGTTGTGAGGCATCCAGGAGTTTTTGGATGAGCCAGCTTGGCCCTGATGTTATGCTGTAGGGACGTCTGCGTTGGTGACCACCGTCTCCAGGCAAGGGCTGCTGGGGTGCAGCTCCCAACAGGTCTGGGGTCTCACCCAGCCCCAGGCCAGCACACCTGAGCTCTGGGGTGCTACCAGGCCACTTCTGCTGTGGTTGTGATGGAGAGGTGCCCACGCACGCTGCCTCCCTCCTCACGCAGGACTGCACAGTGGAGAAGCGGTGCCTAGGGCTGCTGGAGAGGCTCTCTACATCATACTGATGCATCAGAGCAGAGCCATCAGACCAAAGCAGGTCTCCACCACAGTCCTGGGCTCTGAAGCTGCTGAGCCTCCCGTGGGATCAGAAGAAAAGGAGCTAAGAAAATATACGGAGTGGAAGAGCAGAGCAGTTAAAGCTCTGGAGGAGAAATGCCATGAGTGTGGAGAGAGGGTTTAAACATTGCTTCCCTCTGCGTATGCAGGTTATGGAGACCAACAGGAAGGGAGAGGTGGAGGCAGCAGGATTTCAGCACTTGACACTCTTAGCGGCTTTTGTGTAACTCGGTGAAAGCCAACAACAAAGAAGTCTCTGGTATCCTGCACTCAGCGGGCAAATGAGACCCGGGGCAGATGCTTTTAAAGCAGAATAAGGAAGGAGGTGAAGACCAGACTGGGGCTGAAAGCCAGTCATGCAGTTTGGCAAGGAGGCAAACCGAGTCCCCAGCACAAAACCAAACTGCAACAGAGACCAGGGGCAAAAGTCCCAGAGCCCCAGAGCTGGCCTTGGGCAAGCACATATACCTGGTCCACACCAGACCCCCCGGATGGAGGGGGCTGTGCCAGCCTGGGAGTGACTGCTAAACCCAAGGACTACAGGGAAGGGGACCTAAGGAAGAAGGCTCTGCCATCTCTGAATTTGGGCTGCCTGGGACACCACAAATGAAGCCAGTAGGAATCGCTAGGAGTTACTCTGGACTCTGTTGCTTTTCAGGGCTGTGTCAGCACAGGCAGCAGCTCGTCGAGCTCAGGAAGTCCTTCATCGGAACGTTGTCAGTGGTGAAGAGGACAAGCAGACCAGCAGGCTGTAAGCAATCAGGACATTTATTTTTTGTAAGTTAGATCCCAAAGCAGCAGCTGAGGTGGCTTCAGGAGCAGATATTAGCAGTGAACTGAAAGGCACACATATAGGCAGGAGGGAGACATTAGACTTGCCATCCTGTACTCATCCCCACTGAGGAGCTGAGCAATCTGAGCATAAAGGCACAAACTGAAAAATATACAGTTGAGAGTATTGTGAGGGTGAACAGTACCTGTAAGGAGGCAGAAAGTGCTAGGAGCAAAGATTTCACAGCAGCTCACTTGCTAGCAGGAGGGCTAGAGCTGCAGAGGATTTTGAAGACGTTTTCCCCCCACCAGAGAAACACCCAGCTCCATGCAAAGAGGTAGAAGAGCGCAGTGGTGGCCCAGTCCGTCCCCGTAGGAAGGGCTAAGAGAAGAACCAGGCGGCACATCGCTCTGCACGCCCACGCGAGGGTGGAGGTGTGCAGTGATCACCGCGGGAAAGCAGCTGACACAACTCTCCACTCACACCCAGACCTAACGTACTATATATGTAGGAGGAATATTTCCACTGCTTTCAAGGGGAAAAATTCTGGAGGAGGTGACTCATGCCAAATATTTTTATGTTGTGTGCATTAGCAGGGCTCTGGCAGGTAGGCTTGGAAAAACAGGAGCATTCTCATGTGCAATGAGCTTTCCTTTAGGATACGCTCATCTCACTGCCGTTTGGGTGGTAGGCAGCACTGGAGGGTAGCACAGAAAAATAAAGCCATTTATAATGGTGTTTTGGGCATTTTGTTTTATACAGGTGATGTTTTGAGTTGGAAAGAGTAGAGGAACATGATTCATGGGTCTGAGCCACTCTTTAACAGCCAGAGCTGCTGGACTAAGGCTCAGTCAAAAAAACGAAGACAACAGAATAAATCGTCTATAATGGAAATAGTGTGCCTGAGCGAGAAGTTATTGCAACAAGGTGTGAAAGATAAAGATGAGGGTATGGCAGCAGCCCCCTCCCATGACAGAGGAATACAACAAACCTTTGAGCATGAGTGGTGTTGGGAACTGTGTCCCCAGTCTAGCAGCTTGAATCACACAGACGTGCAACAGGCATGAGGTTCAGCCTGCCCACAAAGTGCATTAAGCGTGTCTCATTCCCCAGGAGATACAAGACAAGCTTGAAACTGCAAAGGAATACAAGACTGGGGGGCACCTCCTGGGCCATGAAGACCTACTGTGCATGACAGACCCTCTCTGTCCCCATAGCTGGGACCCCCTTTGACTTTCCAGTGGGAATTTCTCCATGGCCAGTTCATACCCTTTTGTTCTTCTGCAAGGGGGGCCAAAAGCCTCCCGGAGCCGTCAGTCAGTGAGAGCCCAGAAGGACGCTGATACCCGTCTTTGCAACAGCATGGTTGAACCCAGAGACCAACTTGGTGCTGGAGCACCAAAATCCCCAGAGAAGGAGAAACCATCACGAATATTTCATGTCTTTATTTACAGGAAGCCAATATTAGTGAAACCTGCTTGACAAACTGCCCCCACAAGACTGCAGAAATACCTTTTCCATCTGCAAATGGGCTGTTAATAGGAGAAGATTTAGTGGTTTCAAATGCACTTCAAGAGCATTTGATAAAAGTGTGTGGGAGCAAAGTCCAGAGCTTGAACTAATACTTCTCTGCTGGATCAAAACCGCTCGTCTAGACTCCGGCAGGATGCAAACTGAGTGCCAGAGCTACTGCTGGAGAGAGGACTGCAGGGAGTTGCTACGTTATTACCCTAGCACTGTTTGTTGTTTAGCAGGGGCTCTTTATACCCAGTAGGGTCTTGTTTAAAGGTTGGTGATTCATAAGACAAAAATAAGGTCTAAAGGATATATAGTATCGCTTCAGCACTGAAAAATCTAAGATAAAGGTCAGAAATATTTTAAACTGGACTCCAGTGAACATAGAGATAGGGAAGGATGTTAGGGCTTATTGCATGTGCCAAAAATAGAGTACATCAAGGAAAATAGTCTGTAACAATGGCGCAGGAAATGCTTATCTCCAGGAGCAAAGTAGCACAGGTTTCTTTATACTGCCTGGAAAAAAAACAAAACAAAAAGATGACCTTGTTCTAGATCCTTATTCTCAGATGTCTAAAACGGCCTTCCCAGATCCACCACAGCTACTAAGGATGCAAATGAAATGCATTGCTGGCGGATGTGGCTCACCTGGCCAAGCAGGGGCCACACGTCAGTGCTAATACATTTAAGCAAATTGCAGTGAAAGGTGGAAATAGAAACAGAGCATCTAATCTTCGTTACTGCAGCTTCATAAACGGATGCAAAATGAGGAGCCAGGCTGCAGTCCGCATGGTGAAATCACACCGGCACCAGTGAAGGCAGCTCCCGTCTGCTGACAAACGTTGTCAGAACCCAGTGCCGTGGGGGTATGGAGGCGTGTGAACTGTCAACGAAAGC
Source organism: Gymnogyps californianus (assembly GCF_018139145.2). Taxonomy (NCBI): domain Eukaryota; kingdom Metazoa; phylum Chordata; class Aves; order Accipitriformes; family Cathartidae; genus Gymnogyps; species Gymnogyps californianus. Next base: position 12,043,764 of record NC_059489.1, on the reverse strand, counting down.
AAACCAAGGTCTCGGTCTGATCTCAGCCAGGATTTGCCACTGCTTCATGAAAACATCTTTGGTCATATCTACCTGGGGACAACGATGTCCATCTGGAGGGTGTTGGACGAGGCAGCCCATGTTCACTTCTCCCTCTAGATGGGTGACCCAGAAAATTACCAAGCCCTTCTGCAAATCTGAGAGGAAGGGGCCACCAGATCAGGCATTTCATCCAGGAAGGTCTTTGGCAACAAACACAACTAGTGGGAGCAGCTGAATGTTTGGGTAGGACAAGGTGGGATGGACACACAGCCATTGGGTATGGTGGGCTGAGTTGAGATGGACAGAGAGCTGTTGGGTATGGTGGGATGAGGCAGGATGGACAGAGAGTTGCTGGACCACAAGAGGGCTGGTGGCCCGGAGGGGACAAGCAGGTCCCCTCAGGCACTACCTGATAGTCCAGGGTTGATGTGACTGTGGTTCACTGTTACATGAGTGGTGTTCATGAGCAGGGATGTTGGGAGCACTGCCTGTCAGCATCTCTGGCCGAGACGTGGCTCTTTTCATCACTCTAATCTCGCAGTGTGAACAAAGGTGGAAGAAACGCCCATGCGTCTGCCCAAGGGACGCTGCAATGCAAAATTTCAACATCCACCCAGACGGGTGCCGGCTGCCGGGTATCCACACACCCTGAGCAAGATGGGCAGGGGCTCAGCAGGGCAAGGGAGCCTCAGGCTTCGGGATGTGCAAAAGCAGATCTGCAGATGCATGGGCAGCTCAGCCCCGTGCTGCCCGCGCTCGGCTGGACAGACCGTAGCCAGGGTTCGTCTGAGACACTGTCTCCTGTCCGGTGCTGTGCAGAACTGCAGGTTTCAACGTGCTTTTCTTTTAATTGCTCCAGCCCAGCCAGATGAGTGAGTGAACACACTCCCTAGCCCTGCTCCCACGGATGTGCAAGGCTTTCAGTTGCTTGACAGACATTCTCCTTGCAGCCAGTAGTGCAGGGTGGGACGGGGACAGCGAGCCCAGGACAGTGGCCACGGGGGCAAAGTGAGATGCCCATGGGCATCAGGGCTGCAGCGGCCAGCCTGGGATTTCCTCCTCTGGGCTGGGGCAATGCTCGAGGGGTACCTGCTGCAATCAGGACACCACAAAAACCCTGGCGAGTGCAGTATCATGAGGATTGTGTAAATATTTTGATTAGCTTCTCCTTGAATCTAGATGAAGGGGAGATTTTTATCGCATTTACTGACAAAACAGCTTTTTTTTCCGGGAGGGAGGAGGAGGCTGACTAACTGCTAGAGGAGGATTCCTGGAGTGATTTAATACCAGATGAAAGCAGCCAGATAGGAGCTGCGGCTCCCCAGGAGCAAGTGGACAGCCACCAACAGCAACTGTGTTGAACATGGACAAGCTTACGATTCCTGTTGATTGGGACATATTTGATATACCTGTCTGTCTGCTTGGAGCTGACACACGAGCATGGGGCAGCACAAGGTGCCGCAGAGTGTGTCCAGCTCCACGGGCAGCTCGGTGCCCTGGCAGCCCGGCAGGGATGGCTGGCTCCCTCCTCCCTCCGCAGCAGTTCGCACGGTTTATTTGAAGGGCTTTGGTTTAATCCCTGTGCGTTGGCTGGCATGGTGTCCATCGTATTAACACAGCCTGTAAATAACTCAGTGCTAGCCTGCGCCGGGAGGGAGATGGGCTTTGCAGCACGGTTCACACCAATGCAACTGCCCTGCGGGGAGGTGGTTCCTCCACCGCGGTCTGGACCCGTCCCAGCGCGAGCCCTCCACAGCCGCCGTCAGACCAGAGGACATCCTCTCCTTGCCAGCAGTCCCCAGGGGAAGTTCAGCTGAGCCTGCAAACAGCAGGTGCCCAAAACAGCAGAGAAAGTCTGTGACTAATGAAGATGGGATGGGTGGCATTTCCATCAGCAAAGTTTGCCTGGGTGAAAGCCAGCGCGGGGGACTTCTGTGGAGGTGGAGGAGGCTGAAAAAAGAGATGTTCACCTTCTTGCAGGGAGCAGGTCCAGAGCTGAGGCATCACCAGGGCCTGGATTGCTCCAGGGGTGTGGGAGGAGACACAACCGCAATGCTTCACACCTTGTCTGCATCCCCAGTACTGGGTATTGCTAAATATTGCCTGAAGGGGATTGCCGACAGCTCCTCAATCTGCAGTTAGCCACCTCCACAGACAGTAGGGATGGGGCTGGGATGGCAGTGGGCTTGCAAAGACCTGGGCGGGCGTCATCTGTCCGTCAGTCCATTCCGCCTGCCATCCAGCTGCATCCAGGGTGCTTCTGCCGCATCTCAGCAGAGTGTGACACCCTGCGAAACCGTGGACACCTTCTGTGGCATCGCTTTCCTGTTATAAAATGCGTGATGGTCTTCCTTATTTCCTCTGACAGAGGCTCTTTGGGGCAGAGCACAGCACCAAGCACAACTAGGGACAGCTTTTGCTTCAAGGCTACAAGAACTTTGTATCTTTGAATCTCCTCTGATAGTTTAAACATTTGTGAATAGTTTGCATAAAAGATTTCAATGTACCTTTTGCTTTGAATAGGAGAATGGAAATGATGAAAATATGGTTCAGGGCGTGAAAAGGTGTTGGGGGAAAAAATGTAAAAGGTTTGGTCAGAGCCAAAAAAAAAAGTTAAACCATTTCCCCCAAAGAGTTGTCTTAAGGGGAAGTTTGCTTCCACCTCGATCCAACAAAAACACAGAAGCATCTTTTGGTGCATTTCATATGCAAGGGTAATCGTTGGAGCAGGGGTGTGTGGGTATGGGTGTGAGAGAGATAGATGAGTGCAATGGTGGCTAGCTGATGGGGGAGCTGCAGACAGTCAGGGGTCGACTGTCCTGCAAGCAGCCAACGGTGTCTGCATCGGGACAACACTGGCAATTATCGGCCTTATTTCTGCTGGAAGAAAGCCCCAGAAAGTGGTATCAGCACATGGAGTAGACGGTGCATCGGTTACGGCCTTGCTGGTAAATTAAATGGTTCCTGGGAAAGATCCTGGCCCTTGCATCTTGGCTGCCCATCAAATAGCCCCCAGCACTGCTTTGGGGATCCTCTACCTGCTCTGTGGCGGAGTCTCTTCACCATGCAGTCCTCTGAAACGCAGTGCAGAGCTGAAACGTGTCTCCGAGACGAAATCACCTCGATGGCACCCAATGGCACGTGCACAGCCCGCCTTGACCCCGCCGCTCCTGCAAGTCTGGAATGTCACCGCACAGTAGCTGGGCTGCCGTAAACATCACAGCAGCAGTTTGCAGAGGGCTATTATAGCCTCATGATCTGAAGTCCTGATTTATTACGCGAGCCTAGGTTGTCAACAGATTGGTTATGATAGAGGGCAGCTAACAAGCTATTTCGCATGCTGATTAGACTTGCTTGTCAGTGAATGCCTGCGCGATCGCTATCACAAGAAGTGCGTCATGGCTGGGATTGCTTCTCATGTCTTTGAGTCCGCAAACCCCCCCACAAACCCACAAAATGCAGAGCTGAGGCAAGACAACAAATAGCGTGGTGCTGGGACAATCTGCAAAGCTATCGTTCACGTCAGGGGACGGGCACGATGCCCCACCAGCAGCCCTCGCACGTGGGAAAACATGGGAAGAGGGTGCAAATGAGATTTTAAAATAGCCCTGTCTGGTAGGGGACTTTAAATGAGGCTGAGATGTTTGGATCTGCTCTGCACAACCTGCTGTGCTGGAGAGAGGCCCGTTTGTCCTCTGATGTCAACTCCTTGTGATGTCCCCTGGGTTAGGCAATGCTAATGGGGTTGCTTCATGTGAACAAATGTGGATTCCCACCCTGTACCACTGCTCCAGGGCCAGGCTCTCTTCCCAAATCACCTCTGGTCAATGAGTGACCGTTTTCAGCTCTGGCCAGTACAGCCGCCTTATCCCAGTTTCCCAATTTACAAGGCACAGGTGCTGCTGAGAGAGGGAGGTGCTGGTGATGCTGGGGTGGCTGGTGGACAGTCGGGTGCTCTCTGCTCCACCGTGCTTTGGGTCCCTCCTTTGCTCCTTGTCCTGGAGGGCCTCCAGCTCCATCAGTTAAGCAATCTCTTTCATGCCCCACTTGTTTGACAACGCTACAGAGAGCAGGGTGGGAAGGACAAGCTTCAAAGGGCTTAGTTTCTATTTACGGCTGTCCTGGCTCTCTGCTCTCCTGCCTGGGACAGAGTGAGAGTTGGTCCCTCTGCACTGTGTCCTCAGGGTGCCCACAGCCCTGCTCCCCCCGGGCTGGAGGCAGGCGGTGGGGATGGGGCTTGGCTCCTGCTGCCGGGTGTCTTGGGGTCTTCTGCCACTCAGTGGGGCTTCAGGGTGTGACTGAAGGCAGCATGGGTCAGCACGGGAACCCACCAGATCCCTCTGCAGGCCAATTCAAATCATGAACCTGACAGAAGGCTAACCCTGCCAGCAAAGATACGGAGAGTTTGTTGCAGGGTCAGCTGGTGGGATATGATGAGCAGAAGAGCTGGAACGATGGGGATGCACTGGGAGACAGGGTGGAGGGCAGAGAGGACAAGGAGGAGGAGGCAGGGAGGGGAGACATCCCTCTCTGGGCACAGGGGAGCTATGCAGCACTCAGCCTGCTGTCCCCGTACCATCCTTTGCTCAGGACGGCTCTTCCCACAGCCAGGTGAAGTCCTTTGTGTTCACAAAGAGGAAACCTCTCCATCCTCCTGACATAATTTCAGGAGTTCAGAGCAAGACTTGCAGTTGGATGGGGCTTCCTGAAGTCTGGACTGCCCAGGACCCTTAGGTACCTCGTTCCCACTAAAATTAATAATTCCGAACTATCATAGAGGTCTGAACTGGAGTCACAGAGGTGCTTTGGAAAGCCTGGGACCCTTCATTCACAGTTCAGGCCCAGGTATATTTTCAGAGCTAATCAGTTTTGGCTGGTGTTTTCTCTCTGTCATATTGCATTTGCCTCCAGCTTGGCAGTCCCCTCAAGAGCGAGGAGCTTGTTATCATTTTACAGAGCAAGTTAATTTAGTGCCATAATTTCTGCATGAAAAACGTGCTTGGCCATTGCTGTGAAGGTCAAATGCCCTGTTAGCAGGACTTGTGCTAATGGATGGTCTATTGTGTTGTCCTTCAGGAGATCCCGACTCATGGCCTGGGAGCATCCCCCACCATGGAAATGCCCCCAGAGCTGCCGCATGCAGGAAGCCCCTGCATCTTCATCCCACGGGTCCATCGTCCTGTCCCGCCAGCCCACCCCAGGGACATGGCGCTGGTGATGTGCTCATAGAGGAAAGCGTACCATGAACCCGGGGGTGTGCAGACGAATCCAGTGCTCGGCCGTGCTCCAGCCCTCTCCCTGCATGCCGTCAAGCCCCAGGTGCTCGCCCTACTTCACTGCCTGCTCTGCAGCTCTTTCCCAGACCCGCAGCCTTCACTTTCCTCCCCCAGCAGTCCGGGCCGGATTGTCCCGCAGGCATCTTTCCTGTGGCTGCCCCGTCCTCTGCACCCCCCGAGAAAAGAATGCAGCTTTGCAAAAGCAAGGCAGGAACAAAGCAGAAAAGAGCAGTTTTGTATTATTTTCTTTTCTGGGCCATTTTGAATTAATTAAGGAATGTGATCTAAACTATAAATACTCTCCTTCACATATGATTTATGGCCTGTTTGTTCTGGATTGGTATGTGCTTAATCTCTAATTGTAAGCCCACCATCTGTTTTTATTGATCTGCTTGCCAGGAGAGTTATTGCTCTCCTTGGCCTTATATGGGAAAATTAGGTATGTGGTGAGCAAGCCAGCTCCGGGGCTGTTCTTACGTCAGCCTTGGAGCTGCTCGGGAGCGCACTTCCCAGCTCTCCTCCGGCCTCGTGCTTCTGCCAGTCTCTATTTACCGTGTGAAACTTGAACTTCTGGGTCCCACAAAGCCCCGTTATTTGCAGGAGCATCTGCCCATCTCAGCCTCCCTCTGTGTCAATCCCCCTTCAGCCCCTGGTTTTGCTCTTAAAAAAAAAAACGAGGGGAGAAGAAGAGGCTGGCGTGGCCTTGGTGTTTTTGGCTATGAATCAGGCTGCCGCCAACTCAGCCCGGGTGCTTTCAATGGTGGGAGTGTCTCCATGAGAAAACAGGCTGGATTTATTCATTAAACCTAGGGGGATTCGGCTGCATTATTAACCGGCTAGATAATAGCACCGGAGCCCAGCCCGCGCACTCTGCACGGCTGGAGCAGACAGGGAAGGATAAAAGCTCCCAGGAACGTTTTGAGGCTTAAAGGAAGCCTGTGGATTTGAAGAAAGAAGCGCAATTTATTTGCAGAGCTGGGAAGCACAGAAAGGCAGCGACGGTGCTGCGGGAGAGCCGCCCTCAAAGGGAAGGGGATCTCTGTCCCCCTCCACCAGCTGATCCCAGCAGGGCCAGATAATCCCTCTGGCTCCCAGACCCAGCTGGACTGTGGGTGGGAGCCCCCAGTGAAGAGTGGGATGAGTCACCCTCACTTTGGAGGGCATTTTGGGCTTCAGGATGGGTAAAAAGGGAAGAGCAGGATGGAGAGAGTGACTGAGGCACCTGGGGTTGCATGGCTGCTGAGGAAGGGAGGTCTTGAGCTTGGAGGTGGCTTGATAAATAAAAAAGTGGAGATTAGTTTGGGGAAAGCGGGCCTGGCTTTGTGGCAGGGGCTTTGCTGGGGAGGCTGTGGCACGGGGACATAGATCTGGGGAGGTGTTGGCTACTGCGCTTTCTCATTTTTTTGCAGCACCGGTGCTGGCTGCATGAGTTGAAGGCCAGGCAGGGTCCAGCCACTCAATCGCTACCTGGGCCACGGGGGGCACAAGTAACCTTAACTCTGACCCTCTGCCCATGCTGCCTGGGGGAGCAGTGCTCTGCAGACCGTCCCGGCAGCTCTGCTGCCCAGTGGACTTTGGAGGCTGTGTCCCAAAAAAAGAAAACCGACCTCGCTGGGGTGTCAGCTGGTTGTGACCAGGAGTCTCAGTGGGCTGTAACCCTGTCAGCACCTAGTGGCACCCGTCTTTTCCAGTCTGGGGATGTGCCAGCACACCTTTGGTTTTGCAGCTTCCCACCTATCCGGGGCCACAGTCCCTTCCCTGGCTGTTCCTGGGCACCTCACATAGCCGCAGTGCTGCTGCGTCCCATCACCATCCAGCCCTGCCCATCACCCCGCCGGACCAATGCCTGCTCCTGCTGAACTCCCTTCTTCTGCCGAGCTCCCAGCCCTGCCTATCATGGCAAAGTGGGTGCAATCCCCCCGGCAAAGCGGGTGCGATCCCCCCAGCACAGGGGCACAGCATTGCCGGACCCGGCCTGCTACTGCGCAGGCACTTTCTGAGTTGCAACCTGAGCCCTATCTGCTCCTGGCTGAGGCAGCTCCTCGTGCCCGGGATGCTCTGTGTTGTCCTTCACCGCTGGCTCAGCGCCACAGCAAACAGCTCCCTTCCCAGCCCTGCTCAGGGAACCTACTGCTGGCACCCAAGCCCATGTGTTCCCTTCCCTTCCCTTCCCTTCCTTCCCTTCCCTTCCTTCCTTCCCTTCCCTTCGTCTCAAAGGAAAAAACAGGGAGAATCCCCTTAAAGTGTCCTGTTCATCCCCTAGGCTATTTCATCAGCCACCTTGGAGCCTCCGTGTCCCCCTGCTCCCTTCACGCAAACATACCCATCCGGTCAGTAAATGCCTCCACGTGACTTGGCAGCCGTCGCACCGTCTGTCCAGGCTGCCAAAGTCCAACGAGCCGGCTCCATGGCCAGGGCTCAACACCCCCCGGCTTGGACGGGCTCCCTGGACGCGTGCGTCACCCCGTGGGGACCTGCTGGGCGCAGGGAGCGGGGCTGGAGAGTGGCAGACACATGCCTGCCGAGCCAGCATAGCCTCCCTGGTTCAGAGGGGCACGGTCCCAGCAGCCCCTGGACCGCTTTCCAGCCCCCAGCCTGGGGTGGGCGTGATGCTGGAGGTCCGAGGTGGTGCTGGTGGGCTGGGGGATGCCCAGCACCCGGTGCTGCACGACATCTGCAGGGGGAGGGAAGTTTTAGGGCCAGGCTCATCCCAGCCCCAGTGAATGGCTGCCAGGCAGAGCACCCACCAGAGCACCCTGCGGAGGCCAGGGCTTGGCTCTACTTCTGCCTTGCACCCCTGGGACCACCAAGCACCCAGGGATGCACAGCTGGGGGTCTCCCCGGGGCACTCCCTGGCACCCAGAGCTGCCGTGCCACAAGTGGTGGGGATGCAGCGATGTCCAGGATCCAGACCACAGTCCCCCGCCCAGTTTCTGCCACTGGGACGGGGGCAGTGCGGGGGCTGCCTTGGCCAGAGCGGTCCCTCCTCATCCTGCAGTGTGCGTGGGCTGACCCCCTTCCTCCCCATGGGGGAATCCACTGAGATGGGAGTCGTGCCGAGCCTCTGGCTCTATATTTATGTATCAACCATGAAATGCCCCCTAAATGCATTTGCGGTTGGGAAGGAGCTCTCGTAATTTGCTCAGTCTCCCGCATCCTCCCGTGGTTATTATTTTAAGCCGTTCCTCTGATTTCAGGGCCCTGGTCTGGAGAACCCCATTCCCAGACTGACTGATGCGTGCGATGACAGAATTTCTGCCTGTTGGGCAAATTAATTTCCCATGAGATTGCGGCCTAATATATAAATATAAAACTGACACATTTTTACTCAGCTGAAAATAAAATAGCTCCAGCTCTAGTTTGCATGAGATAACGTTTCCAGGAGATAAGGCGGCAGCTGGAGTGTGAATTGCCATGTGGATCCCATTTTTCCCACAGATCCCCAGCAATGTTTGTTGGCCAGGCTGTGCAACATCAGCTTTTGATTAGCGCCAGCCGGCATTAACACAATGTTTGTGTTCTGCTTCATCTCACCCCACACCTGCCTTTTCCCGGGCAGAGCAAATGGCCGGGTGAGTGGGAGCAGGGAGTCTCGCTGCCTGGCATATTCGGGATTCGCTGAGGGGATCCGCCTGGAGCCGCAGTGGTGCTGGGGGAGGCTGGTTCAGACCCCAGCCCTGATGCCTTCAAGCTGGGATTGCGGCAGCCTGGCCTGGAGGAGGGCAGCGAGCACCCTTCACACAGGGGAGGTGATGGATAGCTGCCTCTTGCCGAATGGCCAAGTCCCAACTGGGTCGAAGAGACAGCGGATCTCCTTTCCCCTCCTCCAGGAAGGGAACCATCGAGAAAATCATTTGGGGAATGGGATTTCCATCCCTGCGGGCAGGATCGTGCCAGTGCTGAGAACAGGGCAGCTGGGGCCGAGGGCCTGGCTCCTGTCCCGCTGCCCTGTGAGCTGGTCTAATCCAGCGCTTTCTCTAAGGCCCCTTTGTGTAGGAGTCCTGGCGAGCAGGAGGTTGTGAGCCTGGGCTGCGGGGTGGCTCGGTGCCTCCAGAGACCAGGCTGTATTTGGAAGTTGATCTCAGGGCCCTGGAGCCCTGGATCCGTTAGCACATGCAGCAGAAATGAGTGTGTTCGATCCAGAGATCCTGACCTCAGCCCTTATAAATAACCCAACCGGGGTCATGCAGAGTAGCTAAAACAGTTTGGCTCCTCTGCTCCCAGAGCAGTCATCTTCTGTTCTCCTCTCCTCTCCTCTCCTCTCCTCTCCTCTCCTCTCCTCTCCTCTCCTCTCCTCTCCTCTCCTCTCTCTCCTCTCCTCTCCTCTCCTCTCCTCTCCTCTCCTCTCCTCTCCTCTCCTCTTCTCTCCTCTCCTCTCCTCTCCTCTCCTCTCCTTCCTCTGCTGGGCTCCCTCACTGCCCTGGGAACCTGCGTCCCCTCATCAGGATGATTAAATTCTGAAGAATGTGCCTGGGGCTCTGCAGGCACCAAGGCGGAGACAGCTGATGGGGCACGCGTGGTGTGAGGGTTCGGCAGAGCCAGCATACCAGAGGGGTTTATCTCCAGGCTGTGTAACCCAGGCACAACCGGAGCCCCTGGGCTTGTCCCTGTGTCCGGGCAGAGCCCATCCCATCCCATCCCATGCTATCCCATCCTCTTTGCCTGGGGCCTCTGCAGTGTCAGACATTACAGCAGCTCATTGTGAGCTTTCCCTTCTTCCAGATATGCCACTTGAAGCTCCCCCAGGGATGGATTAACGGGTCACTGCAGACCTGCAGCCTGGCGCTGCTTTTCCGGGGTGACTTTCCCCATGCCGCTCGGCTGCGGCTGTTGGAGCCGTCACACGGCCAGGGCCCGCGCCTGCCGTGGCCAGGATGGCAGGCTGCATCCCATACCCGGTGGCAGCAGAGACAGACAGGAACGCTGGCCCTGGAGCTGTCTGTGGGGTGTTAGGGGTTACCCCCTTCCAGGCTTTCCTCCATGTCTGGAGAGAAATCTGCTTCAGCAGAGCCTGGCAATGCTCACAGCCTCCTGAGCCCTGTGGGGAATTAAATGGCACATAAGCCTTATGCTGCCCTCAGAGCAAAAGCTTTGCCTGGTCGCTGACCCTGTTTCTAGCCCCTCTGCTGTCCTCCTGGCCAAGTCTAAGGTGTCCTTATCTGCAAGGAGCCGAGAACCTTCACAGCCCTGGTCCCTCCAGTGATATGATCAGAGCCCACACCAGAAAGCAGGGACCTGGACCAGACTGATACGCAAAACAGATGAGATCCTGATGGATCAGGCATGGGTGACCTTCAGAAAGGCAGACTGGGACCTGCGGTGAAGAGGGAGAAGCACATTGTGGAGCTGCCTGCCCCTGGGACAGCCCAGGCAGCGCTGGGGGGACAAGAGGTCTCATGGACATCCAGGCTGCCAGGAGGCTTGGGGTCAATGTCTTTGGATAATCCCAGGGCAAATTGACTTGTATTTATAGCTGGAGCTGTCTAGACTAGAGGAGGGTGTCTCAGGTGCCTGCGTGAGGGGCCACCCCAACCAGAAATGCAGGTGGGAAAGCCTGGGGCAAAGTAAGAGAAAGAGTCTGTTCAGGAGCGATTCACACCGGGTGGACGGAGCCGGCGGGTCTCTGGCATGGTGCAAATCTGCTGCGGGAGGGATTCACCCGAGATTCACCTCTAGGTCTCTCCGTCGTATCAGTTGATGTGGCGCAAGCTCCTGAGTCACGGGGTGCCGCCAGGCAGACACCCACCTCCCCAGGTTGCGCCTGTCCCGGCTGGATGCTCCTCATACCTCCGGCTGGGCTGGACCCGAAGTGGCCCGAGGAGGGTGAAGGGCTGGAGGCAGTACCCATTGGCAGCACCGTTGATGATGAGCTCCATGTCATTAACACTTGGGGCATGTCTTGTCCCCGGGTCACAGGGCAGCAGGAGCCCTGAAGAAGGACACCCCTGGGAGAAATGGGCTGAGCTGAAGCCCCAGTAGAAAGGGGACGTGGGGTTTGGGTGGCTAAAGCCAGGCACAACTGGCTGGAAGAAGGGCAGATGCTCCATCTCATGGTGTCCCCACCTCTGAATACATCACCAAGGGTGTTATTTAGCCATTAGAGAAGCTGCAAGCTCAATATAGGCCCAAAATGATTACATATAGGAGGTCAAACAAAGGGATTTATTGGCTTTTCCTGGTCCTAAACTCCCTGAATAGGAAACACGCTTTGCCTTAAGGAGCTTAAAGTCTAAATCATTAATAAATCCATATTTATTGTCATAAAGGGCCCAAATTATTATTTTTTTTTATTTTTTATTTTTTTAAAGATACAAGATCCAGAAAAAAACTTGAGTAAGGGAGAGTTGCTTTGTAAATGGTTGCAGAAGACACTTTTATCACAGAGGCTTAAACTATTCTGCTGTCTCTCTGCTTGCCTGTTTGCTGCCTCTAGTCAGCTAGAATATGCTGACCACTTCCTACCAGCCTCAACAGAGACATTAAAATGTCAAAAATGTTTTATTCTTGAAAGAAAATCTGGGAAAGGAGAGAGAGACCCACATTTGGGCTGCCATCAAGAGAAAGTCTTCAGTGTGAGCTGAGCCCGATTGCCAGACATCAAAAAGACACAAAAAAAATTTACGAAAATCACATACCACAGGTTGAGGTACGAGCACGGTCCGGAAATGCAGCACAGGAGGGCTCTTTGCAGGCATGAAGCTCTTGAGATCAGCAGGGCTGCGAGCGGTGCGGGACTGCAGGAGTCAAGTCAAGGCGGGACGTGTGGGGTGAGACGTGCGGGTCCCCGTGGCATGCTGCACACCAGGAGGGCGGAGAAGGGCTTTGCAGCCCAGAGCAGCAGTGCCTGGCCTGGAGAGGAGCCCTGACCCCTGGGTCAGGCTCTAACACTATGGGGATTTTGGGAACGGGTTGGTTTTGAGAAGCCGTTCCTCATGTGTGTGCATGCGTAAGCCACTCAGCTGTGTCACCAGCAGGTCTCCACCAGTCTAGGATCTTCCCTAGACTTGAGGCAAGTCAAAACTGCAGGAAAGATGTGCTGGACCAACTCTTGATCAAGACTTGACTTGCTCATTTCCAGTCTAGGAGCACTTCAGGGCAGAAGGAGGAGACCTGTAGGTCTGGGGCTATCAAAGCACAGGAGCTGAGATGTCTCCAGGGCTCGGTGGGGGATAACAGTAATTTTCAGACCTGGGTGCTCCAGCCTTCATGGCTTCCCTGTTGCACAGACAAATCCCTTTTGGGTTCAGCCATTGTGAGCACCTGAGGTAGCACCAACCAAACAGGTATGTGCTGGGGAAGTGGTGTGGTGGGCAAGCAACTCTTGAAAAGTAGATCTAAGCAAATAATGCCAAACCTAGAATGATTTGTCCTTTTTCAGAGCACTCTGCTTGCGAAGCACGTGCATACTTAGAAAGAGCTCCAGGGAGCATTGCAAAATCTACCACACTTGGCGTAGGTTTTGAACACTTCAATCCCTCTTTAATGATACTGTCCAGGAAATGACAAAGCTTTTGAAAAACAAATGGGCTGGATTCTGGCTTGGTCCATTTCAAATCGTTGCGCAGATTTTTTTCATGCGGCTTGCTGAATCACAGCAAAAACATACAACATCCTGCCACAGCTTTTCTTGTTTCTCTGACACTTCTGGCATGAAAATTGGACACTGCAGCAGATTCCAAGGCTCAGTTACATCCAGGTTTGCCCCACGCTAGAGGAATCTGGTTTTGATGGCACTACTTCCAAGTTTATAGATGACAGCTACCTGGTGATTTTAGAAAGAACCTCCCCCTGATGTGGTACTTTCGCCCTGGGGCCATGTCCTCTGCTTCTTCTGCAGTGACCTCCTGATACCAGTGGATGGACGCCGCCAGGGAGGTTGCAGGATGAGGCCATTTTCACTGTGAAAAGCTTTGTCTAAATACCTTAGCCACATGCAGTACCCACTGTTTATGGAGTGCCCGGTAGAAATAGATGGGTTTCAAGTATTCCGTATGCACAATCTTAGGTGTAAGCGCAGAGCAGGGACTTCTCGGAGCTAAGCAAACTGCACTAGGGGAAAGAAAAAAAACATTGGTGTTCTTCTAGTGGTTAATGAGTACATATTAATCTGTTTTGAATTTTTGGTACAGGAGACATTTTACAGGGTTATAACTTTTAAAACAGAAAATTGGGAGCCTTTGTGGTAAGTCAAGGGCATACATGAGAGGAAGTTACACTTTAAATAAATCCACATTAGATTTATTAGTATTTACTTTAAGCCAGAGTGAGAAGGGAGACCCAGGAAAAGAATCAGAGGCATCTCTAGAAATCACTTTGTTCTAAACTGGGCCTGCAAACAGCAAAATGCAAGGTTTGGGATTATGCAGTGTTTATGTGAAAGCAAATCTTGCAACTCCGAGGCATGCATGCTGGCACCTGAACAACATTGCTGCTGCGTGTTTCAGCCCAAAGCAAAACGCCAGAGACAGGAGCCCTCCAGAGCTGAGGCATGTTTGGATGTAGGATTTGAGTCAGAGGAACTCTGCTTCCAAGGGAGACAGCAAGAAATAGTGACCACCTTCCGGGGGGCGGCATGAGGCCCCTGATAGGGTGCAGAGATAGAGCAGGCAGGGAAATGCAGCGTGGGAGTGATGAACTGCAGACCCAAGCAGGGGAAGATGAGCCAAACATCTGGTCCAGCATCCGTTTAAGCTGCTCTGTAGCCTGCAAGTGAATTTAGACTAACCACAGAGCAATGCCAGGGGGCTGCATGGGCTTGTGAATTCCCGAAACAAGGCGATGTTGTCACCCCGGCTCCTTGCAGGAAGGAGGAAGGTCAGAGGTGCTTGCAACCCGCTGATGTGATGTCCCACCTGGGAGGGTGGTGGGACAGCCTGGCACCCCCTAGCAATCCCAAACCATTGCAAGTCCCTAATGAATGCATGTGCTTTGGATTCCTCTTGCTGGGGCACAGCGGAGGCATGGGAATGGGAACAAGCGTGAAGGGTTAGGTGTGTGTCTTCTGCAGAGGGCTCCATATAGAGCCAGCAGTGCCTGGTATCTCTCCATACCTCCAGGATCAAGGCTGCTGCTTTGTTTCAGCAACACAGACTTGGCTGGATGGCGGAGAGGGATCTCCCAGCAGGGCAGAGACCCCAGGTCAGTGTGATATGGGATGTCCCAGGGAAGCTGATCCACCTTAGCAGGAGCTAAGGGCCAAGAGCAGCTGGAGTGTGCAGCAGCCCAAGAAGCCTGCTCCGAGCCAGCCCACGCTGGGGCCCAGCGAGGCGACACTCCCCTTCCCCGGCAAAGTCTCTTGGAGAGTCACAGCACCGGGTCCTGCAGGACTGGGTCTTGGCTGGAGTGCCCGACCCTCCTCAGATGTGGTCAGCACCACAGGAGAGTCGGGGAGCTGTTGCACATCCCTGCATCAGGCTGCAGCTCCAACACTACTTCTTTGCTCTTTTCTTGGGGATTTGACACAAAAATGCTGTTATGCTTTGTCCTTCCCCAATATCTGTTAAAAAATGACTGTCTCTCCTGTTTTACTGAAAATCAGTGGCACACCAGCAAAGCATCGGGCTCGGGAGCCTTCATCTAAGCACTTGGGCTTATAAACCTCTGTGCAGAAAACTGGAGCCACAAATGTGGGAATTTCTTACTGGGAAGCAGTTGGGAGGTGGCTGCCAGTTCCTATCAGCCATCAGTTGTCGGGGGCATGTGCGGTAGATGCTGATTTCCTCCAGGACCTTCACACATCAGCCTGGGTGAAGCAGCTCATTAAAAGCAACTAATTGCTGCAGTCAGTTGTGACATGAATTTTTCAAGGTTAATTTAGTTTAGCACTGAGAAGCCTCCATTTCTCTCCGAAGAGGGTGAACCGCACGCGCCACACAGCCACCCCTCTGCTGCATCGCTCCGCTGTGGACAGACTGTCCAGGATGGGGCGTTCAAATTTGGGGCATCGTCAGGGACGCTAAGAGGGAGCGCACTGAGCTGTGATGGGGAAACCCAGCCCAGAGGATGCAAAGCGTTGGTACCACAATGGCAGGGTGACCAACAGGCCAGCTCGGTTTGTGCTTGATGCAGGCATCATCTTTGCTTTGTCTTGAGATGAGCAATTCCTTCAAAAGTCCTTTTAACTCTTTACCTGAGCTTACAGGAATACTGGGAAAAGCAGAGTCCGAAACATGACGTGTTCAGTTAAACTTTCCTGTTCACCTCCTTTATCTCGTTTCCCCTTCACCATGAAAATTCCACAAGCAAATCTCCCTGTCTGACCGACTCCCAGATGGTACTAAAGACAGCAGTAACTGTCTTGGGGGGAAAAGAGACATTTGCTGGAACTGAGACAGTGCTTGGTGTTGGAATCATTTTCTGCTCCCTTGCAGATTAAAAGCAAGACCAAGGAAGAACGCGAGCGCAATGCCTCTTTCTGGTGTGGCATTTCAGGTCCAGCTGTGGGAGGCTGTACCAGCATTTGCTGTCTCCTTTGTGAATGACTGCACAAAACAGCCTGTGCAGGGGTTTCGGTATTGTGAGACACCAAAGATGAGACCTCTGCCCGCTGGCCATGTAGGAGCAGTGGAGACTTCTGTCCATCTGTCTGCTCACCGTGCATCAGCAACCATGTCCCCCATGGAAGGAATCAGCTGCAGAGCCCAACCTTGCCCAGTTTTGGGTGTGCCAGGGCAGAGAGTCAGGGCGCAGGGAGCACCCTGACCCCCAGCATCTCCACAGCCTGCGGCGGCACGGTGGGGTGCCAGTCCCGGTGTGGGGCTGCCCCCCTGCCAGACCCCCTTGGCCGAGGCGTGTGTGGCCGCAAGGTGCAACGCTGGAGGGGAGCTCGTGGAGCTTCACTTGTCCCACCTGAGCAAAGGTCGACTTGGCACCCACCGTCAGGCAGGGAGGGAAATAGGCTGTTTAATGAACGTATCCTGTGTTTACGGAGGACCCGCCAGCTATGACAATGCAGATGTTTCCTGTCTGCAAACAGCCATTTGCTGGCTGAAAGCGGTTCCTACCATGAAGCTGTGCTTTTGGGCTTCGCTTCTGCGATTGCAGACAGCAACTGACCTCCAGCGAGTGGGGACATGTCCGGGCAGTGACCGTCTCACCCTCTCTGGGGGTTAGTGCCCGTCTGCGGCTGGTCTGGCGCTGCACCTCCAGGGAGGAAAGCCGAGCTCAAAGGCCAGTGCGGCTTGGCTGCCCTGTGGCATGACGCAAGCCCTCCCGGGGAGGGACGGGGCCGTGCAGAGTGCGGCCGGCCCTGTGCAGGACGTGGTGCTCTGCAGGTAGGCAGGAAGATCCCACATGTGAGCAGGATGGGAGGATGTGACCGTATTTACTGTCCACCCTTGTTGAGTCTCTGTCTTTTCCTCGTCTGCCCGACAGCCCTCTGCCTGCCACGACCTGGACCCCTGGAGTTGAGTGTTGCCATCTCTGCTGGCTAAAGACTGCAATTAGGGAGCAGATAAAAGCCAGGTTCAACCCCTTTTCTGTCTTGAGGATAACCTCCTGGCAAGGCTGGGTGAAAACCCTCTCCCTTTCTTTGCCTGAACAAGCCACTGTGCAGCAAAGACACCAAAGAGCAGCTGTAAACACACAAGGCAAAGCGGTTGGGAAACTGAGGAAGGGCTTGGCTGTAGCCCGGCATGAAGGACACTTTGCTAAATGGGACTCCTGGGCGCTGGTCCCCTTTTCTCTACGATGAGTCATGTGAACGAATTCAACTGTTTTTCTAGTCTCAAGACCAGGATCTGGTCTGGAGCTGTGGCTCTGACTAGCCAGATACACGACCAGGCAGTCACGGCCCAAATCTCCAGGCGAGGCGGCATCAGTCTGGACTCTTCCACCCAAAGGCTGTTGGTGGGAAGCTCCCAGAGAGGAGCCTCTGCTGTGCCACCTGCGAGTCCTGGCCTCTGGGAGGTTCACAGGCCACGGAAGTCAGTAGGAGAGGCAAGTCCTTTTAGTGCTCCCCTGAGCAAGGCTGGTGCTCTCAAAACACAAGATCTGAGGTTCAGAGGCACCTCTGGAGGTCTCTGGTCCAACCCCTGCTCCAAGTGGGGCCAACATAGATTGGTTAGCTGAGGGCTGTGGTCAGGGTACCTCCAAGGATGGAGATCCCTCAGCCTCACTGGATCCCTATTCCAGGGTCCATCCACCCTCATGCTGAAGGGGATTTTTTGTTAAATCTCATCAGAATTTCCCTGTTTGTGACTTGTGTCTGTTGCCTCTTGTCCTTTCACTGTGCACCTCTGAAAAGAGACCATCACTGTTGTCTCTATACCCTCCCATTAGGCATTTGAAGACAGCTGGCTACCAGACCCGCCCTTCACCTTCTCCAGGCTGAAGAAACCCAGCTTTCTCAACCTCTCCTCATATGTCCAGTGCTCCAGGTCCTTAACCATCTCAGAGCCTCACCGCTAGGCTCTCTCCAGTTTGTCAGTGTCGTTCTTGTACTGGGGGCCCCCAAAGTTGGACACAATTCAGAAGTGATCCCACAAGTGCCATACAGAGGGGAACAATTACTTCCTTCTCTTGATGCTCTCCAGTATTCCTCAATTACATGTGTGGAATCTTGGGAACCACAAGCGTGCAGAGCACCATAATGGCACCATGGCACACGCCACTCAGAAGCCACCTTCTCTGAGGAAGAGCATCAGGGATGGTTTGCTTTTAACCAGTTCAGCATCAATGAGTCTCAACACTTTTCTCTAAATGGAAAAGTGTGAGAAGTCTTGCAGCAGAGAAGTCCTATTTTCATCCCAATTTGTGATGAAAAGCCAGGCCAAATGAGCAGGACACCAAGTGGAATGGAAACACTGACTGTTTTGCTTTGCTTTACTATTTAATAGCAAAAAATCCAGCACTCCCTATTCACCTGCATCTCCTTTTCTTTTCCCACCTTGCCAGCCTTCCAAGAATCTGAAGCTGTTTTGGAGCCTGCGGTGGATTTTCCCCTCTCTGCTCTAGGGGCTCACCACTGTGTCCACCAACTCATTGCACAGGGCCCCTCGTGTTGTGTCTCCCTCGAGGTGTCTGAGCTTCTTGGGCTGTTGCCACCTGGGCTTCATTCAAATTGCAGAGCTGCAGCAAGGGAGAGGCCCTGGGCAGGATGAGGGGGGTCCTTTTTTGTCAGCTACCTCAGAAATGCTGATGAGCAGGCACCCTGCAGCCCCAGGGAAAGGGAAGTGGGTACCAGATCCACTCGTGGACACATCAAGTGGTGTAGTGTGATCTGGGTCAGACTGCCTAGGTTGAGCTGACCCACTGTGAGAGGAGAAGGTATGCAAGCCCAGGGCACATGGGAGCCATCTCCCCAGATGGGACATTAACAGTCCACGGGATGGGAGAGCCAAATTCTCCTGGCTGCTGAGCATGGTGCCTATTTGCTGGCATGGAGCTGGGGCAGAGCGAGCAACCAGTCTTCTCCCACCCACCCGTGCAGGGCTCAGGACTGCTCTGGTTTCTATCACGTCGTATCAGAGCCCTTTAGAAGGGATGAAAACGAAATGCAGTGCCAAGAGACGTCTCTCTCCCGTCCCTCACGTGGGAGGAACCTTGGACAGCAGATTGTTTTGCTTCTGTCATGGTTTCTTTGTCTCCTCTCATCACAAACCCAGGCAGATATTGGAAAGGTCTCCTGGCCGGAGCAGAGCGCAGCTGGTGGAGCCCTCGCGGCCAACCTTTGCTTTGCAAAGCTGCTGTCCTCCAGAGAAACTGCTGGAGCTGACCATCTTTTCTTATCATCTGCACTGCTTTGCTGCTAATAAAGCTCAGCTTTTGGAGGGGCATGGTAGGCTCTGAGATGATGGGGGGCTTTTAGTTCCAAGTTCTCCTCTTGTGCCCCCTGAGCTACAGTGATCACCTTCCTGACTCTTTGGTTTCTCTCTCCAGTGACAAACCTCTAGAGCAGGGAGTGTCTGGGCATGACCAAGTCCTCACCTGGGCTGACCTGTACACTTTCCCTAATGCAATGCGCGAGGAGCAAATATTTCCTCTGATGTCTCATGCACTGCGGTGCTGGAGCAGGTTCTGGGTAAGGATGCCACCCTCAGTGAGGATTTCTACCTGCACTATTTCAGATGAACTCTCTTCCTACCAGCATGGAAACAAGCAGGTAAATTCCCTCCCCGCAGACTGAACAAGTGACTTGGTCTGCATGGAGCAGAAATGTGCTCTCAGCCCTGTCCAGCCCCAGTCAGGAGCAGCTAACCAGCAGGCCAGGCTGGTCTGGGTGCCACTGGGAAGGCTGGCTTATTACTAGTGGACCCAGGTGTCACCTGGGACAGCCCCTCCACCTCTCCATGCCTGGTTTCTCTAGACCCCAGGAGGACACAGGATTCAGAGCAGGGTGAATCCCCTCCAGCAGTCCCAGAGGGGGCATGTTGGGTACTCGGTGGACAGTTTCAAGGTGTGGTTGAGCCCAGAGAAGCCTGTCCTTGTGGCCTTCTGTCTCTGCAGGGCATCCAGGACCCTGGCCGGGGATGCAGGACCGGGGTGCTGCAGCACAGACTGCTCTGTCCCTTGGTGTCCAGGGGTGACACACATCCCTTGCGGTCCTCCACATCAGGGAGGGGACCACTGGCTCCAGGACAGCTGTGGACCTGTGCTGTGCATCTGGAGCTGTGGAGCTTCAAACTCTGCTCGGATGCTGCATGGGTGAAGATGGAGGGGGGCAGGGACTGTACCCCAAATGGTTCATTTGCCTACCAAGCTGTAGGACAGCCTCAACGACCTCCAGCCCTCCCTGCCTGCCAGCCATCCTGCCTGGAGGAGCACTGCTTGGGGGTGGGAGCAGAGCCCCGGCACCCTGCCCTGGCACTGTCAGGCACGCCAGGCTGGACATGGAGGATGTCCCAAATCCCTCAAAATCAGAGGAGGTGAAAAACTTGTGGGGATTGAAGCCAAAACTGGACAATTTAGCCACTGTTCCTGGAAATGCTTACTCGGAGCCTGGCCTCTGTGCCGGTGGACACAGCTTCGGCCCCCACCTGCGTTTCCCACCCCCAGCCGTGCAAACCCACACGCAGCGATGGGAGATGTGCGGACCAGGGCTTTGAGAGAGCACTGCTGACGCATCCCTGACAAAAAGGGGGGTTAACTTCAGAGCAAAGGCCACAGCGAAGCAAATAGGAGGGAAGTAATCGGGAACGAGAGACAAAAGCGCAAGCGGAGCGCTGTGGTCTGGCAGTGGGAATGCTGTGCTGGGAAAATCCTCTGATTTATTGCGAGAGGTCTGGCAGCTCGAGGAAAGAGGGGAACAGGGCTCTGAACAGAGTTTCTAAGAAGCGGCTGCTCCCCAAGTCTTTTCCCCAGGAGATTTTCTGCGTGATGGGGCAGAGGGGGTGTGGGGACACGTGGTGCAGGAGCCTTGGGGCTGCCCTGCTCCCTGAGCTGCAGCCTGAGCGGGGATCCAGCACCCCGCGGTGGGTGTCCTTCGGGAAAAGCCAGCTGCAAAAGCAAACCTGGCCATTTGTGGTGGGGAATTTCAGAGGCGGGCAGGCGGGACAGCCACCATGCAGTTCTTCAGCTTGCTGGGGCTGTGGCAGCCAGCGCGCCCTGACCGTGCCTGGCTGTCCCAACCTGGGGAGCATGGTGGGTGTGAATATCTGATCCTCTCCAAAATAGACTGGGGATTGTAGGCAGCTGAGTGTCCCGGCAGAGATAGGTGTCCTGGCCTGGTGGGTGTCCGTATTCAGGGTGGCTTGGCTAAAGCAGCTCTTGTGCAATAGGGAGTGACCCTGGAGACCCCTTTGGAGAAATGCGCAGTTCCCATTCCCGGGGAAGCCCCTGCCCTCTCCAGCTCTCAGAGCTCCTTGCAACCCTTCTTGGACTCACGGCTGCTGTGCAGGGAGGACCACAGCAGCCCCATCCTGAACCTGGGTCATCTCCTCCCCGCTCCATCATGTCACACAGCCCCGTTGAGGTTGAGGTGTGCTGTGACGAAGCCATGGCTTCACGGAGACTCCTCTGTGCCCCGCAGAGGTGCCTCTCTGCAGCAAAGGGAGGGTGGTTCGCTTCGGCTGTCCCACCAGGACAGCAGCAATGGGACAGTGGTGCCATGTGCCCCCGGCTGCGGGACAAGGCTGAGGGAGAAGTCTGGGCACAGCTGTCCTCCTCCCCAGGGCCCTGCAGCCCATGACTGGGACCAGCCCAGCAGCCTGGCCGCCTTCCCACATGGGCCTTGTGCTGGCTCCTGTCCTCCTGACTGCTTGGGCCCCTTCCAAAAAACATGCAGTGAAAATGTCACTACTGGGGTCCCCGGGGAAACGAGAGCATTGATTCAGGCTTGTAAGTGACAACCCCACTTAAAAACATATTAGCCTTCTGGCTTCTCCTGCTCCCACTCACCTGGGAGCAGCGGGGCTCTCAGTGCAGGATCCCAGCCCCAGCAGGGCTGGTTTTGCAGGTGTTTTGGCTCAGCACCCTCTGAAAATTGGGGAGGGCGTTCCCGTGCCTCCAGATGGACTCCCAAAATCAGTGGGAGTTTGCTGGAAGTGTGATCTCAGGAGCTCAGGCTCCAGCGTGCTTCACCCCATCCCAGGGGCGATGCTGGGGAGATGTCTCGGGTAGGAATGGGCTCTGCTCCTGCTGTGGGTCTGTTCCCCAGCGTGCAAGGGGACCTGCTGGGACCGCATGCCCTGGGGCTCCTGGGTCCATCCTCAGTCCCTCTACACGAGCTGGGGGAGCCAGCATTGCGGAGCAGAAGGGGCACAGAGCTGCCTGCTCAGGAGAGACAGGAACTTGCTGTGGATTTTCCCCTGCCTGCCTCCGTGTGCAGGTTGCTCCCAGCTCTCGCAACAGGCTCAGCACTTTGCAAACAGGATTTAGCCACAACTCAGAACGTATTACTGAAAAATCAAACAACAAACACATTCTTCTCCTGAATTCCTGGGCTCCTTCTGCTTCTGACCTCCCGGATGGACCCTGGCAGCCCACATGCTCAGGGAAGGGTTGGCTTGCTTTCCTGCAGCTTCTGTGTGTGCGAGGTCCCACCTCGGTATGTGCACAGCCTCCCGGGGTGGCCAAAGGTTGCTCTGCAGAGCTGCACGCTGGGTGACCCACGAGCCCGGCCATGCTGCCCGCAGGCAGGCAGGCAGCCCAGCACATGAACCGGCTGCCAGGAAACCACGGGCAGCAGCACCGGGCAGGTCTCGCTTCTCCATTTAAAGGCAGGGTGAGTCATGAACCACACTCATCTGC
Source organism: Gymnogyps californianus (assembly GCF_018139145.2). Lineage (NCBI taxonomy): Eukaryota > Metazoa > Chordata > Aves > Accipitriformes > Cathartidae > Gymnogyps > Gymnogyps californianus. Next base: position 12,021,280 of record NC_059489.1, on the reverse strand, counting down.
CCTTCGTTCCTAGGCAAGTTCTTTCTTGGCCGGCTTTGCAGGCTTGCTTAAAGGATTCAGCGGGCTTGGGGGATCTTGTGCTGGGTTGCTGAGCCCTGGTGCCTATTCCTGCTCCTCAGCTTGGGAATAGGGGTCTGCCAAGCTCTTTGCACTGCCTCTTGCTCCTCATGAGAGCCTTCATCCCGCAGAGGGGACACAGCCACAAACGGGAGGGTGCAGGGGACCCAATGGGCACAGCTAAGCCATGGATGCACAGAGCTGTGCCTTCTGCTCCACCATGGGCCATCGTGATGTTCAGGCTGAGCTCTGGCTTCAAATGTGCCCCAGACCCCAGTGCCTGTGGCCAGGCAGGAGCCCTGGGAACAGCTTTGCTCCACAGGGAGCGGGGAGGCAGTCAGCAACCATCCAGCCCAGGGCTCCAGCAGCCAAGGCAGAGCCCTTCTCTCCTGCTGCAGGTGATCCGGGTGGCAAGCCAGGGAGTGAATGAGCCTTGGAGAAACTGGCGTTTGCCTCGCAGGCAGCCCATTGTGGCAGGTTTTCACATGCTTTTCCACTCCAAAAAGCTGCCAGAGATTTCCATCCCGGGAAACCCTTTTATGAGCAGCAGCTGTACGTAAATAAGAAGGGGAATTGGTGGGTGGCAGGGAGTTCCCACGAGGATGGGGATCGCAGGCCCTGGAGAAGGGTCTGACATGGCATCAGGGCTCTGCCAGCACTGCTCCACCCATTGCACCTGCTGCTGCAGATTGCACACAACTGCACAGTTTTAGGGGAAGGGAGATTCCCCAAGCCCGGGGCAATCCCGAGCAGCTAGAAGGGATCTCAACAGTAAGAAAGGCAGAGAGGTGGGGAGAGAGGCAGCAGGGAGAGGCAGGACGGGCAGCAAACCACTCAGCAGGCGGCAGGACAGCAAGGAGTGTGGGGGCACCTCGTGCTGCCTGTTCTCTGCCCCAAAGCTGACTCCAGCCAGCTCCGCTGCTTGTGCTTTCCTGGACACTTTCACTGGGCAAACTCTATCCCTGTATCCTGGGAATATATCCCCTATAGCCCTTTCAGCAACCCTGTGGATTGAAAGCCAAAGGGATATACAGGCAGCCTCAGCTCAGGGCTCTCCGTATGTCCTGGTCTTGGTAAAGGTTGGAGGGGAAAACGCTGGCTGCATCTCAGCATCTGGCTCTTCCAGAGCTCAGCAGATCAGGGTCAGGCCCCTACCCTTCCCTTGGCTCTATCCTAGCCTTGACCAGCCGGTGCTGTGGGGTGCAGAGGGATCTCAGCTGCCTGCACCACCCCAGGAGCTGAAGTTCCCATGCAGGACCCTATAGAGATCCGTCAGGGGCTGCTCCCAGACTGCAGCTCATCAGGGAGGCTGAACTGAGCTGACACCGTCTCCAAGAGCTGCTGTGCTCCTTGGGATTCATTGCTCGCCTGAATGTTTAGTTTTTGCGTTGCCTCATCTTGGCCAGACTTTCATGGCCGGCTGGGGACTTGGGCTTGTTCTGAACTCTCGTGCCCTGCACATAGTTTGAATTTCCTTGTTGTGATTCAGGGGACATGCTGAACTCTGTGGAAGCTGGGGGTGGCACCTCCTTGTACTCCTTGCTTCCCTGAGCAGCACAGACACCTCCACGGGTGCCTGGAGGGCTTCCCCAGGGCCCCTCGCAGTGGGAGGGTGGCACAGTGGGCAGCTGGTCCCACAGAAGAGTACCTGCATAAAGTGACCCAGGGCCATATATAGCCCCACACTCCTTGCAGCCTTCAGACGCCACCCTAGAGAGACCATAGCAAGAATTCGGGGGGTTGCAGGCACATCCCTGCCTGCTGCCCACCTGGTGGCAGGGGGACAGCACCCCCTCCTCCAGGGTGGTGGCAGCAGCCCTGGGGGGGCTGAAGCACATCCATCCCCCATTGCTACCCTCACCTGCCCCTGGTGCAACCTGACCTGTTTGCCCTTCCCCAGCGCAGGCAGCAGTCGGGATACCACCTCACCCCTTGCTTTTCATGGGACGGGAGTCACAGACACCCCAAACCCCACTGTCCCCAGGCCAGCTCGGACCAGAGCAGCTCCTGCACAAAGTGGCTGCAATGGAAAGGATGTGCCTGAGGGAGACAGGAGATGGGACACTGGACATGAACCAAGCACTGGTTCTCCCTCCCAGCCTCCCCCAGCCCACCTGCATCCACATGGCCTCTGGCACACTGTCCAGGCTGGGTTTCTCCCCCAACTTTGCCTTTTCTGTCCATCTCAGGACCAGCACTCAGAGCTGGCTGGTCCCAGGACAACACTGTCCATTTTGCCTCTTTTGGCTCCCTAACATGGGAAACATCTTTGTTTTGGGCAGGATTTCAGGCGCTTGCATCTCACAGACACGTCCATCCTCCCAGTGGAGAGCTGCTGAGGAGGGAAGGAGCTGAGGAGACGTGGGGAGCCCCTGACCAGGGGCTTTGAGCGTGGCCCCTGGTTTATTTATGTGTGTAAGGATCAGAAATGCAGAGGCAGCTGCCAGCAAAGGCCCTGCATCCTCGCAGCTCTAGCCCCGTGGGACCCCAATCCCTGATCAAGTTGAGAAGAGTATGAAACACACCACAGAGCCCAGACAAGCTATACAAAGTCATCCAGCATCCCAAGATGATGGGCAGGGGGTTTGCCAGTCACCAGGGCAGTCGTCAAAGACTTGCTGCAGTTTCTCCCTCTGCCTGGGGGATGCTCAGCAGGGATGGGCACCCTTCCTGAGCATCCCTCTTTCCCTGCCGTCCTGTCCCCAGGGTTCAGGCTCGGGCACCTTCACCCCCTCCCTGGGAGCCTAGGGACTGCTCATTTCAGAGGCCCCAGGGCTTGGGGGCCACGGGGAGGAAGAGTAAGGGGGGCTGTGCACCAGCCAGCATCAGACATGCCACATATTGCTTCTGGGGCTTTCTCAGCTTTTCTGTCATCTTTCCTTTTCCGAGGCAGCAGCACAAAACAGTTGGCCCAAATGAAACTTGTCTTTTTTCCAGATACCTTTATGATGAGAAGGTGGCCCTTGGGGAGAAGTGGTGCTCTGCTAACCGGAGGGCAAGTGTGAATTTGGAGGCAAGAAAGGAGCAGCCTGCGAACCTCAGACCAGCGATGCTATTAAACCTAAGTCAGCCAAGTTTTTACCCCAGGAGCTGATGGTGTCCTTGATCCCAGCCACGGAGACCTGGGCTGGAAACAGGGAGCAAATGAGATGTGTGAAGTGCTTGGTGGCTGCCAGCTGTTTGGTGACACTGTCCCCAGCATCTGGCCTTTTGGAAGAGTCACTGCTCTCTGTGGCCTGCAGGCTCTCCAGGGTGACATCCCAGTGTCACGAGCCCACAGTCCAGCACAGGCATGGGCAAACCAAGGGACGATGGTCACTCCCCACTTCTACTCTGCCCCCAGCCAAGTCCTAGTCCAGTCTGGACCATCCTGGAAATCCCTGGTCTTACTGGTGGCACCGCAGGGCCAGTGAGCAGGGAAGGTCCTCCCAGACTGTTTGAGGACTGGAGCTGCTTGCTGCAGGATCTCAAGAGATGGGTGGGATGGAGGAGAGACAAATAGGAGAGTCCTGGCAGAGCCTGGGAGGGCCAGATACGTCTGCAGCTCTCCAGGTGGAGGGAGCAGCTCTGTCTGTGCGAGGGGAGACAGCCTGTCTGGAGAGGGACCATGCCCTGCCATCAGACCCACTTCCCTGAAGCCCTCGGAGCTGTGCATTTCCCAGCACAACTCATTGCAGCAGAGATCATTAGCAATATTGCCAGCTAATTAATCTGAGCGCTCAGTGTGAGCTCCCATAAAACTGCCTTAATAGACTTCCAGCTGTACACTTGCTCTGTGAAAAAGACTGGTCCACGTGTCTTTAAACAGGAGGAAAACCCCACACCACCTTCGCCCTGGAGGTCCTTCCCCCTTTAAATGCTCCAGTGGGGTCTTTAACAGCTGATGAAGGGATATTGTAGTGGGAGTTATTGGCTGTACCTGCCAATAACTGGAGAAATCACCTGCCAATATGTATTCAGGACCTCAAGATAAAGGGGACCGAGATAAAGGATGCCTAAACCCCAGGAGAGGGAAGAGACTCCCAGTACCTGTGGAGCCCAATTCTGTTTAGAGGGTTGGTCCCAGCCAACCCAAATCCCAGGGGAGTTCCCAAATCCCAGGGGCAGCCTGGCCACCTCGCTGCCAAGGTCCCTGGGTGCGGACCGCAAGGTCTGGGGACTTCAGAAGTGGAGGAAGAGAAGGAAGGGGTTGGGAGGGTAGGGGGGGCCTGCAGCCCTACATCAAACCAGCGTCCTGCTCTGCTCAATTTCCTCAGTTCCATCAAAGGAAGCTGGAGACACCCGTGCCCAGTGACCCCCTCAGCTGAGCTCCATCCATCAGGCTCAGAGCCCTGTTCACACCAGCTAAAAACATCCAAATTGTCTCATCTGGGACACATTCTTCCCTGATGGGCTCTGAGACCCCAGATCTGTGTGCAAAATCCATCCTCTGGCTCAGCCTGGGAAGCTGTGTTTCCCCTGGTCTCCATGGACCACAGTGCATCAGCCCACCTTCCCTCTCCATCTTCAGGGCAGGACAAAGTCCTCCAGGTCATGCCTCAGCCTGCAGCCTGGCAGCTTGAACTCAAGACCTGTCCTCAGAGGCTCTGCACAGTCTCACAGACCTATGGAGGGTTTTGGGGACTTCCAGTGACACACCAGTGCTTGCTGGGAGGGCACAAGCCTGAAGCAGCCCGTGCAAGAGGAGCTGCATGTCCCTGCAGACCAGCCAGTCTTCCTGAAGGTCACTTGGCAGCTCTGCAGAGAGCATGCGAGATGCTGGGGGATGCTGAGACCCAGGGCTGTATGATGGAGAAGACACCCATGGAAACCAGTGCTGGTTCCTCACCCCCAGGTGCCCACCATCCCTGGGTGTGCGCTCCGGCTGCCCATCTCCTTCTCGCTGTTCAAACCCTCTGCTATTTTTCCCAGAGCCTGGGGATGGCATCACCTCCTCATTTTTCTGGATGTGTGGTGAGGAGCTGGAGGCACATGGCTTTCCTGCATCCTCTGTACCAGACGTGCTGCTCCCTGCAGAGAGCAAGAGTGTGTGGACGAAGCTTGTTTGGGTGGAAAACAAAGAGACGCCACATTTAAATCAGAGCTCTTCACTCATTTTCATCTTCAAGTAAGGGTTGATCAGGGAAAAGGTACAAATGCAAATTTCAGGGGTAGTGCAGCTGGAACATGAGGATTCAAAACACAAGGACAAACGCCATGGGATATGGATGTCAATGAAAAAAGCAGACATCAGCCCAGAGGGAGCTTGCTTGGCAGGGGATCCGTGAGGGCAAGGACAGCAGAAAAGCTGATAGCTCCCAAGCAGGACTCTATCTCAGCTCCACAGGAAATATTCGCAGCACAGAGAAACACAGGACCTGCCAGGAGAGGAGCGGGAGGGCTGCACAAGCCCTCAAACACTGGAGCATCGAAGAGAAGAAGAGCACATCAGCAAGGCTGAACCTGGAGGGATAACACGAGTGAGCGGGATGTTGATGGGAAAGCAGAGGCTGCTCCGTGCAGGGGCACCACAGGCAGAATGAAGAGCATCTGCAGGGAGGAAGATGAAGAAGAGCTTCAGCTCGCTGCTCAGCAGGAAAGAACAAACAGAGGAGGATGCAGGGAATGCAAAGGAGTTTGGTGGTTTCTTTTTTTAGCTTTAATCTTCATAAAAATCCAGACATGACCAGATAGTTAATGAAAGGGGAGGTGAGAAAGCAGGCTAGAACAGGAGAAGTGGGATAAAGGAGCATGCAGATGCATGGGATGTGTTCAGGGTGAGGGGTCTGGGAGAGCTCATGGGGATGCCGGAGGGAACAGGAGGATGGGGCGGAGAGGAACAAGCCCGGCCAGAAAAAGGGGAGGGATTATCAACCCATCATCAGAGTGATATCGGACCAAATCGGGGTGAATTATTAAATGGTTTATAAACACTAATACGATCAATTCACACCAAATAAACCTCATGTCCTCTTTTCACAGGACTGATAGCCTGATGGAAAGGAAGAAGTGATGCTATGAGGTGTATCAACGCTTCGGGCTGCCCTGTGTCTCCAAAGGGGACCAGAGCCCCAACATCAGCCCTGCTCGGGGGAGATCTTGTTCAGACTGGGGGGATCGGTGTAAAGCATTCTCACCAGGAGACAAGCCGTGTCCTTCCCTTCCCCACACACTGCCCCACTTCTCAAACACCCTCCCTTTCCTGGGCACAAGTTTTCATCCACACAAGTGCTCCGTGGGCTCTTTGATGTTGGCCATGTTTTCCAGGCAGTTGGTTCCCTGAACTGAGCCAGGGCAGGGCTACCCAAACACTTGTGCCAGCACGGGGGGTGTGAAGGGCTGGGAATGAGCAGCTGGGGATGAGGCACCAGGCCGTGTCTCCAGGAAGCACGAACGGATTATGGCAGCTTAACACATTCATCAAAATCCAGTCCCCCCGGGAGACTGTCAGGCTGCAGGACTGGTTCAAGGGAAGTTGTTGGGGCTCTCTCCTGGATTTCTGGACTGTTTTTTCCCTCCTGATTAAGGTGGTGTGGCTCTAATACATCAGTAACATCAGTGGATTTGGGCTTTACAGGGTTACAAGCACTCAGGGTGTGAAACGTAGGTCTGGAGGAGACATCGGCTGCATGAATACAGTGTGGGGAGTTCAGCACAGCCAGAGCAGGTCCAGGCTGTGTGTGTGTCCAGGCTGGGGGGTGCAGTGGGGGTCACAGGCTAAAGAGGAGTCTGCAGTGCCCAAAAGCAAAACTGGGCAAATCTAGACCTGGGCAGGTCTAATCCTGAAATCTTCCTGTTGTTCACTCAGCACTGATTTCAGCAGGATTTGTTCATGTCTAGGAGTGAGGAAGGATCTGGTGCACTGCTACGGAGCAGTAGGAAAGGACTTGAGAAAGCTTCTGCACTGTTGCAGGGCTTCGTGGCAAAAAGCCTGGTCTCCCAGAGGGTAACAAACGCCTGAGCATCCCCTTCGCAGAGGTGATCCCAGCCTGTGAGCAGCTCCCATCTCATTGCATCAGCCTTCCCCTGAGGTCATATCCTGCATGGTGGGATGGAGTCAGACCTATGCTAGGCTCCAACTAAGGATGAAGCAATACCATGGAAATGGCATTGCCGGCTGATCGTGATGCCTGCTGCGTCAGCACTCAGAAGAAGTCCAGCTGCACGCAAAAATGTTCCCTCCTCAGCAACTGGGAGCGGCAACGGAGCCTCTCAGCTTGTGGAAATATCCTGCCCAGCACATCTGTGATTAGGCGATGTGATTCAAGCCAAAGGCCAGGGCTGATCTCGCTTCTGAGCCTGGTCCTTGCTGCAGCACTGAGGATCGGGAGGCTCTGCCCCGGCTGCAGGCTGGGATGGCCACTGCCTGGTGAAAGGAGCATGAGTGAGCAGCCTTGGACTTCCTCCGTGCTCCTTGGCCTCACTGATTTGAGCCTCCCCACAGGGACTTCATGTTTCTCAGGTCTGGTGCTCTTCAGGAGCCATGGTCACAGCTGAGACATCCAGACATCCCTCTGTATGGTCCCTGGGCTCTGACCGCACAAGGATCCTGTTTCTCCTCCTGCCCAGCAGTTCTGCCATCTGCCTGGTGTTCACCACCATGGTGCCACCTCTGCCTGGGTCTCCTCTGATGGGCTCAGTGGAGTCACGTGTGGGGTCTGGTGCCACCAGGCCTGGCAGGAGGGTTTTCAAAGCCCAAGAGCAAGAACTAAGCCAGGACTGAGTGCTTGGAAAAGGGCTTTGAGCTCCTCTTGGTTACCAGAGAGCTGAATCCAGCCCAAGAAATCTGAAGACCTCCAGCTTTGCAATTATCCTGCTGTGCATTTGAGCTCCTGTGGAGCTGAAATCAAACCTTTGATGGGGAAGAAAGGGAGGGCAAGACCTTTCCACCAGCTGTGGCAGATGAGGCAGCTTCAGCTGATATGAGTGCAGGAAGCTCATTATCTCTGACAAACTCTCGTGTGCTGGAAACCAGCTGAGTGCTGGAGCTGGGGGGATTTATTTATGGCAGGTCTCTGGAGCTGTGACTCTGCCTAGACGCACCTTGGGGATCAGGTCACCATCTCTGTCCCCAGGCTGGGCAGTATGAGAACAGCTTCAGACTGGTGCCACATCCCAGGACTTGCCTCACTCCAGAAAAAAAAACATCTAAGACGAAAAAGGAGGCACTTTCTTTTCACCTTGATGCCTCCAGTGCCCTCCTGATGATGCCACAAGGCTGGCTGTGCTTGTCAGAGCTTCCCTGGGAAACAACTGTTCATTTGATGCTTCTGGGTTTGAGATCATTTGCACCACAAAAGATGAACTCAGACGTTTTGGGGCTTATGGCACCCCTGGATGTCCCTGTCAGATGAAAATCCAGAGCCATGACAGAGCTATTGCTAAAACCCAGCCAGGAGAGAGGTCTTAGAGGTGTGTGTACAGCAAACACTGCATTGCTGTAATTGATAGATGAACTCTGACTGCCTGGGCTAGTGCCACATCCCCAGCCCCATAGCATGAACGCTCCCACCAAGGACCAAGTCTCCATCAGCTCCTGGAGAGGACACTAAACTGGAGGCAGGCCAGCTTTAGGGCAGCTTGCAGGAGTGCACTGAGGGCTGTTCAGAGATAGTGGCCTGTGTTAAACCACAGTGCCTGAACTGAGGGTCCAGTCACCTCCAGGAGCCTGCTCCATGCACACAAGGTTTCAGATGGCTTCTTGGAAGGGGTCATTTTCCTAAGGCTGAGGAAGTCCAACTGGAGCATGAAAATCTACTCTCGCATCCTTAGCAGAGCTCATAGCCAAAATATGAGTCTCAGCATCTGCTTCTGGCAAGGACTGATGTCTGGGCACATGTAGTGACCTGCCTCCAGGAAGGCTAACCATGAAGTCTACCCACACCATCGGGGTGTCCTTCCCCCCTGCAGCCCACAGCTCCAGCCAGGCAGACTTCCTCTCCTCATCCTTAGACCTCTTGTTTACAGGTCAATCCCAGGGACAGCTTGGGGGACTGGGCTCAATTCAGTGATTAGGCAGGTCCCAGGCCAAGTGAGGGGCTGCAGGGCCTGGCAAGGATGCTTAAGGTGGCCAAATTGGATGTGTCTGTGTGAGCTGGTCATGGCAGGTGCCCTGGATAGTCCATGGAGAGAAGTAGGAGCTTCCAGAAGTTCATTCAGCCTTAACGGATCAGATGTGTTATGCCCTAGGAGTGCTCATCCCTCTCACCAGCTACAATGGGAGCTTGGGATGGCTTGGGATGACCCATGGAGATGTCTCCATTCAAGACATCTACCATGAAGTTGGATAATGATCCTTAAATGTGCTCTTTGTAGACACAATCCAGATCCCAACTTGAACTGAAACAGGGTAAGGGCAGTTTGCTGCCCTGAAACCCTTGGGAAGGGGTAGTTGCACCTGCCTTGGGGCAGACCTGTGAGCCTTCGCTATTGTCTGGTGGGAATGCATTTTTTGAGCAGTTTAGGCTGTAAAAAAGGAGAAGCAAACTATTCCTGAGAAAAATAAATGTCTGCTGCTGCTTTGCTTTTGTGTCCAGATGTGTGGACCTGGGGAGCAGCTCTCAAAGCTGGAGAATAGGCAACATCTGAAGGCTGGAAGCAGACCCACCCCTCCTCCTCCAGCTATTGCATCCTCCCCATTGCACAGCAAATGAATGAGCCCATTTTAACACGGTCCAATGATTGCTGCTGCCACGGGGATGTCTGGACACTGAGTCATAGTTTGCTGCTTATTCCTGCTGCATCATCCTTATTTTTTTGATTCATGGACCACCCTGTGCATGAAAGAACAAACTGTCCTTTTTGATCTCTTTTACTTGCTATAAAGATTTGCTCAACAAATGAGGTCTTAAACTGGAAGCATCCCTGGATACCTGTGTTGAATTGATCTTCTCCAATCAGAAAGAGTGTTCCCTTTTTCTCTTATTCACCCAAATATCCAGACTGCTGTTCTCTTGCACTGAGAGCTGGCAGCAAATACTCACCATCTCCTTGCTTCACTGCCGCGCGCAGGGTGTCCTGTGCCCTGTGACCTCTGCTGTCTTGGGCAGGTGTTTCAGCACCCCGGACATCCACATCCCGCTGTCTCAGAGCTCGGGGCAGGAGCACACACACACAGGGGGAAAGGAAGGCAAAGGCAGATGGAGCTGGGTCACTCAACAGCACTGGGAGGAGATACCTTCACAGAGGAGACACCAGTACTGGAGCACCCCGGGAGCATTTTCACTCCCTATTTAACAGGGCCATCCCTCTTGCATTGACCCTTTGGTCTTGGAGACAGGCATCTGGGACAGCACTCTGATTTTCAGACCTACTGGTATCTGTCCCTGGAAGACACCTGGGTGTCAACAGTGGGGACAGGCTGAGACCCTTCATGGGGGATGTTTGGGGCCCTCAGGAGATCACACCGTTACAGGACAAGCTGTCTCCCACCCAAGCCCTACCAGGGCTTTCCACATCTGTGGTACAAAACCCCATGCCCTGCCAGTCCTGTTCCTCACACCTCCAAGCTCAAGGGAAGCTTGGACAGATGTGGTGGCCCAAGACTCTCTCCCCAAGGGAGAGGAGGAGGTGGTGGTGTGGCTCAGGGTCATGTCAGCCGAGCTGATCAGGGGCAGGTGTACCTTTAAAATCCTCCTAGATTTCTCCATGTAGGTTTTCAGCTGAGCCTCCTTGGCGTGAAGGTCCCTCCACCGGCAGGTTATGACTTTCATCCTCTCCCTGAAGGCCTGGCAGCACCAGAGTAAGTGTGACATGGCTGCCCGCACCCAGGGCCAGTCACCTGCCCGCTGCTGCCCTCCAAAAAACCACAAGCCCTCCCAACCATGTCCCAGTACCCTCCCATCTTTCTCACCTCTTCCTTCACCTCCAGAGCCTTTTGCATCTGTCGAGCTTGTTTCTTCTTCTCCTGGAGGCGAATAAATGGAGACAGAGAGTCCTCCTCTGTCAGTCTGAGTTTCCTGCCACAGAAGTTTTCCTCGAGGTTACACGCTGGGTCCAGTACCTTGGCAGGGTATTGGATTGCTCGGCCTGGTCACCCCACCCGGGACTGCGAGAGATTCTGTCCTGGGTGGGGTGATGGGACAGAGCAACCCAACACCATCTCAGATTCCATCCGGCAGCCTGGCATCCCCACTCCTCCCCAGTGGGGATCCCACTGACAGAGCAAGGGGGTGTTACAGGGAGGAACAGGGCTGAGGAAGGGAGGTACAAGACGAGACTGAAGTGTGGAGATAAGGGATGGGAGTTTGCCACGGTGGGGGAAAGAGGGATGGAGGAGACAGGAGAAGAGAATGGAGGCAGGTGCAGGAGCCCCCTCACCTGAGCAAGGGCAGGAGGTTCTGCCTGTACTGCATGCGGAAATAGGCTGACAGGTCCTCGTCGCCCATGGTGGCCAGGGCCCAGAGGGCCCAGAGATCCCAGGTCCTCCCAGCACTCCTCCTCTCCCAAGTCAGCCCAGGAGCTGCCCTGCAAGCCTGAGGGCTTGGCGGTGCGTGGGAGAGGCAGCCAGGCAGGGGATGAGCCCCTGGGTGCCTCTTGCCTCCGCTTTCCCAGGACCTTCCCTGCCCCAGTCGTGCCTGTGGCCACCGGCTGTTAGTGGCCAGTTGGCATGGAACGGTTGCTGGGGGCAGTTGGAAGATGCTTGGGCGGTTACTTGGCAACTGAAGCAGAAGGATGCCCTCACACCAGTGAGGGGGACTGACCACTGTGTCCAGGACTTGAGCACTAAAGGAAAGCTGAACAAATGCAGATTTCTTTCCCTTCCTCTCATTTTCTCTGGTTCTTCCTCTGCTAAAAATCAGCCCCTGTGCCCTGTGACCTCTGCTGTCTTGGGCAGGTATTTCAGCACCCCGGACATCCACATCCCGCTGTCTCAGAGCTCGGGGCAGGAGCTTGCTCCTTCTCTCCCAAAACACCAGATGGAAAGACAGGTAAACTGAGGCACATCCTCAGGGATGCCTGATCACTGCACTGCCCATGGTTCCCTCTCTGTGTGGGACTGAGCTCTACTATTTGCTAAAAATTAACTGATTCTGGGGTTTTTTTTAATTTTATTTTTTTCCTCAGAACAAGGCATTTGAACAAGATCCATTGCCCAAAATAAAGTGGTGGTATTCATGGGCCAGGTGGGGAAAACCTACAGATGATGGTGACCTTGGGGTCTGCTCCTTCCACAGGAGATTTCACCCTCTGATGTTTGCTTCTGTCAATCTCTGGCTTCCTCACTGGCTTCACATACAAGAGCATTTCTGTGAGCTACTGAAGCTGAAACACCCCTGGCTTGGTGGAAAAGGGCATGAGTCTCTGGGGGGAGAAGTCTTCATGTCTGTTAGGAAGGAGGAATCCTTCCTCCTAAATCAAGGAAATTGTTTTCAGGCAAACGTCACCCCTTGCTCACTATAAACCAGTGGGAGCTGGGGAAAGTCTGCCAGATCCATCGGGCACTTTAAGCAGCAAGAAGATGTATGGCCCAGGAAGGGACCATTTGTTATACACGAGATGCTTCATTTAGAGACAAATGACCCAAGGCAAAGCAGTGAATATGCCTGGCTTTTATTACTGAGCTTCAAAGTGGTCCCGTCAGTGACAGGTGACTTCCTCTCTGTCCGTCCCAAGGTCATCATGGGGCTGTTCCCATTCCAACAGGTCAGGCAGATTAAAACTGGTCTTCTGGAGCAGTTTCTGGACCTTGGCAGGGAGAAGTCTTGCCTGGGAGTGGGACAAGTCTTGCCTGGGAGCGGGGCTTGTGCCTGCCTGCAAGGTGAGGGGGCTCAACCCTTCCTCCAGCAGGCAGGGGTGCTCTCTGGCAAGTCCTGCCCACCCTTGCATCCCCTGGGCTGGAGGAGCTGCTGGTCCCCAGCAGAGCACAGAAACCCTCTTCTAAACGGGCTGAAGCACACCAGCATGGGAACAAGCAGCTGAAGCACCAGGGACGGCAGGGAGGTGTGGAATAAACCTTTCCAACGAAGCCTACACACCTATTTCATTAGTGGGCTCACCAGTCTATTTCCTTTTTGCAACCCAGCTAAGTGAGAACAGAGATAACTTATTGCAAAAAAGAAACTGGACAAGTTAGTGCCCTGGTAGTGGAGCCTGATGCACACAGAAACCACCGTAGCAGCCAGGGAAGCCAAAACCAACCTCTCCCACTGACACAGGCGGGAAAAGCCAGCAGCTCTGCTCGAAGCCATACAGTGAAGTGGGATTTCAGGAGGCACTGCAAAACTGATGGCGTAACCATAGCATTTGGGGATGGCTAACCGCTAAGCTTGTGTGATTCAGGTCTTGCAGAATGAAAAAACTAGACAAAAAGTCAAACATAAAATACTGCATCCTGACTACTTATGCACTTGCCTTTGGGGTTATCAGTTTTCAGGGGGTTGTTCTTTAACTGGAAACTTCTGTTTAATGGAGATTGAAGAGCCTCGCATAATCCCATGACTCCAGGAGGTCAGGCTTTAGAAGTCCCTGTATAAACACACAGGGACTTACAGTGAAACCTTCATGTAACAGGGAAATTTCCTGAAATGACACCACCATGCTGGTAAGGTTGGTGCTCCCAACTCACTCTTGTCTTCAGCTTGTCACCTGCACTTGGAGAAAGCAATAGGCAGTGACTGCCCTGCAGGAGCCCTAAGGGCAGGTCTGGGGCCAGGGCTAATGCTGGAAGCTGAAGCCACATGGCAAAAAGGTTCACCCTGACCCGAATGGCAGAAACAGAGGCAGGCAAGGATCTCCTGTGGCCGAACGGCTGTCTGGCGGCACAGCAGAGCTGCCCTGTGCTTTCCCATTAGTCCATGCTGTCTCTCAGGTGCCTGGAAATGACTAAGTGAATTTAAGGGTGTGCTAGTTTGCAAATAGGTGGAGAGTCTGCTGTTTGGAAACCACTTCCTAGCTCCTTCTCCTGCTACTTCTTGCATCAGCCCCCAAGCCTGAGCCTCCTCCTCCCCCAAGCCACAATGTGGGAGCTGCACCATGAGGTGCCCTTTGGATTGGGGTGCAGGTACAGATGTTGGGACAAATCCATGTCAGGGAACCCTGGGAGAGGGAAAACATCTGCTCCACAGAGCAGAGCCCAGCCTGCCCAAGAGGCACTGAGGTTCTCAGAGGAGATGGGCATCTCTGACAGCCTTGGCTTTCTGGGGGTTAACCCGAAATCCTGCTGTGCCGAATGACTCAGAGAGAAGGTAGCAGGGGAGCACAGTGGGGTGGGGGGAGAGACACGGAGCAGTGACTCAGGCTCCCCCACCCCTTCCCCCTTACCCGTCAGCACATTTATGCTGCGTCGCCATCAGCATCAACTGCATTCACATGGAAGGGGCAGGCTGGGATGGGAACAGGGCAGAGGAAGGGTATGCTGTGTGGAAGGGCCGGACCCTTGCGCACCGCCAGAAAGGCTGCCTGGAGTTATCCCAGGGCAAGGAAACAGAGCAGGACTGGGACTGCCTCTGGGACTGCACACTTGCTTAATAAGTGCTCCCTCTCCTGGGCCGTGGCCACACTGTCCCAGAGAAAATTCAAGTGCTTTGGCAAACTGGGAGGTATCGCAGGCGGGACAGGGACCCTCCCTCAGCTCCAGACAGTCCCGGTTCCACATGGGAATTGCTCCCCAACTCCAAAAAGCCCTAGGCACTCAATGAAGATACTGCGTTTGAATGTCCCCATGCTGTCAGTGTCCACCAAGATACAGCGTCATGCTCTCCCTGGATAGAAGCTCATCTTCTCCCTTAAGCCTGTCCCTTGGGGACCTAAGAACTGGGGAAAGATGCTGGGAAGAGATTTGGCCATTCAAAATCTTGCCAGTACAGAGCCCAATGTGATTTAGAGGAATTGGCTATCACCAAGGGTGTTTTGTACTGCGCTGGGAGTTTCTGAAGGCCAGAAGGGAAAGTCTGTGTCAGCTTTCCATCAGCCTTCAACTCCAGGGGCTTCAAAAGCAGAGGAGATTTAAAAGAAAAAAAATAAATAATGCAGTTTCCTTCAAAGAGTAAAAAGGTGGAGGATGTACCTAAAGGATGAACAGAAAAGGTTTCTCCTGGGTAGCTATGACTCAGAACTGGCATTTTCTATATTCTAATAAGGGATGTCAAGTCAGAGGTAATTTATTCATGGCAAGCGGATGCAGTTGCTATGGAGAGCATGATAGGAAGAAACTCTTTTTTAATGCATAGTGTATTGAGGAGGAAAGCATTTGTCGAAGATAAAACCTCTGTGTGAGGATAAAAGCAGCAAATGATTAAGAACATCATTAAAAAAAAAAAAAAGCTGTCTGCAAGCACTTTCACCTCAGCTGTGAAATGCAGGGTCTGATCTCATCCTGCTCGGCTTCCCTCCAGGTGGGCAGAGGACCGATCCCAGCTCAGGGATTCCCGTCCACAGAGAACCAGCCCAGGAGGGTCCAGCACTCCGGGAAGCAGGTCCACTGATGGGGTCTGTTGGTTTCAGAGCAGGCAAGAGCCAGGAGAGCATGTGGTTTTGGGTGATTCATGGGCTGGGTTCACCCGTCCTGTGGGGATGAGGGTGCTACAAGACAGAGGAGGGAGTTGGTGCAGATGCCCAGAGCACCATGGTGCTGCATGGCCGGTACCTGCGTGTCACTGGGTACTTAAAATTCAGCTCTCTTTGTGTTAGGCCAGCCAGCAGCCTTTTCACCTGCAGGGGAAAATACACACAAGGTGTATTTTCAGACCCACTTGGTCACCCATGTCTTCCCCTCTCCAGCCATCACAGCATTTCCTCTCCCTCCATCCTGAACCTTCCTCCTCCAAGCACTGCTTTGTCTTCCTCCTCCCCTCCCAACCACGAGGGCTGAGATCACCTTTCTTAGCTTAGGTTGTCCCTATGTCCCCAGGATAGTGGCTGTTTGGCAGTAGTCCCCCTTTTGATTCCTTGCTAATCTTAGATATATATGCTGAGCCCAAGTGTCCTCTCCACAGCAGACAGCAGCTCTGGGCAGAGCTGTGGCCGGGCAATGCAAGCACGAAGGGCTCCATCAGAGCCTGGATGTGCTGGAGACGACTGTTGGGTAATATGTCAAAGGGATCATCCTTGCAAACATGAAAGATCCCAGAGGAACACTGGCAGGGGGGACCCCTGAGTGATACCCTGGCCCAGCCATGCTGGGGACCACCACAGAAAGCCATGAGCACATACAAGCTTCATCAGTGCAAACATGGAGGAACTCAGAAAACAACGGCAGACTGGGGATCCCCAGTAATATACCCAGACAGACCCGGCCACCCTGTCCAGGCTTCTCCTGGGGTTGTCCCAGGAGAGGCTCAGCCCCATGTGCCACATGGGAAACCCATCAAGGTGAGTCCATGGGAGCTGCTCTCCAGAGCACCTTCCCAACACCCTAGCAGACATCACTGGTACCCTGGTAACAACAGGGCATCTCACACCACATCTTCTGGACTTAACAGTCCTGTCCTCAGCCAGCTCACTGTCTCACACTGAAGATGACCCCCCTTGAATAAAGTTTTGGGGACTCCTGGCCTCAGACAATGGCATCAGACCTGTTTGCTGCAGTGCACGTATTTTATGCTAGTCGTTACGGCATTGTGGTGATGATAGGGAGCAAATGTCACAAGGTTCTGTACAGATGGGGCATACAAAGATCTCCAATCCAAGCAGCTCTGCTGTCTGCCAAAACAGGGGAGGTGGAGGCAGGAGCAGAGGGAATCCATGAGATGGATAACATTGGTGATGGCTGGTCTGTGGGATGCCACACAAGAAAGGCTGAGAGTAACGCAAGTGATTTGAGCTTGGCTTTCTGCTGTGCTAAGCCAGTGGGCAATGCAGCTCCCCACGGCCAACACGTGGTGAAAAGGATGCACAGGAAGGGGCTTTCCCTAGGCACAAGAGTATTGGGAGATCCCCCAAACCCCCCTGAGCCCTCTACCATTTGATTGACCCTCCTTGGACTCAGCTGCAACTTCTACTGATCTGTAAGAATAAAACCCAGTGGTGACTTCTCCTTCATTCATAAGCCTGCAGGCAGCAGTAGCTTTGCTCAGAGCGTTCAGCATGGAAAGCGAGAATCCCACAGCTATCTACGGGGGAAGGTAAAACCCCAGGGATTTTATTATGGGCTGCACTTTCTATCCTTGCTGCAGAAGGGTAGCACCTCCTCAGGAACAACGGAACACTGTGAAGCCAAAGGGACAGGGGCAGCCCCCTCAGTGTTATACACGCCTAACAAGCAGGAAGGTGCCTGATGACATCACTTGCTCCCTGGAGCCTGTCTGTCATTTGTGTGACAAAATGTCATATAATGGGGAATTCTCAGTCAGACTGGGAAGTCAGCCAGTGCTTCCCCTTGGAAATGTCTGTCTCCAATTATTCATAATGATAATGAACTTTAATTGCTTGAAGTGCTGATCCTGGTGCCCAGCACCTGCCTCAGACTGCTCTCCCCAAAATTGTAGGGCTTTTTTAATTTCAGACAGCACAGTTCAGCCACTGGAGGACAAGGACACACATGGCTCCACAGCTCTGCTTGTGTGAAAGAGCAGGCCACTGTCGCTTCCCAGACAGACTCTGTCCCAGCTCCCAGCTCTGCAGCAAGTACTTGAAATTCAGATGTGCTGGGACCTTCCTGGTTGCTCGTCCAGTGGGTTTCTGTGCTCTGCTGGGGACCAGCAGCTCCTCCAGCCCAGGGGATGCAAGGGTGGGCAGGACTTGCCAGAGAGCACCCCTGCCTGCTGGAGGAAGGGCTGAGCCCCCTCACCTTGCAGGCAGGCACAAGCCCCGCTCCCAGGCAAGACTGTCCCACTCCCAGGCAAGACTTCTCCCTGCCAAGGTCCAGAAACTGCTCCAGAAGACCAGTTTTAATCTGCCTGACCTGTTGGAATGGGAACAGCCCCATGATGACCTTGGGACAGACAGAGAGGAAGTCACCTGTCACTGACGGGACCACTTTGAAGCTCAGTAATAAAAGCCAGGCATATTCACTGCTTTGCCTTGGGTCATTTGTCTCTAAATGAAGCATCTCGTGTATAACAAATGGTCCCTTCCTGGGCCATACATCTTCTTGCTGCTTAAAGTGCCCGATGGATCTGGCAGACTTTCCCCAGCTCCCACTGGTTTATAGTGAGCAAGGGGTGACGTTTGCCTGAAAACAATTTCCTTGATGCAAGTCAGGGTTGTAACAGACATGAAGATTTCTCCCCCCAGAGAGTCATGCCCTTTTCCACCAAGCCAGGGGTGTTTCAGCTTCAGTAGCTCACAGAAATGCTCTTGTATGTTAAGCCAGTGAGGAAGCCAGAGATTGACAGAAGCAAACATCAGAGGGTGAAATCTCCTGTGGAAGGAGCAGACCCCAAGGTCACCATCATCTGTAGGTTTTCCCCACCTGGCCCATGAATCCCACCACTTTATTTTGGGCAATGGACCTTGTTCAAATGCCTTGTTCTGAGGAAAAAAATAAAATTAAAAAAAAAAACAGAATCAGTTAATTTTTAGCAAATAGTAGAGCTCAGTCCCACACAGAGAGGGAACCATGGGCAGTGCAGTGATCAGGCATCCCTGAGGATGTGCCTCAGTTTACCTGTCTTTCCATCTGGTGTTTTGGGAGAGAAGGAGCAAGCTCCTGCCCCGAGCTCTGAGACAGCGGGATGTGGATGTCCGGGGTGCTGAAATACCTGCCCAAGACAGCAGAGGTCACAGGGCACAGGGGCTGATTTTTAGCAGAGGAAGAACCAGAGAAAATGAGAGGAAGGGAAAGAAATCTGCATTTGTTCAGCTTTCCTTTAGTGCTCAAGTCCTGGACACAGTGGTCAGTCCCCCTCACTGGCGTGAGGGCATCCTTCTGCTTCAGTTGCCAAGTAACCACCCAAGCATCTTCCAACTCCCCCCAGCAACCATTCCATGCCAACTGGCCACTAACAGCCGGTGGCCACAGGCACGACTGGGGCAGGGAAGGTCCTGGGAAAGCGGAGGCAAGAGGCACCCAGGGGCTCATCCCCTGCCTGGCTGCCTCTCCCACGCACCGCCAAGCCCTCAGGCTTGCAGGGCAGCTCCTGGGCTGACTTGGGAGAGGAGGAGTGCTGGGAGGACCTGGGATCTCTGGGCCCTGGCCACCATGGGCGACGAGGACCTGTCAGCCTATTTCCGCATGCAGTACAGGCAGAACCTCCTGCCCTTGCTCAGGTGAGGGGCCTCCTGCACCTGCCTCCATCCTCTTCTCCTGTCTCCTCCATCCCTTTTTCCCCCACCGTGGCAAACTCCCATCCCTTATCTCCACACTTCAGTCTCGTCTTGTACCTCCCTTCCTCAGCCCTGTTCCTCCCTGTAACACCCCCTTGCTCTGTCAGTGGGATCCCCACTGGGGAGGAGTGGGGATGCCAGGCTGCCGGATGGAATCTGAGATGGTGTTGGGTTGCTCTGTCCCATCACCCCACCCAGGACAGAATCTCTCGCAGTCCCGGGTGGGGTGACCAGGCCGAGCAATCCAATACCCTGCCAAGGTACTGGACCCAGCGTGTAACCTCGAGGAAAACTTCTGTGGCAGGAAACTCAGACTGACAGAGGAGGACTCTCTGTCTCCATTTATTCGCCTCCAGGAGAAGAAGAAACAAGCTCGACAGATGCAAAAGGCTCTGGAGGTGAAGGAAGAGGTGAGAAAGATGGGAGGGTACTGGGACATGGTTGGGAGGGCTTGTGGTTTTTTGGAGGGCAGCAGCGGGCAGGTGACTGGCCCTGGGTGCGGGCAGCCATGTCACACTTGCTCTGGTGCTGCCAGGCCTTCAGGGAGAGGATGAAAGTCATAACCTGCCGGTGGAGGGACCTTCACGCCAAGGAGGCTCAGCTGAAAACCTACATGGAGAAATCTAGGAGGATTTTAAAGGTACACCTGCCCCTGATCAGCTCGGCTGACATGACCCTGAGCCACACCACCACCTCCTCCTCTCCCTTGGGGAGAGAGTCTTGGGCCACCACATCTGTCCAAGCTTCCCTTGAGCTTGGAGGTGTGAGGAACAGGACTGGCAGGGCATGGGGTTTTGTACCACAGATGTGGAAAGCCCTGGTAGGGCTTGGGTGGGAGACAGCTTGTCCTGTAACGGTGTGATCTCCTGAGGGCCCCGAACATCCCCCATGAAGGGTCTCAGCCTGTCCCTACTGTTGACACCCAGGTGTCTTCCAGGGACAGATACCAGTAGGTCTGAAAATCAGAGTGCTGTCCCAGATGCCTGTCTCCAAGACCAAAGGGTCAATGCAAGAGGGATGGCCCTGTTAAATAGGGAGTGAAAATGCTCCCGGGGTGCTCCAGTACTGGTGTCTCCTCTGTGAAGGTATCTCCTCCCAGTGCTGTTGAGTGACCCAGCTCCATCTGCCTTTGCCTTCCTTTCCCCTGTGTGTGTGTGCGCGTGCGTGTGTGTGTGTGTTGGTGGGGGAAACATCACCAGGAAAATGATAAGATGCGAATCCAAGCCCTGAAGAAAGCCAGCAAAGAGAGAGAGAGGAAGATGCAAAAGGAACGTGAGCTTTTGAGAGTTAAGAGGGAACTGGAAGACCTGAGAAATAAGCACCAGAAACTTTGCAACAAAGTGCAGAAGTACTCCATCTTCAACAAATACCTGGAGGATGTGGTGAAGATCTCACAGGTGAGTTTGGACGTGAGAGAGACAGATCATGGCCTCGAGGAGGGCCTTACGTGGATGTTAAACCTAGAGGAGATAAAGCATGTCCAGGGAAATCATAACACTTGGTCAAACCCAGAGACCTCAGATGGGATGGGAAGAGGTTCCCTGCAACCAAGGTGAGCCAAGGGGACCAGAGTTAGGGGAGGAGAACCAGAAAAGGAGGTGAAGGCTTGACAAAATCAAAGAGAAACTGTTAGAGGGGGGAAAAGCATAGGGCTGAGGGGAATGGGGACCCTTTTGTGTCGCTGTTTCATGTCACATTGATGCTTTGGGAGAAGTGAAAAGCTGCCCAGGAATGGGAACCCAAGCAGTTGTCAGAAAAGCTGTGCCCTCTCTCAAGGATGCCCGGGCATCACTCCATGCATGGCTCATACTCCTGCAGTCCCAGCTGCCCCCCTTCCGTGTCTAGGTGACTCGGCGCTGGCAGTTGCAGTTGTGCTTTGCGTTTTATCAGAGCACTGCTCACCTGCGGAAGAGGTGCAATATCTCCCCTTGCTTATGGCAGTGACAGCTCTGGGACTGGCACAGTGGGGTGTCATCATACAGGGAATGTGGTGATGCTCACAAACCAACTGGGGCAATAGTCTCATCAAGAAGGGAAGATCTTTCAGCTGGGGGAGGTGGTGTCCCTGGTCAGGGCAGGGTGCCAAATGGCACAAGGCTTGCAATCGTAATGAGGGGAGGGCAGGGGGATTGCTAACACCAGGAGCCCTGTGTTGCAGTTTGAGGAGATCCAGGAAGTCATTTGGCGCTACAAGACGCTGGTGAGGATGCACAAGGACCTGCTGCAGTCACAACAGGGGAACAAGGAAATGTCTGAGCAAGCCAAGGTGCTCCTGGACCAGTACATGGCAGAGAAAGAAGCTGAGATCCTGCAGTACAAAAATGAGCTGGTGCAGCTCCAACTACGTTTTGAGCAGGCTCAAAGTGACGTCCTCCCCTGGGTGAGGAAATGTGGGGCGTGCAGGGGAAGATCTCCAAGTCCTGGCTGCATCACGACCAGCTGATGGCTCATCCCTAAGCCATGGGGCCATGGCAAGGCCCAGGAGCAGCCTTTGTGATTGGAGGAGATGCCTAATTTCGTCCCTCCAAGGGGTTGTAGAATGAAGAATGACAGACCAGGTCTGGAGCAGGTTACATCGGGGGTTAAAACAAGGCCCTCACAAAGCCATTGTGATCTTTCACTTCTTGGTTGAACTCATAGTCAGAAGAGATCAGCTAACCAGGCTTTGGGGAGGTCTGCCTTGGCACAAAACCCAAGCATACTCCACCATGTGCCCATTGGGTTTGTCTAGCCTGGTCATACTCATTTCCATTCACCATTCCTTGCAGCATCATATCTGTAATGGAGCTACAGTGTGGCATGTCTCATGGTCTCCACTGTTCATGGCTCAGGCCTCAGAGTGAAGTTGGATTTGCTGATTTTTATTAGTTGTTTTCATCCTTTGCACAGCATCTGCCCACCAGGGCTCACCCCTTGTCCTCCCTCCTTACCAGTCCAAAAGTGACCAGACTGGTGGTAAACTGGGCTGTAATGAGGCACATCGATCTGTAGCCAATGCTCAGTATGCAGAAATGCCCTTAGCTCCTCTGGCCTCTGCTCCCTTTGAATCACTCTGAGGGGACCTTGCCAAATTCCCTTATTGGATACTCCAGGCTCCAGGAGTTGGGTCCCATCAGGCCAAGCTGGAAAGCGCTTGGTCTGGGAGGGTGGCAGTGGGATGTGCTGCTCCCAGGGTATCAGCTAGCCCTGCTGTGGGGAGTGGAAATGGGGCCTGCAGGGAGGACTCGCCAGAGTGAGGACTGCAGGAGCTGGCAGAGAGATGGGGAGGTTCCTGGGGCAAGGAGCAGCTGTGGTGGTTCCTGGATCTGCTTCCACCACACCAAGCTGAACCACCTCCAGCACAGCCCTGGGCAAGGACAGGTTCTTCCTAGCAAAACAGATGAGTGTGGAAGTTAGGGTCTCCAAGCCAGGGTCTCCAGTGATGAAGCAGCATCTTTGCTGGGGCACGTCCCCATGCTGCACATCTCCTCTCCTCTCAGGAGACTTGCTGGGCCGACATCCAGAACACAACTGCCAAGAAAGCCCTGAAGCTGGGGACCATCAAGATGGCCATCTTCAACCTCTTCCAGTGTGCGAGCATGCGGCTGAAAGCAAATCTGAACGTGCCAGCAGATGACAGCCACAGACAGCTGAACATGGTAGAGCCAAGCCAGACCCCTTCTCCCTGCCCAGAAGGAGGAGCAGCAATGACTCTCAGCTGCCCAAAGGGAGGGGAGAGCCCGGGGAAATCAATGTGCCCAACAGATGCCTTCCTTTTCACCTGGACTGTCTTTTGGACATGGAGAATGGGCAGAGGACACCAGGCAAACCTGTCTCATCCGAGGAGGCAGAGCAGGGTGTGGGTCCCTGTGGGGGCAGAAGGAGTGGGAGCCAGGCCGGCTGGGGCAGGGGATACAGGGGATGCAGATCAACCCATGGCCAAGGTTTGGTTTCATTCACCCTTGCCCTGAACACCCACAAAAGCCCATTCTGGTGGTGCAGATCCAGCAAATGCCTTATCCTCCTGCTCAGTTTGGTTGGCGAAATTTGCACTCCAAAAGGGCCAACAAGCTCCCCTCTGCCTCCTGTTCCCATCCCTGCTCTGAGCTCTGCCATCTCTTTTCCCCACCCTAGATTCAGCAGTTTATCCAAGACCTCACAGACATCTCCATGAAGGTGAAACGGAAGGACATGCAGAACCGCCACTGAGCAGCTATACCTACGGAGCTATAAGGGACACGCCAACATGACCTGCTCTGCCAGCAAAGGCTCAGCAGGGTGGGAAGGGAAAGAGGCATACAGAGGCCCCTACAGATATTGTAGACTGCACTGTAGGTTGCACCAGTGAAGATTCATACCTTTCTGGCTCTTCTGTCCTGCACAGTTGCTGACACCTTTTATACTATTAAAAATAACCAAATATTTTAAGGTGTCTCTTCATTTCCTGGGAGGATTGGAAACAACAGAGCAGCTCCATCCCACAGCTTCACCCCAGATGCCATTGGGGTGCCTTCTCTGGCAGATGGGATTCTGGTTGCAGGAAAGAGTGTTCCAGCAAAGCATGCAAGACAGGGAGAGCAGGCTGGGACAGGAATATATTCTCAAATAGGGATTAGTACTAGTGTTCACATTTGGATGTCCAACTCAGCCTAAGCTCTGAGATATTTGAGAGGGATGTCACAACAGCGTGGGGGGACTGTGCTTCGGGAGAGCTTCAGAGATTTTCCACCACCACACTCAGCACATCCATGGATGTGCATTTCTCTGCGCAGCTATGTGCTACATACTGAAACTCACTTTCCCCCTCCAGCCATTAGGGAAAGTGTGCAGAATAGATTATAGGTGAAGGATGAACCAGCCAAAGCTATTGCACCGAGCATTTAGCTGTTCATCATGAGTGCTAACATGATGAATACAAAACAAGAGGACTAAAAACGGCTCTGAAGACACACTGTGGAGTTCGGGCCAGGCTCAGAGTCTTTTGGGGAGGACCTTTCAATGGACCAAGGACCCAATGACATAAGCTTATGGATTTTGAGGCAAGAGACCATTGATCACATGCTCTTGCTCCCTTCTCTCCAATAGTTACTCCTGTCCTGAGCCAGTGGATTCAGCTAATGCATCCTCCAGAAAAGTCTGAGTCCAGTTGGTCCATGTTTATAATGCCTGAGGGTTGCTCAGGCACCTGACCCCTTCCTTCAAGAGTGAGGAAGGCACAGATTAACCCCCCCCCCCCCCCCTTCCCCACATCTGTGCTTTCATGAGCGACAAGGGACAGATGCACCCCAGAGCTGGTGCTGGCTGCTTGTTTGGAAAGCAGAGGAAGGATGAGCTCGGGGTGGGAACGCTTGGTGCAGAGTGTGAACAGAGGATGCTCCCTCTGTGTCTTTGCTGTTGCTATCTCTGCAAGCTTGCATTCACAGGAATAAACTCAATTAGAAACACAGTACCTTAGGTCAGGTCTCAGCCAGAACTCATCCAGGAAACCCAATTTCCCTCAAGCCTCTGAGCTCAGATGCATGTTGGGCCATTGAAGCTTAGTGAGTTACCATCCATCAGCAGAAAATGACCCTGTGCAGTGCCCTCAGCGTGATGCCAGTGCAGAAGAACACACAATAGTGAAAGTCTCCATTGCAGAGGCAAGGGCAGTAATTGCTTCTCAGCTGCTATATGTGGAAGAAGAGCTCATTTCTTTCTGAAACCCTGACATGTAAGTGCAGTGTGGGCCACAATGTGCCCTGTGTTCTACTGAATAGATCCCCAGAGCAGTGGGAGGTGAGTGGCAGTTTGCATTTCAGCTGGCAAGGAAAAGTAAAAGCTGTTGCAACTTTATGCGGCCACCATGTGCCTACACTTTAATGATTATATTATGTTCATTCTGTAAAGCAGGGATAATAACTGTCAGGGAGGGGCAAGAGTGGGCTGCTCCTCAAGGGAAGGAGCTAAGGTGACAGCAGAGCAGGCAGGAGGATATCCTCACCGACAGGACACAGCCCCGTGGTACATGAGCAAGAGCTGAGACGTTCGTGGCTGTGTCCAGTGATTCCCATGCTAGTCTGCAGTGATGAGGCAGGTCCAAGGTGAAGCCAGAAAGTCAAGTCAGCAAGGCAAGGTGAGAATCAGCCAGGTACAAGGCTGCACACAAGCCTACCTGCAAGGCAAAGACCAAGGGCAAGGATCTAAGCATAAATGCAGCTCCCGAGCAAAGCAGGGGAAGCTCCAGTGAAGGCTCCACACAGCTCCTCACGCTTTACCTGTTTTTCCAGCAGGCTGATCCCAGGTTACACGGCTGTCCCACACCAGGACTGGCCTTGACCACAGGCAATCAGACCCCCAGCAAGTGGGGAAGGGGTTGCAGAGCCCATGGGTGCACTGAGAGCCCTGGCGTTAACATTTCCTTGTAGTGGGCTGGGAGCCCCACGGTGCTGACATACGCCAAAAGCCATATTACTTCTGGTGGCAGGAGCCTGGATTCATGTCCTGTTGAAGTCATGATGAAACCAATACTGTGGGCTCTGCTCTCCTTGGTGTGTACATACACAGTCTGCTCCAAGGACCGCAGGGTGCAAGGAAGAAAGAGATGCCCAGTCTGGCAGCAGAAGCAGCGTAGAAGAGCCTCGGGTCACCCAGGGGGTGAATGACAGAGTTGGGAAGAGGTTGGTTTCTTACCCATTGGCCATCCAGAAGGAGGGGTATTTAGTTGCCACATCAACAGAGTGGACCATGGCTTAGGGACAGGAGCTGAGGGTTGTGGGGGGATGCTCAGGGGGATAAGAGGGATGAAGAAGAGATGGAGTAAGGGTAAATGGGAGGCTTTCCCTTGCCTTTGGTAAAGACCCTACATGGGAGCTGTGGGTCTGCAGTGATTCCTTGCATGGGAAGAACTTCCCACAAATCCCAAAAGGCATATCCTTTCTACTGCCATGCCTGGGCCTCCTTCCCCAGCAAGCAGACACCTTCAGCCCGGCTGCACTCTCCACCATGGCTGGGACTGCAGAGGTGGCCTTCAGAAGCAGGTGGTGCAGAGCACTTCAGGCCAGCGAAAATCGATTTCTCAATGGGAAGCAAATATACTTCTTTTGTTTGGATGGGGTGATCCAGTGCTCAGCCCCAGGACTGGGCCTCATGAGGACCATGTCACCTCCTCGGAGGCAGCAGCTTTCTGTGCCAGGGCTGGATCTGAGAGCCTTCGCCCCACAGTCAGCAGAATCCTTGGATGTTGGCCTTCCTTGCTCTTCTGTGAGACCAAATACACAGCAGCAGAAACGAGAGAAAAAAACAAGCAGGAGAGAGTGAACCCTGCTGAGGCCCTCAGGGGTCCAAGAGGTTGGTAAATGTCTTGTAGAACCACTGGTGACGATACCAAGAGCTGCTGCCTGCACTGGAAAAGTCAACTCATGACTCATCCGAGCAGAGACGATGTTCCGCATTTGTGCCCTTGCATCTCGTCTCGGCAGTGACATATCCAAAGGGACCAGGAGCATTTACACCCATCCTGAGAGGTGACTCAGCTGTCCCCTCTCCTTCCACCCACGGCCACCCCCTCACCCACTTTGATGCATCTCACTGGTGGCAGCCGGTGGGAGCTATTGGGAACTAATGGGAGAGCAGCAGCTCTGCCCAGCCACTGAGGAAGATGGGGGCTGCAGCTCTGAGCCTGCCATTCTGCAAGTGATGGTCTGAGGGCATGGCTGTCTCCAGGCTGGGCTTATGGAGAGGACAGACTGATGGGCCAGGTTTCCTGAAGTCCTTTGGACACTGAGTGCTAGCCAGTTACGGAGACTTGTCTCTTATCTGGATGCCTGAGCTGAGCTCTTCTGAGGAACCTTCAGCACGGGACAGAAAGATGAGACACATTGGTCCAACCAGGCACTTTCTGATCTGTTCCAATGTATTTTCTTCCTTTCACTCAGCAGACTGGGCCTGGCAGTGTCCATCTGTCAGCCAGTACATCATATTCAGCATGTCCCTTACAGCTCTACTCAAAGGCCAAGCTGAAGACTTGTGCTCCTGACTGGTCCTGATGTCCTGTCTGCTCCTGCTCAGCCCCAGCAGCCCTCCCATCCTGAACATGAAGCTGCAGCACGTGTGGATGCTGCTCTGCAGCATCATTTGCTGGAACTGCTTGGTTCTGTGGCCCCATCCATGCCCCCACACAGTGAAATGCCTGGTTTTAGAAAGTCAGAGACCAGCAATTGAAACTTGAGGGTAGATTTTGGCTTTTCTTATGTGCCATTCGTGCCGCACCAGCAGAGCAAAGACAGCAGATCTCCCCCCTGCGAAGTCCTTACCCAGGCATGAGTAAGCCATACTCAAGTCCCAGATTGCCGGGAGGCATTGCAACTAACTCTTCTTCCTCCATAGAGCTGGACAGATGGCATTGCTCCTCAGATGCAGCACTGTGACCTTCTGACTAGCTGAGCAAGCTCTTGAAAAGAGATAATGACAGGCTGTCCACCACAGGGATTGCAGACGAGCTAGGGGAGGGAGAAACCAGGAGCCCAGGGATCTCTATCTGTGGGCACATCAGGAGAAGAGAGTTATCCCCAGAGACCTGCCAGATGTCTTTGTCATGAGCAGGGTGGTGGGACAAGCTGTGTCCAACACCAGCCTGGATTAGACCCAGCCAAGCTGCTGGAAGAACAGAGGGGGGTGACACAGAAAAGATGCTGTCTCTGGCCTTCTCCCAGGCAGGAAGACATGACAAGAAGGTATTTCCCTGACTGCTCCAGAGGAGATCTGATTCCTGTCTGAGCGATGTCTAGTGGTCTTCATGCCAGCAACACACTCAGAGAGCTATGACCACAACAGCACTTTTTGACTTTCCAGCCCAAATGATTCAGTGTCCTTGTACAGGTGAGTCTACTGGAGAGGCTCTGGCCAGCTTATGGAGTACAGGTTGTGCCCTGGATGGCTACAAGATGTCTAAATAACCCAAGTTCCTCACCTTTCCTCACATGACTAGGAGCCCCTAAAGATGCCTCTTCAAGAAGCCTTGGCAAGAGATGGTGCCGATGGGGTAAAGGGGACAAGGAGGTACCCCAAGTGTGCACTGACACTGTCATGACTGGGGTGAAGGGATCCTTGAAGGGATCCTTCCAGGCTTGCCTGGAAGGGGAACCAGGGCTTATAAGGGTATGGGGGACAGACACTGGCTGCTCCAGCCTATGAAACTCATTTCATCCTTCCTCTTCCCTTTCCCCAGGGAGCACCTAGGAACGGAAGGAAACCCTCTCATCTAAGCCAAGGCAAAGCCAGCCAAGGCATCCCCAGCCTAGCAGAAAGACAAGCTCTGCTTTCATCACTTGTGAGATGCCAGAAGATGCCAAACTGGAGCTGTGCTGGTCCTGGAGTCCTGCTCCAGAGAGGGGACTATCAGGGTTGCCAGGGTTTCCTGGACCATCCACCATGCTCCCCTTCTCCTGCCTTCTGGAGCCATCCTGCTGGCTCAGGGACCTCAGTACCAGCAGACGAGATGGTAGGACCGACTGCCCGAGCACAGTGTGCTGAGCATCGCAAAGATGCAGTTCCCACCAGCTCTATTTGCTTTCTTGGGCAAAGCAAAACCAATGTGACTCATGATGCCGTGGGATATGGAAGCAAAGACTAAAATTACCTAATCAGGTATCAGGATTTCAGTTCTGTGATGCTGTGTATAATAAACAAGTTTTTTGTGTTAATAGGCTGCCTTCTCCTTGGGGAATTGCAGGGTTTGGATTTGTTTGCATTGTGTTTTTTGGGTTTGGGTGGGGTTTTTTTGTAAGATTTCTTTCTCTTGGCACAGAGAAGAGATGATTAAAGTATTGGCTAAATCTGCAGTCTGTTTTGCCTCTTGTTGATGGAAAATCCCCAGCACATTGAGATGTTGTTATTGGTTTAATCTGGACTCTGTCAAAATTTCCTCTGGAGCAGCCTGCTATTCCATCAGTGTGGGCATGAGCTAGCAATGCCGGTACTCACTGTTGCGTTCTCTGCTCTGCGGGGCAGCTCTGCCCCAGCACTGATGGTGGGATTCCCACTGGAGGGGCTTGTGCCCCAGAGCAGACAGATGCAGAGAGGCCACTGTGCAGTCCAAGTGACAGGGACATGCTCTGACACAACGCACGGCTGTATGGAAAGGCGCTGTCAGCTCCAGATCCCTTGGGATGCTTTCACCTAAAGACCTGCTACCTCCCCTCTTAGGCACTCTGCAAGGAGGCACGGGGACAACCCTCTGCTAGCACTGACCACTGGCTTCAGCAGTGACTTCGGAAGACATTGCTGGCTTGTGAACCCCATGATTAGCACTTATCTGGGACTTGGCATGCCAAGCACCATTGGGTGCCAGATGGCAAAGACATGGAAATCATTAAACCCGAATTAGAGCATTGTTTTTGCACATGCAGTTTCCAGCCACCTGATCCAAGAGAGGATGCGGGTGCCAGAGCTTCCTGGTCCCCTCTCAGCAGTCACTGGCATAAAAGCACGTCGCATCTGTGAGTGACTGCAAGCTTCCCTAGTCCTACACAACTGATGAGACCCAGTGAAGCACAGACTCTGTCCTGCCTCTCTGCTCCTACTCAGCCCATCTCCTACCTCCTTGTCTTCTCCAGCATGTCCACCATGAGGTGCTTCTCATATGTTCTTTAATCACCTGTCGCAAGGACAGGAAACACCAAAAACCATGAGACCCTACAGTCTGCAGGCCTACCAGTCCTGCTCCTCCTCCTGAGAGCACCTGGGGGGTGGGATACAGGAGGGGGAGAGTCGGGGGCCAAGAGAAGGGATGATGCAGCCAGACCCCCTTCAGTGCTCCATTAAGCAAAGTGCCACATGTAGAACACATTTGATGTTCTGCAACCTCTCTATAAATGGCACCATTGAGGCTTGGTGAGGACAGAAAGCTGTTATCAGTGAACAAATATATCAAAAGAGTTCAGGGCTCTGAGCACTGAAGGATATTAACACAGGGAGGCAGTTTCTTGCCTTTCCAAAGATTTTTCAGCCTGGCCCAAAAGTGAAATGTTAGGTCAAGAGCCAGAAATGGAAAGGCTGGGTATCTTGCTGCAGCAGCAGGAGATGCTCTGTACTCCTGCAATACCAGGGAGCTCCAAAGTCCAGCCTGACTTTTTAGGATCTCCACTTCAACCACCCTGCTGTGACACAGCCTGAGACATCTCTCTGCAAAGGTCCCAGGCGGGGAAAATATCTACAAACCAAGCTTCCAACAGACATTTATTTGTTTGGGTTGAAATCAATGCACATGAAACAGTGTCGCTCCCGTGTGCTGCGCACCTTTGCCATCAGTTAAAATACAGGCCAAATAGTATCGTATGACCAGGACAGCAGCCTGTCTCCTTCTCCATGACCAGCCACACAAACACAGCCAGTAAACACAGAACAAAACAGGCCAGGACCTTGCCCATCTCCCCCCGGCCATCCTCCCTGCCTGCCCAAGCACTGCTCAGCAGCTGAAGTCTGGGTCTTGGGGCCTTGTGGGGTCGAGGTAGGGATGAATTAGGGGAGCAAGTTTTGAATCAAGGGCTCTTCCTTGCCTTTGGCTCCCTTTCAGTCCAAACAAACTGGCTTAGTTACTCACCCTTCTCAATAAGACCTTGGGGAAGGCAAGGACAGTGAGGAGGGCCTTTTAGGTCTTGAGCCTTTGGTCTGTGTGGATCAAAGCAAACACCCGTATTGCACCACGTGCGCGACTGCAGAGTGACCAAGCGAAGCAGCCACTGGACAGTTTCTGGAAGAGCAGAGAGTGAGTGGCCCAATCTGTCCCATCAACTCCAGGATGGATACTACTGATGATGGCCTGTCACCCCTGCTTGAACAACAGCTCCAACTGTGTACTGCACCCCACTCCACTACACAGGGTGGGCAAAGCAGAGAGGAGCTCTCTGTGACTTAATTTGCCCCTGTGATCTACAGGGTGCTCCCTCCAGCCCACACTGAAGCCTCCCCCAAGCAAGGAGAGCACCAGGAACTGGCAGGTGGTGGTTGTAGGATGCTGTAGGACATGAACAATAAGCAGCACAAAGTAAGCAGGCTTCAGACTGAGACCATTGAAGTCAACTCAGAGGTGACACGAAAGAAAGCGGGGTCAAGTTTGCTAGAGATGACCAGGTGTCATGTCGGCCGATTCAGGCCTCGCACCCTGGTCTGTGAGTGTGCAGAGGGACTGGTTTAGTTTGTGGACTTTTCTGGCTGCTGGTAAGATCTATATGGGGAGGAGATTGCTCAGGAAGGACAAGTGAGTGGAAACCCCTTTGCAAAGGTTAGAGAACAGGTTCCCACACACTGGGTTTTCTGGCAGTGCTGATAAAGAAATGCAGGAGGAACTTGGACCTGCTTACAGCATTACACTAGGAAGGATCCCACCTGCATTGTGTTTTATAAGGATGAATGTGCTATTAGGTGCAATGGAAAGAGCCAAATCGGTTGTGACCATCTCACTGGCATGGGTGCGTTGGACAGTGACCCAAGCAGGAACACCATCTCAAGACCCTACAGCAAGCTGCAGCAGGACTGATCTGGAGGAATCAGCATTTTGGCCAGAGGGCGGCCAGAGCTCTTGGGCAGGCACCCAAATGGGAGGCCACCCCAGGACACCCAGTGAAGCCATAGCAGCCTACAGGGCAGAAGGGCAGGCAGGGCGGGAGATGTGAGAGGCCTTCACCCCCAGCGAGAAAGAGAGCCCCTGTCCTGCCGTGATGGGCATTAGCAGCTCTGGCTGTGCCACCTCAACATAGATGGATGCTCAGAAGGGACAACAGGAACTGAGACACTGGGTGACCTCAGGGTGCCATGAGTCTTTTGCACAGGACTTTATGTTCAGCTCATGGTGCCAAGCCCAGAGGCGCTGACTGGGACACTGCAGGGCAGGACTGAATGCCCTCTTGGCAGTGACAGTGTCTCTCACCTGCTGTCTCCACCTTCTCCTGCCACTTTTCCAGTCTCCTGTTTGGTTTTCATTTCCTTCTGCATGTTGCCCTGTTCTTCTGAATTTTTCTCCTTTTCTCTTTTGCTCTAATTTCCTCCTTTTTCTTGGAGCTGAAAACTGAATCCAGTAATAGTGAGATGGGGAAAGCAACTCATCTGCCCATAGTTCAACACACCAGGTCTGTGCTCAGGTGATAATTTCACAAGAATTAGCCCTTCATTCAGCTGGCTCTGGGGACTGCCCTTCACACTTTGCTCAGCTCTACCCAGAGCCATAGAGCACCTTGCAATAAAACTGATGCAAACACAACGAAACCCAGACCAGAGAAATTCCCCACCAAGAGTCCTCGGGAATCATCCCATAGAGACTCACAAGGCGGTACAAGGCTAAGGATGAGGCATCATCTGTGGCCATAGCATGTCTTGGATGGTGGAGCACAACGTTCTCCAAACATTAGCTCCCAGTGCTTTTTTTATTACTTCATCAAGGTGAAGGACTGCACCGGTCCTCTTTCTTTGTCATGGACTTGCTTACCGCCGCTGCACACACCTCTTCCAAGCTGAGCTCGGGTGGAATTCAGTGTTTGTTGATGTCATGGAGGAGACGACCGTTGACGTGGCACCAAGGACACATGCCATCATTCAAGCTTGCACCAGTCTGCTTGGGAAGTCTCTTTAGTGGTGGTGCTGCAGTGGGAAGCATGAACAATGATGGGAAGTTGAAACTCTCGGAGGAGAGTAGATTGTGGACTCTGGCTGGAGGCCTGGGGAGGAAAGGCAAGAGATAGGAAACCATGGGTTGCAACCATGGGATCCCCTTGGTGCCTCCCTTCTCCAATGACTAGAGAGCCAGCTCTGCTTTATAGAGCACCTAATGCCAATGAGACTAACTCTTAGGTGTCAGGCCACCTGCCACAATGGAAGTCTCCAGCCATATTAAGGATGAGATGTATCCTCCCACAGAGACTACAACCCACTGGACCTCCATTACCATCATCTTCCTCTCACACAGTGCTTGTCACACATGCTGTCAGTTGGGACCTAGCACTCAGCTTTGGCCATGCTCATCACCTACTGGATGAAGCCCAGGCATGGAGGAAGGTGGGAGCTCAGTGGGCAGGCGGTTTAACCTCCTTGCCAGCTGCCCTGTGATGAGCTGTAAGGTCTGGACTCAGATTTGTGGTGCTGGAGCGCAGAATTTCACTTCAACTGTATTAAAGCACATCCTTACAGACATAACTTCATCTCAGCTGTGACTTGCTTCCCCTGTGTCCTCACCACACTCTGGCAGGAGTGAGCTCAGCTCACCAGCTATCACCAGTTCAGCCTTTGCTCCATCCCACACCAAGCTGTTTAGGCCTTGCTTGGCTTGTCTGCACCCCCCAAACACCAATTTTGGCAGCATGTGCTGTGGAGCAGTGTTATGCATAGGCATAAGAGCAGGGAGGCAGCTTGAGCCAGGTAGCGCTGGTCCAGTGGGGATCCATCCACCCACCCACCCACCCACCTCTGTGAGCCTGGTTGCTTCAGCCTCCTCCTGGGATAAGGTGGGGAAGTCCATACCAGGCTGCACTGGCAAGAAGCACCTCTCTGTGGGTCTGCCACTCCCTGAGACTTCTACAAAGTGACAATGTTTAGAATGAGTTTGTGTCCTGAACCAGTGGCAAATGGATGGGGACTGTCTGGTTGCCCCTCAGCAGCCAGAGGATAGTCCTGTACAACTGACACAGCCTGGCCCTTAGTAAACTCTGTTTTAAAAACAATGGGCGCATCACTTTATGGTGGGGCACCTGTGGCTGTCAGCAGATGCCAGTGATTTAACTGCAACCTGCTGAAAAGGAGCAGGCAGGAGAAGGCACGTGAGAAGGCATGTGAGGACCCTCAAGGACAGAAAGGCCCGATGGCTTCTTATGTTTTCAGAGAAGATATTACGAGAAGACAAAGGCATTGGTGGTGTAACTCCATGAGCATCAGGTGTGCACAGCAGTGGTACCTTTGACCAACTCCCTCCGGTACGTGCTTACAAGGAGATGCCTTGGTGCCTGGGGTACGCTACCTGCAGTGTGCTTGGCCCCACTCCTCCCTGCCCTCCATCTCTCTTCCCCCTCCACCCAACTCCCTCGATCTCCTTGTCACCCTCCCAGCCACGACCACTGCCATTTCCCTTCCAGCCCCTCTCTCAAGGACTCAGCGGGGCTTCAGCACTTTTCCCCGATGGCAGACCCTCCAGAGCAGGGCTGCAGCCTCTTGGTCCCTCACGCCCCACGCCTGCAGCACCAGGAGCTGTGCGTGTCCCAGACATTGACGCTCACCCGCCCCGCACAGGCACTTGGCCGTTTCAGCACACCAAGGCAGCCCCTCTTGCCCGGCCCAGCTTCCCGGGACGTGTACGCTACCATGGTCATGTCCTGTGCAGAGGAGCTGGGGGCTGGCCTACATGATGGAGCAGGTGAAGCCACAGCACTCCTTGAGCAGGGTGAGGCCCGTTTTGGTCATGTACGGTGCGGAGGTTTGCTGTCCCCTGGAAGTCATTTTCTTCTCTTTGACAGGAGCTACGGAAAGAAGAATCGGTGTCTGCCTGGTGATAAGGGCACAGGCCCATCGCTTCTTCTTAGAGCTCCTTTCAGGGCTAAGATGCTGACCCTCCTCAGACCCACAGCTGGGCATGAGCTCCTGCATCCAGGAGGCACATCACCATGTGTGCTTCATGGGTGTCCACAGGCAGGACACAGGCACAGGCACAGGGACCCTGGGCTGGAAATGCCTCCTACCGCACTGGGGAGGTGTTCCTCCAGCAATGATGGAGGCACAGGGAAGAGGGTGGCCTGCTGTCAGAGGCCATGAAGAGAGGAGGACTGGGTGGATACCACAACTTGTGACCTTAAGTAATGGTGCAATGAAATGTAAGGAGCTGGTTGGAAAGGGTCAAATGAAGTACATCAGCCATAAAAGGACACCTACCCATCCCCATTCTCATAGGACATCGTGGCTGGGAAATGCCAGGAGGGAAATGGAAGCATAACATCTGTACCAATTCGGGATGTTTCCACAATGTGACCTCAAGTACCAGCATCCCCCAGTTGCCATTTCCCCACACCCTCTTCCAGCAACAGATGGCCTCCAGGTAAGCTAGCCCCATGCAGAGCAACAAAATCTTGGAGACAGAGTGCTTAGGAAAGGGGAGAAACTGCCAGGGAGGTTCAATGCAAGGAATAAAACTCATCAACCACCTACTTGCTTTCTGGAGGTAGCTTTTGGAGAGCTTACTTTGCAGGAACTCTGCCATTTCCTTGTCTTCTTCTCTTTCCCTGTGACAAAGAGATTGGTTACCACTGAGAAAAGGAGCAGCAAGGCATCCAGGAGCATCTGGCAAGGCATGATACAGATCAGAGGACAGACTGCACTGTCCTCAGTGTAAGGAATAAATTGCACCCAGCTACCTGAGCCTCTCAAACTCCACATCATCCACCAGGAAATCCCGCGTTTCCACCAGCTTGTGTATCTGCTGTACCAGCTCCTCTTCCCTCTGCTTCTCCTCGTTGGATTTCTCATTCTCTGTAGCACAGGGAACACATTTAACACACCAACAGGGGCCATCCCACCAATGCCAAGGCCAAGCTTGCTCTGTTTCTGCTTGACCTGGGAGCAGATATGAGAGTGGAGGTAAAAGCCAACCCAAAGTAAGCACCTGGATCCAGATACAGGCTGCTAAAGCAGCAATGACATCATCCCAAACCACCCTGGCTGGCAGGAGACAGATCTGGTGTCATCAAACTTTGAATTTTTAGCTTCTCCCCAAAATTTTCATGGAGCTGAGCACTGCAAGATGCAACTGTAAGCTTTGCAGAGCAAAGAAAGGGCCCCTTAACAAGGTGACCTCTCTAGTTGGAGACAACCATGGCTCCCCTGGGGCCTTCACCCTGCACTGCTGAAGAGGCTGGGTACCAGGTCTGAACGAGCTCAGAAATGTCACAGTCAGATGTCATCCTTCAGCCAGGATGTGCTTAACCCACATTTCCCAGGCCAGCACACCCAACCAGTCTCAGCTTGGCCCTGAGCTGGGCAGGGGTCCAGAGACCTCTGAGCCAGATCCTGAGAAATCAGCCGGGGATTCAGGTGTATAGGGAATTATCAACAATGCCCAGATGCCTTGGGAACACCTCACACCACCATTTATCCCATATGTACAGAGACATGAAAACCAATACGACCCACTGGTTTTGTAGCCTTGTTCCCTTGCTGAACACAGTCCCAGTGATCTCATCCTCTACATCTGACCTTTCAAACCACTGTCAGCCCCATTCCCACCCCAGCGACAAGGATGACCACAAGTGTCTGCCAGGCTATTCTGAATGCATTAGCCTCGGTTGTTACTTGAATGCCCAGACTGACCTACCTTGAGCACAGTGGGACCCACTTGTGCCACATATCTTTGGGCAGCGAGTTAGTGAAGACCTGGAAAACTCTCACATCACTCTGAAGTCATGTCCTATATAAATTGGTACGTAACGGTAAGTGGGATACGTGAAGATGATAGAGATAGGGCTAAGGAGTGTTAAATATGAATGGAGAGCTACCTTAGGTGGAAACTGTGACTGTCTGTGCTGCAGCTAATTTAACACCATTTCTGAATGCAGCAGCCAGCTCCAAAATCAATCCAGCACAGGACGGATCAATCTCCAGTCTTCCTTCAGCTAAATAAAAATGCAGCGAAATTCACAGTATGGAGCAAACCCTGTAGGCTGTGTCTCAGCAGTTACCTAAACTATGTATTGATTTGTAGTTTAAAGTCTGCTATATATTGATCGGAGGTGCTGCTGCAGGGGTCTGAGTAGGAGGAACTTCTCATAATCAGCATGTTGTTAGAAAAATCCCCAGCAAACAAAGGTTTCTCCTACAATTGTGGTCTCGAGCTTCCTGGCAGAGAAAGCTGATCTGGACTGAGGTCTGGGCCACAGCTGCTGCTCTTCTACCATGAAGAGTTAATGCAAAGTCGCCTGGCCCTGGGCACTGCCTCTGTGCAGCAGCTCCGACCTGCCTGGTGGGAATAGGAGCACTTCACAGGTCATTTGGATGCCATACAAATCGGAAACATCAGGCTATACACAAACATACCAGCTATTTGGAGTTAATTAACAATCTGCATTCCTGAGTTAGAGCATGTCAGAGTTAACATACCTACTGTATAAACACTGCACCTTTTTTTCCCACTTGCTGATGTCAGAGTCCATCATGACCATGATATCTCTCTGAAGGATTAAAGGCACCTTGGTCTGGTGAGATTTCAAACTACAGGTCTGGCTGAGTTCTGAGTACGCACTGACATGTTTGAATCTTTATCCGAACCAAATTTCAACACCCATTTTTACGAATGATCTGCTGTGATAATCTCACAAGACCAGTGATTTGCAGGATTTTTCCAGCAGTGTCTGATTTGAGTCAAGTTATAAAGAAGACGAAAAGAGCATCCCTGATGCAAGCAGCATTTCTGCTCTCAGCTGAATCTGGGAATGCTGAAAAGGCTAGAAATGAAAGACCAAAGCAGATGAAGGAAAGCTAGTGACATTTCTCCAGCTTCAGAAAAGGCCAAGATTATCTCTGGTCCTGAGCCATTGTTTAGGTCAAGTCTTGTTTTATGAACTAGAAGGTGTTCGAATTAAAAGCCCACATGAGATTCAGGTCAATGTTTTGCAAGCAGCTCCCGTTTTTACGGCAGAATCCTCCCCTCCCCTGTCTGAACCTCCCTGTGGATGCAGCCAGGTTGTATCAAACTGATCAAGAC
The DNA here is from genome assembly GCF_018139145.2 of Gymnogyps californianus. Taxonomy (NCBI): domain Eukaryota; kingdom Metazoa; phylum Chordata; class Aves; order Accipitriformes; family Cathartidae; genus Gymnogyps; species Gymnogyps californianus. The sequence goes on along the minus strand of NC_059489.1, from coordinate 11,983,353 downwards.
CTGCATATCAAGCAGCAGTTGGGCTCAAACTGCGTGCTGAAGATTCACAAGCACACGCAGCATAGCGACACTATGGCGTTAGAAAGGGCCAAGGTTTCTTGCCACTCTTGGCTTTGAGATAACCTTGGGTACAGAACCGATGAGCTGAGCTGCTGCTCTGGGAAACAGATGTGCACAGCTGGTCCCTTGTCTGCATCCAGGCATCGCCCCCTGCTACACACTCATTGGTCTCCGTGAGTGCAGCACCTTCAGAGAGATACTTGTGGTGTAAATAACTGAGGTCCAAATCTTAATGCTTGGATGGGTACAAATAAGCAGGGATATGTCTCCCATCTGGTTCTGAAAACACACATAGAGTCCTTACTGGGGGATGAATGAGGATGTCGTAGGAGGAGGCACAGCCTTATGAACAGTGATGGACACAGCTTGTGGGGAAGCCTTTCTTGCTCATTCAAACCCTGAGCTGTTTGGTGTGTGCTTTCATTTTAATATTTCGGCTGAGGGGGAACCTTTAGAGAAGCGAGGTTTGGCCTTTCCTGGGCCGTGAAGGGACAAGGGTGGCTCCGGCTGTGACAGGGACATGGAGGGTCACTGGTCATTGTAAGGGGGGGTGACAAAAGCAGCATTTTCTCCCAGCTGAAGTTTTCACGTATGTTGCCCTGGACTGTTTGCCTCTTTTCAACATCCTTAATGATGAATTCACCTAAATCAGGGACATCGCCAAGCCCCTTTGGCATGACATCCCCCTAGCACCCATCCTACCCTGGCTGCAACCAGGAATCCTTCCCTGGCAGCTGCTGCCATCTGCCCCATCACTAACACACAGTTCTGACATGGCCACAGCAAGAATTCGTTGCTTTTCACGTACTTGAGGCCTTTGAAGGCCTCTCCCCTCCTGCTGCCTCCAAAGGGGCCCCTCCGTGCTGTGGTCTGACAATGTCCCCTGCTTGCCCTCTCAACTCGTTTGGGGATCCTCCTCGGTGTACATGGCAAGTCCCACTGTGTTGGCATCCATTGCCACCTCACTCAACTCCTGTCCTCCTATACCAGACCGATGTTCTTCCTCACAGGACTCATGTTTTTTCTCCTTTTCTGTTTCCTCTGCCCTTCAGCCCAGGCCTGGACAAGGACTCCCTGGCAGTACCGCAAGCAGCAAAGCTCCCAAGAAGGATCTCAGGTCAGACTCAGGGAGCCATGTTTCTTGATGCTCAGGCACTACCTGGAGCAGCAGTGTCTCTGGGAGCATCCTGGGGTGGGAGCCATTCAAGAGCTTCTTGTATTTCATGGAAACCTTTCTGCTGATTGCAGCGGCAGGGTGCAGCTCTCTGAAGCTTTACAAAGTCTTACCTGGAAGAGCTATGAGTTTTTGAAGCTCCTTTTTCAGCCGGCTGATTTCTTTACAAAGCTGAATGTCATCCATCCTGCAGAGACACAAATGAAACAACTGAGGGAAAGACTGGGAGAGGAAAGGTTTAAAACCTCCAGAGCAACACCCAACCAACACTGGAAGGCAATGCACTCAGTGCCCGCGGCACAGATTTACCTGCTTTCCCACAGGAAACAGCAAACCACTTCATCTGAGAGCTTTTGTTGGAGTTACATGGGTTGTGTCACTGGTTGTTGGCAAAGAAAAAGTTTCATTGCTCTAATAGCAATGAAGCCTTATTAAAATCTGGCACCTCCACCGTGCAATAGCAGCTGTGTCTCTCCTTCTCCCAAAAAATAATCCCCAAACAGCAAAATCCAAAAACAAATGGAAGCTGCTGCCACATAAAAAGATCCGGCATTTTTATACTGCCTTTCTGCACAATTAAAAGAAGGGAGAAAAATGAAACACAACAGAGGAGAGAAATGTGCAAACTTTGCAGGTGTCCGCTGAGAAACAAGGTCATTTCAACGAGAGAAAAAGAGCCTGCCGAAGCCGCAGGCAATGAAATCATCTCTGGCTTGAACCACACGACAGCAGCAAGATACCGATCAGGATGGGCTCAACTCAAATGCCAGCAGCAGCTGCTGATGGAGCGGACGGGGGATGCAGGGCCCTGTCTGTGCTGGAGGCAGTTTGATGATGTCTCGGAAGTGCCACAGACACTCAGCCCCCTCCATGGGTGTACCCGCTCAAGTGCTGCTCGCTGCTCACTAGGGCTGACACAGAAGACTCAACCCGATTTATTTATTGATTTATTTTAAAATCACAGGCCTATGCACTTGCTAAAGCCGTACTTGGACAAGACTGAGGAACGACGGTGTCTGGCCATGATGAGCATCAGTGCTTCAGTTTGAAGAGCTTTATGCGCTCACCTGTGGTGAGGGAAACCCCAAGAGCATACAGTGCTCATGGCTGAGACCTCTCTCCACCATGAACCAAGCCATCCTTGAGGATCTCCCCTGGGTAGGTGACACCACAGAAGACAAGGCACAGAGAAGAAGTCACAACTCCAATAACCCCTGCACTGCCTCTGGTTTGCAGGCCATGCTCCCCACCTCCCGACCTCTCTCATGCCAGCAGCTTCTGGCTTGAGAGACCTCCTTGCTTTGCCCTTTAGGGTCCTTTCCTCAAAGTCCTCCTGCTTTCTGCCAGCAACTCACGCACAGCGAGCAGCGACCCAAGGGCTGCCCAGCCCCGTCTGCTCTTCCAGCAGTCTCCAAGGTTGCATCAGCCTAGGGCCAACCTTGGCCAGCCACGTCTCCAACCAAAGCACGATGAGACCAACCCATCTGACACTTTTCCTTCTGCCCTGAGCCCCCTCTGGGCTCCTTACACATTATCCCTCACTGGGAAGATTAGGAAAAGCCTGCTGCTCGGACGTGGCATCCCGAGCCTCGGCACAGTCCAGCCAGCCAGCAGCCAGTGAAGCACCATTTCCTTGGCATTAAGGTACCTGGGAACTTAAGTCCCTGATCAGGGATTTTGGCTGTTGGCTGATTTGAGAAGAGCTTCCCAAGGTTGTCCAAGCCTTCAGTGCAGAAGGACTCCTTGGACACTTTGCAGGGTGCATGGGAAATCGCCCAACTTGGAAGAGCACAGCTGACATTTCTAGCAAGCCCCATGGCCGTCAGTGACGAGAAACCCTAACACATGATCTGCATCTACAGATAATACATGATTGACTGATGAGCTGGTGCCACCTTGAACAGATGTGCCTTTGGTTCCTTTTGAAGCATGTGTTACTAAAAGCCCTGTCTGCATCTTCAATAATCCTGCTGGCCCTTCCACTGAGTCATGCCATCCACCCCTTCTGGGATGAGTCATATTTGCTGGAGCTACTTGAAGACGCAGCTTTGTCAGCTGAGCCGAGGACACCAGAAATATTAACAAGAGAAGGGAAAACAAACAGACTGACAAAGAGGGACCCTGTGAGATATTGCTGTAGGAGGAGATCATCTCAGGCGGAGGAGAAGACTTCCTCTTGGCTCTGTCAGATTTTTGCTCCATCTGACAGTGTCTTCATTTGTTTGCATACCACACTGAGCAGGTCCACCGATGCCAATGTCTGGGAGCTGCACGTGGAGAACAGGGAAGTCTCTTTGTCCTTTTATTGCCTGCTCATATAGTCCTATGGTGGCTAAGCCCTGAGCTTGTACAAAAAGCACCAGCGGGGAGGTCTGCACAGGACACATGGGCAACAGGCTGACTGCTAGTGACACACTTATTAAAATTAAAATAAACAGTCAAATGATAACTGAAATATTATTAAAATTAAATTGGGATTTAATTCTGTAAAAACTCATAATGGTAATAATAAATGGGCAATAATAAAAATTCTCATTTCAATAAAACTTGGGAGAGATTGCAAAGACAAGCACCCAGAAGGCTGCTGCTGGAGCTGAGATGATTACTTCTACCACTGGTGATAAAACTTATAGCAGCATCAGCCATAGCCATGCTACCCCTGTCTGGCCCCGGGGAGCAGATCAGAGCACTGAGCAGGTGAAGTGTGGAGCTGAATCTCCCACAGGAATTTCAGACCTTTCTTTTGGCCCTATAAAAGGAGAAATATTGGGAGCTTCGTTGTTTTCCAGAGCACAGACATCTCAGAAATGTTGGAACGTTTTAGTTTGACATTTCCAACAAGAAGAAAACACTGATCGCTATCAACTGACTCCTCTGTTTGGCAGCACATCAATGGAGATGTCCATCTCCCTGAGCCCCACAGTCCAACCATCCTGAATATCACATTTATTTCCCCATTGGGAAAAAAAAAGCCCTTGCAGCCCCAGGTCCCCATCCTTTCTATCCCTGTTGTGCAGAACCCAGGTCTGGGATCCCTCTTCTCCGGCAGTGATGCTCCGAGAAGCCCTCAGCTTTCCCTGCCTTGCAGAGCTCGCTCATCCCTGCTGCTGCGCTCCGCAGAGCCGATGCTCGAGTTCCCCACAGTGCCTCCAAACCACTCAAACACGTAATCCTGGCGATTCCAAACTTCCAAGTGATCACTTTTGCAGCCATGCCCGCCCCGGTATGTGGTTTCTGTAGGTGATTTCCTTTTGTTTTCCAAGTGCAAGCCAAGGAAGAAAACAAATAAAGCGATAAGGAAAAGCAAGAGATGTGAGTTTTGACAGCACCTGTGAGATTTATGTACCAGTTGCCATGGAAAGCATTTAAGAACTATGCTTTTTATGATTTCCAAAAATCCTTTTCAACAATATATTCAGAGGGAACTGTGCCTTAAAGAGGTCATCACTCCAAATCTGAGCCTCTGCACCACAGTCCAGCTCACAGCTTCCCCAGGCAGTGGATTTACACAGGCATTTCCAGGCTTTGGTGATCCCTGTAGTGCAGGTACCAGTGGGGATCCAGACACATTAAAAAAGCAGCATATCAAGTGCTGCAGCCCAGTAAATATGATCTTTGCCATTACCAGTAAAAAATCCCAGGCTTTGTGTTGACCTGACAGCATGGGATCTCAGGACTGGGCTGACTATAGCAATTTAGTGGTATTAAAAATCTTAACCAGCCCAGACTACGAATGCTAGTCAGTCCTTTTCCTCCCAAACCATAAAATCTCCCAATATACGCAGGGAAAATGTTCTTTATCACCCTAAGGGCTGGTTAGTACTGCTGCAACACAGTGGCTATTTGATTGCCTTCAATGTGAAAGGCCTACAGATTGTTACTCAAAAACTGCTTTGATTATTGAAATGGACCCTGGAGAAAACCCTTCCCTCCTCATCTGGCTGCAAAGGCTGTGCCAGGAGTGGAGAGCAGGATGCGGTGTGGAGACAGGCACCAGGCACTGATGCCGGTCCAGCCCCGATGTGTCCTGATGACCCCAGCAGCCAGGGGATGGAGAAGGCAAGGAGGAGCTGGGAGGATGTGTAATACTTCAATATGGGGAGAGTAAACTGTGGTCATGTGGCTGTTCAACTGCCGCAGATCTGCGTGCTGGGACAAAGCGATATCTCCAGAGAGCAGCAATGAGCCACCAAACCTCAGGTCCCTTCCCAAGCCCAGCCCAAGAGCCATGCACTGAGGAAGAGTATGGACCCACTGGGAAGACGGGGTGCTTGTGGTTGAATATGGAAACATTTAGTGTAGTTAAACCCGTGTCATAAACTCTGTTTGCATAGAAATAGGATGGCTCAAATCATCACAGCATCAATGGCAGCTTTGTAACAGGGACCTGTTGAAGCCCCTTCCGAGAGCACCGCCAGAGCGGTGGGACAGGCTGTGCTTCCAGGTGGAAAATGAGGTGGAAAACAGCCTCAGCTCTGCCCGTCCTTGGGGACGATCCACGTTTGATCGGGCAGGCAGAAAAGGCTGGGGTGACCCTGGGAAGGGGGACAGCGCAGGAGGAGGGCAGGTACTCACATGTACCGCAGCTCTGACTCCCTCCTCACCAGGATCTCCCTGATCCTCTCGATTTTGAAGAGCTCCCCTTCAATGTCATCGATGGTGGTGGTCGAGTCAGCCATGGAAACAATTTCGTCCTCTGCAAATGAGACGGGAGCCACGTTAGCCAGCAGGAGACGTCAAGTGGGTGCTGAGGACAACAGGGACCACAGGGCTGTCGCGGGGACCCCTCTGCAAACACCTAACCGCTAAGCACATGCACAGTTTTAAACTCGTTTCCAGACTTCTTGCTACTCTGCTGGGTGCTGCAAGAGGAGACAGTCCAACGGGCACATGGAAGGTCACCAACATATATGCAAGGGCACTGAGCTGCCAGCGACTGTGTTTTGCCTTTATTTATGCTTTATGTGAGGCTGGGCACTGGAACGGGTCTGCTCATTGCTGCGTTAGCATCAAAGCCGGCTCGTCTTGCTGAGCACAGCTCCAAACACACATCCAATATGCATGAAGTGTCTGCACGAAAGAGGACCTCGGAGGCCAGCAAGCCACCTCATCTGAGCTTGCAGCTCTCTGAGCCTTAGAAACAAGCACCATTTCGCCTGCTTGTGCTGGCTTTGCAGCACACCCTGCTTACACCAGTGCTGTGCCGGGCTCTGCGCTGCTGAGAAAGCCCCAAGTTTCCAGGGGTCTCCCCCTCTGCTGAAAAGCAGGAGGCAAAGCGAGCTAAAAACTGCTGGAGGGAAGGACGGGAATGTCTGTCTTTTTCCAGAACCACGTAAGCCTCAGGCATCTCCAGCACAGAGACATGAGCCTGTGTGTGCACCCTCCTCCAGTACGTGCCAGGGCCAAATGCTGGGCCCATATAGCGCAGAGCTAAGCAGTCATGGAGGTGAAGTTCCTACAGCAGCTCCCCTTCCATCACAGGCTAGATGAAGACCCCCCCATTCTTCCCAACTCACTGGGGGAAAAAGCCCCCATGGTATCCAGCAGCCCAGTTCAGCTTCCTCATCCTCTGGAGTGCTGAGCATGACCTCTATAACCCACTTGGGGAAACTGAGACAGGGAAAGGGGATGTCACTTGTTCAGGGCAAGAGGCAAGAGCCTCAGAGCAAAATGTGGGAAAAAGGGGCTGTAATTTATGTGTTAGAAGAGTGGAGTGGCAAGCCCAGGGGCAGACAGGACAAGAGCCCAGCCAACCTCGATCCATTGCTCTGACCAGCAGCTCTGCCTCCCCCTCCTCCACTGATGTACACACAGATGTCCCTCTGATGTCCCACTGATCTGCACAAGACTGTCACACTGATTTACACGAGGATGCTGTGCTGATTCACACGAGGATGCCATGCTGATTCACACAGTGCCTGCAAGCCTGCATGTCGCACAGCGGCTCCCAGCCCGTTTTATGGGGATAGTGGAGATTTTGCTCCCCCGCCAGCTCCCACCTCCCAGCTTGGCCTGGCTCTCAGAGACACATCATTGAGCTTGTTATCAGTGACATGCAGCAGCACATTTATCACACGCGGGCTGATCTGGCTCTCCTGTGATGTACACACAACACAGGTTGGGGAGAGGGGGCTTAGCAGCCACAGCAAAGCCAGGCTATGAGAAAACATTAGAAATCACAAACATCAGGGGCAAATTCTGCTTCCTTTGAATCTACACAGGGCACATCTCCCCTCTGAGACTTTGCCTTCCTGCAGCCCTGGGACTTTCCCTGTGCAGGGAGAGGGGAAAGCACAGCCAGGGAGCACCAACTCCGGGAGCAGGATTTTCCAGACAGCCAAGATCTGGGAACTGGAGATGTCAGAGCTGGAGCATGTGGCTTGGGGATCCCAAACGGGTGTCCTGGTTTCGGCTGGGACAGAGTTAACTCTCTTCTTAGTAACTGGTATAGTGCTGGGTTTTGGATTTATTGTGAGAATGATGTTGATAACATGCTGATGTTTTAGTTGTTGCTAAGTAGCGCTTATCTTAAGCCAAGGACTTTTCAGTTTCCCATGCTCTGCCAGCAAGCAGGTGTGCAAGAAGCTGGGAGGGAGCGTGGCCAGGGCAGCTGACCTGAACTAGCCAAAGGGGTATTCCATACCATGGAACGTCATGCCCAGTATATAAACAGGGGGAATTGGCCGGGAGGGGTGGATCGCGGCTCAGGAACTAACTGGGCATCGGTCAGCGGGTGATGAGCAATTGCATTGTGCATCACTGGTTTTTTTTCTTTTCCCCCCCTCCTTTTTTTGTTATATTCCTTTTCATTACTATTATTATTATTATTATTATTATTATATTTCATTATTACTATTGTTAGTGTTATATTTTACTTTAGTTATTAAACTGTTCTTATCTCAGCCCACGAGTTTTACTTTTTTTTCCTTTCCTCCTCCTCACCCCACTGGGAGGGGGGAGGGGGAAGCGGCTGTGTGGTGCTGAGTTGCTGACTGGGGTTAAATCACGACAACAGGACCCAGGCCAGTGCTGAGGGTTACAGGGCAGGAAGAGACCAGCATTAAGGCACAAGGCAAAACCCTCTGCACTCACTGGTCCTCTACCCATCATGTAAAACTGCTTGAGAAAACATTCCCAGTGAGGCACATTTCCAAGGCTGTTGGCAGAGAAGGTTTATGAGCGGAAATATGAGTGGTTTGGGTTAGTGTGACTGGTTTGAAGAATAGTTTTCTGCTGTTTCTGGCTTAGAAACTCATGAGGACTACTTGGAGATTATGTCCCTCTTCCCCTAGCCACAAAGGCCACGTTGAGCTAATGCCAGTGTGCTGAATCCTCGATCACTCCCCATTCTAAGCCTTCAGGATGCTCTAAGGAGCCAGCGCCTGCTCAGGACAGACTGATGAATACATGGGTCGGACAAAGTGTGGGGTTGGACGCGCTGCCCTCCATCAGCTCTTGCTCAATGGCTCTGCTACAAATTTGCACAGAAACCCTCCCTTAGCCTTGTTTCTACGGGCCTGAAGGGGGTTGCTAGGGGACTGGACTGTGGTTGCTACAGGACCAGGATGCGGTTGCTAGGGGACCGGAGTGCGGTTGCTAGGGGACCAGGATGCTGAGGTCCCTCGTCCCAAGCATCCCGCTGCTCTGCCACCCCAGACCTCCTCTTGCCCGGGATATTTTTGCTGCACCCACACCCAGCGCCGCTGAGCAGCTGGGGCCATGCGCCGGGGACAGGCAGGATCTCCCTGCAGATGACGGCAGGCATGCAGGTAACAACACACGTGAAGGTGCAGACGGTACAGCCGGCGTGTGCTTGTAGGCAGCCACTCCCTGGGGTTTGGCTGTACTTCAGCGCAGCTCTAGACCTGTCAGGAAGAAGCTGCATTGCTCTAAGTGTCGCTTCTGTGACCAGGCTAAAACGACAAGGCTGATTATTTTACAGATGTGCCAATAAACAAAGATACGAGCTTACTGCAGCCTTCATTAGCCAAGGACAAATCTAATCACCCCTCGGAGCACAGGGGTCGGTCTGGGGGAGGCAGACTGTCACTCCTGGCCTGGGTGGGTGGGTGAAGAACCCAGAATATCTTGGATCACTGGTAGCAAAAATACTTGGCTGAGGTTATCAGCCAGCTGTTTCCCAGTGGGTGAGTGCAAGGGCTTGAACCAGGTGTCAGCATCACTTCTTCTCCCTTCTCATCCCAGAACCTCATTAGCAGAAGCCAGACAGGAGAGGTGAATCCTCGCCTGTGTACATGAAAGGAGGAGGTGGCAGTGCTGGGTTGCTCTCCCCCGTCTGCGGCAGGAGGCTGGAACATAATTTCAGCCTGTAGGCAGCTGCCCACAAGAGCGAGAAAGCTCCTGGCTCAGCTCTGGGTGGGTTCCCATCAGAGACAGGGAACACTGTGTGGCTGGGACCACCCTGCCCAAGAGGAGCTGCCCTCACACACTCCCCCAAAGTCACCTTTCTGTAGGACACTTTCCATCAGCCTCCTGCTGCCGGTCAGGAGCATCCTGTGAAATGGGGACAGCGGACAGGTCTACACCACACAGCAGAGCAATGGCTGCAGGACTCGAGCTAGAAGGTCCTCAGCCCTTGGCTGTGCCTTCAGGTGCTGTGGTCGGGGTCATGGCATTCTGCGTCCCTCAGGCAAGATGTGTCCTCAGGCATGCCAGGGAACTGCTCACCAAAGCAGTACGTCCTGGACAAGAAGCTCTAAGAGGACAGTCATGTGCCTGGAGCTGCTTAATTCACTGCAGAAGCAGAGGGAGGGCACAGTCCCAGGAGAATGCTCCTGCAAAATGAAGCCCACGAACCCTGGGAGGGAGCACCTGGACAAGGGGACACAGAGCTACGCCTCGGCACCCAAACCATCCACTAAACCTCATGAGAAACCAATGAATCCGTACAGGTGACTAATAAGCAGCTGATAGGATGGGAAGATGAACTTGCTGATAGAGACTCCTTCCAACTGCCAGCATCTGCCCAGGACCACAGGTCATCATGCCAAGACCTGAACACCCGAGTGAGGGCAGGGGCTGGAGCACGGGATGGATGAGGAGAGGCTGAGAGAAGCAGGTTGAAGGGTTGTCCAGACACTGGAACAGGGATCAGAGAGGTCATGGGATCTCCATCTTTGGTCCAGGATACCTCCTGGACAAGGCTGTGAGCAACCTGATCTGTTAAGCCTGCTTTGAGCAAGGGGTTGAACTCAATATCTCCAGAGGTCCCTCCTGATCCAAATTCCTCTGTGATTCCATGTAATGAGATCAGTCTGTGACAACCGATTGGGATGTGCATGGATCTTCCCTGCTAGCTCAGGAGATGCTTTCTCCAGGCAGATATGGGGTGATGCTGAGTTCCGGAACCCCAACAGCTACAGGCATGGGCCAGATCACAGGCTTTCCTGAGACGGTGGTGAGACCAAAGGGCACTGTGCACCCATGAACCTGTGCGATGGCAGTGACACCATACAGCAGTCGCAAATGGCAAGTGCAGACACTCAGAGCTCACGAGGGATTAAAACTCAGCACATCCTGCAAGCAGACAGCTAGGAAAAAGATCTCACTGAAGATGGTTTTGCCAAAGCTGAGAATGTGTTTCTTATACCCTCCCTAAGTGCCCAGCACCAGCGAAGGCCTAAGGCAGGGGTGTTTATTAAAGCTGTGATCAAGCTCACAGTCCTGAGTCTCCCTTCGGGGATGGAGAGGGATGATGCACATGTGCGGCCATGCTGCCCAGGGGTCCCTTTGCTCCCACAGCTGCACACACAACAGCACAGCCAGACACAGAAATCAATCCCACGCTGCCCAAGCCAAAGGACCGCCAACTGGCACCATTTCAGCCTGGCAAACCAAGGAAGGGGAGAAAGTGTCAATTTAAACTTAGAGATGCTCTAATCATCACACATGGCCCAGGGGAAGCAAGTATCGTTAATGAGGAGTATAATAGCCGGAGACTTTCACTCCATATGGCTTTGGTGAAAACATTTAGACAGCCAGCAGCAAGCCTGAGATGAGTCACAGCAGCAACCAGCGCAGGGTTGAGTTTCAAGCAATTTACTTCATGATTAAAGTTGGGCGATTGATTGACAGTCCTCCACGGAGGGGGTCAGAGCTCTTTACTTGGGCTCCATCCCAAGAGGCCTTTAACTCAGCCCTGTGCTTTTCTCTGCCACAGAAAGCAGCATGGGCAGGGAGCATTCAGCCCGTCAGAATCAGCCCTTGCTCCACAAGCTCGATAATGAGAGCGATGGTAACCCGCTGCCCGGCTCTGGGGCAGCCTTGTCAGAGAGGGGTGCTATCCCCACCACCCACACTGCCTGGCAGAAGGGACACGAGCCTCCAGGACTGCCAATGCATGGCCAAGCACACCGGTCCCAGAGGACAGGATCATGCTCGGATGGGAGAGCTCACAGCCTGCAAACCATGGCACTGTTTCCCTGCCAGTGCCCCCTCTAGTAAACCAGGGAGAAATGTGCAGCCTTGGCCCACTGCAGCCAGGGGGGATTTCTCTGGCTGTGTTTGTGCAGCCCCTGGCACAGCCAGCACCACTGGGGCCATAAAAAAGACCAGAGTTCACGAGTGAGGTACCCTGGGTATCACCAGGGGTGTAGCCCCTCCACAACACCCCGCTGCTGTGTGCATGCTCCCCTGGGTCACCTCCTGAGCACAAGCAGGGCAAGAGGCTGCGTGTGCTCAGTGCTTCGCAGGGTTGGCCTGACATTTCCTGGGACAGCAGCAAACAGCAGAGCAGCATTCAAAAAACAGACACCGACTGTTGCCACATTCTCACCCATCACAAGGGTCCCCCAGGAGCTGGGAGTTTACAGAACTGCATTGAACCAGCAAACATCGCAGCCACCACAACCCTGCTCACCGAGGGGGGATGCCTGGGCCATACGCAGCACCCTGAGTCCAGCAAGTGTTTGACCCTTCCCTGGACCACTCTGAGGTCACCCAGCTGCTGGGAGCAGAGGATCCAGGTGGTGGAAGTGCTCAGACCCCCCAAAGGCAGGGTCTCCACGTAGACACTTCCCAGGCAGGGGAGGTATGGAGGGAAGGATACATATTGCCATGCTGAAAGGCACAAAGGAGAAGGACTAAAACTTCAGGCAGCTCACCAAGGAGCTCAGCAGCTTTATGGGCAGCACCCCCACACAATAGTACCAAGCAGGATGCTGGAGTTTGCTCCATCCCTCCTTCCCTGCTTTTCCAGCTGCCTGTCCCTATCCTGCTGGGTGTAAGTGGCTAAGGGGGAGCAGAGAGGGATAGGGAAGGGGAGAAGTCAGAGGGATGTCATGGCAGAGGGACTGCAGGAGCCTCCCCTCCCCAGGATATTGCCCACAGCCCAGCATTGGGCCCCTTCCTCCCACCCCAAGGTCGGGGACTCTGCCCAGGACAATCCCCCTGGTCGGTGTCCCCCCCTCTGCCCACCCCGTTTCGTACTGGAGGAACTGCTCAGAGAGGGGAAAAGGCAGCGAAGGGCAGGGTGGGCACCCCAGTCTCCCGGTCACAGCCATGCCCACAGCCGGGCATGACAGCACAGCGGCTCCGTGTCTCTCCGGGCAGCATCAGCCGGATGGCGGGCTGCATCCCTCCTTCCACTGGTTCGTTCCCTCCAGCCGTCCCTCCTTCCCTCCATCCTTCCTCCCCTCCAGCCATCCTTCCTCCCATCCAGTCCCTTCTCTCCATCCTTTCTCTCTTCCATCCACCCCTTCCCTCCTTCCATTCCCTCCTCTCCCCCATCCAGCCCTTCCCTCCCTCCATCCCCGCTTCCGTTCATCCCTCCCCTCCATCCACCCCTTCCCTCCGTCCTTCTACTCCCCCCCCCCCCCCCCCCATCCCTCCTGCCCCACTCCCGATGGCCGCGGCGCGGGGGCTCCGGCGGAGCCGGTGCCGGTGCCGGTGCCGGTACGGGGAGCACCCGCGGGGCTCCGTTTGGTGGATGAAGCCGCCGGTTCCCCGCCAGCTCCCGGGGCTCGGGTGCCCGGGGAGTCCCGGAGCCACCGGGGTCGGGGGTGGTGGTGGTGGGGTTTAGAGCCGGCAGCGCCCCTGCCCGTCCCGGTCCCGCCGTGCTCACCTGGCCCCGCTCCGGCGGGCGGCCACCGGGTGGACTCCAGCGATCCGTACCGGGGGGGGGTCCGGCTCCCCTCCATGCCGCAGCCCTGCCCGCTCCTCTCCGCGCCGCTCCGCCGGGGCGGGCGGGGGCTCCCGCCGCTCCGCTCCGCTCCCGCCGCCCCGCGCCCTCTGCCGGCCGCCGCCCCCGCGGCAGCGCCCCGCTCCCCCCGGGGCCCCCCGGCCCCCCCCCGGCAGCATCACCCGGGTTGTTTCCCCGGGACTCGGGCCCCGGCGGCACGGCCCCCGTTTAACCCAGACCGGCTGCTTCGCATCTCCGCGGCCCCGCAAGGCTCCCGCAAACCGCAGCAAGAAAAGCGTGAAAAATAAAGAGTAGCCCCGTCCGGCACACCGGCTGCGGGGTGGAAAACGCTTCCTGGCGGGTACGGCGGGGAGGGCACACGCCTTGCTCCTGTCGCTAAAGACGACCAGGCTTTGCAGAGCCTGTGTGGGATACGGGGCGTGCTGTGGGGCGAGGCACGGCATTAAACAGGCCCCCCCTAAGGACATTGCGAGCAGGTAAGCAAGGGCAGCCGCGCTTTCCAGTAGAAGTAACTTTTCCCTGTGGAAAAACACAACAGTAAGTCTTTAAAAAATGTTCAAAGGTTATGTGTTGGTGTGAAATTCAAAGGTTGGTTGGTAGCACGTTGGCAGCACCCACAGCAATGGGGATCTTGGTTGTGAGCGCTGCTCCTCTCCTCCCTCCAGCCGGGCTCTCCTGCGGGACACAGCAATGACCAGTCCCACCATCTCGAAGGCTTGTCCCAGCAAACTGGTACAGGGAAGGTGAGGACGTGGTGTGGATTGTAAACCCTCCCACTCACAGGGTTTTACACTTCTCACTTGCTGACACCAGAAGCGCTTACTCTGCCGAGGATTCACAACCTGCTGTCCTCCGTGGAGGCACATGTCAGCACCACCTTCCCCAAAACACACAGAGGGGACACGCATCCTCGGCTCGGACACATTGCTAGGACATGCTTGCAGGTGGCACTGATGTCCCCACGCTGGCTTTGTGCAAGAGCACAGGTCCAAGGTGAGGGTGAGGCTGGGCCCAGGGACATGTCACCTTCGCGAGGGGGCTCGGGGACACCTTCCAGCACGTTTTGGGAAGCACCACACAAAGTCACTGGGCTGGAGAGCAGCAGGGGCGACGGCAGCGGAGAGGTGAGGGCCAAGCCTGGGGGAGCAGCTGAGGGGTTCTGCCCTCCCTTCCTGCCACCCAGCTGTCCTCCTGCCTGGCTGGCAGCAACATTGCTGGAAGTCGATAGTCAATGCAATAAAACAAGCTACCGGTGAGCAAAACAGAGGCATGGCAACATAAGGGGTGGGTCCAGAGGATCACTCCCTGCAGAGAAATACCAGACTGTGGTATCTGCTGTCAGTACCTTGCAGCATCCTCGTCTCTAGCTGCTCCCCTCCCCAATGAAACAAGCTGCCGAGCTAATCCGTATGAAACATCCTTACTGGAACTGACATAAATCTGAGCAAAATCTTGGAATTCCCATCTCCAAAAACCAGAGAGGAGCTGCTGACTTTTGATCCGGTCCAGTGTTTTAAACCAGAACATGTGCAAGGGAGACAGTGCTTCATTTATTGAGGATAACTGTGGCATATAAACAAAACGAAGGAGACAAAAATTAAGAGTCTACGCATAAAAAAAAAAAAAAGGACATGGGAGCTGCTGCTCTGGGTTAGAAATGCAGCAGCAGCATCTGAGAGTCACTGAACTGTGAGCAGCCGCGGCAGCACCTCGCTCCAGCAATCCTCTGAAAACGCAGCAGCACCTCTCGGACAGGAGCAACACAAACCATGAGGCCACGGAAGTGTGCTGTAACCCACCCCACAGCTGAAATGGTGTTTCTTCAAAAATATAAAGTTTCACTATTCGAACGGATTGTTCAGGAATGCCCTGAGTTTTGTAAGGCAGCTGCTCTGTAATTTTAACTCCCAGGCTCCCAGCTAGACAGGCAAAACCCAGCTGAGGGACACAGCCACTTCAGGATTTTGTGGTTTGGTTGTTTTAATGTGAAAGGTAAGAACAGCCACCAACTGGCTGTTCCTCAGCTCATTAAATGATGAGCATCTGCCATCACTATAATTATACACTCTGGTCTGAAGTCACTCACCTTTTTTTGATTGCTCCACAATGCAGAGAAAATGAATGTGTAAATATTTTAATGTTCTTCAGTCGAATGCTCTACAAGATTACTTTCACCATGAGTAGCCACATCTGCTGTGGGCTGCAACCTGAATTCAACACATTCTATACGCTCACTTTATTCTTAATAAAACCATGGGATTAAATCAAACAGTCCAGAGTCTTACACAGAGTTATGATCTAATTAATGCATGCTATTTTGTCTGCCGCATTGAATGTAATCATTACGTGCAAATCCATTTTGCAGAGGTAAATGCAAACCAAGTGCACCACACGGTACAGAAACAGTCGGTGTGCTCCATGCAAACTGCCTGACAGGTGAACCTTGTGGTTCTTCCTTCACCCAGGTAAGCTCTACATCCTCGAATCCATGGCTGAGAAGTTTTAATGGGTCTTGAGGTGACTTTCACATTGGTCTACATGAGAAAGGAGTCACTAGAAGCAACACTTTCAGAGCACTAGGAGCATATTTCTTAAAAGCGCTAATATTTCCCAGTATACAGTCACTTCTGTAGACATCAAGCACCTACACAACAGAAAGTACACATACATTATAAGCTTGTAAACAGAACATCATCCAGTACCAAGCAACACTAATACAATCTCCCAGGCACTTGAAAGGTGCTGACAAATACAAAGAGAATTAAAATGCAGCTTGGAGAACATTAGGATGGACACGGTCATTTGAAGCTCTTTAAAGAAACAACCTGAGTAGGCAGCAGTAAACAACAGATACCGCTAAGGCACATTCAACAAATTCCAAGTCTTCAAAAACACTTCCAAGGTGATGCTCACAGGGCCCTTCGCTGCCAACTCAATTATGCGCATCTTGATGACAGAAGGAAGCTGAGTATTTTAGTCACTTGTTGAGAAAGGACTGTGGTCCCAAGGACCTGAACGCCTATTCCTGTGGAGGGATGTACATGTCCGAATAACTGGTTTGGAGTTATTTAGTAAGTTTATTTTCCTTCGGATTTGTCAAAAAAACAGGTTCCTGTTTCTCAATTCATGCTTTGAATATTAAAGTTATTTCAGCATGTGATTGTGTTTCCTGGCTCAAAATTCCTTTTACTAACAATAAAAACCCATGTTAACACAAGCCTGCTATTTTTGGTGTTGTAACTACCTTCATAGTTCTGACCTTTCGACCTGATTAGAGGTAAAAATGTTCTCAAAGTTTCAAAAATGAAGCCATGTTACCAACAACTTCCCTGTCTGCTGTACCGGTGAGGTTGTGATAAGATAACTACGTTTTCTGTTCCTTGATTTCTTCAGGCAAGATTTCTAAATATTAAAGGTAAAGCAAAGGTTAAAAGTTGCCTCATACTCACCTCTACATTTGGGTTCACAGTTTTATGGTCTCAACATACCCAATTTAAAGTAAAAAATTGCCCTTGGCCAGAAAAGTCATTTGTATTACAGCAAAACCAGGCCCCAGGGAGAAACCACGCAGAAAAAAATTTATCTGTTCCCTGAGAAATGTAGTCTAAATTAGCACAGGTTCCTTTACATTGCCTCCCTCTTGATAAATACAGCAATACAGATGCCAAGCTGAGAGCGTCAAGATATTTCAAGATAGACTCTTTTTTTTTCCCCTGCATTAGTACTACTTAGTGCTCATGCCAGTAATGGTCAGGAGCTGCCTAATACTTTTAAGTCTATATGGGACCCATATTATAAAGGCACAGAATTTCGGTATCGTGCTGTAATCATAATTCACCTAAGAGTTCAAATCAGAGTGGGAATGTCTTGTCTGTACTTTAAAGATGAACAAAACAAGAAACACTTCTACTAGCAGCACCAAAGACAGCACGGATCGTGCCTTAGAGGCATCACACCCCATCACAGAAGAAAAGACAATTCAAGAGCTCTTGCTTTTAAGATTCAGAACATGCAGAATAACTCCACAGCTCCCAGAAACATCACTCTCCCGTTCTTGTGAAACTACAGCTAAATGGACTAACCTTAAATGGACCATATCTCTGATTTTGGGAAACGACTCATTACAAAAATGCAAAAACCTCTGTGAATTCATCCGGGCAGATTTCACTACAGTCCACAAAGAAACATGCTGTGGTTGTTTGCTGAATTATAGAAGTCTTTGGAGAACACTGGAAAGGATCTTACTATGCTGATCAGATCCACAAGAAAAATGAACATTTAGAGATCAGTGCCCACTGAGTTTTACCTAATTTCACATTCTGAAAGTGCCACACTATTAAGTCAATCGCAGATGTGAGGTGCACACAGAGAGGAGCTGAAGGAAACATTTGCAATATCCCATCATAAAATAACTGCCAGAAAGACAGAATCTGCAATTTTAGTTCCCTTATAACTTGGGAACAAATTTTTAAAAAGCAAGTTAAGGTGTCTGATGCAATGAGTTACTGAGATTCCAGTTCAGCTGCATCAGCTGTATACCGAAACTACCTGCAGGGCCCGTAAGTTATTTCACGATAAGCAAAGAGGCCTTCGTCATTTTTTGGCAAATGATGTCTCATCTAATAAAACTAATTTACTTAGATCTTTTGAAACCTCTCACAAAGTACACATATATTGAGCTATGTGACATTTAAAATCTAAGAGCTACAAAGACAGTCATTGTGCGGAACTTGTTCCTCAACACTAACTATGGTTTGCCTCCTGAGCTCAATTGAATCAAATTGTATTCAGAGAAGGACACAGCTCAACTCAGACCCTGGACTGACACCAAGAGGCAAAAAAAAAAAAAAAAAAAAAAAGTATTTCTGCATGTAAGCCTCTGAAATTTGCTTAAAGGTCACCATGAAGTAGGCAAACAGTAAAATCTTACATGATTTCATAATCACTTTAAACCTTACAATTGCTGTTTAAGAATAAAACCTTAAATAGAAGTTTCAACATCAATTTTTTGGCAAATAGTTGCAAAGTAATACAAAAATAACGGCTGATGTGGTTGGAAATACATCATGAGAATCTATTTTCCCCAAAGGCAGTTTGGTTCTTCTCAGGTACATCTTATTCCCAATAGGATTAAATACCTTAGCATGTTCTTACTTCTGCAAGAACAATCAAGCCATGCCTAGAGCGAAGAAGTCTCACACAGAACAACTAAGTCCACCTCCTTCCTTACCCTTTTGGCTTGCAGGGTCTGTGACCATCAGAGAAGAAGAAATTGAGTCACTGATGTTGTAGAGCTCACACACAGAAGCTGTATAAACCCCAGCGGAAAATGATTTAATCAAGTTGATGCATTTCTTCAGCGAATGAACCCTCTGCCACGTCCATTTCCATAGTGGTTTGTAATTCAGAACAGATTTCAAACTGTATAAATACGATTCTCCCCTGAATCAGCACCAAATATGTTTATCGGATTAATAACTTTTAAAAAAAAATCTTATTATGCAAGATTATTACACTGAAGTTAAGCTTTAGGCCATACCTTAAATCCTCCCTGTTCATAGCGGCAGTGGCTGAGCACATCTAAACATCCATGGCCAAATCAGCCACGGAGGTAAGAGCCCAGGGGAGTCACACCGCGGCTCTGCCAGGCAGCCGTTATCACCCCTCCGCCACAGTTGCAGGGCAGATTTCACAAGCACTTTTCATTTCAAGGTTTCTCTTTGCAAAACTGGAATTACAGCAGCTGATTTTGTGCTGAAGCAGATAAAAAGAGCATATATCACCCATTTAATTGGCTTAAAATGAGGGCAGTCACTTCCAGCTAAAGAAGCAACCGCATTTTAAACCGTTGCAGCTATTTCTGCAGCGTTCATCTCACAAAAGCACACATGGCTCCATGATGTGCTGCTTGCAGTTATGTTACTCAAGACTGAAGTCAGATACTCTGTTAACAAGTAATTAAGAGTTCCTGAGGTATTCTATGATAATAAGGCTGGGATAAATTCTTGACACCAAAATTGTTCTCGAGTTTGAATTCCTGGGAGAAGGTAACATCTTAATAAAAGCTTCCAGCTATTCTTGGCACAAGCACAATTCTATCTATAGAGTCATTCTAGTAGAGTATGCTGTATGGCATAGTGATTTGTGCCAGGAAAACAGAGAGCTAATTGCCCTGAAAGCATTTGATGTACAGATAATCTGGAATCGATGCATACAGAGAAAGAGATTATCTTCAATGGCATTGCTTTTCCTTGTCTCCAACCACTTTCTACCGAGTCCAGAACGCACCAGGGTGACAGACTGCAATGCCACTTACATATTACATATTATATATGCATTTAAATAAATATTCTGCTTTTTGCAGCTGTCTCATGGCTTGTAAAACATTAGGAAGGTGTTATTATAATCTGTCCCTCTGCAAAGTAATGATGTAGTCACTTGACCAAGGAAGTACCTAATAAACTGACAGCAGCTTTTGATGGCAGCTGAAAGGACTGTAAGGCTCAAAGCTTCTCCGCCAGCCCCGTTTAAGGTCTGACACAGATCTTTTAATGAGATCAGACCACCAATTTTTCATCTGTAAGCAAATCTTACCTATTGAAGAGGTGTTGAAACCTGTGTGCTTTTGAGGTTAAGGCAAGGCAGATAAGGCAGCTTGAGGATCCTTCTGGACTTAGCAGGCCCTGTTCAGGACACAGCTTTAGTTCTAAATAGGAAACGTGAGAAGAGGGCTGCCCTCAGGGCGAACTGACCCAGGGAGGATCACCAGCTTCAACCAGATCAACTCAGCCAGTGCCAAGTTCCTTCTGAATGAATATTGCCCGACGTTAATTCCCAGCCCACAGAAGTTACTCAAATCAGGAGGGCAGAGTGCTTCCTGGTCACCCTGAATGCTGGGTGCCACCTTAGGTAAATAAAGACAAGGACGTCCACAGGCTGCTCTGCTCGATTTGGACAGCCAGCAGGCACTGACTGCGAGCAGACATGGCAGGTTTTTTCCAACAGATGCCGACGCAGAAGCGTACTTAAATCCCAAAACGTGAGAAGACAGACAGTCTGTAGCAAAACCTGATTTTACAAATCAAAGCAGAGCAAATGAACCATTTTTTATTCACATCCCTTATTCAGCGAAAGGAGTTCACAGACATAGCACCTTGAAAAAGCTTAGTGTGCTATTAGCATTACAATATTTTTCATTCAATTGTGTTGAAGTACAGGTCACAGCTTTCGCTCACAGTTTCCACAGCATCAGCTCTGGGGAGCAAGAATTCAATTCAAGTTTGCTTTTTGACTAAAAACTTAGCTACATTCATTTCAGCAAATGTATACCTGAAATACCTTGTTATGATTTTGGAAGCAAAATCATTACGTTAAAAAGGAATAATTACTACAAGAACACTATATATTAAGAAAATAAAAAGATTTATAAAATTTTTTAAATAAAAATCTGTCCTGTCAGATATATACTGTATATATTTAGCACTTAAGAATTAATGGTCATTTCTGGGCATCATCATACCACATTACCACTCCACCCCCTACATTCAAGTACAGATTAGTTGATCCCATGCTGTTGTGACGAATTCCTATTAAAACTTTCATCCTTCATAGCTTTTACCAGCCAGTCCCTCTCATTCTCCTCGTCAGAGTCGCTCATATCACTGGAATCGGCAGCCAGGAGACGAGAATAATTAATTTTTTTCTGCCGCGGCAATTTAGATTGGACAATTAAGAACACGAAGAGCCACAGCAGCAGGCACACGCAGCCCACCCTGTACAGAACTGCCAGGCCAAAGTGCTTCACGACAAATCCTCCTGCAAAACTGCCCAAGCTTGCTCCTCCACCGTAGCAGAGGCCCTGGAGAACAGCGTGCAGGGACCTCTCCATGCCTGGAGTGGCTATGTCATCCACCATCATGTTAACCACCCACCACAAAGCACCGCTGCTGAAGGCAGATAAAATCTGGATAAGGAGAACTGACCACGCAGTCCACAAGAAGGAGTAGCACAGAAGCTGTACTGCCAGTAGGCTTAGACTGACTGCAACAATTTTGCTGCTCGAGAAAGTCCTCAGCAACTTCCCTTTGAAGAAATAAAGCAAAATTTCAGCAAGTAGCCCAACAGCCACGGAGAGCCCCATGTACAGCTCGCTGCTGCCTCGGTCCTGCATCTGCCAGAAGAGAAAGTTGTGCACCGCAGACCCAGCTGCGCCGGTGAGGAAGACAGTGATGGCGTACAGGGTCGCTCGGCCGTTGCTCCACAGTAGGGCCAGGGCTTTGGCAGTTTTGTTAACACGGTCGGTTTTCTTGGGAACGTGGATGGGAAAAAAGACACTGACAAGCAACGAGAGTGTTATCAGGAGGGCATAGCCATAGAAATGGACAGCGAGGCGGGCGATTGTACTGCTGAGGAAGCAATTCAGTTGATCCACGAACACGGCAACACTGCAGGCACCTACAGATGCACCCAGGTAACTCCAAATCCACAGCTTGCCATACCTGTCAGTCGCATCAACGAAGTCGAGATATTCATAGAGACTTTCATCCACTATCCATTCAAGAGAAGTAGCCAACAGCTCCCAAAGCACGACAGCACCCAGTACCATAAGAAAAATCTGATGCTCTCTGTCCTGAAAGATGTTTTGCACTGCCTCGAAGCTGACATCTTGAGTGTCCTTCTGGTGGTGTGAAAGGTTTCCAGACATGTAAGCATCTCCCACAGGAGGAAGAGTTGTTTTAAACAAAGAGACCTCATTACTTTCAGTAGCATAAAGGCTTTCTTCAGCATTATCAGCAAGATCTATTGCAGCAGAAACCAGACTGCTCATTTCCTTCTCAAGTCCACGTAAGGGAGGTTTGTAGGAAGCCGGTGTTTCTGATTCTCGTGTCTCCCTGTTAACTGCTTTCACAGAAGTTGTCCAGCTGGAGGGACCATCCAAATAGCCATTTGTCTTTGTATCACCTTCACCAAGCCCTCTGCCTTTTTTCTCAAGCGTATCTGTAAGGCCAAATAATCCCTGGAAGGCTGAACTGGTTAGTGTTGGCTTTCTGCTCGCTACCAAAACGTCAGCAGTTGTCTCCATCGTTTCTTTTGACACAGCTTTTGCATTTGTAGTAGCACTCATGCTTAAAACACCGTAGCTGCTCGTGCCCGTGCCGGGTACCGTGGTGGCGGCCCCTCGGTCACCCGGCTGCTGACTGGCGTTACAGTACCTGTACCCCGCATCCCCGTCGGCGGGTGGGATGAGGGTGAGCAGCAGGCTGGCCCCCGCCGAGCCCAGCAAGGAGCTGGCAACCAGAAGGCGCCGCTTCCTGCGGCCCTTGGGGCAGCGGGAGCAGAGGGGGGCCCAGAGAGCTGCCGCCAGGTGCTTGGCTCCGGCCACGACGCCCACCAGCGGGGCCGGCAGCCCCAGGTGCCGGAGGTACAGCGTCAGGAACGGGGCCGCGCAGGCCCTGCCCGCGCCCTGCAGGAGACGGAAGAGGCCGGAGAGGGCCAGGGCCCGGCCGACGTCCCACTGCTCGCTCATGGCGCCGCCGCATGCTCCTCCCGCGGGCCCCGGCGAGGCGGCCACGCTCCTCCGCGGGGCCCCCCCCACCCCTCCGGGCCGCGGTCACCGTACCTGCACGGCGCCGGCCTCCGCCGCCGCCCGCTCGGCCTGGCCCGGCCCGGCCCGCACCTGCCGCCGCCCGCGGGGCCGCGCCCCGGGCCCGCCCCGTTGCCAGGCGACGGCGGGCAGTGGGGAGGACAGCGCCGCCTGCCGGCCGGGAGGGGAACGGCCGCGGCCCGCCCGTTCCCGCGCCGCCGTCTCCTCAGCGCGGCCGCCTCAGCGCCGGCCTCCCGCCGCGGCCTCCCCGGGGGAGAAGGGGGTCCTGCGGGCCGTGGCGGGGCCGAGAAGCCCCACCTGGTGCACGACGCCAGGAGGGTGTTGGGGGGGGGGGGGCGTCGGGCGGGGAGCCAGGCTCTGCTAGGTGGCCGGCGGCCTGCAAAACCTAACTGTGAGCCCCAGCCTGAATAGTGAGCTCAGATTTAATGCTTCCTGTCCAGATTAACGTTTGTTTTCGATCCTTGCCGTTATTTATTTTTATCCTTACCCTGGAGGGAATGAGACTTACAGGCCGTGGGTAAGATCAGGGCCCAGGCTGCCGTGGGATGTCCATGGTCGCCTGCCCCGAGGCCTTTCCCCTCGTGCCTTCCCCTGCCAGGCGGTTCGTGCCCGAGCGTCCCAGCCGCTGCGAGAAGGAGCAGAGCAGTTCTGCTGCCTCTCTCACACAAAATAAGGGACATCATGGGGGATTTTTTTCCCTGAAGTGGTGGCAGGAGTGTTCCAACTTGGTTCAGGTCCTGGAAGGCGACATTGTTTGCTGCAATGTTTCCCCATATGTGGGGGAAAAAAAAAGCGAAACCCTTCAATTCAGAGTCAGGATGGATTTTTAGAACCAAAACCTTCCATGCTGGTCACAAAGCAGAGAGGAAACGCTTTCCCTTTTTCATACAACATGTCTCCAAGCAAGGCAACCCCCTGGCACTGGCTACTCCCCAGCCCACTCCCCCACAAAATAAGCCTCCTGCTTTCAGCCCTGCGCCGCGGGCACGCGCTGGCCTGGCCTGGGCAACGGAGCGAGTCACTGCAGCGGAATAAGGCATCGGTCTGGCACTGGGTTTTGTTCGAGACGCTTTGCTCGGGCGTTGGAGCTCCCTCCATCCCTCCCCATTGCCGTCAGGGCTGGCCTGGATCCCCTGCCCATCTGCAGCATCCCTCCCCTGCCTGCTCACAGGTAACCGGCCCATCTTCTGGGCAGCCATATCTGCTCCCCTCTTATCACAGACAACTGTAATCTAACCCCATAACTCCCTTGTAGAAGTCAGCCAGTCTGGCTCCCAGGGCTGTTAAGGCTTATTTCTATGAAGGTTAGAAAACAAATTTACATCCTAATCCCACAGCAAGCACCGATCCCTTTTTGCATCACTCCTGGCTTTCAGCTTATCCGGAGTGTTCCCAAGTAAATTTCATACCCTGACGGTTTAAGCTGCTTTAGGGCAGCTGCCCCAGGGTTGCAGCTGCATCCCCTGACCCCCACAGCTCTCCGCTCACAGCTCCACTCCGTGCTAATGCCTTTGCTCTGCTCCTCTCCTTTCCAGCCCTGCGGAGCTCGGGAAGGGCTGGCTGCTGAGCACTTACACCATGCGTCTCCATACGGGAACAGTTATTCAGGTGCTGGTGGTCTCCAGCAGTCCCGGCAGATGTGGCAATGCCTCTGCTGTGGCAGAGTGGGCAAGATGCAAGGAAACGTGTAAAAATGGGCTCATGAATCACTGAATTCATTCACAGTGCAGTCAGATCTCCTAAATCATCATTCGTGATGGGCAATACCCTTCTTTCAGCACAGACACTTTGTTTTTGTTCCCATGCGTTGTGATGTGTTCATAGTCCTGCTTTACTACAGTGCTTTGTAGCCGGCTGTTCTGCGTGTTGTGCCATGTGTTCATGCAAACAGTGTTCACAGGAGCCGTCATGACACCCACATCCGATGAAGTTGTTTCCATCTTCTGGGGTCACCCAGAAAGCACAGGCCAACAGCGTAGCGCAGCACAGAAACCAGCAGAGCCTCGATTTTAATGAATCGAAAGCAAGACATGGGGAGATTGCATTTTCCTTGCTTCGAAACACCTTTAAGAGGGGCTTTTCCCCTGTTCTGCATTTATCCCAGCAGTGTTTGAAGGCTGCTCTCGTCCAGCTTTACAGTCTGTCCTCTGAGTGCCACGGGGCAAAGGCAGGCAGGACCACCCGGACACTGAGTGCCCGTGGAGGGCTCAGCAAGTTCAGCCAAGAAAAGGGAAGAGCTGCCTGAGCAGAGAGCTGCTGAAATCGCCCCGGTGGGATATGAAATATGGATGGGGCTGTGAACACTGCTGATTTATTCCTGGCACCTTGCAGCGGTGCTGCTGGGGAGGTCGTACGACGAAGACATATTGATCCACCGTTAACAGTGGCCACGCAGCGTTGTCCTCCCCCTCGCTCAGTCCATAGGTTTTCACGTGGAGCCTGTGGGAGATGAATTTTCTTTCCATATGTAAAAATGGTCTATACCAGGATTTCTTACTGCTGGGTTCGTTCTGCCTCTGAAGGTTCTAATTTCAGTATGGAATGCTCCCTGGAAAAGAGGTGATTCGTATTCTTTTTTCACAAAGTGTTTAATAATTTACAGCCAGTGGGTGTTTTCAGGTTGTCCTATGCGGTGTTTCGGGAGAGGTGATGGAAGGAGGAGGTTGTTCAGAATGCAGAGCTCACAGGCAGCTGGCTGGAGATCGCTTTAACTACCTGCAAGTGCCAAAGCGCTGCTTGCTGCCCGCACTGGTCGGGTTTGTGCAGGAGGAGGCGGCAGTGACTCACGCTGGGAGCCAGACCTGGCATGATGCAGTTGGGACCGTGGGGTGACACAGCAAGCCACCACGCAGGGATGCACGTGGACTCTGGCCAAGCCAGCTCGGCGTCAGCCACCGTCCGCTGGAGAGCTCTTTGTGTCTCTGCTCGGCATCGAGCTGGGCATGCAGAGAGAGCTGGGGGCATTTTGATGTAACAAAGACAAGCCTAATATAATGGCTTAAATAAATGTATTCAGGGGGGACTTTGAAAGGCTGGGAGTCTCTCCAAAGAGCTGGAGGGAAGTGGGGAATCCCGCCAGGTAAAACCCCTAACACAGCTGTGCCAGGAGGGTTTGTGCCTGCAAGCCCTACCTCCAGGCTCTGTTATTTATGAATGCACCCTGCACTCAGGTTTCTGTGCTCTCCCAGTCCCCAGGCAATCGTGTCCACCCTTACCCCTTGAGGTCCAGCTGCCACGTTCCTCCAGGCATTTCACCCAGACCCTATGCAGCAGAGAAAGCTGCTCTGAAGCCAGCAATTCCTGGGTACAGTGTATACCTCAACACTGTCCCTGTGCTATGGTTGCTCTGTGATCTGCGTGAGCTGCCCACAATTTCTAGGGGTAAATAAAACAACCTGTGAAATTCTCTTTCTCACAGCTGTGCGAATTCATTAACACAAGTTCATGAACTGTTTCTGCTCTATCAATGAGCAGCTCCTGCGGTCAGTAGGGTCAGCAGGCTTTAGAGGATGCATGGAGAAAGCCAGCGTTTCACCCCTTTCCCAGCCCAAGCCTACGTGTGCTGGGCCAAGCGCTGGCCCCGCTAAGGGAATGGGGTGCTTTGAAGTGACAGACTTTGAGGGGAACAGGCTGCGGGGACAGAGTGTACCAGCATGGAGGGGAATCGAGGGGCAGCCAGCATGGGGGTTATAGACTACTGCTTCCACATTTCTGCAATTCGGCCATTTCTGCCCATCCCTTCACAAAAGAGCTCTTTGGCCATGAAGTCTCTCTCTGTGTAGCACAGCATGTAGCCCCCAGGTGGGGAGAAGACATCAGCCATAGAGGGCCAAATGACACTGACGTCTTTCTGTTCCTACCAGCTTATTTCCCACCCACCCCAGCCACATGCAAACATAAAAAACAGCCAAACTGACAGTTTCTGCTGATTTTTTTTAATTTTTTTTAATTGGCATTAAAAGGATTGCACCTTCTGATACAGATCATCTCTGACACCTACACAAATAACTTATAATCCATCTACATCATTTACAACTGTACAGAGTAAACTCTGGACACCGCAGACCACGATCCAACCCAGCACATGGTCTCTTGGCTTTGTAAGCATTTGCCTTGTATGCCAGGGTACATGAACCCCCCAATGAAGCCCTAAGAGGTGTGAAGAGCCGCTGGTCACCCCTTAAACCCCGTGTCACCCTATGCAGCAGCTCGCAGAGGAAAACAGCTGGTGCAAGCAGGCATCTCCTGACTTGTTTCTGAGCCTCCTGTCTAACTTCAGCTTTCTTCAGGGCCAAAATGTTTGCTGTCTAAGTCTGGCATTGGTGGGCATCGACAATTTTTGACTTGTGAGGTGAAAAACAGTACTGAAGAACCGAACGCTGTTGCTGAGATCTTGCAGCCTTGTGACTCCTGTGGGGGGACATTAAGGCTTGGGGACTGTGCTTGGCTCAGCCAGGAGCGAGGGGCTACATCTGCCAGCATTTCAAGGTAGCTTCCTTAGGAAATGGTCATGTTGCTGTTGCCCAACATGATCTTTCAACTCTTGGTGCTGGTTCGGGATTAAATATTTCTTGGGACTCTTACACTGCTAAATAACCCATCACCTGCCGACAGCTCTAGAGCTGCTGTGCCCCCAGTACTGTATTTCAGCAGTTATTTTGGACTGCATGGTACATTCAAAGTGAGAGCGAATAAACCTTTAGCCTGGGAACAGGAAGCGACAATGCCTGCTGTGCCAAGTGACAATGCAGGACAGGAGCACGAATACGGCAGCCTTGTGCTTGTTGGCAAAGAGGGGGACCAGGGAAGTCTGAGGGTTGAACCCCTAAAGCCTTGTGCACGTGGCAAGAAATGCAAGGAAGATTTCCATGGGGCCTAACCAGCCAAGACAACCCACAAGCTCAGAGCAGTTCTGCGGAAGGGAAACTCCTCTCCAGTACCCCAGACTGGGATACCTGGAGGTGGGCTCCTTGTTCCAGGTGTGGGTGGTTAAACAGAAGTGACTTTCCAGAGGTGCAGCTCCCCAGGGCTGGGCAGACCCGGCACAGACAGGACAGAGGGGTGGATTTGTCCCCAGCCATTGGGGCTAACGTAGGGGTTTGCCAGTGCCACTGCAGCTGGGTCAGCATCACCCTATAGCACAGAGCTGGCTCCAGGGACTCCCCATCGGTGACTGCCAGAGATGACTGGGAATAGCTGCTATGCACATATACAAAGCTAAAGGACACTTTCTTTGGGCTGCTGATCCAAGCAAGCACCCCTGAGCGAAGGTAACCCAGGTACTGAGTTATCTGGGAGCCGAGAAGAAAAAAATGATAGTGTCATAGAAGGAATGCCCCCAAATCCCCTCCAACGTGAATTTAGGGAAGACTCCTCGGAGACACTCCAGAAACCACAGATCACATTCAGAAAGTCAATAAATACACACCGTGTTTCTTCTATTATTTCAGTCAGCCACAAACTGGAATGAAGACAGGGTCCTCCTACATGATCGTCCTTAACAGTGGGTTAGTCTGAGCCTGGGTGGAAGCAGGAGCTGTGCTGTCGCTGCTCAGCCTGGCCCATCTGCAAACCAGGGGAGGGTTTCTACACCATGGTAGCAGCAGAGGAAAGGAACGGAGAAGTCTTGCAGGCATCCTGCCCATCCGTCAATCCCAGGAGCGCTACTCCACTCTTCTGCATCTCTTACCCGCACAGCAGACACAGATCAAACCAGGACTGCAAGGCAGACTGGGATGCAGAGGTATTGCTGGCTGACCTCACGGAGGAGGTTCGCTGCTGCTGGGGTTGTAGGTGGTTGTTCCGGGGATGTACAACTGGAGGAACACAACCGGCACTCATGAGGCTCCAGACCAGATGCAGAGAGGTTGCGTAGCGAAGCCACAGCAAAATCCCAGGTGGACTCAAAGGTACAGCTCAGACGTCAAAGAGCTGTTGTGCAGCCTCCATTGTCTGCTCAATGAAGGTTTCTTCTTCAAGGAGATCTATCCCATTCACAGCTGAGCACATCCCACAGCACTGCCTAGGCAGCCTGAGCTGTTCTTGTCCTGTTCATCACTGCCAAATATTGCACTCGGTTTCCCATGTCCTGTTTCACACCATTCATTGTTACTTTGTGTGGCCCCTTTGAAACAACAGCAGGTTTTCCACTGACTTCCATAGAAGCTGCGTTAAACACACATGTTCTCCCAGCTGTGGTCAGGCGTACAATGAGCTTTCCTAAATCAATGAGGGGAATAATTGCTGGTTTGCCCAAATACATCACCCTGTGCCAGAATGAAGAGTTTGCTGTGCAGAACCCCGTGCAACAAGCCCTGATCCCCTGCCAGGCTGTGAGACATCACCATAATAAATATTACTGATAGCAACTGCTCTGTGATCCACAGGCACAGCAAGCACCATCACCTCAGCTGTATTTTTCCCAGTCTTCCTGAAATGAAGAAGCTGAAAGGTTTTCCCTGACTTGTGCAAAAGGTTAAAACTCAGTTCTTCAGCAACCCCCTTGACACGAGGGTGTTAGCTGTGGTCATCACTGTCATTCAGCAGGGCATGGCTGTCCTCCCTGAGCCCTGTCCACCTCTGCTGTTGCAGCTTTTTACACCATTACCGTTGTAAAATCACTGTTGGTGGCTTTTAGTGCGTTTTCTTTTTCCATCTCCTCTGTGATGACCCAATGTCACATCTCTCACACGAGCTTTTTCTCATTTTCTTCATTGGATGACGCCTGCAAATGTGTTGATAGGCAACAGCAGAGACTTGGGCATGTACTTCACAAGCCCCACATCTTCTGTTTCGTGCAGGTTGAATTTCATTGTCCTTGTCTTTTGCAAGCAGTAGCTGGGCTCTAGGCAAGGAGACACTTCCACGCTGCAAGAGCACAAGAACATATTTACTGCATGTGCAAATCTGCCCTTGAGGGCCAAAGTCTGATCTGACTCAACGTCAGGTCTCTCCACTGACTGCTGAGGGAGGGTTGTCATATTGAGGTGTGCAGCTGCCTTTATGCTTTTTCAACTGGTTTTGGCTGGAAAGATGAGCTGATGTGTATTAGTGTTTGACCACAAAACCAGTGTCCTTAGCCTGGCTCAGTTCGATTCTCAGAAATTCACATTTTAGTTATGTTCCACATGGCCCATGGACCTTGAACCACCTGTCCGCTTGCTTCCAACACATCATATGTCACTGCAACTACTATAGGCACATTGATCACAGGGCTGAATTCTCTCCCCCTACCTTCATGTGCTTGAGATACCCTGGTGAGGAATGCAGTCAGTGGAGAGAGCGTCAGCTCCACAATATAATTAAGGAGCTCTAAGATCTCAGTTTGTCCCTGGAGGTACCTATCCTTCTACTGTCTTAATGATAGCACCTTACTTAAAATGGAAGAACTATTTTGTTTCTCACACCATCACCCAAAACCACAAAGGTAGGAGAGCACCACTCTGCCCTGCTTTCCCTGGAGAAGCAATGCATTTGCCCGTGGGTCTTTTGTCATGTATGAGGATCAGGACTAGGCCTCCCTGGGAAACAGATCTGCCACCTTGGGAGCCCTTCCAGGGAGGGATGCCAGCTCACCGGCAAGATGCGCAGAGCCTGGCATGCGTGGCATTCTCACCTGATCACGTTCCTGTAGGCTCTTCTGCTGTCCTTGTCCAGACACACCGTGAAGGGCCTCTGCTCTGTGCTCCTGATTTTGATATTGCGTGTTTTCAACCTGTTTGCCACAGCCTGGATTGAGAGAGGAGGAAGAGCCCAGTGAGCGTCTCACTTCCCCTCCCTTGGCTGTGCGGTGATGGGCGGTGTGTGCATACTGGGTACGAAAGGGACAAATGATGACATTTCTCTTTTTCTTTTTAACCTCAGATGTGACAGAAGGTGTCTTCTTTAAGGAGGGAAGTGTCTCTCTTGTCCTTTTTCTGTAATCACAACCTGGTCAAATTTTGCAAGGGCAAACTTTCCAAACTGGCAATGCTTGCACAGGTTGCAAGGTTTGGGATGTCTGATGTGGGGCATGGTCTGTTCTCCAGGGCCGTGGTTTATCTTGGTGGGCAGCGTGGGCTGCAGTACCTTGGTGTTTCCAAAAGCCAGGTGAGAATAAGCAAAAGTGTGCTGGCTAGCTAAAAATACCAGCTGAGAGACCGGAGTCTCCAGGGCCCAAATGACCAAGGCACAATAATACTTAATGCCACCCAAACTGCAGTGACACATTCCCATGGGGCAGTGTGTCCTCTGGGGTCTACTTGAACTCTCATGTAAAACAAAAAGGACAGGAGCCCAAGTTTTCAGTCCCATCGCTTGCATATCCATCTTTCTGAGTTGGTAATTAGATTCATTGAAGTTCCTGCTGCTTGTTTATGCTTTGTTAAAGTACTTCTCCAATGGCCTCTATTCTTGTGAGCTCTGTGGGGATTAACACATGGGGTCTGGGGAGGGCACTGCAGATGGAGGTGTGGAGCTAACAGAGTCATTGCAAAACTACAGACCCTCTCCTGTATCTAAGTGGAGCCACGATGACTGGGGCTAAGCTTTATTTCTCCACTTTGTCCCTGAGGTCACAGAATAACCCCAGCAGCAGCTCAGTCCTACAGGGTCTCCTGAGACAGGATTCGATGTGGCATTGACCAGCAGGGATGGCATTTGGGGCTTTGGCTCAAAAATCTAGACTTTTCCATGGAAAGTAATTGCAAAACACTCTCTGAGGAGGGTGGCCCCAAAGCCTTCTCCTCCCCACAGTGTTTCCCCTTTCACCATTGTCGTAAGGGATTTCCATGCATTGGCCAACCCCTCCAGGGCCGTGAGCATCCACAGCTACTTACTGAGAACGATCGTCCCGACAAGTTGTTGATCCTAATGATTTCAGTGATGTTCACATTCAGACATACCAGGTCTGCAACAGAAGCAGTGTGTTAGCCTTAGACCATGGCACGATCTCAGCTCAGCTTTAAGTGGGGCTGGTGCCAGATCCCACATTTGGGTGCACTACCAGAGGTCCGTGGGATACATAGGATGGCAGAAAAGGAGGACTCTAGCAAGCTCCATGGGCTAAGGGTTTGCGTGGGATCATGCTTAGGGTGGAAACCTCAGAGGCTGTGCTAAAGGCAAGGTGAAAGAGGAAGGCTGCAGCAAGAGGAAGATGCTGCCAAGCCTAGATTATGGTTATGCTGAACCCCACGTTACAGGGAGCCCCAGGCACGTCATTCACGAGAAAATGCACAACCACAGACTGTGGTGACACCAATACGTGCACGTCACTGATTCAACCCCCACAGCCCAAGCACAATTGGCACTAAGTACCATGGTCAGATTTACTCTATTGAGCACCAGAAAACTCAGCAAACCCTCTTCACATGGTTCCAAGTAGGAAGAACCCACCTTCAGCCTCATCGGCAGGTACGGCTTTCATCACCAGACCTGTGGAGCGCAGGGACATAGCCAGCTCCTTTGCCCGGTCGCTCACCACAACCTGCAGGGAAGGCTCTGGTAACTCACCCTGGCAGAGAGGTTAGACATGGAGAGGTCTGGGGGCAGTTTTTCACAAGTGCAAGGTTAGCTAACAGGCTTTTAAAAGTTCACCACGACCTCTCTGTCCTCTCCTGGAGTGTGATTCCAGAGGAAAGAAGGAGGGCCAGAGCACTCCTTTTAGGAGATCTGTGCCATGCTGGGGTTCCTTGTGAGCAGAGACATTTTGGGCTGCTGAGAGCCCCACTTACCTTTCTGTATGTTACTGTGAGATCTATGCCAGGGCCATCCAGGGTCGTTTTCTTCTTGGTCATGCTTAACTCTGCAAGGAGGGAACCGGGTAGGATTGAGGTTTCACTCATCCTACCTGTCTGTGGTCAGCAGAGAGGGGTCCTCTCATGGGACGAGCCATGCCCTCCATCACACAGCAGTCGTGGTCTGGCACACCGGCCCTTCTCTCCTTGCCTATGGGAGCTGAGGCTCTGTGCACTCAACAGGTCCAGTGAGATGGACTCACTCGAGGGTCTGTGCCCAGCCGCAATGGCAAACATCCATTGGATTGGACACCGGGGTGCACTAATGGAAGGGCTGGATGTGACCTCTGTAACGGTCCAGGCTTCAGGCACCCTTGTCCCATCACTGGCAACTCACGGAAGCTGAATTTCTAGTAGGGAAAACATCTGGCAAAGGGGATGGCTGTGAAGCCCAGCTTGTTTCCTCAACTTCAGAGGGCCCTGGAGCCAACAAAAGGCACACTCTACAAAACCTGGTTGAGACCAGGAGCCAGTGACCACAAGGTCTCTCATTTAGCCTGGTGTCATGCGCCCCAGAGAGAGATGGAGATGATTAGGGAAGCCTCCTGCTCGTCAGGGAACAAGGGATATTGCCCCATGGCATGGCCTTGACTGCTGCAGGCTGAGGGACAGGGCGAGTGGGAACCGGGGCTGTCAGGACCCGTGCCCAGGATGGCAGCCCCTCCTGCAGGGCTCAACTTGGGAGGACACACGCACCTCTGTGGAAGATGCTCTCCTGCACCTGGGTGCGCAGCTCCGTGAGGAACACGTCCTCGGCCGGCTCCTGTGACGGGTCATTGAAGAAAATCTGAAAGAGTGGAAAATCTCTAAGAACAGCTCCTCCTCAGTCACCCTGTGGCGTCACACTGGGCTGATGACATCAAAAGGTTCTCCAGAGCACCCAGCTGTGACATCATCAAAGGGAATCTATGACCTCATCATGGCAGCCAGGGGGCCTATGGGATGGAAAGAACTGCTTTTGCTCTGCTTGCTGAAGCCCAGGAGCATGGCAGGCCTTGCCAGGAGGCCGGTGGACCTGGCCAGCAGAGCCACGGGCAGTGTCCCCTGCCACTGGGTGTCACTGCGAACTCACAGATGAGCCAGTTCCCAGCCATCCCCCACAGGCAACCCAGGTCAAGGGGAGCAGCTTCCCAGGCCTGACTGCAGATGCTGGCTTAGCTTCAAGGCACGTGGTTTCTATCTGATACACCTAAATCAACTGGTCACTTCAGATCTATTCATTATTTTCTTTTCATGGGCTTATTTTGAGCAAAATGTGAAGATAAGGTCCTGGAGAACCGCTCCTAGCCCTACATCCAGCTCCTGTTGGACCTGACCCTCACTTCCAGGGAAACTCTCTGCAGCCAAAGAGGAACAGCGTGGTCTTAACCAAAAAGGCAAAACAGGCTTAGTGTTTCCAGATGAAGCAGCATCACACCCTGTATGACAACAGGGTAGGTTAGGTGCCTCTATCTGAAAACCACATCTGGAGTCAGTTCCTCTTCCCCTGCTTGAGTCACCCACTCTGTCACTTGCTTTTGATTTTTGTCTTGGACGAGAAATGAGTGGAATAAAAATTCACCAAAACCCGAAATCCCCAGCCACACAAGCTGAGGACCAGGTACTCCAAGTGTTTACAAGCTACGTGTTATTAGTTCAAGTCCTGGTGATGCTCTACCAGTAATTACCAAAGCTCTTCCAGCTCTTTGCAAGCCACATGCCAGTTTGCTCATGTAATGGCTGCTCCTTTGCTGCAGCAGGTTACCACATTGGTTACGGGTAGATTAAAAGGAGATATGTGCATCAGTGTCACCCTAAGCTTTGAAGGGGGAAAACTGCCAGAGGAGCAGATGGGGGGTTGATGTTACATGACTGAATACAGTAGTTCTTTGCTCTCATATCAAATGCCAGGTCTCACTCTGATACCATTTCAGAGAAAAGCTGGCAGGAAATAAGTAAAATGGTGTTTCAGGAAGCCCTGCAAAGCCCCTGCAAGGTACAGGAAGGTTTTGACAAAGCCACTCAGAAAAATTCTATTTGCGCACAGCATCTAAAGCAGCAGGAGGTGCCAGAGCTCCTCAGCAAACCCGAATCCAGCGGAGCAGGAAATTTGTGTCCTTACAGGGTAATTTCAGGGCTCATTTTGCTGAGCTGTGTGATCCTGAAATAGCCTTCCCGGGATCATTGACTCCAGCTGAGCTGCGCTACACGGAGTCGCTAGATCCAGGAGCCTGGCAAGGAGGGGACAGGCTGGGGAGCGTGGAGAT
Organism: Gymnogyps californianus; assembly: GCF_018139145.2. Classification (NCBI taxonomy): domain Eukaryota; kingdom Metazoa; phylum Chordata; class Aves; order Accipitriformes; family Cathartidae; genus Gymnogyps; species Gymnogyps californianus. Next base: position 11,948,336 of record NC_059489.1, on the reverse strand, counting down.
CCAGGCTCAAATCTGCTGAAAGCCCCCAGACCCAGTTGACTTTGCACAGCTCTGCCAGCAGTGGGGCTCTGCAAGCCCTTGCAGGGCCATGTGAAGGCACAAGAGATGTGGCACCCACCTTCACAGCGTAGACCTGGAAGCAGACAGGCTGGATGCCCATGCGAACGTAGTAAGCGATCACATCAGTGATGAACAGATCAGTCACAAGATGTTTGCTCGGAGAGGAAGGCTGGGGGGACAAATCACATTATGGATCAGCCACAGTCAATTCTCAAAAACGCTGCCACAAACCCTCACGCCTTCCTAGATAAATAATGAGCAATGAGCTGTCGCCCAGGGCAGTGCTGAGCTGCTCTGCCATAACTAGTCAAAGCAAATGGGAGAAGCGAAGGCTTGCGCCCACCTACCAGCCTTTTTTGTAGGCTATCAATGGTGGCTCAAACTGCCAGGAAATGAGAGCAGGGGGTATTTCAGCAAATGCCTCATTTACATTTTCTTTCTTGAAATCTGCCGTTTCCTGTCCCTTGGCCAAAAAAACCCATCGCAGCAAATGGGTCTTGTGGGCTGGGGCAGTGTCAGCCGCGTGCACCTTCCCGGCTGCCAGGCCCTGGGGCAGGTTTGCAGGGAGAAAACCTCTGTCTGGGGCATGGAGGAGCCCTGCAGGGCACGAGCTCCTTCTCAGGTACGGCAGATGTGTTTGGGAAATGGGCCAGGCTGGGGAGGTGGGAAGGTTTCCCTCGTACCATGGTGGCCAGCTTGGGAATCACGTGGCACAGCGTGTTGATGTTGCTCTCGTACCACGGGTCGGCTCTGCTCAGGTACCTGGCCACCTCGCAGAGCTCCTCTTGGCCGGTGGCAGCGTGGTCCTGCGAGAGAAACACACAGCTCAGAGTACGATCATGGCTCAAAATACCAGGAGCCATAGAGGAGGCAGAGGGAGCTGGGGCACAAATGCCCCGTGAGCAGCTCCCCCATCCCTCCCCCTTCCCTGCTTGGTCCGGAGAAGATGGCAAAACATTTCTTGCAGCACTCGTTTAGCAGGTGCTCAAGAACAAAAATTAAGTGAAGGATGAAAAGAAGAAATACTCATTTTTTAATGGCACATTTGTCAGGACTCACAGCCAGCTCTGGGACAGCTTAAAATATTGTGAGAAGCGCAACTGTTTATTTATCGCTGTCTCGAGGCTGTCAGAAGGGAAGAGATGTGCCAAAGACAAACTGCAAGGTAGTGACTTGAAGAGCTAAAACTGGGGCCTTGACCAAGCAGGCAAAGCCCTCAGTAAGGGGCAACCGCTTCCCCTAAACATTTGGGAGGTGAGAAAAGCATCAGTTCTTTGCTAAAGCTCCCTCGATCCTCCTATAGAAGCAAAACTGAATACCATTTCTAGGCTGTGAGTTATCACCCATCAGGGTGGTTGGAGCAACCGGAATGCCTCTGCGGCTGATGGATTCCTGAAGCCAGTCTGCAAACTGAGCCCACCCGCCCTGTCTTGGCTCCCATCCTCCTTGTTCTAGGAACAAGGCATTAACGGATGTGAATTCCTGTAAACCCCCCTGTTCTTCCTCCAAAAACACCGTCAGTTGCTGGCAGCCGGCGGCAGCGCCCGGAGCTGCCGAGCCCAGACTCACCGTAACAGCCAAGGTGTTTGGCTGCCCTGTCACGACCGGGATGTAGTAGAACTGCAGGTTCAGCCTGGGAGTCAGGAAAACTCGACGTGTTTCTCGTTTCCTTGAAATGGAAAAATAAATAGCCGTGTCACAAAGGGAATGTGGAAGGACATGGCTCTTGGCCAAGGCTGGGCAGTGCCAGGAGACCGCAGCTGCTCTGCAACAGGAGCACATGCCCTCCTTGCACGCCTCCCAGTGTGACAGGACGGCAGTAATGCCCCCGAGTTCCCAAATCGAGCAAGGGGAGATGATGGGGATAAGGGGCATCCTGCAGACAGGCTCCTGGCTGGGACTGGTGGTCCCCTCTGCACCCAGCTCTGCTCCCCAGGCTGCTGCCTGCACTGCAACCCAGACCCACCCCATGCTGCTCTCCTGGCCAGGTGAACCAGCTGGGAAGAGCCAGCTGGAAAACAGCTTTTCTTTAGGATTTTTCCCTTTTGCATAGGAAAACGTCTTGCCTTGTTTATTGTTCATTTAACCCATTCCATGGACAGAAGGGAAGGACTCGCTGTGTGCATCATTTGGGCCAGCAGAGCCAAACGATGCCATGCAGCCAGTGAAGTCAGATTCATTTGGGCGCAAAACACCTGGGTCCCATCCTGTCCCCGGTAACGCTGGAGCCCAGACCCATCCCCAGCCATCTTGGCTGCTTCAACAAGCTGAAGAGCAAAGCCCCCACTCTGTTCTCCCTTCCCCCAAGCCCCCAGAGCCAAAGAGGCTGTGGCCACCAGTTACCTCAAAGAGTGGTAGGCTTGGGCCAGGCGCCCCAGGATCCGGTCATCCCCCAGCAGCACGATGCGGGCAGTGTGCAGCCTCTGGAGCGGGGCTGCAGGCTCCGGGGGGATGCCCAGTCTCCTCTGCAGCTTCGCTGGGGGCTTCACCCCAGGACTGTTGCAGCCAGCCTGCAGGAAGGCCACGCTCTCCAGTGGTGATGGCTTTTTTTTAATGCCACCCTTCCTGTGGAGCCGGGATTGCTCCGTTTCGGCGCTGCAAGGGGCGAAGGGCTCCTCAACTGCCGTGGGCAGGTCTCGTTCGATGCCACTGTCAGTGGAGAGCACGGAGAAGCGGGTCTGCTCGCAGCACTCGCAGTCCGAAATGATGTCCTGGATCTCGAAGTTGTCCAGGTCCTGGCTTAGGCAGTCAGGCTCGCAGCTCTGCGACAGCGGGCGGATGAACAGCACCAGTTCCTTCCCTGCGGGCAGAAGGGAGCTTGAGGAGGGAAATACAACCAAAGCCAGGCTGAGCCGTAGTCCTGCCCCAGCTTCCCTCTTCTCGTGCAAACCGTAGGGCCAATACCTCCACCAGCGGGTCCAAGAGGAGACAGTCTTTCAGTCCCATTTCACATAGCACCATGAAGAGAGCTCAATATCACTCAAATCAGGTACTTTGGGCACATGGCTGCTGCAGCCTGTCCCACAAGGGTCCTCTCCTCATCTCCTTCGCCCCTCTCCCCCCCTAATCCCCTGATCTGACCCTGACACCCCACAAGAAGGATGGCTGGTGCAGTCAGCACAGGCCTCCACGAGCTTGGCTCTTGGGCGATGGTTGTGAAACTCGCTGCTCAAGAATCAGGGCTAAATGACATGTTTTGCACAGGCTTCCCAGCCTCAGGCACCATCTGAACTCACCACAGCCCCCCTGGGACACTCACAGAGCTGGTCGTCTTCTGTCCAGAGGTGAAAGCTGATGTTGGGGTTGGGCAGAGGGGTACCCTGCAGCCCTCCCAGGGGAGCATCACCTGGGGGAAACAAGGATGCTTGAACACAGGAGCAGTTTTCCCACACAGGTGCATGACCTCCCACTGGTGCTGTGCTTCAGACACTGGCTGAGATAGCCTGTGCTGAGCCCCAAGGGCTCTCCCACCCTGGTTGCCCTCTGGCCAGACATGAGGCTGTAATCACGGACCTCTGCTCTCACAAACTGAGCCATATGAAGGTACCTACACCGTTGGTGCAAGGGAGAAATTAGGATGGGGAAACTGAGGCATGGGCAAGTGAAGGACCTTGCTTTGCTGCAGACAGCAGAGGGATTGCAGAAGAAATAAAACATTCTTCTAGCACTGGGCCTCCAACGCAGGTGGCAGGACCCCTCTTGGCGATCTCAGCTGAGATGCAAGGAAGCCCTCTGACCCCACCATGGCTGGCTATTTTTAACCCATTGTGGCTCTGTGAGAAGCAGTGAGACAATTTAATAGCTCACTGCCACCAAAAGGAGATGGTCCCACTCCTCTCCCTGCTCCACTGGCTGTTCCTCCCCATATCTTGCACTGGAACAGTCTCCAGCTCTTTCCGGGGAGGGGGTTGGGATGCAGGGACCTTCCACCAGGAGTAGCCAGGAAGAGGGAAACGTGACCTCCATTTCCCTCTGGTCTACCCCAGATTTGTGTGAGGAACTGTGATGGATGGGGACATTTGTTATAGTCCGTGCAGCCCTGATGGCACCAGGCTGGAACAGAGCACTGCCAGGGATGGAAGGAGATGGTAGTACCACTGATCACCACATCAGTACAAGGAGGTTTCAGGGAGTGGTGCACAGTGTCTCCCCAGTCTAGGCCATGGCAGGATGTATCTTACACAAGCAGAGCACTAGAGAGTCTGTCCAGCCTCTCCTGGTTGACATCTATGGCACCCTTTGCGAACGACGGAGACATCTCTCTGGGCCCCAGGGCAACTGAATCAGCAGCAGAGATTGCCACAGTCCCTTTCCTCAGGTGACAAATCTGCCTTCCACTGCCACATGCAGTTTGCCATCCTGGACATCAGGTCACTGCAAGGAGCCAGGCTGCAAGGACCTCATCCCAGTGATGGAGGCAGGCGGGAGGTGGGGATGGACAGCTGTAGAAGGGCAATGGCGAGGACACAGCAGTGAGGCAGGGGCCTGCCAGCTTGCACAGCTCCCTTAACCCACCGTGCATGGCTGGCTGGGAGCTCACCTGCTTGCAAGGAGCTGAGGACGGCGCCATAAATCTTCTCCAGCCTCGCTGCATGCTGGCCACGGTCTGCGCTCGCCTCGTTTCCTGCACACTCGACTGCTGCCACCACTTGCCGGAACCAGTGCTCAACGTTGCTCGTGGGCATAACCTGTCACAAGGAGCAGCTATTAACACCCAGAGGCATGAAAAGAGGAGATGCTCCATGGCCAGGGCCAGAGGAGAGGGCAGAAAGAGGGCAAATGAGTCCTGCAAAAGTTGTGTTTTGCAGCAGAGGACACAAATATACTCCTGTCCCTGGGCAAGGCTGGAGGAGGAGAGATGCTGGCTATACTGTCTGCTTAACGCTTTTTTCTGGCAGGTTTGCAGCTGGTGGGCACTGTGCTCCCAGCTGCCATGAGCTCGGGGAGTCAGCAGCAGAGCTGGCAGCTCAAGTGACCCTCGGGAGATGGGGAGAGCAGACACACAAATGTGTCCTTGGAGTGGAAATTGCTGAGAGCCCCTGCAAAGTTGCCTTTCTGAACCAGACATTTGTCTTACTGTGGCCCCACAGCTCCTTGAAGGAGGTTTTGGAGAAAACTGGTTGAAACATTTCTGCTGAGATGTTTTTGCGATGACCAGTGGCTCACAGAGGAGCCTATATTTCAGCTGCAGAGCCCAGCTTTGCTGTGCAAAACTGAAGACTCAAACTGAAGTTTCAAAACCTCTGGCTCCTGCTGCAGCAACTCTTCTATATTTGAAGAATTTTTTAGTTTAACACCAGCTCTGCTTGTAGCCCAGCCTTGCAAGTAACACTGGGGCTACTGAGGATGGAGACCAGCAGTGAGGAGCCAGGGGGGATCTCTCCACTTGCCAAAAAACTTTCCCCTGCTCTGAGGTGCCCGGCAAGACCAGGACCATTGGAAAACCATACACGGTGCTGCAGAAGTGCTGCCAGTTACCTGGAGGCTTGCCTTCAAGCCGCTGATGTCGCAGCCCTCGCCCAGGGCCGCCTGCATGGTATGGATGATCACATAGCACATGCATGCCCGGGGGCTCTGGGAGACCTGAGCTGCCTCCGTGTCGGTGACCAGTGCGTTGCAGATGGCTTCAGAGAGCAGCTCTGGATCAGCAAAGATGAAAATCCTGCGTGAGGCAAGAGGATGGGAAAAGAAGGAGATGAGGTGAGGACTCCCCGTTACTGACATCAGGGCTGGCACGAGCAGCTCACGTCTCCATTATCCCATGCAGAGAAAAAGGGTTGCTGCTGATATTCCCCTTCTCTGCCCTGTCTCCCCACCAAGAGAAGCTCCCTGCCTCCCAGGACCACAGAAATAAATTGGGACACATGGGAGGAACGTACTCCTCCCAATGCAAAGCTCATTTTAGTGAGGCACTGTATGCCACCAAATTGTGTCCCGCAAGACCACGTACTGCCACATGTTTATGTCCAAATTGTCTGTTCCATCCGACATTAATTCAGAGCACAGGAAAAGGACAGATTTCACTATGAGACTATAAAAGAAATAAAAGTAACAACACATTCAAAGAGGCGCTACTCACTTTTCCTGATAAGGGTACGGGTCGCTTTTGAGACTTTGTTCGGAAATGACCATTCTTTGGTACAACATACCTAGCAAATCCAAGAAGATAAACACACAGGAGTCAGAGCACAAGAAATAACAACACAACTCACCAGAGCAGCTCAGCGCTGCTCCCGGTTGTAGAGGCTGATGGTGGGTCTGCCAAGTCAGCAAACACCCGTTGCTAGAGAGATGATGTAAAAGAGCCCAGAATCAGGCCCAGAGTTAAAAATAGTCAAGGACAAAGATAGGCCATGCTACATAAAAAGAAAACCCCTTCTATTCAGGGATGATTTCCTGTATTTCCCTTCCTTTGTTTAGTGGATTATGAGCTTAGGAGCGGAGTCGGAAGCTGGAGGAAGAGCCCTACTCCCGGCCTCCGTCCCCGGGGCCACATCGGGGGACAGTGCTTAGGTGGATATGAAGAGCACAACGTGTTTCTGAACGAGGAGAGATGTACTTCACCCTCACCCAGCTCTGGGGTGGAGAAGATACATCCACCCCGCATTGCTCAGGTGCAGTCATCTTGTGAACCTTGTGGTGCTCCGAGAGAAGCCCCGCTGGAGACCCCCATCTCTCCACACTGAATCATTCTTTTAGCAGCACTCAGGTGAGATAAAGGTGGACCTTGGAGCTCCAGACAAAGCGGTACTGGGGAAGAGTGGTCGGGGTGATGGTGATGGGCTGAGACTACCAAGAATGGCACTTTCTCTCTAATTTCCCACCAGGTTTCTCATATTTTACCTCCACCTCACAAGGTGTCTGCACCTTGCACTGTTTTAAAGGATTGCTTTTAAAGACTCTTACTAAAGAAAACTTTAAAAAGAAGAACTTTAATGAGCAACGTAGAGAAAAAGGAAAACAGAGTTGTCCTCTGGCTTGCTTTCTAAAAGAGACTGTTCTCTGCAGAAACTGATGACAGTTTAGTGTCTGAAACCTGATGCACAGGTAGTGGAGGGAGTGCCCATGCTGGACAGCCTGCAACTCAGTCTCAGATGGAGACTTCACTTTGCAAAAAGGAGACCTCTGCAAAATTTACTGCAATGCCAGGCTGGGAGCATAAGCACCCTGTTTCCCATATAGACAGGGAGTGTATATATACCTGGCCTTAGACAGGCTGGACTTGACTCTGGTGGTGCCTACACCGACAGCAGGAGGACCCCAAGGTTTTCTGCTAGTAACTAAGGCTCAGCAGCCTGAAATCAGGAGAAGGGAACCCTCCCATCCAGATGCATCCCTGAGACCCCCAAACGTTTGGCCAGCTCCCTGCAGAAATCCCTGCCGTGGCTCGCTGCATTAGGCACAGGCCAGCTCAGGTATGGATATCCCCCCAAACCCCTATTGCCATTGCCTCAAGGACCCAAGCCATTCACCGTGCCATGCACGGGCAGAGCAGAGAAGCTCTCATACCCGGTGCGTCCTTTCCATCTTCAGCCTGATGGCGTAGTCCAAACCGATGGTGCAGAAAGGCTTGGGCAGGGTGAGCAGCTTCTTACAGAAGTCATACACTCTGCCGCAAAGCTCATCGGAAATGCAGGGAGCCTGGAGCGAGAAAGGGGCAGATAAGGAGATGCCACAGGCAGTGATCCCTAACGGTGCTCTCCCCACAACAGACCCCAGGGTGGAAGGGCACAGAGCTACACCAAATTCAATATGGATTTAAATGCAGTATATGAAGCAGAATTAGGCCCTACAATGGTTTGGAAACCTCCAGCAATACCCACTGAAGGGCTGTGGGCACACGTTTTTGCCAGGTTGTGGCTTCCTGCACCATCAGGCACCTAAACACCTCCAGCAAAGGGGGTCAGCTGGAAGGACCTGTCACTCCCATACATGTCACAGATGACAGTGTCTCAGCCATCAAACAGCACACTGGGAAATGCACAGTTGAGTCCACCCACGGTAGTCCCAGGGCTTTGCTGGGCAGGTACTGGGATATTTCAGCACAGGAATAGGTGCTGAGTGACTTCAGGTGGCCCCTCCTGTGGCTTCTGATTTCCCTGGACCTTGCCCCAGCAAAGCCCACCATAGGTTACCTTTATCAAGGTGTACATCAGCGTGTGCAGCAAGGGGATGATGTAATGTCTGAAGTCACCTCGCTCCGCCTGTGGAACCAAAAGGCACAGTCAGCGCAGGCAGCGCCTGGCAGGATGCTGGGATGGCAGCAGCACTGGCAGCAGCAGAGGCCAGAGCCGGGGGAGCCACCGGAGCCCCCAGGATGTGCTGGGTTCTGTCTGCTCGGCAGCTCAGACACACAAGGAGAGCACGGGCATTCGCCCTGGCTTAGGGGTGATGCTCCCCCCGTCAAGATGGGGTTTGGGATCCCTCTGCAGGCCATCAGGGTGGGCAGGATGTCCCTGGGGCAGACAGGTCCTGCATGGTGGGTATCCCATGCGAGCCAAGCCCTGGGGAGGGGTGTGGGGGGATGGACCACCCTGCCGTGGCCACTGCCGCACCACAGGGCTGGAGGTTGCTGTAGGGATGTGAAGGCTCCAGGAGCTGCTGCAAGAGCATGGTTTGCACACTGAGAGCTGTGCAGCACGTACGCAGCAGCCATGGGGGGAGAGGGTGAGAAAAAGTTTCTAACTGAGCTCATTAAGGAGCTCCTTTCTGTTGCAAAAACTCATGTGGAAATACAAAACCTCTGGGAAAAGCCTGTCTTACATTTGGTGGGTATGGGACTAGAGTGAACAGGGAGGAGAGATGCTCTTGCGTCCCCATCCTGGCCCGTGGGAAGCCAGATGGATGCTCAAGCTGACCCAGCTCCAGCCCCTCCCTGCAGCCTGGTCTGGCTCTAACAACAGCTCCAGCAACAGGAATGCCCCTGGATAAACCTGGGAAAGATATTTCCACCCCAAAGATATGTCCAGCACCTTTCTTTAGGGCTGCTGTGCTGATGGATCTGAGTTAAATGGAAGTGATGGCAGCAAAGCTTTAGAAATGATCAATAAAATGAATAATACTGAATTGCTGAGACCAGCTGATATTTGCCCAGGGCCCCGGAGGAACTCAAGCATGAAATTGCTAAATTATCATCCGTGGTTGGTACTGACTGCTCAGAGCTGCTGCAGTACCAGAGGAATGAAAAAAAACCAAAACAAGTGACACTGATTTCCAAGAATAGCTTCAGGGAGATGAAGGGAATTACAGACCAGGAGGCCTGACACCCCTCCTGGGCAAGGAAAGATAAGAGTAGCAGAGTGATAATAGGTATAAGAGGGAGGGACTGACACGGCTTTTTGCAGAGGAAAGCAGACCTCGAGTCCTCTGGGGGAATCCCTGCATCCATAGCCAAAGGTGATGTGGGTGTTCCTGTCTATCTGGATTTGCAAAAGCCACTTGATAAGATCCCTCCCCAAGGCACTGATGGAAGCTAAACTGCCATAGCATGAGAGAGACAGCCTGCAAATAGCCTCAGAGCTGGAAGGAAACAAAGGCAGGAAACAAAGATCAGGAATAACTGCTCGATGTTCACAGCGCTGCGATGTGTGCACAGGGATCTGTGCTGGGCTGACGCGGCTCAAGCGTGTGATACAGAAGTGTTGAAGGAGGGACGTGACAGCCTCTGCAGAGGGTGCTTGGCCCCCCCGGGGCTGAGCAGCAGCTGGCTGGAGACACAGGAGCTGAGCAATGCCGAGCAAGGCGGCTCCATCCTTCCAGCTCGAAAGGAGAAATAGCAAAGATGTAGAGAAAATGGTACGGGGAGGTTTCTGCACAAAGGATGACTAGCAGGGGCTCATCACCAGGGTGGGGAGGAGGAGGTGAAGGGGGGACATGGGCTGTTCGTCCCTGCACCGGAATGAGATGACACTGGGTAAAACGAGGCAGGCTCATAAGAAAGAAACGGTGCTACTTCTACACATGACATCTCACCAAACCACAAACCAGGTCGCGCCAGGATGCTGAGGGTGCTAAAGGTTTACTTGAGACCAGAGAATGACAAGACAAATCAATGAAACAAAAAATCCATCACAAAGTTTCCGTCGGATGCTGTCAGGACAGGATACTGGGCTAGGTGGTTCTGCTCTAACACCCTCTGGGGCGGAAATGAGTGACATGGAGGGGAAATTTCCACTTATGACTACAGCTGGCTGGGGCGGAATGAGGGAGATTTGGGGGTGGTCGGAAGTTCTTTGCACTGTGCTATTTGCAAACTGCAAAGGCTGCCTGCCTTTGGCTGCTGTGGCAACAAGGAGCCTGGGAGGTTCCCTGCTCCGCCTGTGGCTCACTGTCACTTTTGGGGCAAACCCTGGTCCCTGCAGCCTTCAGCTGGGGACAAGCTACAGCTCTGCCCTGGTGTCCCACAGAATTTTTCACTCTGTGCTATGAGCCACAGTCCCCAGCCAGACTCAAGGCCCCTAAAAACATCTGTTTGAGGTGGAGTTGAGTCCCCATCCCTCTGCTCCCCCAGGCCGCACAGCAGGGCACACGCTGCGGAGGGGCTGAGCCCGGCGCTCAGAGAACGCCTCTGAGGCAGCACTCACCCTTTCCAGCTCCTTCACCAGGATCCTGACCAGGACGGAGCTGTTACTGGGATTCTGGTCAATTTTTTTATGCAGGGTCCATCGCAGCATTCCTGAGAAGTAAAAGCCAAGAAAGAGGTTGGGTTGCCAAGCAGAGCAGCGATGGATCAGGGGCAGTTTTTCACAGAGCAATCAGGAGACTTGGGCACTGTTGTTGCAAAATTCACCCACAGGGATGCTACATTGACATCGCTATCAGAGCTAAACCAGGCTTCTCTGCCCTCTGCTTCAATTACTGACCCTCTGCAAGGGACAAATCATGCTGCTGCCCTGATTCTGGATGCAGCATTGATGTATCGTACCTCTAATACTGGGAAACCTTTGGAAAAAGGTCCCAGACATCCTAGGACTGGGAGGCTGAAGAAAAGCAAAGCAGGGCAATGGACATGAAGTTTATTTCTTGTTCCCCCTGTTGCTCTCTTTATGACTGCCTGCTTTCACCACCTGCCCCAAGGAATTCGGGTTCCTGCTGGTCCCAGCACACAGCAGCTGAATGCTGGCTGCCGATAGCTCACACTCAGAGCAAGGACCACAAAGCATCTCAGTCCTGCAGATGTCAAGGCTCATTCCAGACAAAATCAAATTTAATTAACTGTAAAATATTCTGTGCACTCCAAGTAAAATCAATTTTTCAAAATTAATTAAGTTTCCTAAGGCTGTAGCAGTCCAGTTGCTGGCTCAGCTAGAGTTTTATTCTCCAAAACCGTAACACAGGGATTTCAACTGACTCTTTAGCGAGGAGCTGAGCAGTGCGTGGCAAAGCAATATCCCCGCAGGGAGAGACGGGGAGACTCCAGCTCAGAGGTTTTAAGTGAGTTGGACGGGGCTGTGTGGTGAGTCGGTGTCAGAGCTGGGAACAGCATCACAAACTCTGGCATTTGATGCCCCACCTCCATGCTGGACCCCCTGGGTGAGTGAAGGGTGTAAAGGATGTAACAGCCATGTAGAGGAGGGATGAAAGCTGCTGAGGTTGGTGCATGGCAGACACCGGGAGCTTGCCAAAGGTTTAGCACCTCCGAGAACAGGTTAGAAAGGGCAGAGCAGCGCCAGGGAGGGGAGGCCACCCCGTGTCCCCCCACCCTGGCACCAACTGAGAGAGGGGAGCGGTGGGGGGTTTGGGGCCAAGCAATGCCCCAGTAAGGCAGCACGGGGGACGGTAGGTGCTGACCCCCAGGAGCCATGCCGGCGGTCTGTCTTACCTCGGTCGCACTGGCAGGCGGGGTGGTGCCCGTCCAGCTCTCGCAGCAGCGTGCGGACACGGCGCAGGATGTCTGACTCCACCTCTGTGGGGACAAGGAGGACGTGAGCAGCCAGGCCAGCACCCCTGGGAGACTGGCACCCAGGGACGACCCCAGGGGAGGAGGCACTGATTTGGGTCAGTACGGGGACTGCACCCTCACCGCATCCCTCAGGATGGCTGTCTCAGCATGTTTCAAGCCTGGATGAGCCTCAATAGAAACAGGGCAGAGCTCTCCCTGGGGCCACTGGAGCTGGGGGCGAATGCCACCCCATGGACTGGTGGCCCCTGGAGCCATACTGGAGAGCAAAGTGCTCCTGCAGGGACGTGGTGGTAGAGAAGCTCTGCAGAGGACTGCTCATGCATGAGCTCTGCAGAGCCCCTCTCTCCCCTTGTTCAATAAAAAAATCACACATTAAATATAGAAACTGAAAAAATTAAATCACAAATTGGCACCACGAAAGAGCAGAAACACCTCTGCGTTTTGGCACTGCATGGATTTGACCTCAACCTCACACCCATCGCGAGGAGCACTCTTGCAACAAGGTCTGCTGCCCACACCAGCAGCTCACCCCTCGTGGGAAACCCAGGCAGAGTCACCAGGCTGGCATGTCACCTCCTGCCTTCCACCCGCGACCCCCTGCAGCCTCTCCCCGATGTGTCACCGCCCACCCCTGGGCCCTGAGCACCTTCTGCTCCCCCAGGCAGGGACCCGAGGTCGGTGCTTCTGCCTGGTAACCACCATATGCGCCTCGTACACGTCAAAACCAAACTGCATCCTGCTCTTGGCCAAAAATAAGCCCAACTGCCTCAGACCCAGTTTGGGGTATGACTCGTACGTGGGGCGAGGGCTCATGATCACTTGTGAGCTCGCATGACAGCTGGCTGGCCATGCACACCGACACATCGCAGGTGTAAAATAAATGTCAGCCCTGAAAGTGCATGGGGTATCGGCCAGGAAAGATGCCAGGTCCTTTTACTCCACCACGGCCTGTCTTTGTGTCCCTCCTTACACTAGGCTACTCTTTCCCTATCGGTAAAATGATTCTTGCTCCTTTGTAAGACAAAAAAAAAGCATTATATAAAGTTGGGTATTATTAGGTGATGTTCTCCTTCTGCAGGAAGTTGTAGGCTGGAGCAGCCAGAACATGGCCTGATCCAGGGGAGGATCTCAGATGTTTGTGGTAACTGTATCCCAGGTCCCTTTCCTGGGGCAGGTTGCTGCCTCCGTGTTCACTGGTGGGGTCCAGACCATTGCCAGCAGTGGCTGAGCCTGCACGGCAAGGATGCAGGCAAGGAGCAATTTATCCAGGTCTTAAAGGAGCTCCAGACACATACTGCCCGGTCTGAGTTGTCTCATCCACATGGGCTTGCCTTTTGGGATTGGTGTCATTACCACCGCATTTCCTGCCCAGTTTTGCTCCTGAATTTTCTCATTCCCTCCACACCCTCTTCTGCCACAGCTCCATCTTCCCTAACATCAGAGAGATGGCAGGAGGGCAGTGGTGGGCACTCATCTTCACCTACAAGAAACAGAGGAGGCAGCCAGCGTGACACTAAGAGCTGTGCTCAAGGACCACAGCCTCCAAACCTCCTTCCTTGGCTCTGGAAGGAGATAAAGCCACCTGGGCTGGGTCCGGTTGGTGGAGCAGGAGGTGCTTTGGGCTCTACAAGGAACGGTGACTGGGGGAGGTGGGTTGGGAGCTGGCTGGTTGGGCGCTACGGGAAGGGAAACAGGAAAATACTGGGGGGATTTTACAGCTCAGCCGGAGGGTCAGACCAACAGAGGCATCTCCAGTGAGTGTTCCTGCGGGCAGAGGACCATCAAGACATGATCATGCAGGAGATGGGGCAGCTTTGAGTATCTGACCCCTCGTCCCATGCAGACCCATGCATCATCTCAGGATGGGTTTGAAGCAAAAAACAGAGATGATTTTTTGCTCTTCTACTGTGTCTTTTAGTGGTGGCCCAGGGTCATCATGCAGGGGAGCGGACGTGGCACCCCACAGTTGCCACTGTTTGCACTGGTGATGCACATCAGAGAGCAGGAGCACTTTGCCTCTCGCAGCATCCTTGCTGCCTCCTTGTCACCAGCTCGCAGGGCAGGCAGCATGGCCAGACACATGATAAGCCGCTCTTGCCCTCTCCAAGCCCAAGACTGCAGTGCCATGCTCCAATGAGAGGGTGACCAGGGCACAGGCGCAGCAAACACAAGCCCTGCATAAAAGACAACTGGGAAATGGAAAAATTAAAGTATTGGGAATGGCCTATTCCTGAGTACACCCCAATAGCCAAAATAATTCTCCTATTTACTGACCCAGGGAAGTATATCCCCTTGTACGGAGGATTCATTCAATTCAGGCTTCTTCTGCTGTGGCTTCAGTCGAAGCTGTGTTAGACAAAAAACACACACTGGGGTTCACACTTATTCATATGTGCTGACGAAGTTGTGCCTGTGTTCACGGGAAGTCCCATCTCTGCCAGCACAGTTCATGCCATCGTACTCACACGGGGAGAAACTACAGTGCAAAAATGTCCTTTGAAAAGGGATTTTTCTCATTTTGGAAGTGTTATTTGAGGAAATGTCTTGGAAATCTGTATTTTCTCTCCTTTTTGTTTTCTCTCTGGTGCTTTTGCAAAGCTCCTCAATTTCACTATTATGTTCATTGGTTTTGCACTAGGGAATTACGCAATAATGGACTATCTGAAATTTCCTATTCTTTTCATTTGTGTATATTTTTAATTACCAGGGGAAGTTTTTCCTGAGCACTGATATAAATACTGTCCTCTTTTTCTAAATCAAAGTGACTATAGTCATGATACGCTGAGGTTTCTTCATGGGGAGCAGAGCATCAAAGCGTTTGTTCCAACACCAACAAGAGGCACTTTGATCTAAAGACAGTCTCAACCTACCAGCAACAAACAGTAGTGGCTTAGAAATGAAATAAAACGTTTCAGTGTTGATATCCTGACCTCGGGGTGCCGGGAGACCAATACCACCTTGTGAAACAGCATGAAAATAAAACACAGATGGGGTAAAAAATGGACACCAAAAAATACAATAAAACATAAAACTGCTTTAAAATTCAAATGCGAATCATTGCCAGACCTGGTGCTTTTGAAGTGCCCTTCTACAGCAAATCTCTTGGCTGCCCCTCAGTTGCTTCATGCCTCATTTCCCATCTATGCAGCAGGGTCTGCCAACACCTTGCAAAGAGCAAGGTCTGCCCAGCGGCAATGAATCCCCCTTAGATATCCACGTATTTTATTGGAGGGTAATGAAGGCACAAGAAGACAGATGAGGTGGGTTCGTTCGGTTGGGATCCCCCTGCCCTGGCACGCCGGGGGGCTCAGCATCACCCACCTGTGCTCTCCATGGCCGAGCTGAGGCTGCAGCACGGGGTGGGCACGGCGGCTGCAGGGTGTCTGCAATGATGGGGTGAGTGTGCAGCTGCTCCTCACTCCACACGGGCATGGCCTTGGCTCCTGTGTCTCACCTGCAAGAAAATAGGGCACGCTTGGCTCAGGCTGGTGGTGGAGATCAGGATCAGCCTGAACCCTGGCGGGAGCGCAAAGCCACCGGGACACCATGGGCATGGGACCCCAGTGTGAAGGATGTCCGGCGGGGAGGCAGAGCCCTAAGGATGAGCACAGCATGTCTCAGGGGCTGTGTTTTGCCGGAAAAAGCTTCAGCTCGAAGCTGAACCCATCTGAACACTTGGCCCCCAAAGCCTCCTACAGCAAGGAGGACCCCAGGGATGAGCATCAGCATCACTGAGCAGGGCAGGATCAGGAACCTCATCCTCCCCAGGATTTAAGAAGAAATGTTCAGGCTAAGTCAAACTGAGTCTGAAATGTAATGTCCAACCAGAAAAAGAAAAAAAAAGAGCTAAAATTTCCATGAGGTTTCTATGCTTGGTGTGCTGATCCGCTGCCATCCTGATCCAGCATCCCAGAGAAACAAACCCCAAGGAAAGCTCGGGAGCAGGTTACGCTGCAGAGGGAAGCCAGCCTGGAACCGGACGGCTTCCCTTGCCCTCAAGCATTGTTCTCTCTAAAGAAAGAGGAAAAAAAAATAATCCTAAGAGCTGATGAGGAAGGAAGGGAGATTTGCTTGTGACATGACAACAAGCAGGCTGGGGAGCCAGCATGGGGCAGCCGCGGGGGAGCAGAGGAGACGCCGGCATTTTCTATGCAAAATACTGCTGCTGAGAAGCTCAGCTGTAGAGATCTACCCCACAACCGGGTCTCAGCCCGCAGCTCCGGCACCTCGTGGTCCTGCCCCCCCAGTGCCCATGGCGAGGCAGCGTCTCCCCCAGTACATTGCCCCTCCCATCTCCCCATCCATGGGCACAGCAGCAACCGCAGGACTGTGCTGCTTGTATTTACAGCCTGAGTGAGCTGCAACATCGCTTTCAGCATTTCTAGATTGAGGCTTTTCCAGCCTGCAGGTTTTGCCCTCTCTTCTTGCCTTTAGGGATGGAAAAAAACCCAGCCCATAGCTCTGAATTCTATGATTTCCCTAAACACCCACATTTCTGGCTGATAACAAGGAGCCCACCTCCAGCGGTCCCCAAACCAGCACAGTCAGCAATAACAACACAGTCCCGTCAGTCTTCCGCATCCCTCCAAGCACAGTCAGGCCATCAGCCCACACTTGTGCTCATGTCTTTGCTCTATTTAGGATTCACTCTATTGAATTTGTCGATTTAGGACCTAACTCTACTGAGGTAGGTCCTAAATCTGTAAATATTCATCACCAAACCCAACAGCTCTGTGGCTGCAAGGGGAGATGGACGGACGCATGCGGGAATGCCCCTGCCATGCACCACTCAAGCCCCACGAGCATGCTGCTCTCAGCAGCTTTCAGAAGCTCTTTAAATGCTTCCTGCAGCACGCAAGGTTTTCAAAACCCACCCCAGACCCGTATGGCCTTTATTTCTGGCCCCAGGGCTGGATAACAAGGTCTGGCACCGAGCCACTGCAGCAATTTCCACCGCCCGCTGAGCAGCAGTGCGGCGGGGGCAGCTCCTAGCCACAGCTGAAAGCGGAGAAGACAAGGGAGGTGAGGACAGGGGTCCTTCTGCAGGCCAGGGGCTTACTATAGCAAAACCCCTGCCTCTGCTTGCACAGCTGGCAGGCAGCTTGGTCCAGGGCCAGGAGCGGGGAAGAGATGCCAACCCTCCTCCGGGTCAGCTTGATGCCTGATACCAACCTCAGAATCGCATCTCTGCAGCACGTGGATACTGCTGCGGCAATGGATGTGCCCTTTCCTCCGAGGCGACCACCCTGGGGTGCACCAGGGATCCGTAGCAGGGCAGAGGGTGTCTACTAAGGTCAGCAAACCATTTCCCCCTCCACACCCCACGCTGATGCCAGCAGCGCTGCCTGCAAGTGAGTTGCGGTGCTGCCCACGGGTTGTTCCTGCCTGTGGCACAGCCACCTGCCTTCCCCCTTGCACCCACGCTGCCACCCCTGGCCAGGCACCAGACAACTCTCCAGAGGTGCTCAGCACCCCTGGTGCAGAGCGGTGCGCAAGGGAAGGATGTGTTCATGCCCCAGCCACAGCTGACCACAGCGCTGACAGCCTGCAGCAAGCATCAGCCGTATGTCTGCGGACCGACGGGGCTTTGCTTCTACGGGCAGAAATGGGATGTGCCTCTTGGTATGCCAGGGTCTGGGCCAGAGGAGGAGAACATCAATTTATCCTCCTAGTTTCAAAAATTACAGATGACCCCCTTGAATCACTGGCTACAGAAGGAAAGTGAATGATTCTCCTAATCTCTCGCACACATAAGAGCACCAAATACCATACAGCAGCGTTACAGAGCCAGTGAGCTGGTTAGCACCGTGGTTCCCAGAATGATATTTCCTGCTGGGAAAAGCGCTAGGGTCCCCGATACCATGGGAGACCCACGGCGCCTGCGCCGAGCGGCGGAGCTGGGGCTGCGTGCTGGGCTCCTCCGGCGCGCCTGCCTCCGGGCTTGGAGAGGCCGCCTGCCGAAGCGAAACACAGCCCGCTGCTAATTGTGTCGGTGGTTTTCCACATCCGCATCCTACCTGCCCGCGCGTGGGAGGGGAGCTGGTGGCCAAACGTGGAACCTGCTCGCCAGCGCTCGGTTTCCAGATTTAGAAAAGGACTCCACAGGGCCAGAGCGACGTGAGCTCCTCCTGCCTGAGAAACTTCAGTTCTCGGTTCACCTGTCTGCTTAAAAAGTGCTGGCTTTCCTCACTGTCGGCAAAGAGGAGCTGAGATTGAAGCCATAGTCCACCTGCCTGCTCTGAGTGCTTGGGTCTCCCAAGAAAATTCAACGTAAATTGAACGTCCCAGCATATTCAGAGTCCAGTCATGCCATCTGCAGGACAGGTAAATGTCGTATGAGAAGAGGCATGAAAGGACATACATAGAAACAGGCTGGTGAGGAAGACTGGGGTCAGTCTGGTTCCTACCAGGCACCAGCTACTGGTTCTTGCTTGCCCTGGCCATAACCACCACAGGGACCTAAATGAGCAGAAAATCACCCATTTTCACTGGGGACGTTTTCTGCCTGCTTTGCTCCCCAAGGGTGAGGGTACCAGGGCTACCAAAGGAGGAGGAGGGATGCAGGGCTGAGGATGGGAAGGGCTGAACAGCATCAGCCCCAGTTCGGAGCAGTTCAGACGGCAGGACCACATTTGCCCTTCCTGGCCATGGCAGACAGGGATGCTGCCTGCCCTTCCCTCCTGGGTTTCATCAGGACTTCCCCAACAGCAGCTGGCCCTGCAATCACCCCGGCACAAATCCAAACCCAGCAACACGGTGAGGAAGGCTTTGAAGATGCAAGAGCCTGTGCTGTAACCGAGGACTAAATTCAGCCTTTGCGCAGAGCATTTACAGACAGTTCCTTGCCCGCGGAGATGGAGGCTGCTCCCCAGCCGAGGTGCACGGGTAGCTTTTGAGTGACATTAATGAAGCCAGGCTGATTTAGGCCAGATGATCTGACCTTGGCACCTCTTTGGCTGAGCGGAGAGTAGCAGGGAGCAAAGACCCAACCTATGCACTCCTGGGAAGGAGACTGCCAGCCCCTGCCCTGGCAGTGACGCTGCTCCAGGCAGAGGCTGACCATAAGGGATGAAGCTCATCACCTGGCAGGAGGGATTCCTTGAACACCACCTAGAAGCCACATGTCACTGCAGGGACACAACCACCATCTGAAGCTCCAATGACACACTTAGAGCTGCTGATTTTGGTGAAAAAGCATTTTAGCAGAGAGTGTGTGGAATTGCAGGCACACACCATGGAGATCCCAGTGCTGGTGTCAGAGCCGTGGGAGATGTCACCCACTGGCACCCAGAAACCTGGGGTGTAGCAGGATCCCTGTCACTGCACCAGGCTGTTTCTTGGCCTGCTGAGACAGGATCAGTCCCCAACACCCACCCTGCATGCCTCTGCCTGCCAGGCTGTTCCCAGGACACAGCAGCCATAAATCCCCTGGGAGACCAGATGTGACATGCTGGGATGTGATGCTGGGACCACTCCTTCCCTGGAGAAGATGGAGAGGGATGTCCCTGCATCCTCTGCATGCAGGGACAAGTCTCTTCCTGCTGGCTCCTTTGCCATTGCCACCCCTTCTGGTCACAGACCATGGGGCTAAAGACCCTGGTTACAGCCACCTCTGCACCTCATGCCCATCGAGCCCTGACCCACCATGTGCTGTGAGCCAGCCGGGGGGCCCTCCATGCCCACGGCTTGCCCAGGTGCTGCGTGGGGATGGCAGGTACAGAGACGTGTCTGAGCTGCACTGCAGCCCCTCCCTTCTCATCCAGGGATCCAGGCAAGCTGGGTCCCCTCTCCCAGATTTGCACTGCTGGCCTGGTGCCTCATGCAGGGACGCTCTCAGCCAAGGGGACTTCACTGAGTCTCTAGGACCAGACCCTCACCATTAACTGTGCCCCATCCCCACATCCCAGCGCAGCAGACAGGGGCTGCTGCTGACAGCAAGTGTCAGCACAGTCCCCAGAGGAAGGGGAGCACGAGACATCAGAGCCCCCCACTACAGGCAGCCCTCTCCGAAATGACTCATCCCTGGAGAAAATGGGGATAGTCTCCCCATTTCTGAGGATGGACTCTGCACTGGTCCTAGTGCCTGGTAGACTCAGACCTGCAAGAGAGAGGGTCACAAGCTTTCGCCTGGGAACCCCTGCCCCGCTCCCCTGAAGGCTGGGGACACAATCCCCCATCACAGCCTGGCCCTGCTGCGAGCGGGAGCAGAGGGATCACGCAAGGAAGGACCCTGTCCCAAACCTGCTCAGCTCTAGCCTGCACTCACCTTCCCTTGCGTCCTTCCAGCTCCCAGGATCACAGCTCGCTTCGGGGGACAGGACCATCCCAGCAGGCACATTGCGAGGAGGAGGAAGGAAGAGGAGGCGGCGGATCAGGCGCAGCCGACGGGCACCGGCTCCTCGGCTGAGGTGCGGCGGGCAGGAGCTAGGCAGTGAAGCAGCGATCCCCGCGGCATCTGCACTGGAGCCCAGGCTCAACGCCACCGAGCGCAGACGGGGCTCGCTTCTGCTCTGTGTGCATGTGTCTGAGCTCACCGGTGACCACAAGCTTTCTACCCAGAAACAGGAAGGGCTCACAGGCCCCAGCCAACACACATGGTGGTGGGGAGACGATAGAGTCGAGGGGAAATATGACGGTGCAGGACATAAAAGCAAGCCCTGTAAAGGTGCCAGAGAGAGGCAGAAGCTGCTCAGTTCCCTGATCCACACCCGTGAGGGCTTCTCTGCTTTCTGTCCCCCTCCTCCCCCCTTGGATCTCTTTTCCCTGCAGCAGACACGAGACACATTTCATCCCGTAACTGGTTATTTTGCTGTCTGCCAGCTCAGCAAGACCAGAGTCTTCTCTGCATTCATCCCACTTCTTTGCAGAGCTGCAAATCCTCGCTTCCTCTCTGCAATTCTTAAAATACTCATGGCATCAGCTGTATTTTATTTCATTTTCAGGAAAAAATTAAAAGGAAGGGCGAGAAGGGAAGTCACATTCCTCCCTTCACTTTTCAATAACTGAGTTTTTTGTGAAAAAACCTTAGTGACTCGAAAGCCACCTCTCCCAAGAGTTTGGGGTAGTTATGGGAACCATCTGGTTATATTCTTAAAAATGAAGAACTTTGCAGTGAAAGCACAGTTTACCCTGGGAACTGGCAGATAAGACCATGGTTTAAAGGGCTTTGCAGCCTCATCCTCCTTTCCAAACTACCAGGGTGCTGGAGAGAGCGTGAGTAGGACCTGGCTGAGCACTGGGTGCTGAGCACCCCATAAACCCAACCTCAGTGCCCCTCCTCTGCAGGGCAGCAGTTAATGGGGACCCAGAGATGGGGAACAGTTTGTGATGGCTGCTCTATTTTGGCCGAGCTAATACAAGATGAAGTGCAGTCCCATATGGATGTGAAGACATTGGGACTGGGATCTTCTAGTTTGCCTCCCTCCTCACCTCTCCACCCTCCCAATGCTCAGCCCGTTGAACCACCTTCCTCCTCAGCAGGGGTTCCCCATTTGCATCATGCAAAGTGATGGCGTTTGTCTTCCCAAGTGACTGTTATGCATGAAGGAGCCCTGCTTTCCTGGAGATGGCTCAACACCTGCCTGCTGATGGGAAGTGGTGAATGAAACAAACACCATCACTCCGAATGTCTCCCCCTTCCTTCTTCTTCCCCCGGTTTTATTGCTGAGCATGACACCCTATGGTATGGAATATCCCTTTGGGCAGCTGGGGTCAGCTGTCCCGGCTGTGTCCCCTCCCAGCTTCTCGTGCACCCCCAGCCTGCTCGCTGGTGGGGTGGGCTGAGAGGCAGAAAAGGCCTTGACTCTGTGTAAGCACTGCTCAGCGGTAACGAAAACATCCCTGTGTTATCAACACTGTTTTCAGCACAAATCCAAAGCCCCATACCAGCTACTCTGAAGAAAATTAACTCTATCCCAGCCAAAACCAGCACAGTTCCACCCCACAGCAGCCCAGCTCCCCCAGCGTGGTCCATTCTGCTGACCATTACAACAAAGCCCAGCCAGGCAAACTTCCCAGCGAGCGTGTGGCACAGCAATGGGATTGCCTCCACAGCCTGGTGCACCCGCTGGAGGAACAGTCCTGCTCTGCAGGAAAGCATGTCCCTGATGCAGGAAAAGGGTATTTCCCTCTTAGCTCCGATCCATGGCAGGAGTTGAAGCTCAGCCCTTTTTAAGCCCTCAGTATGTGAGGATGCTAGGGTGGGATTCAAATGCCATGGCAGAAGGATGGAGAAGTGTCCGTCCATATGAGCCATCTCAACGCCATCATACTTAGTGGAGAGAAGTGACTCAGGCTGTCCTCTGGAGCCATTCAACATGGGGATGCACAGCCTCCCCAAAAGACCTGCTGCTCTGTCTCACAGACCATTAAAAGCTGGCAGACATCGCTAAAACCCAGAACCCCTAGACTAGGTGAAACACGCGAGACACAGACCGAGCAATGCAGAAATATCTGAAGCCGTGAAAGAAAACCTAAACCCAAACCCTTTGGCGGTGGGAGCTGGGCTAGCAGCAAATAGGCAGGCTCCCTTGGGAAGCCTGGTCGCACCATCCTGCCCCGGCTCTCCAACGCGCCCGGGCATCCTCCGCTGCCCAGCACGCCCTGGCTTGGGTCCCAAACGGCATTGCCTGGAGCTGTGCTGACCATGGCCAGCCCTGGGGGATATCCCCTCTCCCACCTCCCCGCTTTGCCCAAGGACAGCAGTGACACAGCAGGGCAAGCGCAGCCCATGGTGCACACACGCTTGTTTTTTCCAAGTTATATTTAGTCCTACTCCAAAGCCAGCCTCTCCACGCCTTCTGCAGCCCTGTATTTAGTTACAAATTCACTACACGGGTATGTCTGAGGTTTCCTGTGGTTGTTTATCAGCTCGACTACAGACGCTCGCAAAGAAAAACCTGCGTACTGCACAGGAATGAAGCATGGAAAGCTGTTCCCCCAGCCGCGCTCCTCCTCTCCCCTCTCCCCCATCCCACCACCAGTTACCGCCCCGATCCCAACTCTTCCCATGCCTGCAGCGGACGCCCCAGCTTGCTCCCGGCACAAGGAAGGATCGTACAAATACCATCGGCAGCAGCGAGCGAGCTGTTCTGCGCCGGAGCGTCCTGAAGGGAGACACGGCGAGTGCTCAGCCGTAGGGGACACACATGAGCACATGTACTCACAGCGTTTCGTCATGAGATGACAGATGTCCTGTGGAGCGGACCAGAATTTGCCACCCCCTCGCGCTGCCCTCCCCCTTCTCCCTGCAGTTGCCTTCGAGCGAGATCGGTTATGAAAGTAGCACATCAGAGGCTTCGTCTAATGTTACAAAGCTCCGGGGCGGCTGCCCAGCCCGCATTTCCTTTTAGCTCTGGTGTGAGCGGCTGGAGCACAAGTATCAGATGTGAGCCAAAGGGGGATTTCTTCACTGCGTGAGCTGAAGGGTTGTTTCCCCCAAGTCAAGCTGAGGATCTGACATTGCATCCTCCGGGCTGCTCAAAACTGCAGCCAACAGCTCCTGAAATGCTGTGCAATTGCTCCTCTGGACCCAGCGTCATCACTTACACCAGGACAAACTGATGCTGCAGCAAAATCATCCAGGGGAGTCCATCAGAGGCAGGTTTGACATCCTGTCTGCATCCTCCTCTTAAACCATGGCCATCTGCCAGTGGAGCAGCCGCTATTCTTGGCCCTGATCCTGACCTCCAGCCCAGCTGCACAGCTCAGGTAGGAAAGGGGGACGAATGCAGCTTTCCAGCCTCCAGCCCTCCAGGCAACAGCAGTTCCAGGCTCCCCTGAGGAGCTGAACCATGGCTAAGGATAAACCCTGAGGGCAGGGTCTGGCTCCATCTCACCTTACATCAGCCGCCCCAGAGCAAGGTGTCTCAGTTAAAATGAAAACTAAGCAAAAACTTTCATTATGAAACTCAAAAACCACATAAAGATCACCTGCCTCATTTCTGACCCCGTTTGGACAGGTTGCTGGGGCAGGGGAGACCTGCAGAAGAGGCAGGGGGACCATGTGTGCTGTGGACCAGCCTGGAGCCCCCCTTCTGGACTGATATTCAGTTTCAGCTCAAAACCTGGCAAGGCTTGTGGTTTCAGACAGCTCTGATACGAAACCAGATGCTCTCCCTCAGGCTCTCACTGCCAAGGAAACGCAGCTCAAGCTCAGACTCTGCTTTCCAGCAACACTTGCTGCGCCGCTTGCCTGCTGGCTGCTCTGGCAAGGCACGTCCCTGCCAGGAGACTCGTGCCCATGGAGGGAGAAGGCAAGAATGGCTCTTACAGCCGTTTCACTAATGAAACACCTTCGCAGCTCGCACTGCAGTGGGTGTTCATCTGCCCATCAGGATTGAATGAGCCCCGAAGCCCTTTGCTAAAGCTGGCGTGGAAGTTGAGCGGCTTCCTGGACACTAACGACTCTTTGGAGACTTCCTCACCAACGTCACATTTCATTCTTTCTAAGGAAAGAAACGAGTTTTCCGGAAGCATCAGCTTTTTCGATTTAGCATCTCTTTCCATTCCCAGAGTCGACTTTGGAAAAAACAATCAGAGGGAAAAAATAAGTGCATTTTGAAAACTGCTGCCAGGTTTCCTCGCGCAAACAGCCCAGGCAAGTGCTGTCCACCTGAGGGGGAAATAAAACCAGCAGAGCTCGGGCTCCCAAGTGTGGCCAGCCCGGTAGAGGCCAGGCAGGGAGCCGGCTGCTTTCGTGAGGTGGAAGGGGCTGTGGGATGGCGCAGCTGCTCCCTGCCTCCGTGCAGTCCCATTCCCTGAGCAATACCTGCCTTGTACAGTACCGTCACCAGCACAGTCACTGGTGGTACAGCCCCTTCACTCTACAGACATGCTCTGTGTTGAGAGAAAGCAATTTTGTGCTGACAGCAAATCCTTTACCCCTCACAAAGAAATTCGGGGTTTAAACAGCAGTTTCAGGGTGTGTTCAGCATCTCGTGCTGTGGAGCAAGCAGCTCCCACCGGGCTGCAGTGAGATGTGCTCAGGCAGGAGTTCGCGAACACGGCTGAGCTGGTGCCATGATGTCGCATTGCTGTTCCTTGCAGTGCTCCGGCAGTGCGGCCGGTGGTAGCACGCCGGGACCCACCTGCCTCGCCTGACCACAGGCACAATCTGGAGACCAGACCATAAGGGACCACCACAGGTGTACCTGTATCCAGAAGCCTCAGTGGTGAATCCAGTGCTGTTTATAATTTAGGTCTTTTCTCCCCAGGCGATGCAACGGTGTCGCCGTGCCCAGCTCTGCACAGGGCCACAGTGCTGTTCCCCTCCGTAGCAGAGGAGCTTTCACCCAGCCTCTGCTGGAAGCTGCCCAACAGCAGAGGGGAGGTCACTGGGGCTCAGGGAGGGCACAGAGCAATTACCCATGGGCTTGGGGGGTCACAGGAGGAGGGTGACCAGAGCCAGAGTGACCCCAGCGTGTTGTGCGTGGCACCTTCCCCCACTGCCAGCAGATGTCCAGGCTAGCGGTGTGCTCTTGGCATTGCGCTGGCAGTGGGGAACGAACAACTACTGCTGACAGGGCTAACACGGAGCAGAGAGAAGCAGATTCAGAAGGAAGGGGCGAGTATATAATGTTGCACCAGGAGGACAAGGTCAATAACGAGATTTAATTACATGGTACGGGCAACAACTGAAACCACTGCTTTCAGTAGGACCATGAACACCCCACATTAACGCCAGTCTGGACTGAAGAATCACACTAGAGATTCACAAGCAAAACCCATCCCAGCACAGATCACTCACAACAGCAGCTCCCTTGGAGAGCTCCTGCCCAAACCATGTTTGATGGACGATGCTGTCTTCAAGGCATGTCACACCTCAAAATAGAAAGACGTGACTCAGCCAACACGGCATCTGCCTTCAGAACAGCCATTAACACCAGCAAAGCTCACAAAAGCAAGAAAGCAACTGGGAAAGCAACTCCTGAGAGCCCCCACGTCTGGGTAGGAGATGTGGTCACTGTTAGGAAGGCTGGACACAACCAAACTGAGAGTCCTCTTGGGTCTGCTCTTTCCCAAACACTTGGAGCAGAGGAGCTCTCTTTTCTCGTGAAAATCAGAGCTCCCCTCTGTCAAATCCCCACCGAGGCTGGGCACACAAGGAATGCTGGGGAGGGGTGCTGCTGCTGCCCACATCCCAGCAGCTGGCTGCAAACCCATACGAAGGCAGCTGATAAAAAGTCATCATGGCCCTGCCACAACAGGGGCCATGCCCACCCCACATATCAGAAGGTGGTGGGGAGGTGGGAATTCAGTATATCGCAGTGAGACGGCGCACAGGGCAACCCCTGCCAAAGGGGCCACAGACAGGTTTTACATGAAGGTCCCTGTCACCGCTGGAGCAAGACCATGTGCAACGCAAGCAGGACTGCTCTGAGATAGCGTTCACAGGACTCCCAGAGGGAAACCATTTGAACAAAAAAGAGAAAATGGAAACTGCTCCGATGGGGATGTGCAAGTTGGTGCCTGGCAATGGGGAACAGTGGCCAGTCACCTCCCCCACAGCCCTTCCATGAAGCGGAGATTATTTTATTTTTCTAGCAAAAAAGAAAGCAATGTTTCTGTCACACAACAACCTGAACATGTTGTCCCATAAGGTCCAGGAAACTCCAGTAAAACCATGGCTAGCTGCCCTGTGCCATCTCGCCCAGTGCCAAGAAGTCTTCTCCTCTGTCTGATTTGGGGCCGTCCAGATGGGAATATGGGCTATCCCAGAATGAAGGACAGGCAACAGACAGTGAAGTCTCATAGCTCTGTCTCTTTAGGGAACAGAACTAAAAGAACCAAAATATATGGCAAGCTATTTTGGGGTAGAAACACCATCACAGCTGATCTTCATAGCAGCCCTCCGACACTTGGTGTCAGGACAGCCCTGTGCCAGCGCTGGAGCCCCAGCATCTCATGGCTGGCGGGGAGAGGCTGCAGGGCAGAGCTGTGCAGAGGCCAGTGCCTGCTGCGAGCAGCAAGCCCAGGTCTTGCCAGAACAGCTTGAGGCTTTGAGGACTCAAGCTATTTCCTCAGGTTAAATTAATGTTTGAGAGAGCGCTGTGCAGTTTGAACAGATTCATGTGACAGAGCAGAGGCTGGCCATCTATTTCACCAGACTGACCCATGTTTTCTTCCATTGCAGATGTAAGACATACCTTTATATGTTCAGTGGGACCCTAAGCTGTAAAGGCTGAATTAATATCTCATGGATTTGAGCCACCCAAAGTTTGTGTAATACTCAGAGGTGATAAATCAATCCTTGAAGCTCAGAGGAATTTGTTTCTGTGTTCAGGCTTAGTCATGAGACAGAAAGAAAAACTGCTGCTAAGTTGCATAGACACTCAGAGAGCTCCCATGGGAGGGCAACGGCATCCCAGGGAGGTGAGCGGTCATGGTGCAATAGCTCAGGCTCCGTGCTTCTGATGCAGCCAGAGGATGCTGCCAGAGAATGCAGAGGAAAATACTCAGCAGGGCACAGGGGGGAGGAGGACTAAAACCTGCCTGTTGCACAGAGTTGGCTCATCTACATTTTTTTGAAGCTGGGGCCCCAAGCACTCCCCTTTTTGCTTCCTTTCTGGATGGGGCTGCTGCACTCTCCTCCTTATCACCACTACCATCGCTGTTTATTGCCATGTCACTGCTGCAGCGCTCAGGGCCCCCAAGGGACAGATGAGGTCCCGGGCCAAAGGGAGGGGAAGCCAGGCAGCCACACGACTGCACAAACAGCCAGCACCGGAGCGTGCACCACCCCGGCCAGCCCCAGGCTGCAGCAAAAGCCGGAGCACAGCCTCCCCCCGGGGCTGGACGCATGAGCACTGCCTGCCCTACGGGGCGAGGAGCTGGAAGGCGGGAGCCCCAGCAATGCCGGGGCAAGAGTGAGCAATGGCCGGAGCGGCTCTGGGCAGGTGACTCCATTCCTTGCAACTGGGAGTTGTTTCACACAGAGCAAAAATGAATAGGCATGAGCTAGTGCTGAAACAACCCCAAGTCAGTGATGTAATTCACTCATCCCATCTGGGCTGAGCAGCAAGCAGTTGCTGGCTGTCTGCAGGGCGTGCAGAGGGGATGTGTGTGCAGCGAGCGGCCGGGGGCCTTGAACGAGTGCCCGAGCAGTAACAACATCAAAACTAGCCACGACTTCTCCAGGGGCACAGGCAGCAAAGTCCCCACGCTCCTCCCTGGGACAGGCTCCAGGGCAAACTCTGTGTTTCCCACCAGGATCCCGCTTGCTGGCAGGGTGCAGCAGGGGAAGCTTGCACAAATATTCCCTTCCTGCAGAGAAGCAGCATGTTCCTCTTCTCCAGCACCATCCGTGCCCTCTCCCCTAATTCACCCTGAGGAAGGAAACCAAACCGACCCTGTTCAAGGGCTTTCCAGGATCTTTCATCCACAGGGATGCAGCACTCACGCGCACACTGCCAACCTCTAAGACATAAAGCACTCCCCAGTAAAAGCACAGCACTGGGGACCAGCAGAGCAGCCGGTCCCCCTCAAAGGAGCAGAGAGAAGACAAGACAGAGGATGAGCACTGCATTTCCCCATGCATGGACCCAGGAGCAACATGCCCTCCAAGGACTGTACCTGCTTCTTCAGGGCAGGCACTGGGAAGCCCGGCAAGTCACACATGCACCCGAGGTCCCATCCAGCACAGCGGGGCAGAGAGGGGTCCTGGAGGAGTCATCGCAGGGTCTGCTCTGCCTGGAGAGGAGGTCAGTGGGTGCCAGGAGAGCACCGGGGCGGCTGCCGGGCTCTGCAGCACACTTCAAAGTCTGCAAAGCGAAAAGGGAAGCGCCAGAGTTATTTCAAGACAACTTCCTCTTTCATAGAGAAGTCCCTCAAGGAGAAAGCTGTCCCCACGGAGGTCACGCTCGCCTGGCGCTCTCCAGACATGCAGGAGCAGGCAAAAGAGGGCTCAGCTGTGCCCTGCCTCTAATCCCCAAAAACCAGCCATGCAGGTCAGGCTGCTCTGGGATGAGCCTGTCCCGGGGCAGACGCGGTGAGCCCTGGCACTGGCACAGCCTCCACCGTGCTGCCGACCACCCCGCGCCGGGGCAAATCCTGCAGTGCTGCTGCCTCCCAGCCAAGGCAGAGAGAGTGCCTGACACTGCACACCCAGCACCTCGAAATAAACAGTGTTGCTACGAGAGACAAGGAGGAGTCTGTCCAAGAAGACACTTTTCCAGCTCCCCGTTCCAAGCACAGCGTTTTGTGCCTCTGCCAGCGCCTCCCGCCCGGAGCATCTCGCACACATCTGCTTTTGCTCAACGCCAGCGCTGCCCCTGCAGCTGCACGGGGCAGCCCCTGCCTCCTTGCTGCCAGCATGGGGATGCAGCCTGGGCAGGGGATGCCCGGCCCCTTCTGGAAGATGTTTGCAGAGAAATTTGCCATTGCGTTGACAGAGGTGTTGGCTGCGCATTGGTCGGAGCAGGTCTGGCTGTGCTCAGCAGGGCATCATGTTGTCCTCATTCGTGACTCAGTGTCAGGAGCGTAGCTCGTGAGATGAGCCCGAACGGGGCCCCAGGTGAGGCTGCTCAGGGCTGCTGAGGTCTGTCAGTGCCCTGACACTCAGTTAGGGCTGAGACCCATTTGCACGTTGGCATAAGCCCAGGCTGGCACATGGGAGGGATGTGTGGACCCGGCAGACCCAGCCCGAATCAGGAGATAAATGTTCATCCCTGTGGGATGTGGGTGCAGGGCTGGCGTGAACCCACCAGCTCTGTCAGTCCAGCCAGCTGACGGAGCATCTGTGCACGCCCCACAGTTCACTGCACAAAGTGGTCAGGAAAGCTCAACAGCATCAGCCAACCCCTCCAGCCGGGGACTGCCACAACCAGTGTCATCCCCGCTTATGGCCAGGGCCCTGCTAGATCAGCTTAGCACCCCAAGTGTTACCTAGAGCAATGCTTGAGGCCCTGAGCTTTTTTGAAGTGGGTTGGGGGGAGAAAGTACTCATAGATGGACCGTGGGAACTGCAGCTGATACCGTATCACTTCCCATGTTCTTTTACACGAGAATAAGCATTAGGTACAGTTACATACCTGGGCCCCAGATTTAAAAATAACCTACTTCCTTCCTGACTGGGAGAGAAAGGCAGGAGGAGGTGGTTTAACTGGCTGTCAGCGTTACTTGCATTCAATTCCCACTCGTTGCACTGGTGCCAAGTTGCTGCGCTGAGCAGCATCCCCTTCCCCTGGCGGGCTCACCGCCCTGCGCGGCTGAGCAGCCAGCCTGCGGGCAGGAAGGCTCCGGGGAAACAGCAGCAGCACACAACAGCAGATGATAACATCCTCGTTTCCCCTGTCTTGTTTTCATTCACGTTCGCTCCCATTCATGAAGGACACGTGCACGTGTCCTGGCCCCGGTACAGAATCGCTGCAGAGTGCAGCAGCGCCGGTGGCCCCCAGACCAGCCCTGTGGACAGCATCGTTGTGGCATACACACGTGGGATCCTGTTTGCAAAAGCTTTGTTCCTGCTAGCATCAGAATTAGCTTCTTCAACATGCCCGGGCTAAGGTTTTGCGCAGCGCTGTTCAATAGCGTATTGTCCTCTGCCTGTCCATCAGTCCTGATGCCATGCTGCGTACATCCTTCCTCAGCAGGAGTTACCCAGCGTGCAGGAGCTCCTGCAGGAGCCACCACACAGATACTGTTTCCCATGCAAATACCAGAGAAAAGTGAGCTGTGAAGCCAATGCACTGACACGGGTGTGGGTATGAGCCCCACACAGTTGCCTAGGAGGGGGAAAGGGTGGCACCGGCTACATGGCACCCCTTTGTCAAATGTGCTCTTGCTTTGGTGATGCTTCACAAGCATCTTCCAAGGCTGGGATCTCCCACTCGCTGCTGGATATTTTCACTCCTCACCTCTCAGCTGGCCACTGCATGTCCCAAACCTTCACTGTCCCCCTTATTTTCGCTAGAATTGGACTCTCTTCTGCTGCACAGCTACAGAAGGAGGATGCCAGTGAGTTTCCTCAGCTGGTTCCTGTAGGACACACCCAGCATCCCCCTCATTGCCACCAACTTTGGGATCCCAACCCAAAATTAATTTTGCTAAAGAGCCATTCCGGAGACCTTCCCCTCCTGCCTTTTCTGTATGCGCTGTCTCTTGTCATAGCGGCAGCTGGATTTCAGCGTCAGCCCTCCTCCGGGTGTGGGGTCATACTCTCTTGTGGTAACACATGTAATGGGGAGGAAGGGGTTGGTTCTCCATGTTTGCCGTAATGGGCTGCTAGTTAGCAGCTGATGTCATTAGACACTGAAACACATCTGACCGCCACCCCGAGAACAGGATGGGGAACCGTCAAATCACCCCAGATAACATCACGCCTCTGCCAACCTATGCTGGCAACGGTGAGAGGAAGAGCCAGGTATGACCCTGCTCAAACAAAGGCTTCAGTCAGAAGACCAAAAAAAAAAAAATAGGAAAGAACCAAAATAAAGTAGAGGGAGAACCTCTTGTGTGGCAAGCAGCGTGGACCAGGTACAAAACAGCTCTTTGTCCCTGCAAACACTGTCCTCCATCATTTCCAGGTATTACAGGAGCACCGTAAAGGACCACGCCTGTACTCTTCTGTGCATGAATGGGATACACAGCCGTTTTGAACCGGTCTGAATCCCCCTCACGTGGAAGAAGTCTGTCTCCCAAAATAAATAGAAAGAGAGAAAGAGCTCACCTGAAGCACTAATTCAGGAGGGGCTTTCCACCCCAGAGAGGAACTTACTGCCCAGAAAGGGGCTTTCCTGCCATGGGAACGGCACGCAGACCTCTCTCCTCTCGAGACTCTCGAGGTACTACAGCTGCCGGTGCCCGCACTCATGCCAGCAGCAGCAGCTCCCCGTCGGCAAGCACGTTGCACAACCACCAGGCCGTGATGCACCGACACCGGCCGGGGCTGGCTCCCTCCCGGGGCTGGCTCCCTCCCGGCGGTCTCGCTCCGGCACCTCGCAGCTGCACGTGGGGCCCCCGGCACCTCCCAGCCCCTCGCTCGACACCGGCACCGGCGGGGCTGAAGGAGCACGGGTGGCGATGCCGGGGCTGGCAGCAAGCAGGGCCGGCGGAGACAGGGCTGTTTCTCCTCCCCGTTGTGGCGCTGATGTTCGGTTCCCATTTTGGCAGCTGCTCCACACCCTACAAACGTCCAAAGGTTCCTGTGGAAGGGGAGCTCTGGACACGTCTCCTCCTGTCTTGGTCTCTATTCATGGATGCTTTAGTTTTCCCTGCTTTAATTTTCCATCATTACGTGGCTGCTTTAATAACATACTTAGCAAGTCAACTGAGTTTCTGAGGGAAGCAAAGGTATTTGCGTGAAGACAATGATGCTGTTTGAGCACTGCTCCTTCTAAACCACCCATCCTGCAGGGAAACCTCCTCCTGGCAGATGTCTAAATCCCCAACGCTTTAGTCAATAAATGATTTTCTTACAGTTTATAAGGGAACAGGTCACAAACCAAGTGATATTTTGATGTTGCAACTCTATTTCCCACCCTGAAATTCAACCAAATTCTAGTTTTACTCCAGCTTTAGCAAATATAGAAGATGAGGTGATTTGGGAGAGAGGGAAAGCCAAGCAAACAGCCAGTTTGATGGTCTTTAAGTTGCCTTTTTCATTTCTCCAAACTAAGCCATCTCCAACGCTTTTTTTTTGGTCTTGAAAAAAATCCATAATAAGGAGATAGAAGCAAGCAGAAAACAATAATAAATCATGGACTTTTCAAGTATGAGCAGCGTCTCAGTGTGTCCTGCAAGGGTGGAAAATGTCATCTTATTTGATAAAGACTGTACAGGTACTAGCACCAGGAGACACGACTGCTCACCTACAGGTTAATTATGGGTTTGAAAAATCCAAGCAAATTGATTGCAGTAAGCGTGAGCAAACAGCAGATAAGAAACCAGCAAGCTTTGTCTATTCATCCCATCTAGAGACCAGCTCCCACCATCCTCGGGGCTGCAATTACACATCTGGTATCAACACAACCGCCCAGCAGTGCAGGCAATGGAGAACCCGCTGCGAGTCGAGGTTACTCACTTATGAGCAGGAAACTTTGAGGCACCTGTAGGAAACGGGTCCGGCGCTGCTGGCGGGTGCTGCAGCCGTCTCGTGCTGATGAGCTGGGCATGCCTGTGCTTGCACGGGAGTGTCAGTGACTTGCCAGTGCCGAGGAAGAGATCAGCTGTTTGAAATAGTGAGAGATCGATTTTTGTCCAAATCTTAAGTGCTGCATGCACGTACGCCAACGGTTATAGGTTTCCGCTGCCCGCTGCTCACACCTCCCAGGATCTTTTTCCCAGAATTTATGGCTCTCCCATGGGTACCAAGGTGACAGTTTTGGAATGAGATCAAATCTTCAGGCTTATTGGTTCTGCCAGCAATAACGTGCAACAGGAAACAGCTCTTCTTAATCACAGTCACTCTGCTCCACTCGTTGAGCTGATAAGCTAAGTGGAGAAACTGTTTCTACAGTTGTTTTTCAGGGTGGACGAGCAGGGCTTTTGAAATGCTGCTTAAGCTTCTAGCCTGCTGCGTAAGGCAGAGAAAGGGGCAGGTTGTTGCTTAATCCCAAGGCTTCCTTCTTTGGAGAATCCCAGGGCAGGGCTGGACCCAGAAGCCAGCGTCCAGTGCGTGCCCAAGGCACGACGACCTGCTGCGTGGCCATCCCTGCCCGTTCACCCTGCCTAACCTGAATGCGTCTTGCAACATCCCCTGTCATCAGCCTTCTCCAGTTCAGTCTAAACATTACATCTCCTCTCAGAGGCCACGTTGTCCATCGTTTGGCAGTTTGCAGAGGAAAGAGGGTGGACCTGGCTGTTTCATGCCAGTGGTGCTCCTCTTTATGCTGGTAAAGCCTGTCCTGTGACACCCGGGTAGGACACAGCAGTTCAGAGCCAGCTTGTGACCCCCAGCATCCCCACAGCTTTTCCAGCAGAACTGCCGCCTTCCCAGCCGCTCCCTGGCCCCTCCCATGTAGCTGCCACTCCTGCTCCAAGGGGAAACTTGGCGCTTGTCCCTGTTGAACAGCAACCTGTGGAGGGGTAAAAAACTTGGACTCAACTGAGCTCACTTTACATTCCAATTCTCTAGTGCAGTCACCATCCTGCACAGCCTCACCTATGAAGGTAATTCAGATGCTCTTTGCTCCATCTCCCATCTCATTAAGGAATAGACTGGAAAGCCCCACACAGCCACCTTCCTCCGTCCTCCCAGCTTGGCAACGAACCTGTGCTGAGACCGTGGACGCTGGCCTCCCAGCCAGCTTGCGGTGGATGCACCACGTCTGTGTTTCCCCAGTTCCCTTACGGGCAGCACGGGAGAGGCAGCAGCAGAAACTCCACTGTGCTCAGACAGCTCCTCCACGTCCTCGGGGTTCGTCGTGCTGCCGTAGGAGGAAAACTGCATTGGTTTAAACTCAGTTTGGTTCCGATAAATCCCCAGTTTGGTTCTGATAAGTCCCTCACTTCCTTGTAGTTTCCAGGTACTTGCAAAGGGTTGGTTTGTTTGCGCTGGCATTTTCCCCGCAGTCGAATTAAGCTGAGAGAGCTCTAGCTCCTTCCCCCTTTCTAAAGGCTGGTCCTTCACGTGTCCTTCTCCTTTTCAAAGGCATTTCTCAGAGTAAAAAAAAAAAAGATCATAAGTTTCATGCCCTTTCTTACACGGTGTCTAAATTCCTTTCTGGTTACAGATACAGGTTTGAAAAAGATCATGGTCACAAAGCAAATATAAATTGGATCTCCTCATTGAGGTTTGTCAGTGGATACTAGCTCATTATTTATGAATCACTAATTATTCAGTGTTCAGTCTCGCTACCTCATTTTTTCTCCACGCGTTCCCAAAAGTCACTGCAAGAGGGAGCCCTTAGCTGGCTCCTGAAGCACCTTGGCAGGAATTTCTTCATGTCAGGTGATTTAAAGCATTTAACATTCCTGAGTGTGCCTACCTTGCATAAGGGACCTGGCCCTGTGGCTGACAGTTATACTGAAGCCACCAGCTCCTAGCTGGGCTCTTCCCAGTTCATGCAAACATGCCTTTAACACTTTCAGCATTGTCTATGGATAGCTTTCCCTCTCCAGCAAGGACTTCACCAGCTTTTCCTTGTCTATCTCACTGTTAACATGCTCACAGGGTGAGCATATGTTGCTGTCGTGCTCCTGGAGCCCAGCGTCTCCTTTTCCTTTCCTAACGCTGAGATGCTCCTGTGTTTGCTGTTTGTCACCTGCTTTCATCCCAGCACCTCAGCCGTGTCCTCCTCGTGGCAGGTCAGCGAGGAGCTTGCAGCTTAGCCAGGCGGGTCTGGCACTGTATGTCCTCCTCTTTCCTCCACAATGGGATGATCTCCATGTGTAGGATGAGGAAAATTATATTGTCCTCCTGAGTGAACCATGGGGAGATCTACCGGTGTCACCCAGTGAAAGCAAGGGATTGGTGATGCTGTCAGAGATACCGGAATTTGCTTCCTGAAGAAGCAAAGTGCTTGCTGATACCAACTGCTCTCTCTTACCTTTGTAGTCATGAAGAATTTCCCCACTGGAGTCCCTTTGTTGGCGTCGACTCATCCCTGCTGGGTCTGTGTCTGCTTCACAGACCAGCTCCACGTTTCTTAAACAGGGACGTCACAACCAGGCAAAACAGGTTTGTTTTAAACACGTCAACAACACGACAAACTATTTCATTGATTTACTGTTTCCTTTTTCTCTTCCCATTTCCTCACTGCTGGGGATCTTTTTCCTAAAGTTCAACACCTTAGGGATTTTATTTCTTGGGGCTTTTTAAAGCCAGCGATGGAGAGCTGGGAAAAGAAGACAGACAGGAGAAAACCACAAAGGAGAAACAGAAAATCATGACAAATGAAGCTTAAAAATTCCCCAGAGAAAAATCAGAATTTGGGAGGAATAGCTGAAGCTTCTTTTTCTAGCACCCTGCAATGTAATGATTGTGCCTTTACTCTTAAGTTATTTTCCCAGTTTTTTCAGTCCACTCCATCTGCTGGCAGCCAGAATTCCTCTTCCCCGTGACTGTGGGAACACCCTAGCAGTCTTGGCGAGACGAGTTGAGATGAGGCAGCTCTTCCAGGGCGTCTCCCGCGGGGTGAGGAAGCACCGAGCCCCCACGTGCGCGGGGCTGGCTGCGGCAGTGGTGCAGCGGGTGCAGGCGTCTCTGCCCCTGAGCACCCACGGACTAACGTGGCCCCCACCCACGTCCCACCTGGGGCGAGAGCTGAGCGTGTGCTGGAGCAAAACCTTCATGGTTAGAGGTTTTTCACTGCCTGGCTGCAGGCTGCGGCTGCTCGCAGAGCAAGGGGCTGCTGACATTTCTCTTTTTTGTTTTCATGCGTCTTTTGAAAGAGAAACTTTACATAAAGAGCATGCATATGCACATACACCTACCTGCTCTATCTGGCCACCATATGTTAATAACCAAACCATATCTATCCATATCACATTACATACTGTACTTAATAATACACCTGGCAGTGGTGGAGCCATTTAAGTAACAAAGATTCACACCGCACACAGACCCGCACACATATCTATACTTTTTTACCATAGAAAGTATGTAGAACTATTTTATATGCTAAAAAGAAATGTGCAGTGTGTCATTTCTATTACAGCACGTATATGCATATACATATACACAAGCTGAATATGTATGTTATACAAATGATTCGTTGATAGATACATAGAGATAAGCAGGTAGACAGATAAATACAGTTACGTGTATTTCCTGGCATGGTTGTACGCACAAGGGGTATTCAAAGGCTTTAAAATGACTAATAGATGACTCAGTTCATGCAAACCTGAGTCCCACAGCTTGCATATTTAAACACACTAGTCATACCGGGAGAGTTCAGAAAACATCTCTCACTATCTTAAACTATTTGTAAACACATTCTAATAGAAAGTGAGAAACACAGAGATATCACAACCTCCTTCAGCCATGTTTTGCAATCACCAATCAACAGCCGTTATCTACACCCACTCTGCCTGTCAGTGAAGAGCATGACTTACGGGCTGCATCCACCCTGCGGGTGCCCATCTCCACCAAGGGACCTCCAGGCTCCAGCTAAATATTCACATGGTTGCCGAGAACCATACCTGGGGAGAGAGGGATGGAAGGCAACGTAGGATCAGTCTGTTCCTCCATCCTGCATTGGGTATGCTCCACGTCATGGAGGAAGGAGCCCCACTGCTCAAGCCACATGGCCAAGCTAGGGAGGGAAGGGGACAATGGGACCTGTAGCCCAGCCACAGTGACAGGCTCCAGTCCTCAGCACGCAGCCCAGCGGGCTACTCACTCACTACAATGGAGGTAATTTGTCCTGAGCATCCCAGGGGCAGAGGACAGCATGGGAAGGCTGCTGGAGCATCTCAGCTTGGTCCCACAAAAACTGTCACAGGTGCACGAGGCAAGTCGCTCTTTACTGAGGGCTTCCAGGAAACAGAATATTAGAGATAAGTTAGAAGCCAGACATCTCCATCCTTGCTTGCACCCAGCCCAGGCTACAGGCACCATTTCTCCTCACCAAAGTGTCTTTCCTTGGGCAATTTCCAACCAGGATAGATGCCTCTTCTGCTCTTCCTTCAGCAAGCAAGCAGAGAAAGCATCATGAACACCAGCATCCTCCCAGTTTTTTAAGGCTTCAATCCTCCCTCCCCACCTGGGTGGTCTTTGGCCTGCGGGACTGGCACAATTACCCTAACGGTCTTGGTTACACACAGGCTTGAGTCACGTGTTAAAGTACAGATGGCTCCTTAGGATTGGAAGAGGTTGGCTTCGAACTAAAGATTAGCACATATTTCCTTTCACGATGGCTGTGAAGTTAAACAGAGGAGGAATCTCAGCTATCGCTCAATCTCACCTCTACCCAGATTGTTTGTGCCAGTTCCGGCGTGTCACATCTCAGAGGAACCACACGCTTCTCGGTCACCCAGTCCGTGGCAGGAAGGGGTTCAGATGATGGTCTGGAGCATGCAGAGATATGAGACCTTGCCTGCACTCAGTCCCTTCTTTCATCCCTTGACCAATTTCCAGGAACTGGCTGCGGAGTGCTGCATTCGCCACCACAGCTGGAGCTACCCCATTGCTTCCTGTACCCAGCGCACCATTAAAACTAGCCATAAAACAGCAGCAAAAATTTCATCAACAGATGTAGGATTACAGTTCAGCTGGGTACCTATGCAGGAAAACCCTCAATGGGCTGAACTTTCTTCTAGGAACCTCTCACAAGAGCATCCTGTCCTCAAGCGGTTTAACCTGGACCACAGTTGACGGTAAGTCAACGCAGAGACCAACTATTGGAAACAATATGCATTGTTGCACAGGGAAAGTACTGATGATTCAGGGTCTCTTTTTTTTCCCCCTGCAAGTCAGCACCCAGCTGGTGCCCACAGACAGTGCAGAGGGGCGGCACTGTGTGACCCACTCCTGGGAGATGTGACAGAGCCTGCCGTCAGCGAAGATCTTCCAGTAGACCAGAGCGTGGAGGACCCAGGTCCTGGGTATCCTGACAAATCCTCCCCAGATTTCTGGTTACAGGGGCAACATCTCAGCCTGCAGTTCATAGGTGTCTCCTAGAAAGTCACTGCAATCATCAGTGCACGGGCAAGGTGGACTGAGCCAATCTACATCTCATCACCACTGAAAATGATGTTTGCACACTCTCCCTGGTCCCAGCCACACCAGGTCTGGACCTTTTCACGAGCTATTCAGCTTCCTAAGCCAGTGGGAGACTGAATCAACAAGAAGTGAATCACTTTGGCCATAGAGCGATTAGACAGGAGACCTGATGCAAGACGGGACACGGCCAGAAGCAGGACTAGTCCTTGTGAGGACAGAGAGTGTTCGACTGGCTGAGCCACCCTGCTTGAGGTCCTCTCTGCAGATGGAAACACCAGCTAAATACACTGCGTTACACCGGCCCATTGCTGTCCAGAAAGTTTTATGCAGTCAAACCCAAGTCTAGGTTATCCTAGAGATAAGTAAACACCACAAAATATTTTTCATGCTTGCTTTGATTTGGATTTCAGTTTCTGGATGTGTTTGCTCTGGCTGCAACCCCTTAGCCTTTGCATTTCTTTCTGTGAGTGCTGCAGGGCAGGTGCCTAAGGAGGGGAGAGGGGATTACAAGGGCACAGAGGCAATATTGGAAGAAGGCGAGTTCGGGATGGGCACAGAAAAGCCCACCCCGTTCCTCACGCAGTCAGCTGTCTGCGCCAACTGGCACAGGCATACAGGCTATAGGACACGTGCTGCATCTGAACGTACTGATAATTATGCAACTTTGCATCGTTAGCACACCGTTACTGTTCTCGAGTGAATTTTCCCTGCTAGGAAAACTCTGTTCCTCATGCAGGCACAGGGAGCCTTGTTAACTTTTAATTGATCATTGATTAGCACAAGTAAGATAAGGACAGTGGAGCAGCAGGCATTGCCAGGAGAGATAAACAGCCGCCTGCAGCCCAGAAATGTTTCACTTGTCCAGCTTCGCTCTCGTTAGTCCTGAGCAAAGGTCAGTCCCGAGACAAACAGGGAGTTGGATGCCCTTTTCAGTCACGGGTGCTGGCCAAAACCCTTAAGAAATTAGCAAAATTCACAGAAATTTCCAATCTTTTCTACTTTACAACTGCCTGTAAGAGCAGCTAAATCATGCACATAGGAAACGGCCTGATCTACCAGCCCAGAAACCTGCAGCCACAAGAGGGAACTAGGGCAGGGAATTCGGCAGCAGAAGACATTCCCTGGATTTTCTTCCGCTCCTCCCTTTTCTTCTGAAAGTGCTGGATTATTGCTGAGTCTCTCGATAAATCCCTGTGGGTCAGGCAGATCCTGTCCCTGGCAGAGGGGTGAATCTGGCCATCGTGCCGTGGCTTGGTTAGCCCATCACCAACCTGCAGGCAGGGAGCCAAGCTCGGGGCTCACTGCCAGCAGGACCTGAGCCATCCCTGGGTACCTCTGCTTCGGCTGAAGGTAATTTGAGATGCAGCGATGGGAGCAGAGAGGCAGCAGGCAGACAGAAAGAAGGGGATGGTGCCTGTGGGGCTGTGACCTCTAACCGAGGAGACACCCTGGGTGCGTTAATCCTAATCCTGTAATGGTATGTGGGGACTGAGAGCTGCCGGGAAGCCTGACTCTGCTCTCTGCTATTTCTTGCTACAGCTGAGAGAGCAGATAAGCACCTTTGAAATACCTCCTTGTAAGAGATCTCCTGCAAAAAGCCCAATTCAGGTCCCGTAACCCAAATCCCCAGGTCCTTGTGGGCTTCCACACCCCGTGTTGTCCCCCATCTGCTGGTCTCTTGCTGCGGGACACCTAGAAATGCCACCCACGAAACTACACGTTTGTTTACCAGGAAACAAAAATACAAGAGGAGGGTTTTCCCCAGCAATTCCAGCAAACGACTAGTTGAGCACGAGGAAGGGATCAGAGGTGCCGAGCTGCACAAGCCTGTGGGCAGGTCCCTACACCCAGGCAAAGTGCCCCATCGCCAGCCAAATGCTTGGGCTATTTCTGTCCCAGCACACCAAGCCCGGGTGCAGGTTCCAGCTTTTCCAGGCAGCCGTCCTGATCCTGGGCCTGGCAGACCTCTGCTCACCTCTGGCAGACCATGTGAACTTTGCAAACAAACTTGTTTCTCCAACATGACAGTAAAGCTGAAGAAAAATCAGTCTGAACAAATACCGCATTTAGGAGTGAACATGTTTTTTCCCTCTCCTGCTTCAGGGTACAACTATCATTGTTTGGGAGCATTTGTCATGTTCCACAGCAGTGTCTCCATTCAAACAACCTGATGATGACCTACATAGCCCATGGAAGGTGGCTTCGATTGCCCCACCTGCCAGAAAAGGAGGGCACCTGTGTTTTCTAACTTTCAGGGGAATATGTTAGCCCCTGCAACACTGGATCCAGGACAGGCAATCTCATTCCTGCCTATTGATGCTAATTCATTCTGTATTTCTAATTAGCCACCAGATCAGGAACGGCCACTCAAGGACCCCTTCTCTGGATGAGTGTTGGCTCACGTTGTTCTGCACCTCATGCACTAGAACATCTCCATCCCTGGAGCTATTCAAACGTTGCCTGGACCCTGAGCAACCTGATTGATGTTGCCTGCATGCGTTAAGCTCTTTGCTTTCTGCCAGCACTGAGCAATGGTGGCTCTGGGGTGTCAGACTTGGCTCTCAACCAACTCCTGTGGCACACTGGTACCTGACACAAGCATCCACACCAAGATGGCTCCTTGTGGAGCTGGCAGGGAGAAGCAGTGGGGATCACACCAGTAAAGATGAGGAACACCTAGGCACAAAGTGCCATTGGAGAAGAGCGGAGGATGGAGGGTCACCACTGATGATGTGTGGTGAGAAGTCACCCCACAGGGTGTTCCCAAACCACATCTCCATGTCCCACCTCACCAGCAGCGGAGCATGCCCCACTCCAGCTGTGCTGAGTCCAGCAGCTTCGGCTGAGGTGGCTGTGGGATGACAACCCCTGACAGAGCAGGGGACCACCTGAAACTGCCACTCCACCTTGATAAATTAACACATACCAAAACCCCAAGGCACTTTTTTTTTTGTAAAACCTATCTCATTCGGGAAGCCAACATAAGTTGGCATTCCCAGCCTGAAACGCCGAACACACCTTATCCACTGTCTTCCCATCCCTCACAGATGCAGACAGGCCACAGACCAGCTCAGCTTTGTTGCTGTGAGTTGCAAAAAGCTCCGTCGAGTTGATTTGACCATATCTACAAGAGGCAAAACTAGTTTTGTTAAATAGTCTAGCCTTAACCCAGCCTTGCTTATTTTATCAGCAGCTGTTTGCTAAATCTTTTGTACTTACACAAACAAAACCCTCAGCTACGCAGCACTTCAAGGATCAGACTTGAGCCCTGACCCTAAACTTTTCGTCATGCACGTTTTTAGAACAAAGTACTTTCTTTCTGCTTCAGATTTAAGCATGCGTGTTCCTCTTTCCACTTTTCTTTCTGAAAAGAAAAGAACGGGGAAGGGGGATTTGTGGTTTAGGGTTTGGGGTTTTTTTGTTCTTGAGAACAAACAAAAGCAGATTATCATTCCAGCTCGGAAAACAAAGTATTTTCCTTATTTGCCGTTTCAAAAGACCCTTTTCTTTTTATTTAAAAAACACCTTTTGTTATTCTCTAATCAGAGTGAAAAAATTTGATAGCTAATACATAACAAAGTGCTGATTAACAAAAGTTATTCTCGTCTGGTTTTTGGCTCGTCTGAGCTGAAACGACTCTTCCCACATTGTTTATTTGATTACGACACATTGGCCCTCATACCTACCAACTAAGCCTCTTTCCTTGAATATCCACAGGAAGAGAAGGTGACACTTGAGACAGTTAAATATTTGCAAGTGTCATTTCATATTTCAGAGTACTTTCAGTAGCAACAGCTCCATCTGCAAAGTCTGCATCCTCAAAGATGCAGAAGAGGTTTCCAAGTCAGAAATACCCCAATACCTGGCTGCTGGGCAAAAATCTGCTGACCCGGAGCAGTCACCCTTCGTCCCAGGGCTCTGCTGTGCACCCTCGGGCTGCACCTTGCCCACAGCCCCAGGAGCTGCCAGGCGCCCAGCTCTTGGCGTAACTCGTATTTCTCTGCAAAGCAACACAGCAAAGGTCAAGGAGCCTCCTAGAAGGGAAGGGTATGCACAGATCTCACCTTGCACACACAAGCTCTGCTAGTTTCTCTTCTCTGTAATCCAGCATGAAACCAATTTTGGATTTACAACATCGAACCCTGCTTTTTACTCACAGAACAGAAGCAGCTCAGTTAACCTCTGCAGGTCTCCGTGTCGTGCCCTCTGGGACCAAGCTCACGAACATAATGACTTTATGAGCCTTTTCCTGCTCTTAGGTCAGCTGCTCTGCAAAGGACCCGGGTGCTCCCTGCTCTCCTCATGGAGGTACGGAGCCTCCTCCCGTACCTCCTGCCTGCTCAGGAATTACTTGATTCAAACGCTGTACTTGTACTTGAAATAAATCAACATTTAATGTTTTACAATTACTTTAAAAGTTCTTTGAACAGTATTTTACAGATCAGCACAGACATTACACAGGTTTGGTGAGACTGCACGTATGTTCAAAGATGACCTGAAAGAACCTCAGACTTCTTTCATTTCCAGAAAGCATCAGAGGTCAAAACCTTAGCCAGGATTATGAGTCCCTAGAGTTTATGCTTGTTTTTCTCTATGAGATGGAAATTCTCTTCTCTAGTATTTCTGTAGGGCCAGCTGAAACCAAAGAGGTTTATATCATTAACAGCGGCAGGGATATATTTAGCCACGGATATCAAGATCACAAATAGCTATGTTTTGACAGGATAAGGTGCTATTTTAAAGTATTGAACAAAAAAAACAGCTGTCAAATTTCAGCCCCATTTGAGAAGATGCAAACAAACCTGTTTGGGAAATGAGAAGTCAGTGGGAAAAATTTTTCCAAGTGCATGGAAAGAGCTATTAAAATCTGTTTCTGATCCATTGAGCCTATTGGACTTAAAATACTGATGTGCAGAAGTGCACAGCAGCGACCTCAGCGCGCGCTCCCACATCGCCCTGCAGGCACCCTGTGAGACTCGGGACAGCCCACCACGACCTGGCAGTGTCTTGGTGTCCCTGACAAGTTCATGCTGCAAGCAAGGGACGGACACTGCTCCATGCACGTAGGAAAAGATGGGTGCTCCTGGCATCAGTGTGTGGCCGGGGAAGGTGGGTCCTTGCCGGGAGTCCAAGCTGGCTTTGCATCATGGTGGTGCCTGCTTATGTTCAAGTGATGCTTCGCCCTGCACGAGGGTCTTTTCTTGGAGTCCACAAGGCAACACCATCCTTGGGATGGTTTATTCAAGTAGAAGGA
Source organism: Gymnogyps californianus (assembly GCF_018139145.2). Taxonomy (NCBI): domain Eukaryota; kingdom Metazoa; phylum Chordata; class Aves; order Accipitriformes; family Cathartidae; genus Gymnogyps; species Gymnogyps californianus. Next base: position 11,904,518 of record NC_059489.1, on the reverse strand, counting down.
TGAAGCGCAGAGGCCTCAGGAGCATGTTCACGTCTCGTTTTTGCTCATCTCTGGCCATTGGCAGAAGCTGCATCCAGAGCTGCTGAGGACACCAAAGAGACAGCTAGCACCTTCTTAACCCAAGATGTTCACCACTGGGCTCAGACCAAGCTGTCCCCAAACAACAGAGGCACTGGGAACAGAAAGCAGGTCCAGCAGCCAGTGGGGCCAGGATCAGAGTCAACGGCACAGGAGGGATCCCCCCAACACTTCCAGGAGGGATGTGAAGGAATCCAGACAGACAGACCTGACCCATGCTCCTCTGAGATAACTGAAGCACCCAGGGGCTCTGGCCCTTTTCCTGGCAGATTTAGCCTCAAATGACACTGCTGCTGTGCCACCAGCCCTTGGGGACAGAGCCCAACCTTGTTCTTACTAGTGCTAAGAGCTGATCAGGTCCTGTTTTCTGGAGGATCAAGGGACCCATACTGAACTGATCACACTGTGGCTGAGCCCTGCAGCCCCCCAGCAGTATCAGGGGTCCCTTCCAGACGTTTACAGGGAGCACATGTCCTCGGCATTAAGATCCTTTTAGCCTGCAGCAGGCAGCATGCTCTTCTGCCTGTTATCATTAGTGCAATCACCAAAAACTACTGAGAAACAGCTTGAGGGCTATGAAACCAGGCAAGGCTTTTCCAGTCTCATTTTTTTGCTCATGGGGTCAGAATACCTCTAAATACCCCCAAATATTGCACCTTTCTGTACCTACAGCCTTGCAGAGAGAAGGAAGAGGGTGGAAAGCCTCTTTGCAGGGGAGGGGGGATCTCAAATCCTACCATCGCTTGCAAGTGTCACTAGTGTTTTTGGTGCTGGGTCCTTCTCTAGCAAAGCTGCCTCTTCAGGTGAGCTGAAGGCAATCCTAGTGGTTTCCCTAGTACTTCCCTCCCTCCTATGAGTGTGAGCATGGTTCCTGCCATATTCCAAGCAACTATTGAGGATTCAGCCTCTGGGATGTCTCTAGCGTACAGTGCTGGGGAGCAGGATGCAAGAACATGGGCTGAACAGGGAGTCCATCTCATGGGTGAACTCTGAAATTCTGCAGAAATTGGAAGTTCATCTCCTGCAGGTCCTGGATTTACAGTAAATACATGCATACATGACAGGCTGTCCATGCCCTGGTGTGGCCTATTGCACTCAATTCACTGGAACACAAGCAGCAGTCTACAACCCTTGCTGGGGTCTTTCTGGGCCTCAGCTGGGTTACTCTGCTCTGCACTGTTTCTCTGCAAGACACCCAACCTTCATAATTTAAAGGAAACCTTGAGAAAGCCTGTCCCCATCCCCAAAGAACTGTCCTGAGCATCCTCGACCTGTTACGGGTGAAACGCCATCAGGACATCGGTTGGGTGATCTGCAACTCCGCCCCACGTGCATTGAAGGCCACCTACCACCACTCAGCCAAGGACATTCATTTTCCACAATGCCCCCCCATGAGCTCCCCCCAGATCACAATGGCCTTGCAGTCACTGTGAAATACAGCCACAGCACCATTTGCTGGCAGGAAACTATCACTGTCCTTGCCCTCTCAATCCAGGTGTTGGCAGTCTGCTGAACCAGGTGGAGATCTCAAGGAAACCACTTTCCTCCCATTGCTGAGGAACCCTGAGAGATACCAGAGCACAACACCAATGTTCCCATTTCCCAAGGATGGGCTAGGCCCAGACCAGGAGCAGCTCAGCCACCACGCTAACGCTTTGGCTGCAGGATGTCTTGGACAAGAACGGCTGGGTCTCCAGCCCAAAGGACGACGGGCAGCTTCCTTTTCCTGAGCCTATATTGGTGTTGGATGGGAGTCTGGTCTGAGAGGACACAGGGTTCCTTCTATGGCAGTGCTCCACTGAAGGTGGCAATGGGTAAACACAGGAGAGAATGAAACTCGGAGGGGTCCTGGGGAGGCAAAGAGGACCTTCTCAGTGCAAAGAGATCGCTGTCCCTGGGTTTGTAGCACACGGAGATCTCACACCTGCGGGGGAACAACAGGAAACCAAGATATGAGTAAGGCGTGTGGCTGAGAATCACGGTGCTCAGGTGCAGCAGAAATACCTGCAGACAAACAGGAATCAGTGCAGTCTTTAATAGGACTGGAGTGTGAGTACTGAGAGTTCAGGCCTTTAAGCTGGCTCAGATTGGGACCTAGAGCAGAAGCATCCATAAAGAGTAATTTCTGAAACTCATTAGGGAAAACAAGGACTTTTGCATCCCCCAGGTTTTGGGGAGAGGGAAGTAGCTCCTTTTCCATTTCATGCATTGAACTCTCCCACTAGCCCCCTGAGTTGCACAACAAACAAGTTAAGTAAAACACTTCTCTTTGGGGTTATTTAAGAAATAAGATCCGAAATCTTTTTCCATTGGAGGCAGCATAACCTTGCAGAGTTCTGCTCTCTCTGAGGGGGAAATTAAAATGCTTGCACATTTTTAAGACCCATGGATCAATTGGTTTGATCTCTTTGTGCTCATGGAAGTATGTTGTCTACAATGAGTTTTCAAATTCCATCACCTGGCGATGGCCAGCTTGGTGCCCTGGGGACATGACTGATGGATGAACTGTCAAATGAACAATCCTTGCTCTACCCCAGTCTCTCCCATGAAGATCATGGGTTCCTTCTGCAATGGGTATGCCAAAGGTGGTGGAGAACCCAAATGATGTTTAGAAGTTGAAGGCTCTGCTCATATGCCCAGTGCTCTTCAAACACCTCATTTATGTTGCATAGCTTTCCTCTGGCTTGTGACTGGTCTTGTTGAAAGAGCTGTCTTCACAGAGCTGAACAGTTGACTGGGGACCAGCCTTTAGACTGTGGCAGTCATGAAGGTAAACTACTGCTGGGATCTGAGCAGGACCATCCGTCCCACCTGAGCTCAGCTGCACTACAGAGCTTGGAGCTATGTCACTGTGCTGGTTTTGGCTGGGGTAGAGTTAATTTTCTTCAGAGTAGCTGGTATGGGGCTGTGTTTTGGATTTGTGCTGAAAACAGTGTTGATAACACAGGGATGTTTTAGTTACTGCTGAGCAGTGCTTACACAGAGCCAAGGCCTTTTCTGCCTCTCACCCCACCCCACCAGCGAGCAGGCTGGGGGTGCACGAGAAGCTGGGAGGGGACACAGCCGGGACAGCTGACCCCAACTGCCCAAAGGGATATTCCATACCATAGGGTGTCCTGCTCAGCATATAAAGCTGGGGGAAGGAGAAGGAAGGGGGGGACGTTCGGAGTGATGGTGTTTGTCTTCCCAAGGAACTGTCATGCGTGATGAAGCCCTGCTTTCCTGGAGATGGCTGAACATCTGCCTGCCCATGGGACGTGGTGAATGAATTCCTTGTTTCGCTTTGCTTGCGTGCACAGCTTTTGCTTTACTTAAACTGCCTTTATCTCAACCCACAAGTTTTGTCACTTCTACTCTTCTGATTCTCTCTCCCATCCCACCGGGGGGAAGTGAGCAAGTGGCTGTGTGGTGCTTAGTTGCCGGCTGGGGTTATACCATGACAGTCACCCAGCTTGGGCATCTGGCATAGATCCACCATGGTGCTCAGGACCTCGTCCCCCCGGCAGCCACCCACCCACGTTTCATGGACAAGTCCTTACACGCAGGATGCACCATCCCAGGAGCGCTGACTGCAGTGGGCAGCCGGCCGCGTTGCAGTTCCTACCTGGTTACACTCTGCAGGATCTTCTGCTCATCCTGGTCCAGGCACACGGCGAAGGAGGACTGGAGACCGATAATCTGGACCTTGTCTACTTTTATCTGGGACACGCTGATCTGCTGATAGAAGAAGAGTCCTAGTGAGGGAGCTGCCAGGCTCAGTGCATTATCCCTGTGCAGGGAAGGGAGCAGGGGAGCTGGGCACCCCTAAGGCAGGCCTGGTGGCCAACAGCAAACGGATCCCCTAAGGAGCTACTGTCTCCTGCTCTGCTTCCCTCCCAGCTGAGTCAGGCTGACATCCTGTTACCAAATGTAAAAGCACCATGATTTGAGTTACCTGATTGAAACTTTTTTTGGATTTGGAGTTTTGCCTTTTGACCACCTCCGTCATGGTCAAGTTGAGACACTCTGTCTTTGAGGCTGTAACAAAAGAAAACTGTTATCACTTGGGGTTTCTGGGCCACTGGTGGGAAGCCAAGTGGTCCCTCCGCCCCTCAAAGCATCCCAGAGACAGTGGTTCTCAGCAGGACCCCACTGTCAAAGTTCTAGCTTTCCTTCCCCTGTGCTAACCTACACGGAAAGAAAGCAATCAGAGAGACAGAGGTAAACTTCAGAGTAATTTCCAACTGCTTTCCAAACATAGCGGCAAAGGGCATTTAACTATCTGAGGACCTAAGCAGGAGAAAACCCATTGCCCCATCGTCATGCGGAAATTCTAGCTCTCCCAGCGTGGCCTTTCCTGCAGTCCACCTGGAGATGCTTTTTTGTGTCTGGAATTACAGTGACATCCTGTGGTCAAACTGCTGAATGTGAAAACCAACAGAGACAATCAAGGGGACCGGGTTTCTCTTGGAAGGAAGAGATTCGTGAAGGAGAAGCTTCTCCCCAGCGTGGAACTGAGGACACCCCCCGAAGCAAACCCACAGCGCTGGCAGCACAAGCAAAGTTCCTGAACTAGCGCAGAAACACCCAACTCAAAATGTATAGAGGAGGTGAGAAATTAATTCCTGATGGGTTTTTTCCAGGGTTGTCTGCATGGCTTCATGGATGGGGTAGCAACAGGAGGGACAGAGGTTTAGGTTGAGCTCCGTGGGGCATGTAGGAGCTGTCTCCTATTTGGTAGATCACCCGTTTGCCCCATCTACTCTACTCACAAACCACACACCTGCCAGACACAAAGAACATGAGGAAAGAGGAACTAAAAAAACCCTCAGTTTACCCAGAACTGGGTGTCTGATTGCCAAAACAGCAGTTCTTAAGCAAGAATGAATAGGTATTGCTTCTAAATACGCACACAGACTAAAAGTCTTGCTGCTTTTAAAAGGCTCAAAGCCTTATTAATACCCCATCGGAAACCTGATTAGAAAAAAGTTATGAACCAAAATCATGTGGCAGCCAGCTACCTCCGAGCTGCAGGAAGGAAACCAGGCTGAAGCATCAGCTTAGCGAGAGCCTGCTGAAAGCTGCTGTGGATGGCAGGACAAGCACCCTCTCCCTTGGTTCTACTTCATTTAACAACAGTTTCACCTGTCTCTCCTTCTCCTTACTAAACAAGTGTTGTTCTGGAAAGCACCACTCTCCAGTGACCATCCTGCTGTTTGCACCGTCCCAGCCCTGTCCCTAATGGACATCCCATTTCCCTGTCTGGAAGCTTTAGGACAATGGGAAATCAAATGCCCTTCATCCCTGATGTGGTACTACAGACAGCCAAGGACTACAGCATGCCCCAGGGAACACCAGGAACCTTCCACGTATCTTCTCCTGCATTCACACATCCTTGCTTTGCTCCAGCTAGAAGATCCACACTGTCCTCTTGCTCCACCAGTCCCTCCCCTCCCACACAAAGCCACAAAGACCACCTCTACCCACCTAGTTCTTCATACTTCTTGCAGGCTTTGCTGAGGTTGACGGATGTGCAGACCTTCTCAACATCGTTCCAGTGACTTCTTCCACTGATGGCTGTCTGCGGAGACCAATCAAAGCCCATGAGATGCCACGCTCCAGCCTGATGTTACCCTGCCTCCCACCCCTAACCATCTGGCTGGACTAGCTCAGATTTGGATTTACCTGGAGCTGCACACACAAAGTTTGAGTAGGCATTAGAATTCATTTAACCTTGGATTTACAAAAATTGCCCAGGTTTAACACTAAATAACTGCAGAGGGACCAACAAAATAGGAGGACTGCTGTGACCAGCAGAAGATTGCTCCCTGGAAGCAAAGTCCACCAGTACAAAGTGGCACGCAGTACACATCCAGTCTATGGAAACTGGCTACACATTCCCTATTTTACTGGGCTGAACAGGAGTGGAAAGCCACCCGCAATTAGCCAGTAAGTAGACAATTAGCTTGAGTTTGGCTCGTCTGGGCTTGGATTCAGACTCCTCCAGCAGACTGTCAGCGTTTGCCTCTCTCAGCCCCCAGCAGAGAGACAGGTTTGCCCTGCACTGAAGTGGTTTTGTCTTTGTGCAAGTCCCGTGCACTCACCTTGCTGTAGGCGATCTGTAGTGTTAGTGGGATTGCTTCTCTGTCTCCATCTATGCCCAGCCTTTTGCTGCCTGGACCTGCACGAAACAAGGAGCAAATGTCACACGGTGGCCTTTTATCCCCATTCTTCAGCTGGCTACTGATACAGCAGCACGCTCAGTACCTACAGAAAGGGGAAAAAAAAATGGTTTGCTGAACACAGCTCTGGAGCAAAAAGGCAAAAAGAAAAGATGGCTTAAAAGCTGCCAGAAAGCAGTTAATCCAGTGCAGAAATTTCAACACAAAGCACAACAAGCAGCTCTGCAAAACTGAAAGCGGTGCTGGCTAAGCCGGTGCAGAGGGGTCAGTGCTCCAGGGAAAACACAAAGCAATAAAAGGCCGCATTGCTAACCCGGCTCCTGTTTTTCCGGGCATATTTCTGCCCACATTAAATTAGCCTTGAAATACTGTGCCTGACACTTACTAACTTTTTTTTTTTTCCTGGATAATTTTTTGCAGATGTGAAGTGGTGTGCTGCCAGACAACCCAAGGAAAAAAAAAAAAAAAAAATCAAAGTCAGAAGGACTGGTGGTTTCACGAGTTATTGGAAAGAGGTCTTGGCCAAGCCTGTATTTTGGGGGAGTGGGGTGGTGACACTTCACATGGAGGATATTTTATGAGCTCTGTTTAGAAAGACAAGGCAAGATCACAGAAAAGCAGTTGGTTGAAAAAAATTAAGCAACGTGTTTAAATGCAGTATTATTGGCTGGCCGTGAGCTGTCTCTGTGAACTGCACCGCACCAGACAGTATGTTGTCCTTGGTACCTGGAAGGGAGCTGGAGGCCACGCTGCAGGCAGATGCTTCTGCCATTGCTTCTTCTAATAATTTTATAAATTCCTAGCGTAAAAGCTCATGGATCTCCCTTGCAGGAAGACTCCAAGCACATGCACAAACCTTGCTTTGCCCAGTAAACTAAGGAAACTGAAAGAGGGATTTTATAAACGATGCTCCTGGACAAAGCACAAACAACAGAAAGCAGCAACAAGAAAAGATGAAGAGCTGCATTTGGCCAGGTGCTGATGAGACGAGGGAGACGGGCTTGAAGCTGTTTTATTGCAAATACGTTTTAGAGTTAGCAGTAAAAAAAACACGGCATTGCCATGGCTTCGCTCCTGAAGAGGAATGCAAGAACTACGATGCTTCACTTCCAAATTTGCAAAAAGATGCCTGGATCTTTGCTCACGATGCAGCCTGGGCTCAGACACCTCTTGCAGCCCACACTCCCCCCAGCCCCTCTTTCCATTTATCTCCCAGCCCAGCGGTTTGCAGACCTCTACCCTGAGGCTGCAGGTGCAGAAGCAGCTACAGACCTGACGCCTTGATGGCCCGTGTGGCTGCCGAGTGGCCCAGCTCGAGGGAATGGATGAAGACTTCGGTCATCTTTTCTCCCCCGATGAACGTGAGCTGCCAGGGTGAGAAGAGTGAAGATGTGGTGGTGAGGAGACCCAGCCCATGCCAGGCAACGTTCACCCCTCTCACTCCTTTCTACAGGAAACAGGCCAGTTTGGGAAAATCCTTTTACGTTTTCAAAATACACCTTTCAACAACTGCCTTGGGTGACACTTGCCTTTAGCTGTACTTCAGACTGTTTTAACAGACCACCAGCAAGTAAAACAACCCAAAAACCTAATTTTCACTTAAAGAAAACTCCCCAACCCACTGGAAAGAAAACCCACAATGAGCCTAACAGCAGGGTCTGGGCATCACTTTGGGTGACACAAATCCCACGAACAGCAGCAACTCTGCTCGCCACGGCCCCACTGCAGCCAGTCTCGTGCCACAGCACCAAAGCAGTTGTTGCAGCTGTGCATTCAACCTTCCCCACCACGTCTGCCCCGTGCACACAGCGGGGCATGGAAAACAGGCTTCATGGAGGGGCTTGGTTTGGAAAGCAGAGCACTGGAGGGACTTCCAGCAACGTGAATAACTTGTCAGCACTGGCAGGAGTCGCTTTGTGTCATGGGGAAAGGTATTTGGGTGGAAAACTGCTCGTGTGACTTAAGGATTGTCTGGGCAGGACCTGCATGCTCTCAGTCGCTGAGCCAGGAGCATCAGCCAAAGCACCATGGGCACCCGGGGAATAAGAGGAGACCAAGCTCTGCCTCACCAGCACGTGGTGGCTGTGCCACACCCCCATCGCTTCACAGGTGGGTCCCGAGTTGGTGGCACAGGCAGAAGACCCCCCTTTCCCCCTTGCCAAGATGCGGCTGAGTCCCTTTGCCTACCTCTGTCTGGTAGAGCTGGAGCAGGACGGGGCGCGTGGCGAAGCGGCAATAGTAGAGGATCATGTCCGCCAGGATGGGCAGCTGCTCCTGGGAGTCCTCCTGGGGCTCAGCCTCTGGCTTGGCAGACTGTGGTGAGAGAATAAGTCACAAGGCTGATGGGGTACGTGGTACCCACAGCCCAGTGCCAAGAACTGCCCGTCCCACCCCACTGGGGACAGAAACCCTCCTCCTGACCACCAGGAACCCCCCATCTCCATCCTGTGTCCATGTAGCACAGCCTCCTGTGCAGGATCATGGTGGCCCACTGCTAAGCAGAAGCTCTCCGCTCAGCTCCCCTGTACCTCGGGGAAGGGGGACGCCGAGCCCTATCAGCTAGCATGCACATACCTGACACAGGACATCCATGGGCAGGTTCATCAGCCCAAGAACATTGCGCTCGTACCATGGGTCCAACATGCCGATGTAGTGGGAGATGTCATTGGTGCTGCTCTCCATCCCAGCCAAGGTGGGATCCTGAAACCAGACACACTGGGGTCACTCCAGGGGCCCCCCAGGCTCCTCGACCCACGCTCGGGGCTGGCGGAAGAGACACCAATGCTCCCCTCAGCCGGCCCTGCCGGCCTCCTTGCACACTGCTCTGGGGCCAAGCAGAGCGCCGGTGGCACCGCAAGCCCCGCGGCGAGCAGGACACCTACCGCCTGTGCTGAGGCCCGGAGCTGTGGGTCCCCCAGGGGCGGGGAGGGATGCATCAGTGGGGCTGATGGAGCCAAGCAGCTCCTCTTCACGGGGACGTAGAAAAACTGCAGCTTGAAGTACCTTGTCAGTGAGGGGCAGGTGCTCTCCTTGAGCCTAGGAGAAGGTGGGAGAGGGCTGGGTGAGCAAAGCCCTCCAGCGTGTCCCAGCAGGGCCAGGTACCTGCAGCCAGGTCCCCAGCACCGCCCAGCTCACCTGAGGTTGCTGTAGGCTCGGGCCACTTTCCCCGAGATGCGGTCGGAGCCGAAGACCACGACGCGTAGCGTGGACACCTTGGCGTCCTCGTCGTAGCTGAGGAAGGGCCGTCGGTGGAGGCTGAGGTGCCGCGGGGCGAGCAGGGCCGGCAGCCGCTGGCTCAGGACGTGCTGCGGCAGCGAGTGAGCGCGCCGGGAGCGCGCCGGGATGCGGTTTTTGGCCTGGGGGGTGCACAGGCTCTCGGCCCGGCGCAGGGGCAGCGAGAGCGAGCCCGTGTCCGGGCAGTCCTTCAGGTCCCTCCTCAAGACCAGCTGGCTTTTGCTCTTGAACAGTTTGTAGATCTTGTTGGTCAGCGTGTGTCTGTATCTGTGGTGGGTCTTCTCTACCTTCAGCTCCGGCCTCCCCATCATGTCCAGGGAGCTCTCGTCGCTGTCCTCCGCGTACCCGCTGTCCATGCAGTCCTTCAGACTGGAGACAAATGACTTCAGGGACTTTCGGGAGACCACCGTCAGCTCCGAGATGGAGTCCTTGGAGGTGGTGAAGAGGGACATTCGCGAGGGCTTAGATCCCTCCTCTGACAGCGCCGAGTACACAGAGTCTTTGGAAATGGCACAGATAGGAGAAAGCAGTGAGTCCCGCTCGGGGGAACAGCCATCGGTTTCCACCTCCTCCTCTTCTTCATCCTCCTCCTCGTTCTCCGAGGCCATGGGCTCAACAACGCTGCACTCTTTGCTGAGGACATCACTGAGGATATCTGAAAGGCAACCGGAGGGAGATCGTGTCTAGCACAGGCTCCAGCATAACCACTGGAAGTGTGATGACCCCAGACAACACCACTACTACAGCGTGGCCGACGCTCTCTTTGATCCTGCACAGTTTCAAACAAGGAGCTGAAAACCTCCTACTGAACATGTTTCTCTCCTTGAGGTCACATTCTGTTTGGGTTCTCGAAAGGCAAACACCAGTTGGGGTTTTGCTTCCTTCCTGCACAGATTTCACAATGTGCTCACGTCCGATCCGGGTTTAACTGGAGGGCAGGAGGAAAGCAAGGTATTTGGCTAATCAAACCCAAAATTGCCCTGCTGCGGGTGGCCTCCTGGCAAGGCTGGACTCACTGCAAAGCCCAAGCCAGAGCTCTGGTCCAGCTTGCCGGGGCCAGCAGGCAGCAACCACTAAACCTTCATGGGAACAGAAAAAGTCTTCCAGGAATGGGGAAGCTGGAGAGACCAGCTCAGCAGAAGGGGAAGCCGCTGCTTCCCCTGCAAAACTGCTGCGGCGAGGCTGAGAGCATGGCAAAGGCACCCGCTCCTCAGCCATCCCTGCTCCGGGTGGGGGAAGAGCTGTAACGCCCGAGGGGTCTCAACCCCACAAAGCCCTGACATCTCAGTGTGCTCAGGCTTTTCTAGCAACAATTATTTCCAGGGCACGAGCAAGGTTTACTCCTCGCAGAGGAGCTTTCTACCAAACAAGGTCTCTGTCCTACCAATATCCCCATGGACTCAGGTGCGACGAACCTCTTCCAGCTTAATGCAAGGCACAGCTTTGCCCCGGAGATTAAGCCCTGCATGATTTGTCTCTGGCAACACACGTTTTCGGGCCACCAGTGTCTTGTGCCCACCACGTGGATGAGGGCTTTGCTTGGGATCACAGCAGGCATCATGCCCGAGCTGATGCCCACATCCTCTCCCATCTAGGGGACACTGGCATCCACTGCGTTACCTCTCCCTCCAAGACCAACAAGTTGTTATCAGCTCTTTCAGGCTCCGGCCACAGTTTGTGTCATGCACCCGGCCGCACGTGGCGGCCCCAGCCAAGCCAAAACGCTGCTCAGCTGCCCCTGCGACGGGGCGCAGAGGGCTGTGGTCTCACTAGGAGGGATGGGGGACCCCCTCCGCTTACCAAAGTTATCCTGATCCCAGCTGTAAGTGTAGCAGCGAGCGGCGGGGATGGGGATGGTGTGGAGCTTGCGGGGCTGAGCCTCGCCTGGGAAGAGAGGAGGGAGAGGAGTTAGTTTGCAGGAACCCCCAATACCACTCCTGACAGCTCTCCTGGCCGGTGGGAGATGCCACCCACCCCATGCACATGTTTTGGGCAGCCCAGGTCATGCAGAACACAGATGCTGCTGTCGTTATCCCCATGAAGTCACATGCAATTGGGACAAGGGGACATTTCACACCTCTAAGAGCCATCAAACATCGCTGCTACCATTGGTTTCTGATTTAACGTTTTCATCTCACCCACAAAGGCTGGAGAATTTTTTTTTGTTGCTGTTCTAATGAAAGATGACAAACCATTTCTGGCTCATTGTGTAGTTACGAAATAGGACCTGGGTTGGTGGTTTTTTTGTTGTAGTTGTTGCGCTAGGTTGAAACTTTGTGCAAAACTGCTTGTCGCCGCTGCAAGGGGTTGAGTCGGCAGAAAACCGTGGAGGAAAGAGGGGCACGGAGGGGTTTCTCACCTGTGATGGCAGGAAAGGACGCGGCCCCGGCGATGTCCCGCAGCACAGACTGCAGCCGCTCCCGGGCCAGGACAGGGTCGCTGCTGGTGGCTGCAATCTCCTGTGCGTCAGCGGCGCTGGCGTAGATCTCAGAGAGCTCTTCCAGCGTCTTGGACTGGGGGGAGCAGAGCCAAGGCAAGAGATTGAGGGGGTCCCTCCGCAGAGGCAACACACAGGTCTTTGGGCAGGATCACTAACTACCACTGGGTAACTTTCTCCCTCCACTACCTCCTACCCCCTTCAAGTCCCCCAAAACTTTTGCAAAGAAAAAAAATACGTGTTTGAAGACACCTAAGGGGTTTTCTTCACAATTTTTTGCCCCTCCCCCCCCAAACACCAAAGCAAAGTGTTTCCCTGGTCAAACGAACACTTTTGCTGCATTTCAAACCTGGGGGCACTTTCTCTCTCCACTTAGGGATGGGGAAAGGAGTAAAAGGGTAAAAGGCGAGTGACCCACACACACACACACTTCACAAAACAGAAGCGTAGACCTCAGGTCTAACCTGAGAAGAGAAGGGAAAGACGCATATTTTTCCTACAAGAAGTGTTATTAAAACTTTTTTCTTTTGTCAATCAAGTATTGTTTTGGTCAGGAAATCCACCAGCCAACTGCATGAAGTTGCTCCCAACGGCATCGTGGCATCACCGAAGTTGAAGCCCTCTGAGCCTACCTTCAGGAGGTGGTGCAGGCTGTCCAGGTCGCAGCGGGTGCCAAAGTTGGCCTGGTAGAGGTGCTCGAGGAGCACGACGAGCGTGGCGTGCTGCGGGTGCTCGCTGGCACTCAGCTTCTCGGCGATGGAGAGGAACTCGCTCTGCACCTCGGAGCGGTTGAGCAGCAGCACCGTCCTGGGGACAAGGGGACGGTGGTTAGGCCGGGCAGCCAGGCTCGGACACGGGTGGCACACAAAACTCTTGGACAAATTCACGCTAGATGGCGGTGTCCTCTCACGTTAGTCACAGCCGGAGGGTCTCGGGGCTGTGCAGGGGTGCCAGACCCACGCTGCGGTGCCAGCCGCGGGCAGGGAGCAGGTAACGGATGAGCATCCTCCATCCTGCTCCTCGGCACCATCCTTGGCACCATCTCTCCTGCCACATCTGCAACATCACCAGCCCAATAATTGTTCAATCAACCCCAGACAGAGCTCTGGCCCAGCAGCCAGTTGTCCTAACTGGACATCTAGCACATGCAATGAGGGGGGGGGCGGGCAGAAAATGAGAGTGGCCCCCAAAACATCTTCCCCCGGCAAGATGCAGGTCAGAGCATCACTTCTGGGCTTTAAGGAGAAAAGCCACATCGTTCAGCTGCATTTTTGCTCTGGACCACGACATGAATATCCACAGGCTTTGAATTCCCAAACCTGCAGCCCAGAGAGCATGTGCTTCCTTCCGTTCATGGATGAGAGTAGTCCACCTCACTGAGCAAAAATGGCTCTGAATTAAGGATGTGCTCTGGTGTGCTTGGCTCTAGAAAGCTCAGGCAATGGGCACAAGCTTTCAATAAGTCCAAGGTTCAGCTTGCGTACAGCTTTGTGCCAGGTTTTCAGGGCTTTTTATGCAAATATAGCCATCCTGCTGTAAGTCGTCAGTGGTTGCGCTTGCACCAGTATAAGCATGTAGAGCAACAGAGCTGTGCTGGGAAAGCAACACAGCAGCACCAGCGCAGCTGGGTGGGATACAGGTGCAGATCCAGAGCTGCACAGCATGAGTGGACAAGCCAAAACAGCAGGACACCCTTCCTGCACAGGGTGGAGGTGGCTGTGCACAAAGGACTGTCCCTGGGCCTGGGGCTGGCACTGCGGCCAGGACGGGCACACACCGCCTGGGCTCATTTTCCTATTTACAAATGAGGTGCCTTGGCAGGAGGAAAGGTTCAGCCCTCGAATAGGGTGCAAAGTCTGACTGTGCTCAGAGCTGCAAGGCTTTTCATTAATTGTTGCACTGGGACAGACTCGCTTCTGACCCCCTTCAGGGTGGTGGCTCCCAAACACACAGATCAAAGCATCTCCTGGCGGTTCTCCAACGTGTGCAGAGATCGGCAGCTCCCTGTGGAGGAGACTTTGCCTTCCCCGGCTGTTTTCACCCAGATCTGCAGCCCCGTAGTAAGCATGGCTGTGGGATAACCGACATGGGGAGCCCACAGACCCTGACCCACAGCTATGGAAATGCCACAGCCACTTTCCTCATCCCTTCCCACAGCTCAGCCCAGCTATGCAGCTCTTCTCCCTGGCACCCACCGCTACACCTTTGAGATGCTGCTCGCTGCAGCCCCACTGCTGCTTATGCAGTGTGAGACCGTGGGTATGGTACAGAGTGGCACCAGCAGTGCCCATGGCCACACTTACACGGTGGAGCTCTGGTAGTTCTTCACGGGCAGCCCCTGCTCTGTCCTCACCAGCCTCTGGAAAGAGATCCCTGGGGGAGAAAGCAGAGCACGTGAGACATGGCACCACTGCAGACCGCTCCGCCTCAGGAGCACGTTGACTTTGTCTCCTAATGCGGTGCTGACTTGGCTGAGTCGCTGCACGGAGCGGGCATGGCAGCACCAAAAGTCCTTACGGGGACAAGGCACAGCCACTGTGTAAGGGGACCAGCCCAGGAGCAAGGAAGCCATGGGATGTAAAGGGTAAAAGCCCAGAGCGATGGGAAAGCAACCAAAGGACAGGATGGGAGAGCTGCTACATCCCCAGTCCCTTCTGCCCCACTGCTGATGTGGGATGCAAATTGCATGGATGATATTTAGCAGCTTCTGCCACTTGCTTTAGCCCCCCAGGCCCTGGACCTCACTTATGGACAGCAGGTCATTGCCACCTTCCCTCCCGCAGAGATGGAGCCCAGACTGGCCCCAGCAGAAGAGAGGCTGGCATGGGCAGCCCACGTCCTTGGATGCCTCCCCGGGACTGTCCCCAGGATGCCATTGGGAGCCCCAACCAGGTGACATCAGGTGGACCTGGACTGGGTGGCAACAGCAAAGCCCGTGTCACCCCCAAACAGCAGGACTGGGGTACATCTTATAGCATCAACAAGGTCCAGCACCCTTATTACTGCAGGCAGCCACATCCAAACCCCAGCTGCTGCTCAGCAGCCCAGGAGCAGCACCCACAGGGCAGGCCCAGCACCCACAGGCAGCTCATGTTGATCCACACAGGCCCCCCGATTACGGCATCGTTCACCCCTCTTGAAGAGGCATCAGCCCCAGTTTGCAGATAAAAGCTATTGCATTCTTGGCAAATGTTGACAGCAGCTTGTTCTCAGTTAATATTTACCCTCATCTCAATAAAAAGCTTTTGCTTCAGCCTCACGGCAGGTCACTGAGGCTGTGCAACAAGCATATAAGGTCCTGGCCAGCTTACCAGCAGAGGACATGTTTTTGCTGTTCTTGGCTCCAGCTGGGGGGAGAGGCCACGGCGAGCGGCAGCACTGGGCTCCCCAGCCCCGGCAGGCCAACACCTCCCACGTGGCATCTTTTGGCAGGGGTCGGGGAATCTCATATGCTTGTAGGAGGGGAAAAGCTTTTGGACCAAAATCCCTAGCTCACACAGCCTTGGGCACCAGTGATGGTGGCGATGGCACAAGAGCAGGATGTAGCAACCTCCCCCAGCACTGGGGCTTTCCCAGCGGTCTGTAAAACACGGCCCCAACCGGTGTCACAGCAATAAATGACCAGGAAGGAGCTGGGGAAGTCCACGGCTGCAGCAGCATAGGACAAGCATCCCCATGTCCATGCTGGCCCTGCAGCTCTGAGCTGGAGGCTGGATGCAGCACAACAGCCCAGCCAGACCTTCCCTGGTGGCCATGGCCATTTATGCTGGTGGAGCCTTGAGCTGGGGGTAAATCAGCCAGTCCAGTGCCAACACTGCAGAAGGTTTTGGGGTTTTTTTTAATCTTTTTGTTCCTTTGAAAGCATCTTTCATCCCATCTGCACCTACAAGCTCCCATCTCCGCAGGACTTTTCTGCCGTGATGAAGACCCTGTGATTCACATCCCTGTCAGGGCTCCCCAAAGCAGTTGCCCGGTTTGCAGACGTGGGGAAGCACCCCCAGCCTCAGCCACAGCCCATGTACCCATCCAAGGCCTCCCAAGTCCTGCTCAGAGCTGGTCTTGCTGCCATGGCCCTGTGCAGGATTAAACAAGGGCTGAAATCCGCTCTGTGTGATAACAGCTCTCCACAAGCCACCAAAAGACGGGGAGATTAGGAGAAAGGGCCTTTTAGAAATAATTGGAAGAGCTGCTCCATTGGGAACAACAGGACATCTACGAGGAGTCCTTAATTAAGAGGAGCGCTGCTGCTGCCGATAGATGTGCCCAAAGCCGTATCACAAGGTAGTGTCTCGGCTGTAAAGAAAGAGCCAGGGAGTCCCTCAGCCCTATGGAAATCTCCACGCAACGGCAGGCTCGAAGGCTCCAGCCACCTTGATGCTGATGAATGGACCCACTGTTATTACCCCAGTTACACCACTGAGCATCTCAAACTGAGCATCTCAAACAAAGCCCAGAGCTGGGCAGAAGCAGCCAGCACGTGCTTTGCCATGAAAAAGACCCACCAGACTGAAAGGCAGCCAGGAAACAGTTACATGTTTTGCTAATTCACACTGGTCCAGAGTGGAGAGTCCCTAGGATGCTCCCACCACCTTGCACGCAAGGCAGCCACCGAAAACACAGCCCTGCCCTGCTCTTCCAGAGGAATCTGGTCTCACCCTGTGCTGGACCACCAGGGAAAATCATGCAGAGGATGGAGGGCAGAGGTCCTCACCTCCTGGCACAGCTGAGGCTTGGGATGCACAAGGTAAATGTGGACAACACGCTCAAGGGATTCATGAAGCAAGTGGGGAATGAGACAGCAACACCGGGAGAGTCTCGGGAACAAACACGGGGCAGTCATGGCAGCGGGTGGTTTTTGGGGAAGCAGCGCCAGCAGCACGTGAAAACCCCACGGCAGGGCGGGAGCGCTTACCGGGGGCCTTGAGCTCGTTGCTGATGAAGGTGAGCAGCTCACGAAAGATGTCGCAGTAGGGCACGGGCCAGGTCAGGAAGCTGTGGTATACGCTGGCAGCTTTCAGGAGCAGGTCGGAGCCCGGCGGGAAGTGGGGAGCCTGGGGGGGACAGGGAGACACGGTTAGAAAGGGAGCAAGGACACGGGCCTCGAGCGCTGTGTAAAAACTCAAGGGTTTAGGCTGGAAGTGGGAGGAGGAGGAGAAATGGATCGGAGCAGAGGTTCACCCCATGACACCCCATCCTCTCCCAAGGAAGGCTCAAAGGATCCCCACTGGGCCCAGCTCCGAGAAAGCTTCATCTGCTCTGCACCTTCCCAACCTCCCGGCTGTGGCTCACGTGCCAAAGCCTATATATAAATTTCTTTTTAACAACCACAGATCCATACAGATGAATCGCATTACAGCCTGTGCTTTTGCAAGATCTGGCAGCAATGATTTCCTTGGGATAATGATGCATTGTGCTAATAATAATAATAATAAAAAAAGTATTTCCTGCGAAGGCTCCACTCCTTTTCATTAGCGTTGCCTATATATTTTGCACAAGTATAAAAGGTAATGAAAAAAATTTGCCTTCTCTGCACAGAGATATTGTCTGTCTCCCTTTCTGATTAACCCATCTTTAAATAAAAAGCTTAAAAACACTGAAGCTCATTTTTTTCATCTCTCAGCTTGTGCAATGGTTGCCTGATCTTGATCCCTGTAGATTTTGTACAGGATCTTTTTTTGAGATGAATTGATCAAAGCAGACCGGGATGTTTCAGACAAAAGCCACCCCGATTTCGGTGACTGTTCGGCGTGGCTCCGCGGGGCCCCAGACCTCGTGCCTCCCCGGGGGCCGGGATCAAGCTACGTGCAGCAGTGTCAGGACTTACATACAGGACCGCATAGTAGAAGAGCAGAGCCAGGGGCGTTACGAGATCATAGTCGCACTTCTCCTGCACCTGTAGGAAACAGCCCAAGGGCAGAAGGATGAGCTGGGTTGCTCGCCATGAGCGTTACCTGAAAGCATCCTTGGAGGTGCCAGGAGACTCCCTGACAGTGCAGCTGAGCACGCAGCCTGCACCATCACATCACCGTCCCCAGCAGATTCCCTTGCCTCCACGGGAAAATAACCCCTAAAGCCCCAGTAACCCACAGCGATGGGACAGGCAGATCAGCACACACTGCCGCTCTGCCTTTACCCTCAAGAAGCTGAATTTGGCCAGGTTCTCAGCCCTCTGGTGCTCCTGATCCTTGCAGAGTTGCATGACATTCTATGAAAGTGGCTCAAAGCAGGCTGTTTGGAGAGGTAAGCAGGCAGCCCAGCCCCTGCAAGCGGCTTGCAAAGCTCAGCAGCACGGTGCAAACCATGTATTTTTGTCCCAGCCTTTGCCAGTAAATAGCCAGCAGAATTATTTCACCGAGGGACATAGTGATGGCTCAAGGATACGTTTGCAGATACTGTCTCCTCTTGTTCATGAGCACAGCACAAAGTGCAATAAACCCTTACGTAAACCCTAATGTAATAAAACACTATCTGCAACTAGATCAATTCCAGCCATTAAAAAAAAGAAAATAAACAAATGGATTAAACTGAATCGTGCTAATCTTAACTGGTATCGGCTACGCAGCCTGGCAGCTAGACAGCCTTTCTTCCCCCAAAAATGAAAGGTAGCATTTACCCCATCACATGGATCTCTGTGCTGAGGTTTTAGGAAACACATCACCGTTTCCTGCCACATCAAGGGATTCCTCCGAGGTCTTCCCGGCCACAGCCCCGGGTGACCCTGCTCGACCAACGATGCCTCGAGCTTCTCCAGCACATGACTGGACCGCGGCAGGCCGATACGATCGGCCCCGCTGCCATTTCACCTCCCCGCTGTGCTTGCCCTGACTGTCATCTGCCGGGCTGCTATGCGGTGCAAACCCTGCCCACGGTCCCCAGCGTCCCAGCTCCGCTCCTGGCTCTGCAGGAAGCCCAGCAGAGCCGCAGCAAAGTCTCCATCAAAAACAACAGGAAACTTTCAATTTGCTCTGATTTGGACTAGCAGCTCCCAGCTTACACCAGGGGAAGGTCTGGGGAAGGCTGGCTGCATCCGCACAGCCCTACAACCCAGGCTGCCCCTGCACGGCACCGAGCAGCGCTTTGGGAAATCAAAACCCTTCCCCGTGGATGTGCAGTGCTGCCCAAAGAACAGATATGGGAGCTGGGTTTTCTCTTGTAGTTCCCATGTGCTGAAAGCTGGCGGGACACACAGGGTTGTTGCCACCAGAGTTTCGGACCTGTGGACCCAGCATCGCCTGACCCCAAGCTCCAGTGCTCCAGCAATACCTTACCACAAGCCACAATCACCCACCAAGCTCTGCAAAACTCCATTTTGGGCAAGCCCCGGAGCTGACACCACCTCAAAGCCCTCAGCCCTCCCCGGCAGCCCCCCCCACTCACCTCTTTGGCCTTGCTGAGGATCTTCTCCACGAGGATGAGGTAGTTGCCAGCATCTCGGCTCACCAGCTCCTGCAGGCTCCAGCAGTTCAGGCACAGCCCGGCTGCAGGGGAGACAGAGCCGCCGTCACTCACAGCCCCGTTCAAGAAGGTCGCAGGAGGGACAAACAACGGGAAGGGGTCAGGGCGAAGGTGTTCGCCGCCTGCGTCAGGTCACGGCAGAGGAAAAAACCTCGTGCCCTCGTTCTGGACAGATCTAATCTCACCAAACGGTGCTTATCTCAGCAGCATCACTTCATACCCCAGCACCTTCGTGCTCTCGCTCACGCAGCCCAACACACTCAGCTAGGTTGGATGCCTCTCGCCCAGGGAGGCTGGGTAGCTAACATGCCTGTGCTGCCATGTGCGTGCTGCAGAGGCCAGAGGGATGCGCATGGCATGAGTGGATGCCCACCTTCATTCTGCCTGAGCACAGAAAACCCACTAGTGCGACCCCTTGCCCTGCCACCCCCAGGCTCAAACGCCCCAGATGCGCTATCCCAACTACAAACTCACTCAAACCTTGCAAAATTCAGCTCCCCGTCAGACACACATCCAACGCCCTCCAGCTGCATCGCACCTGAGGGAAGATGCTGCATCCCCCCGACCAGCTTCCCCATGCCCTGGAGATGCACCATCACATCAGCATCACGGCAGTCAGAGCTCATATCATCATCGTTGTTAAGCCTGCCCAGCGTTTATTCCATCTCGTAGCACCTTCAAATTTTCACTAAATGTATTAAAACCCCACCAGAAGATTAGCCAGACTGAGAGAGGAGAATTGCCATGCAAAGGGACGGAGGGTCCTTCACCCCAGTTGATTGAAACCCCCCTGGCCTCCATTCCCAGACATCTGCCTCTCGCTGCTGGGACCCGACCAGTGACAATAGCCCAAGGTGTTTCCCGAGGCCGTCGCTTTTCTTGGCAGTCAGGGCCACCTCCCAGATGGTCTTAGAGGAAATGATCTGCGCGAAGGCTGCCGGGCGCCTCCATTCATCCCGGCCCCGCATCCCAGGGGAGGAGGTGGTGCTTGCCGGCTCCGGCGGACCAGGATCTGCAGACCAAGGAGTGAGCAGCACCTCCTCCTCCTCCTCCTCCTCCCCAGGGACCCAGGCACCACACACAGCCCCATGGAGAAAAGTTACAGAGAAATTTCAAGCAAACAGCCTAACAAATATCTGAGAAGGGTCCATGTTTGCATCTCCCCCATCCCACGTTGCCATGGATTTTTTCACCAGGAGTGGATGCAGTGCAGACACCACACAGCTCGGCTACAGCCCATGGCACGGTTCGGGGGTGCTGACACAGTGACTCTTCCAATCTCAGTCCAAAAACAAAACCAAGAGAAACAGAGCATCTGTCACTGCAGGGAAGTGGGGCTAATGATCAGAGAGGAAAAATAAATATAAATCCAGCTGCTTTTCACTCACACGGTCTATTAAGTGGCACAGAAACATAAACACCAAGCCATGCATGTTGGCTGTCGCGTTGGAGCTAACAAGGAAGAAACAATGCCGTGAGCTGGCAAGGGGAGAGCGGTATTCATCACAAATCTACAGGTCACGCTGTCCATTCCTCAAATGTTATTCCCAGCTGCAGAGGCTACAAATTCATCAAACATACAGATATGCCCTAAAAATACCTTTACACACCTTCTAGGTGTTAAACAAGATGAATTTAAACCAGGGAAGAGGTCTGCCGTGGCCCAGCTAGGAGAAGGCCAATGCCAAGACAAGCAAAACTAGTGCTAAGGTTGCAAAAGCAGCCTTCACTTGTCCCCCGCCATGGACAGGCATTCGCTCACCAGGACACACGCTAGTTCTGTGGCTTTATGCCCAGCTTGTAGCTGAATTAACAGGGCAGGAGCCTTCCCCCATGGAAAAGCTCCCCCCCGCTGCCATGCAACTTTTTACTTTCAATGAATCAACGTTTTCCAGCGGAGAAAGATCCTGCTGGAAAGTCTCCAAGAAGCTCAGGTGCACTCGCTGTTAATTACAGTTGCCATTTTTAATTTGCCTCCGGTACTCCTGGCATCTTGCTGGGTTTGCTGACACCCAGAGCGTGACCGTAGATCGTGATATCTTGTCAGCGAGGGCATAGCCACAGCAACCCGGTAATTCAGCGATGCTCCAGTTTTCCTTTGAGCCACTTTCATAAGCCAGTGCAATGGCACAAAGCCATGGCTCTGCCTAGGATGACTCCGGCAGATTGCTCCAATAAATCAATATTGTCCCAGAGCGCGGCATCCTCCAGGGAAAGCCCCAGCACCTGCGAGATAGTCAAGAAAGCAACCGGCCCAGCAGAAGTGGTCAGAGCTGCCGGGAGCTTTGCTGACCTCGGCAAGAAGCGGCTGGGCTCATGTGGTGCCTTGAAACAACCCGTCCTGCTTCGGCCAGGAGGATTATTTCACCCGTGAGAGCCCGGCCCCGCTGCGGCTGCCGAGGGCGAAGCCTGGCCGTGCGGAGCGGGATCCACGAGAGCAGCGGAGCTGAGCTCTGTTGGGGTGCATTGCCAGACGAAGAGAACGCCGCTTCCTGCGCGAGCGTAACCACAAATACAAATAGCCCAGCAAGACACAGGCTCCTTCCTTCCTCTCACTTCTAGCGAGAGAGGAGGAAATTGTGGTGGCAGCGGCTCGCTGCGTTATTCTGCGCTGAATGGGACAGAGGGAGAGGCGCTGGGCTGCTTCCCCGGGGAGGAGCTGGGGCAAACTTGCTGTGAACAGGCTGGGGGACGGGCAGGTATCAGGGACAAGGGACAGGGCTCAAGGGAAGCATCTTACAAATATAATTCAGACCTGAGGTCTTCTGACCCATTTTGGGGTCTTCTACAGGAACTGTGAGCTGAAGCACAAGGATGCAGCCAGGTATATTTGAATAACATTGCTATAAGCAGAATTTCTGTTTAACTCGTGGCCACAGCAAGGCACTGGGATTACCCTGGGCTTAAGCTAAACGGTGCTGGGAGGCAGCAGGCTGCCAGGGTCTGAGCTCCTAACTTTGGCAAAGCAGCATTAACCAAAGACACACCAAAACAGCTGCGTCCTTGCTAAAAATAGTCTCAAGCACAAAATGCAGCTCGGAAATCCTGGACACAATAAACAAAGACCACGTGGCAAAGCGAAGTGTCCGGCGCTACCAGGCATCAATCAGGACAGGGAGCCAGACCTGGGTGGGAATTCCCTTCCCTCCGCACACAGTCCGGGGTCACGAGCATGCACTTTCCAACCACTGGGAGCAGAGTTAGTCCCTGCAGCCATATCCCCTGCATCCAGACTAAAAAAAGGTTATTTGGGCATGGAGGGTGATGCTCCTAATGTGCGCAGGTTGGGAACAAAAGTCCCAGGTGACATTAAAAGCAGAAAGGAGCCACCCACCTGCAAGCGCCCTCTCCGTCCCTCTGCAGATGTCCTGCGTCCGCCTGGGACACAGCTGGGTGCTGCGGTAGCACCCAGGGACTTTTATGAACTGCAGAGCAGCACTTAGTTTATTCCCAGGCCAGGGAGAGGCTGCAGCCAGGTGAGAAACCAGCTCCAGAAAGTTTTATTTGCAGCCACTCCTCCGTCTCAGCGCACCCGAGCAGATGCTCCGTACGATGGTGAATCGTGCCACCACGCCGGGTCAGGCCACAAATCACAGGGACAACTCAGGAGCAGTGTTTTACACCAGGTCAGAGCAGCACAGAGCATGAAGTCCAAACTGCGTTCGTTCCACTGTGCCAGGTATGCTTAGAACCAGCAGTGCCAGACCACACTGAGCACCCTCCCTGTTCTGGGGTGGACAATGGTAGGACGCGCACGGAGGGCATGCAGAAAGCTTGAACCAGGCTTTCTCCTGGACTTTGCCCTCGCTCTTTAATTCCCAAAAGACATTTCTCACTATGAGATGCAAGGGAGGCCCTGAATCTGCATGGAGCGCGCAGCTTGGGGATGCCCTGGGATGAACCCCAAGGCGAGCGGAGGGATGCTCCCTGCCATCACTGCAAGCAGGAGCTGTGCTCCCCGTTACCCCCTCTCTATCGAGTTGTGCAAGCACTGGAAAGTCCTGTGTTGGTGGGGAAACACTTCACCTCACTCACCTAAGCCCACAGCAAGGCAGGGTTTGCCGAGCTCAGGCAGGTGCCTTTTGGCTGAGGGAAGTGGGAAGTAAAATCACGCACACAAACCACTCAACGCCTTAAAGGAGAGCGGTCCACGTGGGAGCTGCGGGGTGATCTCCAGCTCTGGAGACATCAAGATCAGCTTTTAAAGATGCACCTTGTGCAGGTAGCACAAACCAGAACTTCACCTTCCAGCCCCTAAATCCTATGAATTTGTCACAAGAGGCACTGGAGACCTCCCAGCAGGGCAGCGGGAAGCCCCACAGGTAAAAAACCTGCTTACATCCACCCTGCCCTCACGCTCATCCATCCGGTTTTGCTCCACTAAAACAGCGACCCAGCGCTATTTATTTTTTCTTTGTACATGGAGAATGAGTCAGATTTATCTGCCAGCAGCACAGGCAGCCCAGAGCACATCGTGGCCCCGGCTGTGGGATGCTGGGGCTGTGACACGTGGAGCTGCAGCAAAAGCAGGACTAAGCTGCGCTTATCCCAGCATCCTACACGGCATGCTCAGACTGAGCCCAACATGACACAGACCCAAAGGAAAAAATCTCCCTTTGGGAGAGCAAAACCCACAGCAAAGCCTCCGAGCAGGGACCCAGCGCTGGGCAGAGGCTGCACCGAGACCCCCGCACCAGGAGGGAGCTCGGGCACAGCGCACACTCTTGCTTTGATCACTATCGGCGTCGACGAAGATGCCTGCAGCGTGCCGGGAGCCGAGCAGCAGTGGCCCCGTGGGCGGCCTCGGAAGGATGAGGCTTCACGATTTCTTTTCTGAGAAGTGCGCCGAGACGCCCTCCTCCCAGCGTGGCTCCTTCCTGACTTCAGTGGTTGACATTTCCCCTCCACCGCTCTTCATAGGGGGCAACTGTCAAGTCGGAAAAAAAAGAAATAAAGCAGAAATACCGCATGCCCAAGCTGCCTTCGCCCACGGCGCTCGGGCTGGGCATTGGCTCCTGGTGCCATCAGAAGCAACGCAGTTGGAGGGGTGAAAAGCAGCCATCTCCGTTTCCTCCCTCCCCCAGACCCGCTCCCACCATTTCCACTACGTTCTCACCAGAATAAGGTGGTTTTCTCCAAGGGACTGCCCAGACGATGGGCTGACTCGCATCACTTTGTAAGTAGCGGGGGTTGGAGGTGCCTGAAGCACAGGGGACAGCAAAAGCCCCGCCATCACAGCATCCCCTCGGGATGCATCCTGCGCCACACAGCGGTCCAACCTGCAGCTTCCATATCCAAGCAGCTGCTTAGAGCCCCCTGAGCAGGGCACAGCGGCACCTCCCAGGGCTGGAGCCACCCCAAGCACTTCCACCCAGCCTGGGCAGGGATTTCAGCAAGAAAACCCACCACAAGCCTGGAGAAATCAGTTCAAAGGTTAATATTTGCAAGGTTTAGTAACCAGCGCACCTTAATTCTGCACTTAGAGCTGGAAGTATTTCAGACATTGCATTTCGCCACTTGGTGACTAAGCTGGAGGATCCCCACACCAGACTTCTGTTCATTCCTCATGAGGGTACTTAGATGACTGCAACTGAGCAGGATCTTAAGTTTCTTTTCGTTATTGCTGAGCAGACCGAACTCCCTGGGTGCCACATGAGATGTATCATCAAACACTCCTCTCCTCCTCCAGCTCACCAGTGACCTTCATCCATCCTCCCTCAGCAGCATCCTTCATCCTCTCCGACTCACGTGCAGCCCCATGGCAGAGACACAACAGCTCCTTCCCATCCCTGGGGCCTTTCAGGCACTGGGCTGCCCTACAGCGTCTCCAGCAGCTCCCCATCCACTGCGATCCTCCAGCCCCTCTCACACCTCTGACTCCCCAGTACGGCATCCCCGGCACCGCCAGCAGCCAGACCCAAGCCCAGCACTCTCCTCCACCAAAGGCTCCCCGTTGCACGGCTCACCAGCAAGAAATGAAATATTTTTCTTCCTTTAGCACACTCTGATTTGACTATCATCTCTCTCCAGCAACACAGAGGAAGGCAAACTCTCTGAAGAGGGTCCCCACGAGGAAAAGGAGGTTGTCTTTCCTAGCACTCTTCTAACAGGTTTTTTTGTGAGTCAGAGACAATTAATTTTAATTTGGTTCCTCCAATAAATGCTGCAGTTCAGGAGAGATTTTCTGTTTAGACCCCAGAGCCGACCACAGGCTCATCCAGGGTATAAAACTGTGATGGCCAAAGCACTGACGCTTCTCCTCTTTGCTGACTTCACAGAACTCAGCTATTCCTCGCTTGTGCGGGGGGGAAACAACGCATCGGAAGTGATTACTCACCCACTCTGGAGCAACCTCCTGTAAAATTATCATGTAAAAATAAAGCATTAAATAATTTTAAAATGAACAAAATTCTAGCACGATCTCAGCCCAAAAAGCTGCGACGTGGTGCGTGGTATTTTGGTGTACGGAAATGGTAAAAAGAGGGGAAAGCAAATAAATTGGGAAATAGAAGTGATATAAGAAGTTAAAACCGAGAAAGGAGAAGGCTACGGCACAGTTAAGAACAAGATGGAGGGATTCATTGACTAGATGAGGAACAGAGCCCTGCCATAAATAACAGCCTGGATCTGACACAGGACGGCAATAATTAAACTGTTGCTTGTAACACAGGGAAGGCAGAAGAATGTGAAAACATTTCTGCTCTGTTTTTGAAAAGAACTAGGATACACTGTCAAGAGGTGTAGGTACATCTGTGCATTATGCTCTGTTTTCCCTAAATCGTATGTGTTACTGCAATAATGAAATACTTCCTACTCTGACTGCAAGGGAGTAGGATGTGAAACAGCAGCTTTTCAAAGCAAACATGGTAAAAGTCAGCAGGGCTGGACAGCCCACATGGAAGAGCACTCAAGGCGTTGGCCAAGAAGCGCTGCCCCGAGGGCTCTCCAGAAGCGGTACCCTGGGGCCGGGGCACAGCAAAGCTATTAACACCACATCCACCAACTGCGGAAACGGGGTTTGCCGGCCGCAGGTCACGCTGAAGATTTTTGGCAACAGCACAAATGCTTGTGATGAAAGGGAACTTTCCGATGTGTAAAACGCCTGAGATTGTCTCAGGAATGCCAGGTCATTCTGCCAAACCCCACAAAACCCACATGAAGAGGTCTGAAAGCCAGCAGGCGGAGAGATGGGGGAAAATCATTAGAAATGAGGAATCACTGGGCAGCACAGCTGCTTCCAACAGAGCCCACCACCACCCAACCCCTGCCCCATACAGTCTGGTCTTTGCTAATAAGCCGGAAAAATTATGAAGTCGTTTTTTAAAGGCTACCCTAACACAAACACCAGCGCTGAGGGGCTGGGATTAGAGAAGGGCAGAGTTTGAGAGTGACACAGGAATTGATTAATTATAATTACAGGAAGAGGTGAGTTATGCAGCACACAATGAATTGCTTGGCGAGATGGACTCCTTTGGACATGTGCTGTAACGGTGCCAAACGTGAGGTCGTGCTTCCAGGAACCAGGAATGTAGGTCACACTTCAGGGCCTGTTTCCCAGAACGCGGGGACACCGAAAGGACCCAGGAGTCCTGGTCACAACTGCACGAACCAAGACCCAGGGTGCTGCTACAGCATGGGTAGCTGGCATCACTCCAGCCGGTGTGAGGAAACGGGCACGATGAAAGGGATTACTCCAGTATTTGGCAGCAGGTAGGATACCATTTGCATCTCTTTGTTGACTTACAGGTAAACAGAAGAGCAGAGAGGGTTGAAAGAACTGCACAGACAAGAGGAAATCTGAATTTGACAGCCCCCCAAATTCATTTCATTTCTTTCATCCACAAGAGGATTTGGAAGTGATTTAATTGAAGCCTACAAGTGCAAGTATAAGGAAGAGAGGTCAAAATGACATTGAAAAATTACTTCTGCTCATTGCTGCTCTGCCCTCCCCACCGCCATCCCAAACCCCTTTGCAGCCCTCTGAACATGGCTCACATCTTTATGGCCACCATGGTATCTGATCTAGATTTAAATAAAGTCGATAACAATATCTCCACACTTGCTTCTGACAATGCGGCAGAGATTACACCATAGGTTTTGAGAACTATATGCATCAAAGCAAAGCAAGGCTGGCTGATTACACAAAGGAGTCTTTCCTCATGGTGAACGAAGACGACTCTGCTCTCCAGCTCATGCATGGACAACTGGCAAGATGCACGACTTCTCTGCTGAGTCTTTACAAATGTAAGACCTAACATGACTTGTTCAGCGTCTTGGTACATCTTCCTACTGCAACAAGAGGCTCAGGAAGACTGACTAGGTTGGATCCCACCTCTAACTTTGAACACTGGAAGGGAGACAAGGCCTCCACACCTCCAGTAGCACCAAGCAGCTCTCTCTTACCCAGATACCCAGGTAGGTCAGCAGATCATGCAGAGACAGAAGAACAAGCTCGTGGTTAACAGGTCACCTACCAGCCCATCTGCTGGAGACAGCATCTCTGCTAAGCCCGTGTAGACATCTTTCCAGTGCGTGGTAGATCCTGTCCTCTGTGCACGTGGTGTGCTGCATTTTAATTCATCTCCTAAAGAGAAAGAAGGAAGAAAGTTAGTATACTGGGCCCTTAGTTAATTGCAAGGAAGAGAGCACTGCAACACTTCTACTGTAGTGCAGACAAGATGCTCCTGGTGAAACACCACACCGTTACTGCCTCCTGTCACTCTTGCCAACCCCAAAGCCGACAATGCACCCCGCTCTGCTAGCTGTCATCTTCCCCTCTGCTCCCCCAATCCCTCCCAACCTTGGCAAAGAAAAGGAGGCGCACACATCCATGACCTGATCACACGAGGCTGTGGGGCCAAGGCACCCTCCCCCTGACCTGCTGCAGGCATATTTGTCTTCTCACAACTTCCGTCTGTGGGACGGATCAAGTCTTGCTCATGTGTTTGTGGCAAGGAGGTAATCTTGGGTTAGCCTCCATCGAAGATAACACTGCAAGAGATTACAGCTGCAGCACCTTGCAATGGGCTTGGATGGGAATCATAGAACAGCCCAGGCTGGAAGGGATCTCAAAAGATCATCTGGGCCAACCTGGGAAAAGTGACAGCAGAGCCCAAGCTCCTACTCCTTGCGTTAGGCATGGATTGTCCTTGACAGCTCTAGCGTCTGCTGGCGATGGACACAAACCCACTCCCAAGTGCCAACCTTGTACCAGCCAGGAAAGCCTCCGGCATTGTCACCTTCCTGCCACACAGCCAACATGAAGAAAAGGTGCATGTGCCCTTGTGGCAATTCAGGAAAATACAGAGGGGACCTCAGCCCCAACATCCGAGGACATTGTGAAACTGCGGATTGCACGCGTGGCTGCAACCTTTTCACAACACGGGTCTGTGCATCTCACCTCTCCTCCATGGCTCAGGGTGCAAACCTAAACCTTGGGCTGTCAGATATTGTGCTGGGCGGAGGAAGAATTTATCCCATCTAATTCATATGCATCTGTCTGGGACACCATGAAAATAAAAGCAACTTGCCCAGAAGGTTTACTGCTCAGATCTGCCCCGACGGTGAGCAATCAAGGAGGTGCCCAGGCAGAGATTTCTTCCTCCCCTGCAGTGCCAGCCCTGGGGCAGGCATCTCTCCTCTCCCAAAGCACAGAGATGGGTCCATCCCACAGACTCTTTGCTTCTTGGTTAGAGGCAACACAAATGCACAAAAATAATCCATGAAGAAGAAATAAAACCTGCCCATACTACAAAAACTACTTGCCAAGGAGGCCTTTGCTTTCATCCTGGACAGCACGTTCCTGTACCTATGCCATACACTCATGTAGTTCCCAAAGCTACCCCAAAATGCTGGAGTCTCTGCTTATTTGGTGAATATTTGATGCTCAGTATTCAGCGGCGGCTGCGCCCATTAGAGCTCCCCGCCTCCACCCTGGCAGGAGCAAAAGCCGCTGTGATCTCGGCAGAGGCTCCACCCGGTCCCCCCAGCTTGGTGCACTCAGCACGGCCACCTCCACCCACACTTAATTCCCAGCAATTCTCCCAAAAGGGCTCAGTAAAGCCATGCCCAGCTGCTGGGGCTCCCCAAGAGCCGAGGGAGCGGCGAGGCTGGCTCCAGCCCTGCCACTCGGTCCTTCTGACGCTAGAGAGAAGCCACCAATGGCTCCAAACAGGTGAAAGCAAGCACGCAACAAGGAACCACTGACCTGCCAAATGCAAGCTCTCTCCTTTACCCCAAAGAGGCTCATGGGCTCCTGCCTCTTGTGTCCGCTGCCACAGCCTGTTATTACGGTCTTCACCAAAAGTTTTATCCATCCACAGTGCGTGCGCGAGGAACGCCCAAGAAACACTCTGCAGCAGCGGTGAGGGCTGAATGAGTGGGGAATCTGCACATCAGCACCTTAGTCATGACTTGTGGCAAGAGGAAAGCAGTGACTAAGAGCACAGCATGACTCATAAGCACCCTTTACAACACCCAGCTCACAAAAATACACCTCCCCGCACGTCAGCTTGTTTTAGAGTGCAGCTCGGTCCTCGGAGGGGAACACGCTCCTCACTGCATGCTCGGGGCAAGCCCCGCACTGGCCCAGCCATCCCCTTCCCAATCCCTCTCGTATCCCAGCACAGAACAGGCAGGGAATTGAAGGACAAAACGTGACAAAGATATTACCATAACTTTCAAACCACAAAACACAATCTTTTTTTTTTTTTTTTTCTTCTCCCCTGGTGTGCTACGGACCACACACGAATCTAAACCTCTTCTCCCAAGGCAGTGCTTATGGAAGCATTTTTCATGGGAGAGGACTCAGTTTGTTCACCACAACTGAGCAGAAACTTTTCAACCTCTTCTGTTTATTCCCCAAACTCTCCCTTCCTTCCCACCCACGCTGAGCAAAATGACAAGGCAGGGGACAGTTCTGGAGGACGTAATCAGACTTTCCAAGGAGCTCTGTTAAGCATCTCAAGAACCCTAAGAAAAACAAGTGTTGAGGTTAAGGTTTTTAATCAATGCTTTGCAATGGTTTATGAGGGTGTTGAGCAATTCTGTGAAAAAAAAAATATCTGTCCCTTCATCATCTCCCTCCAGCTGGACTCCCAGTAGCAGAGCTGCTAAACCAAGAGCTGCTTTTGCAAAACCGCAAGGTGCAAGGTATTTGGAGCGGGTGGAAGGGACGGTGCAGTCTCTGTGCGGTGAATTGCCTGCGGGCACATTTCACAACGCACCCAGGGGGAATGCTGCAAGCAGTCGTGCTCCGGCAACCCTTCGGGGACACCCTCGTCACGGAGGCTGACTGCTGCTCTGCACATTTCCAAGCAGAACAACATGCTGCAAAAGATGTGGGTTTCCCTGCCTTCTCCCCAGGTGTCAATAACACTTTCAAGAGAGAGCACAACCACCACCCAGGGAAGAGAGAAGGGTTTTGATAGACCAATTGAGACAAAATAGCAGGGAGGATAACAAGAGACCTTCCGACATCAGATTGTCACAGCTCTCCTGACAGCAGCTTTGCAAACAACGCAACGTGGTGCCCACGCATCTGTTCAGCCCCTATGCGAAGCACCTAGAGATATTGCTCCTAGGAGGCAGGAACAGAGGGGACACCACAGCAGTTGTGGGGAACATCCTCAGGCAAAGACTGAGTATGACCCTTGGACAAGGCATTAACCACCTCTCTTCAGAGAGCGTATTGCGTATGGAAAAGTGTGGCCAGATTGACTGCCACTCCTGCTCTGCACAGTCTTAGCAAGAGCTGAGCAAAGCAAGCAGAAGGGCTTTATCCCCTCACACCTCGCTCATGCATTGGACCCCAGCCCTACAAAATCAAGCTATGGGACTTCAAGCCCTGGATGTTCTCTAAGATGAGACTGGTTTCCCTTCTCCAGTAACTTTGCACCTTAAAAACAGCCTCCAAACACCATACAGTCACCATTTAAGAGGCAGAGAAGCCAATGTTTGGAAAAGTTAAGCAATTTTTCTGCTGTCCTACAGCGACTCATGGCACAGCTGGGAGCAGAAGGCAAATCTCCAGCTCTCCAGGCATGTTCCTTACCCTCCATGCCATCCTCCTGCCACCTGCAGTATCAGCACAGTCAGAAAGGACTGGACTTCTTGCAAGAAGATAGCTAGATCTTACCTAGAGTCCCCATCGCCTCACACCGCTCTGGCCCATGCACGTAGCTGACCAACCAAGATAAACATCTACCATCGCACGTCCCAAGAAACACCTTCCTCTCTGTCTCTCCCACGCAGGACGGCTGCTCACCATCAGCGGGGTGCATCTGCAGACCGCCCCGATGGAGGCAGCAAGAGGAACTGACAGAGACCGAGAGGGGAACCGGGAACCCGGGAACCACAACCGCACCGATCAGGGCGCAGGGAGGCAGCCAGCTCGCAAACAGCTCCAGGACAAGGCAGGCAGAGAGCAAGGCTTGCTCTCGTTAACATTACATCATGTCGGTAATGTTACAGCACTCTCAGCCACAGCAGTGACAACGTTTAAGCCCTCTGGTTTTAAGAATCCCATATCCTGAGGGAAACCCATTTGCCTAGAGGTTTTGCCCTGTTTTCGACAAATGGCCAACAATTAGCAGCGTCATGGCCACGGGGCAAAGTTGAACCTACCCTGTCAGAAGGCCTGATTGCCCAAAAGGCACTTGATAATTTTCTAACAAGACAAAAAAAATAATGATTAAACTGAGTGAGAAAAGGCATAGCACACCAAAGCTCAGTTTGGAAAGTATCTTAAGAGTGAAATTGTCTCAGCACCTTGCATGAATGCAAGGTCTTTGGAGAATTTCCATCTGAGATTGCTTAGTTAGAAGTCTTCATTCATCTCTGTCACAGTTAAAAAGACAGAGAAATTACAATGTTCCTGTTAATTAACATCAAACAGATAAACATTTATCCCTTGGTGGAAAGTGGGAATTTGCTGATAATTGTTTTTAGATTTTCACTTGTTGTCCTGCTTTGAGGCATAAGGTTTGCAAAAATCCCAAAGTTTTCAAAGAATATAAAAAAACCAACAACAACAAAAAAGAATATATTTTCCTGCTGGGCTGCGAAGCCTGAGGCCACGGGGAGCCCTCAGGCTGTCACACCTCCATGACAGGGGCTTTCCACTCAGCTGGGACAGACTGTGTGGTTCCCCCACTTGCCTTCACCGCCCTGGGACTTTTCCCTGTCACGGCTTTTCTCTTGCTCAGTATCAGAGCAAAGGAGAACACCTCAACTCCTTCATGCCCAGGATGATGCTCCCCCAGGAGCAGAAGGTCCCTCTGCACACAGCAGCCAAGTCGAGGAGACGACTGAGGCCATTAGCAGTTCCCACATGGTCGGGACAGGGCACATGAGAAGCCGAATCGGGGGTCACACAGGCTTTTCTGCAAGCAGAAGAACTTTTCTTGTATTAAGGTCCACAGGAGTCCTATCTCCAACATCCCAAGGACTTCTCTGATCTCCTCCTGTAGTGGTGGAGCCCAGGACAACCACCATTAGATGGGAAGAGAGGGAAAGAGCTCAAAGATCAAGTCCAAAGTCAGTGTTCCCAAATAAAGTAGTGAAGAGAATTAGACCGCCCCTTCCCGGGACACCGGCCACCTCCGATCCAACCAGCAGGGCAAATCCCTGCCCACCCACCCCAGCCAGCATCCTGCCCTGCTGTAATCCACTCCTCCTAAGAGAGAAAACCCAGGCAGCCACGTAATAAGCTGAGATTTCCCCTTCCACAATAGCAAATCCCAGCAGCATCTCCTCGAGACACCCGTGGGCAGGAGAGGACCTGGCTGAAAGTCCTCTACCTTCCCAGAGGGGACCCTGCAGCAGGGAAGCAAGGCACCGCTCCACCAGCACCGGAGAAAGCCCCCAGGTACCTTCAAGGCAGGATAACGCCCTTTCCTGCCCCGATTGTTCTGAGGCTGCTGGCTGAGCATCCCAGGCAGGAAACGGGAGAGGAAAAACAAGCCCCTTCGCCCATGGGATCAGATCGTGAACACGCTACCCAGGTTTGCTGGCAACCGCAACGGGTGGAGGGACACGGACTGCCTCGCAGAGACGGTAACTCACAGCTTAGTGCGAGGAGGTGGCCAGTGCTTGGCTCGCTGCTACGGTAAGGCTTAGGGCACTGGGGAGAAAAGGGCAAGAAGCCTGATGAGGCTAAAGAAAAAAGGAGCTTGGGCTGATGCTGCAATAGAAGAAAAACCACTTAATTGGGAATTAAAGCAAATGGATTCTAACTAGAGCTTTTTTCAGGGCAAGATCCTCATACAAGCACCCCAGCAAGGTCATCATCTCCCTTGAGCTACACCTCAGCTTTCTGCCTCCTCCACTTCATCCTCAAAAATGGGCAGTGGGCAACAGGCAGCACAGGAGCTTTGGGAGATGTATCCCCATTGCAGCGGAGGAGCTGGATACGCTGCTGTGCCATGCAGTGGAGCAAGCACACGCGTGGTACCTGCTCCTTCAATGAAAGTGTCTGTTTTTCTTAGATTACAGAAGAAATCTTGGGTTTTAACTATCCTTAGCTTGCAAGATTTTACTGCCTCCTCTACACCCCATATGGGAGCCAAAGATAGAAACTCAGAGCCAAGAGAGGGAGCAGCTGGAGGAAGTCTTTGTAGAGATCGGGGCAACGAGGGGAGGAACCTGCAATTTTTAAGATTCAAACTTCAGCCTTCGTGTGTTTACTACTCAAGTAAGTGCTCTGCAAAGAGCAGGGAGATGAAGGTGATAAGATGTTCATTCAAACCACACAAAGGCAGCGTATCAAAAGATCCAGGAGGCAACTGGTTTGACAAACATCCTTTCAGGGTGCTCGCAAAGGAGCGTGTACCATCCAAACACCCCAGCACCACACGACTTCCTTATAGGGCCTCGGGTTCCTGTCCCGCTGAGCAAGGACGAAAGTTGCTCTTACCCCAAGGAGTAAGAGCACGCCGAGCCATGGCTGCCATGGTGATCTTCGCTCCTTGGTCTGCAAAACCTCACCTCCAGGGAGTCTCCACTCCCGAACCAACAGAGGAACAGGCAGCAGAGAAGCAACATGGAGAATCTTTTCCAAAACACAGCTGGCAAAACCCAGACCAAGCCCTTACTGAATCCTAGCCTTGGAAGAACTGACCAAAACCAATCACCGATGAGGCCATGGAGGGCAAACGCAAGAGAAATTTGCTTAGGTGTCAGCACCCACATCTCTGCAAATCCACCCGTACACCTACTCACCCACCCAAGCTGCATTGGCTTGCCGAGATCATCACCACTACCCCTGCCAGGTAGTGGTACAGGCCTGAGAGCAAGGGATAGGACTGAAAAATTTGTCATTAGGTCTGATTTCTTGAGAAGTCAGTCATAGCAGTGCCTGGGCACTCTGCGGGACTGCCCCCTTTTCTCGTCTATAAAGCGAGGAGCCAAATTACTTGGAACAGGACAGATTACAAACGTGAACCACAGCAAGGTCCCCATGATGCTATCTGCTGTAATTACACATAGCAAAATACAACCAACAGGCAAACAAAAACAGGAAAAAAGATGTTATCCCCCTCTGTTACCTTCCTCCTTTTCTGGGGGTGTGGAGGGAGGAAAGGAAGAGCACACCAGAAATTAAGTATCTTCTTCCAGGACATAAACGAGAATCTGAAACAAAAAGCTGTAATTTAATGCTGTCTGCGCAAGCCCAGCTCAATCACCTTGCACCATCTAGTTTGACAGCGGGCACAGGAGAGGCGTAAGGGCACGTGAACATCTCATTCATGCTCTGCTCCAAGGTGAGACATGAAGACCTCAGCGATGGGTCTCTGAGCAAGGCACACCCAGAGCAGGATTTAAGGGGTAAACAAATCACACAGGCTGTTGGGAAGGGGCAGCAGGACAGGATCACCCAGCATGGGGCCGGAAAGGCAGGCTAAAGGGTGATCAAATGCAACTGGGGCCAATGCTGTGAATATTTACTGCCATCAGGGTACCAATGAATGAACCAGAGCAGAAACAGCTCCAAGGAGCAGTGCAGACTCCGGGGTTTGGTGGTGAGGATCCACAATACAAGTGTGCAGGAAGCAACACATGCCAAGGAGAAGTCATCCAGACAGAAAGGCACTGAGTGGCACATTCGTGGTAAAGACGTCAAGACCAAAGTGGTTTTTCAGAAGACTAAAACCACCAAAAGCTCAGTTGGGCATTGGTTTGAACAAGCAACATAGGAAAGCATTTGGCCTCCTGGACACACACAGGGTGTCTGGGGGGTTCAGCAATCACATCGATACGCAAAACTACAGCCAGGAACGAGCGGCCCTGCTCGTCACTGGCAAACTCCACATTCGAGGTGTCCAGCTACAGGGATGCATCTCTGCTGGGAAAGATGGGACTGTCCGCTGGGAGATCCCACCAGCAATTGATGCAACCTATTTCTTGAACTGCTCTGGAAGAAAGATTTTCACAGCAATTAGCCCCGTACTCCAGGACGGCTGGAGCAGCACACGTAGAAAGTCTTAATGTAACAGATGAGCAATAAGTCATTATATGAACCAGTAACCTTAAAATTGCTGTGGGATTTGCACATAATGCAGGATTCTGAGCAAACTGCAGTATTTGGAAGTGAAATGGGAAAGAGAGGTTTAGACAGTGATTTCATCTTAAAGCGGAAGATAAAACTCATGGCACAAGAAGAAAACCTGCTTCTGGAATAACAATATCCTGTAGCATCTGTGCCTACAGGATAACCGTGCGAAGGGGCGTTACTTCACTACAGGAATGGCACAGGTCATCCCTACATGCTAATAGTAGGAAATGAAGATCTGATTTATTAGTGGTAAATGCTGTCTCGGGAAGAAGAGAGGTACCAGCCTGGCAGCTCCCTTGAGGTAAAGATCTTCAGTGCACAGCAGCACTACGGGACTTGAGTCCTCAAGCAGCAGGGCAATGTTGTTGTCTTGCTGAACTGCAAAGCCTCATTTACACCAGAAAACGTGAGAACTGAAAAGCTTACTAAGACGCAGAGATCGCTCCTTGTTCTCACTGTGTCTGAGAACCGGGCTGAATGAGAGACTCCCACCACAGAGCAGGGAAAGCACCTAACGTGCAACAGCAGTTTTGGAGTCCTTTTAATATCAAACAGTACCTACAGAAGGTAACACAAAAGGGGCAAAGCAGCACCCAGGTTTTACGTCCAAGCTTGGCTGCCTGCTCCCCTCTGGGTGCCGGCCAGGCAGTCCCGCAGTGGGCACAGCAGGTCTGGTGGGGCTGGGGGCCGGTGGGGTTCTTTGCAGCAGTGCAGGAAGGGGGGCTCAGCCCAGCCCCAGAAATCGAAACATGAGATGTGATTCATCTCGCCAAACTGCCGACAGCTAAATTCAGACACCTCTTTGTGAGCTACTTACCTGGGGCTGCTCAGCTTGTGCTGAGGGGTATCTAAGATGGTCACTTGTCTCCTGCCATGACATGCCTGTCCCACTCCACTAAATGCAAGGTGATTAGCTCCAATGCAGTCACCCAGCTCGTGGCTATGCAGAGCTGGACTGGATGAGCCCAGCCATGGACTTAGATCATGAGACGGCTTCTTTGCAGAAAGAAGTCCAAATTAATTCACAATACACATTCACGAAAGAAAATGGCTCTGTGGGAAGGCACAGTGGCCATCATATAGTCCACAGCCAGGGCATAGAGAGCATCCCTAAGCAGCTGACTGTAAGACAGTTTGAAAGTTAAGCCTCACCTAACAACTGCACATCTGTACGGTCACTTCTGCTGCTGCTCCGTCTGTCAGGCTGCTGACCATGGACACAGCCTACCAGCATGCAGCAGAAAGAAATGTCTGTGGTCAGAGGGGAAAGGTCTTCAGCTTAGAAAAGAGCTTAAAAACATACTGCAACCAAAGGATGGAGCATCGTCCAAGCCGTGAGCGGAAAAAAAAAAAAAAAACATTCAGGAGAGGCAGAAATAAGAGAAACTGCTCTGCCATCTTCCTGTAATAAGCAGCCTCTGGTCATCAGTTTTGTGTCTAGTACTTTGCCTGCAACAGCAAACCCACCAAGACAGTGTCTAAGGTGTCATACAACAGCTAAAACCTGGAGATACGGAGCACTGTGCACCCCAGGGCCATGCTGCCAGGCAAAGCTGCAGGCAGGGGAGCCAAGGAGGATAGAAATTATAAATCCAGACAGGGACTCTCCCTAACACAGGGCAAGATTGACTTGTTATTGATCAGCGTGACTTTCCCAGCCTGGCACCACAGGCCACACTGATGCTTTGCCCTCGGGGAAGAGTGAGCACACTGAAAGGGGGAATGCAGCGAGCTGCGAGGCCGTGCTACGAGGCAGGAGCAAGACCGGGGGGAGGGCGAGAAAGGGAGAGGGGAACAGAACAACCACGAACCTCTGCACACACACATGACGTCGGAGCCGGCAGCGCTCAGCATCACATAGCCTCAAGTGACACCACCAAAAAAAAAAAAAAGACACCCTGTGCATAGAAAGCGGGACTGCCGCGGTCATGGGAAGCCGGTTACCCGGGGTGCGGGTCTGCACGGATGCCGCAGCTCTGCCGTGCAAGCAACACCTCTCTGCAGAGCCACAGGAGGAGGAGGAGAGGCTTCCGGAGCCGCTGGGGATAAATATTTTGAACCTTCGGTGAAGTAGGGCAACTGGGTTTGGGGCTGTAGATTCCACAGTACCGGCGCTTTTCAGTGGTAATCGCAAGTGGTTTATCACCCCAGCTCCCTCCGGTACAGCTTTGCTCTGTTCAGCTGGCACTAAGTACCCTCAGCTCAGGGGGTCAGAAGAGAAAGCCAACAGGAAGCTGAGAAATGCCTAAGACATGTGAGCTCCACACAAACACCTCCATCCAAGCCCTTCATGTTGCTGCAAATGGGAATTATTTAATGGGATTCCCCAAATTCCATCCCCAAGATTAGCTGCATTAGAAGCCAGAGCTCAAGGCTAACGCTTATGAGATGAAAACACTGTGAACTCCAAAAAAATAAAACCAAGAGGTGCAAACAAACACCAACTCCTAATTGCAACCGCTTTTTGCTTCGGAGACTCAGAGATAGACGCTCCAGAGAAAGAAAGAAGAAAACAGAAAATATTAGAAGCAGGGTCCTAATGCTGCACACCTTAGCTGTCTTTTGCTCTGGGATCTGCTATCCTTGAGCTGATAAAGTCTCAGACATGTTTTACAGCATCAGGAGCAGGACTCACACCACTTACAGGCAGCCAGCTAGAAGCAAGCCCATATGTGCTCCAGGCATCGGGGACCGGCTGTCAAGGATGCGGCTTTGCCATGTCCCACCTGTGGGCCAGCACGTGGGGTGGCCTTAGGACCACGATAACGGAGATGCTGCTTTAGGGTCAAGTTTTCAGAAGGGCATGCAATGAAAGCAACAAATTAAATCACAGTAGGAGCAAACACAGGGCTGCAAGAAACTTAGCAAAAAGAACAAAATAATCGAAGAAACTGTTTTGAGGCAAGCAAATTCCTCGGTGAATTGGTCTGGATTTCAGCAAAATGCTCAGAGGGTGCGCAAGGCGAGGAGTGGAGAGAAGGGGGTCTCAAGGACTCAGAACGAAACCTTTCGACTCATCATTTCGAAACAGTGTTTGCACTCATCTGACTGTGATTCAAAAAGTAAAAATCAAGCCAGAAAAAAATGAAACTTCTCATTTCTGATCAAATGAGACATTTTCCTCCACACACCAGTGTTTAGGTTCACATTGCAACGAGCAAGCCCCCACCAAGCTGGCTCTCCCTGGGACCAGCATCACACCAGTTTTCAATGACACTGGCTAGGAAAACTGGTACCCAGGCTGGTACCTGCCACCAAGGGTGCTTCTGTGCTGGTTCACCCACCTCCGGCATCCCCGAGGCAGCTGTAACGCCGAGCGCTGACTGCGCTCCTGCACCTCGAGAGCTCACTGGCCATTGCCGCTCAATTCTTCGCCCCCTATGGAAACGCTTGCGGCTTCCTCGGAGCTGAGGCAAGGCATCAACCCCATGGCATGAACAGGCGAAACGTCTTGCCCGGGTCAGAGCGGTGAACGTGGGGCATCCCGGCTGAGCATGCTCAGAGGAAGAAAGCCGGGTGCTCAGCTCACAGCCTGACAATTTTTTTTATGAATGGAAAAGCTTTTCAATCATTTCCCAGCTGGTTTCCCTGCTGGGAAGAGCCAACCGGGAGAGCTGGGCTCCCCTGAGCCCCGCCACTGACTCGCCAGATGGTTGAGAGCAGGAAGGAGCTCAGCTCAGCGCCAGCGGCACCAGAGTATTGTTTATCTGCTGGTTCCTGTTTTTAGTTTTGTCTCTGTTTTCTTTCTTTGTTCTAAAATTGTGTTGCAATGGCGATACCTGGTCTGAATGACATGGGGATTGCTTTGAAGTAAGAACCAGCCCAACGCTTCATGCCGTTGAATTTTCTTATCTAATAAAAGAACAGAGGCCCCAAGCCCAGAGCAAACCATGACCAGATTAACCCCCACACCCTTTGCTTTTAAGCTGAATTGGAGCAGAGATTAACGGCACTCGGCAGCCCCTGGTATGAAGGCACACCCCGTGCATGTCCGATCCTCCCAAATCTGGGGCTGTCAGCAGGGATACATTTCCTGGGATGAAGCGGGGCTGCCACCCACTCTCCATACTGGAAGACCAGTTCAAGTGATGATGGGGCTTGTCACCAGCGTCTGTTTGGGGGTAGGGAGCCGATCAGTAAACTGTCATCCGAGTGCATCCTCATTGCAAAAGGTAACTACAGGGGCGTCGCTGGAGCCGACGCAGGGTCTGCTGCTGATGGGCACCCAAATCCTCCTGCGGTCCCACTTGCCAGGGTTTCCTCCGAGTCTCAAGCGCGAGGCGGATGTGAATGGGCTTCATCAGGAGGATGCTGCTAGGAAGACTTCTTGGTCATGCCCCTCATGGGCTCATCACCAGGGTCGTCCTCCTCTCATCAAGACAAAGGGACAAAGAGTGGTCAAAGAGGTGGCCCATGGGCAACTTGGGGATTTGGTGCTCCTTAGTTTTGGGTCCCAACAGGCCAGAAAAAGCCCTTTAGCTCCCGAAGACAGCAGCACGCCTGAAGGACATGGAGACACAGATGCAACAGACTCCCCCTCGCTTCCCCTGCATTCCCATCGCAGTGCTGACACCCTTGAGCAGAGCCAGCCACATCCCCCTCCCCAGGGGGCCAGGAGGAGGGCTCGGAGCGTTTTGGGCAGGCCCGGCACGGGGCTGAGGCTGACCACACTCTGCGACAGCAGCAGCTCTCAGCTACTGAAAGAGCAAGCCCTCGCAGCCCCAAGCCACAAGCACAGATGGGAGCGAGTTACACTCCAGCTGCAGCTCACAACCACGCGTCCTGCCGCTTGCCGAGGAGGGGCCAGGCTACGACAAGCTCTATTTTTAGCAAACCAGGACTGAGCCCCAAAAAAACATGGAGGCCCAATCGTGCTCCTCTCCATGCAGTCCCTGCCTGGCTCTGAAGACTGACCTTTGTTTCAAGCCTGCGGGTCCCCTGCTTCCATCCTGCACCCTCACGGTATGGGTGCCAGCCTCAAACATCTCCGTTCCCATCATTTTTTCCTCCACTCTCAACTCCGTGCCCGGCAGTCTCCATAGTCCTGCTTGCCACAGGCACCTCCTGGAGCAGTCTCAGATCACAGTGATGCATTAGAGCCCTGCGAGGGGCATGGGTTTGGGCAGAGCCCCTCCGATGGGACATTGGACACAATCCCACTTTATTAGAGAGCTGCAGAAAAACAGCCCCAATGCTTGCATAGCTTTTAGAGTTTAAAAAATTTACAGTTTCCAGGCTGTGCTTGAGAAACCATGTGTCACAGCCCTAAGGCTGAAATACTTGATTCCCAAAGCCCAGATTAGCACCAGCTCCCCCAAAGAGCCACAATCTTTGGGAATTATTCACACTCCATTCCCTCAGCACCAGACTTGGACATTATTTAATGCCCTTATCCTCAAATCACTCCTCCAAGGAAGAAAAACGCACTACTACCCATGCAGTGATGGGGAACCGAGGCTGATAGCGAAAGGCAAAGTGACTTTGCCCAGGTCACCCAGGAAGACTGTGGCAGGACTAGGGCCATGCCAATATCCTGATAGCACCTTAAACCCAGAGCATTTCACCCTCAGAGCTGCTATAAAATCCAGTCACCATATTTATTCTGTGCTTTTCTCGGCTTTTCCACCCTTTCTATTTCATCTGCCACATTCACAGCTCAGGTCACACCTGAATTTAGCTGGTCACTCGGGGACTGTTTCTTGTTTCTGAGAAGTGCCTAGATGGTCTTTTTTGAAAATGTTTTTTTAAAAAAAGAAACAGCACAGGTTCAGCAAAGTGAGGCCACTCTGCTCTGCCAGCACACGGCTTTGGGAGGCTCAGAGCAGACCTGTGCACTTCCCACCCCAGTGCTCCCAGGCTGGCAGCAACCTATTCCCCTTCTCTCTTACCTCCAGGGAGACCTCAAGTTGTTTCTTTGCTTTTAACTTCAAAATGTTAACTCAAAATAACTGTGAGGTTATTTTGACAGACAGAGTTCGAGCTTGTGTCTCACATCTGCCAGCTCCCGGTTCGCCCCTGGGAGGGATCAAAAGACCCAGAGAACTGATCGGGTCACCTCCCTGGGAAGCCCACCTCCCTTTGGGAATATGCTCCACTCTCCAAATTAACTGGGGAGGTGTAAAGAGCTGTCTAATTAGCTAGCCTGACCCCTCTGCCTTTAGCGGACAGGCCAATTAGCAGGCAATTTGCCTCTAGCAGCGGCGGGTCCTTGGTAGATCAACAATTGCTACTTTTCTGGGAGGGCAACTCTCAAGTGGGTTAAGTGTGAATTGCTTTTGGTCACAGCTTTCTGACATTTTGCAGCTATTTCTGCTCTCCTCCCCCAGCTCTTTGCCTACAAATCTCCTTCCAGTAACTGCAGCAGTTCTCTAAACACTGTGATCGTTTTTACAAGCGCAAGTGGTGCTAGCCCCAAATCACCATAGGGTTTTGCTCTTTGTATCAACCAAGGCACAACCCAGCCCAATTTGAAATGAGTTAGCAGGCAGGGTAACAAGATTAGGCAGTACATGTAGCATCCATGGTTGGTTTTGCCTGCAGCCGCCCTCTGATCCCCTAGAGCTGCAGGGGCAAAGCGGTTCCAGGAGCCGAGGGATGCAACATCAAAGCCAGCACTTCCCTCCAGGCAGCGATGCCTGACAGCACAGGCAGCCTGTTTGGCTCTGTCTGTTGAAGCTGGCACCAACCCTGGCTTTTAAAAATTGCCGAACATCCTCCTCCCTTCAGAGCCTTTAAATAGTTGTCTCCCGTTGGACACGACACAATAAAAGTTAACACGGATAGTCACTTTAGGAAGCCTGCGCTAAAAGTACTGACCTCCTCTCCATAGCATGGGCTTTGCAGCGCTTCACCCCGCTGCTCCCAGCCAGTGACAGGGGATGCAATGGCCAGGAAAGGAGGACCAGACCCTCTCACGTCCAATGACACCAGCTGATGGGCCAGACCCTGCACTGGGCACGGTGTGGAGCAGCCACAGGTCTGCACTGAGCCTCCATCCCTGAGCGCTGTGACCAGGAGAG
This sequence comes from Gymnogyps californianus, assembly GCF_018139145.2. Lineage (NCBI taxonomy): Eukaryota > Metazoa > Chordata > Aves > Accipitriformes > Cathartidae > Gymnogyps > Gymnogyps californianus. The sequence continues at coordinate 11,861,582 of NC_059489.1, read as the reverse complement.
GAGCAGGATCGCCTTCCCGAGATGCCATTTCAGAGCATGCAGCACCCCTTCCATACCAGCTGCTGCAAATCTACCTGGCTCAAATGCTCAACTGAACACAGGCAAAAGGACTCCGAGTCTTCTCCTCTATGTCCCCTTTTATAAGGAAAGCCTTGGCAATCTCAGGGAATAGGAGACCAAAGCAAAGCCACCCCCTGTAGATCTGCAGGACTGGAGGAGGACAAGCCAGCAAGACACATCTATCAGTCTTTTGCATCACCCCATCCAATCATGGGCAAGTCATTAATTTTAGTTTTAGATGTTTATACCAACAAACGAAGCGCCCTATACACAGGGAGTTTAAATACTGCCCAGTTTAGCACTGCTACTCCTTCTCTGGAGAAACCCTCCTCCCCTTGTCCCTAACACAGGCTGAGTGACCCCTACTTTGGTCTCTCCATGTCCAAGTTGCCCATCTGTAAATGGGATGACGGCAACAGCAGCACATCAACATCACGAGCACCCATCAGCCTCCACGGGGTGCCCCAACGCCCTGGCACTGGGTTCCCAGGTTGCAACAGATGACAAGACCCCCAACACTTGCCTCCCTCCCAGACTGCTCAGACCTCAAGCCGAGAAAAAGACAGTGTTGTCTAGTGGTTACAAAGGGAACCGAAAGTCCGCAATAGAAACCAAGAGCTCCGGTGCCATGGCATGGTGAGTGACCTCTCTGTGCCTCAGTTTCCTCCTCCAAAAGCAGAGACGGGCTCCTGCTGCAGCGTGCTCCGTTAGCCACTGGCTGCAAAGCAGTGGCAGATAAAGTTGAAAGCATAATTTTGTTTCATCTTGTTATTTTTATTTCCTAATGTAGCCTTCACAATCCCATTTATAACCCTGACAGGTAAGGCTGGCAGAGCAGGACACGTTAACAAGCATATTTATAATGCAAAAAAACCCATACTAATATTTCACAGAGGTTATTTCTAACCCACAAGAACCACTTGCCTTAACCAAGATATCCTGCCACGGGCACCTCAAAACTAGAGTACCCAGATACCCATCCTCAAACTTTTTGAGCAGTAAAATGATGACATGCAATCAGAACTGCTTGGGCAGCAGCAAATTGCAGAAATAAAGCTACGCATGAGAAAAACACATGTTCTCAACGGCAGTGCACGCAGGGGAGCCGTGGATTCGACCGCTAGTACCAGAATTGCCTTGGAGCTCTATTTTTTTTTGAAATCCAAATTCCTAAGAAACAAAATACAGAACTGCTTTGTCCAGACTATTGCAGCAGCAGTAGCAGCAACCACTCAGCTCAGTAAATCCAATTAATGATCCAGGAAAAGTGTCATTCGTTTGCTAACTACTTCGCCCAGGGTTGCCAAATAGACAGATAAAGGATTTAGCTGGGGCCTATTCCAGCCAAAGGAGCTGGGAACCTGGCAGAGATCGCAGAAGATTAGAGAGGGCTGAAAAGAAAAAGAGAGGGGGGGAGGAAAAAAAAATCAAAATAGATTAGCACTTTCAAAATGCAAGCATGTAAATCAGCTTACATTTTATATAATGCCACCGTTGTGAGCGTCTGGCCACGGGTCTGATTACAGCACTGCACAGCAGCACACGAGAAGTCTCGGCTGAGCTGAGTTTTATTTGGGCTCAGGAATCTCACGCCACCAACTCCCTCACAAAAACAGCAGTTTTGTTTTTACCAGCTTTGTAAATTCTCACAGGAAGCCAATTAGGGGAAACATGGGAACAGAGGAAGATTCATAATTGCAATTAAGGCTTCAAAGTACTTATCCAAAGCGTGGCCATTAAAATTAGAGCTGGGGAAGAAAAAAAAACCTTTGAAACATCGAGCTTTCAGATACCCCCCAGGCTGGAAGAGTTTCTCACTCCCATAACAACACATCACCTGGCAGACAAGGAGCTCACCCCGAAGGGGACCCAAGCAGGACCGGCTCCAGGCTGCCAACGGCCCTGCCGGAGCCTTCGCCGGGGTGCTCGGAGGCTGGTAGGAGGCAGGCATACAGTGTGCGTGCTTTTACCTCCTGCCTTTGGTTTTGGGAAGAAAGTTCAGTCCTGTATACATGAAACTTTTCCCCGCTGAAAATTTTGGTGTCAAACAAAGCCTTTGCTTCATCTATTTGATGTTCTCAACTCCTAGGACCACTCCTAAACCATTGCAGCATCCTTGGCAAGGACAGAATGGCTTTGCAGACTAGGCTGCCTGCTGGGATACGAGAGATTTGGGTTTAAATCTACTGTCAAAGTGATCCAACGTTTGTCACTTAGTGCTACAGACCATGATCCTTCATACCATCACAAATGAAGATGTCCTCTTAGAAGTTCAGCAGTAACCTGGATACTAAGAAACAGTGTCTAAACAGTCCAAATAACTGTGTTTGCATCATGGCAGAGCTACTCTACCTGTTTGCAATCAAATGTGCACCACAGCAGCTCAATAGGCCAACACAAACACTGCTGCGGCTTACACCGACAGATCTGGCCCTGCAGACACACCTACAGCAACACTCGCATGGACTTCACTGTCACAACGGGATGGAGGTGGCTCTTCTGGTTTTACTTTGACTTTCAAAGACAAAAGCTCCAGTTCAAGGTGAAATATCACTGGGGAGGTGCTCTCCATGTTGGAGTTCACCCCCACCCTCTCAGACAGAAAGCTGCAGCCGTTTGTCTTGGCTTGAGATTCACAACCCAATCAAGCAAGTGACGGGAGCTGAACCACAGCTTTCACATTAGCAACCCCAAGACAGGCAAAACCTGAAAATACTCTATGATCTGCCCAAACTGAACATATTTTAGCCCATACCCTGGGCTTGGTCATTTCAGCTTGGAGTAGAGCAGAACAGCCCTACTTGCAGAAGTTCAGTCCTCCAGCAGTAGCTGATCTAGATCAGGGCCTTTTGCATGTTGGAAGATGTCAATGATACACACAGGACTTCTAACCAGGGCTACAAACTTCTTACATCTGGGGTGCGTGTGTGTGTATATATTCCATAATCTTCTATCTATCTATATTCCACAATCTTGTATCTAGCCCTTCTCTTGCGGAAAAGCTCAAGTAGGGGAAGTACAATTTACAGGAATAACACATCTGCACTAGGACATCTTGCAGCCCAGCACTGTCAGTTATGGATTGCCCCCTCTTCACATCCTTCATTGGCAGAAATGGTGGTGGCAGCCTGTGCTATGGCCCTGAACATGTGGACTTGCTGCTCCAGTGTGCCTTTGGCAGGAAAAAGGGTTGAGAAGAGCCGAGAGGAGAAAAAGTAACTCACCCGAGGTGCCAGGGCAAACCCCTGGTAGATCTGGGAAGAGACCACGAAGGTCCTGCACCGGCTGGAGTGCTGGACTCACAACCGCTCCGCTCTGCCTGTTCTCACTGCCAGCTCTCACAGACACTTCCCTCGTGACAGCACCTCCTCTCTAGACAACACTCCCAACAACAGCTTTTCTTGCAGCCCCTCCCAACCTCATCCTCTCTCTAAATAGACTGAGAACATCATGCTCCAGCAGACAGCAGAGCTGGGGTAGAAGATGAAAAGGCTGCTCTCCTTGGTGGGGATGCACGCTCTTCCTTCCACCAGACACACCAAAGCCCCTGGAGCTGTAGCAGCAGCAGCAGCAACGCTTGCGCCCAGCACAGTCTGCAGGAGGAAAGATCTGCTATGGCTGTATGTGGGACCCAGGAGCCCACAGAGCAAGGGGACTTACCCTCAGTCATCTTCATCCATAGCATGCCCTTAACCGCATCTGCTTTCCCCAATGTGTCCACACCAACTTTCCCCCCGTGGCCTCGCACAGCCTATCAGCTGCCTTATGCCACGGCTGAATCATTCTCAAGGATTTTGCGGATGAGGCTCGGGGTCTGCTGCAGGATCTGCCGTGTGACCTTGGAAAGTCATTTGTGTATCTGGAAATGTATTGGCTCTAGGTATTTTTGCATAAGCTACTTTCCCTGTGGTGTTTTTGCCCTACCACTGAGCACGTAGGACTTGGTAATCAAATGAGGTCAAAGAAAATTCCAGCCAAAACCCCGGCAGCCTCAGTCCCTCCCCAGCAGCAGCCTCTGTGAACAGCCAACAGCATCCACACAAGCACAGCCCAGGCTTGGACGATGGCTGTCCCTCTCCGGCAGCACCAGATAAGCCATCACAGAAAGTGGGAATAATCCTGTGGGATTAAGCAACGTGCCATGAGCAGAGCTGACATCAAAGACAACACACAGGCAAGCAAGGACACGGACTGCTAGTTCCCGAGGGCAGAGGAACTGAAGAAGGCAACTCTCTGGAGCAAAGACTGCAGAGGCTGCAGCCCACCCATCCTCTGCCTCTTGTTACGCACTAAGTAGACTTCCCATCTGAAGAGGAAGCCACAAGCCACGCGGCTGAATCCATCCACACAAAAACATACCCCTCCCCACCGGCCGAAGCCGAGGGCTCCGCCGCGGGCTTGCCCATCGAGATGGTTTCCAAGAGCAACCTGCACTTCTGCATTTTCAACAGAGATCTTCTTACTTCACCTTCCCGCGCGCTGGTGCCAAAAGGAGAAGTGCTCTGGAGCCGGGGGGAAGTTGTGCCACCATTTCCTATTCTGGACGATGATTTCACTCTCCTGCCACATCCGAGAGCCACACGTGGCACCCGCCACACTGCGCAAACGAGCTGTAAGGCTGTTAACATGCAAAAGGGCTCTGGTTTGGGCCAAGCAGTTCCAGGAAACTCAACAGTTGTGTTCAAGAAAATACAAAAATAAAGACCACACACAAATGATCCGGTCAGAAATAACCGTGCTGTCCCCGGGCGCTCACGAGGCTGCAAGATACCAAAGCAGGGCATGTGGCTCAGCGACGGAGAGGCTGGGGAAGGAAAGACACATGAAAGCAGCAGTCCAGGTCCAAGAAATGACTTTCTGCGCTTCCCTGAACAACGACACGCACAACCAGGTTGGGCTTAAGCAATCCTGGGGCCCTCTCTTCTTGTTTGAAGGGGCTCAGTTCCCTTGGCCCCTTCCCATGGCCACGCAGCACTATCTAGTGATGGGGGAAGAGCAGATCCAGAGCAGCCAAGAGATCCGATTGTCACCACACATTCATGGAGCTGGATTCTTCCCACCTTGATGCTAAAGGAACAGCTACGTACCAACCGACCACTGACAAACGTCTGAAGGAAAGACTCTTTCCACCATTTATTGCCAGGGTTTCCCCCCATTTGCTCAGCATGGGCATGGGGGCCAGGACTTACACTCACCCCAAGCAGCTTGGGTCTGTCTTCCAGTCTGGAGAGCAGATTCAAGCATCACTCCATACGTAGAAGGCTTTCCTTACAGCCATAATAGCTTGGGTTTCTGCTGACACCAACGGAAATGTCATCCCCATTTAGAGGGCAAAATCTCCTGCCTCTCTTCCCCAAGGGAGTTTGATAAGGCCCATTACCAGAAGCTTTCTACAGCACGGCTAAAGAGTGGATCAGGTCTTAACATATTCCCTGCTCAAAACTTATTGCAGTAGCCTTATCACCACAGAGGCACCTCTAGATATTTTTAGAGGTAATATCAGCTAGCACAGGAATTACAGTGCATTAATTAGCAGAGAGACACATATTGACAGTCACAAGGCCAAAACACAACCTCCATAATTTACACCTCGCTGGGAGTTACTGAGAAAACAGAACATACAAGAGCCATCACAAGATCTGCCATCTTTAAGGGCTCTGAGCACAGAGGCTCGCATATCCCCACAACAAACAGGGAAAATTTACTTTCTTAGATGGACCAAATCCTCATGGACAGCAAAACTCTGTGGGGGCTCTACGAGCATGTTGAGTCAGTCCCTAGAAGGTAACTCATGGGTTTGCAAGGCCGTTGTCCAGCAGTCTGATGGCTTGGGGAAAAAAAAAAAAAGGGGTGGTCAACATTTGCTCTTCTGGGATAAACTACTAAGAAAATTTGTCTGCATTTTGGTATCAGTGGCCATTCATGCTCCCCAACAGACACATGCAGCCTCAGCCTTTCAGATGACGAGGGCACCTTGAATCTGAGAGATGGAGCTGCCTTTTTTAATGGCTAGTTAAGACTAGAGAAAGTTGTAAGTTGATTGGTCATACAGATGGGCAGATTCACTTTCCTGAGCCATCTAGATTATTCCTCAAGAGGTTCATAACCTGACCCCACCCTAACCAGCCTCTCTTCTCCCAGAGCTTCCTCCACTGGGTAAAAGTTATTGGCAAGGAAGCGTCAGAGTAAGTCAGGCTATGACAGGACTTCCTGCGCTTCCCACTGCATGCACAGACAGCATCAATAGCAATAACCAGCTGCAACCTCAGAGCAATGGACCAAGAGAAGGTATCACTCAGGTTTCACCACTGCTGAGCAGGACAACCCTGCTAGATGAGAGGATTAAGCAGGATAACTCAGTTCCCCTCCAAAAAATCCCCAAAGTGCAGCTGCTCAGAGAGGGAGAGAGAACCACTGTGGGATGCAAGACTGACAGCAAGTTGATACTCACCACCATCTAAAGAAGAAAACTGTACCATTACTTGCCTACAAAATGCTTGATCACGACAAGGATTCAGATCAAATTAAGCCATCCAGAGCTGGTTGATGGCTAGGTCAGGTGCACTGTGCTTAGGTCCAGAAGGGGCTTATTCATATGCACAACGACTGTTCAGTTAGACTTTCTGCCAGAGTGGTTTACACCTTCTTCTCTGAACACGCTGGACCACCAGCAGCCCTGCTGGCATCCCACGAAGGCTCTTACCAGCACACCAAAGTGCATAGCGAAATGAAGAAAGCCTCTAACACCCTGAATACATTTGTGAACCTGCCGCACAGCCAACAATATATCAAGGCAAAGACAACCAGCCAAAATTCTCGGTATCTTGTTTTTTACAACAATGTAATTAAGGCTGGCAACTTCAGGATTATCATCCAGAGCCAAAAAAAAAAAAAAAAATGATGGAGTCCAAGGCATGAAACAAGATAACTGAGCAAAAAAAGTATCTGGTGACTTTGGAGAACACACATCAACTATTTGCTCTGTTGTAAAGCTCCGCAGTGATACTGGGTCTATCCCAGGGGCACGATTAGTTGCCTCCAACTTTACCTACGCAAAAACGAGGTGAATCTCTACGCAAATTGACACCTACAGACAGAGAGAGCACCTGGTATGGAGGTCAGCTCATCCCATCCAACTTGAACCCTTCTTCAGGGGGAGCCCTCAGACTAAGGTAAATTAGAGGCCTAAATTTTTAGGCAGGCATCCTTAAGCAAGACGTTATTCTCCTAATCGTTATTCTCCTAAGCTGCTTCCCACACGCAAAGCAGGAATAATCACACTTCCTTCCTTAGCCAGCAGTGGCGCAACCAAATGTTTCAAAGCCTGTAAGAACTCAGATAGTGCAATAATGGGAACATGGAAATTGCAATAGACTCACTTAGTTTAGCTTTCACTTCTTTCACCCCAAAATTTGATTCATAACAAACAAAAGCAGAAGTCAACATTTTTGCAAGTGACTTTGTCTGCTCAAGATCCCCAGGACTCCTCGCTAGACTTCCACTTCTGGACAGCCAAGTGTAAGCTCTGAGGAAGAGCGCCAGAGGCTGGAACGAGCAGCTCTCACTAAACCACCAGTGCAAGAAAACTTTACAAACGTGCCACTTCAAAGTCTCTGCTGTAAAAACAGAGTTATTTCCACCTTTGAAGATGGAGCATGCACTTTAAAACTGTCAGTTTTATGGGGCTATTTCACAGATGAACTACATTAGAGTGCTGATAATCCAGAAAACACAGACAAATAAGAGAAAATAAATGCATCATTACTTAGTTATTTGGAGCACATGAGGGCTAGCAACAGATAGTCATAGACACCAACAGTCCAGCACGTGTGGGACAAGGCAGCAGAGGTCTCGTTTCCACACCAAAGCTGCATTAGCTCTTCAGCCAGTAGCAAAATTCCCATCCGCTGTGGCAGGACCAGTCGCGGACCCTTACCTGAGGTTATCGAAGAAACCAACTGAACAGTGCCCATAACCAAGCACCGCTCCATCACTCCTGGAGGGAAGATACAGTCTCTTACTCAGCCTGCTAAAGCTGACCGACACAAGCAGGATTTGAAATGATGGCAGAGGAGCGAGGAAGGCTCCAGCACCCAACTGCCCATGGGAGGATCATCGCTGAATGCTGCTGTTTGGGGCTGTCACTGGCTCTCCCCTCTTGAGTCATTTTTTTTCAGTCATTTTTTAATAAGAAAAAGTTAGACAAGCAGGTGGGGCTGCCCCTAAAATGTACAAAATGCAACCACAACAAAATTTTAGTGATTTCAGAGTGAAACCGCCATCATGTTATCATCCTGGTAATGAACTTCTCATCACAATATTACTGACTAGACTCCAGCTCTAGGGAGCTGATCCAGAAGTTTATTTCCACTTTACGAAGCAGGAAAGACAGTCTTCTCCTATGCCTGGCCAGAGATACCGAGGTAAAGCATACTGCAAACCAGTGCAAGAGCTGGAAGGAGACACATAGCACCTGGGGTTGATTTTGCAGCCAGGCTCAACTTCTGGTCACACCAGGACAAGTCCAGAGCAATGCACTGGTTCTAGTTTTAGCAAGGAAGTCACAGCAGGTAGGCGAAACCTGAACATGGACCAGCAGCCTCGGAGGTGGCAGGGCTGAGGGCAGCGCCAGCAACCCCCAGGCAATTCTTAGTTATTGGAGAGGAACAAGGTGATCGCAGAAACAAGGTGATGAACCACCGACCCCATCATGTGCAGGGGATACCGTGGAATCAGCTTCATGGAGACCCTGTGCCGCACATGAGACTTAGCGCTCACACAAAACCCCTCTGATCCTTCTAGAGTCTGTCCCTGTGCAGTAATAGCTGCAGTTGGATAAAGTAACAGAAAAGCAGTCTCAGCAATGTGTAATAAGAGCAATCTGGAAAGTGCAAACCAGTCAAGTTCAACAAGTGTTGGATTAAAGACAAGTACATGCTGGTTTTGCAGCATTGCTACCACCTTCCCCATCAGCAGTGCTGGCAGCAAGTGAAGGCGTGGGATCAAAACAAAAGAGATCCCTTTTCCAGTCCTGGGGTCTCGTAGGAACTGGTGGGAGAGGATGAGAACAGTAGCAGCTCATCAGTTGTGGGTGCCAGGTTCAGCCCTTCAGGTACACAATTTGCAGTGGGGGCAGAGCACCCATCCTTCTTAACATTTGGACACTGAGAAGACCAGTAGTAGATTTTAGGAAGCCAAGGGACCTCCCAGAGACAGATATTCAACAGTAATTGAGTGGGGATTACAACATTTTGCACTGGCTTTGCATCTCGACTGACCTGAGCTCAAACCAGTCATTTGAAGGTTTGTTGCTTCCATATTCAGGCCTGAATTTTAGACTAACTATGCATTTCCTTGAGAAACAGAAGTAGCCTGCGATGCATCACAGACTCATACAAGCTGAAGATACTTGCAAACTATTCTGGGACTTTCTGTAAGCGAGCGATTCCCTTGCTGCCAGGTTAGCAATGTGAATGGGGCAGCTACATGGAGACCATGACCAGCATTAGACCCTAGCAGCAATGGTTAGGGGAAATTGAAACCACAGCAGTGCGATAGTGTCCAGCGCAGAATTGTCTGCAAACCTCCCTACCACCCATTCTGCATACTGAGACTTCCTCTTGACTTATTTTTAAAATGTTCTTTTTTACAATTACCATTTTTCAGGACAGGATCTAGTGTATTCTTGACAAACAGATAACGGGGGAATTCCACGCACTACCCCTTTAAAGCCATGATGTATTTTGATGCCGAGAAATACAAATCTCTAAATTAGTCCCACCGAGCCATCACGGAGAAGAACAGTTGCGATGGTACCTTCTCTCCTTCTCCAAAAAGACATTTCTCTGTATGCAACTCCAGTGACTCACTGCAGGTCCTTTCAATCAGAGATGCTCTTACCATAGGTAAGACACTGCCTTCCTCTCCATCTCCAGCTAAAAACACGGGCTGCCCCCTTCATCTCCATATTCCGTTATTTTTAGCTCCTGTAACGCAACGCTCTTGAACTGTTCAAGTATCAAGCTTTGGGAAGTGAAAGGCACAGAGAGGAATGTGTCTCCCTGATGTTGTTAGAATAAGGTCTATTACTTTTTGCAATGGTTTCTGAAGGAAACTGCAGAAGTCCCATTCCTGGAGATACTGAAGGACAAGCTTCAAATTGAAGGACAGGGAGAAAATATGCCCTGCTCTGCTTCAAACTGAAGGGCATGTGCTCTGCTGGGGGTGGGAAATGGGCTAAACTCAATCACAGAAAGGCTGCTGTAAAGAGGAGGAGACTTATCTATGCCCATGTCCTTGAAGACAGAACAAGCAGCAACAGACTCAAATCAAATGACAAAAAGTGGTCCCTGCCCCAAGGCCAGGGAAAGACCCTCAGCAGCCCTTCCAGTCCTGACGGCCCTTCCAGACTGCACTCCTCAGTCCCCATTGCCTTTTCAATCCTCACGCCTCGAGGCAGATGAGCAGCTACAGAGGTCTGTGGGAATTTCTTAGATTTCACCATTGCAAAGTACATCTTGATGCCGAATAGTAACTTCCTAAAAAAAACAAATGAAGAAAAAAAAATTCCAGCCATACCCTGTGCTTCTTTTTATCTCCCCTCCATCAACACTTTGCTCACCTTCCGACACACCAGACCAAGGCTAGCAGGTTTCAGCAGCCCGTGCTTCGCTTTCTGGCCAGGAGAACAGAGCCAAGCCCATCTCCGCTCCTCTTGCTCTCGGCAATAGCAGCTCTGCCGCCAGTGCCATGCAGCCAGCAACACCTCCGCACCTCCCTGGCATCCAAACACCGCTCTCAGCCAGCCTGCGATGGGTGCAGAGAGATGACCCAGGACATCAGCAACCCCAACCCCTTCCATGACCACTCAATGGGCTGTGTGGGTTTGGCAAAACTCAGCCAGGGTAAGAAAAGCCTCTATTTTTCTCCTCAAAAAACAGCAGAAATGACACTGATCTAATCTGAGTAAGAAAAGACCAGTTATATATACTCACTTTTCAGAGAGGAAATGTACTTGTTCCTGGCACCAATTATGAAAACCCCTCGCCACATGATGCAAGAGTTAATTTTAGCTTGTATCAGTCTTTATCACAACAGTGAAGGTTAAAGTTTCACCCAACATCACAGTCAATTACAAGCTCAGTGTCAAGTTAAGCCCCAAGAAGATTTAGGCTGGAGATAGCGATGGTGTTTGGCACAGCCCGGCTGGGTGCCGGCTGCCGTCAGCAGTATGTAATGGAAACTCCAGGGCTGCTCTTCAGGGAAGGTGGAAGTTGAGCAGAGAAGTGGCTGTGTGTCACAGGAGAGGACCGGGGGAAAAAATAAAAAATTCAGCAAATGCATAATTTAGAGGGGGGGGGGGGGGGGGGGGGGGGGGGAAGGTGTTTCCCAAAATAAAGGCAGCAGCGCAAGCTGCCCCTGCCAAGAAGGAAGTGAAGGACATGACACCGTGGCAAACAGTTCCTCCCAACACTCCCTAGGGTGGCTGTTCAACCTGGTGGGACAGACCAAAAGGAGACATCCCTGTTGGAAGGGTCTTATGGCCAGTCACATGGGGCAAAGGGGACAAGACTCCAGGTATTTCCATGCTCAGCAGGAGACACCCTCCCAAAAGCATATGGGACACCTAGGGTTGAGGTCCATGCCCAGACGTAGCAGGCACTGAGCTCCCTCCCAAGCTGAAGACTTCACTGAGGCTGAAGACACTGGGCTCCCTCCCAAGCTGAAGACTTCGTTGCAGCATCTTCAGCTGCAACAAAGTCTTCAGCTTGGGATGGAGCCCAGCACCTACCACCTCTGGGCATGGACCTCAACCCCAGCTGTCCCACGTGCTCTCTACGGCAGTTGCTGTGTACATGGGTCTTCTTTGGACATGGCCCTTGGGGAAAATCCATTTTTACTGTGCAAGGCTACACGTGGGTGGCACTATCATATTTAGGATAGCGTCAAACACAAAGGGAAACAGTGATACCACGATATCATGAAAAATTCTCATCAGCTATTCTTTGTTCCACTGACCCAGCACTTCCCTGCGCCTCTCCAAACTCTTCCTAAGACTTCTTGCCCCTAAAAAAACATGTCATGTTGCTCCCTACTCTGCTACACTGGCTCACATGGAGGGGTACTGGGTTTTTTGGAGTTTGATTTTGTTTGGGTTTTGGGTTTTTTTTTTTCCTATTGCCAAATCATCTATTAGCCTCAAAAGGGCCACAGACCATCCCCATCCTGCAACCGAGCAAAGTGGCACAGAGCACACACAATCAAGGGTCCCGCCCAGAGGGGATCCCAACCTCTGCCCCACGCTGCCTTCCCCCCGCAGCTCCCTTGCGATGAAGGACAGCGAGAGCTGATGCTAATTCCTTCAGCCTATTCGAAAAAACAAGTTTACACGTGAGATTTCAATTGGCTCCGTCTCTGCTTAACTACTCCAGCTGTGAAACAAAGTAAGTGAGAGACAAAGCACTACAAACAAGCAGCGTGACCATTTCAGAGGGCTTTTTGTGAGCTTTAATGCCAAACCCACTAAATAGATTAACTTACAGCATAAACAAGCAAGTAAATCTTTCCCCCAAGGCCCTGTGTATCCAAAGGAAGCTTTAGAAGTTGCTTCCTGCCATTGTGGAGGCCCTGCTGGGAACCCAGGAGCCTTTTCAGTCCCTGGCTTGGTTGCCCAAAACCTTCAATTTACTTCCAACACCGCTGGCTGCAGCACCACAAAAGACAGATGATGGCAAGGACATTTTTGGCTGTTCCCCATCACCCTCAGGCCAAGGGCAAGCAGGACTGTGATTCACACGCACTTCCAAAGCTCACAGAAGGGCGTGAGCCCCACTTTGACCGGAGGACTCAGTACAACCGCAGCACCACCATCATAATCAATGAGAAGAAAGGAAGTCTCCAAACGAGGAGACAGACCAAGGAGAAGTGGGCATCCATCCAACAGTGGGACGACCAGCAGTGGCCAACCCCACCAGGCTGTTCCGCCCCCGAGCATCTTCAAACAGCCCACAGCACTGAAATATCATAGCAGCATCCACACTTGCCATTTGAGAGGGGAATGACAAGCCTGGGGCACAAAACCTTTCCAAACCCTGTGTTCCCCTCTGGAAAGAAGCAGGCTCAAGCTGTGCTGCAGGCCACCGCTGCATCCCAGATGTGCCAAACCCTGCAGATGTAGAGAAGAGCAGGCTGCACAAAGGGAAGATGATGGGACTGGAGAACTCAGGGCCATCCCATCACAACAAGCGAGGTCCAAGCCCCTGGGCTTTCCCTGGCTGAGGGCAGGACCCTGAGCTGGACCATCCTTTGGCCTGGCCTAGTACAGTCACCAGAGCTACATTCCTATCAGCCTAAAAAGCCACAGAGAAGACAAGCTGAAAGGTATCCTCGTCACGTGAAAACCCTATCCACCACCCTCCATCCCTTCTCCCTGGCACAGTGACTATGTTAGACAGTGACATGACAGTTGCAATGGACACCGAGAGCACCCCATCCCTGAAGTGCCTCCAGCCAGGTTGGCACAGCCCTGACCAGCTGGTCTCCCACATGCAGACCAAGTCCCCAAATCCCCCCAGTCACATGTCACAGGAGCAAGGGGTATAAGAGCTCATCCAGCAAACGCAGCCTGAACCCCTTCCAGCCCCCGGTTCCTCCCATGATGGGCAGGAGCATCACAGCACACGGGGCCAGTCCCCTGGCTCAGCTCTTCACTAGGAGCCGAGCTCCTGGGAACTGGCATGACGGCGACTGCAAGTGCCCAGTTTCCGCAGAGTCAAAGGCTAATCCCTTCATCCTAAAGCATCACACTCATGGTGGCGTTCTGGTTGGAGACCACAGGGAGTAGGTGGGATGCCGTTAAACACCTGCTAGCCTGCCATCACTTCTGAACCCGGCGCCGCAATCCGGCAGCTCAGGGCCCACCACGAAGGAGGTCCCCAGGCTCTAGGTGTGCTCTGTATCAGCAAACGTGGATTTAGACGCATGTAGCCATTCCTTCACACCATCTCAGTTCCCTGAAGGATTAGACACCCACCGGCATTCAGACCAGATCAACCTGGGAACAATTTGCATTTAACGAGCAGTCCTTTGGGGACCTTAGGCTTGTTGGCTTTGATTGCAATCCAGCTAACTGATCCAGGGAAGCAAGCTTCAAGCATGAGCCCTCTCAGATGAGCAGGATTCATACACACGGACGAGGAGCAGCAGGGATGTCGCCCAGCCGGGGTCTGCAAGGCTGGAGTTTGCTCGGTCAGACTGCAAAGCCTCCGCACCTGAGAGCCACCGTAACTCCCATCACGCAGCCGCAGCGGTGGGATGCCACACACGGCGTGTGTACTGATTTGCAAGGTTTATCAACACAAAGACACCGAGAACGAAGAAACATTTGTGAAGTTTCACATGTACAGATTGCCAGAAACAATGAGAAAAGGGAAATGCCACCTGAAAGGACGAGAGCTTGTTTGCAGAGAAGCCTCTGAGCCGAGGGTTTAAATAGACATAGAGCGATGGGGGAAGCAGCTGAAAGGGGAAGCGTTTCATCCTAATTTGAGACAAAGAATGGGCCTTTGTGGAAGGGATGAAAAACACTTTTGCAAGCTAAAGACAACACCGTCTTTCCTACAGTGTGCGCTCACCAGCCATAACCCAACATGCAGCACTGCATTGCAACAGACGATAACACAATATTGAAAATAGCTTGATGTTACAGCACAAAACCCTCCAACATAGGATAAAAAAAGATGACAAATTGCCTACCGCACCAGCTAAGGACAGTCACAAGATCGGGTTGAAGCTGAGCCCTTCCTGCTCAGCTGGAGCAGTGTCGGGCAGCCGTGAACAGCGTGACCAGGGGGACGATGCTCCAGCGTGCCCTTCCACTCCCAGGCGCCCTCATCACATGAGCTGCTCATGCCAGGATCTCCTCACTTCTGCTGAAACCCACCCCAAAATAAGGACCAGCAGCATTTTAGGAGCACCCAAGCTGCTCTCACCCCAAGCACTGTGGGAATTTTGGGCAATGAAACAAAGCATTTGAGGGAAAGCCAAGCCCCATCCTCATCTCTCTTACAAACACGGACGGTCCCCCTGCAGCACTGAGAGTCATTAATAATTGTCACAGCACCACAGGACCGCAACACCCAGCCAGGTAGCATTTTCCTATTCCCCTTTTAACTCATCAAGAGGATCACGCTCACATCTGTTGGCTAAAAACATCTGCAGCCCTTTTCACTGCCCGGCCAGCGCGGCACAGCTGGAGAGGGAGTGCCGGAGCCCTCTCTTCCCCGGCACACACCGGAGGGCTCGCCAGCCCCGTTACGGGAATGGTGCGGTGCAGGTGGGAGCGCTGAACCACACAGCTGTCCCGGGCAGGATCCGGCCTCTGGGCTCTTTCTTACCAGCAGGAGACTCGAACCCGGGTGAACTCTCAGATGTGGCAGGTTATGGTTAAATACAGCAATCGCGCTTGCAAGGAGAGGACATCTGAGACGAAAACAGCCAAGCCTCGAACACGAAACCCCGCCACGCTGTTTCCAAACAAACCGCGCTTCCCGTAGCACCGCGCTGCCTTCACACTCAACAGAGCCAGCTCTGTTCCAGCTACGCATCTGCGAACTCAGCTGAGCATCTCCTGCTGCGCCATGCCGGCGAGGGAGCAGATCATCCGACCGCAAGCCGAAGTTGCTTTTTTTTTTTTTTTTCAGTGGCAGAGCTTGAAATCAGAGATTAACAAGTCTGAAGGAGCTCATGCCTGGCCACTCATGTATTCCAGATGCACATGCTATAATCGCGGCTTGCCAAACAGGATACGAGGCGTAAGAAAATAAAGCATTTTATCTTCAAGCTTTTCCAAGAGGGTATTAGAAACAATGAGGAGGAAATACAAAATTAACACTAGAGAAGAGCAATTGGCAGTGCCCCTCACGAGTCTGTTCTTCGTTACAAGGCTGCCTATTCAGTAGCTTTCATTAGGAAAATCACATTGCAGAGCCATTCCCAACAGTGTCCCTATTTCCTAATTAAGCTTCACCAAAGAGCCGTGTCTTTTAGTGACCGCACAGCATACAATCACAACAATCACCATTTCATCGCACTCTGGCTGCTGAAAACCCTGCAATTAAAGCATCCGAGGAGTCACACAGGCGCGTCATCGGGGAGACAAGTTCTCACATCGTGCTAATTGGCGGCTAAAGACGAGATCAGAAAAACGAGAACGTCGGTTTTTGGTCTCCATGCTGGGAAAGGCGCTCAGGAGCTGCAGCCGCTCCCCAGGCTCCCACTCAGGAGGCCGGTGAAGAGGGCTCGGTGCCAGCAGCGAGCGCTAGCGAAAGGTCCCGTCCACCCCTCCGGGCTGCGGCACAGGGCGATGCTCACCATATCCTCGTGCATATCACGCCCACGTCACCAGCTGCACTTTCAGGAAGGTGAACAACCCCGACCCAACACGCACGGCGCAAGGTGGACACAAGCTTGGGTGGTTTGCAGAGGTCACCTGGAGACCCCCGATGATGGCTTTGCGTGGGTGGGACCCTCGCAAAGAAAGGGCTGGCAGTGGACCAGTGACAAAAACATCCCCACACCGCCTCCAGCCACGACAGATAAGGCAAGGATGGGGAGTCCTGCAATACCGAGCCTCTTCGGGAAGTGAAAGGGAAGTCTTGTAGAGAGGAGGGAAAGAGCATGAGCTGCACCTATGGAGCCTGGATTGCATCCACAGGTCACATTTTCCTCCACTGCAGTCAGGAGTGTCATTTCCAGCCCAAAACACCTCCCTGGCTGCGCACGGCTGCAAAGCGCAGAGCTGCAGCAAGGGAAGACCTGCCGGGCTGCAGTGCGCTGCCCACGGAGCGGGCGTAGTTTCCAAAGGAACCTCACCCCCCCTCCCCATCCTCTCACCTACTGCCCAGCGCAAGTTCAAAGCGCTGATGGGAGCAGAGTTCAGATGCAGCAGGAGCCTCCCGTCGCTCAAAAACAACCTCGGGGCACTCACCTGAGTGGCTCTCCCCCAGCAAACTCATGCACAATTTTCCACTTGCAAAATAATAATGCAAAAATGGGCAGCCCCGTCATGCCAGGAACAGCTCAGCGGTCACCCAAAAAAGAGAAGTCGAAACTACCCCAGGTGAGCTGCAGCATGGCAAGGCTGCAGCGGTCCCCATGCCACTGAGCGGGTGTCACAGCCTGGTCCCCGCCGCGGCCGGAGCACCACGCTGATGGCAAAGATGCTGCTGCATTTGGCATCCCTCAGCCCAGAGGGCTGCGGCAGCACGGGGAGCGTGCCCTGCCGGAGCAGCATATGGTACCACTCTGCCAATGCTTTCGTCTGGATTCAGTTCTTCTTTCTCAGTGCAAAAGTCACGTCTTCATTTTCACGTTCAGCAAAGGGCACAAGGTGACAGTTTTGGTTTGCTTTTCTCCAAATTGGGGTGCCCTGATCTCTAGGGGGGAGGAGGGACTGGCCAGCTGCACCATCCTACAGCACCAGAGATGCGGGGCTGCCCTAACCCCCTACCCCAAATCAGTGCACGTTGGCATTACAGCTTCTCCCTCTGTACAAGCACCTCCAACACTTTTCATCCCCTTTCCTCTCGCCCCGGCCAGGCTGCGGAGCTGCAGGGAGCAGGAGAGTGATGGCCACACGATGCCGAGGAAGGCAGTCCAGTGAGCTCCCCCTGCTTCAGTTCGGCAGGACAACATCGTGAGGCTGGAGCCAGCCTCAGACCAAACGCACCCCTGGCTTGTGGTGCAGCAGACCGGGCTCTGCGCTGCCCAGCTTCTTCCCTGCAGAAACCTGCAGCGCATCACCCAGCCTAGCCCCAAAGGATGCACCCAGCCATCGCCTGAGCCCTCCAACCTTACGTAGTCACTGTAACTGAGGGATGTAACCACTGCAACCACCACCGCTAGGCTCTTGCTCTTTATCTTCTCATCTTTCTAGGTTTAAGCTCTAATCTGAGCAACACACAGAGCTCCAAAACACTTTGCAATCATGTTTCAGAAACTGCAACTCCATCAAGTTTTTGCTCTGAACAAGGAAAAAAAAAAAACAAAAACCAGACCCCTCCAACACACATGAAAATTAAAGCGCTGACATCCTGCATATCCCTGGAGTTTGCAAGCTCTGCATCAAACCAAGCTTTAGAAAATTAATATAAATGGAAAAGCTAAATAAATTGCAGCTGTTCAGCATCAGCCCCTTCAACAGCAGGGTAAGCAGCACCAGCCTGCAGCTGCCTGAGCACGTTTTCGCTGCATTGAGAGTAGTAGTAGCAGCAGCAGCAGCACCGAAAACAAGCCAATACCAAAGTTAACGGGTGCTGGGGTAACAGCAGTGAGATTTTAATAAACATGAAAACAAAGGTCTGAAATCTCTTTTCTCCCGCTTTCGTTAGTGATTTGAATCAGCCTAGCCTTTTCCTCCCTTAGGGCTTACACCGTCCAAAGCAGCTAAACATCCTTTCGGGGAGGTTGTTGCAGAAGTCAGCGTAGCAGGAGGCCAGGCTGGGTCTGGGCACCCTCCGGTCAGCGCCAGCCACTAAACGGGAGCCGCTGGTGACACCGTAAAGCCACAGAAGCACCTGATGGAAGATGCTCCTTTGCAGGCACAACTGTCAGCACAGGCTGGTGCATGAAGCAGCACGGGGACATCTCAGGGCTGGCGCGTGTCCAGACTCCGATGCCGGAGGGGTGACATGCTGCTGGGCTTGTCACATCCCAAACCACATCCTGTTGCCAAAGCAGAGCCCTCCCAGGGGTTACACCTCCGTCACCTTGGGCTGCGGGGACCCGGCCGAGGGTGACAGGAACAACAGGCGACTTGTGGCCCTTGGGTCCCTCCAGGCTGGCGAAGAGAGCTCCTACTGCAGTGACACGGAGTGACTCACTGCCACCCCCGCCAGCGGCCCTGCCAAAACTCCAGGCGGGTGCTGGAGAGCCCCCGGGATTTCCCGGGGACCCAGGCACGGCGGGGTGGTCCCCTGGGGCCGGGCAGGGCCCCACACCTGGGCCCCGAGCAGCAACTCTGTGGGGCGGCGTGGAGGAAAACAAGTACGCAGTCCAGAAATGAGTCACGGCAGCGGGGCCCATCCCCATCCGCGGGGCGACACCGGCTCCTCCTGGCCAGGGGCATGGCCAGCCACAAACCCTGCTGGGCTGCGAGGGGACCCCGAGGGAGACACGGTGCAGGGTGCCCCCTTCCAAGGTTGCAAGGGAAACCCCCCCACCCCAGAGCTGGTGACACCTCCACTGGTGGGTTTAAGTGGAAGCACCCAGCTACATGGGACCCCCCCGGTCACACCAGGTTCATTCCCCCTGTTACTTGGACACCCCGTTTATAAGTAGCCCCCCCAAAATTACACAGCCCCCTCCAGTCACACTGGTGCACAGTGCCCTCCCACTACACGGGCCCCCATGCCCACTGGGTGCACAGGCTCCTCGGTTACACGGACACCCCGGTTATAAGGAACCCCAAGCTCGCCCGCCCCCTCCACGGGCACCAGGTGTACAGAGCGCTCCCCCCCCCCCGCCATTTACACGGCCACTCCGGTAATACGGAGCTTCCCGGGCACAGCGGGTGCACGGACCCCCCCCCCCCGGCTACCCGCACCCCCGGCTACCGGCGCGGCCGCGGGCTGCAGCACCCCCCGGCCCCGCTGCCGGCCCGCTGCCGGCCCCGCGGCTCTCCCACCTGGAGGGCGGCTGCCGCCGGGGCTCCCTGCCCATCCTCGGCGCGCCCCGCCGGGCTCCACGCCGGGCTGCCCTCCGCTCCGCTCCGCTCCCCGGCGGGCGGCACCGGCGGCACCGGGGCGGGCGGGCGGGCGGGGCTGCCGGCGGGGCCCGCCCCGCACGTGTGCGCCGACCGGCCCCGGGCACCGCCCGCCCCGCCCCGGCCCGCCGGCCCCCGGCCCCTCCGCCCCGCCGCCCGTCCGCACCCCCGCCACCCAGCCCTCTCCACCTGCCCTCCATCCACCCCTCCCTCCCTCCCCCCATCCTTTCCTCCATCCCTCCTTCATCCCTCCCTCCCTCCCACCACCCTGCCATTCATCCAGCCAGCCATCCCCTCAGCCACCCCTCCATCCATCCCTCCATCCAGCCATCCTGACACCCGTCTGTCCCACCACCGCTTCCCCTTCCACCCGTGACTCTTCCATTTGTCCATCCCTCCATCCATTCTTTCCCCCTGCCATTCTGCCATTCATTTGCCCATCCACCCCTCCACTCTTCTATCCATCCACCTCCTATCCATCCACCCATCCATCCCACCATCCTGCCATTCATCCATCTACCCTTCCCTCCATCAATCTCTCCTTCTTTCCCTCCATCCATGCACCTTTCCAACCCTCCATCCACTTCTCCATCCTTCCCTCCATTCATCCATCTGTCCAGCCCTCCAGCCATCCACCTCTCCATTCCCCCATCCCTCTCTCCCTCCCTCCATGCCTCCATCCTATGTATCAGGTGAGCTTGTTTTCCTTCCCTCCCTGCACAGCCCTTTACCCCATCTTTGCTGGAAAAGCCCTCAGCACCTCCCCAACAGCACAAAGCCACCCATGGCCCAGGCTGGGTGACAGCAGGCTGGGGACGTGCTGCTGATTTCTGCTCGGGTGGCACCTGGAAATGGCCTTTTCCTTCTGCCTTCGAGGTTGCTACTGAGAAAGGGCCTGTGCCACCTCGATCGCTGGCAATACTTGCGCCCCACGCCTTCCCGCTGGCCCATCTGCTGCACAGGGCTTGCGGCCGGATCCAGCCCAGCTGATGTCACGGGCCGGGGCAAGAATCTGGCTTTGGGTTTCTTTGCGGGTTTCAGTTTTTCAGAAGAGAGTGACCGCTGCTACTGATGCTCCGAGACTCGAAAGCTTCTCAGGGGCCAAAATAGATGCGGGTTTCACAGTGAGATTCCAGTGAATTTTAAAAAAAGCAAACCTGGTCAGAGCCAAAATCCCCTTGAATTGGTGACCCATTGAGACAACCACCCACCATGCAAACCGCGTGGGAAACCGGTGCTCAGAGTCCCGGCTGCATCCCGCTCCGGCTGCAGTGCTGGGGCATGGCCCTGCACCAGGTGAAACCCCTGCGGAGGGGGGATGTGGGCTCGACCTTTGCCAGCTGAGCGGCCGCCTGCAATTCAGAAGAAATCCTCCGGCAGCAAAAATAACAGGAAGGGGAAAGTCTCGTGTCTATGTCATGGTGCCACCTGCCCCGAGGCACTACCCTGCAAAATAGCCAAACATTCAGGCGGAGCAGGCTTTGTGCCGCAGCCTCCTCTTGGCTTGGGCTCTTCACAGAAGCTTCAAAGGCTGGGTTCAGTTTTTGGGATGCCAACCTGGTCTTTCCCATCCCTTCTGCCCCATTCCCACCTCCTGGTTTCAGACCCAGCTTTTCAGGCGTATCCCTGAACCAGAGGAATCGGGATGTGTCAGAGGGGCTAAATCTGCAGAGGCCAAACTTCTCCAGGTGTCGGAGCTGCAGCGTGTCCCCTCCCGTCCCGTGCCCTCCCCACCCGACGTACTGTGAGCTGCTTGTTTTGCTCCTCGGGGCATGCTGCAGCCTGAGGAAGTTACCAAAAATGGTGGCTCAGGGGGCTCGTGCCGGCGGAAGGAAGCGGAGGAGCACAGGGAGGTGCCGTGCCATGGCTCAGCCACCGCCAAGGAGGCTGCTGCAGCTTGCGGGGACAAGAATGACAAACAGCAGCGTGGCAGCCACCGGGCTGGAGCAGCCACCTCGGGGCAAGGGCTCCAGAGCGGAGGCACCTCCGAGGGTGCCGACACCAGCGTGCTTATGGGAGCTCCTGGGAGCAGGGTGCTGTGCTCCTCCTTATCACTCAGTTTTTCTCATTTGAGTTCAGGAGATCCTGGGGACACCGATGCCACGCTTTGGGATGACAGCAGGGCAGCGGGAAGGGATCCCAGGTGGCTTTCAGGGGCCACACGGAGAGCGGGGGTAGGCAGCCCAAGTCACTCCCACCCATGCGGCGGGGTTGCATTCAGGGTGGCTGTGGTGACACCGACAGCGATGCCAAAGCTAAACGAGCTCCAGCCGGCGCACTGCCGCGGAGCATGCTGGCAGCCTGCGGGGTGCATCTCGGCCACGCAGCTCCAGAGCTCGGTTCCTTCCCCTAGAGCTGCCCGACCAGCCCTGACCGGGGAGGAGGAAGCTGAGGCTGCGCTCTGACGACACGCTTATTTAGACCCTAGGGTTTTTCGTACCGGAGTAAACATGCCGGTGGCACGTGATGCGAAACACTGACCGGGGGTAAACTCCCTCTGCCAGGGAAAACACGGGGCCAGCCAGCTCCACTGGACAAGCTTCACACCGGAGACACACAAGCTGTCAGCGCTGCTCTGCCTTCGTGCTCACCCGGTCTTGTTTGTCCTCCCACAGCTGATGCGGCAAGATAAAAAGACCCAAATACCAAACTGCAAGTTCCAGCTAACTTGGCAGAAAAGCCCACGCCAATGCAAATTCAGAGGGCAGAGATCTGGCCGCATCACTGCTTCCAGATGCCCAGGGGACACCACCTCTGCTCTGAAGGATGCTCAACAGCCGATACAGGGCTAGAGAGAAAGTATTTAAATATAAATGTAATTTTTCCACAAGTGACTCCAAAGCAACTCATGGAAACACGTGGTCGGGAGAAGAGCAAAGTCATTGCCGCACAAAGCCCCTTTGGTGATAGAAAGTGATTTCCATAGAGAACTTTTCTAAGCAAATCAGGTTTCCAATATATGCAAAGGGACTGGGGTGCATGAGCATCGGCAGGCTGTAAACATTTCCCGCGAGAGCAGTCATTCTGCTTCGGTCAAATCCTTTTTCATTTCCAGGAACATGAACTCACAAACCCAAATCTCCTTTGCCCAGCTCCTATTTTGGTTCCTCATCCTCCAAATCAGCACAAAGGTACCTCTTAGATGGCTGCTGAAGGTGGGACTTACTCCTGACTTGCAGAGGTGCTCGGAAATTAGTCAGGGTCATGTTCCCATTCCTCTCTACTCAACACATTTCTAAAACCTGTATTTGTACCACACACATACACACTTTCCTGAATCAACAACATGTTGCTGAGTCAGGCTTAGCAGAGTGGAGTATCTCCAGATTTCTACGATAAATACCTGGAAGACAGTTTTTCTGTCTCAAATCTTGCAATAGAGATTTCTGTATTTATAGACCAAACATAAGAACATTGCTCAGGCTGTGATGGCCGTCAGTCAGAGTATTTAGCTCACTTGGGAATGTCCTATTGACAAAACTACCTAAAATCCAGACAGAAAAATAGTCTGTGGGTAAAGACTCATTGCCCAGCTCATCGTTGGAGGGCTCACGAAGTCCTGCTCTTCATCTCCGCATCCTTCACAGCAAAACCAGGGAAGGCTTTAACGTTGTGAGGTTACAAACCAAGCAACTATCACTTTCTGCAAATGCATCTTTTCAAAGATGGGGTTTTTTTCCTCACCCCCTCCAGCAGCGGTTCCCACCCAGCCGGTGGACAGAGGCTCGGGGACAGCAGGGATGGGGATGCTGCCCCAAAGGAGCGCTGCGGGTGCAGTGACAACCCTGCCTCTCTGCTGGCGGTTTGAGCCAGCGCTGCAGCCCACGAGGAGGAAGCTCCTTTCACAACCTCCCATCTCCCCAGGGATTTGCACAAGCAGCAGCTCTCTCCTCGCTGGGCCCCTCTCACATGCCAGGAGGCTGTGGGGCAAAGCTGACCCGGGGTAACCCCCTCACACTGCTGCATTGCCCCAGTCAATGCCCCTCACTCATCTGTCCCCCAGCTAAGGGGTCCCTATGTCTAAATAAGGGGGGAGCAGCAGACTGAGGAGCTGGGAAGTGCCCAAAAAATTCCATGCAGGCTTCCCCCTTCATCCTCCTCCCCTGCAGTGGCTTTGCACCGGGTTTCTGCAGGCAGACACTGTGTCTCTGGCCCTGCTGACCCTTCGTAGGAAGCCCGGTGGAAGGTCCCCTCTCCCCGGGGCAGCACCTCTGCAAAGGCGGCCGTGTGGAGAAACTCTCCCTCCGCAGGCTGTGATCTCCCTTGGCCAGGTCAAATTCCCCCACGCAGGTCCACGCCTGCCCTGAAACTTCTCCCCCACCCCAAATCCACCCCAACCCGCTGCCCTCCCCACGGATACGCTGCTGTCCAGAGACCTGGGCAGGAGGCACAGAAACCATGCGGGAGCCCAGCAGCATCTCCCGGGATGCAGCAGGCAGCGGGATGCAGGACTCAGCTGAACATCGTCCAGGGAACAGGCAGGAAGAGGGAGCAAAACAGGCTGGCTACGGGCTGCCCTCTCAGCCAGAGAGGTGCTGGGGTGTCCTTGCTGGACTCAGACCAAGCCACACACTGGAAATATAATAATTCAGCTCCCCAAAAATGCCATAAAGTCATCATCTCCAGGCACGGGCCACCAGCTGCAGGCCACAGCTGGCACATCTCCCTAGGATGCTTTCACTGCTGTCCAGACTGTGGGTTTCCCTCAGATTTGGGATGGCTAAGTCTGTCCTTACACAGACACCGAGGCCATCGCGTACTGCCGTGCCAGTGGCTGCAGAGGCTCAGCCGCCACGGCTCTAGGTGTTGCTCATCGCTTCCTTCTCCCCATGTTCATGTAATGATGGAGCTTCACAGCCCCGGCGGAGCAGCTCTGCAGCCTCTCGCCGCTGCCTGCACAGCTTCAGAGGGAAGGGGAAGCAGGATCCACCGAAAAGGGAACCTGCTTTTTCTCACTGGTTCCCCCCGCGACTTGTGTTTTTCATTTCTCTGGTGCAACTCAAAGGATACTGAAAGATTGCTCAACATCACCTGAGTCTGATCCTTGAGAAATGAAAATGGGCCGTAGACTTCAGTAGTGGCAGATCTGACCCCAGATGTTCCCCTTCCGCCTCCCATGTAGGAGGTGAAAATATAACCTTAAATGACCCGATCTGGCAAAGTGCCGAAGGTTTCCTGGCCAGCTCTGGGGTGGAAGGGCTCCAGCACTGTCACACTTTCAGCGGACGAACGCTTGTCTGATCTGCACTTTTCTGTTCTCCTGCCTCATGAAAGGGCTTGGGGTGGCTGGAGCAAACCCACGCTAACTCCTGGCTCTCTTCCACCTCCTTTCTCAGGTGCCTTCTTCCACAGAGAAAGTCTGATCCTGGTCTTGGGAGACCATGGCTCAGCTCCCCGCACTGCCACTGATGCCCTGGGGGACACGAGCAGGTCACTCAGCCCTCCGTGCCTCAGTTTCCCATCTGTGAGAGGGCGATGCAGCAGGTCTTACTCTGGCTGATCCATCCTGCAGCCCTCGGGACCATTTCTATTTTAGTCTCTGACTTTTGCAGGCTCAAAGCCACATGGATGCTTGCTGGAAGCCATCCATGCTTGTCACAGGGAGAAGCAAGACAAGTAAAAGTCTGGGTAAAACATTGATGCAGTAAAAACAAACATTTTCCCCACCGTAATATTAACAATTCTAGTGGTAATTGTAAGAGAAGGAGCCACACACCCCTCCTGCCCCCACAGCCACATCACGCCATGGTTTCCACGCGAGCTGTGCATTGCTATGCAAGCAGCCGGTGCTCTTTCCAGAACCCAGTTTGTAGCTGGCAGTGGGTGAGACAGAGCTGTGGAAGAGGATGGGGTGCTCTTTTCCTACAGGAGAAACAGGGAAGGACAAGAAAGGGGTGCAGAAATCAGTGCTGGGATGGAAACCAAGGAGACAGCTGGACCACAAGGGACCATTCCCTGCGCCAAGGCAGAACTGCTACGTAGCCATCCCTGACAGATGTTTGTCTGCCCTGTTCTGGAGCCTGCTGAGGACAGGGGATCCGCAGCATCCCTGGCAATGCCAGCACGGCTCTGTCCTTACTGCTAGAAAGCCTTTCCCAGCGCCAGTCCTAGCCTCCCTGATGCTAATGAGTCCCATGACTTCTCTTATTGCTGGTGGCTTATGGAGGAGACCACCTCATCGCACTCCATGACAACCTTTTCTTTGTGTCAAAACCATCTGCCCTGGCTCGGTCCTCCCGTGAGCACACAGCCCCAGTGCTGCTGGGTTTCCCAGCCCTTTGCTCACCCGACTCGGCTTGAGCCACAGCCGCCAGGTGGGATGCAGCACCGTGGTGATGCTTCCCCAGCACAGAGCAGAGCAGAGGGTTGGTTTGCACAATCTTTCTTCCTCGTTCCTCTCCTTTCAGCTTGGTGGGCATTTGCCCTCTTGCACAAGAGCACACTTTAGCAGGCAAAGATGCTCAGCCGCTCCATCATCGGGCTGTGCCTGCTCGGCTGCTGCCTCTTTGCCTGCTGCAGGAGCTGCATCCTGGCTTTACTCAATGACCCCTTGAGGCAAGAGGCTGCTGCAAGAAGTCCCCTTAGATGCAGAGAGCTGGCCTTGCCCCAGCCTTGCCTGAAACAAAAACCTCTCTCCCGAAGCTGGAATACCCTGTTCCTTACATTTCAGATCTTCCTCTCCTGCCCCAGTTTCCCCCAAGGCTTTGCAGCAGGGTGGTTCCTGGTCTGGATCCCCTCCCGGGCTTTAAGGAGCCCAGGCAAGGCGGCCCCGGGAAGGGGCAGAGCCCTGGGAAGGAGCCGGGGCTGGGAGCGGCTTTCGCATGGGCTGAGGTTTCCACCCTGTGTCCTGCTGGAGAACTGCAGTGATGGGTGGGGGCTGAGCACCGCTCGGTGGGGGCAGCTCAGCCGCCCATGAGCTGCACCCAGTCGGGCCATGCACCCCTGGAAAGCACCTCCCTAGGGAGGGCTCTGCCTCTGGCAGCCTTCCTGGGGGCAGCCTGGAGGAGAGACAATGTGAGGTCGGTGGTACCGTGATAGCTGTGACCATGGCCCAGCACCCTCTGTCCCAGCCACCTCTGAGTCTCCAGAGTCACCACCACCTTCCACATACCAGAGCATCACAGTTCCTGGTGAACCCCTCAGCAGCGATCAATGCCTTCAGGTGTCAAAGCCTGGATTTGGGAGCTTGTTCTGGGCACTGCAAGTTGAAGACATGGCCATAACCAGTTGGCCTTGCTCTATGTTATGATGGGGCTGAATAAACCTTCTGGGAAACCACCAGAGCTGGTTGCACATTGGCAATGTGCTGTGCTACCCCCAGGCCTGGGGGAGCCAGCCACGCTCCTGGGCAGCCCACACGTCCAGATGTGGAGGTGGCAGCATTCGAAGGATGCTCTGAGCCTGGAACATCTGCAGTCGCTGCTTCTTCCCCGGCTCACAGCCCTGCCACCCAGGGGAGCCGTGAGGTCCTCCAGGCAGTGCCCACCCAGCCATGCCCACGTCCCTGTCAGCCCTGGTGCCCAAAGGGAGAGGCACGTTTTGGATGCACATTTTATGATGGACAAACAAGGCATCAGGTGTAAAATCAGATCAGCAAGTAGAAACCACAGGTGCCAGCATCCCTAGGGAGCTGGGCTCTGCCTCCCCAAATATAGGTGCCAAAATACTTCTGCAAGTCCCAGCCTGGAGGAGCAGGGGACAGCCAAGCTCCTCAGCTGGGATGCTCGGGGCTATTGGGGCTCTCCAGCAGTTTTGCTCCCAAATGAGGTTGCAGCAAGACAGGGCCGGATCCAGGACAGCAAGGATGGGAGCTTCCTCCCCTTCCCAGCGCCCTGGAGGGGCCCCTCCGCCCCAGGCAGGCCCCATCACCATCCCGGGGCTGGCGCAGGTGGCTCGGGGCTCAGACCCCGGTAGATGGCAGCAGGGCCTCAGGGTGAGTTTCAATGGATTTTTTTTTTTCCATGAATTTCTTTTTTTCTGCTTGTTTTAAATAAAAATAGCCACCCCCTGCAAATCCACTGCAGATGCATCTTGGGATAAGTTGAACTGGGAGAGGGACATTTGCCCTGATCAGCTGTGTCAGTCACCTATCCAGGTGACAAACTCAACGTCCTCTGCAGGCATCTGAGTTATGTGCCCAGATTAGCGGTGAGGAGAAAACGGTATTTGCAGGCAGTATTTATTTCACCCTCGGGCAGGTGACAAAAATGGGACAGAGATCTCACCTTCTGGACACACGATCCCATCCAAGGCAACCAAAAGAGGCCCAAAGCAGGACAGAGCTGGCCTGTGCCAGCCAGGGGAGGTCTCTGCTGCGCAGGGATAGCTCCGACTGCCTTCAAGAATGAATTGGCTGCACAGAGCCAGGTAGAACATGTAAAAGGTAGCAGCAATGCCATCTGATGTCACTGAGAAAGGTTTGGGGCCATCCTGCTTCATCCAGAAGGACAAAGTCCTGATGCCAGCATCAGCCACAGATGCTTTCAGCAAAGGTCTGGGGAGGACCTGACCTCACCTGACCTGACCTGACAGCGGCTGGGAATATTCAGGGGTTGCAGGAGGCAGGGAAATGCCAGTGCCCATCTCCTCAACAGCCCCCAGCACATGCCCTCGGCATGCAAAATCCCCAGGGGAAGCCTCCCACAGGCAGTGAGCCCTTCCCGTGGCAGGAATTCAGCTCCCACTCCAGCACATGAGCCACTCCTGAAATCGCGCTGACTTCAACGTGCCTTCAACCATGTATTTAATGTTAAGCATGTGTTTTAAGGGCTTTTCTGGAGGGGTGCAGGTGAAAGGATACTGGGAGCTTTGGGGAAAGCAAACTGTGATAGTAGCAGCACCTCACAAACCTTTCGGAGATCCCCCCAGCCTGCTTACCTTCAGACCCCAGGCTGGAATAACTCGCAGGGAGGGAGTGAAGGGCAGGGGAAGGGGATGGGGCAGGCAGACGCATCCCCTGTGGACAGTGATTTGCAGGTCCCGGGGTGGGAAAAGGTGGATGTGCCGACTGGGAAGCTGGCAGCAGAGGATGCCTGAGAGTTGCCACAGCCAATCCGGGTTCAGCAAGCTGGTCACCAAAATGGGGAGCTGCCTGCAAGGGGTGGTGACCACAGCAAGGCTTTAGCAGGGAGACCTCACTGCCTGGAGCAAGCAGCCGTAACCGCAGCATTTTCCCAAGCCCTGGTGGAAACACCATTTAACTTTTCTCCTGGGCTGCAAAACTACATCACACAAAGGAACACACAGCTTTTGGGAGCTTTTTATAAAGATACCAGAAAGTTGGCTCTGCCAGGTGATCCAGCAAACCCCCTGGAGCAGCCCCTCGGCAATCCTCCTTCAGAGGCCACAAGGCAGGAGGGTCAGAGCAGGCAGGGTGAGGGGAGGCGCACGGGTGGGCAGCAGGTAGCCCTGAGCGAGGACCACAGCAAGTGCAGGACCTCTCCAGGCAGGATACCCCCACAGACACTCTGCTGTCCTTAAATCCTTAAACTTCAATCAACTTCTCATCCCCCTCCCAGGGGCTAGTTTCATCCTGATGCTCTAATTCTCAGTTATAGTAAAGCCACTCCATGCTCAGAAAATCCTCCAAGGTCTCATCGGTGTTTCTAGGTTCAGATTTGCAAACTTATGTGTTTAAATGAGACGATTATAAAACTAAACCCACTGCTCTATCGGAGGCCAGCAAGGGTGGATGTGTTACAGATATTTCCATGCTCTCTGGGTCTCAGGCAGTGCAGAGTTGTGTACCTTCATCTATGCATATTGCGGTGGCACAGGAACAGCTTACACCATATCTTAACTCTCACAGCAGTAACATTTTATTGCATCTGTCGCCACACACCTATCGATGCCACCAGAGTGACCAGGAGACCTGTGTCAGGGACAGAAGGAGGGAGCAGTGATACAGGCAGTGATGTCCTGGTGCGGCATTTGATGGATGCGAGTTGGTCACAGCTGGAATTCGTCCTCGGATGGGTAGCGTCTGCGTGCATCGATCAGAGTGACGGGGACAGGCAGGACCCTGGAGATAAGGCTGTTTTCCAGCAGAATCAAAACCAGGCGATGTGCTGGGAGAACCATTTTGCTTTTCTCTAGCACATGACAAGCACTGAAAAACAATGGGGGATTATTGAAGGCATAGAGGGTAGGGATGGGGCCTTAGCATGCCAGGACAGAAAAAGAAGCTTTTACCTCCTCCTACCCCTTGTTACTAAGGCATCTGGGAGCAGGGATGAGAACTGCAACCACAACCTGGCATAAGTTTATAGCAGCCTTTTCTGCTACAGACAGCAAAGAGCTTTATAAAGGGTGCGAGCATCATTCCCCTGCCTAATATCTGGGGAAACTGAGGCCGACCCAGAGTTGCCCACTTGCCTTCTCTCACCATTGCCTCTATCCCGTTCCTTCACACTTCTCAGCCCCTTTCCCCGCCGGCAGTCCCGGTGCTCGGGCACGCCAGGGTGTGCGCAGCGGGGATCAGCTTGCAGGCAAGCGACGGTGCTACTGAGAAGCAGTCGACAGCGAGGAATTCAGCTCAGCAAACAAGCGCTCCCCAGCTGCTTTGCCCTTGCAAGGGAGCTGGATGAGACAGGGCAGCGCCCGCCGCCAGGCACTGGCACCCGCCGCGCTGGGGCAGGGGGTCTCCCGGATGGGTTTGGGATGGTGCGGACCCCCCAAAGCGCAGGGACAATGTGCAGGGAGTGCCGTGCCAGGGCAGATGCGGTGCTTGTTGGCTGTGCTCGCTCAGATGCATCCGTCCCCCATCGCCAACCCTCACATGGGCGCAACACTGGCACGGATAATGGCTGGAAGTGTGGAGACAGCTCCTAGATAAGGCTCTGGAGCTCTGCCCCGGCGCTGGGGTGGGCAGCCCTGTGTAGCCAGGGTCTCTGCATACCCCAGTCCCAGGATGGAGAGGGGCCAGAGCTCGGTGTTCTCAGGAGGGAGACACAAGCAGGTTCCTCCAAAGGGACCTGTTGGCCCCGTCCCCAACACGCCATGTCCGGGGCTCACGCGATGCCTTGCTGCCTGGCCTGAGCCGCCCTCCTGCTGCCTTACTGCAACTTCCCCTATTAAAAGGTTATAGCCACTCGAAGGCCACTTCATCCCAGCTTAATACATACTTAATTATAATTAGGTTAGGACAGCTGCCAAAAAGAGACCGAATGCTGCAAAGTGCTCTGGGTAAGGCTCCTGAAAAACATGTGTCCCGCGGTCCTGCCGAGGTGACGTGCCTTCGCACAGGGCTGGGCACAGTCTCGGCAGCCTCCATTTGCAAAGGTGGGTTGGGGGTGCCAGGAAGCCCCCCAGCACTCGCTGTGCCCTGTCTCATGTCAAGAGGACACTCTGGTTAAAGAAGGTATAAACCCAAAACCTGGATGGCCATTTGCATGATCCTCTTTGCCCAGACCCATGGATAAACCCAGCCTTGCTGGCTCAGTCCCTACAGATCCCCCACTTCTTCCCTAAGGGAACAGGATTGGAATCTTGCTGGAATATTTTTTTTTTATTCTTTAAACAAAGAAAGCAACAAAACACCCACTTTGTCTGCAATGCTGAAATAAAGCCTGCCCCAGGACTGCCACAGTTGCAAATGGAGCTCAGCCCCATGAGCCCACTCACCACTGCAAAGCAAATGCTGGAGAAGAGTTAATTACCTGGCAAAGGAAGTTACTAGGTGGTGGGAATTCAGAAGCTCTGGGGACCCATGGTTCAATAATCTTGCTCCTTAGGTAGCTGAAATATGCCCAGTCCTGCCTGCCCTGGCCCCAGCCTCAGCCGCGCACTCTCCCTCTCCCCCTGAAGCTCTGCCCAGGTTCCATCTTTACCTTACACTGGCTTAAGAAGATCAAATTCCTTTTCACGGCTCTATTCTGAATCAGCGGGGAGGAAAATTCCCAGCAACAAGATCAGCGTTTCAGCTCCCCGGCCTTTCACAGGTCCTGTGTAAAATTATGATCTTGAGTTCTCCTAAACGGTCTCTGTTGAGGTAGAAAGTCTCTACATGGGCCATTTTCTTACGCCAGAGCCAAAGAAACTCCCACACTGGACTGATATCAATAGTGTTCATTGTGCCCAGCAAACATTTCTGTAATGTAGGTGAGGAATCGTCTCTGCTCAAATTAATTATTTTAAAGGAACTTTAGTTATTTTAAAGGAACATGGCTCACTGTACATTGCTCACTGCAATGTCTCTGCCCTTAGCAAGGCTGTGGTTTCACTGTCCCGGCTGCTCGCTCTTTGCTTTGGGCAGTGTTTGGGCACTGCCATAACACTGACCAGTTTCCCTCTCTATCTGGGTTCCCTTGGCACCAGAATGCTTGTGTTTGAGTTGCTGCTCAGATTTTGCTAAAGCGAGTCAAAGCGGCAAGTAAAAGGATCAATTTTCTTTGAGTAACACTGGTCTAAACTCAAGAGCAGGAGACTTTGTTGTTATCCTTCCTAAACAGGGCCCAGGGGCAGATGCTTCTGAATCAAGGCTGTTTTCCTCCCAGAGGAACAGCAGGCAGCTCACGGTGCCCGCGACTCCTTCGAGCTGCCACATCAGGCAGCACCGGTCGGGCAGGGAAGCCCTGCGCGGCTCTTGGCTCGGCTTTCTCCTTCTCTGCAGGAAGCAAAGAAACTTTTCTTTGCTCCCTGCAGAGCCCCAGCCCTTGCAAGAAAAAGTAGAAATAATAAAAAAAAAGAGATGTCGAGGACGATTGATGGCTGTGGAGGTCAGATTGCACCCAAGGAGCCCACCCCGAGTGTCTTCCCTTCTGCTCCGTTTGCTGCCAATTACCCGTAAAGGAGAGCGGGGATCCCTGCCAGGCTCTTCCTCGGCGCAGGAAGGCAGCGGTCACCACGCGGCAGCCGGTGCGGGACGGTGGCATCCCTCTGCCCAAGGAACAGCCAGGGTCAGCAGCTGCTGCGAAAGCACTTGAGTCCACCAAGCCTGTCCTGTCCAAACAGCACAGATGGGAAAGTCAGCAAGCCCCAAAGCCCCCTTCCGTGGGGAGCAGGGGGGCAGCTGGAGCGGAGACACTAAACCCCTGTGCAAAATGCGGTGCGCAGTCAGAGCTGGGTACTTCGGGGCAGGGATGCTCACTCTGAGTCCCAAACAGCCTTAAGGCAGGAGACGGGAGCTGAGCTGGGGGGTTTCTTAGGCAGGTGCAGAGCCTGGGGTCCTCGGGGAGGTCTGTCTCCAGGGACCAGGGACAGCAGGCTCTGAGCTGGCCAGTGGGGATTTGTGAATTGCTCTGATGTCCCTCTGTAAGTCAGGCCCACAAATACTTGACATAAAGAGAATAGGCCTAAAAGCAGTAGAAAGTTCTTTGCAAAGGGTGGACTTGCTCCCAGGTCCCCTGAGATCCAGGTAGATGCTTTGATCATCTAAAAATAAGATCTGCAGACAGCTTCTGCTGCACCGCTAAAGATGTGCAGGACAAACACTGCTCATTTTTGTCCTACAGTTTACTGCACCGTACCTTCCCAAAGCCCCACCAACTCGGCAGAAGTCTCTCTGGACAAAACATTTTACTGAATAAATCGGATGTCCCCATCCCCTCCTCCCCCCACAACTCCCCAGCAAAGTTTGGACAAGAATCTGCCTCCCCCGAACCAAAACCTGTTTTCTTCACCCCACATCTCCCATATCTCAGCCTGGCAGCAGAGTCCTCCAGATCCATGAAATCAGGGTTACACCATCGGTGCCCAGAAACACGCAGGGTTTATCTGCTCCATTGGGACAAGTGGTTCCCCCAAGCCTCCGTCAACTGGTTGCAGCGAGGTTTCTTTAGCTGTGCCAGGGCATTCCCAGCCAACCGAGATCCCAATTCACTTCTGGTATTTTTTCCCCGTTTAGCTCCAAACATTGTTGCAAGGTCACTGTGCTCCTCTGGTCCCGCTCCCTGTAATATATAGCTCAGGAAAGTAATTTTACCTTGGAAATAGCTTGAAAAGGTAGGGTAGCCTTCTTTGGGATGCATGAGCAACTGAAGCCTGGAGGCTCCGTGCATGTTTATGGGCTATGCCATGTAGCATCCACTCTTTCACCCTCATGATACCTCGGCGGTATGTCCATTGTATGGAATATGGCAGCATTTTCCAGGCTAAGCTGCATTATTTTTTGTTCTGCTACATCTGCACCCATCCAAATTAAACCATTGTTTCTGCAGAGAAGCACACAAATAAATGACAGGGTTTAACAATTTTAACATCAAGGAGGGCCTCTGTTTTCTTGGGTATATTTGGTACCCGCGCTGCTGTAGCTCCCTATAGTGGCTGAAGCCACCTGCGTGTCCCCAGGAGCCCGTGAGCCGTTTGGGTGCCCGTTTGGTATGGCCGGGAGCTCCCCGGGCTGCTGGGTGTCAGGCTGGTCTGCTCAAAATAAATCCAATATTACACACAGAGCTTTCTAGTCTGCCTGCCCTAAAGAAAACATTTTGCAAGAGAAAATATAGTATCCCAGAGGCTTATCTCACTTGGTGGCAATTCTGGGTGTATAATTGAAAACCGAGTTGATCATTAGAGGTTCACAGAGATGCTGAATAGCCCAGTGTTCAGTGGTCTCTGCCAGCCACGGCCAATTTACATTAAAGGCTTGATTCCTTCTACAGCCCACTTCTCAGTCCCTGGGAAATCTCCTCGTTGCTTATTCCTCGTTTGGAAGGACTGTCTAGTGTAAGCAAAAGTCTTGCCTAGCTCTGCTCTCGCTGCTGCCAGCCGTTCTGCCCGCGGTTTCAGCAGGCTGAACCGGGATGTCACTGGCCATGTGCATTTGCTGCAGAAAATTGAGCATCAGCCACATGCCCACCTCTCGCCCCACCAAAAATCGATAAGCAGGCTCTACCCACCATCGCCTAAACAATTTTTTGCATAAAATTTGTGCAATTTTTTCATCAATGAGAGGAGCCAGAGGTGTGCTTTCCCGGGAACTGAAGAGAAAACTGGGTTATGGGCCAGGGATCTACAAAGCGATCTACAATTTAAGCCCAAATTACACTTGCATGGGAGCAAAGCGTAGATATTAGAGCAACAATAATAACAATAACTGCCTGCCGACAGCCAAGGAGCTTTAGGGTGGGGGACTAAATGTCATGTGCGAATGTTGTGATCTGTGCCAGCAGAGAGACATCAGTCCGGGAAGAGCCAGCTTGCTGTCTCTTGCTCGGTGCCTTCTTGCCGAATTCCCTTGGGACACCTTGGGGGACCGGCCAGTCTTTCTCCCCTTTCTCCACCGTGTTCTTTTAACGCTCCGAGCCAGGCAATGCGAGCCATGCCAGGTACGCCTGGGCACCGGGAAATTATGGAACAGCATCCCTGCACACACCCGCTCCCTCGCCCTCCTCCTTCCTCCGCTCATCGCAAACACCACCGGCCCGCAAGAAGCGGCCGGCTGATCGCTTTTTGCGTCCGCAGGCCGGCCCTTCGGAGCTCAGGGAATCACGAAATCCCCCGGGCTCCCTCCGCGGCGGCCCAACTGATGGCAAAGGGCCGCAGCGGGCGTGGGGAGAGCCTGGCCGGGGGGGGAGCCGGGCTGCCCCCTCCTCCGCCCCGGGCAGGTAGCGGCCAGCCCCGCCGGGAGCGCCCGGAGGGGTCCGGCCGGGTCCGTGAGCATCCGAGGGAGGACGAGCCGCTCCGGCTCCGGCTCCGGCTCCTCGCCCCGCCGGAGGTCAGAGATGCGGCAGCCGGCGGGGCCGTGCCGGAGCCGGGGAGGGGGGAGCCGGAGCGGGACCCCGCGGGGGGGTCCCGGCCGGGGCCGCTCCAGCTGCTGCTGCCCCCCCCCCCCCCCGCACCTGCGGGGTGAGGCTGGGGAGGGGCACCCCGGGCCGCCCCCGGTGCCCGGGTTTAAAAGATCGCGGAGATATTTTCACACCTCAAACCGCCGGCCCCTCCTCCCTCCAGCCCCCATCGCCTTGATTTAGCCCTTGGTAATTAATTTGGCATTTCAGAATAGCTACTGGGCTGGATAATGGCCTCATTCATCTCCCCAGCCTAATCTGAACAGAATCTGGAAGAAAAGCTTTCAGAAAGACAGAAACTGCCATTCGGCAACAGCTCAAAAGAACTGTCACTCCAGGGGAATAAATCGCTCCTGATTATTTCAACCCGGGTCTTCTCTGCTTTTCCAGCCGCTCCCGGTCCCCGCCGGGGGGACGGCCCCCAGATATTTGAGGAGGGGAAGATCTGGTTGGGTTTTCCCCCCTCCCTTCTCCAAAACCCAAGGCCGGGCGATGGCAGGGGGAGGTGGGCCCGGGGCAGCGCATTGTTCCCGGGGAGGTGGACGAGCTCCGGCACCCGAAGCGATTTGACTTTTAAAACAGGCTCTGAGCGCCGGGACCGCCTTTCCCGGCTGCTCCCGGTGGGGCTGAAATAAAGCCCTTCTCCCTCCTGCTTCATCGGGGCTTCTCCCAGCCAAAGTCGGGGGGAAAGGGGCGCTCCGCTTTGCCCTGGACCGGCCCGGCCGTGCCCCGCTACCGCTCAGCCCGTGTGCCCGCACTCGGACTGCCCCGGCCCCGGTCCCGGTGCAGGTACCGGAGATACCGGAGATGCTCCGCTCCCGGTCTAGGTATCGGAGATGCTCCGCTCCCGGTGTAGGTACCGGAGATGCTCCGGCCCTGGTACAGGTACCGGAGATGCTCTGCTCCCCGTCCAGG
This sequence comes from Gymnogyps californianus, assembly GCF_018139145.2. NCBI lineage: Eukaryota > Metazoa > Chordata > Aves > Accipitriformes > Cathartidae > Gymnogyps > Gymnogyps californianus. The sequence continues at coordinate 11,825,123 of NC_059489.1, read as the reverse complement.
TACCGGAGATGCTCCGGCCCCGGTGGGAGAGAGAGCGCAGCGGGGTCGCACCGGGGCTGGAGCCGGAGAGGATCCGTTCCCGCCAGCCAGGGCAGGGCCGGGGCTAGCTGGTGTTTAATGATAGGAAAATCAAGTCCGAAGTGGGGGGCGAGCCGAGGTGGGGGGCACGGCCTGGTGCCCCGAGCATCCCCCCTACTCCATCCTCCCGGGACGGCCCCAGGCCTCCCTGCCCCGGAGGGGGCGGACAGACTCGGGACTGGACCTCGGGGAGCTGCGCCTCGGTCCCCGCGGAGCTGCTTACATGCATTTAATAGCTCGAGGGCGAGGTAATTAGAGGAAAGCCTCAGTAAATCACGTTAATGACCGCAAGAGCCATTACAAACCCCGGGGGTTGTGAAACACCGAACAAACCCAGAGAGAAGGGCAGGAGAGAGGCGAGAGCCGCAGCCTGCGCCCCGGCCGCCGGGCAGCACGGTCCCCCCGTGCTCGGCAGCGCCGGATGGTTGTTAAATTAACACCCTGCTAATGGGATTAAGCAGCACCTCGGGTTTGCGGGGGAGTTTAGAGTGGGTCAGGTTTTCTTAGACACCCCCCCTCCCCATTTTTTGCTGCGAGATGGTAAAGAGCAGTGCGGGCTGGAGGGGCCGGGAACCCCCTTTAAAAACCTTCCCGGATTTTATAGAAACGCCAAAATTTCAGCCCTGCGCTGCGCCCGGGGCCGGCGAGAGGGTCGCGGGGGGTCGGGGGCAGCCGGAGCCAAAACCGCATCTTCCCCCGGGGGAAACGGCGGGGCACCTGCCGCGCTCCGAGCCGGCCCCCGCGTGTCCCCCCCCGGGCACAGGAGCCCCGCACACGGCGGCGCTGGATGCCCCCGCACGGCCCGGACACGGGCGGGCGGAACCCCCGCGGGGAAGGGCTGGTGTCGGACACGCGTGGCCGGAGGAGAAGCACCAAGCGGGGGCTCAGACACGACGAGCGGGGATGGTCACAGCAGGCACCCGGGGGGCTCACGGGTCCGGAATTGGGGCGCCTGGCTGGGGAAAGCGGACCTCGGGTCCCCGGGGGCCCGCCAGATGCACCGGCCACGGTGGTACCTCCGGCGGGTGTCACCTGGGCAGCCTCGGGGGGGCCCCGCCCGGGCCTGCCCCCATCCCGGGGGTGTCCGCAGAGCCGGGGCCGAGCCGGGGAGAGCCCGCATGGGGCGGCGGTGTCCCCGGGGGTCTCCCGCAGCCGGTCCCCCGGCCGGGCCCCGACGGCCCGGGACAGTTCGGTCTGAATTCCCCCCCGCCTCCTTAGAGCTCCACCAGAGCTGGACGGGATCACCGGGACCGCCCCCCCCCCCCCCCCCCCATCCTGCAAATCGGGCTGCAATTCAAGAGCGGGGAGAAAAATCTCTCCGGGGCTGGAGTACACCGGGACGGTGCGTGTGTGTGTCCCGGGTGTGCCGGACTGCGTCCCTGGGCGGCTCGGGAGGGACCAGCAGGACTGGGAGCGCCCCCAGTCCCGGACCGACCGCATCCCCGTGCACACACACACACCTCTTCCTCTGGCGAAGGAGCAGCAAGGGCGTCGGGAGCGGGACGGAGGGGCTGTTTCCCGGGGAAGAGTTAACAAATCCCGGCAGCGGCGGGGCTGGGGGGGCTTGGAGGGGGGGGGGATCCGGGGGGAGCGATGGGGGCAGGGAGGCTGCGGAGCCCCGCTGCCCTGCAGGGAAGGCGGTTGCATTGCCAAAGACGCCCCGCTGGGCTAGCAGGCCCGGGAGCAGATTAATCAGGCACTAATTCAATTTACAACAACCACTTTTATTCAGCTCGGTGGCAAGGAATTCAAAGCGGGGAGAGGGGCGGGCGGAGGGGAGGGGGCGGAGGCCGGCCTGGGGCTCGCCGCTGCCCGGGCAGCCCCCGTCCCCTCGGGCCGCCCCGCCGGGGCTCGCCGGGGAGGGGACCGCGCCGCCGTGCCAGGGCCCGGCCGCTTGAGTGACACGGCGTGGGCAGCGCTCCGAGAGAGGGCACCTCCGTTGGAAAAATAAAAGTGCCCTTTTAATCAAGGAGGGAGGGAAGGGGGGCAAGCAGGGCGGCCGGGAGCCGCGGGAGGGAAACCCCTCCCGCTCCCTCCCGGCACCATCTCTCCGGGATCTCGGTACCGTCCCCCGGGGCCGGCACGGCGGGGCAGCGGGGTGCCCCCGGCCGGGATCTCCGCGGGAAGAGCCGAGCCGGAGCGGATCCGGAGGGAGGCAGCCGTCGGGGGTCGGCCCGCCCGGCACCGGGGATCCGCCGGGGCGGGCGGAAAGGGGAGCCCGGGGCTGGGGCACGGCCCAGAGCGGGACAAGTGCCGCCCTTTAACCCCTTCCTCGCTTTAGGGGGAGCGCCGACAAGCTGCATACCGAGGGGGAGCGGCGAGAGGCGCCGCGCAGCCCGCTGTGCCCGGGCTCTCCCCGGGGCTGTGCCGGGGAAACCGCCCCTTCACCGAGGTCGGCCCCCTAAAACAACCTGCCGGGGATCGCCAGGCCCCTTAGTTCCCGTGTCGTGCCCAAGGACTCGAGATTTCCCCAAGTTAAACCTCCCCGGCATCGGGTTTTCTTTCCCAGGGGCGAAGGCTCCGGGCCGAGACCGGCCAGGAGCCCCCTCGGAGCGGGCCGGTGCCCGAGCAGGCTCCGGGCTCCGGGCTCCTGCACTGGACGGTGGCTCTGCCCCGGCCCCCCCTTCCCAATCCAGCTGAGGGGGCTCAGGCCCTATCTGGCCTGGGGAGGCCAGCAGCGACCTATCTGGAAGGGAAAGGCCAGCAGCGAGCAGCTGGGAGAGGGTCCGATCCTGTCCCTCTCGGCGTCCCCACAGGTGGGCGGGGGGGCTCCTCCCGGCCGCTGCCCCCCTCTCCCCGCCCCATGCCCACGGAGCATCCCCAGCTGCTGGGGCGCAGGCAGCCCTGGCCTCCCCAGCCCCGTCGGGGGCACAGAGGGGCGGGGGGGGGGGGGGGGGGGATAGAGAAGGAGGACCCTTCCCCAGCTCCTCGGGGCGGCTCGGGAGCCCCGCGGCGGCGCTGGCGCCCATCGCCGCGGTGTCGGGGCGGGCTCCGTCCCCCTCCCATCCCCATCCCCCCCCCCCGCCCTCCCCGAGGCCTGTGCGTGTCTCTGGCTGAGCCGCCAGTGGATGTCGTTGTTCTGTTCCTTGAGCGCGATGTCACTCCTTTAGCATGACCTCAAACGCGGCGGGGGCTGGGACCGCCAGTCATTCTCCGTGCGAGAGCCGGGGCGGGAGGCAGGCGGGACCCAGCCCCGCCGCCAGCCGCACTTTTGTGGTGCCGCCGCCGCCGCGGTCTCCCCTTTCTCCGCGGGGCCGGCCGCGGGGCGGGCGATGCTCCGGGCTCCCTGAGCCGCCGCACCGCGTCCGTCGGCCAAGTCGCCCCGCGGAGCTGCGCGCTAGAAGCGGCGGCTCCCCTCCCTCCTCTCCCCAGGCCCCGCGGAGGGTGCGCAGGATGCCGCGGAGGGGCGCGGAGGGGCCGCTGGCCCTGCTGCTGGCGGCGGCGTGGCTGGCGCAGCCCCTGCGCGGCGGCTACCACGGCGTGAGCATGTTCGCCGTGCAGACGGCGCAGCCCGACCCCTGCTACGACGAGCACGGGCTGCCCCGCCGCTGCATCCCCGACTTCGTCAACTCGGCCTTCGGGAAGGAGGTGAAGGTGTCCAGCACCTGCGGGAAGCCGCCGTCGCGGTACTGCGTGGTGACGGAGAAGGGCGAGGAGCAGGTCCGCTCCTGCCACCTCTGCAACGCCTCCGACCCCAAGCGCGCCCACCCGCCCTCCTTCCTCACCGACCTCAACAACCCGCACAACCTGACCTGCTGGCAGTCCGACAGCTACGTCCAGTACCCCCATAACGTCACCCTCACCCTCTCCCTGGGCAAGAAATTCGAGGTGACCTACGTCAGCCTGCAGTTCTGCTCGCCGCGCCCCGAGTCCATGGCCATCCACAAGTCCATGGACTACGGCAAGACCTGGGTGCCCTTCCAGTTCTACTCCACGCAGTGCCGCAAGATGTACAACAAGCCCAGCCGCGCCGCCATCACCAAGCAGAACGAGCAGGAGGCGGTCTGCACCGACTCGCACACCGACGTGCGGCCCCTCTCCGGCGGCCTCATCGCCTTCAGCACCCTGGACGGCCGCCCCACCGCCCACGACTTCGACAACTCGCCCGTGCTGCAGGACTGGGTGACGGCCACCGACATCAGGGTGACCTTCAGCCGCCTCCACACCTTCGGCGACGAGAGCGAGGATGACTCCGAGCTGGCCCGCGATTCCTACTTCTACGCCGTCTCCGACTTGCAGGTCGGCGGGCGATGCAAGTGCAACGGCCACGCGTCGCGCTGCGTCCGCGACCGCGACGACAGCTTGGTGTGCGACTGCAAGCACAACACGGCCGGCCCCGAGTGCGACCGCTGCAAGCCCTTCCACTACGACCGGCCCTGGCAGAGAGCGACGGCCCGGGAGGCCAACGAGTGCGTGGGTGAGTCCCACGCCGCGGGCACGGACACTCCGGCAGACGCTGGGGGGGGAAGGACGGGGAGAGGCCGCTGAGGTCCCCGGGAGGGCAGGGAGAGGGAGGGGAGAGCGAAGGACCCGGCAGGGGACGGGGAACGAAAGGCGCGGGGATATTCAGGACCCGGCAAGGGGATCTTCAGGGACAGGGAGCGAAAGGCGTGGGGACATCCAGGGACACGGCGAGCGGCGCGGGGACATCCAGGGACACGGGGAGCCGGACAGGGACACGCAGGGAGACGGAGAGCAGGACAGGGCGAGGACACTGAGGTACTCGGGAGCGTAGGGCAAAGGAGGGGACACCGAGGGACCCAGAGTCGCGGAGCAGGGGATGTGAACGTACTCGGAAGCGCAGGGGATGGGACACCGAGGCGCCCGGCAGCGCAAGGCAGGGGACACCGAGGCACCCGGGAGCGCACTGGTGACAGCGCCGAGGCACCCCGAGGTGCAGAGCAGGGGGCACGGGGAACTGGGGACCACCGGGCAGGGGACGGCGAGGCACAGGAATTTGGAGCAGGGGACACGGAGGCAACCGGGAGCGCAGGACGGGGGGCACCGGGGACTCTGGAGCGCGGAGCAGAGGACGGCGAGAGACTCGGAAGCGCGGGGCAGGGGACACCAAGGAGCTCAGGAGAGGGGAGAAGGGACACTCAGGAGACCGGGAAAACACCGTTCGTGTCCAGAGAAGCGCTGAGGAGCCCTGGCTGGCTGGGAAGGGTCTCCCGTCCCGGGCAGCTCCCGGCCGGGGGTCCCGCAGCGCACGGAGCGGGGTCCGGTCCGGGGATCCCGGAGCTCGCCGGCAGCCCTGCTCCCTTCCCCGGGACACCGGCTTAGAGCCCCGCCGCAAAGCCTCCAGCTCGCCCGAGAGGCTCCGTGCCCGGACGGGACGGCGACGGGCTCCCGTTGTCCCGGAGGGAGAAGGCGGCCGGGCGCTGGGGAGGGCAGCTCGGCAAAGCCTGCGGCTCCCGTCGCTGCATCCTCAGGGGGTGCGGGCGGCCCCGGGGGGCGGTGGCGGGCGGCGGGGACTTGAACGAGCCCCGGGGCCAAATGAGAACCGGGGAGCAGCCGGTTCGCTCCGTCTCGGGCGAGAAACCCGCGCCGTCCTGGCTGTAAGCAAGCCCCAGCCTCCGGGCTGTCCCCGAGGGGAGACGAGGCATCCCTCGCCTCTGCCCGGGGTGGCCAAGGGTGAAGGGTTTGGGATACTCTTCCCCTTGAGTCCCCGCACATCCCACCCCTGCTCCCCAGCGGGATCCCCGTGGGCTGCCGCTCCCCTCCTCGCCGCGGTTTAGGGGGCCGGTGCCAGCCCCTGGGATCAGCCGTGCGCCGGGGGCTGGGGGTGACCCAGCCCCGGGGTCTGGGATGCGCCCGGGCTCGGCTCGGCTCTCCGCGCCCGGACCCCCCGGCCCCGCGGAGCGCGTCCCGGCACCCGCCGCCCGCCGCCGCCGCCGCCGCCGCCTTGTTTACACGGAAAACACGGCTCCGTCTTCCAAAATACTTGCAGCTCCGACGATAGGAAAAAAAACCTCGCCGAGCGGCCGGGGTTGGGCTTTTTTTTTTTTTTCCTTCTCCTTTTTTTTTCCCCCAAATCACAATCAGATGTGTCCCTTGCAGACAGCGCAATTTCTTCGCCGGCTCCTTCAACACCGAGGCACGGCCAAGCCTGGGTTACCCGGTGGGGAGAGAGGGGCCCGGTCCTGCAGCCCGGTGGCACCGGCGCACACGCGGTGGCGGCGCCGGGGGGAAGGTGCGGGGGTCCCGGCAACGGGCGGCTGGCGGCGATGCCTGCCCCGGTCCGGAGCCTCCGCTCCCCGCCGGGCTGCGGCTCACGTCGGGGCGGAGCGGGTGCGGCCCCGGGGCGGCGGCGGCAGCGGGGGGAAGCGGCGGGGAGATGCCGTTTCCCGGCGGAGGAAAGAGGTGGGTGCCGCTCGGATGTGCCAACAGCGCCGAGCGGGGTTCATCTCCGGGTTTGCTTTTCCTCTGTGCCGGCGGGGTCCCTCTGCCCGGCAGCTCTCGGGGATGGGACTCCGCGTCTTGACTCTCTCCCAGCGCCGGCCCAGGGCGGGCCCAGCGCTGCCTCTTCCTCAGCAGCAGGTCCAGGGCAGCAGGAGGGGCTCAGCTCCCCCCAGGCCTCAGTCCCGTCTCACAGGCAGGGACGAGTTCCCTGCATGCAGAAAGAGAGTTACCGCTATCGGCGATGCCCTAAAATTTGGTGCGATCTCGGGGTGCTATTGGAACCTCGGTCTGCGCTGCAGGGTCCTGAAGTGCTCCTGAAAATGCTTCTGTTCAGTTATTATGCAGTTCAGGCCCTGTGCAGTTACCGTCCTTCTCCCTTCCAATTTACTTCCAATAAAAAGGAAACAAGTTCCCAGTTTCCAGTAAAATGTGTGACTTTTGTGCCAGGCTTTGCATTTCAGACTGTGCCCAGTCCTAGCCGTGTCAGACTTCTGCAAAGGAAAACCACTCAGTTTTTCCTTTTCCGCCCACTTCGCTGGGAAGTGAATGTTTTGCAAGGATGAAGCTACTGTAAAATAACTTTGCCCAGCCCGTTTCTGCTGCACGTTCCCTGGGGCCATACCTATCAGTCTGCAAAACCAACCACGGCTGAACAACTGCGTTGCTCTGCCAAGCCCACACTGCCTGGAATAATCCCCCTAGATAAAGATCACAATAACCCTATTCAGCTCCCACCCACTTGCTCATGACCATCGGGCCACCCTGGTTTTTCTCCTAAACCTAGAGAGAAAGTCAGGCTTTGCGGTCACCCGAGGGCCACGGACCCAGCCTTCGCCGGGCAGAGGCAGGGGACGAGCGGTGAGTTGGTGGTGATGTTGCCGGCTGCACGCTGGAGGGATCTTCAGCCGCTTGAGAGGGAAGCCAGAGGAGGCCAGACCCTCCTGAGCAGCAGTGGTGAGGGGGTAGGTGAATTAGCCAAATCAGCTGAATTTGCCCCAGGCAGTGGTGTGAGAACTGATTACAATTTTTTCACTGAATTTGCTCTTTTTTCTGGAAAATTGTTTTTTTTTCAGCCAGGGAGAAAAATGATAGAATGTGTCTGCTTTGCTTAAAAATTTGGGTGTTTTCTTTGGTAAGCCCATTCTCCCTGCCAAAACCGAATCTTTGTTCCTATTCATGCTTATTTGGGGCTGAAAAAGAAATGCGCTGGAGTTTCTGACAAAAAGTCAAAATTTCCCACGGGAACGTTTTTTGCCAGCCAGATCTAATTTTTCTTTATCACTTCTTGCTGCCTGCAAGAGGCCAGGCACCGCACACGGAGAGGACAGGGCCTGGCCCAAGGAGATGTTCTCCAGAGACCTGCTCCTGCAGAAGGAGCCCGGCCAGCAGAGCTTTCTACAGATTCAGGTTCCCATCAGCTTTACCTGGCAAATAACTCATCCACGTAGAGCTTGGCCTTACAGTCCAGCTTTGGCGGGCGCCTGGGAGCTAACATGCTCCAGGGAGGACACAGCTTGGAGACAAGCTTGGAGGTCTGTTCTCCATCCTCCCTCTCTCCAGCGCCGCCGGGCCGGCTCCATTTGCTCAGTGTTGGTCCAGCCCAAGCCCCGCGTCTCCAACCCGGTTTGTCCTGATGAAGCTTCCAGCTCCCCTGTGAGAGGAGATTGCAGCTGGAAAAGGCCTGAACTAAAATGTTGTCAGAGCTCAAGTGCTGGTGAGCTTGTGTGGACACATGAAAATGCAGGCAGGGGCCTCGACCAGATTTAGCGACATCAATAAAATGCAATCGACACCATTCCACTATTTCTCATGAACTGCGGTGTTATTCTGAGTGCTGGAAATGAACATGGACAAGCACTGCTTTTGAATACTCCCTTTAGTATGCATAAAATATCTTTGAATTTGCCTTGGTCGGAGAAAGCGCTACTAGACAAACCCAGGCTGCAGCCTGCTGACAGGCACTTTGAGAACAACCTCCAGACCCCGTTCCCAGTGCCGGCTCTGGTGCTTCGCAGCCCTTTCCCCCGCGGGGCCGGGAGATGCACCCGGCACCTGCACGTGTGTCTGACGTCAACGGTGTTTGCAGGTGCTGGGCGCCTCTCGGATTTTGGCCCTATGTGATGCCTAGAGAGTGTTTAACAATAACAAGTGCGATTGCAGTGAGAGAAAGGAAACATATTGTGTTTTCAGATACGGGATTTGGCACAAGCTGCGTGCGAAGCCTGGTGTTAGACAGGCTCTGCTCCGCAGCGTGCGCTGCAGTAGGGTTCCCAGGCTGGGATGTGTCTCATGTCAGAGCGATTTGCGAGCAACTCTCTCCTGCAGCTAAAAGGAAACTTCATCTCAGACAAGGAGGGGACCAGGAACTGCCAGAAAAGAGCCTGCCAAACACTCCCAATGAAAAACTTCCTTCCAGACAAACCTGGGGCTTTATCATCTCCGTGGCGGACCAGGGAGGTATTTGCAGGGCAGTGCTTACTAAAACAGCCGGTGCGCTCCCCTCCACCGCACCACATCCAGGGAAATCCAATCCTTCCACAGCAGCGAGCTCTTCTCACTCTGGTCCTGCAGAGGGATGTAAGGACTGTAGGATTTCCTCTCAGGTAGTTCCTGGTGTCTCTTACTAAATTTAGGTGATCCCTTTTCTTTAGCCTGAATTTATCATCTCCACTTAAAAAAAACTTCCATGGTTCTCATCCCATCCATAACCGTTTTCCACAGGCTTGGCACAGCGGGGTGTTGGGTAGCCCTACGAGATGGTTCCTCCCTATTCCCCCTGGCCTCTGAATGGGACAAGGAGTCAAGCTGGTGGTGACTGATGGCTTCGGAGCGTGCCTGCAGCCGTTGCTTGGCCGGTTGAGCAGCCCCCAATGCCTGTCTGCAGGGTCGAGGCATCCCGGGAGCACGCAGCAGAGCCGGGAGTCAGGGCAAGTCCTGGGGCCACCGATGGGTGACAACGGTTCATGGTGGCTGAGAGCACCCATCAGGCCAGGAAGGACTGGGCTGGTGGGAGATGTCCTTTTTGCTGTTGTCTCCTCTCCTGCGGTGATTCAGGGCTTTGCAAATGGTCCGTCTCAGAGGGGACAGAGGAAGAGAGAGCTCTGTCTGCAGCAGAGTGGGAAGTGGAGCGGGAGGTAGGACCAGCAGAGCTGGCAGAGACCTGGTTGGGCAGGGGCACATGCACTGCACCCTCTTCCCCTTCGGTTCCTGGCACCAGGGTGGGATGGGAGTCAGACGGAGGACTTAAGCGGCTTGGTAAATCCCTCTGTGAGGAGAACGGGGAGTCTGAGTGTCCCTGGCGTTTACCCTGCTTATCTCTTCCAGAGGGACGGGGAAGGTTGCAAGCATCCTTTCTCACCTTGTAAAGCAGCGACACTTCTTATCTGACCAAAGAGGCTCGGAGCAGGATTTCCAAGGTGCCCATATAGGATCTCCAGGGTGCCCATAGAGGATCCCCAGGGTGTAGCACCCTCCACCCATCTGAGACGGATGCTGCTGCCTGGGGCTGGGCAGCACAGCACGACTATGTCCCTAGCTTGAGCCAGCCAGGCAAGGCTGACAGATGGATTTCGGAGCTGCTGTGTGCTGATACTACCCATTACCTTCTGAGCATATTAGGAACAGTCATAACTTCTGATATCCAGGCTTGTCTTGTCCCCCTGTGCCTCAGTTTCCCCATTTATAGAGAGTAAAGGAGGGCTGTGCAAAATCCTTTGGACTTGGGGTAAGAAAGGCGTGAAGCAGTATCATAGCATCCTTGTGTCTAGGGAAACACTGCAACTGGGGCAGCTTCGCCAGCGACGTGGCACTAGCCAGCAACTGGAACGGACCCTGTGCGGGCTGGACCTCTCGTGGCACCATGTGCCGTCCACGGAGCCGCAGGTCCTTTGCACCCCAGCCCTGGTTCAGCTCCCGGTGGGTTGTTCTGCATGGGGAATTGCACGAGCTGTGGGTAACACTGTATTGCTGAGCAGATGGGTGCTGTAGCCATAGAAATATGGGCCCATAAGCTGCTGAGACTCCCATTGTAGCCTCCCAAGTGGGCCTTGCATGGGCAGAGCTTTCTCACAGGCTTTTATTCTCAGGAAGCTTAAAGTTAAACTGATTTCCAACAGAAAGGTTTTTACACCAACAAACAAACAAACAAAAAGCGCAGTTAAGGCTAAAACAAAACCAGGCTTGGCACTCTGGGTTGGACACTTGCCTTCCCTTGAGCTTGTCCACGGCTAATCTCTGCCCTCCTCTTTCTGGGCCAAAGCATGTCATCCTTATTCAGCCTACGCTGTCCTCGCTTCGGCAAACTCCCCGTGACTGTCCGGGGGGACGTGCTGCCTCTCCGAGGACGGAGCGAGAAGCACGTGAGGGCTCTTGAATCTCCGCTGCCTGCAGGGATCCTGCTTGTAAAAACACTCCTGGGGCTCTGCTTTTCCTACCTGGCCCGTGAAGTGGGGGCAACCAGGACACGTGAGCCTGTCTTCATATTCTTAATGTGTCTTCCCTTCATCCTCGGGGATGGGAGACAGACTTTCTGACCACAGAGGGTTGCTGCCCTCTTTGGCCCCAGGTCTCTTCTGCCTCCCTTTTGGGATGCCCTGCTTTTTGGTACAGTGTTTTTGGAGGCTCTTGTGCTTATTACGGGCTATTGCATGCTGGGGTTGGGCTGTGCAACCAGAGTTTTCCTGGGGAATGTTTGGAGGATTTTGGGGTGCTGTGATGTGTTTCTTCCCCAGCCAGTTTTGCCTTGGGGGACATGCAGGGCAAAGATCTTGGATCAGGATGACTGGAACCAGCTGGTTACCTTCGTAGCACTGCAGAGGTTGCACATCATTTCGCCCCGTATTGCTGTCAAATGGCAGAAATAAACCCAAGCCAGCCCCAGGACCCACCAGCTACCACATCCGACCTCTCCTAGAAAGCACTGACACAGCCGCCTGCGGCGCAGGACACACCGGCCCTCGCTGCAGCCGGGCTGAGCCCTCAACACGCAGGGGGGCTTTACAGCCCCCAGACTCAACCCCACCCGGATCATTTATTTGTGGTATGTTCATGATTGCACCAAACAAGTCCCCCCGATTTTTCAGGCAGCAACAGGGGAGGCAGAGGTGTTGCTGCCAGGATCAGCCCGCACAGACAGCTTAGACCTGGGGAAAGGGTTCGGCAGTGGCAGAGCCCAGCAGTTACTTCTGCTTCGTCCCCAGGGTGTCTCCGGAGCGGCGGCTGCCGTTTGGCCTTTGCCGCTGCAATCAGCGGGGGACATTTCCTTTGCATGACCCGAGCTCCCCTCCCCGAGCATCCCTGCCAGATCCCCGCTGCTTCCCGCAAGGCAGCGTGGCAGAGCCGGGGAGCCTGGCACGGCTGCGGGGCTCAGCCTGGCTCTGCAGCCCACGGTTACGGGGGAGACAGCTCTGCGCCTCAGCGGGAATCAAAGCGCAGCTCGCAGAGAAACAGGCCAGATCCTCGCCTGGTGCAAACCCGGCTCTGTCCGGTGGCAGTGTCTCACCCCCGCTAACCACGCTCCAAAAAATCCCCTGATGGCTGGGACGGGGCTGCCTGGCTGAAGTGACGGGCAGGCTTTTAAAAAGATATCTGTATAATAGCTTTCATTTATAGGGGGATTAGGATGCCCTGGGGACTGATAAGGAGACAGGGAGGCTTTTCCTGCTCTGAGCCGGTGCGGCCGTGGAGGCTGTTGGGGGGAGCGGAGCGGGGGGCTCGGTTGCTCTGACTCCGTCCCAGGCGGGAGCAGCCCGTGTTTGCAGCAGAGATCAATGGCATGAAGGGGCTCAGCCACACGCCGGCTGGGAGTTTGCGTTAGGCTCAGCAGAAGGCACAGGATTAACTGGTGAGGAGGAAAAAATCTTGCCTTTTTTTTTGGTAGATACTAAAGAAACAGGTTCTGACCCGGGAGAGCACAGGCACCCATGTCAGCGGTGGGTCGGGGATGGAGGAGGCACACAGCTCAGCTGGGAGCTTGATTTATGGATTTGTTTTGAACAGCACTGGTTTCAGTGGAGACTGGAGTTTAAAAACTGATGGAGTACTATGGCTAGAGAGACTGCTTTGTCCTGGGGCTCCGTGGGGATGGTGCTGGGCGCCCCGAGGTCTCAGCTGGCGCTGGAGGGACTGCTGCATCGACAGTGCAAACTAGGCGCAAAATTGCTGCTGCTCACAACATGCATCTCCTGTGCAAAGTGGCTGCTGCATCGCTGGGGAGTGCAGCAAGCAAAGAAAGCAATAGATAGGGAAAGAGCCCGGTTTCATGTCGCACACACAGCTGTGAGAGCAGGGAGGGTGCAAGCGGGAGTTTTCCTTTCAAACTTTTTCAGTGTCTTGTGAATGATGGGAGGGTTGAAAATTGTATCTGCATTTCCCTCCTTGATAGAGGGTTAGTGGCTGGGGAAGGAAGAAATCTCTATTTCACTCTCTCTTGGAAGCACAGAGTCTTTCTAAATTATTTCACGGAAGGTTACGGGCTGGAAGGCACCTCTGGCTTTGCTCACCGGCCGTTGTCACCCAGGTTGTGGTATCACCCAGAGAGGGATCCCCTCTTGCACTGAGCCTGGTGCAGGGACAGGGTGCCCTGGGGTGCTGCGTGGGGAGCCACAGCCCCTGGCCCTGCTCCTGTGATGTGCCCCTGGGGATGGAGGAGGCGGTAACGGTGAAGGATGTGCCCAGGAGACCTTTGCCATCTTCCGCCAAAAATGAGCAGCGAGAAAGAGATTGTGTGGGCAGGCAAGCGGGAATGCCGGTGCGGGTGGGGCAGCCTTGGGGCTCCCTGCTTGAGGGTCAAAGCTGCCGCATCTCCCCTGTTTGGGGAAAGGAGGGTGGAGAGCCAGGAGCCTACGCCCAGCACCCCCAAATTCACCTAGAAAAGGGCAAAAATGACGTGAGGGCAGGAGCAGCCGGGGCACTGACACAGGCTGTGAGCAGCCGGGCTCTGCGGGTTTGTTTTACAGCAAATTTATTCTTGTTGACCTGCTGTGGGGAGCTGCTGGGATGGGAAACGCTTTCTGATGGCAAAGAAGTAGACACAGATTCAACAATGGTGCGTGATGGAGTGGGAAGAGCGCTTCCCAATTTCTCAGGGTGCTAGGGAGTGGGGGGATTTCTTTCCCCCCCTGTCCCAGGTAGGAATTAGAGAAGAAACGCAGGAGGAGAGCTGCCGGCTCAGCAGTCCCTGCTTTGCGCGCTCGCTCTCCAGGCTGTGTGCCATATCCATGCTGGGTCTGCGAGCTCCCAGCTTGCACGAGGCGAAGCCCAGCTGTTCCGTCCCCGATCACCAGCTTTACACATGCCTGTGTACTCCAAGTTCACAGATTTGGATGGAAAGATGGATGAGGAGTCCATGTCATCTTCCCTGTGGTATTTCGGAGCCATCCATCACCCAGATCCCTACCAGGTTGCACTCTGCAGCGCCGCGTGGATCATTGTGATCTGTGCTTCATTTTGACTGAGTGTGATTATTTTCATGGCAGCTCTGTGGGGTGAATTAATGTCCCTTAGTGTCAGCCATCTGGGTACGTAGGGTGCAATCTTAGGCAGTCAGGCCACAGTGGATGGAGAGAGCAAGGACAGCGCATCTGATCGGAAAAAGGGATTTTTTTACACCCACTGGGGATTGCTCAGTGCCCGGCAGCCTGGTGCAGCACCTTGGTTTGCTCTCACAGCCCCAGAAGTACTTTCCTTCAGGGTCTAGCGTATGATCTCTGCTTGGTCAGGAGATGCTCTGGGAAGGACTGAGCCACATGTGCAGGGAGGTGGGAAGGGGTGAGGGATACAGCGTGGGCAGGTGAGATCTGAATCTCCCTGTTCTCAGCCTCCTCTTCTTCATCCTAGACCTTCCCTAGACCCCGCTCCCCATCCAGGGGGGCCCCGGCTCTTCCTGGACCACTGGCCACTGCAGCATGTATTATTGCATAACCAGAAGGAGCCTGTCCCAGAAGCAAACCCAGTCCTGGGGGACGTGCAAGAGGTATCAGGACACTGTAAATGGAACAGGGAAGAAGGAAGGTAAATGATGGGTTGAGCTATGGATGGGAGAAAAAGGGCTGGTTCTAAAAATCAGCCATCCTGGTGCACAAGATGAGCAGAGCAGCCCGTAGAGCATCCTCGGGATGGCCAAAGCCGGCTGCTCCCTCCTGGCGCTGGCAAGAGGCTGTTGTTTTCCATCCTCATCTGATAAGCGGCGCAGAACCAGGCAGGCAGCCGTCATGCATTTTGCCTTCCTCTGGCGTTGCAGGCTGTCCCAGGACAGGCTGTTTACTCGGTCATCCGCCCGCCCTTTTGCAATAGGGAGTCAGTTCTGGTTAATGTTGGAGATTGTAACGTGATTACCGAAAGTCTCATGAAATTAAATCACTTTGCTTCAAAGCGGCCGGGGAGGGGGAGCGTCTCTCTGGCAGCAGGGATGGCCGAGCGGATATTGAAAGCAGACTGGTAGCCAGTATTGCATCGCACACAATTGAGCTCTGACAGTGTGAAGGCAAATACAAACAGCAGCTTGTGTTTGCACACAAAGGCTCTGTGCACCAGTATCCCCGGCCCTGTACTTTACACCCTCGGCTCTTGGGCAAAAAGTCCTGGGAGGGTAGGAGGGAGGGAAACTCCACTGAATATTTAGAAATGAATTGAACTGTGCAAACATGCCATTGGGAAGCTCTCAGTGTAACGCTTTGGATCAGCTACCCGCCGGGGCTGGAACACAACTGCTGGACTTGAAAGGGCGACTTTCACGCTGAAGCAAAACTGGACAAAAGAAGATAAATGAAACGGGCTCCCGGCGGGGTTTGGTTTGTTTGTTTTTGTAACTCGGCTAATATTCCCGCATTGTTCAGCCCAGCGGCCCAGTGTCTGTCCTTCACACGCTGCTCGTAAATTGGGGCTAAGCAGGCAGCGCAGGCAGCAGGCGGTGCGGGGCAGGGAGGGGATGAGCTCCTCCGGCTCGGGGCTCTGCGGACCATAAGGTTGTCCTCTGCGGCCATCGTGGTGCAGGGAGTTGGATGCTCTGTGCCTACGGGGTCGCAATCACACTGCACCGTGCCGGGAAGCTCTGAGCCGGAGCGGTGATGCACAGCCCTCTTAATTCCCAGGTGAACCTGGATTTAGCCCGCGGCATTTTTGGGCACAGTGCATCATCTAGCCTAGCAGAGGGAGGATCGAGGGGGGTCTGTGGACCAACAGAGTTTTGCTATTGCTTCATTCTGCAGCTGAGTGTGGCATGTCCTCATGATTTTCATGGAGCTGGCAGCAAATCTGCTGAGATTTGCCCAAGTGGGGACCTCCCAGACAAACTGCAGGTACCAGCGGTGATGTGTCAACCGTCTCCGTCCTGTGGTCCGGCAGCAGAGCAAGGAGCAGTGCTCATCCTTGCTGCACCGTGTGCGTGCCCGGGGACGTGTCTCTGTTGAGCTCGGAGCCTGCCCGGGGCTGAGGGGATGCTGCTTTCGTGGGACGGACCATGCGTGCAGGATCAGGGCGTTGCAGGGTCCCCAAACCAGCCTGGTGGACACAGCCAGGTTAATACAGGTGCTCATTTGATTTTAAGGCAAAAAGATCCCCAAATGCAATCGTCTTGAAAATTCACTTACCCCCGGGATTTTAGACAAAGTAGCAGGTCTAATATCGCAATATTTCTCTAGTTAGCACTGAGTAAGCAAAAGCTTAATAATCAGCTGCATAATAGTTTTGATCAAATCAAACGGCAAAAATAGCGATGCCTTTAAATCGTTAAATAAAGTTTAATGTGCTCTGTAGCATTTGCTTTTCACAAGCCTCTGCGAAACCACCAAATGTTCGCAAAAATTGGGCAAACTGATTTCTCCAGAAATCCAGCCCCCCAAAATGAGCTATTTGTTAGTCTCCATTTCACAAAGTTTCACCCAATTAAAAAAAAAAAAAAAAAAAAAAAAAAAAATCCCGACAAAACCCCAGACAGCCCATCACGTGCTTGGGGCGACCAAAGAAATCCCCTGATTTGGGTGACCAATGAATGTCCCCAGGAATGAAAAGCGAACAATTTGTCGGCAGCCCATGCACTTGAAAACGAATGATCCAAATTATTCAGCAAGTCTCCCTGGATAGTGAATCCATTGAAAGGGGATCGAGACAGAGTCATAAATTATTCATTACCCAAAAGAGAATGAAATGCATATAATCATAACAATAATAATAACAACAACAATCGCAACACTAATAATAGCAACAAGAATTCAGCCAGCTCTGCTGAGAGAACCGGGGAGGCATGAAGACTCACAGACTTTATTTTCCCTTTATTCCAGCACCCCTTTAGAGCAGCTGTGTTAAATAAAGGAATGTAAAGTGGGTTGACATTTGGAATAAATGTATTTATCGCCAATAATTTGACTCGCTTGCCTTGACTAGGGGTGGTGTAGTTTGTACTCTGGTCCTTGGCAGCGAGAGGGTCCATGAACTCACACGCATCACTGTTAATTGCTTAATATAATGAATTTCTCAGGGTCCTGGACTACTTTTAAGGAGTCTGTGGAAGTGGCTGCAGCGGAGGCATGTACTGTACCACTGTCCCTGGAAAATTTATAGGTGTCCATGAACTGAAAGAGAAGTGGAAAGTGCTGGCCTAACACATATCCCCGGGATTCGACTCTTCCTGGCTTGAATGGGACCTTGATTGCAGAGTCACCCGGGACCCATTGAGGCAGTAAGAGAGCTAAGGAGAGGCCACAACACTTGTCACACAGCCCGCGAGTTTCCTGTTGTCGCTGGCACGCACGTTTTTGGCTGGGAAAACTCCGCCGCAGATACGCCGTGTGCCTGAATTTGGTGCGTTTCTGCTCTCCATCATTTTGCTGCCCTTGGGACCCGAGGTTTCATTTGGGCATCTTTTATTTGGGACCCTCTTCCACCAACCCCCCTGGAGGGATTTTCTCCAAGGGGAGTGCGCTGCTGGGCCGCGGCCGGGCGATATTGAAGATTCAAATACATTTATATGCTTGCACCGTGTCGTAAAGCGCCCGACTACAACTTTGGCATGCAAATGAATTCCTGTTTGCAGCGAAGGGGCTCAGCCGTGGCACTCGGCCATCTCCCAATGGTTTCCCACAGGTTGCCCCGTGTTTGCAAGGGGGGGTTGGAAGGGCTGTAGGGTGCCTTCGCCACCGTTGGGTTTCCTCAGAGCTTTCTCCACCTGCTGCTCTCAGCAAGGAGAGGGAGGTGTCCTGCTGTTTCGTGCATGCATCAAAAAAATGGCATTTTTAAGGCTAGGAAGCAGCAGGTTGGGCCAGGAAGGAGCAAAGCTCTTACCTCATATGGCTCCATCGGCTTCAGGTGCTCAGCACCCACATGGTTCGGGTTGAGTGCGTAAATGCTGCAGCAAAGTGGGGCAGGTTCGGCATGATAGAGCCAGCCCGTGGGGGGTATTTTGGAGACCGGTGTGCCAAAATACGTAGCCATAGAGCCTGATTTTTCGCTTGCTGAAATAATCTGCAATTCAGGCTCAGCCCTGCTCAGGTGGGGGAAGGTGTGAGAGGATGGGGGAGATGGGGGAGAGGCAGGGGAGGGTCCGGAGCTGCCCGGGGGCTGGCAGGGACACAGCGGGGTGCCCGTCTGCTGAGCCTGGTGCCAGTGAGTGTTGGGGTTTCATGGCGTGGTGGTGCCTCTTCCCCATGGCTGCGGCAGGAGAGCCAAGCTTGTAGATCCTCTGCTGACGGGCAGCTGTAACGCAAGAAGGAGAAGAAAGAGTTCCTGCTGGCATTTTTGTTGGAAGTCGACTGTGTATTAAGTGGAGCACGGTTTTCATTACCAGCTCCATTTTGGTACAATAAATCATGAACTAGAAAACACACTTTTGGCCTAGATTCTGCCCTCAGTTATGAGTGGCAGTAACCAGAGGCAAAATCCAGCTTCAGCTTCAGCGTTGCGGCCCATATGTTCACCTTTTGGAATTAATTTCTTCTGGTAATTTCTGTGTAATTATACAGCATTGAAGGCTGATTATATGCTTCCTCTCATGGGCAATTAATATTGCTGATCTAGTGCCAAGGGTGCACTTTGCACTGCACAAACCCATGAAGAGAGACAAGCTCAGCCTCCAGCGCCTGCTGCAAGGTGACAATCTGGACCCTGCTACCTTCAGCGAGGGGACTCTGGACCCCCCCCCCCGAGTCCTTGGAGGAGATGGGGCCACCAGCTAACAATTTAGCACAGACCAAGTACTTGCTGTTCAGCCGTAGAAAGAACATGGGGTGTTTGTGCGAGCTCCAGCTGCTGTTGAAATATTTGGGAGGTCATTTCTGCCGAGCAGGCTGGAAGAACCTGCAATTGCAACAGATGCTATCTGACGGCGGCAGCCCTGTGGGTGAGCAGAGCAGCTCATCTCCCCAGAGCAATAATCTAATTTATATCTCATAAGACAGTTTTATTTTTCTGAATTACCAATGCCTTTTTCTGCCAGAGAACTGGCAGATCTGTGCAAACTCCCCGGGGCTTCGGCCACAGCCCTTGCTCCTGCTTGAGACAGGGGGAGTGGAGAGTCGTAAAAGAAACTTCTCGCATCGGGTTATAGCGTCTATAAAATTAGCCCCGTTAGAAGTTGGCTGCCCATTTAAACAAGCAATTTACATGGATAACAAAGGCATCCCCTCGCCCCCCTCACGGCTTCTATAAAAAAAGTGAGTTTAACTAGATGGAAAGGAGAACAGCAATGGGTTTGCTTGAGTCAGGCTTCTGTGTGGCTCAGATGCTGCTGCTGCGGCGTTTGGATTTGTTTGCTTCTTTCTGCATGCAAACGGCTTCAGTTCCAATGAGATGGAGAGAGAAAGCACGTGGGAGGAGGAGAAATCATTTCTAGTTTCAACACTGGTTTCCGTGGGCTTTGGATGAATCCCTGCTCTCCCTCTGTGCAATTTGTTCTCCCCGCCTGGGTTTGGGCAGAAGGTCAGGCTTGGCTGCATGTGGGCTTTGCTCGCACTGATGAATTTGCTCCTGATCTGCCAGATGCAACAACATAACCCCGAACGGGAGAGTCTGAAACCAAGCAGGGAAGCTGCTGTCTCCAGGAGTTTGGCTGCCCTGACTGCCGGGGTGCAGGGTTGTCCTTGCAACCCCGCCTTGCAGCAGGAGGGTTCCCCCAAAGGCAGCCCGCAGCATTTTGCAGGGCGGTGGGGCACGGGCCATGCAGCTCCCCTGCAGCTCCAGCTGCTTTCTCAGGGTCCTCGAATGGGAGAAGCAGCAATTTCACCTCCCTTGCTGGTGCCTGGGGCCAGCTCTCTGTCCCAGGCTGCAGGGAGATAAAATGCACTTTGATAGTGGTGGCCCTTTCTGCTCGTGCCCAGCTCTGAGATTCACTGGCAGGGGAAAATTAGTAGCAAAAATGTGGAAAAAGAGGAGAGTTTCCTGCATCTCCCATGCATCTAGCAAAGAGAAGCTCAGAGAATCAGATTCACTTGGTCAGGGGAGCATAGCCTTGTCGTATGCCCAATTTCACCTCTGCGGGAAGTACTTTGTATGTTGCTCCGTCACGTCTGTGCTTGGGAGCTCAAAATAAATCCTCATGCTCAGTCCCAGCTTGAGACCTAAGGCAGCAAAATGCTACCCAAGCCACAAGTCATTGTTAGGTTTCAGAGTGAACGCTCCCTCGCAAAGGCGAGAGCAGCTTGTCCCTACTAGCTTGTGCCACCTGTTAGCTGTGACAGCATTGTCCGTTCTCAGACAGCTTTCCCCCGCCTCCCCAAACCTCCGCTCCCAGGTTCACAGGCTCACATTTTCCCTTACTCCTTCCTCTCACGGCAGCAGAGAGAAGCGGGGAAAAGCAGATGCTGAAACCCACATATGGCAAACAGAAAAAATGACCCAGCCGTCTCGTAGGAGAGAAAACCAGCTGGTTTCACCCCGCACCAGGACTGTGCAGCCGGGTGCTGAGGCTGTGCATGGATCTGAGCGCTTTCGGTGGGGACGAAGGGAGAGTCCGAGGTCTGTCCCTGCCCCGGGGCAGATGCTGGGGAAGCAGCCGCAGCCGCTGAGCATCTCTCCAGGCTCCCAGCCTCTGAGACAGCCTCCTGAGAGTTTAATTTTTGGGAAGCTTTAACATCCCCAGCTTACCAACCGCTGAAAGAAAGGTCAGCTAATCCTTCACAACGTCTGAATGAATTCAGGCCCAGAAGTGAGATTACTAAACAGGGAAGCGGGAGGCTGGGCGAGCTGCATGGATACAGGGACCCTTCCCATAGTCAGGCCTGGCTTTCTAAAGAAATGGACCTTTTATTTCAGTTCTCATCCCCAGGGAGGAGGGGAGGGGGTGGGCAGACGTGGCCGAAGCACCCAACTCCCCTCCCCCAGCAGCAGCCCCGCAATTGCAAATGCCGGCAGGGCTTGGTGCAGGGGAGCCCCGAAAGAGAGCTGAGCAAGGGTCCCCATCCACGGGACAGACAAACGGGGCAGCCGGGGTGTCCTGCGGTGACTGAGTAGCACCCACAGCCTGAGCAGCCCCACTGGATACCCTGTGCTGGGTCTCAGCTGAAACGTTTGGGAAGAAAACCCCAAAAAGCAGGGTCCCCGTGTCCCTCCTGGCTGCTTCGGTGGCTTTTGACCCGTGTCTCTGAAGGCACTGAGGTCCCAGCGCTCCCTTTGCTTGGGCACCAGGCACCCAAACGCTCCCGTGCACACGGTGATGCTCACTGAACCCATGAATTTAAGGCAACGTGGCCATTTCTGTGTCCTCGCCACTTGCCACCATGCTTCAGGTCCCCTTTGTGGGACACCCAGAGAGGCCACCCAGGGGACCGAGCTGTGTCCGAGCTCGGCTGAGCAGGGTGAGGTGGGTGTCTGGCTGCTCCTCGGTGCAGCACCCTTTCCCGGGGAGGGGAGCAGGCAGCATGCCCACGGGCAGCCGGTCCCCGGGCCGGGCTGGGGGCTGCGGGGCAGCACAGGCAGCCCCTTTCTGGGCTGCACCCACACTCCTTTGTGAACCCCCGGAGCGATGACATGACAGGACCACTAAGGACTCGCTTTTCTTCTGCAAATCAACTGTCCTCAATGCTGGAAGAGCAGAGCCCATTGAATGCAGGCAAGAAGCAGACCCCCGGGGTGCGGATGCACTGCGGATGAGCCATGGTAACCTGGCTACAAGTGTGACAACGCAGACACCCAGACCCCGAGCCTCCCTGCCAGGCTCCCGAGTCTCCCCAGATTGGGTATTCAGGCCGCAGGGTTTTCTCTATTGACCTCGAAACACTGTTCTGCATGGGAGAATTTTCTTTCTTTCTCTCTTGGTAACTGCAGAATCAAGTCTTTGCAGTTGGAAACTTTTACTACCACAACTGCAAGCTGGTAATTCGGCTGGGACCCGCTTGTCCAGTGGTGGGCCTTCATTCTCAAGGTCCAGGGGCCAGCTAGGAGAAAACGGAGAGGATGCTTTTTTCAGGCACTCTGTGATGACTCCAGCAAGGTGGGATGCTCCATCACCACAAGCAGAGCACCCAGTACCATCACGTCATGCAGAGCTGCCAGCTCCTGCCCCAGTCCTCTGTCTTCCCTGCAAAGCACTGGGTGCCTTTCCCCAACTCGCTGGGGATATCTGATGCAAAAAGCCCATCCAGCCAACGGAGCTCCACCTGAACAGCGCTGAGGTCAGACCTTCTCCATAGCTTGGCTTTTCTTGCAGGCGTCCTGTAAGAGGCTGTAGCAGTGGCTGAAATGCTGTCGGACTGTGTGATCCCATCAACGCTGGGTGAAGTGCATGGGTGCTGCAGGTTTGCAGGTCCCACAGAAAGCTCAGCGCTTCCCAGCTACTCCAGGAAAAATGGCACTGGGAGACTGATGGCTCAGGCCCACTCAGCACCCTCTGGGACTGCACAGTGCTCCCTCGGTCCTGGCAGATCCCTCCTGCAGGGAATAAACTCCTCCTGGTGCTGAGGAAGAAGGATCTGTGTGATGAGATGTTTTAATAACAGCTTTGGGCACAGCCATACAGATCTGTTCTAGATGCATCTGTGATGCTGTGAAATGCAATGTTTAATTACACAGCGACTTGGATTCTGAGACTCCTGGAGAGTAAATGCCCAAATTACAGCTAGGAAATACTTAAACTCAGCCCCAAAAGGTGGCATGCACTGGCAGGATCATGGCAGGGGCATGAAGGTGCCCTGCAGGGCTCTGGGATATGCTGGAGCCGCCAGCCAGGAGCGGCTTTCCCTCGGGTGTGATACCTGTCACAGGCAACAGAGACAGCCTGGTGCCACCAGAAGCATCTTTGAGAACAACCTGCTGGGATTAGCGTGTGCAGGCAGAAGGCAGCAAAGGCTCACGCAGAGGGAGAAAGGTGCAGGGCAGTCATGAGCAGTAGGGTTGAAACCAGCCCCATGTGTCTTTTGGGGAGATGTTTTTCACTCGGTTTGTGGGGAAGCTTCCAACAGCAGCCCTGATTAAAAAACAAATCGATGCTAGGGTATCTGAGCATGACATCTGGTGTGACATTGCACCGCACATACAGTACCTGCCCTGGGGAAACTGAGGTACGGGTGGGGGAACTGACCAGTTAGCAATGCAGTGGCAACCAGAGAGGCTCCCTGGTCCTACTTCTCTCTTCTTTTCCCTGATCCTGCACTGGTGTTACTCCAATTCTTGATTTACTGGAAGGGAAGAGAGAGGAGACTCATCCTCACTGTGCTGGGGAGCATTAACGTGAAGCTTGAGGTACATGGCATTTCGGGGGGTTCACATTTAGCTCAGCCTGATCTCAGACTGGACTGGTTTCAGCTATATCTGAAAATTTCCATCTGCCTCTTGCTGTGCCTAAAGAGCTATAAACATTAACCACAGGTGTCTACAGGAGATGCACAGCGAGTCCCCTATCCCGAGAGGAGCGCGAGAGGTGGGGAGGGGATTGCCAGGGGAGGAGGAGAAGAGGTCAGCTCTGTCTTCAGCACGATCAGTGGGTCCAGCCCCTGCCCATGCCCAGGGTGAGCATCCCCTCCTGTCCAAGCCCCGTTCCCGCTGTGAGCTCATCTCAGCCTCCCCGTCAATCCCCTATGCAGCTACCGCGTCCTCTGCAGACGTTGCCCCTAGCTATTCAACCGCTCTCCGGATCATTAAACATATTGAGCCACACCAGTCCTGTGACTGGTTAATTAGTAAAGAGTTGACTAATTAGTTAATCATGTTTACCGAGTGCTTTGAAAGTGCTTAACGTTATTATTTTTAATTATGACTGCGCCCCAGGCGCTGTTCACCTCCCCACATGCCAAACCTTGCAGGGTTCAAACTCTTTGTCTCTGCTACCCGAGGCTGGTTTTAAGATGGGAATTTGCCTCTTATCCTCTGGTTACCAGGTTTCCTTAACAGCCTCTTGTGTGGGATTTTAGAAAAGCCCCTCACAAAGTCTTCCTATACCCTGGCACACTTAACTCGCTCTTTCAAAGCCGTCTTATCCATTAAGGAGGCAGGATTGGCTCTTGCAAAGCCATACACAGTAGTGCCTTTGTGCACACCTCATCCTGCACCCCTCTCCTGACCTTAATAAAAGATCAACCGATATCCAGACTCGCTCTCCCATCCCAGCCTGGGAGGCTCCAATCCGCAGTGCCATGGACACCTCCGATTCGGGAGCCTCCCATCCTATGTGAGAGAAGCCAAAGTTTCCCACACAAAGGAAAGCAAGGTTACTCCCGCATCTGACTTCGGGCTGGTCAGAAGGGGAGGACAATTCTGGTGGAGGGCAGGAAAAGAAAGTGTACTGCAAAGATTTCATCTACTGAGAAGAATGTGAACAGGGTTTGTTAGTCAGGGAAGAGTCTTGGCATCTTTGAAGAATCAACAAGTCTAATCATCTTGGCACTTTCTTCATTCGTAAAAATGTCATCAGCTCGTTAAGCAATGTCATAAAAAGCCCCAGTCACCTCTTATCACTGTGCGATCTGAAGAGGAGTCTTCTGGCAACAGCTACAGAAATAAGACCCACCTCCACACAGCACTGAGGTAGAAGAAATCTGGCGCTCATGCAGACAATAAGCTATAAAAATCACACAGGGCTGCCACAGGAGCAGGGTTTGGGACCATTTCTGTCCCTGTGAGTTGATCAGGAGGGCACATGGCCAGCCAGAGCACATTGTATGGACACTACTCCAGGACGTAGCTGCTTAGTACTGCTGCCTTCACCCAAGAACCTGCAGTTCTCAGGTTGTAGTTGGGAGCACTTGGCTTACACTCTGCTAGAAAGCTCATAGTGGTGTATTGTCAGGGCTTACCATCTCCAGGTAACGCTCACTTAAATGACCGCTGCCATCCTTGACCTGTGCTTATGGTGATGTGGTTGCAGAATCACGGACATGTTGGTTGGGAAGTGGGAAGATATTTCCCCTTGCACTCTGAATTTCCTTCTTGGAAATCCTTCCTCCCTTCATAGCTGCTAATGAAGGCCAGAGCAGTCAGGTGCCTAAAATGGGCATCATTTAAAATGCCAACAATAAGTGGGGATGAATCCCAGCCTCAGGCTTTGTAACTGGCCCTTACTTCTTCTGACCCATACTGGTCAGAAGAAGGACCTGTTGTTTCAGGATCCTTTTTCCAACCTGAGCAGCACCAGACCCCCTGGGAGGTGTTTAGGTATGGAGCAACCATGAGGCAGTAGCTGGCTGGGGTATTCTCTGTAATATAGAGGTTTCTGAACCAAAGATGGCATCCTTGTAATTAGTTTTAGTTGCATATTGGTAGTAATAATAGTTTAATGGCTTCTGCTTCTATGGATCACACATCTGGGATGTTTTCAAGTTCTTTATATAAATTAACTAGTATTGGATAGGGGCTTACAAGGGGTTGGGACTATTTGGAGTCCGAAAACTTGATCCTCAGTTGTGCTGCATTTTGTCTACCCTTTCATAAAGGTCAGAAGGCTATAGGGTCCCCTAGACTCCATTTATGCCATGGCCCCAGCATGTTATCTCCCTTAAGAGCTACCACCCATAGGGCTGTGCAGCAGAGACTGGATTAGTGGTTGCATAGGGTGCAGGCAGGAAGGGCAGAAGCACTGGAGCTCAGTTTAGTGTCTTGCCACAAGATCAGCTTTCCACCTTGTCTGATCTTCTCCCCACTACTCTCCTCTCACAACCAGTTTCTCTGCTCCACGAAGCTCTTCTTGCAGCCAGCGAGCACCAGGAAACCTTCCCCATCCTCCCCACTGCCTCGGTGCTGGGATAGGAAAAACTCGTTTCCTCTGGAGTCCTCCTGGGGCAAGGCAAGACCTCCAGTCCTGCTCTTCAGCCTGGCCAGTTGATGGGATGGCTGGAGTGCCACAGACAGCCATCTCCCCCCCGTGTCAGAGCTGTCCCTCTGGTCCAGCCCGGCTGTTGCCTCAACATTTCCATCCAGGAGGAGAGCCTGCTAAATCTCTTTCTCTTCAAAAAGAGAGAGAAGCCAAGGAAGTCTGGAAGGGAGGGGAGACAAACACATCTGCACCTGGGAAATGTCATGTTTGGTTTTTCAACTCAAAATGGGCAGTGACAGCAGCTCCGTGGGGGTGTAAGTAGGGGGAGCAGTGCAGATTTATAGCTGTGGGTCACGCTCAAGCTGAGCCAAGTATTCTGCCTAGCATCAGTTTTATGAACAAGATGAAGTGCAGAACCTCAAGTGCAGGCGCCCTATTAGAGGAGAAACACTGGGAGAACAGGAACAGGGAGTGCACTGCAAGAGGCCGTCCTGCCCCTCTCCCTGCTCTGGTCTGGGTCTCTCCTTTCAAGGCTGGATTTGGGCAGGTTGGGGATCGCAACGACCAAGCATGACCAGGCCTCAGCAGGTCCTGGGTTTGGTGCCACGAGTCCGTAGAAGTCATGCGCCATAAGCCATGAGCAAAGCAGCTGGAGGCTGAAGCAAACAGCAGTCAAGAACAACCCTCTTCCAAAACAAAATAAAATTCAGAGCAATTCCCAACCCTGCAGGAGGGAGCAATGCTAGACAGAGAACTGAAACCTCCTAGACAACTCCAAATTCAACTCCCTGTTGGGCATCAAAATTACCAGTCCAAGGAAATGCTGTAGAGATTGTCACAACACCACAGAACATAAGGACCCAGACAATGCCAGGGTTTCCCTTTCTGGCCAGATACCCAGACTGAATCTCTTGTAAATTCAGAACCTCATATAAAAGATTAAGCAAAATTACCAGAGGCTCCCAGTTCTCACTGAGATAAATGTGGTGCAGACCTTTTTCATAGATGTGGGCGAGATTGTCACTTCATCACGGTCTCATACTGAAAGCTGTGTTTCAGCTGAGCTTTGACACATAATTGATGAATGATGCAATGGCGCACTGTGACTGTAATGTCCCCAAATTGTCTTCTTTGGCAATGCCTTTTGATGTACCTCTTCAAAGAAGTGCAGCAAATCCTGCCCTTTCCCATATGAAGCAGTGACCAGGAAAGTCTTTGCAAATACGAAGAAAGTGCCTCTAGTGTTGAGGCTGATTCTCCTTCATCCAAAGTCTTTAAACTGAGGCAGGTGATGTGTTTTTGACTGGTTCTTTTGCTGTGGCTCCATTAGACTTTGTGGGGTTGATGTAGAAATTGGGGGGGGGGGACACACTCTGCCTTTTGATTTAGTCCTAGAGTCCACTTTGGTGTTTGTCAGTCTGTGAATCTATGCAAAAGGCCCCAGTAGATAGAAAGGATGAGACTTAGCAGGGTTAGGCCAGTGTGGCACACCCTCCGATTCTGTATTTCGGTAGCTGGTTCAGAAGTTTCTGCCAGAAGAGAAGTATCTTGGTGCTTCCATCAAAGACAACACTAGAGCTGAAGCATTCACTCTGAAACAGCTAGGGAAGAATCAAATATCTTGGTTTGGAAACGGAAACAGGAATAATTCTGTATGCTGAATACCTGTGCAAAGCACAGGATATGTGGGGTTCCCACAGAAAGCTGAAAGCACCCCCTAAATTATCAGCAGTCGAAGCAGGGACACTCATGTACCCCAGCGTGGTGCGGTGAGGAAGCTGCCAACAGTGTTAGACAGCTCCCAGTGACTTCTGGGGGTCTTTGCTTCCTCCAGCCCTTGCTTGGGTATCCGTTTTTCCGCTCTGCCAGCTGTATTTGTTCTTGGTTTATATTTGGTGAGGTTGGTTTGGGTGGCAAAATTTGTCTGTGAGAAATGGTGAATGTTTCTACTGGAGCTGGAGGAAAGCAATGGTGGCAAGGGCAGGAGGAGGCAATCTCATCGGCGTTGTTGCGTGCCAGTCCCTAACAGGGTGACAAGACTGTGGTGTTTCCCACCCCTGCCTGGACAGGTGAGCCCCAGGGCCACATCCTTCCAAGGGAAGCAAACCCCAGCCCAGCTGAAAGCACCTCTCAGTGCAGCGCCTGTCAGTGCGTCTGTCAGCTCCGTCCGTGCCGCAGACGCTGGGCAGAGGCCAGGAGCGACTCTCGTTCTTTAGCTCCCTCCGTCCCTTCGTTTTGAGGCTCTCCTGTTCCCAGCACTGCTCCTTTCACAGGGTGTTTCCTCAGCCCTTCTCTTTACTGCTCTGTATCTCTTTGTGTGGCCTTGCCCCAGCAGGACCCCACAGCTCCCTATAGATATATATATATATTACTATAGATAGAGGCTTACCCCTGTATCTTGGCCTTCCCGACTCCTCCCTATAGCAGTTCTTCACCTGGCCATCCAAGAGCTGCCCGGGGCTGTGCGTCCTGAACACCTGAGCATGCAATAGGGGCCAAGCTGGGCGTTGAAGCTGCCTCAGAGTGAATTTTTCTATAGGTGCCCCATATAACCCTGTGGCCTGGACAGGGCTGAAGCTTCCCTGCAAACGGTGGCTCATCTCTGCAAGGACAAAGCTGGGCTCCTCTCTGTGTGGTCTCATTGCGGGGGTGACCCACAGCTTCCCACATGCAGAAGTGGCATCTCACCGTGTAAAGCTGTGGGAGGATCAATTTAGTTGTTTGGCACTAAGCGCTCGATACCCATGCAATACGCTGGGCAAACGAAAAGCACAGCGCATTGGTTGTTAATGAGTTAAAAATCCTACCAGCTTTGATGCAAAACAATATGAAAATTCCGTTATTTATTTATGGGCTTCTAAGGGCTTGTTCCATGCTGGATAAAGCTGATGGGAGAGCTGACGGCAGTCTCTTCTCTGGAGTTAATTGAAGCATCCCCATTGATCACAGTGGGACCAGGGCAGAGCCCCGAAGGGAAAATGCCAGCGCTGGGTTACCTGTGCTGCTCCCACCGTGCCAAGGATAAACAGAGCAACGTGTCCGAGCAGCGCCTGCTGTACAAACCGCAAAGGGCACAGCTCTCCAGGTGGCCCGCGGAGGTTTCCAAGCCAGCTGAGAGACTCGACAGAGTGGTTTTATTTTCAGAGGAAGCCTTAGTCAGAGCTCAGTTCCCTCCAGCTTCAGTTTTAGCTTTTATTCTCTGTACCGCTGTGGCGCCTTGTCAGCACCGCTGACCTTCTGGCTTGGCAAGGCGGGCAAGGACCTTCATTCAGAGCCTGCCAAGGTGCTCCGGGGCCGGCCAAGGAGGGCAGCGATGCTCCTCCAGCCCAGCCAGGGCGAGTGGTGGTGCCTCTTCTGCCCAGCCAGGAAGGACAGCGATGCTCCTCCAGCCAAGCTGAGGCGGGTGGCAATGCTCCTCCAGCCTGACCAATGCGGGTGGTGATGCTCCTCCAGCCTGACCAAGGTGGGTTGTGATGCTCCTCCAGCCCAGCCAGTGTGGGTGGTGATGCTCCTCCAGCCCAAACCAACACCGGTGGTGATGTTTCTCCTGCCAACCAAGGCAAGTGACGATGCTCCTCCAGCCTGGCCAACGCAGGTGGTGATGCTCCTCTGGCGGCTATGGCGGAGGCTTGGGAGCAGCCGCTTGTCCTGCCCCTGCAGCAGGATTTGAACCTGGCTGTGGGTGGGAGAGTTTCACAGCCCCTGAACCCACTCGGCAAAGCCTGACCTGTGCAGCAAACGGGGCAGGGAGAGTCTGTGTGGCTGGGGAGCTGGGGAGCTCATTCCTGAGCCTTTGAGCCACGTCCCCTACCACCACTCGGAGTGGGACACAGGGATGGGTCGATGATGATGGGGCAGGATGCTCTGTGGGAACATGTGGGACTTCATGCAGGAGGGGACAAATGAAGCTGGTAGGATCTTGATCCAAGTCAAACAGGAGACCATTCCTCCAGCACTGTGGGCAAGCTGTGGAGCTCCTCACCCTTGGATGCACCAGATGATAGAGGTTTTTGTGGCCTCAAGGGGAGACTGTGGGGAAAAAGGGGTGGGTTTAGATGCTCTATTGACATCTAAGGCTAGCTTGACTCTCTCATTGTATTTGTGCTGTTAGGAGAAAATTGAGCATTGTCCACACACCTTGGGATTGGGGAAGGGGCCAGCCAGCTCAGCCTTGTTCCTCAGGAGCAAAGCCCAAAGAGGACCGTTAAGCAGAGGAAAGCCATGTCAAAAGGGGGATATAATGGCAGATTACAGGGAGTTCCTGGGGTGGCATTGAGCTGCCCAGCCCTGGTCAGCTCAGGCATTAGCATGCATTGTGCTGCCCATTCCCCCCAACCTCTGCCTCACAGGAAAACCTGAGCTGCCCCTTCCCCATAACCCTGGCGTTTATACCGGCATGGATCATTGACAGGTTGCCCTTTTATTCACACGATCAGCTCCCCAGGAATCTTTCCACAGGCATTTTGATCCCACAGCATGTCAATGGTGGCCCGGAAAGGGATGGACCCTGCCCAGGGTGCCTGAGGTCTGGGGGAGCTGAAGGTTTATTCAGCAGAAGAATACCCCAAGCCAGCAGGTGGGACACGGGAACCCTTAATCCCAAATCATTTTTCTTGCTGGCATCCTTTTTTTTTTTTAATTATTATTATTATGGCCAGCAGCGAGGCGTGGGCTCGCCGCCTGGGAGAGCGATATTATTCGCCTCCTTTTGTGCATGGTACCATGTTTGAATTGAGAAACAAAGCCGAGCAGCTTGTGCCTCCTGTTGGAAGCCTTCCTATCCCGCTGGGGATCCGGGACCTTTTCATCTCAGCCCATACACTCCATAGGCTTCTGCCTCTTCCCATCTTTAAGTCTTTAGTAAATATCATAAAAGAGAAAATAAAGGCAATCCCCAGGGCTCAGGAGTCTTACCTTCCCTACATTAAAAAGAGGAAAAAAAGAGAAAGCAGAGATTTAGCCTCGTTTTATAATTTTTCATGCAGAGCTTGCAGAGAGTAAATAGTATTTAGCCCCATTTTGCAGACTAGAAGCACTTTGGAACAGGGTCTCTTTTACTGTTTGTGTACGTACCCAAATTTGGGGGGGATCCAGACCCTGAGCCAGGCTCCTGTGCCTGTGGCATTGGTCGTCAGATGCAGCCGTGAGAAGGAAAGCAAAGCACTGCAAGGCAAATACCAGCTTGGGTGCCCCTGACCCAGCGATGCCGAGGCCACAGGCAGGGTGGGCAGGGAAAGGGGGTGCACAGCCCCCCCGGAAAGCAGCTGGAGACATTTCAGCTTCAAACCAGGCACCCAAAAACTAACCCACCCGTTAGTGGAATGACGGCAGGCAAAGCAGGGGAGGTTGTGTCCTGATGCTGGTGGGAAGGAAGTTACATTGCTGCTAATAAGGGTGCTGTTTAAAAACATTCAACTTCTTTTAATTTACTGTTTCAAATTGGATGTGAATGCTTGGAGGAAACTCTTCCCTTTCCATGAAGTTTTTGATTATCTGATGGAAGGCAATTCGAAACAGGACAGAAATATTTCCCTTTTTTGTTTTAAATCCAAACTTTTGGCTTGGCTTGGCTTTCAAAACCCCAAATGAAACCATTTCAATCTGAAACAAACCCAAAAATGTTTCTACTACATTTAGATGTTTTTCATTGGAAAAAGGAAAATGCTTCCTTCAAGAGTCTCCAACAAAAGGGTCACCCCTGTGATTTCTGCGTGAAGCACATATACTGTGTCATCAGTTTTAGGTTTGACACCCAGGCAGGTTGGCAAAAGCCATAACTCAACTTCCCAGCTCTGGTTGTATGCTCTGACATCAACTGCAGCTGCACAACTCCTCTTATTTCCTATGCAGAGGAACTTCATGGCAATAGGTTTCTTGGCACAGATTTTGGGGATGGCACTTCTTTGTATGAATAATGATGTTCACATGTGGTTGTTGTTCATTCTTTACTCCTCAATACTTCCTTTTCCTTCAAAGACATTCCCAGGCCAGGTTTTCAGTTACATTCATCTGAGATGGAGGAAAAGTCTGTCTGCAGAGCAGTTATTGCCCCTGGTTCTCCTGTGCCTGGAGGGTGATGGAGGTGCTGGGTGGCTCCCAGGTGGCTCAAGGGACTTTTGAGGGTCCTTCACCCACAATGCCATGATGTCCCCTCTGCAGAGAGCTGCCACCTAAGAGATATTTATCTCCTCTCCATCAATGTCAGCAAGGTGCGGACTGGTCCCCAGCTCCAGGACAGTCTTCTGCAGGAGATGTGGGGGAGGTTAGGGATGGGGTAACAGGCGCAGACTGCACCGAGAGCTTCTTCCACCAGCACTGGGGCAGGTGGAGAGACACGGCAGCTGACGGATATCACGGTCCCACACCTCACCAATATCCAAGCCTTGAAGCAGGCACATGGGGCGCAACCAAGAAGCCAAAATTTGTCCATGCAAATAGCTGTATAATTAGGATCTCACAGAAAAACAGCCCATTCCCAAGAAACCCCTGAGGAGCAGAAGGGCTTAAACTCCCCATGACTCTCATTTTCAGTACCTCATTCAGCTGGCGTGAGCCCAGGTCTCCATTGGTGCAAATACAACTGGAAAAGAAATGAGTTTGCTGCCCTGATTGCTTAGAAAAGTTGCAAGAAAACACACCTTGGTCTGTAAGAGCACGGGGGGAAATCAGTGCTCGCTCTCTCCTGTTATCTGGCTCTTGCTACCGTGAGTGACGGACACCGTCAGCAGCACTGTCCCGCAGGAGACCTGCAATGTGAGGTATTGCTAATAACAAAAGAAGCTGTGGTTGCTTTAACTTAAAAAGTTTGCCTGGTATCGTTGGGTTGATTTAAGTCTTTTCACTCAGGGTGTGTGGGCGAGGGTTCGTGTGTGCGTGTTTACCAGTCCAGCGAGGAATGTAGTTTGAATGGCTTCTCTGAAGGTTTGGATACAGCTCACTAGAGCTCTGCAGGTTCCCTGAGGACTCTAATAATTGGTACATTTGGTTTGCTTTTCCTCATTATTTCTAAGTTTTCCAGCTCTAACGCCAAAGGAGCCTGTATTCTATGTAATTATTACTCAAAACTTTGAAAACATTAAGTAGGAAAAATAGGCCATTAAACAACTAAGAAGCAAAGCAACAAGTGTGAATTATGGCTCTGCCCTGTGGTTTGACTGCGATGGGTTTGTTCCACCCATGGAGAGATCCTGGAGAAGGGTAGGTTGAGTGGGTTGTTTTGCTTAATCTCTCTGCTGTCAGAGTTGCAGTCCCTGGAGAACGCAGATCTATAGAGAAATGTGCCTACCCTTTGAAACGCAGCGCACATGCCCAGCTCCCAGCAAAGGACTTTTGTTCTGCTCTGATTTATACAGTTCTCTGGGGCAAAGAGAAGTGGCTGTCATGGTTGCAAGGATTACTCGCTACTGGAGGGAAGGGTGGACTATGCAAGAATAATTTGTTCTCTTGACTGGGCATGGAAATCCCGCTCCCCCTTCCCCGGTGTCTATCCCCCTGCCCCCCGTCCCCATCCCTCACCCACAAGGGGATGCTGGCTCCCAAGGTCCTGCACGCTGCAGCGATGCCCCGAGGCTGGCGAGAGCCGGCTCTGCTCCCTGCTGGCCAGGGGGTCGCGCAATGCCTGACACAGGGTGATTCCCCTTCCCCTTGTGCTGCCAGCCCTAGCCAACGATACCCAGGGGACACTCCTGCCCTTGCCCAGGGCTGAAAGGGGGATATCGAGTCCGAGCATTTCAGCCGGAGCAGTGGAGAACGGCTACTGCAGGCAGCAGCTCATTGCACCCTCTCAGACACCTGCCCGAGGGTGAGGTGCACCACCCCAGAGGTGGCTGCTTCTCCCCCGTGACTCTGAAAGGGAATTTGGTGTGCCTAGCTCAGACGTAACCCACACAGGTACCAAAACACAGCCTGTAAGGCACGTGGGCTTTCACCGCATCTATGGTTCGCTTATCCAGTTAGCGCACTTTGTAAGCTCTCCATGATGGGCATCTTCTCCTCAATATACACACAGTGCCGAGCACAGTGTGGCCCAGCTTGGGCTGAGGTTTCTAAGTGCTACTGCAATGCAAGGAAAGCTGGTGGGTCTGCTCCTGCTGTAGGGATGTCCCAGGGGGGTCCTGGAGGAGCCAAGCCCCTGTGGCCATGGTGGTGGGCCCGTGCCCACCCTGCAGAGCAGAGGTGCCTCAGAGAGCTCAGTTTATCCATCCGAGGGTCATTTGCCAACAATGGCAACTCATTTGTTTCAGCAAAGGACGTGACTTCACTTATCTGCTCCCAGGATTTTTCTGCTTGTTTGTTTTGTTTTCATCCTCCGAGGAGGAGGACGGTGGTGCCTCCACACGCACAGGGCCAGCCACCTCTGAACCGCAGCGCCAGAAGCCCTTTTCATGCTCTATAAATTTTATTGGAAAATCTGTTTCGCTTGGGGGGGGTTATTTTTTTTCTCCCCCAGTAACACACCATGAAAAGGCTCATTAAAAAGTGAGCTCCTCGTTCTGATTAATCCTTCCAAGCAGGCAGAGGTGACACATGCTAATGACATTTCCAGCCAGGCTTGTCCCCTGAGACGCCTGCTGCTATTGCAGGCTGAGTACCGCCGAAGGAGACAGCGTGTTGGACGTCAGAAAGGTTGCTCTTGGCTGCAGACTTCATTTGTAGTGGAGAAATGCCTGCGGGAGCCAGGCAATTGCTGTCTCTCCGGCAGGCCTAGGAGACTTTGTTCTCCAGATGCATCTCACGGACTGTCCTCCTGCGGACATAGGCTGTTCCCGGCCTCCGGAAGAGCTTGGGAAGACAAGGAATGGACATCCCTGGCGTCTGCACAGATCCCCACGGCACGTACCGAGCTGCTGACTGAGGACTTCTCCAAGGCACCGGAGTGCCTGTCTACACCAGGTTGTTTTGTTAACCTCAGACTGCTGCTTGGTCCCTGCCAAAGCTCTAATGTTCTTGGAAAACGCCGGGCTAACGAGACGCCTTTCTAAAACAACAGCTGACTTAACAAACCGGCCGGCCATTGGCTTAGCAGGCACCAAACCCCAGCAAGCGGGAGTGATGTGGATCTCCTTGGATCTTACATCATTTGCCTGGGTTTGGCGATGGGGAGGTCTACCTTTACCCCAAACCCTTCTCCGCTACTTTCCTTACAAGCCAAACCTGACTTCTTGTGAAGGTCCTGGGATACAGGTGCAGATTTAATGTTGTGGGGACCCAGAGCTGAAATCTTATTCTCCTCTTCCTGTTGGAAACCAAGATCCCTGTCCAGCTGGAGAAAGGAAGAACCAGGGTTGTTCCCAGGCTGGGTCAAGGATGTGCCTGGGGCCACCCCAGGTGTGCTGGATGGAGGGCAGACCCTGCTCAGGAGATGCCAAACAGCCTGAGCTGTCCTGACATTTCTCTGCTTCGACTCAGCTACACAGTGACACAAGGCAGAAAACCATCAGAAGAAAGCCCTCACATCCTGCCAGCTTCCCCTGCCCTTAGCAAACTTCCAGTCCTTAATGCACAGCGTGTTTCATGTAAGCCTTGATATGTACCAGCGAGATGTACGCAGTGCCGACTCCAAACGGCTTTGCTTTTCTCGCAGGGTCTTGGCCATTGTGGCCAAGAAACATAAGAGCTCGGTAATGCTTTGTTAGGCCAGGAATAAAGTGAATTTGTTGAAAGAAGGTTACCATGTTATATAAGTAAGAAAAGGAGAGTTGTATTTAAACTGGCACAGGGCAGTTGTTTTCACTTAAACAGAGCTATGCACAGAACATAGCTCATGGCTTCTTCTTCGGTGAGGTCTTGTTCATTTTGGCCCAAGCAGCTCTGGGTCAGGGAGGCAAAGCTGTGGTCCATCCATGGGGGAGGCAGGGGAAGGGGAGAGTTGCAAAAGGCAGGACAGAGCAGTCCATGTTGCTGGAGCCGGGAACTCAGCTGGCGTGAGCAGGCACGGCCCCTTGCTGGCTCCCGAGCTGCCAATGCAGGGTCCAGCTGGGGCCAATACAGGGCAGTCCCAGCCAGCGTTGAGTCCAGTGCCTGCCCTGATCTTTTCCCTCCTGATCCCAGTCACTCCCAGCTTGGTAGCTCAAAAGATCCCTTGCAGACAAGCCAAGCTGGAGCATTCCCAGCACTGCCCTGGTATGAGTTTGAGCCAAATTCGGGCTCCAGCACAAAGAGGATGCTGTGGAGCCAATTTTACTACATCAAGGCTTTCACCAGTTGAAGATGTTGGAAATGAGTAGGAGCTGGACATGGAGGTGGTGGAGTATCCCTGGCTTGGCTGCTCAGCACAATGAGTCCTCATAAGCAAGGCTGGGTGAGCAGGTATGAGGGCTGCTGCCGCAGGCAGGGGAGCCACACCGCCGGTGTCATGGGCAGCAAGAAGGGATTAATCCTAACAGAGACACATTAGAAGGGTGCATATAGCTCTTTTTTGGCTGCCACACTGAGGAGTTTCTATACAAGCAGGGCAGCTGAATGCAGCAGGAGCTGGATTTGGTGGGTGTGTGGCCACCTCCATACTCAGCGTCACCTTTCTACGAGGCAGCCGGCGTGCAGCTCTCGGGGCTGGGACTCAGCTCTGCCTGTTCTGCCTCTGCATCCTCTGCCACGTTGGGAGCAGTGCAGCCTCTCAGCCTCGGAGCAGCAGTCTCATCTGCTGAGAAGCCTTCGGTCATGTCGAGGGTCTTGGGAGGGTGTGGAGCAGCAGATCCACAAACAAGATCAGCAAAGGATTATTGAGAGTTTGCTGTCTAAAATCTTTGTAGAAAACCTGAACTGAAGAAACAAGGCATAAATGCGATGCTTGGCATAGGGAATATATTGCACTCACTGCCAAGTGAACTATTTCAAAAGACTCGCCATTCACCTTGAAATTGCAAAGAGACACACTGTCTTGGCAGGTTGGTCGAGCTCAGAACCATGCACCGATGTCTTTCAGATGAAGCCTACAAGGTGTCTCCCTTTTATAGCCACGGAGATGCACTACTGTCCTAAAGGGAGCTTTTATAGTTAAATGGGGAATGTAACTAAGGCTGGAGAAAAAAAATCAGTTTGAACTTTGCCAAAAAAAGTGGTGAAAGGCACCAGTTGTAGGAGAGGATGGGACAGGAGACTTTTTTTCTTGATGTAGTTGAAAAAAGGTGGCAAGAGTACTGGCAGCTTTGCAGACAAACCCCCCCAGGGCCATGGGGGGTCTGCTGGACCTTTCCTACCTCCTCCTTTGGGGTCCCGGCACAGCGAGCTGTGAGATCCTTGCCTGCTTTATCTTGGGTGGCTGAACCAGCCCATGTTAAAAGGAGATGAACATAATACAATAGAGTTCGACTTTGTTTCTGTGCTGTGCGGTTCATTCAGAGGGATTACAGGCGCTTTTCAGCCTGTTACCACCTGGAGAGGCAAATACAAGGGAGCGCTGGTTCGAATAAGCTACCCACCGAGCAGCCTTAGTTCTGCCAGAGCCAAAGTTGCAGAAGGTTAAAAATGATCCGGGCAGGATCCAGGCCGAACAATCGCCCGGAGCAGTGGGACGTGTTGGGCGCGCGGGGACGCCGGCCAGCACTGCCCGGGTTTGTTAGCGAAGGGTTTGGGGTCGTCGGCTGCAGAGAGTCAAGGGGGCAGCTCGCTGCGGCGAGGCCCCGAGTGGGATGCAGGCATGAAACCAAGCGTAAGACCCCTCTAAAGGAAACCATCTCTGGCATTTTTCAAGGAAAAGAGAGTTGCATAAGGAGTAAGGTTGAAGGTTGATGGGGCTGAGTTAAAGGCCTGTATGGTCAGGGGAATAAAACCTTCCACTCCTGTTTCCTGATGTGGGTATTATTATGGCTGAAGGGACAAATGAAGGGGGGCATCAGGGTGTAGGGTCAGGTGTTGTGGACTGTGTCTCTTCTCCATGCTGATGTGTCCTCGGCTGCAGTGTCTCTGTGTCCTACAAGGCAGGATGGAGTCACCCCGAGAACCTCTGGGTGGGGGGGCAGACAGTGCTCCTCTATTCCCGGTGTTGCTGGAGCCAATGAAGAGCATCCCAAAGGGCCATCACAGGGTGGAAACTTGAAGCCCCCTCTCTCATAGACCACCTGGGCATCCCAGACC
Source organism: Gymnogyps californianus (assembly GCF_018139145.2). Lineage (NCBI taxonomy): Eukaryota > Metazoa > Chordata > Aves > Accipitriformes > Cathartidae > Gymnogyps > Gymnogyps californianus. Next base: position 11,787,397 of record NC_059489.1, on the reverse strand, counting down.
CATGGCCATCCTTCTCACCTCCAGCCATTCTGAAAGTAATGGTTTTTCCATCCAGGTGGATCTTCAGTTTAAATAATTTTTATTTGAGGATGTTTTGCCTGAAAGAGTAGCCCTTCTACTTTATTAAAAATGTGAGCTGAGTGGCAGCGAATTCAAAGGTTGTTTTCAAGGGTTTGTTGTTGATGAAGCCTCGCTAGAAGTGTCCATCCTATGTTCTTAGGGTGATACGCTTGCAATGTCCTTGCAGCTCTGCTGCCAAGGGCAAATGAGATGGGAAGCAGGGCAAGCAACACCACGTACCCCCCGAGGCTGATGCTCCTCAGTCCTCAGTCTCTTCAAAGAAAATGGCCCATTTGGAGCAACCTCTGTTGCTTGAGTCTCGTGTTGAGCAGGTGATGATGGAGGGCGGCTGCCTGCCCGCAGCGGAGGGAGGCTCGTGCTCCCCTCCTTAGCCAGGGCTGCGCAGGCTGCGGTTTCACAGTCCCAGGGGCATTTCTCCTGCCCACGTGCTGCCGGCCACAGCCACACAGTCAACGGATCCAGGACTGGAACCAGTGATAAATGACCCAAAAAAAAGAAACCAAAATCTTTTTTCTCAGCTGGGACACTCTCCATGCAGCTGTCCAAACAGAGGGGAAAGGACCTGCCTGTGTCCATGCTGCTGCTGAACAAATACCTTCTAGTGACAGCCTCTGGCACCAAGGGACACAGATCCCTCCCCATCACCCAGGAAGGCATCAGGGGCATAAGCAGGACTTCTGCCCGGTCTCCGGCATGCCGTGGGGGTGCTCCATTCCCAGGACGCTCGGGGTACTCCAGTCCCTCTGCCTACAGTGCTAGCACCACGCTGCGTCCACAGCGGTCCGGTCTGTCTGCAGGAGCAGCTCCTGGGACGAGCTGTGTGGCTGGAGAGGTCTGCTGCATGCCATCAGTTTTAATCCAGGGAAGATTGTGCCCCAGAGACCAGCAGTTTGGGAGCCTGCCCAAGCAGCAGCCAGCAGTGAGTAGCTGTGCTGCAGCACTCCCAGCCACCCGCTGCTGGTCCCCAGGGAAACAAACCCATCCCATCCTCAGGAAAGGGCTCTGAAGTTGCCTTTGAAACATCATTTGAAAAACTCAATTTTTATATCTCCCCTTCACTGGCAAACACAGCTCAAAGGACCTCACACGTGCTGCCAGCTCCAGAGCTGCTCGCCCTGCGTGCTGGCCGGAGGGAGGGGGGGAAGCATCCCGGGAAGGGCTGGATGTGCGGAGAGGCTGAGCCGTACCCAGAGCCCAGCTGATGGCACCAGTTCAGCTCTCACCCACAGACGTCTCAGGGTGAGGCTGCAGTAGATACTCCAATTTCAGATTACAAGTGTCAGTTTAGTTTAGCTTGTCAACAAAATCAATAAATAAATCTCTCTCATTTGCAGTCCCCAAAACGGTGCAGCTGGAACAAATCTGCTTTGCTGCTTTCAAAGGAAGAAGGGTTTTCTCCCTCTGGGGGAATGTGCTTGGCCATAGGTGAAGAAGACTTGAACCCCTGGGGGGGGGACATCAGAGAGAGCTTTAGGCTGATTGTCCAAGCCTGTTTTTAACAGAAACAATGTTTGTCCTGGTGAAGATAAGTTTGTTTCTCTGCTTGTGTTTGGAGGTTCCCAGGTCTTTCAGGTGAAAACACGTCTTTTTTCCAATTGGAGCCAACGACCATCCCACTGTTGACTGCCAGGACCTCAGTCCAACACCCTGCATGGCAGCCAGAAAATGCTAAGGGCCAAATTCAAACCTGTAAGAACTTAAAAGAGCTTCCACCACTACTGCAGGGCTGAGAGCCATGTCCCCTTCACATCTCAGCCTCTCCTTGCCATACCTCCCTTGCTAGGCTGGCATTTGCTCCTGATTGATAGCTCCTGCTCCTCTGGGTCCCACAGCAAGGTGATACTTTGGTGGGTGTCATGGGTTCATTTTCCTTGTCTCAACCCCAGAGTCCCTGTTTTTGTGGTTTTTGAAGACATTGTTTCCTAATATAGGAACATCCCTTTAGGCCCTGAGCGTTCCCTGACATCAGCGCGAGCACGGTGCAGCCTGTTGGTTTACAAACATCTGGGTTCCTAGGAAATGCCGTGTATTCCTGCCGGTACTCTGCTGTCTGTTAACGCTTATAAAATTATGTTTATTTCCTGCCATGGGTATCAGGCTTCAGCTCAGGGTTATTTCCAGGGCTGCGGCGAGCTTTGTGCCAGAGATACAAACCGTGGCAAACAAGTACTTAAAAGCCTTGTGTTCAGCAATGGGCAAACCACAGACACTTCAGAGGTTTGGCTTGGGAAACCAGCCGCCTGAAGGAAGGCAAGAGAAACCAATGTGCACAGGAGCACCCCGAGCTGCTCTGGGGCTGGGTGCGGGGTGGGGACGGTTGTCCCGCTCGGCTCCGAGGCTGTGGCTGGTGGGGTGGTACCTGGCCCAGGTGGGACAGTAGCACCCATCACCCCTGGGGACATGGTTGGGCTTCCCCATGGAGGTGGCTGCTGGCCCACATAGCAGCTGGCCCGGAAACCCAGCCAAAAAAACCTCTGTGGGAGGGATTTTGCACATCAGCCCCTGCTGCAGTCAGGCTTTTTGCAGCTAATATGTGTCTGGGTCTCCCCGAGACCTCCAGGTTTGCTTTGGGGCGAGCAAAGGCAGAGGTAGGGGTTTGCTTCAGGCAGCTCTGGCTCATCTGGCTGGGGTGGGAAGGGTGGGTTTCGGGTGGCCGTCTCTGGTCTGGAGGGATCTCCCATCCCAGGGCATAGCTGTGCGGCCCCGCACGCCTGGGGAGGGGAGCCGAGAGTGGGCGAGTGCCTGCGGCTCGGGCCAAGTTGGGAACGGCAAAAGGTTTTCTGTCCGGAGATGGGCTTGAGCTCAAGCTTGCTTCCTTTTTCTTGCCAAAGCATCTGTTGTCCTGCACGCTTCCCTTCCCCCCTTCCCTCCAGGATTTCAGGCCATAGAAATGTTTTATCTGATCCCCCACCACAAAACTCCCTTTAGTTTGATTGTCTGTGGCTTGATTTCCCTCCTCTGGTTGCCTTGAGGTGACCTTGGCTTTGCAGTGCCCTTTCACAGCGGAAAACCAAAATGCTGCATTTCAAAAATGCCCAGATGGGTATTTCCAATGACTTAACAGGAAAATCAGAGTTTCTTTACAGCTCAATCACCATGACTTCGTGAGCAGCTCCAGCTGGTTCCAAGCTGCTTTAATCAATCGATAATTTGTTTGGCTGGAAAATGCCCCCTGGCCGGGTTGGGATCCCGCAGTCTCGGGGCCGGTGGGTCTGGGTCCTGTGACGATCACTGTGGTCCAGCCGTGCCGGACTGCAAATTTGAAAATTGAGTTGTAACAGCTGTGAACGTGCAATGCCCAGTGAGGAGCCTGTTAACCGGGAGCGCTCGCAAGGCTGCTGGGGCTGAGCGAGTCTGGCTGCTTCAGGGGCATGGCAAATTTTTTGCCTAGCCAAGGCCAGGACCAGATGTGCCACCATGGGAGCTGGCTGTAAGATGCATCATCTCACCCATCCCCAGCCAGCCGGTGCTGTGATGGCCACATCACCATTACATGGTGCTTTCTGTTGAAGTCAGAGATGGAAATGGAAGACAACTCCAAAACACCTACTTCCCAGGTCAGACCTGGGTTTAGATGCTGGTCCGCATCTGCACTAGAACATATAAACCTCTGTCACTGTGTAGCCTTGGGCATAGCTTGCTGCATGGTGGGGGACATGTCCACCCTCGGGGGTGGCACTGGAGGGCTTCAGGCTCCCCTCCCCTTTGTCACCCCACCATAAATTCTCCTTGATCTGCATGGTTCGTCAGCAAGATGTCTGGGAGGTGTCTCCTCCTGCTCATGCCACGAGGAGCCCATCGCCCACACCAGAAACGCTCCCTGGCCTGAACCGCTCACAGGGGCTTCGGGACAAAGGACAAGCAGGGATGTCCTCACGGATGGAGACTTTGGGGAAAAAGGGAGCAGCTGAAGTTAGAAACACTGGGGAAATCACTGGCACAGCAGCACCACCGCCCCAGTGCTTGGGGTCCACTCCTGAGGCGCTCAGCACCCTCAGCCCCCAGCAAAGCCAAGGCGGTTCCCATCTGCCAGGATCAGGCCCTTCACTAACTATGTATTATTATGGAAAGCCTCTTGCCGGGCCCTGTGAAGTCATTCAGACTCCTTTTGTAGCCATGCTGGAATGCACTAACCAGGAGTTGTTTTGAGGTCAGAAAGGAATAAGTCTTTTGCAGACAATTGATGTTGTTATAAAAACATCCATGAGAGAGAGGAGGGGGGGAGGGAGGTCCTCTTTCCTGTTTGGGAAATAGTTTCTCACTGCATCCATCAAGCAAAAGAATTCTGTATGAAAAAATAATTTAAAAAAAAGTTTCTCGGGCACACGCGCCTGAAAATGAACCACAGCAGGATCAGAGGTTTGGCTCAGAGCAACGTCCAAGACTCAAAAGCAGAGGCCCGATTAAAATACAGGACTCCTCACTCCCAGCTGGTTGCTCTAACCGGAGGAAATGCAGTTTCCTTAAAAGAAATGCAATCTCCTCTCTGCAGCACTTGGGCAAAATTCATGAACTTCAGCTGAAGCCTGGAGCAGGTCTCCCACTGAGACAGACTCAGTCTAAGTCTAGTGCAGCAGCTGGGACTGCAGAAAAGTGGGGATCGCTTCAAAAAAGGAAGAAAAAAAAACAAGATGAAGGGATTAGGCCTGTCACCCTGCCCTCCACATCGTTAATCTTCCAGCCCAGGGCAAGCAGCTTTTCCAAGCCCGTCCCGCAGCAGTACGATGTTACTCCAAGTGTGACCCGAGAAGCAGCCGCATCATGTGGCACCATCACACTGCAGCCACCCTCTCGCCATGAGAGCTAAGGCTGGCTTTCCACACCATTAGCACAATGTGGTCGCTGGCACAGGGCTGGCCTGCACCAGCTGTCCCCGGCTTTCTAGACACAATGCAGGGTCATACTTCCAGAGACCCTTCCCACAGGGCACTTGTGATGGACTGGAAGGAGGAGGGAGGACAGTCTGGACATGAGCTGAGAAGTGTCCCTGGCAGGTTAGATTTAAGCTATAGGCATAACTTTAGGATATTTTTGGATGGGAATATGTTCATAGCTGGCTTCAGGATTTGTGGGGACGTGGCTGAAGTCCTGCCCGTGCCCAGGCTGCCCCATGTCCATGTAAGCACCCAGTCATGCTCCGTCCTTGTTGTCACTGCAGGGATGGTCATGGAGCAGGCTCAGATCCAGGACAGAACGAAGCCTTCTCTCAAGGTGGTGGGATGGGCAATTTTAGGGCCAAAGTGGCCCATCCCTTGGCTCGAGTGGCACAAGCCCGTCTCAGAGCGTCCTCTTCACCATTGCCAGTGTTGCCGCTCTGTCCTGTCGTTTTCCAGGGATGTCTACACATCTGCAGCCCTCATTTGAAAGGATCCAGATCTGCAGACTGTGCCAGGGGCAGTCTGAGCTGTGGAGCTAATTGCCTGTGATAAGCTAATTAAAGAGTTCTGATAAAATCTGCCTGGCAGGCGCAGGACCGTGTGGTGGCCCGGGTCTCCCCCAGGGCAAGGGAGAAGGCGGCTGCTGGGACACCCGGGGTTCCATTAGGCCCCCTGCACCGACCCCCCTCCTCCTCCTCTGCCCTCAAGAGGTTGTCAACACCTTTGCTGGGGCCTGGGCTGTCTCGTTGTCATTGCTCAGTCTCTTCTCTTCCCTGGGGTGGTTTTTGGCAGTGACCCTGGGGTTACGGATGTGAGCACTGGGTGCTGGCAGGGGCTTCGTAGCGACAGCCCAGGGGAGAGCAGGGAGCTTGGAAAATGCGGGTGATGTGACATTAGGAAAAGGGAGACCCCAGTATCCTCCTCCCACCCCCAGGGAACCCACTGCCAGGCACATTCATTCCTCAAGTCTTGGCTAAAATGAAAAGCAAATAGTTTCCATAGCCGAAAACAGCCTTTGCTGCCCTGAAGCACGTGCAGCTTTATGTGTTCAGGCGTTCATGTCAAGCTCTTCCCCAAAGACCTGCCCAGTTGCCATGAATGCTGTCACATCCAAGGATTAACCATCCTCTTCAAACAGTTCTGGTCTTTCCTGGCCCCCCTGCTTGGGTAAAAGGAGCAGCGAGGGCCAGGCTGGCCAAGGCAGTGTCCCAGGGCCGTGGCATTCATGGGAGGTTCACCTCAGCAGACAAGCTGGGAAATTCCTGTGTTTGACTAGCTTTGATCTGGATTAAATCCCTCAGAGAGAAACAGAGGAAAAGCCCCAGGAAGGCTGAGGCTGTGTGTTTTGACTTTACGCCATCAAAGTTTGCCCTAAGCGACCCTTAAAAGCGTGCAGGTAGCTGCAGGCTCTGGGCTGGGCAGTGAAGCGTTGCTGCATTTCCAGGTGCATCGTCCTTGCCCGAGGGGGGCTGTAAGGCTAGATTTGGTGGCTTTGCTTCAGGATTGAGTAGATGTCTGCCTGCTTCATCCTTGGTGATGCTGGGTCAGTGGGATCACTCCCAGCCCACATCACCTCATGGCTGGGCTGAGCTGGGCAGAGCCGGGAGCTGAGCATCCTTCATGGGGTGTCCTCTGGTGCTGGCAGAGTGTGTCCATACCCACTCATTCCCCTTGTCCTGCACCACCAAGCATTTTTGCCATCCGTGCCCTCAGGACTATGCTCAAGTTCTGGCTTAAGGTAGAGGAGACTTGGCTTGAAGTCCCTGCCCTACATTGCCCAACAGGTCCCATGACCCCAAAGATACTTTTATTTCCAGCTCATCAATTCTTTCTATAAGGAGCCTAACACCTCTATGATCCCACACTATAACCTTTCCATGACTTGGGTTTGCCGTTTGTAAAAGTGGATAATAGCTGCTTGTGAGGATGAGCACACACAGACCATGAGGGTCCTTGAGATGTTGGCATTTAAGGAGCACCAGGGCTGCTGAACGATCAGGTAATAGCCCTTCACTTACAGCAGCCCAGACCCGTCTCTGGGGTGAGCTTTCAGCCCGCACAGACCATCACTAGTCAGCTGCGAAGCAGGCAAAAGGAAAAAAAACGTATCCCGTGGCAATCAGAGGGAAAGTGAGAAGGTGAAATACCGTGCTCCAGATGGATGTGTGTGGGACACCCGAGCTGACGGCTGTTCCCTTGCAGAGGGTGGGATATGACCTTTTAATGTTCACAGGTGCTGGGGTCTTGATGTTAAACATTGCAGGACAGTGCAAGAGGGTCCCGTTCACACGTGGGATCGCAGTGCTGCCTTCCGCAGAGACCTCCGCAGCGGGCAGGGGATGCTGTGCTCATCCGTGTCGGCTGCCCGCCCTCGCCGACCTACTTAAGCCCAGGCAGCAATCAACATTTTTGCCCAGAGCCTGTTACAGAAAACCATTAACAGTAGCACTGCTCCCCTGATAAGGCGGGATAAGCCTGTCAGCTTTTGATAAAACCCCAATCTCCAGGAAAACAAAATACACCAGTGCCTTGCAGGGGAGTCCTGGGACTGCCCAGCCTGGCCAGGGAGCACTGAGCAGAAAGCCACCGTCCCGCAGCGGTGGGGGTAGCAGGGCAGACAAGCTTGTCCCAACACCTCTGTGAAATACTTTCATGTCCTTGCCGATGATAACGCTGATTGGGAGGTCAGGCACATAAGCCAGAGTTTTCCTTCTTTCTCAGATCCCTCAATAACGTCCCGGCGATAAGATAGCTCTGTTTACCCGGGCTCAGCCACAGCCACAAAGGAGAGCTTTGTCCACAGCCCCGAAGGTGCGAATATCGCTGAGCAAACACAGGCGTCCCCAGCTCTTCGCACCTGCGTGGCGTTTTGAAAGCCAGCCCGGAGCCAGTACAGGGTCCAGGTTAATGTGGGATGGGTGGTGGATGCTTGCCCTATCAACCGCTGGGCCTGTGTGGTTGCAGCATTAGCTCAGGTTTTGGAAGACTCCGAAGCAGACTTAAAATCCCTCTCTGTTGAGGTTTCCCAGCTAGAGCTGAATTTTTATAACTCATCTAACATCTTTCTGTAGACCCACAGACAATTCTGACTCCTGTTACCCAGAGCTTTCAGCCTTTCCCACAACAAAACCCTCCCAGGGTTCCTCTGAGACACATGCCTGCTTCCAGAAAGGGAAACTGAGGCACTGTGGTGTTAGGCAGCTTGGCCAGGATTACACCAGGCTCAGTAGCAGAGCCATGGCAGGACCTTCTCTGCATCTGGTGGAGTTCGTTCATGTGCCAGAGCGCAGGGAAGGGGATGGTGCAGCTCTGTCACCAGCTGTGATGGCCCAGGGAAGTGCGCGTCCATGCACTGGCAGAACATGCCTTGGGAGAGGCAGTGGTGGGCAGGAGTGGGCTTGGAAGAGGGGAGAGCTGACTCTGCTGGTTGCCTTGGCATTGACAGCTACAGAATTTTGGGGTGTTTCTAGAGCAGGAACAAGGGCATAGGAGAGGCAACAAACATGCCAGTGATCGGCTTCCCACCTTCCTCCAGCCATTCATGGGGGGATGGATGGCCCCTGTTTTCATGGTCACTGTAGGATTGATTGAACTGGGATTAATTTGCAGCAATCTACTTTTATTAGCATAACAGTGAGGCGTTGTGTTGGTGCCTACCCCCAGGCTCCTGGAATGATATTTCCCATGTACACACTTGCCTCAGCGGAGGACTCTGCAGATTTCCAGGGGCTCAGGCCCTTTTCAGGGTTGTTTGCTGGTGAACCAAACCAGCCCGAAGTGATTAGGGAACTTCATTGCCAGAAAACCAGAGAGAGACCCACCATGCAGGGAAGATCAAGACTTATTTTGGGCCAGCGGTGTTTGATCTCTGCTTTTGAAGACACTGGTTCCTCACTGCACAACAGCTGATGCAAGAAACGAGTCCTACACAGCACTCACCTATTTTGAAATGCATTAATTAATATAACAGGGTTGGAAAATATTTTCAAAAAATGAGTGACTCTCAATCTCAACTCCAGCAGCTTGGAGTGGCTCAAGGCTTTGGTCTCTTATCTGGACCTGCGTGTCCTTTTCGACGCAGCCAGGACTTTGTTGTTGCGGATGGCACAGGCAGAGATGAGTTTTTCTACCCCTCCTGGTCAGGCTGGGAAGGAGCTCACCAGGGAAAGAGCCGCCAAGCAAAAGTGGCCGAGTCCAGCCGGTGTTGCACGGAGCGGGGGCAGCCCGCACGGCCAGCCTCTCCGCAGCAGCACAGATGCTCGGCCCCGCTCCACCGGGTGGAAACAAATGCGCTGAGCTGCCAACTGCTCCCCTGAGCCAGCTCGGCCTTGGAAAGAAACCAAAACCCTTCCCGAGAGCCGTCATCTGTCAAGCTTGTGTTACTGTCTGGCACGTCAAGTGGCCAAGCTGAGGTTTGTAATTCATGGGGAAGGGGAGGAGGCCGGGGCGAGCGCTCCTGAAGCCACCCCGTGCTCCATCTCCCAGTGCGAGGCTAAGGCTGGAGCAGCATCTGCAGGCACAGGCAGGACCATCTCCCAAACAGGCCCACAATGTGGGACAAAATGGAGGGGACCATCCCCTCGGAGACTCCCTCTCCCTGGGGCTTTTGTCCATGCTGTAACACAGCAGCTCCGCAGGTCGCTCGTGGGAGCTGCCTGCAGGGTAGCAACCTTTCCTGGCTCCGAGAGAGATGCTGTCTTCTGGGCAGGGGTCCCCTTTTCCTTGCTGGCACAGGGGTACAGGGGTCTGGGGGGTGTAAATACACAGATGCAGCCCCTGGCACTGCCTGGGGTGACAAGGCGATGCAATCCTGGTGGAGAGGAGGGAAGGCAGCATCAAACCGATGGCCGGGGAAAGACAAAAGGGTCATTCAAAGGAGAAAGAGGTGCCGACTCAGCCTCCAAAGGGAAATCCTGCGAGAGCTTGTCTTTGGAGAGGTGTTTCTGGTACAGCGGCACAGGGACCTGGACTCTGTGTCACCTCAGAGGGGATGCCGCTGGGTTTGGGGGGAGATGACCGGCAGTGGGTTACGCTCGGCTTCGTGATGGGCTCTGGCGGCAGCCCATAGCTCCCAGCCGCAGGGTCCCTTCGGTAGCGGGTCTGGCTGGGGCCGGTTTAACAATTCCCCTGGCCCTGCTCCAGACAAGATTGGGAAATGATCTAGGGTTAAAAAAACACAACACGTTCCTGAACACGCTTTGTTTGTTTTTAAACCAGAGCCCGGCACAGCCCAACCTCACAGGCAGTTGAATTAGCACAACTGGAGAGGCAGTGACTGGGCACATGAGTGGCATCATTTTAAGCTGGGTCTGCCCTGGAGGAATCACAGCCTGAGCTAGTTTAGAACCGCTTTGCATTGCTTTCACCCCTCGGCTGTCGGGGAGCCATGGCCAAGTTTCCTGGCTCCTTGGGGCAGTGACGGAAGCAGAGCTAAGGCTGTTTGGATCCCTGGTCCTTTTAGGCTGAGCAGTTTTAACACAGATTTTAAAATCTTTTGACTCTGCTGGGTTGGTTGCATTATCAGGCCTTTTGCATTTTGAGTAACCTATGCTCTGAATGTGCAAATTCTTTCAGTATCTGTTTCTGCTGTGACATTAACCCTCAAGTGGCTGATATACTCCTGCATCAGAAATGTAGGAAAACTTAAGGAAAATGTCTTGGGCTGGGGCAGTGATGGCCTGTGCACTGGATGTGCTGGCTCCTGCCCCTTGGTCTGGGCTGGAGCATCACTTTGAGGTTTGCAGTGCTCAGATCGCCATCACCATGTGCCTTCCTTTGAGCTGCTTGTCTCTGGTTTTACAGAAACACAAAAGTATCGATGAGACCAAGCACTTGGGGACTGGGATGCTGATTTGGGCGGCTTGAAAAGCATCTGCTCAGCCTGCAGCAGTTCATAACTGCCCACTGAGGTTAGCAGACTGGACAGGTGGGAGGTAAGCACCATGGCGTGGGGTAGAGAGAGGAGAAAGGTCTTGCAAAGTACCACAACCCCCGCAGCTTTGGAGGAAAGCTGCTGCTGAGATCTGTACCAGATAAGAGGGAAACCACAAGGCCAGAGCCTAAGTGGATAAATTGTTCCCAAGTGGATTCTCCTTGGACTCTAAATAAACATCGACACTTAACGAGCACCTCAGAGCTCCTCCGGGGTGGGCAGGGCGGGGCTGGTGGCTGTGTGCTTTCTCTGATAACCCGTAGGTTGTCTAGGTTGTCGGGTGAGCTCTCCCTTTAGCTCCCACCTTCAGATGGCATCTGGATGAATTGCGGGATGCAAACAATTCATTTCAAAGTATTTACAACCTCAGGAGGCAGGATTTGGATGGTGCAATTAAATAAAGCAAGCTGACGACAGCCTGGTATCATCTCCCAGATTGAAATAAAGAGTTCACTTCTTGACTTTTTCTTTCTCCAAAAAATAAATTAGTTGAGCTCTTTCCAGGCTGAAGCTTATCTGCAAACTTCCTGCACAATACCTGATTTGCAGAGAAAATCTCCTGGTCAAATCCCACAGCTACTAAAGAAAACGGAGCTCTTGCTAGATCACCTAGAATGTGCCTGCGAGCGCCATTGCTTCACTGGCCGTGCTGGGACCTGAACTGGGTGCAGTGTGCTGGCAGTTTCAGTGCAGGACAGGAGAGCCTGGCACATGCTCTGCCCATGTCCTTCCCAGCCACAGATCAGCCCCCAGGTGAGGTCCACTTGGAGCTCTCATCCCACCCCTCAGAGATGATTCCTGCAGTCCTTGTGGAGGCAGACTCATGATGTAGACTACGAGGCTGAAGCCCTGATCTTCAGACAGCTTTCAGAGGTGCTCTAGATGGAAGAAGACTCCACTCCAGTCTCTGTTGAAGAGCAGCTGATGTCCCCTCCCAGCACACTCGCTGCTGGAGGAAGCAAGGGCAATTTGCAACCCTTTTCCAGGCACTTTGAGTACAACCGTGTGTGCTGCACCAGGGCTAGGCGTGCTTTGTGATTTGCATCCTGTATTGAGTAAGACTGCTTTTGTCTTGGGATAAAATGCCTTGGGTGAGAGGCTGCCACAAATCTCAACATTTCAATGCAACACGACAGGCCCATAGGTTTCTGGTCCATCCTCATTGCCTGTTGATAGACAGACAGCTGCCTGGTGGCTTTGAAGGAGCCATCGCAGCTCACTGGAGATGTCCCCAAGGGTTCAAGGCAGGAATACACAAATCAGTGGGACCTCGCTGGCTGCAAGCAGCTGTTTGCCACGTGTGCCGGCTAGCAATGGAGGGATCTCCACTGCTCAGAGATTGTTAAAATCTGGCTCATAATCTGAACATCTCAGAGCTGTAAATCTCCCAGGAGTAAGTCTTGCTCTTGCTCCTCTGATGCTTCCTGCAGGGCCAGAAATACCATGCGGACAGCCAGGAAATACCTAGTGAGATTTCGGTGCTCCAGTCCAGTCTGGAACTAATAAATGTGGAAGCAGTTATGAAAACATCTCCCTCCCTGAAATTAATAAAAACATATATCAGACCACAGTCAGACAGGTTCACGTCACAGGTTAAGTCGCGAGTAGTGTCTGTTGCTGTTGGAACCAGTTCCCATGGCACAGGGGGCTGGAGGGGCGGACAGGCAGCCACCGTGCCTGGTTTGCAGCAGCTGCCGGGTGCTCTCCAAAGGGATCTTGTGCTATTGGGAAGAGCTTTGGTCTCACAGCACTGGAGAAAAGTTGGTAATTGTGAGTGTCAACAAAGTAACCCTCAGTAGCTGATCTGATAGGACTTGTTCTTTCCTCTTTTGGGTTTGATCTATGAGCAGGTCTGGACTTTCTCCCTGTATCTGTTCTCAAAACCACATGCCAGAGACCACATACTGGTTGTTGGCTTTGCCAAGCTGTCTGCTGTCCAGTTTTGACGGCCAGTATTTGAACTGGCTACGGGTGCTGATGTACAACTGGTTTACCGTGGACATGCCTGGTTTACCCCTACTGTCTGCTGGGGTGAGGGCAATCCCCAAAACACATTCATGGGTTGAATCTGTCAAGCTCTGCTGTTTAGCATTTGCTTCTCCTACCCACTCCCTAGCATCTGCTGAAAGTTCACCCTTCCTGCTGACGGGCCTGCTGATGACCATCGCTGTTGGGGAGGTCTGGTGTACAGAGGTGAATCTCATACCGAAGGCAGGAGGGAGCACTGCGGGTTGGCACTGCCGCGCTTAGCACCCGAGAGTCCACCGACAGGACAAGCATCTACTGTCCTGTCTCTGCAGGCTTGGTTTTGAGCTTGGTTTGGCCAGTGAAAATACGATCTTCAGGGAAGTTAGCTGCAAAACTCTGTCAGCTTCAACCGAACATGTCCCCCATTTTTCAGTGACTTAGAAACTCAGCCAAGCTTGAGCAGTTCTTCTTAGAGACAGCAAAAGACACATCCCTACCAGGGAGCAATGTTTTTCTTTTTAAGCCTTGGCTTCAAATATAAGGGCAATAGATTTTCTTTAAGGAAAGAAATCCCCAAATTTGTTAGCATTGGCACAACACTGTATTTTTCGCTAGCCTTGTTTCTCATTAGCAGCTGAATCATTTTAGCAGGAACTTTTCCAGAAATATTCAGCCTGAGTCAGACACCCGGTCTCAAACATTGCAGCCCAAACAGTGAGTTTGGCATTTTTTTACGTAAAAGAAAATGAGGGTCTTTTATCATTGGAAATCTCAGGCAGGTGTAAATGTTGCTGTTACCAACTTGGGCTTCAGTATTGCAGAGTGTTGTTACGCTTTGCAGAACCAACGTTGACAGGGAGACATCTCCAGGGCCTCCCAGTCCCTGGGGCACGTAGGGGTTTGGGAACTGGGCAAAGTGGGAAGTGAAGGGCACTTGGGGTGTGCACCATCCCCAGGGAGGTCCTGGGTCACTCTGATGCCATCTTGTCTAGAGCTTTTCCGCAGAATTACCATTCCTCAGGTTTTTCATGCATGGAAAAGTCTTCTGTTACCCAACCCCTTTTTGTGCCACTGGGAAGATTTTCTCAGCGTGCTTCTCTCCAGGACTCCTCTCTCTTGCTTCACCTACATTTGCGGTTTGGCCTTTCCTTGCTTTCAGGGGTGTTTCTTGTGACTGGAGAGGGGCGAGAGGCATTTGGCCTCGTGGGGAGCAGGTTGGAGTGCGAGGGGCTGCCCAAAAAGCCCTCAGCCCCAGCAGCAGGGGTCTCTGGGATGCATCAGCAAGGATGGGGCTTTCCTTCCCCCACCACCAGTGCACGCTTGCTTTTGCTGCAAGCCAGGTTTGTGGCTCCGGTTTCATGGGTGATGCCAGCCATAGCTGCATATTTTGTGGTGCGTCCGCACACTTTCCTCCGTCTTTTTGCTCCAACTGTCAGGAAAACCTGGGGCCTGGCGCAGACCCTGCGTCTCCCCCTCGCAGCCACAACACCCCGATGGATTTCCCCTTCGGTGGATTAGCTGGAGCAACCCAAACCAATTTCCGATCCTCCTCCTTACTCAGACTTAACAGCACACGCAAATGAATTTTCCTGAGCAAACGTTTTTGTTTAGTGTCGGCCAACTGGGTCTGTGGTGGGTGGCACCGAGCCACACGGGAGGGCGCGGGGCCGCCTGCCCAGCAAGCAGAGCTGGATCCAGCCGCTCAGTCCCGACGGCTCCAAGCTCCCAGGGCCACGCGCGGTGGCTGCACTGTGTAGGACTTCACTGCCGCCACGGCCGGTGTTCATCGATGCTTTGCTGTTTTGCTGCAGCAAGCATAGGCAGAAACCCCTTCCCCAGCTCGGGCAGCATCCACACCCCCCAGGGGACATCCCTGCAGAGCCACACCACCCGGGATCACTCACCAGGCACAGCCCCGGCAGCCCAACGCACCGCAGCCCATGCTGGACCAGAGGGGTCCGGCGGCATGCAGCAGTGCAGGAGCTCGTCCAGCAGCTCCAGGTTCATGCCCAGCTGCTCCAAAACCTCCAACCAGCCAGCAGCAGGCTTGAAGGGACGCAATGCTGTAGGGGACGAGGGACACACTCCCCCTGTCTCCATAGGGGCTTTCTCTTTACCTCCCACTCCAGCAAGCAGACAGGTCTCCGCTGGCTCTGGCTGCTCCACCTCTGTTATCCCCTCTCTTTGATTTAAGGGTGGCTGTTTCCTTGACCAATATGGCCCTCAGAAATAATATCCCTGAAGATATCTCCAGGGATCCCCTGGGAGCAAAGCCCCTCCCCAGATGGGCATGGGCAGGGTGCCCCTCTCAGCAGCTGGGACCATGCACGCGAGGCTTGCTCCTGCAGAAGAGAAATAATGGCTCAGGCTGAGCTAGCAATTTTCTGGCAAAAAAACTTATCTGGGAAAAGGACAATTTTAAGAAGAATGAGACTATTCATAAATTCAAGTCAAATTTAGAGATTACTTTCAGCCCCTGGCTTCTTCTATCTTCCTCTTTCCCCTCCCCCCTCCCCCGAATTATTGTTTGCAAAAATTAAAACAAAATGTTTTGGGGTTTCTGTTTGTTTAAAAAGCAATTTGCATTTTGGAAATTGCCAAAATATAAGTTTTGGAAGGGTGGGGTCTTTTGAAAGGGCAGCATTGTCATTGCTGAATGAAAACCGCTGAGAGGAATGCGTCCTGGAAGACACAGGGTGCTGGGACGCGGGGCCCGGGGGACACGGCAGCAGCACAAAAGACCACAACCACAGCTCCCACCGCACTGCTCCAGCCTCTGCCTCCCGTTCACGTATCTCCTTTCGTTCTCCCAAATGGAAAATCCTGCCCACCTTGACCTTCTTCGATGGATTCATTTGACCAAGTCACTGTTTTTAATGCAGAGATGCTTCTGCTGTAGTTTCTTCACCTGGCTCCAAAACACAGCTTTCCTCTTTTCCGCTCTGACCTTCTCCAGGTTTCTGAACATCTGCGTTTAAGTGATATCTGGTTATTCATATCGGAGCCTGGCAGCCCAGGTAGAGACTGTTTGATGAAGCTCTGTACATCTGTGTGCAATAAAGTCAGCGAACAAAAGGCTTGTGAGGTCCTTGGCAAAATGAGAGAAAGAAGAGAGCAGGAGACGCAGCACTGAGTTTAGTCGAGCAACTGCAGCCAAAACCTTTCATCAGAGAGGTCTCAGCACCTGGCACTTGTTTTGCCCATAGCTGGGTCTGTGCTGGGTCTGCAGCCCGTGCAGGGGTGTCTTCTCCACTGGCTGAAAAGCAAAGTGTGGGGAGCGTAGGTGATGCCAATATTGGGAGGCGATTTTTATTACAGCCAGCGAAGGCGTTCATAGAAAGAAAAGATGGGTTGCTAAAGAGCCACTTAGTGTGGCAGGGAAATTCAAACCAAGAAGCACTAGCTGGAAATTAAAGCCAGGCCAATTCATGTTAGGAAGGAGGCAAAATGCTTTAGCACAGCAGGGGATTAACCGTCGGCCGAGGGAGAGGGTGGGCGGGAGCCGCGTTTCCGGAGCGCCTCCATCCAGGGAAAATGTGGCCAGGCGAGCCGCATGCCCTGCCCGCGGCACCCAGGGACCGCACACAGATTTGGAGCTGGGATCCAAAAGCATCATGACCTGTTGCTGGGTCCCTGTCGGTCCTAACGGCTGGTCCCAGCGACAGCGGTGTGCCCAGGCATTGCCTGCACTCAGCATCTCTGGGTCCCCACTGCTGGTTTTCTCTGAGGCTGTAGCACCAGCAGGATGGATCCCATCATGATGTGTCCCAGCCTCGTCCCCAGCAAGGACTTTCTGACGCCTAGATGGGTCATTTATTGCATTGCCTTAATTCTTCCATCCCTATGCGCTATTGTCAGGAAAAAATAGGATGGCTCTCTTCCTTCAGTTAGACCAAGCCTCTCCCATTGGGCATCTGCAAACACATCAGGCGCTGCCAGCTAGCCCTGGCTGGTGGCCAGCGGTGCACAGCACTGGCCACTCAGGACCCAGGCACTCAGGGTGAGCACAAGAGACGGTAATTTCAATTAAAACCACTCTCCTTGGGTCGGTTTGGCCCCTTCTGTCTGCACAAACAGGTGGATCAGGAGGGGGTGGATGATGGAAAAGCACCCATGTGCACGGGTTAGGAGGCAATCGATGCCCAGCGGATGTCCTCGGTGCCCTGGGAATGCAGGTGGAAGGAGGGGACAGAGCCAAGGCTAAGCTGACGGAGCCAAAAGAAGCTGAGAATTCACAGTGGAAGGGTGGCCATCACTCCCTGGCTGCTTGCAGTGCTTGCGGGAAGCTCGCAGGGAGGCCAAGTGCAGGGATGCTGGGCATGGAGAGGGGCTCGACCAGCCCGCAGCTTCTCCCAGCTCATTCACTCCCTCCTGGGAGGGTTTATACCCCGAGGCATACACAATCTTTAGGTTGTTTGCTCTGGATGAGGACAGGGATGGCTGTTTTGGGAAGCTCCTTGCAGCTTCTTGTGAGGTTCAGCTTCTTCCCTTCTCCAGACACTGGATTTTCCTATCCCTGGGAGATCAATGTAAAACTGCTCCCGGGAGCAAGGCTGCGAGCATCTCTACACACTCCACTTATTCTTCCACATTCCCACGCAGCTCTGCCCTGGTGGGACCAGCTGAAATATTTGCAAAGATCCTGAGAAAATCTCAGGAGTTCTGCTTTCCTGGCTTTGCAAAAATGTTTCTGCTTATCAAGCAACCCAAAGAAATGCGAACGTTTTCACTCACTCTTCGGTTGGGCTCACCTTTGAATTTTAAAAAGGGATTTGTCAATGCAGTCTTGCAAAATACCTGAGTACCAAGTCCAGCTCTCCTAAAATACAAGTTTTAGGAGGAGGTGAGCATTCATGCTCTTTGGAAAACATGCATTTCTGCCAGATTCAAGGAAGAACTAGGTCTTCTGTGAGGCCATGCCACCCCCTGGAGAAATGTCTCCTCATGTTGGTCAACAGGGACTAAATCCTGGGGTTTGTAACACCAAAGGCAGAGCTGCTAGTGAGTCTCAAGGCTTTGAACGATGGAGATGTGACTGCATGGTCACAGGCTGCAGCAGGGATGACAGACCCTCAGACTGAGGGACTTAAATCTTTTTTTCCTCTGCTTGAGCTGAGTCCTGAGGCCATGCCGTTGATACAGGTGTTGCCTTGGTGGTCAGCTATAGCCAAGAGAACACCCTTCATGTTGCAGCCCTGGTGTGCCTTTCAGCCGGGCCATGCCTGGGGAAGGCTCTGCCCTGAGCGGAGGGATCAGCCCTCAGCCCTGTGCCTTCTGCACGCCCGGGAAAAGTGTTTAATCTCAGCGTCTCCGTTGCTTCTCTGTAAAACAAGGATTGGGACTTTAAAAATGCCACCTCCTTCCCAAAAGCTTAGCTCATGCGTTCTGCAGGGCAAGAACCACCTCTAATCCCCTATTTGTACAGCACTGACTGCGGCCGAGCCATCGTGGTGGCAGGGGTTTCTCAGGACGCTGTGAGAAAAGAATACCTTAGCTGAGCGGCTTTGCTCCCAGCAAAGCACAAAGTGCTCCTCCTGAGATTAAGATGGAAGGGGAAAAATCTACAAGAGGGGACGCGGAACGCACCCGGTGCGTGCTCCCGCACTTCTTTTAGATGTAAGCAGGCTGTTTAAGTGCACTTGCAGCGTCAGCAAATGTGTCTGTGAGACCGGCCAGATCTAAAAAGCAGCAATTCCCTCTGCATGCAGGAGCTGTGTCTCCGGTCTCCTTGATGGTCGTTTCCTATTTTGGGAGATGGCAAATGCACCCGCAGGCTGGTGGGCTCATCTAAGGAGAGGCAAACCGCAGTTCAAAGTCGTGGCCCCGCTCGGTGTCAGGAATCTCACTTTCTCACGGCTGGCAAACCGCTCTTGGGCCACTCTTCTCACCATTAGCACGTTGGTGGCTGCTTCTCCTGCTCTGCCAGTGTTTGGTGGGGACGTGAGGTTGGGCCTCACCACGTCAGCCAGAGGAATTCAGATTGCAGAGCACAGAGTGAGCCATCTCATTCCCACTGGTCGAACGTGTCCAGAGGATTTTGCTCTCCCCTTTGCTTTCACGTCGTGAGTTAGCTGGGGATTGTTCCTGATAAATAATCCGGAACTGCACTGTAATTTTCTGGGCTGAAATTTGATAATTAAGCAAATATAACGTGTCTTTGTCTTGGGCAAGCACCATAAGGTAAACAGGAAGGAATGAGGGATTAAGACATCTCTGCTCTAAAGGAAGGTGACAAGCCCAGAGCCGTGACACCTTCGTGCCGAGCCGAGAGGCCCAGCTGTGGGTTGGCATTGCACAGATGCATTGTTCGGGGGTGAAGAGCAAATAAAAGCAAAGGGAAAAGAAAACAAGCTATAAAATTCTCGGCAAAGCACAGAGCCCCAGCAACTGCCTCTTGATGTTCCCGTGACAGCTCTGGGGAGAGGCAGGCGAGGGGTCGAGCTTTTGAAGTCCTGAAGTTGTCCTTTGCAAAGGCCCCCTGTTAAAATAGTCCCTGTGTTGACATTAGGCTGCATATGGTGGAGAAATTGGACATCTCCCGGCAGGTTCAGTCGCAGCACATACAATCAAAGCAGAAGGGGACTTTTTGGTATTTGACTAACTGGGCGTCAGGCCGGCCCTGTCCCAGTGGTGGGATGAGAGATGCGGAGGCAGAGGTGAGGTTTTATCGGCATGTTCAGGGCTGCAGACGCATAACAGAGCCTTGTGCTATGGGTACCAAGCATAGGAAGGAAAGCCGGGGAAGAAGGTAGCTAGGGAGGCCTTGAAATGATATTTGGAACTCAAACATACATGTGTGTTGGGACTGGTGAGAGTGGAAATACTGGGAAGGTTGGGCAGGTGATGTTGGAAACCCCCTTTCCCCTGGGGGCAGACAGAGGGGGCTCCCGGGGCGTTGGGAAGCGGGGGCTTTCACAGCAGTTTGGGGGGGGCTTTGTACCAAGCAGTAGCACGATACGAAGCACCACAGTGCGAGAGCAGATGAGAAGGGAGACAAGCCGTGCTTACGTGGGGCAAAGCGCTTGCAACAAAGCTGGAGGAGCAGCTGGGGGCTTGTGCATTGCTGTTTCCTAACCATGGATGGGCTCCCTGCCCTCACAGCCCTGCCTGCACGCAGCTTTTAATTCACATTAAGAGTGGGGAGAGGCAAAAGGCGTATTTGTTGCAAATCACGATGGTGAAATGAGGTCTCGGTGACCTCAGCTTCCCCTCCACAAAGCTGGACTCACCACATAGCACTGGTCAAGGAGGGATGCGGGTTAGCAGTTGGCTTCCCATAGCCAGAGGTGCCACCAGAGCATCCCATCCTTGACACCCCCGCTGTGGCAGGGCTCCCCGGGCAGGGCCTCGAGGGTGCCCAGCCCCACGCACATGCGCTCCCCCAGGGTTGGCACCTCTGTGGCCGGGCGCAGATGCTGACAGTCCCCGCTCTTTGCCTCTCACAGCCTGCAACTGCAACCTCCACGCCCGGCGGTGCCGCTTCAACATGGAGCTCTACAAGCTGTCGGGGCGCAAGAGCGGCGGCGTCTGCCTGAACTGCCGGCACAACACTGCTGGGCGGCACTGCCACTACTGCAAGGAGGGCTTCTACCGGGACCTCAGCAAGCCCATCTCCCACCGCAAGGCCTGCAAAGGTACCGGGTTGGGGGTGGGACGGCCGGGACCGCATGGCTCCTTCTCCTCCGAACCCTTCCTGCCGTTCCTGCTTCCACAGCTCTTGCTCTCACCAAACTTCTCCTGCTCCCCCCTCTCCCAAACCAAGCCCTTGAAATGACTTTTCTTGCCCCCACGTTCCCTGCCATCACCTCTCCCTGGTCTCCCCAGATTCCCGGTGAGGACGAGGCCACCGAAACACAGAAAGTCCTCACTGTTTAGGATGACTTTAAATTATTTCAGGTTTTATCACTTATAAATCGTGCCTCATCTGCTCCGATGATAGCCACAGCTAACTTGGTCATCACATATGTAAGGGCAGAGTTACACAAAATCCCAGGTACGGGGTTAGATGTAGCATCTGTAAATCAGCCTCCTCCAAACGCCCGTCTCCTGCTCCCACCCTCCACCCTCACCCCCAGCGCTGCTGGGGGCACAGGCAGCGCTTAACCCACGCACAAAACATTTCACTCCTCGGGACCAGGCGAGAACAGTAAAACGGGAAACAATTTTATTTTGAGCTCAGCAAACGGAGTTTTTGGAGGTTTCCTCTCCTCCTGCAGTGGACTTGAAGGCGAGCGGGGCTTCAGCTGGGGCGGGAGCAGCAATAAGAGCAAATCCTGCAAATGAACTTTTTTAACTCTCAGCTGTCTGCTGGAAGAGATATAAATCCTGAACGTGAGACACAGCTAAAGGAATCAAGCAAACATTCAAAAGCCAGATTAGAAGATGCTGGGGTTTCCCGCAGAAAGGTTCAGCTCTTTTCTCTCTAAAGACTCATTTCAACAAGAAACGGAAAGCTTTTTGGCCCGAGCTGGGTATTTTTGGCTGGAAAGCTTTGGGTCTTCAACGTTTTCAATTTTTTAATGAAAACGCTTCTTCATGGTTTTTTTTTTTTTTTCCTACTGAAAACAGACACTCTTTGCCAAAGCAGAAAAAGAAATTGCTTCTTTAGACAGCCCTACTCCCCCTTTTTTCACCTTGTAAAAACTATTTCAACGAGACGTTTTCGACCCGCCCTGCGCTGAGGCTGCTAACAAGCTACAGCTTCAGCTGATGCGCGGGCTGGAGGGATGTGAACCCAACCCGTGGCTCTGGCGGGGAGAGGAGCTGCCGTTTCGGGGTCCGAGGAGCCAGAAAGCAGGGATGTAGGGGTGCTGAGCCACTTCCACACCAGCCCCAACACCCAGCATCCCGGCCGGACCCCCGCTCCGGCAGCAAGCTGCCTGCTGCGTGCGGCCGCGCCTTGCCCCCCGGTCCCGAGCGGATATGTGTGTAATAAAGTTCATATTTCTGCTTTCATGGCCGGGTCGCAGCTGAAGTAACAGCGCGTTAGGTTGAGGCAAACAAAGGGAAATTGTGAAGGTGTGGGCTCTCCTCGAGCAGGGCCGGGCAGCGATGCAGGCAGGCATCCATCACCCCCAGGCAGCAATGTGCTCGCAGAGGCGTTTGCTGATGTCCAGAGCCTGATGCTCATTTACCTTCCTGCTCCCCAGAAAGGGTTTTGGGGTGCCGGGGCGGTGGGAGGAATTCCGACCTCTCCCCGAGCACAGTTAACTCCTTCCCAGGGCTCGGTTTATCCCAGCTGCCTCCCCAGCGTGGGGGCTCCTGGGGACGTGATGGGATTTGGGGGAGAGGAGTGCTCTTTCCCAGCCATGGGGTCACTGTGCATCCATAGGGATTCCAGTCCTCTGGGATCAGCACAGGGAGCACGGAGCAGAGAGGGGATGCTCGGCTGGAGGGTAGGGCAGATCCCGTCCCCTGTCCATCCCCAACTTTTCCATCCTGGGAAAAGGCAGTCCCTGCCCTGTGTTGGCAGTGATGTCCACGCTTAACTCTCTCTGTCTCATTAACCCCGCATTTCCCAGGACCTTCCTCGCTCCTGCTTTTCCCAGCTCTCCTCTCCAGCCAGGCAGCCTGCCCCCCCTCTCCTGCCCATTTATCCTCGCTGTCCCCTGGCCCCTCACTCTTGCTAACCTCTCCGTGGCTGTAGCACAGTGGTCTCACCCAAAAAGCACAGCAGAATGGCGGGTGGTACCTGTGGGTGGGAAGCCTCAGAGCCATGCCGTGCCTCAGTTTCCCCAAGCGAGCACCCAGGAAGATGCATGCTGGCCTTTGCGAGGCACTCCACAATGTTTTAACGCTGAATTTCCCAGCCGCTGGGTCATTTGCTCTGTTAAATGCTCTTTGCAATTGTCCTTTTCTCATCCCCCTGCCTTCTCGAACTGCTCCTGCTCTTGAAATTTGAGATCACCAAATTTAAATACGTCTCCAACCCCCCACGGTTTATAACAAAAATGTGGCTATTGGAGCTAACAGATACAAAGGTATGTAATAAATATGCTGGTGCATGAACAGCTCCCCGACTCGCAGGCTATTAGCACAATTTCACAGTAGTTGGAATGGTTTATTGTTGGCGTAATCCATCGTCCTATACAAAAGTGGGCGAAATGAAGTTTCCTACAGCAAAGGCATTCCTTTGAAAACTCGTTTTCCTGAGCTCTGTTTATGACACAGGGGGTTTTATGTTCCCTCTATTTTTCTTCCCTGATTCAGGGACTGTTCTGAAATCATTGTTGAAAACAGGCATTTTAAAAACCCAAATCCTACCATCTAACAACTTCAGCCATTTCTCCATTGATAACAATATTAATTTATCATCTCACCAAGCCATCTGCCAATGGGCAAAGCTCTCCCAGAGTCTCATCTCGACCGAATGTGTTTAGAATTAAGGAATTAACCATCCTGTAGCATCTGCCATCTCCCTCACAACTGCCTGACATCTCATCTCACCCAGCAGATTGTGTTTTCTCTATAAGACTTGATTCTTTCAACCGTCGCATTGCTCCGTTCATGTCCTACACATAACACATTTAAACAAATGCATATAATAGAGCACCGGTGCCTTGTGAGCCGATAGAGAGCTGCCAAGGAAGCATGCAGCACACTTAACCACCCTGGCAAGCGAGCGTAAGCTCGGTCGAACTCACAGCAAATGTTCCATGAAAGAGCTGCTGAGGAGATTTTTATATTAATTCAACTTCATTAATTCAGCCTAACAGACACATCCAGCTAAACTGCCTTTCCTCTCACTTGTGTTTCTCATCTGTCACTCCATCCTGTGCACTAGGTTATATACCTCGATTCGTAATGCATCTAACAGAACATTATAGAGGCATGAGTTGCATTATTTTAAATGGTTGGTTTGGTATTTCTGCAAAAAAATCACATTGCAGAAATGTTTGCACAATGCTACTTTTTTTTAACTTGGAGAAAAAGAAAATGCCACAAACTTTTGCACAGTTTACAGGGCATGGTGTGAGGCTCAGGCAGCAAAAGGTGAGCAGAAAGTGGAGCTGGGCAGTGCCCTCCTGCCCAGGCGAAGGGCTGGTTGGTTTTCTAATAGCCAAACCTATAATAATTTTTAATTAAAAGATTTTTTTAATGATGCAAAGTTGTCTTAGCAGCACAGGTGAAGGCATAAGAAGCTGGGTTTTAAGGATGACTTTTACCCTGATGGTTAAAAGTGATGCAGCCATGTCATGTTCCTTGCCTGTGCATTTGCATCCAGTTATTTTCTTGCAAAAATGGTAAAAGCAAAGAAGCCGTCAGCGATCAGAGATGCCCTGTCGCAGAGCCACGCAACAGGCAGAGCATGGCATGAAGTCTGCAAACCACATGCAAAGGAATTGATGACAGATGGAGCAGGGATATTGCATGAAGTGGCAATGCTGGGTGCGTGCCAGAGCCTGCCAGGCTGGAGCTGGGAGCTGAAGGAGGGCTGTGACTGCTGCGGGTGGGTGGTCAGGCAAACCCAGGGACACCAGTTACTCAAGCAAGGGCTCAGGCTCCCCCGGCATTTTGAGGTCAGACCGCACAACTGATCTCTGCGTGGCCCTGGACGGGGACTCTCGGGCTGGAGGAGTCCGATGGTAATGCCGGTCCTCTGCCGTGGGGGATGGATGGGCTCATCCCAGCGGGTGCCGGAGTAGGATGCCTTTTGCTCTGGCAGATACATCAAAACCCTGGTCCTGCACACACCCGTTAGGTGTGTGGGCTGTCCTGAGAAGCAACAAAACCCTGGACATAAGAAATTTCACATGTTCACGAAGAGCTCCCAAAATGCTGAAGCCCTGCTTCCCATTCCTTCTGCTTTCCCTCTGCTCCAAATGATGTTGCAAGTGAAATTCCACATCTGGGTCCTGCAAACCTCCGTCCGCTCCGCTCTGTTGTGGGCCACTGTAAATCAGGGCCTGGTGTTAGTTCTTTTGATTAAATTCACTCCTGATATTTGCCAGATTATTGGCACTAATGTAATTCTATTGGAACAGAGACTCTGCAGGATTTTATAGCCTGGCTGTAAAACAGCTCTGCACTTTGGGGAAAGGATTTACACACTTTTTGATGAAAAGATGACAAATGATACGCGTTGTGAATGCACTTGTGCTGAGGCTGCCAGTGTAAACCCGTTGTGGAGGGGCAGGATTTGGCACCTGGAGAGGTCACATGCATTAGGACTCAATGTTTTGGTAAAAAACGGGATCGCCTGCCTCCCCCGTGCTGTTGCAGCCCTGTGCCCGTGCCGAGCCTGGCAGACTTTTCCATCTGCATTGGAGGATTATTTAATGGCTTGTGCAAAAAAAAAAAAGCACTCCCAGCCTACCTGCCCGTCCTGGCTTGTACCCGCAAAGGCTCAAGACTTTGACATTTGCTTTTTGAAGACAGTTTGGGTTCAAGCAGAGAGAGGGTGAGCGCCGTCCCCATGGGCTCAGCCTCCAGTCCTTGATTTCATGGGTGCAGATGCAGGTTTTCTTCCCACCCAGCTGCAGGCATCTAGTGGCGGGGGGACTGAGGCAGCTGAACCCCTTTGGGTCCTTGTGCTGCCTGGACAGGAGAGCAGAGCCCCTGGTGACAGGGACAGTGGGATGAGTCCCCCATCTCTCTCCACTGACTATAGAGGGAGCTGCGTGACCAGCTTAAAGCAGAGAGCTCATTTCCACAAGGCTGAAGCCAGGGGAGATGTAACCTCTTCCTGCTGCCTGGAGCCCCACTGAGAAGTTGGGGTGCAGGAGGCAGCCGGGGTAAAACCCACGTTAGATGGCAGAGTCTGAGGACGGGCTCACTGCCACCAGCATACTGGTGTCCCAGCATACTGGTGTCCCACCGGCCATGTCCCAGTGTAGGACAGGAAGATCAGCCTGTGCATCTCTGCAGGTTTCAGTTGTGGTCAGCATCCCTCCAGCCTCCGAGATGTCCCCTGCCACCACGGTCCCCAATCCACAGCTAGGTGGGGGGTAGGCAAGCTCACAGCTAACACGTCCCAAAGACACAGGGATGGCCCAGCTGAAACCCCTGAACCAGGGCTCCCTGGGGCAGCAGGGCCACCAGTGGTGGCTCCTGGCAGGGCTCCTGTCCCCAGCCTTTCCTTGTCTGCGGCAAGTACCAGCTCCCACAGGTCTCCCTCCCATCACTGCAGGGACCCTGTCGCTGCTGGGCATCAGTGCAGGAGATCTGCCCTTGGTGTCCACCTTAGGAGGAGGTGAAGTGCATCGTAAGAGAGATGTGTCTCTCCCTAGAGCGACCTCATTTTGATGCCCATCTCTAGTCCAGCGCATTTGTGGTTTCACAAGGCCAAGTCCAAGGCAATACTTTCTATGAATTCCCCCCAGGCAGTTGTCCTTAATTATCAAACTTCCTTCCTTTCCTTTTCTCCTTTTCTTCCTTTTTGAAGACCAGCTGGAGCTACCGTTTAGATGAGAGATGAGCCAACCCGTAGTGCTGGCAGGGCTTGGATCGAGTTCTTCTATCAAGGCTTGGTCACCTCTGAGAAATCACATCACTGGAGAAAGTCCAAACTTTCAAGGCATTGATCTGCCAAACACAGACTTCATTTTCTCCATAGGGCCTGCTCTTCCACTGCTGCAAGAACAATTTTCTAGCTGTATTTCTATACTGCATTTGTTAGTGGCTATGCCTTAGTCACCCCCTTCCCCAAGGCCCCATAATTCTTTATATCGATATTATTCCAAGCGCTGAGCACTGATTTATGGTTTCTACATCTAAAACTTGTCATCAGCAACCCCCAGGCACACACAAACCAGTCAGAGAAAGTTTATAGAAATGCAGCTTTAAGCTGTCCCATGCACACAGGTCGCTGCGTGGAAGTGTCCTGGGGCAGCGCAGGAGACTGGAGTGCCACTGCCCCCAAGTGCCACCACCTCCATGGCACCTCCAGGACCCACGCCAGAGCTGCACCATTCACCCGCTTGGGCTGGAAGGGTCCCAAAGCAAAGAAGGGACACGATTGTTGCAGAAACTCTTAAACTGTTTTGAGTTTGTAGCGTGAAAACATGGAAAAGGAGTGATTTTTTTTTTTAATGAAGACTTGAGCTCAGCACAGGACATCTACCTGGCCATGCCAGCTTTTAAACATCCGTGATTTTAATGACATATGAGCAGCTATGTCAAATTAAGCAGTCGCTTCTGTGCGAGCCGGACCGGGAAGAGTTTGCTGCATCGCAGCAGTGGAATATTCCTGTGGCAAACCCAGCGATTGAGACACTTTCTAATTGTTTCAAGCCAGATGGGGCTCAATGTGCCAGCCTTCATCCTGCTTTCCCTTCCATGCGTGCATTCCAGTTCCAAGGACTTTCTAATTAAGTCTGATCTATGTGAGCCATCAGCGAGGAACAAACCAAATGTCGGAGCCATGCACAGCCCTTTCCCCTAGCCCAGGGCAGCTCCACCACCTCCACGCAGCGCATGGGGATGATGCCATGGACTGGGGCACACATTTAGGGCCCACAGATATCACGTTCCAGTTTCATGTTTCTAGCCACTGGTGATCTGAAGAGGTCATACTTTTTGCTCCTCTGTGTATCTGCCCCTGGAAGTGCTCCAGTATTGGGGTTGGTTCTCCATTTTGGTGAAGATTAACTGGGACGAGGGTAAAATCCTGCTGTCTGGTCTTCCCAGAAACTCATCGCTGACTTTCTCCTCTCTCTGGCTTACGATCAGGGCCACCTCCCACAATACAGCAGCATTTAAACAGGTATTTGCTTTCAGTGGAATGTATTTTAGGCAGTCTGGGATTGAAACTTGGGATGCTCAGAGACAGCACAGAGGACTGGTAGGAGACGCCGCCTCGGAGGCTGGCAGAGCACCAAGAGGCATCGCCGTGGGCAGGGAGGCTCTGCCATCCACATCCCAGATGAAGTGCACATGCTGGGGGTCTCTGGTCTGCTACAGTCTCCAGAAGTTGGCTTAGAAGGTCATTAAGCAAAAAAAAAAAAAGGAAAATTAGAAAAAAAGAGAGGGAAAAAAGAAGAAAGAGAGAGAAGTTTGTCTGTGCCTGGTGATAAGATCAGAGCAAAATCACCTCCATGCCAAAAATTTCCTTAAGCTGCAGCTGTCTTCAAGCTCCAGGGAAGTCAATAATTTCACATATTGCTCCCACCCTGACACGTTTTGCTGCATGATTTGACTCCCCTGCAAGCCCAGACTCTTGGGGTCGCTGGGCTGGGCAGATGCTGTGCACCCCAGCCCCGCGGCAGTGCCGAGGGTGGGGGGCTGCTTCTTAGCCTGGGCCCCCCGTTCTCCTCCAAAAAGCCACACAGGCATATCCAGAGCCCTTTTCGGCAAAGCTCCTCTCTCTTCTAGGAGCCTCTTTTGGACTTTGCCGAATCGGTAGAGACTAAATTACATTTGAAGGCAAATTTGAAACAGACCCAGTTTAGGGAAGGGGAGGTGAGGAAGGGGCTTTTGACATATCTTCAAACGGGCTGGGAAGACATCTGGACATAAACAAGACAGCATCGCACCGGGCGGGGGCCTGACCTGCAGCACAAACCCCGGAGCGCGGCTCTGATGTGTCCGCTTGGCAGCCCCAGGCCAGCCAGGAGCACCCGCTCCCATGGGAGATGCACCCAGGGCCCCGGCGATGCCCCGCGTGTCGCGCTCCCGTGGACGCTCTCCCACAAAAGCACCCACCAGTTGCTTCTTCCACCCAAATGAGTAAAACCAAGACCCAAAGCACCACCTCCCAGGAGAAGGACACCAGGTGAGCTGGTTTGGAGATGCATCTCCGCTGCGACGGGAGACCTTCATCACTTTTAGCATGGGAGGGAGGAACAGCCCCATGAATGGATGAACTGAAAAAGCATGCAGAAAGGATAAAAGCCGTGGCAGAAACCGCCAGCACTGTGTGGGGCTTGCAGAGGTTGGGGTGAGATGCTCTGCTGACTCTGGGGGGCCACGACGTGCGATGGAGGAGGCTCAGCCAGAGACCCTCGGAAGGACCTTGAGCTCCCCATTGCAGCCTGGAAACCTCCCCCCAGCGCCTTCAGAGGGGAGATATAGCTCACAGCTGAGTCCCAAACCCATGGATGATCTAGCTTATTAGGAAAATTTAGACAGTGTTGATTCCCTGACAGGAGCTCTGCCTTTCTGAAAAATCACATCCTTGCAATGGCTAAATTTGGGGCCGACCACCTTCAAAACTGTGGTTTGGGTTTGGTTTTTCAGCAGAAACACATCTATAAGCAATCCTGAAGGGCAGGTTTGGACTGTGGTTTTTCAGAAGTGGCAGGATGCGACACAATAGAGGGGAATTTGCACCCTATTAAAAAAAAAAAACAGACTAAACCCCAGTTCTCCATCACAAGTCTCAGACTAAGAACAAAAGTTGCTAAATTCGTTTGTGTAGCCAGACTTTTACATATCTCCAAGACAGAGGAAAGAAAAGGAATAATTTTCCTTCCCTATAAATATTTTTGAACTCTTGAGATAAATTCCTGCTTCCGATCAGTTCTCAAGAGTGAAAAGTCCTCCAAGCTCTCAGGTCCTGAACATTAAAACAAAGTTCAGCCCTGCTCATCCATGTGCCCTGTTCTGATTTTAAGCATACTAAAACGAAGAGGCTTCTTTCTGATAGAAAAAGAGATATTTTCCAGTTAAACAGACACTTGTCAGAGCATCACAAATCAGTGGCCTGGATTTGTGCCCCAGGAGCTCTCATTGCAAATTTTCACAGGCACTTGGGGTGCTAGGGGGGGCTTTCCCCACTGTGGGTGCTTTAGTGTCTGATAAGGGCTGTGCACACCGAAGGGATCCCCCTCTGCTGAGCTTTTTCTCGGGTTTCTCTCTCATCTACCCAACTGCCTCGTTTTGTGAGGCTTGTGGCAACCTCATTATCTCTGAGACTTTTGCTCCGCTGCCAGATTTGATTGAAATATTATTAGTGGGAGAACACGCTTGTAGGAACCTCATTTCCTCAGGAGCCAGGCTAAAAACACATCAGGAGGAGAAAATGTTTGCCTTTTTTTTTTCCTCAAAAGAAGTATTTTCCAACCCACACTTTCTCATGTCTCCCATGAGAGCAGGTTGAGCCTTATTTTGCTTTAGAGCCGTGAGGACACTGTGCCCAGGGACTGCGCCCCACTAAGCTGCTCTCTGCCTGGCCAGAGCTGCCCCCGGGGGTCTTTGACCAGACTTGACATTATTTTGATGGAAAAATAAAAGGGATGACATCCTCCGTGACAAAACCCAAGTCCTGCCAGCAAAGCGGGGAGAAGGAAGCCCCAGTGCTTCATGCCTGGGTGTCTCAGCAGACCACCACTCTCCCGGCGGCTTCTCCGACTCTGCTGCAATCACCCGAAAGGTGGAGCTCCAAGACGACACGGGAGTTTTTAACAATTTTTTAACAAGAGGATTTTCGAGCATTTTGGGAAGTGCTGCCATAGTCTTATTGTCTGTATCACTAATGCCTGCCCATAGTGCGCCTGCCCAAAAAGTGGATTTATTACTGTGGTTCAAAGCCCCCTCCGGATTAGCAGCAGCTCTCGCTCAGTGGAGGCATTGTGGGCCCCGTCTGTTACTTGTTATGGAGAAGACAAAGACAAGGTCTAATCTGTGAAATTTGGCCCAAACCACAGGGCGCCAAAGCCCTTGGCTTCCCCAAGTGCCTGTTCAGGAGGAAGAAACGGGAGAGCCCTGAGAAGTGGCGCAGGAGGAGGGACACTGTGAAACGCCAAGAGATTATTTGGCTTTGCCTGATAAAAAGGGGAATTCATTTTCTGCTGGCAAGAAACCTTTAAATCTCCGAGAGAATGTGCTGAGGGACATTGTGCGTGAACATGATCCTTTGGAGAACTAAATCCAGTTCACAATATCACAGACAAGCTGACGATCTCATTGCAAAGCAGTTAACAGTTAATATTTAAAGCGATTATTAGTATCCAGAGTTAACACAGAGACATTTCAACCTCTGCTTCTGGTTAGCGAACTAGCTGGGGCCAGACTGGGTGGGTACACACTAAATACCAGTTTCTCTTCCCCGTGACATAAATCTGTGGGATTTGCAGGACGTGCCACCCGTGGTGGAGATGCTCTGCCATTAAATATGGTCTCGCCCATCCCTGCAGGATCCCATCCCCAGAGCCAGCATAAACCTCTCCACACCACTTAGGTGCACAGATATCAGATCATAACTCTCCTCGCCCACGGACAAATAAGCAGGGTAGGTCTCCAAAGGAAGGAGCACCGCTTGTTTTGAATTGTTTCCCCAAAGACAGGAGCCAAAGCAAATCTGCTAAAAAAAGCCTGCCCAGGTCAGGTCGTTGGGACAGCTTCAAGGCTGGGGTCACCTTTGAGATAGATTACAGCTACGAGGGGACAACTCGACCCACCCCAGGAGTTTCTCACACCTTGCATTCCCCGGGCAGATGTGTTCACTGGAACCAGGATTTAAAGTACCCGAGTTATTAAAGGCAGCGGAGCAGGAAAAAAATAACTCTACAACTACAAAAAAGCTTGCTTAAGTAATAATATCTGAACCGTACCTCTAAATACTAAAACATAAGACTAAGTGAAATATGTTTACTGCATCAGGATGATGCGGGCTCTGTTAAAGAAGCAACAGGCAAATTTAAGTTGAGTTGTTTTGACATTTTGCTGTTGAAAATACTGTTGGAATGAAAGCATCCTCACAAGAAGCTTGATTTTGGTGCGTTTTTTTCCAGCAGAAAGCTTCTATAGCCACATTTTTTACTCCAGTTGGAGTCTTTGGAGGAAAGAAGGAAAGCAACCAAAGGGAGGCAATTTTGGCCATGATTCTGGAAAAGCGTTTAAAAGCATGGTTAAATATAAATGTGTACCTAAGGCACATTGGCTATGTGGGACTTAAATTCTTACTTAAAACTGAGTGTGATTTCCTGAAGAAGGTTCTTTCTCAATACAGGAACCTTCATCAATGACTATTGCAAATTAAGGTGTTTTTTTCCAGTTTAATGCATTGCTGTTTTACTGCTTAGTGCACGGCATAACGTAAAGCGGTCACGCTTTGGGCTTTTAAATCCGGAAGCCCTGCGATGTATGTTATCATTGCAGATACAGTGTGACAAGGGGAAATCTGGACACCCGTGAAATCAAGCCTCTTTCTGTTGTTCAGTCAAATGGATTTTTCATCATTCTGAAAACCTCCCAAGAAAACAGCTTCCCCGAAAACAGGAAGATGCTAATTCTCAAAAAATGCAGGTCCTTTCAGGTACCTTCTCAAAAAAGGTCACACTTGAAGAGAGCTAAGCCTGGAGATTTATCCCTCTGTTTATCTTTCAACACACGTGTGGGGGAAGATTAGCAGCTGGGAATAGCTCTGACCAAAATTCAGGGGTGGAAAAATATTTGCATTTTTGTCATGCTATTTGTCAACCTTCGGTGGGCCAGAGACATCCCAGCAAGTTCAACCACCTTTCCAGGGCATTTTGCATCCTTTCACGCACAGTCCTAAGATTTCAGGTATTTTTCAGTCCCAAACCAGCCAAACCTCAGCTGAAGCATAGAAATGCACCGTTGCTTATGCTCAAGCGGACGATGGTCTGCCTCAGCAGATTCGTGCATATAATAGTGGCTTGTCTTGGAAGCTTCAGGCAGAGATATAAAACTCTACGACAGACAGTTTTGCAATAGCATGCCCCCAGGGGAAATCTCTTCCTAACTGCAGGCAGTTAGTAGCTGGCTTGGAGTGCTTATATCCGTATATATATTAATCCCAGCTAATGTAACTACAGATGTTCTCATTCATAGGCCTATCTAATCCTGTTGGGCCTTTGCCATGGTGTCTCGTAGCATGAGTTCTACGAGTTAATTACGTGCAGTGCAAAGAAGCATTTCCTTTTATCATTGAAAAAGGTTGCCTTTTAAATGCATTGAATGTCCCTTTGTTCCTGTATTTTAAGGACCAGTGAAGAGAAGCACCTGTCTGACCTTCTCGGCGCTGTGCATTACTTGGCATCCCTCCATCGTCTCTTGGCAAGGCATTTCTAATCTTTTCCATCGCCCTCAGACGGGTGCCTCTCCGTGCCTTTCACTCCGGTTTCCCAGCTGAGGACGTACTATTGATTTCTATAGTGTCATGATATTATATTCAGTGTTACTCTCTACCCCTTTCATAATACAACCTCCCATCTTGTCGCTCTTCTGAGCTCCATTGCAATCAGCCAGATGTTTCATTGACTCCTAGATCTTTTCCTGGAGTGGTTGCAGTTAATTGGGACCCTTCAGCGTGTATGAGCCATCCTGTTCCCTCCTTCCAATTATGCATCCTTCTGCGCACCGGTTTTTGTCTGCTATCCCCTCACCCATTCAGCCAACTTGGGTCGGTCTCGCAGAAGACGTACGTGGTCTCCTCACGTCTAGGCTAGCCAAGCTGAAGGTGGTCACCTAGAAATGCTGTTAGCTCCCTGCTTGCCAGGTCATGGTTATTATATAAGAAAAATCAGGTTTTGTGGGCAGAGGCACTCCCATTGCTACCCTCATTCTCCATTAAAACCTCACCATATATTCCTGCTCCTTGTTTTCTCCTCCACGGCCAGGTTTTTAAGCAGGAAATAACTTCATTTTTCACTAGTAATTCCTGGTCATCTCTGCCACAGACACTCATCAAAGATTTTTCTTAAAGACTTTCTGAAAGAACTAAATCACGACAGTTATCTCCCTTCCCCCTGATGCTGTGTGAACTAACAGACTAAAACCACACCATCTTCTTGCACCAACATCATTCCTGTTTGCTCCTCTCACGTCTCACTCACTGCACCATCGCATTCTCCTCTATGGGGTGATCCTTTTAAGCAAGGCATGAGGATACAGAGGATAAATCAGCTGTTATCCCCCCTTATTATCCCTAACAATGTCTCAGGCGCCTTCTTCCCTGATCAGTGAGGTTTTCTCAGCTCTGGTGCCTCATGGTCTCTGCTCTGCTCAGTGCAGGGGACTGCTGATATTCTGCAGCACGGTGGGTGACGGACAAACACTTGCACCCAGGGAAGTCAGGCATGAAAACATGTCTTGTGAATCAAAAGGTGCCTATCAGAAAGGCAGTGAGGATGCCAAAGGGGTGTTTGCACCGATCACACCCCCTTTGCGACTCTAGTGCAGTCATTTTGGGGTTACAAGCCAAAGGAATTTGAACTCTGCTGGAAAAATCAGCATTAACCACCAGCAGCCCAGCTACTCCATGGCTGGGGAAGGAGAAGAGCCTGTAATTGCTGGCTGCAAGTGTTTGCACTGGCCAGGGAACTGCAAATTGCCTTTAATTGCTCCTAATTGCTGGCACTGGTTCAGTTCCTCCGGGACAGGGACGGCAAACGTACATCTGCAGACACTGCTTAGACCACCTCCTGCCTCCCCACGCCAGGAGGGTTGAGTTGCTGCTGATTCGGAGAGTTTGCTGGAAGATAGAAAAGTCAAAATGGGGTCAGGCATTCAAGCAGCAGGAGTGCTGCTGCCCAGGGCAGTCGTCCCGGACTCGCAGGGTCCTGTGCTGCAACAGAGAGTTGGGGACCGGTGGCAGAAATCACATCCCTGCACCCAGAGAGGATTTACCCCACGGCGTGTCGGAGGGAGCTATCAGCGATCAGCCAGGGGTTTCTCCTGGTGAGGCCCTGGACCAAGGGCTGGTGATTCCCAGCTCCTCCGCCACTTGTCTGCTCTGTAACCTTGGGCACATCATGTGTGCCCATGGGGACACGGCTAACACCCGTGCTGCAGAGCCCTCGCGGAGCCCGGCTTGGGGAGAGAGTAGACAACCTCAGACAGATACGGCTGTAAAAATAACCACGGCAGCTTTGGACAAGCTGTGCCGAGGCATTACCTCATGAGGGAAGGAAGCAGCAGCATCGCTATTTATTTATGTGGTGTCCAAAAGAGTGCTGTGTGTTCTGCAGCTCATCCTCCAAGAGCCTGATTCTGTAAATCTTACTCATCACGAAGGCTTTTTTTCCTTTTTTTCCTGTTTTTTTTTTTTTTCCCTCTCTCATCCAAGCGGTCCCACTGAAATCAGTGCAATCCGTTCACATGGGGGAGGATTACTCACAGGATGGGGGTTTGCAGGCGATGCCTGAAACCAGCACACGCAGCCCCAGAGGGGAACGCCTGAAACATGAGGCATGTTCCTCCCCATCCTCCTGCCCTTTGCCTCTTCTTGTGTAACCCTTCCCTGATTTGCTTATTTTTGTATTAACTCCTGCCTCTCTGCTCTTCTTTAACTCTTTTCTGTCCTGTTCCTTCTTCAGGCTCTTGCTTAATGTGTTGTTATTTCCTCTCCCCCAGCAATATTGAAGCCATCCCTTGGGGCTGCGGAGTGCAGGTTTTCCCACCTAAACGTTGCTCTGCTCTCTGCGCTCATCACCAGCCACACTGATTTAATGTTAAAACTTTTCCAATCAAAACTGAGTTTGATAAAAAAGCAAGATTTCCGCTATGGGCAGGTTTGCAAGCGGCTGGTTCCCAGAGGCAGCTCAAGGGAGGGGGGGGAAAGTAGGACTTTTAATCAAAAACCCCAAATCAGAAGTGTTAGGGGAGGAGGAGAAAAGAAGCAAAAGCTTTGTTGTGGGTTTTTTTTTTTTCCTCTCATGTGAAAAATCATCAGGTTTTGGCAAGGCTCGGTCTCTTCCTGTCCAGCACTAGTGGAGCCGGGGGACGGCGGCAGTTTGGTCGTGCTCTGGGGTGGGCTGCATGGGGATGAGATGCCCCGTGCAGGGGAAGGGGACATCCCAGTGCAGGGATGCTCCAGGCACCATCCAAACCCTGCTGGGAGAGGGACCAGCCTGGGAGCTGCTGCCCAGTAAAGGTCAAACTGGGGGCTGCTGGTGCAGGGAGCAGGAGCAGGATGGTGCTGGGGCGGGTTGGAGGGAAGCTCCAGCCAAACACCAAAACTTGGACACCCAACACAAATGAACGTGGGCTGTGATCTGCCATCCCCAAATGAGGCAGATTTAGGGTGTCTCAGAGCCAGGGGGGTGCAAGGCAAACCAAGAAGCATTGTAGGGTCCAGCACAAACCCTCATGGGAGCGATATGCTCAGTTTGGGGGATCTGGGAGTGTTTGAAAGCCAAGCCCAGCCGCTGGAGCCTGTGGAGACACTCGCACTGGTCCTGACCCACAGACCAGCCCCCTCCAGGTTTTGGGCAGTGGGGCAGGTTTTCCCCTAAACCCTCTTTCTGGCAGGCAGCTCCCCTGCGGGGCAGAAGGAGAGCAGGATCAGTGCTCCCCAGGGAGGGTTTTGGCTGGCTCCTTCCCGAGGATGCTGCACAAGAAAAGGAAAGCTTTCCTGCCTTTCCCTGCCACCACTCAGCAGGGGCAGACCACAGTCTGGCACAGCGCTTGCAGCTCTTAGAAATCAGGGCTGTTAACAAATGTGCGAGGCCATAATCCTTTTGAGGCAGTGATGATAACAAGCCCCGATGCTTTTTTTTTTTTTTGCCTTTTTTTTTCTTTTTTTTTTTAAACAAACAGCTGCGCCGGTAAGTCCCACTGTGGGAAATGAGATGGTGAATGATTTCAAGTGCAGTATTTACATCCCCTGCCAAACCCTTCACATCTGCCCAGCTCTGCCGTCAAGCCTCCATCCATCTGGCTGGGAACAGCAGGTCCTCCAGCCTGCCTGCATCCCACAAGGGCATTTCCTTCCTGCGCCCGCAGTGCCAGCTGCCAGGGATGCTGCTCAGCGGGGAAGGGCTTGAGCGAAAGCACTGAAAGGAGGGTAGTTGTTGGTTTTTTTTTTGTAGTGCACGTGAAATGAATTCCCAACATCTCTGAAAGCAATTGCTTCCTGCCCGAGATCTTGTGTGCTGAAGGGGTGATGAAATGCTCCTTGATTTTGTACCTCTTCCTTACAGCCCTGCCACCTCTCCAGGGAGCCCAAGGGAGTTTGAAGCCAGCTGGGGTGGGGGCAGCGGGTGCTGTGGCTCCCAGAGTTCTCCAGCGGTGCTGCCTTGCCTGCTCCCCTCCTCTTCAAGTCCTGCCAACTCTTGATCACAGCACCCATGGGATGAGGCAGTTGCAGTGTCCATGGGTGGGTATCCTTGAGCGGGGACACTCCATGCTGCCTGCCCGGATCCGTAGAGCACTCGTTGCCCTGGGCAAGACATCCTGGCTGCAGTTCCGTCTCCACAGCGGGACTGGCTGTGGCTGGGACACCCCCTCTCCGGTGCTATCCCCTCTGTGCCCAAGCGACGGCCATGTGCACCCCCTCTGCCAAATGCCACCTCTGTTTCAGGTCAGTGCAGTTGCTGGCTGGACGGGACGTTTGCCGGAGGTCCAGTGCCAGCTGCGGAGAAGGTGGAGTCGTGCCGTGAGAGCTGCCGGCATCCTGCAGCACTCGCCCCACTCCCCGCCAACGCCGCGACGCCATCTGCACCCGCTCTCCTCTCCCCCTGACCCTCTTGTTGTGTGTTCCCCCCACAGAGTGCGATTGCCATCCCGTGGGCGCTGCCGGCCAAACCTGTAACCAAACCACGGGCCAATGTCCCTGTAAAGACGGTGTCACCGGCATCACATGCAATCGATGCGCCAAAGGCTACCAGCAAAGCCGGTCTCCCATTGCCCCCTGCATAAGTAGGTGGATCGCTCTTTCGATGTCTGTAGATTAGAGATATTAACCTTTATAAACCCGCAGGAGCCACTGCCCAGGCTGGGCGGCTACTAACCCACCAGATACGTGCCGACAGGCAGTACTCGGGGGACGGAGCTGCCTGGGTACCCCTGCCAGCCGCACTGCCCGCAGTAGGGCACACTGTCCAAAATTCACCCCTAGCTTCCAAGTAGCTCGTCTGCCTTGTTGGGTGGGTTCTGTGAGTGCATCCACAGCCCAATTTGCCGGTAATTTGATTTTGCTTCACAGAGCAAAGGTGCCCCGAGAGCACATTTGCTTTGGTGTACCACATCAGGTCTGGATGCTAAGGCAGATCACTACAAACAGGTTTTTCTCTCCAAAATCAGGCTGTGCTGCACTGGCACAGAGCTCATATCAGAGGAGCTGCTGGTTTGATGGAGTTGCCATCACAGTAATGCAGCCAATAGCACCTGGATTGCTAAAGGGGATCTCACACTCACACAACCCACCCAGAAACACGGGCTGTTTTACCGTTTGCTTCCTTGGGTTTGCTTTTTAGTTTGCCTTCCCAAGGCTGCTCTCATCCGCTGCTCTTAAAACAACAGCAGCAAGCACCAGGTACAGCTCCCAAAGTCTCCCCATTGCAGCATTTGCTCTGCAAACACCCACATCCCCGCTCAGTCCCTGTTGAGTGCTCACTGCTCGGGCAAGGTGTGCTTTAGCCCAGTGCTTCTGTCTGCTGCCTGTTGGTTTTGCTGTTGTTGGATCATTCAGTAGCTCATGCACCTTGTGAGAGACATCTCCACCTGCCCTAACAAAACGAAGCATCAAAATTTACGGTGCCTGGGACGGGCTGGGAAGGAGGGGCTGCTCCCCTCGAGGTTGACTCCCTGCTGCTGAAAGGGAAAAAAGGCCCAATGGAAAAAGAAAAGAGAAGGTTGAAAGAATCAAGTCTTTGTTGGGAACCCACAGTCTGCTCCCGCACTGTCCCCTCGCAGCATCTGCCTCTCAGGATGGCCACTGCCAAATTACGGGGCAGATGATACCCTTTCTCCACCTTCTCCTGCTGAAGAAAACATACATTCCAGGGTGGTTTTTGGTCACTTGAGATTCATTCTTCCCCGTGTTGCAATGGGACGGCAAGAGCTCAAACCAGATGCTTGTTTCCCCACGATGTTACAGTCATGGCTCCAGTATGCTTTGCAGCAAGTATGCGCAAAGGTTTATCATTAATCATTCCCCAGGGCCATGGTAAATTAGAGAGTAAATTGTTCCTTGCATCACCTCCCTTGGGATTTGTTGCACTAAATAAAGACAGACACAGAATTTCAACATGATCCAACCAGGCGTTCGGAGCTGGGCTGTGCTCACGCCAGCTGCCGAACCGGCGTGCTCAAGGCTGCCCGCTGGCGTGAGCCTGGCAGGGCTGCCCTGCCCTGGCCCCGTGACCCAGCCACCATCCCGGCACCCGTGGGAGCCCCTTACTTCTGTGTCACTGCAAAACATCCTTTCCAAGGGGCCAAACGCTCTGTTCAAAATGTGTTTCAAGCAATGCTCTGGCCTGGCTATCAAGCCACCATGCATTTGTTGGGAGTTTGATCTGCACGTACGATGCTAAAGCAATTAAAGTGAGGATATGAGCAACTCACAATTCTCTCATCCTAGAAAAATCCCAACCAGCACATTTTCATCCTTGAAAAATGTCAGTCAGCATATTCTGTGGGGGGATGTTGTTCACACATATTTTGTACATGCGTAGTGGAGAGCACTTGCTCTCCATCCCTACCCACGCTGCTCTCCCGCCTAGCACTGGGGGGGCACAGGTACACTACAGGTAGCAAGGGGCTGTCCACCTTGTCTGCAAGAGCACAGTTACTCTCTGATTTACCACTGCTTCTATTTTCCTTGTCCCAAAGACTTATAGTCATGCAAAAATCACCTTGTGGGGAACGAACAAGACAGCAGTGGGGTCTGTCTGCACTGCAGCCCACGCCGGCAGGAACGAGCACCCATCCAGCCGCCAGCTTCGGGATGGCTGTGCTGGCTGTTCATGTACTGCCTGACTGTGCACCATGTGCACATGGCCTTGTGCCTGTGTTTAATTGCATGAGGGTGAACGACTCAAGAAGCCATCTAACGCTAATTGGGCTGCACCCCTATGAGCTGCTGCCACTGCAATGCAGACAGACCCCAGCAAACCCTGCCTCCATGGCCAGGCAGGTTCCCAAGAGCAAAAGCAGAAGGAGGCAGATGCCAACTCCCAGCTCATGCCTAAATTCCACTTTCAAAATGGACTGGTAGGGTGTTCCCCTGCCAGGATTCCCAGGGATGCACAGAAATCGCAGCACTGCATCCTAAATGCGCAAAAGATGTCAGTAATGAGAACTGCGTATGTGCACTGGGGAAAAGAGATCATCTTGCCAAAGTTGGGACCATATAATGCGCTCCATCTGCAGTCCATCCTTTTAACATCAACAAACACAGTCAGACTTGGGCATGAAGATCCAGAACATTATGTGGTTTCAGCTATGCAAAGCCAGCCCCAAATCAAAACCAGGGACCATTGTATTGGCACCAGATACGTTTGTGTTTCCTTTAAATGTGTGAGATAACACTTGCATCCCAGCAGATAGATGCAATACTATCTCACACAAGAGGAGCGGTAGCACCGCCTCAGACACGGATGGAAACAGCAGCTGGAAGGCACAACCCAGGGACAGGGAGAGGCAGCAACGCTCCCACTGCCTGCTGGGCACCGCACAGCCCTGCCTGGCTTACGCACCCTCCAAGCCCCTGCAAGAGCATCCCTCACCCTGGGGTACAAACTGGGACCTGGCAATTGCAGCAGGTTGTGTCTGGGCAGCACAGCAATTGCTGGCTGTAGCACCATATCAATTATCTGGCTGGCTGTATCTTCTATTTTTAGCCACAAGCCGAAATTTTTGGTTTAAAAAAACCCTTTCCCACACCCTCCTGGGAGGCCCAGTTCCCCAGTGGGTATGGTCCTGGTGTACTGGTTTCTGGGGCTCTTGCAAGGCTCCTTGCTGGAGGACATAGTTGGGAAACACCCCTTGCTGGTAGACTTGGTTGGGAAGGGAAAATGCGGTGTGTGCAGGGGCCAGGCTCTTTGGGATTTGGAATAATACCTCCTTCTTTTATCTCCTCTCCTTTCCTGTCTGCTTCTCGCTGTCCTGCACAGAGATCCCCGCCGCTCCCCCCACCACCGCCGCCAGCAGCACGGAGGAGCCTGCAGGTACGTTGTCTCTTCTTTTAAAGCATCTTGATGGTAAACGTCTTTTGAGCAATCATCTGCCTGAGATGAAATTGCATTAAATTAATACATAAATTCTGTTGTTTGTACTGGGACAAGCGGTTTCCTTTTATGCCCAAAATGTCCGAGTGTTTGAAACAAGTATGCAGCATCCCGAGAGATGGGGGTTTCTAGGAGCACGTGGGCGTGTAGAAAAGATGCAGAAAGATTTTTCCCAGAGGTGCTAAATCTATAAGCACACAGGGGTTACCCAATGTGGAACAAACGCTTGATGGAAAAGAGGTAAGGACTCAAGTCCACCACTGGTTGATTATTAAAGTTTAGTGGTTACCTTCTCAAGAGGCTAAGAGAAGAGTTCCATCAAGTTTTTCCGGTGGAGGAGGACTGGAGAACCAAAAATCCTCCAAAAGAGAACAAAAAACCTAAGCATTGCTTACTGCTGCATATGAGCATTTTCTTTATCTGCCTAGATCCGTGTATTTCTTGTGCTAAGCAATCTTAGGTGACCTGTGTGGGTTATAGCAATGTGTCTCATGTCCGGCTTTGCGGGTCCTCGGGGTGGGACACGGCTGTGGTTAGAGGCATTGTTGGGGCCAGTTGTGCCCAGAGGTGTCTCAAGGCCAGTGACTTTAAGAGCAGGGGAAGCACCTTAGCTCAGTGCGGGAGGTCCTGCAGCTGTGGGTCCTGCAGTAAAAGGTCCTGCAGTAGCGGCTGCAGCCTGGGGACAGCAGCACAGCCCTGATGGACTTGGATCACCGTATTTATGCAAGCTGCAATACAGAGGATTGTCCTGAGAACGCTTTGGCATGTCACGGTGTGTGTATCCTCCCGTTTCCCCTCCCCTTGTCCTTGCGCCAAATGCGACCCATGCAATGCCGACCTGGGGCTCAACGTGTCTCTTCGTACACCACATCTCCATCGCCCCCACTGCACCGACACCCCACCATCCTCCCCTCCTGATTTACGCCCCTAGAGGGGCCGACACCTGCCCCCGCCACATCACCGAGGGACTTCCCTGTCCCCAGTTCCCTGGGGTCGGACAGGTCTGAGCAGGGGATGACGGCAGGAGCCAGAGGGCCCTGGGAAAGGGTGACTTATGCCGTCCTGCTGCCTGCAGATTCCTGGGGTGTTTGAACAGTGCTGTGGCTGTGAAGGACACGAGGTGTAAAGGCTGTTTACTTTTGTCTCACCAGTGTAGGAGCGTTCATAAATTAAGGATTTTGTACTAAAAGTGATGGACGTCACCTTGAATTGAACTCTGAGCCAAGGCCCGTCCCATGGCAGGGCTTTTCATGCAGGCTGTGCATGTTGCTGTATGCTCAGGAGCTCTTCCTGGGATGGGAAACCCAGGGAGCAAAGGGT
This sequence comes from Gymnogyps californianus, assembly GCF_018139145.2. NCBI lineage: Eukaryota > Metazoa > Chordata > Aves > Accipitriformes > Cathartidae > Gymnogyps > Gymnogyps californianus. The sequence continues at coordinate 11,745,365 of NC_059489.1, read as the reverse complement.
CTTCGGTCCCCAGTGTCATGGGAAGGTAAAGCCCAGGGTTTTCTGTAGGACTGATTTAAAGGATAAGTTCTACCGCCTGTAAACACAGTAGCAGCAACTCTGTGTTTCAGTGTCTTCTCTTAGGCTGGTACGAGCCAGAACTGTCTTGCAGCCTTGGTTTTGTGCCTATTGCTTCACATGTGCTTCTTAAAGCGTCTCCACTGAGCTGCAGGGCTGAAAGGAGCACGAAGGCACCAAAAACCTGCCCCAGCCAGTGTGCTTCCAGCTCAGGTGCTGGCGATCAGCCCTTTTGCTGCTTTGCCTTATAAATTAGGTGCCAACATGAGATGTGCGGTTTGGTGGGTCCATCACAATGAAGTATTGGGCTATTAGGAACAGAGACCGCCCCACCTAACCTGAAGCTAAGCAGGGGCAGGTCTTATCTTCCTTACAACACTGTTTCCTGACAATACCAGCCTCTGTTATCCGTTTCCATCAGGAGAAATCTTCTTCCCCAACTCCTCAGGAGCTTAATTACATGCCATAGTGCATCTCACCATCTTCTTTCAGCCACAGAGAGCTCCTCCCCAAAGCTCCCATTAAACCTTCTATCTTGTCCTGGCTGCAAGGGGACTCAGTGTGGGGATGTCCCCGCCTTGGCCAAGCCCCTGGGACTGGGGGCTCATGAGAACCCCGAGTCTTCTCATGAGCATCGTGAGAGCGGGCAGCTCCTGCAGCCTCTGCAGCTCTTTCATTTATCCCAACACCACAGTTTGGTGCAATGTTGTAGGCGCATCCCAGCAGTGCCAGCTAAATGTGCTGGATGCATGGGGCAGAGCAGGCTTCCCTCTCCCCATCTCGTTCTGTGATGGATAAATTTATGTCTGCAACTCCCTGTTTCACCCCTTGCTATAAAAGAAGCCCACGGTCTAGCCGAGACTTTTAGATGCTTGAGGGTGGGTTTTTCCCATCCACAGGGAATGTGCTGCTGATATATGGAGGGTTTATAGGCAGATAGAGCATATCAGCTAGCTGTTTAAGGATCAGTAGGACCTCCAGAAAAATGTGCCTGCTGCATTGCTGAGTGCACACTGCAGGAGAGGCTCAATCCCAGCTGATCCCCTCTGCGGCAGAAGGTGGGTGGCAGCAGAGCAGGACCTGAAGGGTTTACCTGGATCCTGCTGGGGCGAGCTCTGCTCCACAGTGTCATCGCGATAAATTGAGCATCTTCACCTGCCTGATTTACTGACCAAGCTTTGGGGATGGGGCCTTTGGCACTTGGCCACAATTTCCAAACTAAGTATGTTAAGTGGGGAGTCGAGCACTACTTGGCCCTTGCAACCCTGCGGGGCAGTGCTTTCACCCTCCATCAGGTAATAATAAACCCGAGCAATGCTTAAATACAAAAAGCTCAACAGATGAAATACCAGATTTCTCACGGGCTCCCACTATTTAGCAGGGACTTGCAGACTAAATGTTCTGTCTCATGGCCTGGGAACACTGAGATTTTGTGCTCCACACCAGGACCTGTCTGTTCCTCCCCCCACGGCCTCCCAGACCCGCTCTGTTCCCAGCCTGCTGCAGGGATGGCAGAGCAGACCTCTTGCACCACGATGCCACCGAGCTTATCACAGGCTCTGTTTGGCAGCCAAGGAGATGCAGAGATGTCTTCTCACAGCCCTTTCTGCAGGGAGCTTGGCTCCTGAGATGAAGTCCCGTGTGTGGAGCTATAGCATCTCCGGGCTGGGATCTCCTTGCACCATCACTGACCAAGGGAGCAGAAGCAGCCCCGGCACTTATGCCAGGGACCTCCCGCCAGAACCTCATCCTTGGTGGAGTCTCCTTTCCTGGGGCTCCTTCCTTCCAGGGGCCAGGGCACATCCCACCCAGTGCAGCTGCCCCAGCCCTTCCCTAAGGCAGGACCTGGCTCGTGCCATCCCCTCCCCTGCTCAAGATCAGGTTGCAGGGCACAGGGCGCATTTCTGAGTGAGCAAATGATTGTTTTGCCCATCACCACAGTGGGAAGTGTCCCTCAGGTCAGTTTTGCACGCAGCTTGCCCTGCTAAGCCTCCTACGAGCCTTGGAGCTGGTGGCAAGAGGTGATGCTTGAGCAGTGTCCTGAGTTTAAACTGGCCACGGGGATCTCTCAATGTCTTTTTGCTGCTGTTAGGAGCTCATTTATCTGGGCACGTTCCTATTCATGAGTCCAAAGGGGCCTTTTTGAGGACATTCTCTATTGTTCACAGTCTTTCCCTGCCAGTCCCCATGTCCTCTCACATCTTTCCAGAGCGTGACCACGAGAGGGGCTGAATGCAGGCGAGGGCTTGGAGGAAGCAGCATTTACCCACATCGATCAGCCAACATCCTGGTTTGAAAGGAAAGAGCTGCCAAAGCCCCAGCCCTGCTGCCCCCCACGGGTGAGGACTGGTTTGGGGGTGACACATCTCCCACCTGTGTGCTCCATGCGGATACCAACACAGCTGGGGACACAGCTCCTTTCCGTGAATTCCCCGCGCTGTCCTGGGCAAATGCCAATTGGGGCAGCTGCATTCGGCCATCCCAAATTCCACATGCCACCTCGATTGGCCACAGCCCTCGTCAGCGCCTGCCCTGAGCTGATGTGCTGTGGCAGTGTGACCCGCAGCAGCCCTGGGCTGTGAGTCACGGCCACCAGTTCGGTGCCAGGCACTGTGCCGAGTGGGCTGGGGCCGGTGCTTGGGCCGGTGCCCCCGTGACCCCTTGGTTGGCCAGCGAGCAGGGCCAGGGTGAGCAAGGCAAAAGCATAGAGCCTGCAGCAATAGGACCCTTGAGCAGGACAAGGGGGTGCCCAGCCTATTTTAGGCACCGAACGTGGACACTTTGGTGAAGAGCAGGTCCCTGTGCAGCTGGTGGGGAGGGCTAGGTGCTCCCTGCCGCCCACGCATCTCCCTGGGTGAGTGCCGATAGGGATGGCTGTAGGGATCAAAGTCATGTCAGTCAGGACATGCCCCTCACCTTTGACCAAGGCTTTGGGTAGGTGTCTGCAACACCTTCCAGCCTTGCTACAGAGGGACCATCTCCCCCTGGTGCTGCTGGCAAGGTTGCAGTCTCCAGTCCCGAGCCCCCACAGATCCTGGCAGCAAACAAACAGCCCCGTCGGGGAAGGAGTGAGTCCCATAACTCTGCATCCTTGTTGTGGAGAGAAGGGTTATTTAGGGATCTGCCCAAGCCCACCTGAGTTTGCATAAAGCCAGTAATAGAGAACATCTCAGCAGGGTTAGAGACCTCCCTTCAGCACAGGAACCTCTCGCTGGAGGCTAGGAGAGGGTCATTTGCGGGCTGGGAGCGAGACGGGCGTCCTGACAGCCTGCGAGCCATGAGAAATGACTCGACAGCGTCTCTTGGATCCCCGTGTCGCTGGAGGGCCAGATCTCCCCGCTCCCTGCCTGGAGGGGCGACCAGGGACCAATCCATCTTGCCAGGAGCCGCTCGCGCCGCCTCCCCGTGAAAGCCCAGCGGAGGCTGAGCCAAGCTGAGCAATCTGATGGGCCCGGCGTCCGATCGTAATTCTTCTCACAGTGATTTTTATTGGACTTTTTAAGCACCGTTTTGTCCAGGGAGCTTGAACCCTCCATATTTCATCCCTTCCCCTCAGCGGGGAGCATCAGGTGGTCCTGGGTCTTGGCATTGCTCAGCCTTCACCGCCACCCTGAATCATCCTGACGAAATTCGTGGTGTTTTCTTGACAAATCCTTAAATCGGCGTGTCTGCGAGCCAGAGGTCCCATGGTACGGGACCAAAAGGGTTATAGAGATGGAGAAAGATATTAGTGGGAGACTTTGGGTGCAGCCAGTGCTGGGAGAGATGCTGCTTTATTTCCTTTGCTCATAGCTACGCAGGACAGAAAGCGCCTTCCTCACCAAGAGCCGAGTTAGCATCACCACCACTCTGAGTCAACAAGGGGTAAATTTCAGAAGAGAACGGGCCAAAGCTGGCCTTGGTACAAGGGGTGGAACAATGTCAACTTTGGCGTGGGGGGTCCTGCTTAGCTCTGCTTAGCTCTCAGAGGTCTGAATCAATTTGGGGAAACGGTCCAAAACTGAATTGTTTAGATGAAATGCATTCATGCTCTCCCATGCCGGGAGATTGGAGGATGAGGAGGGGGTGCTTCTCATTTTTGTGGCCAGGCAAGGAAAGCTCTTGCTACCACCCCGTCCTTTTCTGGTCCCATTCAGAGATGCAGAAGGGGCCACAGTGAAAGGGCAAAAAAAAATAACAGCGGGGGGAAAAGGTTTACAAACCTGCCAGTCAGTCGTTGTCTTATCTGAATTGAATCCAGATTGGCTTGGAAATGATTATCTTAGGTGGATGATTTCAGCTAGTGGGCTTAAATAAAAACAGGTGATTGGATCGATGCAACTTTGCGTGGTTTTCCCCTGGAAATCGGCCGCTGCAGTTTCAAAACCAGATCTGGACTTTCCAAAAGTCATTTGGGCTCAAGGTGTTGCCTGGGCCCTTTTGTTCCTGGCTGGTGAGGAAAAGGCTGGATGTAAGTGCAGAAAAGGGAAAAAAAACCCACTCTCAGCAATCCCTGGGGCTCCCTCAGATGTGCAGGGACCTGAAGCAGGTTTCGGCTTTCCCAGAGTGCAGAGGGAACCCAGCGCAGAGGTGGATGCATGCCGTGGTATGCGAGGATGATTAATACCTTCCGGAAGCAGCTTGGAGAAGGGAGATGGGCAGTCAGGTTCTCTGCTCTGGAACAATCTGGAATAGCCTCAAGGAAAAAACAACAAAAAAAAAAAACCAAAAAACCCCAAATCCCATGGGCTGTCCGAGCCTTTCAAGACCTGTTCCTGCTGCTGTGTCTCACTTAGAAAAAACACACGCAAAGGTTATGGCTTCAGTCCGGGAAAATAGAAACTTTGTAGGAAACAGCAGAAAACATTCACTTGAAAACTTTTGTTCCCCAGGGAAGAATTCTCCATCCGCCTCGCGTGGCCGGGCGGCCCCCGGTGCCATCACGGTGCTGAGCCCCCACTGGCGTGCCACACATCGTCAGGAGCATTTGGGACAAGCCGCTGCCCCCATGCCACCCATTCTTTCCCTGTGCACCACGTGTGTACCTGCCCACTCATACCCCATGCAAACCTGCCCCTGCAACCTCTGCGGTGCTCCCTGCACCCCTCGCCGCCCTGTACCCATGTCCCAGATTTGGGAGCCCCCCTGATGCCTTCCCATCCCATCCCATGGCAGAGCTGGAGGCTGTAGCTGGCTTTTCACTACTTACAGGCTTGGGCTTTGGGGTGAAATTTCCAAATTTTAGCCAGAATCCTCCCCCAAGAGCCAGGAATAGGGAAAATTGGCCTCTGATGAGTTGGTACTCCTGTTTCAGCATCATTTGCTGGTAGTCAGAGTAGTCCTGCCCTAAAAAAGGGTTGTTCTTCTTTTGTCCGGAGGTCGAAAGCTTTGATTTTTGCCTACCCATGCCTAGACGAATTGAGGCGATGCAAGGCCACTCTTGGAGAGTCCCCTGCTCCCAGGTACACACCGTCACCCCTGGGGCAATCACGGAGGTGAGCAGCAGGAACAGTGCTCATCCATCGCACAGCAGAAGGGCAAAATGCAGATTTCAGAGGGTGGTCACAGGCTCACAGCCACCTTTGTAGATGGACACGGAGGAAAAGGGGTCCCTCAGGTCTGCTGCCACCAGCACTTGCATCACCCCAGCAAAATCTCACCAGGAGCTGTTAGAAGATGAGTAAAATCACTTGCTCGCACCACAGGTATGGGGGCTGTGTGCGAATTTCATGGCTCGGGCAGCTGGGAGCCACCTCCTTATTTCCGGCCTCCCGGCCAGCTTGTACCCGTGCATCCCCATGGGAACGTGGTCTTTTTGGCTCAACAGCTCCACTCCCAAGCAGAGGCTGTGGACCACTGTCCCCCCTGCTCACGGTCACATCAACACTGTGATCATCACTGCAGCAACAGCTTCAAGGGAAAAGTGACATTAGGAAGGGATTAAATGTACCGTAGCTCCTTTTAATGAGCTGCAGCAGCTGGAAACAAGGAGTCAACGCCATGTGAGCTGCCAGCTGCCTCCACAACATCTGCGAGGGGTGCGAGGCTCGCTTGGAAAATGACAGCGTGGGAACGGGCTGCTGCCATTGCACAGTGCCTCCAGTTGGGACAGGACACGGGGCCAAACCGCTGCTCCCCAGCCCCTTCCCAAACGCTTATCTAAACCGCTGGACCAGCTCCATCCCCAGGTGAAGTCAGTGGCAAATCTCTCCCCACTGTTGTACCCACAGGGGCAAATGCAATGGGTGCCGTCGGCTTGGCCAGAGAGGACCTGGCTCATCACTCTGTGCTTGGGCACAGGCATGTGAATACAGCTCTTGGGTGGGCTCTCAGGGGGCTGAAGGAAGCGAGTCCCACACCACGCTGAAGTTCACGTCTTCTCTCCTTCCCAGGGCACTGAGCAAGCAAGGAGGGAAGCGGGCAGCTCTGCGCCTGGGTTGCACCATAGTCATTGTGTTTGGATGGTGGCACTTGCCCATGGCATCTCGCCGACATAGGCTCGGAGGCTGTGCCAGAGAGGGTCAGGGAGATGTCCCTTGAAACTCCATCTCCCCCTGCCTCCCATGGCCTTGGACCCCAGGGGGTGATGGTTGGGTTGGAGTCTCTCCTTCCGTCGTGGTTTTGTCTCAAGGGCGGCCCCAAACCAACCCTGCCAACACGCGTTGAATGTTGCAACCCTCCCACATCTCAGACGGGCAGCCCCAAGCACAGTCACCCCAGCAGGTCCAGGTCTCTGCTCAGGCTGGGCTGGCTGGCTGCCAGCCTCAGCTGCTGGGCACGGCACAGCCACCCAACCTCCTCCAGCCTCCTGCCAGCCCCCGGGGTGGCTGGCCTGGCCAGATGCTGTGCTCCAGGGACCTGCACTGCCACGGGCACCCTGCCCGGCGGAGGGAGGGATGCTCTCCACCGGGCAGAGGGAGCACAGGCTCCTGTGGGAGCCTGATCCTTGGGGAGATCTGCTTTAGCAGAGGCAAACTGAAAAAAATAGACCAAAAACCCCAACTTATGTAGCACCTTGCAAATTTAATGCGAAAGGGACTATCAAAAGGCATTGTACTGACCTTATGTATTGAGGGGGAAAAGCCTGAGGAGGTGTCTGATTCCAAACTAGATTTGTCTCCAGATCAACAAAGGAAATCACAAAGTCTTAGCTCTGCAGAACTGCAAGCAGAGTACCAGCTAGCCTTAGTTTTTCTTTGGATTTGAAGTAGTGACATGTGTTGGTCATCACCTAGCACTAATATTGAATGAAAAGGAGTGTGTGCATGTGTGCGCGCACTCGTGTTAGTGCTTGCACATCTGGAGGGGAGCAGCAGGACAAGGGACCAGCCAGAGCCGGGCGCAGGGCTTGGCAGTGCTCCCCTCCTGCCCGAAGGGCTCCCGGCTGCCGGCCGTGCTGGGGAGGAGCTGCCAGGCTGCGGGCACAGCCCGTGCCTGCTCTGTCTTGGTGAGGATGCTCCCAGAGCCAGGGATGTGGTATGGCCGGGAGGACTTTGCACTGGTAGAGAGAAAAATCACAGCTCTTCGCTCCGAGGAAGCGCTAACCTAACAGTGAGCACGAGCTCTGCGGAGAGCCGCAAGGATCCCACAGGCTGGGAATAAAGGTCTGCACAGCTGCCTGCGGTACAATCAGGAGGCAAACTTCTCATTTCAGTCACCCTGGTGTAAATCTGGTCTTAGTCTGGGGGTCTCCAGCTTCGTACCCATCCAAATGAGTAATTAATTCAGCCCTGCATGGGTATTCTCTCACTTGTCTCAGGCTGTAAGGAAGGTGATGGATTGACTGCATGATTGATTGACTGATTGATCGGCCGCAGCATCCAGCTCCCTCCTGAAAAGAGGTTTCTCATGGTGATCTGCAGTGAATGGCTGTGAGCACAATAGGGGTGAGGGGATTCCAGTGAGGAAACTTCTGGTCACTTCAAAATATTTCAGAAGGTCTGTGAAAAAAAACACAAAACAAACCACCACAAAACTTCTGCTGAAATGCAGATAAGCTTCACGCACAACTGCATCGTGCTCTTATAATCCCATCACAGGGCTTCCTGCATCCCCACATCCCTTCATCCCTCCATCCCCAAATCCCTCCATTCCTCCATGCCCCCATCCCTGCATCCCTGCTTCCTTCCATTCCCAAATCCCTCAATCCCCACATCCCAGCATCCCTCCATCCCCACATCCCCAGCTCTGGGATGCTGCCACCTCAGGGACTGTCCTTCTGATGCTGAGGGGACCTGAGTGCCCACAAGCCCTGAGCACCATAGCCAAGCCATGAGCTTCAGAGCAAGGACTTGCAAGCCCAGCACCACTGTCAAACCCACCTAAAAAAAATAATAATAATGATGATTTTGAAGTGAAATGAACTGATTGTCTCCCCATCCTGGGACATTTCCAGATGCTGATTCCCCTTGGTGACACAAAGCGCTTGTCCCCAGCACCGGCTCTCCGTTGCCACGTTTCACCCGGAGCAGAAAGTCTGATTTGCCCCGGCTCTGGTTACGTCCTGCCCCCGCGTCCTGCACAGCGCCCGCTCGGCCGGGGAGCTGCTGTCAGGCTGGGAATTTATAGGGTGACCAACACTCCTGAAGACAGATGGTTTCCTATTAACTTATTTAATCATGTCGACTGCGGCTCTCGGCAGGGCTGTGTCCCCGGGGGCGCTGGGAGCGGCAACCCTGGAGTTCATCAGCGGTCAGCGGCTGGGGACACGTTTGCAGCGGGGAAGTGCCGGGTGGGGATGAAATGCTGTTGGGGCTGGCACCCCACGCCCCCCCACATGTCCTGGGGCTCAGCGCTGGGTTTGGTCCTGTGGGGAGGGGGTAGGAAATGTGCTGCCAGCCCCGGCTGCCGGCTGCTCCCAGGAGAGGGGCGAGGAGGGTGTAGAGGCAGGGGTGGATAAGCCATAAAGCTCCCGTGTTCATGCAGTGTTTTCCAGTGCGTTAGTGTCTGGCACAGCTGGGCTGTCCCCACTGTGTCACTGGCAGCTGTAGTATGCCTACTCGTTCCCTTTATATCTGGGAAAAATTGGGATGCTGATGAGGCCACAGCTGCTATGGGCACCCATGTCCCCAAACACCAAAAATTGCTCAGGCCCATTCCCTCCCATCCCAAAACTGGCAGCAGGCAGCTAAAGAAGCAGGGAGCAAACTCACCCCGACCCGCAGTGGGGCTTGGGTGGTGCCTGGGGGTGGTTTCCCCCTCTGAACGCAGCAGCCAGGGGTCCCAGGGCCGGACTAAACAGGCAGGGCTATGCGTGTGCCCTGGCAGCATCCGAACCATGCCCGGACCCAGCTGCCGGGATGCTGCATCGGGCCGCAGCTTGAAATGGGGTGGCCAAGCATGAGGGGCCCCGGCAAGGGCAGCTCCCCAGAGGTGGTGGGCATCCCTGGCCGCATCCTGCGGGGTGCTGGTGGTCCCGCCGGAGGGGCCGGTGCCAGCCACCCCCCTGAGCCACGCTGGATGCTGCGGAGGTGGGAAGGGGGCTGCAGGCTCCTGCGAAGCGCCCGCTGCCGCTTTCCACCCGCTCCAGGCGAGAGGTTTTAATCTAATTACATGCTTTATTTGCGCCAATTTGTTTTTCAATCAATCTTGTTCAGCCAGAAGAAAGGAGGCTACTGTGGGCTCATTTGCACCTTCTTGTTCCAAGGGAGAGGTTAATGGCAGTTATCCTCACTGGAGATGCCTGCGGGGCTGCGGACCCGGCTCTCCCCTTGCAGGGGGCTGCCTGGCCTGCTGCACGGGTGGGTTTTAGCCATCCTTTCCCCCAGCATCGCACAACAAGTCCCCAGTTGAGGCACAGAGCAGCCTGGCCGCTGCCTGAGGATGTCTTTGAAACCTGCTGTCTTGTGAAGATACATTGCGGCCAGCGACCTGCCAGTGGCCCAGGCCGTGGTGTGCAACGCTGGGGGCAGGCAGGGCTGCAGGCAGGGGTTAGGATACTCCTGCCAGGTGGGCCCAGGGAGTCCTGGCCCTGTCCTGCAGGAAAGATTTTGTATATCTATTGCCAGGGGTTTCAACAGCGTCCCAGGGAAATGTTAGGGTCTACAGAACATCAAAAAAAAAAAAGTCAAAATAACTCACCACGCTTTTTCTGCCCGGATGGGGCTGGCACAGCTCGCTGCCGTAGTGGCTGTGCTCATTATGGGGCAGGGCTGGCCTCAGCACCCTACACACACATATGCTGGTGCGAAGTGCTCCTCAGCCTGCTTTGGAGACCAGAAGATGCTCCGGTGCCTGAGCAGGTGCCTCTGCCTTTACACGTAGAGCAGGCTGGTCACAGACCCTCTCCGAGGCTGCCCCACGAGCTGACGGGGCTGGGTCTCAGCTGGTGGGACAAATCCCTGCCAGCTCCTTTTCCCAGGGCACGCTGTGGGGACCGCTGCTCCTAGGCTGACTGCCCTGGGCCAGCTTAAGAGGGGACCAAGGACACACAACAAAGCCACACGGCTGCGTGGTTAAATGCAACCCCATGCCAGAGGCTTGCTTTGCACCAGGACTTTGCACAGACCCTCTGGGAGCAGACCCAGGCCCTCGGGCTCCCCGTCCACAGGCTGAGGAAGGGACTGTTTCAAGCCTGGGGACCATTTTGCAGATCACACAACGTGCATGACTTGAGCAGCCCAGTCCCAGCTCATCCCAGGTCCAAGGCTTCCAAACTATGTGCCTCCCCATACCAGCTCCCGGCCATGCTGGAGAGATGGCCAAGGCCACCCAGCCAGAGGCACCGGCTGTCCTGCAGCCGGCCCCAAAATGGAGAGCACTAATTTGCACTTTATATTTGCAAAGGGCATCCTGCATGATAGCTTGGTCATTGCCAGGTGGGGGGAAGAAGAGCCAGTTCAGTCATAACAGACTCCCCTGCTCCGTTCAATGGCCACACCGGGGAAGGGGGGCTGCTGAGGGTGCAGCAGAGTGCAGGAGAAGCGATCCCACTGCTAAAGTGAATAACCTGGGAGGGATTCTCTGCCTTAAGTTTGCTTTTATATTAAAGAAGCCTGCTCTGAGACAAAGACTCCCACTGGAGTCCAGCCCAAATTAAATTACAGCATCAATCCCTCGCAGACAACGTGCGTTCTGCAAGCCAGCTACGTTGCAGCCCCTGCCACTCATCCCACAGGGAGAAACCCATCCATGCTCCCTGTGCAAGGAGAGGGCTACTCCAGAGCATGCCCCCCCTTGGGACACATGGTCAGCAAAGGTCAAGAGCTAGAAGCTTGGAGCAAGCATGTTTGGCCAGCAGAGCTGGCACTCTCTGAAATGACTGTAACAGTCATTCCCTGAGACTGATGGAGGAGATGTTAAAATAATTCTTTGGGATGGAAGCAAGGGGCAGCTTCAGTGCTGTGGGAAGCAAAACAGGATTTCATGGTCATCTGGTGAAATGTCCAGAAGTCCAAGAGCCAAAGGCATCCCTGCCATAACTGCTGCAGGTCAACCCTGGCACAGGGTCGTCATCTCCTGTCCTGGTGCTGGGCAGTGGTGGATTGCATTTTATCCCCTGTGTCGCCTGGGAGCATGGCTTCCAACTGCCTTTGGGATGTTTTGAGATGGCTTACAGAAATGTTTTCATGCCCATCAAGCACCCAGCTGAGCCCATGCTCAACCACAGAGCAGAAACACGATGTTTCTGCCCCTGCCCTCTCCAAAGGCTGGCTCCCCCCACGCACACCCTTTCTGCTCCATGTGCTTTTCCTCCGTGCTCCCAACCACAAGCTGAAGATGTTGGGTTGATGCCTGTAAAGGGGTTGGAGGTTTATTTCCACAGTCTGAACAGTCTGGAGGAGCGCTCAGTCCCATGGGGATGGGGCAGCACGAAGCTCTGCAGACCCGTGGAGTTGTAGGTTGTTGTACACGTTGTCCTGCATGTCCCACAGGACTACAGGCTGTAGCAGTTCTTTGGAGCACCTGGAATAGTTTTGTTGTTGTTGGATGAGCTCAGGGAACATCTTGACTTGATGCAGACAGCACCCACGTCAGGGCTTTGGTTGAGAGCACTGTTGGCTCAGCTGCGAGGCCTGAGCACGGACCGCGGCCGAGAGCTGGGATTCCCCGACTCCTGATGAAGGAAGGGTTTGCCTGGGTCCATCTTCAGCATGCTGTGATATCAGAGCTCACAGAAATGCAGCAGCGAGACATTCACCTTTCTCCCCATGGGCACTCATGCAGGTTTTGCAGCACCAAGCCGAAAGTCCCATCCCTCAGGTGGGGCAGAGCCCCCGCTGCAACTTCAGGAGCTGTTAGAAAGCCAGAAGAAGCAGCAATGCAAGCGCTGGAGCACAGGTTTGGAGATGTCTGCGGAGGAGAAGTTTAGCTGTTCTGCACCGGAGCCGGCATTTCCAAGCACAGATTTGCCCAGAGCTGGTGGGGACCTGGATGCTGCTGTGTTCCCCCACGGTCACCGCTGCCCACTCCCACAGCCCCATCGCAAGGGGCAGCTCGTGCACCGGCTCCATGCAGGGATGCCGCAGCCCACGAGCAGCGCCCGATGGAGGATTTCTGACCAATAATGCTGGGGAGGAAGAGAAAAAGGAAAGGAGGTGAAAGCTGTTCACCACCATGCTCTCCGTGCATTAGAGCGAATCAAAACAGCCCCATTGATCTGAACTGGCCAGCTCTGGGGGTATCTGGGACCCCAAGCAGGCCCCCACTCCCATTTTCTCAGTCCCGGTCTCTCCAGTGGTGGGCTTACGGATTTAGGATTTGACATTTGGACCTGCACCTTCATTTTGCAGCTCAGTCTGGCTGCACATCCCACCCAGTGCAAACAGGAGATGGGGACACCCAGGCCCCCACCCGCAGAACCCCAGCAAGAAGCGCAGCCCCTCGGGAGCACGCAGAGAGAAAGCAGGCAAGCACCCTTCACCACCCGAAATGCTGCAGCCAAACTGTCAAGGCTGGGTCTCCCCTTCTAAGCCACGACACCTCCGCTTTGGATCTCAGCCCACAAAGGTATTTAGGGCCCTACCTGGGGGAAATCAATAGGAATTTAGCTGCATAAATTGGGATTAGAAATCTGAATCCCCTTGGGGATCTAAGCCCTATATCTGCATTTCGAGTTAGGTACCCAGGCCAAGAAATGTGGCTTTAATCGTTCTATCATGTCAGAATCAAGGGGCCTTTAATTTCCGTTACCGACATGTGGCTTTTGCAGAGGCTTAAAGCTCATTTTGGAACTGCAAGCGCAGCAAGACACAGTCTCGTGCAGCGTCTTCTCAGCAACACCGCTCAGCGCCCTGAGCTCTGGCTGCCGGCACCTCCGTCCTGCCCAACACCAAAAGCATCAGCGCTCCGGCAGGAGTGGGATGACCAGGCAAAGCGTGGGGTGACCAGGGCCCCAGCTTCCCACAGCTATCAGTCTCATGCTAGCAGCCCCAGCCCTGCTCAAGCAACCCCCCAAAATGAAGAAATTAAAAAAAAAAAAAAAAATTAAAAATGCAACCTTTGCAAAAAAAAAAAAAATTAAGCAAAACAAAGAAGGTGTTTAGCTGTGAAAACTCTTTGCTCAGCCAGAGAATTAGTTATATCAAGGGGATGGGCTGAGCTGCAAAGCTGCTGAATGCTATGCTGACACATTTTACTAAGCTGCAATGGACACGAAACAGCCGCCCGCCACCTGCTCCCAGCCCTCTGTGAACAAGTAGCGCCAACCGCCTCTTCCCAGATCCCCTCCCGCTCTGTTTATCCGGGAAACGCGGAAAGTTTGTGCTTTCCCGCAGGGAAGCGGCCGGTGGCTCCTAGCCCGGGGGACTCGGCAGGGAGGTGTAGGATGTTCCCCCTGCGGGTCGCGGCGCGTTAGGATGCGGTGATGAAAAAAAAAAAAAAAGCACCGGGGTCTGGTTGCGCTTTGGGTTTGCATCTCTGAAATGGGGATTTGCACTGAAGTATTTGTGCAGCTGAGCAAACGCGGGGAGGAAAGCGTTGGGAGCAGGGGGAGGAGGGCGTTCGGATATCATCACTCCATTTCTCCCGCACCATGGTGCTGTAGCCAGGGTGGTTTGAGTCCTTCAGAAGGGGGATGGCCAGGCCAAATGCAGGCTAGGAGGGACTCGGAAAGGTTTCAGGGTCTGTTGAGGGCAGGCAAGCCCTGCCTGGGGCCAGGCAGGCTGAGAGGGCAGGTCTGCCCAGGAGGAGGAGCAGGGTGAGGACAGCATCAGGGTGAGGACCAACCCTTGTTCTGCACCCCCGTGTGCAGGGGACATCTGTGTGCAACACGATGGGGCAGAGAGTTGACCCCATCCACCAGTCCTGTAGGGCAGAGCCAAGTGGTGACCCCCCATCATGCCTGTAGGGCCTGGGTGGACAGGACCTGGACACTTACCACCCCATGCTTCAGGTTCCAGGCTGTTGCCCATCCCAAGGGGGCTTCACTTCTTCAGGCAGCCTCCTTTTATTCTCAGCCTGGCCTTTGGGTGAGACTCTGGCATCACCTTCCAAGGGCAGGTTACCCCAGGCTGATCCTCTGCCACCTCACGGAGATGGGCGAGAAGGACCTGCAGGACAGGGAGCCTCTCATGCAGCCAGGACAAGCAACACGTGCCTTGGGACTCTGTAAGTTTGTAACAGAAGAATTTGGGGACAAATTCTGCAAGAGTCTCACATCACATGTGTATCATCTCCTGTACACATGCACAAGTCACTGAAACAGCATTCAGGGCACTCCAGGCTCCAAATCAATCCTTTCCTCCCATTTCAGCCTGCTGCCCCTTCCTTCCATCCCTTCTCCAGCCTTTGAGCTTGGCTCTGCTATCACCTTCCATTAAGGGACCAGCAGCTCAGCATCCTTGCCCCAGAGCCCAAACTGCTGAAATGTCACCTGATGGACAAAAGCAGGATCTTTTCTAGGCATCAGGCAGCATTGAAATAACATCCTGTAGCATCCCCTCCGTGCACTTTGCCTAACCAAGCAGTGATCTTGCAGCATCACCCCACATACGTAGCACTGCTTACCAGCAAACACAAACTCAATGCTTTGCTCTGAGAAATTTCATTTGCCCTCCCAAAGAGGCCCTGGAGGACCTCCAAGTCACCCAGGAGGCAGGAGAGCTCTCCACGTAGGAGACAAAGGAAATGAACCAGGGCAAATCCCCCACCCACGTAAATCAGCCCTGGCATCTGGTGGTTTGCACTGATTTACACCAGCTGGCTCTGGCCACCCCAAGTTCAATTCAAACCAGCTGAGGCTCTGGCACAGCCCGTGGGCTTGGGAGAAAAAGAAAGAGAAAGGGAAGGCAGAACGAGGGTTGTGTTAGCAGGGTCGGACCTGGGCTGTAGCTGGGTGTCTTGAGCTGCCTGGTTCCAGGTTTGCACCCTGGGAGCAAGGAGAGGCTTGGGGTGCTGTCCTGCAGGGCTTGGGGGGCAGCTGGGTGGTGCTCCGTCACCCCACAGCCTCCCTGGCTGGAAACAGTGCTGGGATGGGTTTCTAGCAGGTCTGTAATCTCAGGCAGAGTGGAAATATCATGGTAGTAGTGTAAGGATTGGGAAGCTCAGATGTGGTTAGGAATGTTTCTGTGGGGAGAGGTTGCTGAAGAAACTTGGGGTTGTTCTTGTGAGTGGTCTGGACTGAAGTCCAGAGCAATGGTTTCTATCTGATTGCTATTTCTTGGGGCTGGATGCCAGAAGCAGTGCTGTGGGGCTGGAGGAGGATCTGCTCTCGGTGGGCTCTGCCAGTCTGGCTGGTGGAGACCCTCTTGCAGATGCTGGGGCCGAGCCACGGGGCACGCGGGCTGGAGCTGCTGTCCACCCCTGCCCACCACTAGTGCTCAGAGCCAGCTGCTCCCCAGCATCTGTTTGTCTGACTTAGGTCTGGCCGGGGGAGGAGAGATCTGCAGCCAGAGCTCCCGAGCGTTGTCCCCGCTCGGTTGCTTGCTCCCTGCCTGCCCTTGCATCAGCCTCTTCTGCAGTTCAGCTTCTGCAAGGGGCTGAGATGTAACAGCAGTGATAAATATCTATAGAGCTCCAGGATTTTTGTGCCAGAGGAGAACCATCATCGTGTTTATCATAACCACGTTGGTGTCCTGAAAACATCAGCAATCTGTGGTTGAGCAGAATCGTGCCAGCTGCCTGGTGAAGCAGCCCGATGGCCTGTCTCTTGTCAGTCCCCTGCTCCACCAACACGTGAGGGAAAGCATCACTGGGCTGTTAGGTCGCTGCATGCACATTTATTTCCCTTATAGACTTTTCCTTCAATGTTTGTGGCCAGGAACACCTTACCAGTGAGTTGGATCAGGAATATTTCTGTTCCCTGGGCTCAGTGACACCAGGCAGCAGTGTCCCACTGCATGGTGGCATCCTGCCACGTAGGCATGGCTGGGACTTTGCTAGTGAATCTCTATCATCTGAACTACAGTTTTTATGGGATATCCACTCTTTTCTCAGTGCATTTCAAGTTTTACTTGATGTTCAGGGTCGTGTCAGATGAGAAAAGCAAAGGGGAGGCATTGGCTGCTGGAACCCCTCAGTCATCAGGTCAGCTCCTGGGTTTCTAAGGGCTTTGGCCAGGTTGTAGCTGGGCAGAGATCTCAGCTGGGACTTTTGGAGGAGGAAGGTGCCCCATTTCATATCATAGCTTTCACTTTTGGCCCTGGCTAGGTCATACTGAAAGAGCACGAAGCCATATATTACTGTGGCTGCTCCCATCCCATCCCATCCTGTCCTGAGGAATGGGAGCAGCAGGCAGCAGGGGGGAAGGAGGATGGTGCTGGGATGAGGTGACTCTCTGCCTGGCCGTGTTGAGAGGGGCTGGGGCACACATGGATCAGAGGTGTTGGTACTGAAGTGGTACCTGATGATCGTGGGATGTGTGGGTGTTCAGCTCTCTGGGTTTCCTTCTCTTGCTGGTTCCCCCACTCAAGCTGAAAAAGAAGCTGCTGCTTGGCTCAGGCTGGGTTTGGCTCTGCTGCCAATGGGGAAGGTTGGATTTGGGGTCCATGAGACCTCCTGGAGCATCTCCTCTCCACCTGAGGAAGCTCCCCATGTTTCTGAAGCCACCTCCCACTCCAGGGACACCTCCTGCACTGAGGCTGGCGAGCTGAGAGGGCGCAGAGCACCCAGTGCACCGTGCCTGCAGACCTCGGTGCCCTCCTTGCCTGGGCTGGCTCTGAGCATCCACCACTGGAGACCACCTCCTCCAGCATGGCCCTGTCCCAAAGCTGACTGCATACCACAGCCCCCGTGTACGCAGCAGAGCTGCAAACAGAGCTATCGCCAGGAAATGCTGCAGCTGCTATAGCTGTGCGGCCACCTCCCAACTCTGTGCCTCGGTTTCCCCTCCCAGCCTGCTTAGTGTCAGCTTCTCTAGGAAGGAACTGCTTCTTGCGAGGGCTCTTGCAGTACGTAAGAAATGGGGCCTCAAGCCCTGCTGAGGCTGTGGCACATGCCACCCTGGTGTGTGACACAGCCGTGCTAAAGGCGGACACAGAGGGGGATGCTGCACAGCTGCTCCCCCAGGGTTTCAGGTCATGGTCCGCTGGAGAGTGTGGGGTGTTGCACGGGCAAGTGTGGTTCTGGTCTGGCACCGCCAATGTGGCCTGGGGCACGATGTGACATGGGTACCCCTTGTCCGCTGGCCATGGGGTACCAGCAGTGTCCCGCACCTTCCCAGCACCTCACCCTGCTCGCAGAGCCCCGGGGCCCCGCTGTGGCGTTTCAGCAGGTTTCACACCTGATCTCCAATGGTGGCTGTGCAGGAACGATGGGCAGTTGGGAGAGGTGATGTCCAAGGACTATCGCTGTACCAAGGCCTCCCACTGCAGCCAGATGTGTCCCATTTTCCCCCAAATACGGGGTTTCCATGGTGCTGGGGGCCTCTCTCTAGCACCCATGGGTGCTGAGGAGACATGGGATGTGCACGGACAGCAGGTCCATGAGCCAGCCCCAATTCTGGGAGCTGGCATGGGGTGGCACATCTCCAGCCACTGTAGCATTGCCTGGCTGTGGTGCCACTGGGATGTTCCCAGCAGTGGCTGGAGGGCACCGACCGCACGGTGCCATCCGACCGCGTGATGCCCTCCAGCCGCATCCCGCACGGGAGCAGGTGCCCAGGGAGCAGCAGCTACCGGAGCAGGGCTCAGCATCCCCGCAGCCGCCCCGGGACCGCGGCCCGGCTCCAGCCCCGCCGGCGCTGCCAGGCTGTCGTGCCAGCACTCCTGCCTGCCCGCCGCACCGGCCGCTGCGCCGCCCGAGCGAAGCCAGCGTGTCCCAGCAGTGGGGGCCCATTAGAAATGAAATGTTCCTACTGGGGTATTTTATTTGCACACTTCAGTAGAGTGGACACCAAAAGGCTTTGCTAATGCTTCATGGGCTGCTAATTTCCTCTCTGACCCGCATTGTCGGAGGGTGACCCCAGCCCGAATCTCTCGGCAATGAATGCCAAAGGCTGACACCGGCCCGGGTTAGGGGTGACAATGGGGCCTCTGTGGGCTCCGGGCAGGCTCCAGTTGGGAGCTGGAGAACAGGGGGAATTTGTGTGGCTCTCAAAAGCTCTGGGTGGCACAATAAGGGAGGCCCCCGGGGTCTCCCAGGAAGACAGAGGCAGCCCAGGGAAGCCGGGCTGGGGGAGGCGGGCGGGAGGATGGTTTCCTTTGTGAAAAGCTTTCTTTAGAAAGGAAGGTTTTTCTGAATGCCCCCTTAGACGACCCAATCGGGGCCTGGCAGATGGATATCACAGGCACGCTGCTTATTCATGGCAGGCTGCAGCTTTGAGCCGTCCCCCCCCTTCCCCCAGTCTTTTATTCATTTTAAGGCTAATTTGTTTTGTTAATGTTTTCTTGCCCTCCCCCTCTCTCCTGTGCAGATTGTGACTCATACTGCAAAGCCTCCAAGGGGAAACTGAAGATCAACATGAAGAAGTACTGTAAGAAAGACTATGGTGAGTCGCCCCTCTCGGGCCCGCTGCTTCCCAGGGACGAGCGGTTGCAAAGGGAAGCAGAGCGGGAGCATCGCCCTCCCGGGGTGTCCCCAAGCCCACCCAGCCCAGGGGCAGGTTGCCGGCTGGGTCCCAACCGCAGCCGGGGCCAGGCAGCCTGGCTCTGCTTTGCGGCAGCCGCCCGTGCTGGGGTGTGTGCAATTTGGGGTATGGTTTTTGCCGGGTTTGGAGAGGAAGCCCCGGGTAGCGATGCGTGGCAGAGCAGCGATGCAATGTTTTACTTGGAAAATCTGAGTTCCCCTGCAGATGCTGAGACAACCCCCAAATCAGGGTCCGTGGTGTCCTCATCCCACGGTGTTTTCTAGGTTACGATGACACCGTGCCCTGTCTCTTCTCACTGTGCTGTTACCTGCAGCAGCTTTTAAAAATTGTGCTTTGCTGTGGGGACAAGCAGCAGGCAGTTCCCCATCATCCGGATCCATCCCCCCTGTAATTCCCAGACAAATTCAGAGGGTGGTGCAGCCCTGGGACAAGCCAGGGAGGCTGTGGGATCCCCATCCTTGCTGGTACTCAAGGTCCTGAGCATCCTTCCACAGCTCTGGCTCAGAGCAGCAGCTTGGAGCAGGCATGTCCCGAGCTCCCGCCTCACCTCTCTGCTCCTGGGGTTATGTTTCATGTGGGTCCATTCCCAACGTGGTTGCCAGTGGGTCCGTGCAGGAGGTGTCCAGGGTGACTCTGGGAGGGGAGTTTCTTCAGGCCACACCAAGAAACTCCTTGAAGCCCTCCCCGGGGCTCTGCAGCCCCTCTCCACCCCGGCTCGGCCATCGCCCACCGGCACCGAGCCGCTCCGACACGGGCAGGCGGGGAGGGATGGCTCCGCTTCAGTCCCGCCTGCCCAGAGGATTGCCCTCTTTCGCCAGCCATGCCGACACTGTTGGGATAAGCTGAGGGTCAGGAATGGGACTGACCTGGAAAAATCAGGTAGAGCTGGTTAAATACGGGTGCTCTGTGCCAAGGGATGTTTAGAAATGCTGCTAAACATATGTAGGGGCTGGAAATTATCTCACTCCCCATAGACTGTAGTGAGGGGGAGTAAAGTGTCTGCAGGAGGGACCAAACGGGAGCCTTCGGGTTTGACGCAGGGATGGGGAGCGGGCTGTGCGCGGGTGAGCCTGGCTTTGGGCTGAGCCTTCAAACTTCTGAACAAGCAGGGAATTACAAGGTGCTGCAGGACAGGGTTTAGCATCCGCTGGGGCTGTGGTTGCCCTGGTGTCTGCCAGCCCTTCCCCTCCACAGTAGAAGAATACATAAAATATATGTATATATGCATATGCACGCGTATATATGTATCTCTGTGTGTGTGTATATACATATATGTATATATTTTCACCAAACTACCAAAGAAAAAAACTCCCATCCTATCTGCATCAAAGCATCCAGGAGTGGAGATACCTCCTCCCTCCTTCGAACACGCTCACAGCAGCAGCTCAGCATGTCTGGGAAGTGTTTGCGAGAGCAGAACGAATTCCCATGTAACAGCCCATCCCCGGACAAGGCGCTTCCCGTCAGGGCCGGCCAAGGGATGCTCCGCGCTGGCTTTGTGCTCTGGCACCTCCCCACGAGCTCAGGGAAAGGAATACGGCTTGGAGGCAAATGTTTTATTTGCATTCCCATTTATTCTTCCATTGTCCATGTGGCAAAATGGTTGCGGAGAGCATCCCTTGGCAAGGACGAGCTGCCAGGGCTGGGGTGCACTTGTGGTCCCCAACCAGCAAGGCCGTGCCGAGGTCTGGCCATGCTCGGAGGAGCTGCCAGAGGTTCATCAAATGTTGGAAAGGTCCAAAGCACACCTTTTCCCTTAGAGAAAAGGGTTTAATAGCATGTGAGAAAGTCACTGCTAGAACATGATGTTATTAAAGAGGGGAGCGGGGCTGAGCACTGGGCTATTAAAGCTGTGGGGTTTCTCGCGGGTGGATTCTCTGCTGGCTAATAAGCTACAAACGCATTTCCCACACGTGGCACGTGCATCCCTTCGTTTTCCCACCCAGCTTCTCCAGCATCTTCTAAGGGCTGAGCTCACGCTGGAGCATTTGCTTTCTGAAGAGGGGGAGAAAGCAGCCACTTGATTGCAGGAAACTTGGACCTGTCGTGATCCAAATTGGCCCCGGCCGTTCGGAGGATGGTAGGGAGGAAAAAAGGGCACGTGCATCCCCCTTGAAGCACGCTTCCAGCCGAGCAGCGTTATCTTTCCCTGCAACTCTCAGGGCGAGGGTTGCGACATTTTGGTGGCGGCAGCGCCTGGTCTTTGCTCGAGGGGCAGCCCCAGCGTGGTTTCGCTCCTTGGCTTGTCCGATCTTGCCGGGGAGATGTTTCTTGGGGGTTCGGGTGAAAGCTCACGCTTGGTTTTGTTTGAGGCTGTAATGTGGGCTCGCGGGCTTCAACAGACCCTGAGGAGATGAAGGCAGCTCAAGAGCCATCTCAGGCAGGAGATACCCCCGGAGCAATGAATAGGGGTGTTGGAAAGAGCTTTTCTTTTCTCTTTTATCACGCAGCATCACTTCTGCAAAAGCACAAGTGAGCCAGAGCCATTTACCAGGGCGGGTTCAGGGCGAGCGGGCGCAGGCAGTCCCAGTGCGGGAACCGGGGTGCTCCCACCCGAGCCCTCCTGGCCCTGGGGGGGGTCCCCAACCAGCCCCACGGCCCCAGGCAGCCCCGCAGCCGCGGCAAATTTGCTTTTTCAAGGGCAAACCAGCCTGGCGAGGCGGCAGGGGAAGCGATGCCGCAGCACAGCCCGGCCGTGCCAGGGCAGCCCACGCTTTCGACAGGGCCAGGGAAGGAAGAAAGGGTTGAAAAGGTGCAGGGAGGGATAATAAAGACTTTGGGACTGACACCCCAGCAGGAAGCCAATTAGGAGGCTCTTTTCCTCACCGTTACGCTGGCATCGCTGGGCTGAATGTCCTAAAAGGCCCTAATTAGCTTGAACAGAGTTACTTCTCCCGCGGGCTCAATCGGGAAGCTATCATCCACCCCGCGCTTCTCAATGGGGCTTTTTAGCTCCCCGTTTCATTCAGCGATTCAAAGGGGATATTTTCCCTTATTTATTTTTCTTATCTGTTTGTTTTTGTTGGGTTTGTGGGGTTTTTTTTTTTCTTTTTATGTTAAATTGGGCTCTTTCCCTCGAGATGGGTTTTGGTGCAAATATTTGGAGTGAAACAGGGCGCGGGGAGGGCAGGCTGGGAGATTTCGGGAGGGGGGCAGGCAAGAACAGAAGCAGAAAAGCTTTTCCTGGGTTTATTTTGGCTGCCTGGTGGAGTGCAGGGGTTGCTCGGCTCCCAGAAAACCAGGGGTAGAGGAGGGAGTTCGCTGGGTTTGGGGCAGTTAAAATTAGCCTGGGGAAGCAGTGGGGGGGATCCCTGCTGAGCCCCGCTGAGGATGGAGATTCCCCCATGGCCCAAAAGGAGAGGGGATTATTTTATTAGAGCAGGTGATGCTGCTCCAGGTGATGCAGGAGCATCCCTCGCTCGCTCGGGTGCCGCCGCTTCAGCCCGATCTTTGGGGCTTTTTCCGCTGTCTGTGTGGTGTGGTTCATCCGAGTGGGATGGGCGGCTGCGGTAAAGGAATCCCGGAGCTTTTTAATCTCCATTTTCCCCCTGACCCTGAGCTCCCCGCACTGCAGCGGGGCCCGATCCTGCGCAGATAATGCCGGAGCGTTTTGCTGGGTACTGGCACCGTGGTCCCAGCCATTGTCCGCGCACCCTCTCCGTGTCCCCAGCGCAGCATCGGGGAGGGGATGGGGACGAGGAGCCGGATCCTCGTCTGAAAGGTGAGATCATCTGCTCACTTTGCCCTTTCTTGGAAAAAAAAAAAGTAAAAAAAATCCTTCCTTTCGCGGAGACTTCACTTAGTCACCCCCTTTGTCGAGAGAGGCTTGGCAGGGGCTGGTGGAAAAAAGCAAAATATGTTTTCGAAAGGCAGCTTGAAAGGAGGGGGGGGGGGGCAGAAAAAAACCTGAATCCACAGAAAAACCCAAGGTGGGGGGAAGCACCGTCCTGGCTCGCCCCCGGCTTACAGCCCCTTCCACTGCCCTGGGAGGTGGAGAAATCCTGTTCCTGGAGTGGGGAAGTGCTGGGCAATCCCTCCCTGTAACGGGGTCCCGAGGAAGCGAGCTGGGGCAGCGAGGAGTCCCCCAGCACCGTGGGGAGGAACCGTGCCCGGCCAGGGCGCACCCAGGCCAGCTGGGATTAGGGGTCATAAATCTCCAATATTAAACCGGTAGGAAATTGGCAACCGGAGGCAGGCAAAGCCGCCGCCAAATAAATTAAAAATAAAAAAAAGGGAGAAAAAAATTCCATTTTAACCCTTTGCTCCAGTGAGGAGCCAGCCCTTTCCATTCCCAAATCCTAATGGTGTCAGGGTCACCTTTTGCTGCTGGCTGGAGTAAAATCCACACGGGCTCCGCTCTGCTTGTGTGGCGAGAAGGGACCCGAGCCTTCGGAAAGCCCCGGCTCAGGCTGGGACGCCTGCATCCACAACCGCTGTCCCACGCACCCATTTCCATCTGTCCATAGTAAAGACCCTCTTGTCTCTCCCAGCAAACCGCTCTGCTCCCGCTGCCACTGCCATGGTCCCATGGGATCTTTCCCTGGGGCCAGCGCAGCGATGCTCCCCATCGCTGGAAGCTCCACAAAGCTCCAGCTCCCACAGGCAGGTTAGCGCGCAGGATGCATAGGTTTGTCCATGTAGCCCAGTCCTAGGTCAGCTTTGGCAGGGGAAACCTTGGAATCAGGAGATTTATCACAAACCACAAAAGTAAATTAAAAAAACAACAAAAAAAAATATTTTTTTTTCCAGCCTCACTCTTTTCATGGCAATCTCATGATTTTTGGGCCCCTGACTCATGGTCTCTGAATGCTGCGAGGCGCTGCTTTTATTTAAGCCTTTACGCAGCTGCCCTCAAACATGTTGCTTCGAGGGTTTGGGGTTGGTTTTTGTTTTCGTTAACATCAAATCATCCACCCCTCTGCTTTCATCTGCAACATCAAGCCTTCAGGTCTTTCTTGTGGCTGGAGGCTCCCAGCCAAGCTTCAAGGAGCTGGGCAGTATCACGGGGTAGCCGGGGGTAGCACTGCCCAGCACCCTGCGCCGGGGGATGCAGGAGGGGACCAGGGACCCTCCACCCCCTCCCGCAGCCCGGGGACCATGCAGCCACCTTTTTCTTAGAAAGAAGCATAACGTGGCGAGACACTTGAATGCATCCCTTGGGCTGGTGTGACTTGTAAGGCACCATCCAGGCGGGATTTGTGGTTCAGCAGCTTCGGTGTCAGGTGGGATGCGGTTAACGGGGCAGCCCCGGGCACTCACCAGGACCGAGCATCTTCCCCTCGCCCCTCGAGCCCCTGTCCCCCAGCTCTCCGTGCCCGTTTGGTTGACCGAGGGCTCCCTTGGGGCTGACGGGGAGCGGAGCAGAGCAGGGCGCAGAATAGCGAACCAGGAGAAAAATCCCCGGTGCTGTGGGGGTACGTGGGGGGTGCAGCCAGCCCCGGATTACCCGCAGGGCTCGGCTGCCCACCATTTGCAAAGCACGGGGAGGAGCGGGCACAAGCCACAGGCAGCCCCAAGGCACCGCCGGGCTCAGGACCTGGCCTGGAGCCCACCCTCGCTGGAAACCGGTGTCACCGGCCCTGGCTGGAGCGGCAGTGCCGTGAAAGCTGCGGCTCATTTGATTTTGTTCTCCCCCTCCGGGTCACCATCCACTCCGGGGGGACCACAGCCAGGGGAGTATCACCTCCGCCGCCCACCTGAATAACCATCGTCCCCTGTTACATCCTTTCGTCTGGTTGTCCCATAGACAATTTCAGGGATGTTTTTGCAGGGATGCAGTGACAGGGACAGTCCTGAGCACAGTCAGCCTCACTACTGGGGTTCAGTGGGTACATCAGCAAAGGGAGAGCAGTTCACCACGGCACAGGCAAAGCCAAGCTTTGCCCTAGGAAACGGCAGGTGAAGGACAACACCGAGCACCAAAGCCAGCTTTGGAGTGGTGGGGCAGAGCTGAGTCCCCCTCCAAAATCACGAAGGAACTGAAACCTTCTCTTTCATGAGAAACGAGTGCCTAAATCTCCAGGGATTCACCCAGGGCAGCCAGCTTAGGTGCTTCCAAGAATTCCTCCTGGCACCTCTCTGCATCTCCGCACGTCTCGTGTCCCTTGGGAGATGCTGGAGACCCCACCCCACCTCCGAAATACCCAGGCAAGTCATCGCCAAACTTGGGCTCTGAAACCAGGCTCAGGGGAAACCGCACGTCCTGGATGCAAAGTTATGGGCAGAAAACTCGCTGTCAGTGAAGGCAGCTGTGGCCGTGCCAGCCAAGCCTTCACCGAAGCTTTCACTCCTTCCACTTCATTAATAAAAGGGGAAAAAAAAAAAGAGACGGGGGCCTTGACATCAAAAAAATACAGACTGTGTATTTTAGAGCAGTTTCCTGTAACCACCTCTCTCCGGTTCCTTTTCATTCATTTTCTCCATTTTGTCAGTGTGGACCCAGGCAGGTCAAAGGTTTAAGCTTTTTTGGAAAGATTTGTTTCCAAAAAATAAAAATTGGCTAATCTTCACATTTTGTTACCTTCACACCAGACTGGGAAATACACGGTCAGAGCTTAGGGTTGTTTTTTTTCTTTTTTTTTTTTTTTTTTAATGAAAGCATCTGGCATCCATGACATGCTCTGAAAAAAAAAAAAAAAAAAAACCATATATTTTGCAACGTGTTAAAAAGCCTTGCTGGGCTGCAGAGCCCTGCTTCCTTCCATAGCTTGAAATCAGTTTGCACATCGTGGTTTTAAAGAGAGGGTGATGCTCCGCCACCACTAATCCAAGGGGGTAAAATTGGGTTGTTACAAAGCAAATGGGAGAATTTTGCCTGGGTTTTTTTGAGGTTTCTTCTCCCTGTTAATTTATACAAGCAAGATCGGACCCGCTGGGGACTGGCCAGATGGCTGAGACAGGCAGGTGGATGGGCAGGGGGTTATAGCTCACAGGGCACGGAGGGGAACGGGGCAAAAAAAAGAGAAAAGCTCAAAGATTTGGTCAAAAAGCACTTTGTGGTTGGACTGCGCCAGCCTGCGTGGAGCCGCCGGCCCGTGCCTGCTCTCCCGGCCAGGGCTGGCATCACCACCTGGGTTTTTCCCTCTGTCTCTGCTGGTGGGGACTCCTCATCCCACAGTCAGCACACAAACCCCGGAGGGCCGGGTAGTCACTTCCTGGGGAAGATATTTTCCTGGAAGCTGATTTTTAGCCAGGAGGAATGTGTTCAGCCTCCCTGGAGGATGCGATCTCGGCCGACTGCTGCTGCTCCCATCCTCCTCTGCCGGCCCTGCACCGTGATGGACCGCTGTTGGGAAGAAGCCCACCGGCATGGCAGGAGCTGCCTCCAAGCTTGTATCTCCTCTTCCTTGCCATGCTGTGGGGCCAAACTCTGCCTTTCCCACACAGGTCTCCATCCTTCCCTGTGGTTTGAACCCGATTCTACAGATGTCACCTGGGAAGGGCACAGCAGCGCCCGCTGTAGGATGGCCAGGAGGCAGGGATGTGGTCCAGTATGGGCGAGGTGCCCAAGGAAGCAGCCTCATGGAGGAGGAGGAGGAGGAGGAGGAGGGCTGGCAGAGGTCACCATTGCCTGCTCAGGGCCACCTGGGCTGCAGCCCAGGGCTGCCCCACAGGACAAAACTGTGGCAGCTCCAGGGGCTTCTGAAATCAGCCATGAGCAGGGCCTTACCCTTGAGCGTGCTGGTGTCCATCACCATCCCAGCTCAGCAGCACCTTTGCGGGCATCCTCACAGTCTTCTCCCATCCAGATCATGATGCCAAGCCACCTCTTCACTCCGGCCCTACGGGACCACGGGCCACCGCTCCTGCACAGATGCTGGTGGGTGCAGGGACAGTGTAACGTATGAACCGTGTTTCAGGAAAGAGCAAGGGGTGGAGTGGTGGAGGGCTGAGTCCTCACCAGGTTTTCTCAGTCCATACGGCTACAGATGGGCTACACATCAGCCATGGGACTGGAAAACATCCTCATCTTGCTTACGGATCACAGTTGTCCTCACATCTCAGTCTTGCTTTGGGAGCTTGTTATCTCCCAGTTATCTGCCAGGACACCTGGCTTGCCAGGCTGCTGCACACCAAGATATCCCCTTGAAGCCCGATGTTGCTATTCAGTATTTAAAGGGATGCTCAAGTGAGTCTGCCAGACCCAGAAGTCACGTTGGATGCTGCCACTGACCTCTCCTTACGATCACTGAGCCCTACGCTCACTCCTTCACCCATGTTTTTTACCAGCAATGTCTTCTTCCACAGCAAGCAATGAACAATCTTGACTCAGGAACATCTCCTAGAAACACGTGAACAGCGAACCTCCCTGTTTCCAAACCCTTTCATAGGTTTGAACCCGTTCAGTGTCCTGCTCCAAGGCCGGGCGCTCATGGAAAGCTGTCTCCTTGCACTGGCCCCGGGCAGACATGCTGGAGGCTCTAACAGGTCTTTCCTACCTCCAGATGCCAAGTGCTCGGAGGTATGAGCCAGTCCCAGTGTTTTGCTCCAGATTTTGGCTCATCTTCTCTTAAAACCCGGGGCTGCCTTAGGGTCTTGGTGCAGATGCGCCAAGTTGCCCACCCAGCGAGGAAGGGAGAGCAGAGGGGCTGGAGGCTCATGCAGAAACCCATCCTCTGGCTGGCTGTGCTGCTCTCTGGACGCGTGGGTCAGGAAGAAAGCTCATCCCAGGTCCTACGGTGCAGCCTGGGGCCTTGGCACTGCCAGCGGGGACTGGCACCTCCCTGCCCTGCCCACTGCAACGCACGCCTTGTGCGCAGAGCCTCTGCCCCGCGCCCAGGGTTTGTTAATTTTCTGCCCCTGGGTTTGTTAATTTTCTCTGTGCTTGCTGCTTCAGGGGAAAAGGCAGGGTCCAGTGTACACGAATCCACCTGGTTTTTAAAGATTTTTTTGATCGCTTTAAGAGCTCACAGGCGCTGCGGCAGATGTTGCTGCACCAACAGCTCTGGGGAACTGCTCGGTCTGTGCTTGCTTCACAACCATGTCCTGGGAGATGAGGTACCCGCTCTCCACCACCGCTCTGGGTAGCCCTGTGTCATTCCCAGGGCTCCTAGCGCAAGGAGTGCCAAGGTTCCTGGCGTACCGCTGCTCCCAGACTGTCCTCCCCTCCCGGGGGTCCTGCAGCCCCCACGGTCCTTGGGTAACCATGCCCATGCTCAGTGGGGCCATCTTTGTGGCAGCAGAGCTGGAGAGCATCTCCCAAGCCTACGGTGGTCTTAGTACCTTTGCTGAGACCCTCTGCTGCCAGCACTGGCTACTCTTGCTCATGGCAGATGGCCTGGGGACACAGGTAGTTTTTGTGCAACCACCACCCTTGGTTGCTGTCCCCCAGCCAGGGCTCGGGAGACAAAATCCCTTTTCCTCACACAGCCTATTAGGTAAGACTTGAAATTCACTTTCTTCTCGCCAGCTCAAATCGTAACATCTTTTCCTCTCTTGCCCCGTGGTTTTGTTTTTTTTTTTTCCAGCTGTCCAGATCCACATCCTGAAAGCGGAAAAAAATGCTGACTGGTGGAAGTTCACAGTCAACATCATCTCCGTCTACAAACAAGGGAGCAACCGGATACGGCGCGGAGACCAGACCCTGTGGATCCACTCCAAGGACATAGCGTGTAAGTGCCCCAAAATCAAGCCCATGAAGAAGTATTTGCTGCTGGGCAACAACGAGGACTCTCCCGACCAGAGCGGCATCATTGCGGACAAAACCAGCCTGGTGATACAGTGGCGGGATACGTGGGCTCGGCGGCTCAGGAAGTTCCAGCAGCGGGAGAAGAAGGGGAAGTGTAAGAAAGCCTAAAGGAGGAGAAGGCAACGGAGCGCGCGAGAGGGAGAGACTGACTGTGCATGCTGCTTTGTGTAGAGCTGGGGCGGGCAGGGACCGGCGACGGGGACGGCGGGAGGAAAGGCACGCTGTTGGGGCGGGCTGGGGGGGACGGGAGGGACGGCAATCGCGGCTGTGGGGCTGTCAGGTTGGCACCTCGTATTCCGGGAGAAAACAAAACAAAACACAACAAAAAAATCGCACACGTGGATATAAAACAAGAGGAGTGTAGGTGCGGGCGGGCGGGCGGCACCCAGTGCCCCCCAGCTTCTTTCTGCCCCGTTGGCTGAAGAAATCAGAGACACCAAACTGCCTTCCAGCTGCTGACATCTGCTGCTTCCAAAGCACGTCATGGGAACATCAAACTTGAAAGAAACTAATCAACAGAAATGCTGGAAATTAACTCCCCATCCCCAAAAATACGTATTCTCAGCTTACGTTGAACAAGACAGTTATCATAGAGGAAACTAAACAGAGACTTATCGCTGAGGATAGATCCAAGGATCAACTAATGGGTTATTTGAAGACCCTTTGGTATCCAATAGCCATCACGATCACCCGCTGTACGGTACCTAGGAGTGGCCGAGGTCTCCAGCTGTGGCGATGCTCTGATCCCAGGTTAGGCACAGCAAAGAGGAGACGACATTAGTGAGCGACTTCCACGTGGGCATAACTTGGGGAGCGACTCCTTGCTCTGGCCCTCACGCCCGAGGAGCGCTGCCCCCCACCACGCTGAAGGAGCGTGAGCCCACGGGATGCCCTGACCCCTCCCAGCCACCGATTCACAGTCGAGGAGTTAATAACCAGGATCCCCAAGGAAACACCCAGACTTTGTAAAAAAATAAGTTGGCATCCAGTTCCCGTAGGTGCCCTGGAAGATCTCACCCATCGCAGTCCCCGAGTCTCCACCGCAGCCACCCCTGAGACCTCCTTCATGGGCTTGGTCCTCTCTGCTGCTGTCAGCAGACCGATGAACCCTCAGATGATAGAAAATCCGTGCAGATGACACCGAGGTCCTGGCTGGCCACTGGTTTCACTCCCAAACTCAGCCAGCTCTCCCAAACCCACACCAGCTCTGCCCTCGCTCCCTCTGGAGCTGCAGCTCCCCGGCATCCCTGCATAAGGTGGCCAGCCCCCTTGGGAGACCAAGGAGGTGGGACAGCGAGTGCCAAGGGACTGTCCCCATGGGCAGTGGGGCCAGCGCAGAGCTCTAAGGCTTGGCCAAGTTACAGCCCACACGGGGCAGAGACCTGCCCCAAGGGAAGGGGTCTCAGCCAGGGACTGGATGAGCAAGGTGTGACCCACCTGGAGCTCCCCAAATTGCTCTTCTCCTTCTGCTGCAGGTGAAAACCAGCAAATCTACATTTCCCAGTCTCTAATTGTTAATGCGCTAAGCAAGGTAGCGGCTGCCTCACCTCGTTCTCACACCCCACGCCCCAGCCCGAGGGCTGGAGCATCTTTCCCCGGGGCACTTTACGGGCAGGACTGGTTGTTGAGTTGTTTGTCACCCAGACGTTGCGTCCCCGTGCCAGGCTGCTGCCCTGCCACGCCGGCCCACAAGGAACGGGGATATCCGAGTTCACCTAATCGATGGAGACAGGCAATAGCTGGGGTGGAAAGGCAGGGAGGGCAGGATGGGTACCTTGAGGAGAAGCAAACATTAGTCGCTACGAAAAGCAAAACCTCCCTGATATTTTTCCTTTTAGGAAACTTGGAAACATCTATTTTATGACATTTTCCAGCGGCTTTGCCTTGTTTTATAGCAATTGACAATATTTATATAATGACATAAACCACCATAAAGCAAGGCAGCCATGTAAATAGGTGTAAAGTGGAGGGCTCCCAGGGAAGCACCGGCCAGCGCCGGGCTGCTGGAGACACCACCCGGAGGGAGCGAGCTCTGCTGAGCCTCCCCCTGCAACCGCAAGGCCCCTCCGAAATTAGTTTGAGTATTAGGAGAGAAATCCCACCCTGGACACCAAGCAACTCCCCCAAGTCCGTGTTTTCTCCCCTTACCCAGAGCAGACTCGGTTTTCCTTACTTCAGAGCTCAAGGAGAGCCAACAGTTTCGCAGTCAAGGGAACCCAAGCCACCAAGTTTTGAAGGATAAAATCTGACCTCAAGTGTCTAAATGGAGGCTTAAAGCCCCAAAGCGGGGCTTGGATGCTCTCCTGCAGCTAGCATCAACTGATGCCAGGGACACCCTGTACTGGCTGGAGACAGCTTGTCCTCGGTTAGCTGGGATGCCCTCGAACCACGGGAGACCTTCAAATGGCCTAAAAGCAACCGGATCCAACCCAAAGCCAGTTCTCCGCTTGGAGAGCAGGAAAGCAAGGCCAGGGGACGTGGGGACTTGGGAACTGCCCACCGAGCACGCCTGGGCACCCAGCGCTCACTCCCATTTTCCAACCTTGGCAAGCGCAGCCATCCTCCCCAGCACCGCCTTGACACCCCCCAAACCGACCCAGGGACAAGCCCCAGCCCCTTGCCCGATCTCACCAGTTTGGGAGGCTGCAGAAGAAACACCAGCACGCTCCGTCCCATGGCCGGACCCCTCCAGGCACCGACACAACCCGGGAAATGGGAAGGAAACAGAGTTTGCACAAGACTTGAAACAACCTGGAGCCCGCCGCAGCCAGAGCGACCCGCAGAAGCAAAGTCCCCCATCCCTGTCCCACCAGGACCCCGTCCCTTGACCCCTGTTGGAGTTTTGTGCTTTCCAACCAGACTAGAGAAGCCCCTTCACTCCATCCACGGTCCCCCAGTGCCCCTCGCGCGCTCCCAGTAACCTTAACCTGCAGGAGCTGCTGGTGTAACTGGTACACAGCCCTCCTCCTCTGGGGAAGGCAGAGCAGCCCCGTTTTTGGGGTGTCTGGGGATGCAACTCTTCCCTGCAGCCACCCCTGCTCCAGGACATCTCCCAGGGGGACACTTCTGCCCGGTCACTCAAAGAGGGACAAAATGTCACCCCTAAACATCATCCTCCATGGCCGGGGGTGCAGCTCTCTTGGGGTACCAACCGCATTACAACCAGCGAGGAACCCAGGCGCCTACCCATCGCCCTGGGGACAGGACCGAGGTCCTCGGGGGGGCGGAGGGGGTGGCCGGGGAAGGGGCTGCGGTGCCTTCAGCGCGGCTTCGGAGAGCAGCTGAAATGCCAAAACAATCATCGCTTGACGGTAGCACCCGACAAAAGTCGTTTCGTCTCGTTTCTGGTCGTTTCGTCGTGTCCGTGCCCTCTCCCCGCACACCCGCCTCCTCTCCCCTCACAAAACCTGTGTTTGTTTTGGGGTTGGTTTTTTTTGTTTTTATTATTTTTGTTAATATCTTGAACTGTAAATGTTGTTTAGTTATGACCATTGCATACTGCTTTGGGCGATGTTTCTTTACAATGCATACTAATATATTATGGTTATTATATATGAATATATTTAATGACACGTGAAAAAGTTGTGGATTTTCTTATTGTTTTTCCAAGTTGTTTCTTTTTTTTTTCTTTTCATTTTTTTTTTTTTCCTCTCCGTTTGTTTGTTTCGTTAGATTGGCTGTAATTGAACCCGAAGGAGCTTGTAACTGTTCAGCACCCACTCGGTAGAACTAAAGTCAGAAACCAGTTGAATAAACTCTTGTAAACCGTAAAAATCTCCAAGCATCCCTGCTTCCTCCCACCCTGCGGGCCAGCGACCCCGAGGGACGGGGACCTGGGCAGGGAAGTGGCGGTGTCCCCTCCACCTCCCTAGGTCTCTGCCAACGTCCCCTTGGCAGGGTCCGAGGTGGTGCACAGCTATTTTTGACCGTCAGTCCCAGCTACGTGTCCCACCAGCATCCTCCCAGCAGCACGCCCCGCCAGCAGCCACACGCCCCTGGGGACAGCGGGGTCACCGCGGGCTCACGGTGGATGGGACGGGGGGGTCCCCACCGGCACCTCTGGGCTCTCTGGGATTGCTGTGAGCTCTGGACCGGGGTACGTCCCGTTGGGCTCCCCATCCTTCCTCTGCTGCCAGAGGAGACTATGCCCTGCACTGGGACAGAGCCAGGGCACGCCGAAACCTGCGGGACCCCGCACAGAGGGGGTGGACAGGCGTGGGGACGGGGGACAGCCAGAGCCTGGGGTCAGGGGAGCTGCCAGCCCCACTCCGGACCCGTTTTCTGCCCCCATCCACAGGCTGCTTGCCTGCGCCATCCCTTTCTGCCCATCCACTGCAGGGCGTCTGGGCTCCATCGCCCGTCTCCCACAGGGCATCAGTGGTGCCAGACGCTACCGAAGCAGCTGGCGCTCGAGAGCAGGCAAGGGCTGCTGGTACAGACAAGCTAGAAAGCTGGAGGCATGGGGGAACTGAGGCAACAAAACACTTCCAGAGAGAAAAATACAGGCAAAAGGTCCTGCAAACTCCTGAGCGGTCAGCCCGCCTGACCCACGCCCTCAGCGTCGCTAGTAATTTATGAATTCGAAAACAACTCAGAGGTCAGAAATCTCAGATCTTTATTGCGGAGACAAATGGGTCACAAGTGCCACCACCTCTGCTCCGGGGCTGTCGCCTTTGGCTCCACAGAGAAGCAAATGGGTTTCCCAGATCGCTCTGGCTCCGCGTCCTCCTGGCAGCCAGCCGGTTGTCCAAAGAAGACACGGTGGCTCTGAAAAGAGGGGAAAGAGCCTATTCCCACTGAGGGCCGGACCGATTTGCTCTCGGCCTGGTCCCACCAGGCAGCACGGGAGAGCAGCCGTCCACTGCGCCGAGCTCAGCGCCGAGCTCGCACCCAACCTCCAGAAATAAGGGCGTGTGAAAATGCCCAGCAGTCTTTCAAGATCACCTTTATTCTCACGTAGGAGCTAGGGACTTCTTATCAAGGGCACTTGGACATGTAAGTGCCTCTAACACATACCAGACCTTCCCCCAGCACTTGCATTTTTGACAAAATAACAACTGGAAGCAGCTAAACTCCTGAGCACCTCCTCCGAGAGAGAAATGAAGGAGATGCAAGGAAAGGCGAAGCCCGGGATGTCTCTCCGGGCACATTCCAGGGGAACGTGGAGAAGCCACCGCAGGTACGTGACTCCAGCAGCCCCATGGCACAGATTCAATGGGCAGCTTGAGCACCCTTTGCCCCGTGCCCGGACATCAGAGCAGCCAGCAGCACGGCAAAACCGCACCGGCCCCCGGCAAGCTGGGCTCTCCAACCCCGCTTGCTCAGAGCCAAAAACCAGCGGCTCTGATTTTTTAACCTTCCTTTTTCTTTGGTGGGGCAGGAAGACAGAAAAGCTTTCCACAACAGAGCAGAACGCT
This sequence comes from Gymnogyps californianus, assembly GCF_018139145.2. Lineage (NCBI taxonomy): Eukaryota > Metazoa > Chordata > Aves > Accipitriformes > Cathartidae > Gymnogyps > Gymnogyps californianus. The sequence goes on along the minus strand of NC_059489.1, from coordinate 11,711,260 downwards.
GCCAAATCCACTGCTTTTTAATAAAACTCCTTACCCACATGACACATTAAATGTCACCTAAAGGGCAAGTCTGAGAACCCCTTTGTTAGACATTTCAGCAGAGCAAAGCCTGGCGTTTCTACCTTTCCTGGGAGCTAACAGGAACAATGTGTCTGAGGACCCAACAGGTCAGAAAACATCTTTTTAAAGCCTCTATCAGAAGAAAGTCGCTATGTTACGTTGATCAGGATGAATTACGCATCCATCCTGCTCGTCCTGGGAATTGAAACAAAACCTTAATTCCCACCGTAAATGACAGTTTTAATTAGAAACCCAAGTCTGCCGTCTCATCGCAATAAAGCACGTGTTACTCTCCTACTGTCACCGAAGATCCATAGGGCTGCACTGGAGCTGTGAGTGAAATCCCGCTGCAGGGCTCGGGCCCAGGCTGCCGCCGAGAAACAACTCCAGGAGCGTTTCCACTGTTGGTCCCTCTGCAGAACTGCAGGAATGCACAAGTTTCGAATGCGACTCCAAAGCCGCCCGTTATTTGTTTCCAGCTGGAGCAGCCTTGCTTAAAGCTCCATTTCTAATCTGAGATCAAGCAAGAAACTCATCAAAAACCTGTTGTGTCCTCTTGAAAACCACGAGAACTTAAAACTATCTTTTTTTTTTTCCCCCCACTCCCCTCCTTTGAAGGCTGTGAGATGAAGCATCTCTCCAAGGAAAAGCAAGCAAACAGGCACAACCTGGACTGGACTTTTAAAGGCTTCAAGGATTTTCTCCAGCAAAGCACATGGAGATGTGTGGAAGACTCCGCTCCATCCCAGCCATGGGCATCGTTTTGTGTCCTTCGCCAGCAGAACATGGCATCTAATTATCCACCACAAAGCGTAAGCCTGGATTTCTCACCTTTGGTAAACACCAGACGAGGATGCCTAAGCCAGCAAAGCACAGTCCGCCTTGCCCAAGATTTCGAATCCCTCCAGAGGAGCTGGTCTGTCCTCCAGCTCCGACCTTCAGTGCCCAGCATCAGAAGATGGGTTGGGCACGGGCACAGAGCCCCGTTTGAAGCCCAGTGCCCTGCACCACGAGGCACGGCTTTATCTACTGGGCTTTTTCTCCACCAAGCTCCTCTCTCCACCTACCCTCTGCCCTTCCCAGGAGCACGCAGGCAGGGCAACGGTGCTCTTCAGCTCCAGGGAACGGTTCCTATCCATCAATGACAGGTATGTATTCGGTGGGCTCCTCAACAGCTCCCTGCCTCTGTTTCCTGCAAAACCCCGTTTTCTCCGGTCACAGCCAGCCTGGCATTCCCACCTCAGATCCTGGAGCAACTGAGTCAAAGCCTCAGCTCCAGGCAACACCTGCACGCTGCGAGGAGAAGAGCAATTTTGCACTCCGATCTGCAGATGGCCAAGCACTTAACGAAGTGGCCAGTGCCCAAGTCCCAACTGATAGATGAGGAAATTGAGCCCAGAAGAGCAAAATGGCTTCGTGTCACTCAAGAGGGGATGCAGCACCAGGACACCCTGGTTTCCCACCTCCCAGACCAGCGCTAGACCTGCTCGCCGTGCCACCGTCCCAGCTGCGCGGGTGGAGAGCAGGGAGAGGGAAACGAGTGCCAAGAGCCTGTGAAGAGCCGTGAAAGGAGACACTCCACCACCGTCGGTGAGGACCAGGGCTGGCAAGTGTTACGGATCCGCCAGGAAATGTATGTCATCATACACATGAAGTCTGACAGGAATTGCTTTTTTCCTTCTCCAAATCAGTTCTCAGGAAATGGAAGCATTGGAGAATCATTCAAGTGGAACACGAGATGGTAGGAAACAATAAAAAGCCAGGCAGATAAGTTGTATATAAATGGATCGGCTTTTATTCAGTATTTATTGCTTGCTCTATCAATTCTGAAATCAAACTGGCACGTATAACAAAATAATTATTTTCTTGGCCAGTTGTGTCAAGCGAACATTGAAGCAAACATTCAGTACTTCTTTTTCATTAGTTTTTAAATAGGTAATCCTTCCTCTCAGTTTTAACAGCGTGTGAAAAGTTATAAAAGAAAGAGGCAGACCTCGATCGCCGAGATTAGTACGTTAATGCCAGCGCATCTCCTGCCATCAGCCTGGCAGAGCACGTGGAGAGCACGCCTTCCTCATGAGCACACGTTGGGCAAGGCTTTCCACTCTTACGCACCTGGTTCGAGACCCACTGCTGTTCACATTTCTGTCCATGGAGATCGACACCGATAACTCTCCCCCACGGGCCAAGGACTGCTGACTCACACGCCAGCGTTTCTGTGCAGCTCATGGGGGTCCTGCGCCTCCCCACAGGGCTCCGCATGCTCTCGCTTCCCATCCTGCGAGCATCCGGATGCAGTCATTCCCCAAAACATCTATTCCTTGAAAAATGTAAGCATTTTCATTCCAAAGGAAGGTATCAGAAAGCAGAGGAGCGCCACCGCTGTACTCCCAAACTACGCCTTTATTTCAGTATTTGCAAGCCCTCGGGACGACTGAGGGCTCAGCAGGAGCAGCACCCCGACACCGGCGCGTGCTCAGACGCAGAGGCACTGGGAAGCGCATCTATTGTACAGCCAGCTGCAGCCGCCCGAATGCCAAATGAAGGTGGGGAGAGAGTCCTTTTCAAGTTCAAACCCTCCACGCAGCGCTCTTCAGCTGTGCACCGAAGGAAGAACGGATGTCTGTCGGACACAGCTTCATTCTCATACTGTTGAGTTTATTTAAAACACAGAAGGTCTTTGCACAAAGTCGGTCTCTTCTCTGGAGTCCTCGGCGCTCAGCTGTCGAGCAGCAGTTCCGACGGGCCCCATATCCGCATTAGTGTGTCGGCCAGACAGCAACCACAGCAATCGCAATCAGCAGCAACACAATCACCACCAGCATTCCTGGAAAAGATGAAACGACGTTAAGGTTGCTGCCTTCATCTTTTACAATTGCTCTTTTGCAATTAAATTCTTCCGCTGAGTCCCGCTCCTCCTCCCAGCTGAGACAGATTTCCCCCCGTGCTCACCCCGTGCAAGCCCCTCACCAGATCCCTGCACGCCGATGACGTGAACAGCGACGTGGACACAATCCCCACGTTGGTAGAGCAGTTCCTTCTCTTTCTGACCCTTCAAATTAATTTTTTTTTAACTGTGCCTGCAGGGTATCTTCCTACTTAAACATCTGCCTTGCAAAGATGAAGGGATATGTTTAACTCATGGCAAGGCCAGTGAAGCTTTTCTAGAATCCCTCTGTACCACCCCACTGGGGCAAAGAATTATTCAGAAGGAAATCCAAATTGCATCAGGAAATTGTTTCCAATACAAACGACTCCTGCTTTCAGACAAAACTATTTGCAGAGCAAAAGCAGGGCTTCCAGGTATGTACCTGACTCGGGAAAACGAAGATCAACCAGCACTAAGGAGAGTCCAACAGTGCTCTGCCCAACCACGCAGCACGCGGGCTCCGTGGGCTCCATCCTGCCCCAAAACCATGCCGGTTGCTCTGCAGAAGTTAATGACTAATATGATCTTACAGAACTTCACGACTACTTTTTAGTTCGGGCACACCATGCTGCTCTGAAGAAGGACGGTGTTAAAAAAAATGTAAGTTATGGATCATTTTGGAGACTGATCTGGAAAACCAGCAAAGCAGATTTTCACTCTCTCGACTGAACAACAGCGATAAGGCAAGCTGGCTGTCAGGCGCCTGCTAGAGGAAACTAATTCTCCTTAGCTCCCCCTTTCTTAGGGGAACTCTCCCCTTTCCTTCCCCTTTCTTAGAGGAGAGGAAGAAATGTTTTACTGAAAATGGACTGGATCCCTGCGGTCCACCCCATCACCTCCTCAAGCAGCCCCAACACGTGAACTCCTCGCACAGCCGGCTGGACCACTGCCCGCTTCAGGCACTGGCATCACACACACAGGCATCCCCTGGGGTTAAACGATCTTTTAATTAGGAGGCTTTTGTTTTGGTTTAGTATCTGCTCCGTGCTATCCCCCTGTCAGAGCTGTGGGAATATGTTAGGCCTCCAAGAGCGGAAAAAATGTCCCTTCATTTGGTCCGCTCACAGATGACTATTACTCAACCACTTACAATATTTACAAGTCCAGCTCATGGCAATTAAAAAAGGATGTATTAAAATAAACTCCTCTTTCCAAGCTGGAAAAGGATATTAGACATCGCTTTTTGTAAATAGTGTCATGTTTTCTGTGCAGAAACTGTTTCTCTGCCAGGGGTCCAGGATTTTTTTCCAAGGAAATAAGAGTTGCCACCAACAGTATTTTTTTTCTTGTATGCTCAGTTGAAACCATTTGTTATCTGAAGCGAGCCTGAGCAGTGCTTCGCTGCACTGCCTCAAGCAGGTCTCGGATATCGAGCCTTTCTTTTCCTTGCAGGAACAGCTGACTGCAAACAGAGATGGCAGCAGCTCCGTACGCCCCACCTGGGATGCCCACGGATTGCGGCAGGTCTCGGCACTGCGGTGGGGTGTGGGGACAAGCTCTTTGGCTAGGCAGGGACAAGTCCTTTAAGCTGAATGGTGTATAGTTATTGCATCCTTTGGGGTAGGATGATTTGGGGGTGATTTTTTTAGAGCATCCGGCTAAACCTGGATGAAACTGCTTATTAATCACATTAAACAGAAGAAACTAGTAAAAACGCATCTGTCTGTTCCTGCCGCTCTCTTTGCACCCCTAGCAAGGGCTTGGGTTTGGCTCTGACGCCAGAAGCCACCAGGACCGTGCTGCACAACGCTGCCTTTTCAGCTACCGACCGGCGTGCCTGCACCCAGCCCCGGCGGGCACAGGGCAGCCAGGGTCCGTGCTGGGGCACCCAGGGAAACCGGGTTTGTCCCAGCAGCGCTCACCAGTGCCAGCTCCCTCGCAGGTGAAGTCCTTTGGTAGGCATCCCAGAGGATGCTCCCGCCACTGGGCTCCCACAGCACCTAGCCTAGCTCCAGAGCCTCATCCCAGCTCAGCGTCTATCAACCATATCTGACCCAGCCAGATCTCAGACCATACACAGGCTACTTGCTCCGACCCACCGGAATGCATGAGAGGGGGATATCGTTCGGTTTTCAACCTTGGCCAACTGCTCAACGTCATCCAGCAACACAAACTGTTAGACTAATCCACTGGGAACACGACCTATACTTTTACTGTCTTTCTAGTCTCGTGCTTTTTACATCTTAATATACATTTTGTAGTCTTCAACAGAGCCAGAAGCAAAGAATTTGCTTAAATTGGGAAGAAATAAGATCTGATAAAGCTGCCGCATTCAGATTCTCTGTTATGTTTCGCACTGGAGGGAAAAGTTTTAGAGGGTGCAAATCCTTAGCACAGTTTCAGTGTAACAGAGTTTATGGACTTCAGCAATTAAGAGACAACCGAGATCAGTTGCTTGGAAAATACTCTATAGGTGTGAATTAGTAATGATACAAAGTGGAGTTAATGGGGCGTAATTATTCTTTGACAACTCCCAAGAAAAACTGCACATAAAACCAGAATTATTACACAGCAGGAAGAGGGGAAGGTGGGGGACTAATAAAGTATTGCTAATGGGCAACAGCAGAATGAATAGGAAACTTAAGAGGACATTCAGGGCAACAAGAGCGGGACAGCAAAACGAAATAAACTTCACTTTATTCCTGGAAAGAGACTGGTGTTAAAAACCTGGAGCCACCTTTCTGTTTCCAAAAGCAGTGGTCAAGTACTTACTCCTCATGTGAGAGACAGAGAAGCAGAGATGGCACGTGTCGGTGCAATATAAATCAGCAATCCGCCAGTATTAAAGGCTTATCTGATCCATGCGATATGCACAAAAAGAATAGGACGACATAAACTGGCAACAGCACACAAATTTCGAAGTACCTCTTGCATGATACAGACCAGATGTTACGCACATTTTCTTCCCCCCCATACTACAGAATAGCAGATTAGAAGGATCTGAAGCTTTTAAACCTGAGTGTTTCAGAGTACAACATGCTTTCCTAACAAAAACTGTGGATAGGATCTGACAGTAATTATGCATTCTAGATTCCCTGCCTGCTTTGCCTTTTTTTGCTCAAGTCCTATGAAATACAAATATTCCCCTCGACAAGAACTCCTCAAAGAGAAGTTCAGGAATCAAAGCCACTAACAACATAAACAGGAGTCAGAGAAGAAAAAATAAAAGATTCCTGCGCAAAAGAAAACAGCGACAGGAATACAAATTTGAAATGCATTTCTTAGGGAAAGGTGGGAAGTGAAAGCAGAAGTCTATGTGCAATTACAGAGCAATTAATTAAGGCAGGTTGGAGAAAGTGCAACGCTCTTGAAGCTCCATCAGCTAAAGAGGCTGAGGCGGTGCTGCCGTCCCAGCTCGGAGGAGCGCTGCAGAAATGCAGAGGGCACGTTCTCAGCTTACGCCGAGTTTCAGGGCACGGCGTGCCGGGAGGACGCGGGGTCTCCCCGCTGTTCCCAGGAGCACCGGCACTCATGCTGCTTTGCCGGGTTTTCATCTTACTGCCGAGATCAGCTGCCCTCTGCTCGTCACCCCGATCCCGACCCCCTGGTCCCTGGGCAGCAGCGGGTTCAATACTCCAAACCTAGCAGCGCCTTTTCCAAAAAAAAGTTAAGATCAAATTTTCAGATATAAGATAGAAAGGTTACAATATACGTAATTTATCTCTAGGTTAAGATCGCTCTGTAGTCTCTCTCACCTGCTATCGGTCCAGCCGGGAGCCCAGAGGATCTGAGGTTCACACCATACCCCATCTTCCTGGGGTCACCCGGGGCAGCCCTTCTCCAAGTCCCAAATCTATTCCCTCTCCCCAGGATTTATCAGCTTTGAGCGTCACTGGTTTGGGGTTCACCATGGACACCCTTCCCACCGTACCCGATTTACTCCCACACGAACAACTTCCCAGCTGGGGTTCACATGGAAACGCAAATAATTCCTCCAGGTCTGAATCTGCCTGAAGGGGTTTCGGCATCTAGAAGATGATTCTCCACCCCCAGTTTGCACCTCACTTCCCAGGGGGTTAATGATCTGTGTAAATACAGGTGATGGCTGAGGACTCTTATTCCTTTGCGCCTGTTCAGCCAGATAGTAACTACCCCTGCCCGGTCGGGACTGTGTAACTCAAGGGTGTAAGTTCTCATTAGAAATAAGACCCCACTTAAAGCCCACGCTCTCTGGTGCACTGCCAGCCGTCTTAGGCGATGACAAACACCAGTCACACAGATGACAAGCCCAATAAATCATTTCATTTCCCTCTCTTCATCCCAACCTTTGCTGTTTTCCCATCGCAGAGACCCCAGACGTGGCTCGGAGCCGCACCACGCTGAGCACCGGGCAAACCCAGGACACAGCACATCCCCGCCCTCGAGAGCATCCCTCTCCTCTCGAGCATCCCTCTCCTCTCGGTACGGAGCCCACGCTACAGGCGCTGAACGCCTGTTACAGCCTACGCTGCGCTGCCGAAATCCTGGACGTGCTGCAGAGCTGCGAGAGGACAGAGAATAATTAACATTTCTGGTCTGTAACTTCACGCAAGTGCAGGGTGCCATGTACTAAATAAGCCTATTTGCCTCAAATAACTGTTATGAATCACAAATAACACTGATGAATTGGTTTCCTCGGAGGAGAGCGGATACCTACCGTCAGCCAGCAGCCGGCTTTTGTGTTTGTGATTAATCATCGAGACTTTCCAATTCCTTCTGCTGACTGTTCAGATGGAGGCAGCTGAGACTCAACGATCTGCTGTTTTCTTTAAAGCATTTTTAATTCCTAACGCTAACGACGGCTGGAGCCCGCGAGAAATTTCTGCTCACAAGCCCCGCCGCCGATGGAGAGACGAGCCCTCGCAGCACCCATACAAAGCGGCCAATTGTTGCTTGTCAACTGGGTGCTTATGCCAGCTTTCTGACAAGGCAATATTTACTGTGAAATATCCACTTATTGTGCTGAATATAACTCCTGGGAATCTGAGCATGTTTAGGATCTGGCAGGGGTTCAAGTGCCTTTGAACAGGCAGCCAGGAACTTGGTCATAAATACAGAGTGTTTTGACAAGTCCCTCTTGAATAAGTGTCAAAAGATTTCTGGTCTGCTTCTATCAGATTATTGATTTACCATTAAAATTGCTCCGTAGCCACGGGGTGCTGGCCGTTGAGATTTAATGTTGTATCAATTAGAGCACACAGGTTCCTACAAGGTGTCTCATGCCACAACTTCACCCGGGGAAGCCCCTGCAGAGGAGACAGTTGCACCTTCCTCCTTGGCATCCCCTGCTCCAGTAACAAGATCCTGGTTTCATTTTTATAAATGCACGCTGGCAAGGTATATTCCAGGGACTGAGGATACCCTTGTTTAATGGCACAAGCGATGTCAGCAACGCTGCAGCTCTTCTCTTTCAGTCCCCTGGCAGCCAGGCACTCCTACGCGCAAGGAGCAGGCACCTGACGTTGCTTCATACGGCTGCCCAGCGTCCCAGGCTGGTGCAGCAGGGAGGTCATCACCAACACGCTCCAGCTACAACCCCGAAATTCCAGAGCGATGCCGACACTCACCCCAGCACAACCCCATCCACTGAAGGCAGGGATGTGAAAGGAGCAGGTAGCGGCTGACACACGCAGGGCTTCGCAGGTCACGTTAAAGGTCTCCAGCAGCAACGTTGATCTGTCCTTCTGCCTTGGAGGCATCTCCAGTTGAACACCAGGTCCACTCTACTACTCTTTGTTCAACCCCAAGCCCATCAGTAAGGACACGAGATATCCACATCAGGATACTCACCCAGCGCTGTCTCTCTGAGCATCAGCCCAGCTTGGGCTGCCACTGGAAATACCCAGTCACTGGGGAGAACATCCTACATGCTTTCAAAGCATACTAGGAGGGTTTATGAAAGCAAGTGCAGAGGGAATTTGCCTGTGATAGCTGAGGTCTGGACTCAATGAGCAAGGAAATCTCTTCCAGTCCCCGTTGCTATAATTAGTGCACACAGTATTGGATGGTCCTTATAAATAGGATAAATAAATACGAGCATATGCTAAGGGGTGATGTCTCCTTTTCTCGGGGATGCATAGCCACGGTTTCTCTTTCAGGTACGAAGCAGCCGTAGCCTTTTGGACACGGACTTGACCAATGCGATCCCCATCTGTCATCCCCAAATCCGGGTCAGCTGGAAACCTTGAGATTTGGGAAGCGGCTGTTCTTTGGGTGAGCTGTATGGTTTTGTGGGCCCAGTGCTCTTTCCGAATCCTGAGCATATTCGGAAAGCAAACACAACCACGCGTTGGCTGCTTGCTGGTGTCTGGATGGTGAAGTAAATACTGATTTCAGCCCATTAAAAAAAATATTTCTAAGGCATGTGCATGTGTGTGTCCAAGTCATCTGCCCTGACTTCAAAAGCTGAAATGTTACATCCAAGTCTGTCTCAAGAACTTCTAACTTGCAGCTGGCGAATCCCACCCAGAAAATGAGACGTGCCTATTTGTGATCTCCCCCGGCGCTTGCTGTCTGCAGAGAGGAGGCACGGGGAAAGCAGCCCTGCAACAAGCCCTGAGCATCCCTCAGCACCTTGCCGGCAACTCTTGCTGGGAACGGGAGTTTTGCTTGGGGTCTTCCCTATCTTTTCTGCTGATTTGGGTACAGTGTCATTCTCAATAATGCTGAAGGTTCAGCACTGGTGTCTTTTATAGATTACAAAATAATAATAAATAGCACACTATGACTTAAAAGAGCCTGGTATAGCATTACATTATCTGGAAAAAGCGGCTTGTTTTACGCCAAGAAAGTTATATTCCCACAGAACTGTCTATCCAGAAATTTATGAATAAGTCTTCTTTTATAAGTGACATGGAGCGCTAACTTATAAACACATAATAGTTGTTTTATAGGGTAGGAGAGAAGCAGGGAAAAGACGGGAGTTTCAGCAAGAGGCTGTACAGTCATGGCTGCTTTCTTTAAGGACTTCTTTTTAATGTCACAGTTTTTAAAAAAAAAAACAACACAAAACTTTATCTGCTTTTTCAGTAAGTTAATTTTAAGTCCGTGTTGCCAGATATATGGCAGAAACCGTGCCCAAATCTGTTCAAACCCTGATTTTCAAGGCAGCAGAGAACCAACTTGGAAGGCTGGCTCTGAATCCGACGCACATACCTAAGCACTAGTTTAACATGGCAAGCACCCGAAGAAATCCATCTTGCTGTCCTTTACGTTCCCTAAAAAAGCCAAACACTTTCTCCCCCAAAAGCTATAAAAAAAATCTTTCCTTCTAACATTTTCCTCGTTTCGAGCGAGACGGGGTATTCAATTTGTATTGCATTAAGAACCACTTTAGCATAAATCCCATGCTATTAAGCTGGCTTGTATGTAAATACACTCCCCGATTCCTACACCTGCATCATTGAAACCATCTCTCCGGAGGCTTGTTCTTTATTAGTTTTGTGACAGCCAAACTTTTTCTTGGGCGATACGTCTGTGTAAAACGCTGCGATCGCACATTATCCTACGCCCCCGCCCGCCCAGAGGAACCTGGACGTTATTGCTTTTGACCTTCCTTTTCAACTGGTCTGACTTGAGAAATTTAACACTACAGTTGTACCTCTCAACTCTGACATCAAAATCATTGGCAATTCTCAAAGAAATCAAGAACAGGCTCTGCGAACAGTTATTAAAGGCTCCAAACGCCCATGTGTTTCATTGGGTCTAGAGGAGAAAAAAAAAGACACTTCTCAAAAAAGCTGAGCTCTTTGGAAACAACAACTATTGCATTATTAATTCCTTATTTGGAAGAAAGAAAAACCTAGGTCATTCCTATGTAAGATGAAAAAACTCTCATTTTATGAGTTATTCCACATTTGGAGCTATTCATGCAACGCTAGATTAACCTGAAGAAACGATTTATCTGAGTCAAAGGTACAGGCTTTGTTTATACACATTAACTCCTCAGTCAACATTATTTCACATATTAAAAAATCGTATATTTGTGGGTTTTTTTGTCACATCGAGTTGGAGCTACGCTTCCCTCTCGGGCACACAGATGAGTCTGTTCTTAATACAAGCCTTTCATCAGGGCATGAAGATACCTTACATTACTGACAGCAAGACCTGTTGGCAAACAAAGTGTGGCTAAATAACAGCAAGATAAGAACCACCACTATCGGAAAACAAATGTCAGATTCAGTCCCAGAAGCAGCACAGAGTGAGTTTACATCCAAAACGTTTACTGCTTCAGCAATCGAATAATCCCAAGCGTTTGGGTCCCAAACCACATGCGCAGCCCGGCTGAATGAAAGGAAGTGAGATAAGCGTTCCTCTTAATCCATTATTGTTATACTTCCATTTGCTTCTTTTTTATTCTATTTTTCAAATTACAAATGCACGCCAGATAGTATATTGAACTACTTCCAAGCACAATTGCAAGGAAATCCCATATTCTTTCAAAAAGCGATATACACTGTACAAACCCAACCTCACATGAACCGCAATAGTCAGAGGAATAGCTCAAATGAATTTGGTCGCAGCCTTCAACTGCTGCTCACGTTTCAACATCTCCGATGCTTAGCTAGTCTGTGTGAAGGTAATCTCCTGCCTTTGGCAGCGGTTGGAAGGTTTCGATCCAACGGTTTAAGACGCCACATAAATATACATTTGACTGTACATCTATAAGTCTACACAATTCATTAACCTCTTGCATTGACCTGAGAACCAGACTAGAAGCAGGACAGTTGAAAGACAGGAAGGTTTCCTAAGGAAATTAAGAAATATAAATAATTTTACCTTCTGAGCCACCAGAAGTGAAGCTCAGAGACAGGCAAGACATTTGTTTGGATCCGAAGACAAATCGAGAGCACAGCAAGAACTAAACTGTCACAAGTTTTAACTTTCAGAGAAGTCTGCAGAAAAGGGAACACTTTGAGCTAAATTTGTATCTACTTTAAATAGCAGAAGGTAGTTCACAGAGGACAACCTAGGAGAAATGGTTCGATGAACCTCTGAGATAGAATTACTGAACCAAAGAGCTTTAAAGCAATTTATACACATACCTGAATAATACCTTTCTGCAAAAATACTCCATAATAAAATCATTTACTGGACTCATCATTGCACAAAGAGCAGATGTAAGAGACAACAGCTTACCCAAGTTACTTCCCACCCCAAAAAAACCAACATTAACTGGACCCTTTATACTCACTGGTATACCAAAGAAAAGATCAGATGTATTTAACAAGCAATAGTAACGCTGCAGCAATTTCTCTCTAAATTTGTTAACAATGCCAAAGGCAGGCTAAAAGAAAGCCCCTACGGAGCACAAGCTGTCATTTGGGGTAAACGCGTGCAGGACCTTGCACCCATGCCCAGCCGAAGTTGGCAATTTCAGACTGCACGTCTCCCCGACAGTCACCTTCTGCTGTTTTCCCACATACTGTCTCTTTTACTTCAACTCAAACCTGGCAACCTCTACTCATCTCTGTCTGATGCCCTTTTCTGATGGGTGTGCTGGGGCAGCACCAGGCGCAGACGGCCAGAGTTGTGCAGGAGATCACCCAGCTCCCAGCAAGCCAGAAACTGGAAACATTCTCATGTTTTTTTCCTTTTGTTCTTCTAGAGTGACTTCACAGACTTTCCTTGCTCGTCCCCACACTGCTATTATCAAACTATTTCCAACCCCAAAGGTCATCGGCAGACATGGTGACTGGATTTTTTTGCATGTGGCTTATTTTTCTTCCCCCCCCTTTTTTTTTATTAAATAAGCACGCACACTTTCCAATTTTCCCTTCTCCAAACTCTCTAGCATCCTTTCCCTTACATAAGCGACGCCAAGAAACAAGATCAGTCAAGCAATGTGCTGCATTTCTGAACAACTGTGTTACAACTTGGAACGGGACTTGTGAAAGTTTCAAAAACCTCAATGTGCACTAAAGGTTTCCCAGAAGAAAGGAAACAAAACAAGCCCAAACAAGATCGCAAAGGTTCTACAAATCCCTGTCTTTCAGATGAGAGTCACCCAAGTGAGCCCAACCAAGACATAGGTGTCACCTGAACCCTTTTGTTCTGGCATAAGCTCAGCAACAATTGGCAGGAAAGGGTGAGGAAACGCAGGTTTAACTGGGACATCTCCGTCTCCAGGCTTACCAGAAGTTATCCTCCCCACGCCACTGAGGGCGATGAGGAACAGAAGAAGTGTTTGGCATGGACCACAGCTTCATCAACCGTGGTGGAGAGAACAGCCGGGAGCTAAAGGGTGTGAAGGAGAGCCAGCTGAAGCTTTCCTTGCAAGAAGGCAATGACCTAAGAAAATCCAACGGTTACCTACCATCAGGTGGTCCTTCAGCAGCACAAGTCACAGGTCACTAAAGAGACTTCTCATTGCACTAGAAACGTTGGAGATTTACCAGCCAGATGCAGCACTGGCTGCAAGGAGAGACACCAACCTGGGGCCGAGGTGAGTTAAACCCCAGAGACGGGGCGTTCGCTGCCTCCCGCAGTGCCCTCATGGCTGGTGTTCCCCCTCACACGCATACATCCATGCACCTTCTCCAGCTCAGCTTCACTCAGCAGCCCCTACTCCAGCCAGGGATGCAGAAGCTGCAGCCCAGCTGGCAAACTCAAAATGCTTTTCCTGAAAGAAAGGGTCTGCCAGGCAGCAGCGTACCCCGGAGCCGATACCTGCAGCAAGCAGGGAAAAGGCAGAAGACACGACAGATGATCTCAGCAGGGGACTGTTGTGCCTCCACTACTTTCTCCAGTAAAAACAAATGGGAAAAAAAAAATAATAAAATGAAAGGACAGCTCTGCTGGCCTGGCACAGAAGGGGACATCTGCCCGCGTCCATCTGCCGTCAGCCTGACACTCCGGTCTTTGTTTTTGGTAGGGTCACTTTCTACCATTATCGCTCCCTGAACTGCCTCACCAGGACACCAGTGCCAGTACAAGGAAAAAGATGGGCACATGGGGAGAGGGAGCAGGTAACCACTAGCTCTGCTTCGATGCCTCAGTAAATTGTCCCATTAGGCTCTTAAATCACTTGAGAAAGTATTATCTTTTGCCTCTTCCTTTGTTTTTCACTCGAACAAATGCTGGGATTACTCACTCCCTAGTTAGACGGATATATTACAGCGCCGGAACGCTTCCGAAATGTTTAAAGCATCAACAACTAAAGTTACATGTGAAAAAAAAAAGAAATAAAAATAATCACAGCTCAGTCAAACGAGTGGAATAAGCTGCAGTAACAAAACTACAGTTTTACTGGTCTATCTGAACCCGCAAGAGGAACTTCACTAGCAAGACATTGATCAAGGAGAAAAAGTTATAGCAGAAAAAAAAATCGTATAGTGTTCATACCAAGTCATTTAAGGTCAGATTAAGTGTTCTTGAAGTCTGGTCCATGTGTGTTCTATTTAAAAAAGTGCCCTGCTTGCACAGGAATTGTAAGAACTTTTGAAAACGGGATGCTGGCTCCTAAGTCCCTTGGATACTTGACCGCGTGGTCAGAGGGGTTGAGATTTACATACAAATTGCAAAGCTTCTAAATGGGCTCCTCAGAGCAAGAAACGGGGGTGGAAACGAGAGAATATTTAATGATTAGTTCCTTATGGCTCCGACATTCTTGAAGCATATTTCTTGCAGTCCCTGGAACACTCCTGCATTCTTGATTGCAAAATGGCAATAAGTGATTTCCTTTAAAAGCCTTGTCTTTTATTGGAATACTAAAAATACCCCACTAGCCCCGCTCCACTCCACTCTCTCTCTTTCCTGGACAGGCACCATCAACCCTGATGTATTCTATTTTGAAGACGGCAATAAACATTTCAGCATGGGCTGTTCAATCCACTTCATAATAGATCTTGCATTTCCAGTGCAGCCCCTACTAGCACCATAAATCATCTTTACACAGACTTAAGTATGAGAAACTCCAGCTCAAAAGCAGCATGGATTTTTTTTTTTCTTTTTAAAAATTAAAAATGGGTACAAACCAGTCAAGAATTAAATGACTGGCAACTTTAAACACGAAACTACTGGGATGACCCTGTAAAACAGGGCTGTTGAGATGGTTAGAGCCACACTGTGCAGCGCTGCTCCAGTCAATTCACTTGACGTAAACCCACCTGGAAAATGATGCTTGGTGGGGTGAAGTTCAGAAAAAATTCTCTACACATCCATTACATCCGAACAAACATGAGTTTCAAATCTAGGATACTCTGGCTGTTGCTGATTTTAAAAGCCACAGATGAAGATTAATTACATACTACATCTGAACTGGTTACACACACCTAATACTCCTTTTGTTTTTCCAGTCTATATGGACTTAGAGTCTGAACTGTTCTCCCCACTGCTTCGCTCATTAAGTCTCTCTCCATCTGCTACAGACCTTGGAGAATAGCTCAAAGAGGTAATTTCAGGTACCCGATGAGAAGGCTACCGCATAAGCGATGATTTTATCATTAACGTTCTTGGCTGAGTCGAGGAGCTTCTCCAGTAAAAGTGGTTGTGCAATCACATTCAAGAACTCAGACCAGCTAAGTGCAGGATGCAACCAGCCTTCCTCAGCCTTAAACACCAAAGTCTTCATGTAGTCAAGAGCCAGAAGGGACATAATTCAGAGCCCCAGCGCAGGCTCCACAGTCCAGCAGTGGATGATGACAAGGGTTTCCCGAGTATCGACCTGTCTGTTAGGAGGTTTGGCTGGACAAGGTGACCAAGTGGCTCCCGAGCCAACCCAGCGGTGGCGGCCCCGGCACGATTACTTCTTTCCACATTAAGGGAGTCTGCTGGGAAATCTGAGCTCACTGAACAAATCTGCTGGTCACATCGTAACCCTGTTACAGCAACTGCCCTCGAGTCACTCCACAAATGACATGCAGCTCAGCAGCCACAGGCTGATGCCCCATGTATTGGATGAAATACAAGCTGTAGCTTTCACTTGAACACAAGCCTAATAAAGGTGGGAGACGCTTATTTTTCTACTTTTGAAGTCCCAGAGGGAAGTGAACCTAACTTTGTCTGTTGGCAAACTCGTTTTTGATCATGCTTATGGCTGGACAGTCTCATTACGTGCCGACTGCTGTCACATGGATGGTAAGCTCTCTGCTCCATGGGATACAGTTAGCAACACGCTTTGCTTAGCATCAGCTTCTCTTTCTTGGATAAATCACACTTCACTGAGCCCTTCCCCACCTGCAGCGGGTCTCAAACAGGAGGGTCTGCACAAGGAAACTGCACTTATTTTCGGTTGACTCATTCCATGAATTTGATCTGGGTGAATCTAGTCCTCCAACAGCAAGATCTGGTGACCACAGCAAGGTGATGCTCTTCTGGCTCTGAAGAAAGACAACTGGAGTCATAAATCATAAAACATCAGGCAGAAAGGGACCACAGCAGGTTCTAGTGCAAGTTACTGCTCCAAGCAGGGCCAAGTTAGGGAGTTGGACTCGATGATCCTTATGGGTCCCCTCCAACTTGAGATATTCTATGATTCTATGATTCTAAGACCAGGTTGCTCAGGGCTTTGTGAAGTTGAGTCTTGAAAACCTTTAAGGATGCACAACTGTTCAGGGAGCACAGACACTGGATTCTCCCTAGATGAAACCAAACCAGAAGATCTGCTCATTTTCACAAATAGGCAGTGCTACTCTGAGAAAGATACTTACTAACCCACTAAAACTACTTCAGGAAGAACAGCACAGTATGGACAACCCAAAAAGGTAACGCTGAAGCGGGCAAGTGCTTATCATCTCAAATACAACGCTGAGGAAAAAGAAAAAAACCTTGACATCTTTCAGTCTGGCTCTTTTAACATTTAAGAAGATCCTTAGATGAGACTTCATTGATTTTGAAGTCAGTATCAATTTGGACAAAGAAAGGGTTTCGCCCTAGTTTCTGCCGAAGTGTATCAGCCTGCACATAAAATCCTTGACACAGATATAGCTGGTTTTTTGTTGCGAATAGTGTTTTCACAATTCAAAGAACAATCCTTCTTTTAGAAACTTGCTCAACCTTTGGCAATCCAACCTAATCACCATACAAAACTGCAGAAACCAGCAACCAAATACTTCTTATTAATACCATTTACAGCTGCTAACAACTATAAGAACCTTCTAAAAATGCCAAGGGAAACAGGGTGGGTGAAACAATCCCTCGCAAACAACTGAGCCAATAAATACAGAACTGTGATAAGAAATTAGGTTTGACTTGCATAATCACTTTTAAAAGTTTTTGGAAAATGGAGTCTGAAGAGCAGGAGGCTGATAAAATAACATAGTTCAGTAGCAATGCAAAAGTTTCATGCCGATGAAGTAGGGAATTCAATCCTTGCAGAATTCTTGAAATCATTTAGATGTTAACAGAAGTTTCTTCTCCAAAAAAAGGCGGCAAGGCATCTCTTAAAGCCCACACACACAGATCTTTGACTCCTATATGCTGGTGTACTACACAAAACTATTTTGGTTTTGGAAGACTGCATTGTCTCATGTGTCAGGATGGCTATTTTATTTTATTTTATTTTTTAACTTCTGACTTGAGCAGAGCCAAACCTGTACAATTTATGCACGTGCAGTACAAGAGGTCCTCTCTCATTTTGTATTAAAAAAAAAAAAAAAGAGAGAGAGAAAGGAGGAGGAAAAACCACAATATCATTTCATCTCAGTACCTTCCTAAAACTTGAGAAGTTTATAAGCTCTTAACTCCAGTTCTCTTCTTTTGCCTTCCCACATGACAGCTACAAGCTGCCACAGCAGCTGCACAGTCAACGTCTTCAAAGGAAATAAAGAAATAATTGCTCTCAGAACAAAGTGCAGGGGGAAAAACCGGCCTGGGTGACAGGAGCAATGCAGGGCTGAGCAGGCTGTACCCAGGGGAGCGAACGCCGGGTGTGTTACAGCTATGAGCAACCTCCCCGCATACTCACTCGCCAGTGGAGACTTTTGTTCGTAATGGAGAAAGGCAGCAAAACCCGAAGAGCACTGGGAGAACCTGCAGAAGGCAGGATGCTTCGGAAACCCATCTTCACATATTTTGCATCATATTCTCCTGTTGGAGAACGTTTCCCTTTTTCAGCTCCTTAAGGTTATTACTAGATAAGTGCGGGGGTTGACACCGAGAAAAAAAAAAAAAATTAAGGAAAAAAAGGTCTGTGTAAGGAATGTACCCTGTTATCAAACAAACAAGGATAAAAATACTTGGGAGCAAAAAGAAGTTCCCTGATTTACTAAATTTTTCTTCCTTAAGTCTAATCCCACGGTTAAATCTACAGAGCTTATTCCCCTCACACTTCTAGAGGGAGAAAAAACCCACGCTGCAAAGAGGCATATAAATCGCCCTGGATCATTTGTCTGAATCCTGCTCCTGCCCCAAAAGAGGGACGTTCCATATGCTTTTGCAATAGCTCTGTTTTGATAGTATTACCAGGAGTGTCCCTTATTAATCATGTTGCCACTAAAGTCTCTCTGGAGTATTTGCTTATTCTATACTTTTCCAAACTGTTTCAGTTTCCTCTTAATTTATTAAAAGCTCGCTGAAGATGACCATAGTTAAAGCTAACCTCTGCTACTACAAAACTGGAAGGAAAAAAAAGGGGGGAGAGGGGGAAAATCACCTTTAACCATGAATTTTCCTCTATTCCCCAGAAGAAACGCCCTCCTAAACATGCTGTTTCAGTCTTTGTTACATTTCTCTGACCAGTTCAAGTTGTGAAGCCTGAGATATTGCTATTTAAGGTAGCGTTAACATTCAAGAAACACTTTCCTGGATGTTACTATTTGAGTTGGGATCATTGGAAGAAATTTGGTATTGGCTCAATCCTTCAGTGCCCTGAAATCAATGAGCTTATTTCAGCCTGTAAAGTGTTCTTAAAGACATGCTTAAGTGCTTTGCTGGATGAAGAACAAAGCACTTGGCACCCCACAGAACTGAACCCTGCTGAGGTGCGAGGCGTTTCCAAACATTTCTAATTAACTAAAAGAATCCACAATTAAGAAAGTCGCAGTCACTTGGTTGACAGAATAAAGGCAATGTTTTGCAAAGCATCCTGTGTTCCCGGCTCCAGCAACATGCACCCCTTCACAACACCAGACACGGGAAAGAGAAACGTGTCCAATAGTAGGTGGGCTGTAACAAGGGAAAGAGTATCGGGGTGTCCTTTGGCAATTCGGCAGCAGTGCTGAAATCCAGATCCACGCCTGGGCTTCGCAAGGTCCCTGCTTCAAGGCCGGGAGCACCAAGGACACGGAGTTTGCTTGAGCTGACCGCTAGACCCTGCCCTGCTCCCACGCACCTTGGCTCTGTTGATGCCACTGATCAGCCAGTCCCGCAGGAAAGTTCTGCTGGCTTCAAGTGCAGGCAGTCCCCATCTTCTTATCTGAGATCTAAAGATGGGCCTAAAAGGAACGAAAAGCGTCTCTGCAGTGCAGAAGAAAATGTTAGGTATGAAAGCTTCAGACCAAGTACACATGGTCTCCGGCTTTGTACACATGATTGGGAAGATCTCCATTTATCCCCTAGATTTTACATTGTTTTGAGGACTCTGCTGTCTGCAAAACATTAACTCAAACCAAGTGATACAATTCTGCTAAAATCACACTTTTAAGCCAACTATGTCTTTCTGAGTCAGAAAACAAATAGGCCTGTCAATGCACTTTTATAATTGCAACATGTCTTTCATTCTTATTTTCATCCAGCTTATACAAAGATTAGATAAATTATTTTTCATGTTTATCTTTCCCCATGAAAAACACAAATCACCTTGGTGCTATGCTAACAAAAGCTTGACTTATCTAGGCACAGGACATCAGGGAGAGGTCCCTTGCTCTCCAGGCCCTGATCCTGCAAACAGATACGCAGCGGCTGACCCTGCAGCCTAGGCAGCGTCCATCTGTGGTCAGACGGACTCCGCATGGATGTCCATCTGTCTGTCTCCGCAGTGGGAATTGGAGGCAAAGCCCCGAAGACCTGTGAAACCTGTGTAGAGGATCAGACCAAGGATCAGACCACCTTCAGCTGGAGAACTCAACAGGGACTTTCCACCCATGGTCCACGGCTACTTCTAAGGAGCCCGAGGACAGCAGCCAGAAGTGAGGCTACTCCAACCAGGGTCTGAGTTCAACTGGGGCATCTATGAATTGTCCAGCACAAGAAGAGAAGCAACAAATCAAAAACAGGCTGGAAACCAGAAAAACCAAGCTAGCTCAATGTTAAGAAGAGGGGGCTGAACCTCAACAACTACACCAACCTTTGTCGCAGCCCTGAGTTGGAGACTAGAGTGTGGCTTACGGAGACAGATGCTGATGTGACAGTGCTTGCTGCTCTGCATGCATGTGAAGCTCTCTGAGATGATCTCACCTCTCAACCAACAAGGGGAAAACCTACACCGCGACTCCTGCGTAGTGTCACCAGGTAGAGCCATGCATGAACAACTCTAAAATAACGTTAAGAAAAATCTTTTTTTTTTTAAGGTTTCATCAAATCCTGCCTCAATCACTCCAAAAGTTTCAGACTGCACACACAGCATTATAGCAGAAATAAGGTCATCTGCAAATGGTTAGTGTAATGCATATTAGGTGCAAACCACTGGGACTGCAGTAAGATGCTTGGCAGTATTTGATTTCAAGCAAGCCACAGAACATGATAGCAATTTAAATAAAACCCGTACAGTTTATCCAGAGCTTCCCATCCCTTTGCTCCCAAAATAGTCTCTCTTTCTGTCTCTTCTGTCCTGGGTGCAAGCTAGCACAAGCTGACCACGTATCATGGAGCCTATCTCGAAGCAGGAATTTTATTCACAACGTTTGGCTTTAGGAGGAGGCAAATTAAAAACAGTGATGAAGGGATGCTTATCCTTTTCTTTTTAGCACAATGAAGGTTCGGTGTGAGGGGATCCTAATAAAATTTAAAAGTCAACACTTCTGATGGAGCATCCTTAGTTTCTTTTAAAATGAAGATGTGGATGCAGTGATTAGTTTTTGCTTGCTAGCAACTTTTTTTTTTTTTATTTAAACATTGTCCACTGTGGTTTTAATGGCTTTGAGGGGAGATTTTTAGTATGATCAGCTGCCAAGAAACATCTCCCCATTAGCTGCTTTGGTCATCAGTCAGTAGCTGCCATTAGCACAGCAGCTTCTATCTGCAAATCCAATAATCCTAGAACTACCAAACATAATTTTCCCCCAAGATTAGTTTTGGTGGAGAAAAACATCCTTTGGAACGCAAAACACTTTTTTTTTTTTTTTTTTAGCATTTTAGCTATCAAAACACATGGTGCAGCCTCGAATAGTACTCCCCATAAAAACCGTTCTCCAGCTCTGCTCCTCACCCAGCCTGCCAGTGAACATGGGAAACCATTAACTCAAGCTGCTACAATTAACTCCCAGCATCTTCTTCAAAGACTCAGACAATCCCGAGCTACTTGTCATGCAAACAACCTGTGAGATTCATTCTCCTGGCAAGGCAAAAGGAGGGGTAAATTACTGAGTTAAGTAGATTACTGGGGAAGGAGTCACACTCAGCAGCCTTATGAGATGATTAGACCCTGGGAAATTCATATGCCAAATCCCCAGGCCCTGATAGCGCACATTCATTACCAGTTTCAGGATCAACCGCAATCAAGAACCTTCTCTGGCAGCGTTAAATAATAATTCTTTTCCCAATGAACTTTCATTTAGCTTTCCCCCAAAAAAGGAAGATTATGTTTAAAATTTTACAAGGGAAAAAGTTACAGCAGCGTTTAGCAACTCAGCAGTTCACCACTACGATGACTCTTTTTTTTCAGAGAAGCATCAGCATTTCTGAAGCAACGATGCTACCAGCACTGTCATCAACATAAGCATTAAAAAACTTAATGCCGTTGCTCTGTGGGTGTACGTACGCAGCACTGCCAAGAGCAGCACCCAGGGACTGCAGAGGGGTGTCTGCAAATAAGACAGAGAGCAGCAGTTATCTGTCACGTGCATTTAATAAATCCAACATAGCAGAGCAGCCTTTGCAATCCAAAAGAGGAAAAAAAAACCCAGATTCGTGGCAAGAGAGCCAGCTGCTGCGACAGCGATGGGAAACGGCCTGTGCCTTCTGCAGGAAGCTGCAGGAGCGAGTTAAGATTACCGAGTTCCCCAGTTAGGGTCCGTTTGCCCTCGTGGTAGATGGGCGATGCCTATCTATGCACTTCACCACGATCTGCCAGAGCACATGGACTGAGGTCGGGAAATTAATTGCCCGGAGTACTGGGTAAACGGGCAGCAATCATTATTTTTTCCCCACTAATGACATTTTGTGAGCAGCACTGTTGGTAGCGGCAGGTTCTGGGAAAGGCTGTTCCACAGAGGCTTCAGACATGGCTTTATAACATTTTCTTTTTAAAAGACTCCTAGTTTAACACGA
Organism: Gymnogyps californianus; assembly: GCF_018139145.2. Taxonomy (NCBI): domain Eukaryota; kingdom Metazoa; phylum Chordata; class Aves; order Accipitriformes; family Cathartidae; genus Gymnogyps; species Gymnogyps californianus. Next base: position 11,688,927 of record NC_059489.1, on the reverse strand, counting down.
GTCTATACAGCGTTATTCAGCAGCCCTCCATTATCTAAAGAATTACAGATTCCCTATTTTCTTGATCTATATAAAGTAAAGGGCGTAACCCCATCACACTGGAGAAGGTGAGTGTGCTGCGAGTTCTCCCTCCTACCCGAGGTATTTTTATCAGAGAGATGTCTTTAAAAATATCTCTCAGAGAAAGTCTCTTATGCAAGAAGTTAGCTGAGGACTACTGAAGTGCAGTCTAGTTCAATCAAAGGGAACTCCACCACAAGAGACTATTTCATGCCCTGGTATCTCAAAGGAGGCCATGATAAACTGCAGAAAACCAGATGATCGACCTGATGAGAAGGGCTAATCTTCTCAGAAAGCTGTGAGAGGTATGATAGCTATGAAGAAGGAAAGTGCAAGGATCTAACAGTGGTGATGGGGGCACTTGGGAACCACCTTGAAAAACGTTGGGTTTACCAAGCCACCAGATGAAGTGACTAAGACATATTCCATCACTGCAACGGGCAGTTCAAGTCATCCCGGCAAAGTAACAAAGAAAGGAGCCCACTAGCAGGCTCTACTAAGTAGGGAGGCCCCGATCTCCTGAGCATCAGCCATGTCCACACATCTGTGGATAAACTTCAACTGTTAATGCATCAGCTTACCAACCCCAAAGTGATGCCTGCCGACCTGCAGCAGCGGAGGGTTGACACACACCAGGTCCCCAAGGAATGGCTTCTCCAGTCATCCTCAGCCCACCTGCCTCCCCCGTGCTCCCAACCTGCGGGATCCCCTTGTCCGGACTGGCGGCCACTCCACGCGGAGGGCTACAAGCAACAGCCAAAGGGGTTTTTTGATCTCAGACTCTGCATCTGACAAGCGCAGCAGAGACAAGGGGCTGTTCTTGCCCGCTGCATCCATGCCTTGACCTCAGGTGGCATTAAGAGAACACGCTTTCGTCTGTGTCAGCGAACCAAGAAGAAACACCCAAGCAGCCACTTCTGCCGAGCAGTCTGGGAAGGACAGACTGGTTACCTCGCAGGGCGCTGTGAAGCAATTCACAGCTCATCTGAGCAAAGCATGACAAATTCTGGATCGCGTCCCCAAAACCCAATGGCTTAACTCCAATTCCTCTAGCACCTCAAAGTCAGAGCTGCGCTGAGATGGTCCGAGAGCAGGCTGACCGTGATGATGCTCCAGGCAGGCACGGAGGATCTGGACACAGCCAAGCCACAGGCACTCGGAGACAACAGCACTGCCCTGTTCCACAAAGGACAATATATACGTGGCAGCAAAGGAGACCAATTCCTCACAGCAATCGCTCCACTGTTACTCTGAGTTCCGCCCTTCAACCCTTATGGCCACGAGGTCTTTTTTAGCACTCACCTTCCAAGAACCTTGGCGGAAGAGCACAAGCCCTACAGGGAAGGCAGAACCAGCCACAGGAGTTCACAAAGATGGGAAGCCTGCCTAGAAATAACACATTTCCTGCCTTCCTGACGCCCCATTTCTTTCTTGAATAATGCTGAATGAAAGCTTTAAAAGGAGACGGGGGTGCTCCCCACTATCTCAGAGTTATGGAGCCAACTTGGTGTCTCAGGTGAGCTAGACCACCACTAAAACCAGCCACTGAGCAGAACAGAGCCAAAACTACCCCTTACCTCACGCTTGGCTCTCCTGCGAACCTTGCCAAATTAAGCAAGGAAGCAGACGACTGGAGCTTGTACGTTGTAAAACTTGTTCAGTCATAACCCATAAAAATACCTGAATGCCCACCTACGGACACGCCAGGGTCACAAACGCAGAATGCCTCCCTTTTGGGCACTACCACATCAGTCAGGCTACAACCAGCTCAGCTTATTAAGCCATTTAACATCTAAATACTCCTCAATTCCAAGCCCTTTGATGACTTAACCATCTACTTATTGCCAGAATTAGCAGGACAAAAGATGACCACCAAAAAGCCATCAGCACCCCTTGACCTTCTCATTTACACAGTAGCAAACGAAAATCAGTTCTACTCTTCCTTCCTTGGAAGATAAACTCTAGTGTTTGGTTCCTCTGGCAGTCAAAATAAAGCATGCATCTTTGCAACGGGAGCAAGCCACCTGGACATCCCAAGAGAAAATGCAGTATTTCAAGCAATTACCAAGTACCAGAATTCAACCTTCCTTATCTCAGCAGGGCTTATACAGCATGCAACAGAGCAAGCCTCCACATTCACCAACTTCACATTCTTTATTTCAAGCAGAATTTAAAGACCTAAAGCATGACTCTCCTCCTGCATGGACGACACGCTACAGAGTAGCTCCACGTTACAGCAGCTCAGCGGATACAGTCCGGGCTGGAGCAAATCCAGTCGCAGAGAAGTCTCAGCGGAGGATCCCAGCACAGGAACAGCTTTTCATCAGTGGGCAAGGCTGACTGATCTAAACTCAAGATATTCCTTTTCAAGAAAGTTTCTCTCATAGACCATTAACCGCTAATATGCATGCACAAATATGGTATGAATGCTTAAATGCAGACAGCTAAGTACACAGGAGAACAGAACTTATTCTGCATTCATCTACATAATTGCATTCAGCTACCAAAGCAATGAGCATCTTTGAAATACCAAAGGTGATGGTAAACAAGCATAAAACACTTATGTACATGGCAAAGTAGCCATGCGTCCAATGGAAATATTAATAACGTTGTTATTACCAATGTAACCAGCAAAGCAGAAGCAGCAACACCGGGAAAGATGTGCAGAAATTAAAGAATTTTAATTTCAGCAAAGGGCTGAGGTGCAACATGAAGTCTGAAAATCCACTTCTCCACCTCATCTCCCATCCGAACCTGAAGTTCTAACAAAAGCTGGAGATCAACTTTAAACAAACATTTACCTAGCTCCCAAGCTATGCGAGTATCTTGTCAAAACACACTCCCCAAATAAACTGTTTCTGAATCAGAAAGCACAGAATGCAAAATTCACAAGAAGAAATCAAATCCTCTCATCTCAGGAAACTGGAAACGTTACTGTTTATAATGCTGCGTTCCCCCTGAAAGCATGCTGTAAAATACTCAGTATGAATCACTTGGCACTGCTAGTGTTTTTGTAGAAGGCCTAAACATTGGGTTTTTTTCCCTCACTTTTGAGTCTTTAATTCAATATCAAGGTGGGAAATTAATGTTTTTGCATTTTATTTAAATGCCAGAAAAACATTTGCTGCTTCTCTAGCAGGAATGAGTCACTTTGGCTCTAATAAGGCGCTTTTTCTGAAACTTTTTAGCAGTACTGTCGCCTTGCTAATGCTCTAGAGCTAAATACAAAACATTGTCTGCTGGGATCCCCAAAGACATTATAAACACTGCAGTAGTAAAAAACCACGCAACCCTGCAGGAGCTGGAAATCTTACAGTCCTGAATAAAATCACCAAGCGCAGGGAGAAGCAATAAAGCCGGAAATCTCTTCAGTTCTGGAGAGTTTATACTTTCCAAATTCCTTGAACTTGGAAGATTTGGGAGAGTTATGCAAATATGCCTATTATGTTAAAAATCTAACCCTCATGATATGGCATCGCGTTGTACAAAATACTCGTCTTTTCTCATGGGCAACCAGAAGCAAGCGACAAAGCCCAGTGGCAAAGGTACAACTACCAGTAAAAACTACAAATTCACTCTGCTCCTGCCTATGCTGGAGAGCACAGGGGAGGAGGGCAAGAGAAAGCAGTTATCGCCTACACGTAGGGAACCACTTCACAGGACGTGTATCACATCTGAATTATAGCCACGATCCTGGAATTCCTCAGCTGAGGAATTAAAACAAGTTTACAGAAATTACTGATAGGTGAACGCTATCCCCGTTCTACTCTGCCTCATACGCCACCCCCAAATCACAGCTGGCAAGTCGCCATCCCCAACTGCCTCTGCCAAGCCCCGACAGCCTACGCTGGGTGCTCTCCAACATGTATAACACGTTCCTTTGTCTCAACATCTTCTGCATCTCCAGGCAGACCAACCATCTCCCTCTCCCATCCCAAACTGGTACCAAGGCTTCTCCCTGGGTTAATTTGCAGTCTTCCAAAAAAGTAACAGAGCAACACGATGAAGACCAAGTGTTTCAGTTTGGATCCAGGGACACGAGGCTTCTCCAGACGCATGCCAAAGGCCACCTTCAGCTGCTGCACCAAGAGTACTTGGCCACCAGGCTGGGACCACAGGCCACACCACGTCTTCGGGAGGCGATGGCTGTAGAGCCGGCAGCCCCAATTAATCACGAGGCTTGGAGACACACCTCGAACTGGAGTGGAAGAAACACTTCACTAGACACTTGTTAAGCCTGCAAAAGTGCAATGACTACAAAAAACTTAACTTTAGTAGTCCTGTGTTTTCTGCCTCCGTGAGCATATTTTGCTCCTCATTTTTGAACCTTAGTAGCTGACTGTTGGTGCGGAGAGTCTGACCTGACTCCAGCCTGCTCACTGCTCCTATCTGTGCCAGCCCTAAAGTCTTCTCTCTGGCTGTCAGCTAAAAGGAAATCAAATCAGCGTTGACTATGATGATCAAGAGATCAGAAGATGATGAATACTACAAAGGACTGTGGCATTTACTTGCAACACTCTGGGCAACCAGGGTGCTGATGGCAACAGCAGGTATGTTTGCTATACCACAAACTTGAAAACAAGCCCGTTACCTTGGGTAGGTTCGATTCGTTTAGGTGATTTCCAATGCCATTAGCATCACCCACTGCTCAAGCCATCCCTCCAACAGCTAATCGTCCGGCCAACCCATGAAATTTCAAAGCTCATATTCCTCCTTGTGTAAATACACACACAGGCATCAGCTACTTAAGAAATAGTGTTTGCCCTTTTTTGGTGTAACCTCTGACCCTCCATTAGGACTGATGAAGGATGCTGCGGGACACGTACAAAACCCTTCCTACCCCCCACGAATTATTTTTGTTTCCCCATACAGGCAGCGCAGGAAGGCCGGTGGGCTCTGGGTCCCTAAGAAAGGCTTTCTGCGGCGGGAGGCGGGTTCACTGCCGCACACAAGGGATGACCTCTGGCAATGCCCGGCTCGCACTTGCTACTGTCTTCAGTTTGGCAACACGGCACAAAAGCGGCGTGCATGTGTGTACCCCTCCCGCCCCAGCCCCTCTTCACGGGGGGCCGGAGCTTCACACGTTAACGGGCCCCCTCGAGACAAAGCCCGCGAGTTTCTTAATTAAGTCGAAGTGAAAGACGGCCTAAAAGCATCCCACTTACATCCTCGGAGTACCTTCAGTCTGGACTTCAAACGCAGGCAGTGCACTGCCCATCAAACCGCAGCCTTAATAGCCGGTCGACGATTTTTCTCTTGTAAATGGGGAATGCCGTGCCTTCAGCCCGGCCTCTTCAGCCTCCTCTCATCTTCCCTCCAATTTCAGACATGTCTCTGGGTTATAGAGGAGGAAACAAAGGGACTGCTTGTGTGTCAGAAGCCCTCCAGAGGGTCTGCGTTTCAGTCCACCCTTCTCCAAAGCAGGGCAGTGTCTGGAGAGCTCTTTGGCAGTTTTCGTCTCATTAACATTTCCATGAGGGATCAAAGAATATATTAAAAAAATATCTAAGTACAATTCCTGCTATGGAACGAGAATATATAAAAAATCTGCTCAGATGCCTTTCCCTGATCCATTGCATTATTATTAGATAATTGTCTCTTCATGAAACCAGCTTTTATTCCCACTGAACCCCGCGAAAGTCTCCACAGATCCGTCCCACCAAGCCCCCGCTCCCCCATACTTTTTCCATCGTCGGGGCCGGATTGCTCTATGTTCCTCCCAAACAGAACCCAATTATTCCCTGGCAGTAAGTCACCGGGAGCAGGAATTGCTTTAATTTTGTCCCTTTGAGCAGCTGCTCGGGGTGGGCTGGGAGATGGCTGCGGCCACGGAGCTGGGATGAATACTAAAGAAGCACTGAGGCATCGTGTCCCGCGCGGGGGGTGACGGGGTAGGATTTCTCTTTGGAGGAAGCAAATCAGTGAGCTTTACGTGTCCAAAATGAGCCTTTTTCTTCCCCCTCTTTGGATATTTGCATGCCCAAACCCTGCCAGCGTGAGAGCTGCAACGCACCTGAGCACCATGTAACAGCTTCACCGTCGGTGCTGGAAGCGGGGAACCGTGCCCACCGCCCCGGCCCCCAGCGCTGCAATTCTTCCCCTTCTCATTAGAAATGCCCAGCAACATCCTGCAGACAAAGCCACTGCAAACAAAGTGTGGGGAGAAGGGGGGAAGGGGAGAGAAGAGGATTTTTTTTTTCCTTTTTTTTTTTTTTTTTTTTCAAGAAAGGAGTGCAGAGGAATTCTTCATTCACTGATCTGTAGAATACATTAATATCCCGAAGTGTTGGCACAGCCTCCAATGCTCGGGGGACCAACAATGCAAGCAATGACTCCGAGTCTGGGATCTTCAAATAAACCACCCCTGCTGTCATGGCCACCGGGAAAGAGAATAACAGCAATATTAGCTGACCTTCATTTTGTTGTTTCTCCAGACCTGACTGCTAGACCTCTGTTTGCCTGTTACTAGGATTTCTTGGCTCAAAAATGTGAGCATTTCCTAGACGATACAAGAGGCAGTTTATTAGGTAAATAAACCAGGCCCTAAGCAGTCGCTTCTGCTTGATAATGAGGAGGGAAGGAAAGGAACAGACCTCCCCGCACCACCTAAAATAACCCCAATCAAGGCTCTATAACTACCACCACACGCATATTTTTCAACAGACAGTTAATGAACAAGAGAAGGTCATTTTAGCCTCGCCAACTTGTGAGCAAAACCATTTGCTCAGAAAACTATAGGCCATAAAAATCACAGCAGGCACTGTCTGTATCGTATAAAACTGTCCATCTATGGAAGTAGAAAGAAGTTTAAAATAAAGCGTATTCTTTCAGGCTTCTGACAAAAGAAAGCATCAAGGGGAAAATGTTTACAGAGGAGTCTTGCAAGGAGGGCTGGGAAGGAGAGCGCATGGGACACCTCGCACCGCTCCCTTCTCAGCTGATCTCCAGGAATCACAGTGACAAACATAATGAAATTATCAGGCAGACAATGACCCAGGGACAACAATTAAGGGCGATGGGCAAGCCTACAGCACCTCCTGCAAAAGGCTACTGTGGCAAATTAGAGGCAAGTTTTACAACATTTCCCAAAGCATCTCACAGATAAATGTAATAACCAGAGGGTTTTAGAAAGCATGGCTTGGAAAATGAAGTTTCCACTGAAACAGAGCTAGTGGCACTGTTTTCCTTGCCAAAAAGGCAATGTTCTGGTGCATTTTTTTTTAATATATAGAACATAAGTATTACACAGCAGCTACTCTGTGTTACAATCCAAGCGGGGATGTGGTACAAGACAACCATAATGCATCCAAAGCCACACATGGCACAACCTCACACCTGCAACTCATCTGCAAATCCCAGTACTCACTGGAATTTCACAGCAAAGTCACCAGCACAAGCTGATCATCCTGCAGCAGAAACAAACCCCTTCCCTCCTTCCACCCCAAAGCAAAAAATTATTTCTGAAGCAGACAGGTTGTACATTGAAACAGTGAATCCCACTTTGGTGCTACAGATCTGTGCACAGGAAAGTGTTCCTGCCACCGACGTCCAACTTGGTTTGCAGACAAGCGTGACGCTCTAGTGACACATCTCTGCTTTCACCGCAAAGGTTTAGAAGTCACTGCAAACCCTAGCTCCAACACCAGTACAACAGCATCAACGTGAGCCCTGTATGTATCACCTCTGTGCGACATCCGGCAGTGTGATGCTGAGCAAAGGATGCAAAACCTACCTGAAGCCTTGGGCAAGCAGACAGCTAGCCCACGCTAAAGCTACCTTAAAGGCTATGTTCACCAGGGCTGCACTCGCACCTTCAAGCTGCGTCAGAGCGATGCCGAAGTCCTGGACTATAATCTGCAAAAACTACATTTAAAGACAGTGTTAAAAGAGGGGCTGGTTTATTAAGCTCATGACTTAAAACCCCACTTCACATGGTTGTGAGTCTGGAGAGGCAAATCAGGCTGTGATCGCACGTTCCACCAAAAGGAGGGTGGTGAAGCACCTTCCAGAGGCAGCACGCACCCTTGGACCAGCTCACGGCAGCGAGTCCAACCCAACTCATCGTTGCCAGACATGAAACTGCCTTTCCGTAGCTGTACAATCTTTTACGAGCTTAAGTCAGTTCAGAAGCTTTTCCCCTGCAGTCCTAGCAGGAGGTTAGGTGGCTACGGGCGCTCCTTCAGACGGCACCTCGCCCTCTGCTAGGAGGTAAGTATCAAAGGGGATGGTCCTACTTAACCCACCGCCCTCCTCTGCGCTGGGTCTGGCGATCCCGCAGCAATAGCACAAGTTGCTCCTGTGGACTGATCCAGTAGAAACCTCCATCTGCTCTGCTGCTCGCCCCGGGGACACGAGTGTGAGGTCCCACTCGGGGCGGGCAGCAGGACCGTGCCTGCCAGCAACCGCAGCTGCACCCCACTGTGTGAAACAGCACCCTTCAGCACCCTCCAGCACCCACACACCAGCCCAAACCTGGCTCCTTGCTGGTGCTTCTGAAAATCTCCGTGGGACTTTTGCCATCCAAGCCCCACAGCCCCAACACAAGGCTGAGCTGCCTTCAGCAGCACCAAACACGGCACCGGAGCACAAACGCTCTCCGGTTACGACTGTTCTTGCAGACGCAGCTTGCTGGCACGACCGAATGCATGGCTCCCATATGCTTTCCCAACACAAAACCACCAATCCCAGATGTGCAACATGGTTTAATTAACACTCCTGCTGGAAGCATAACTCCTGCCGTTTGAATGCTTCAAGACAAACACTGCATGAACATACCTGATTTTTACCTCAAGTAAATACTTTTTTAACAGTAACACCAGAGACTTTGGCCATCTCCCATCAGACCTGACAAGCCCCTCAAGGGCAGGGGTTTCTTATTGCTCTTCCCATTTGCCCGAGGACAGTTTTCCTCCAGCCAGAGTTAGCACGATTGCAGGAATCCTACTGTATTTTTGCAAAACATGAAAGATTTGAGATCACAGTCCCTGTTGATTTATATCCCCACTTTCTGGTGGGATCAACATCCTCTATGCATCTCAGAAAGCCCTGAAGAGACAGCATAACCACTTGGTCCCTAGCAAACTAATTTCTCCATTGACCACATCCTCCGTGTATTGTTGTGTCCCTCGAGTGCCCGGGGCCTGTGAAGCAGGATTCCAGATGCTGGACCCTCTCTCTGCCCAGGCACTGTGTTTGCAGCAGCGTTGTGCTCAGGACAGCATCTTTGGTTGGGGTGGATTTAGGGTAACAAGACTGAGAGAGGCTAGGAACAGCTTGCTTGCGTATTTGGAAGCCAAAGATTGAGGCAGAATTTCAGTCGTAAGAATTAATACAAACAATTAACCCACATAATTTCCCCCCTAATTTAGTTTTAACGTGGCACGAAATCCCCCAGCCAGAACACCGTTGTATTTCAGCTCCAGATCGGGTAGAGCAATTATTTTGTCATTGAGCATGTTAGGAAAGAAAAGGCAGAAGGAGGCAAGTTTGAGCCTCTTTGGTAATGTACAAATTAACACATTTCAGCACCATTTTCAGAAATATAAATTAATGATTTAATTCTGCAACATGTATCCTTGGAAACCAAGCTGTAAGCAGTCGCCCTTGGATATTTCACACAATTCCAATTTTTTTCAATATTCAGATAAAACTAATTGCTTGCCCTTTTGGAGTGATGGACAGCTTGGGTAAGCAGGGTGCCCAGGGGCTTATTTTACCACCAGATTTGTACAAGCCCGCTACATGGGTTGACAACAGCTGCTCTAAATCTCCTGATAGGTATGAACAAGCATTGATGAAGTTCAGTCTGTTTGAACAGCTGCATATGCAAATGTAATTAAGAAGATGCCTACTGCCTTTCCCTCTCCTGCCCATGCCCCCCCTCTTCTCCCTCTCCCCTTACTCTGTCTCCTAATGGGGAGGGATGCCATTTGATAGCTTCAGACTTGAACCCACGCCTGATTTACGTCTCACAACCGAGTCCCAGAAATGCCACTCTCCAGCCGCCTCTACCATCATTTGGGGTGTCCTTAAATTTAGGGCTCAGGCACTGAATAGCCAATTATTTTGCAACCTCGATGCCCACGCATCGACACTGCCACTTGAAAAGCAAAGCCCTTGTCAGTCTACCGCAGCAAAGTAATTTTTCCCCACCTCATTTTACGCTGATCAGTTCATGACTGCCCTTCATCTCTTATTTATACTATACTTGCTGTGCAGCCTTAAGTGAACCATTTCACTTGTGTCTCTACCTGCAAAAGTTATCCAGGGAGATACTCTGGGGGTCCCTGCAGCCAGAAGAAGGCCCGTGGGAAGAGGTGGCACAGGCGCAGAAGACCCAGATTCAACCAGGTCACTGGTTGAATCCACCAACCCAGGGCTTGGTGGGAGGACGGAGAAGGCTGCAGTGGTTCTGGAGGGTCTCAGTGCCACAGGGCGAACTGTCATTAAATGAAACAAGCTGGTTAATGAAGCCAGGAGGACTGATGCACACAGAGCTCCAGGTCTTTCCCTTCAAACTCAACATTATCTGGCATATGTATCCCAAAACTGGATGGACTGAGCTGCGGCCGCCTGTCCAGCACCAGAGAGGAACCGCAGCATCCGCACAACCGCCCCGCGGAAGGGAAAAAGCGATGCGAGCAACCACAAGCCTGTCCGATTAACCTCCGCAGGATGGAGGCTCTACAGCAAACTGAAGAAAGACTAATCAGAACATGAAACTAAATGGTAAACAGGGTAGAAAACAATGGGACTGTACTGAAGGGAAATCAGATCAGAGCTAATCAGGTTAGCCCGATAAGATAATGAATTTTCTAGACAAAGGAAGCGTGATAGATCCCATCCACACAGACTTCAGCAAAGCATGTGATACAGTGCCATGTGGGAAATTATTAAATGAAAAAAATGGGGATTAGCAGAACCGTAAGGCCAGGAAACTGGTGAAAGGCGAAGCAGTGTTGAAAGAAGGATCAGAATGGATGGAGGTCACCAGCAGAGCTCCTCAAGGAATAATGGTCAGGAGGCTGATCTTATTAAATATTTTTATTAATGATCTTGGCACAAAAAGTAAGTGTGCTAATGAAATTTGCTGATGACACAAAGTTGGAAAGCAGCATCAGCACAGAGGAAAGCTGGGACAGCATATAGGAAAAAAATGGGTAACTTTGAAGACGAATGGAGGAAGGTTGAAACTCAATGGGATGAAAGAGGAAGCCACGCACTTGGGACAAACAATAGTTTTTGCTACGAGTTGGAAAGAAAATGAACTCAGGTGGAAAATGTTCAAGAGTGAGAAAGGCCCAAGCAAACAGCTCAAAACAAAACTGACTGAGGCACCAACATGCTGTAATTGAAATATTTCCAGCAGCCAGAGAAGTGCTAAAGCCGGTGGGCAAGCCATTGTGAGAAGGCTCTGGGGATGCTGCGGTCGGTTCTCGTGGTTGAAAAAACAAAAAGTTGAAGTAGGACGAAGTGTGAAAAAGGACTTATCAGAAAACAGAGAGATTAATTTAGGAGATTAAAATGTAAAGATGCTTGTTCAGCCCCACAAAACAAAAGCTGGGACGGAACACTGAGTGATCTCTTAGACACACACATTTGGGGGAGTGAAATAAAAAAGGGGAAAGAACTATTCAAGACACCAGAACAAGGGTTGCACGTGGGCAACATGAAGTATCCCTGACAAGTCTAGGCTGGAAATAAGTTTATGACCATTGCAGCCTTCCAATAGGAGTAATGGGGGGGAAAAAACAAGCTTGTTCTCAGAAATTTATCTTGAAGGGATCCTATGACCCAGAAGGCTCTTCCCATCCTTTCCTGCCAAACACACACAGAGCTGACACCACCAGCAAACGCCGTGCTCCTCACCTGGAAAGAAATTCACAAAGCAACTCCAAACCACCTTTTTTGAAAAAAAAAAAACCCCCACCTGTTTATGACTGCTTAGGTCCATCCTCTTTCATCAGCTGAATCCATTTCAACATCTCAGCATGAGCAATTTTAAGCCAAATACTTAAGCTGTGAATATAGCATGTGTGAGGAGGAGGAGGCACAGAGAGGCCACGAGCCGGCCAGAGGGTACAGAGGCAGCGGGGGAGCGAGGACCAGGCTGCTGGGCACACGCCACCAGCAAAGACATTGTCTCAGCACCATGACTGACCTTGTTTCAGTGTACTGCTGAATCGGAGAGCACCCTTTGGGATGTTTCTTCACACCTTTAGTCACCCTGTGAGCTCCTCACCTGCTCCTCGGGGGCTCAGAGCTAACGAAGCCAAGGAAAGGTGTTTCATATTATGGGGAAGCAAGATGGCAAGACAACAAACGAACCAGAAGTCTTAGATTAGCAACGTGCCAAAACTACTGGACCAGTTCGTTTAAAATTTGTTCTATTAACATAATTAATGAAGACACATTTTCTGCTATGTCCCTAAGCTAATCTACTTTGAGGCTTCTCCTGTGTCTAATGAGACTTGAGCTCACCCTGCCTTCCCCCCCTCAATGGGACCCTTAATTGGGTCTCTCTAATGAGGATAGATGCCCAAGTAAGCTTGTAGTAACTTCTTATCTTTGTGACCTCTATCTCCAACTAATTTCAGCTTCAATTAGCCAGCAGGTTCAGAAGTCAGTGGGGCAAGGTGGGAGGAAGAGCACGGCCGCACACGTGCAATGGGGCTGCAAACCCATCGGTTCCTCCCGAAAGCAGGCTCACCTCCGGCAGACCACCGCTTCCCCTGGGTGCAGCTAACCTGCGCTCTCACAGTGAAGGAAAACAAGCTATATGAGAGGAGGAAAACACTTCAGGGAGCTCAGACGAGAACTACAACACAAGTGAGGATGATGCACAAGGTAGCGAGACTAGTGGGAAGCTAAATCCAGCCGCGAGATCTGCTGGACTCCTGGTATTCCCCGGCAGGCTGGCTGGCAGCAAGCAAGGGCTGCAGCAGGAGGGAACGAGGAGACACAAAAGCCCAGATGAAACTCCATCTCCTGTTCGATCACCGACAGCTGCCCCTCGGCCACCTCCCTGGGCTGCTCTGGTCCTGGGAGGATGGAAGTGTCGGTGCATTTAAGACACCGGCGATCAGCGAAGACACCAGCAATGAGCCCAATTTAACCAACAGATTCATCGTTCTTCTGCTAAAGTTTCTTTTCAAAGCTTTCTCGCAGGGGTAACAGCTCAGAACAAACTTTTCAACATGTAATTGCTTAAAATGGAAGAAACTGAAGGAAGGAACAAAAATAATAAAAAAATCAGGAAAATATGTAACTTGCCAGGCCAAGAAAACTCATCCCGTAGAAGCACGGACAGGTGACTCAGAGCCAGTGCAGTTGTCAGAGCAGCACTGGGGAGGAATATCGGTGTAACTTCTCCGAGAGTCAGATTGCAGGAAAGGTTGATTTAATGGCACACTACACCAGCTTCTCCACTCCACTGAGAAAAAAATAAATGGATGGGGACTTGCTCATCTAAACACACAGCGTACGTCAGAGGAACAAACCTGAGTAACTGCCATCCATAATTTATAAAACAAATTAAATCCATGGCAAAAATAACCGTAACTTAGAACAGAGCGATCGTAGAATCTGGCAGAAAAAGGCCCCAGCCTGCATGAATCATTATTTTCTAGAGGAAACCTTATATAATCCAAGCTACTCTGTTTTAAAACAAATTAAACCTTCTGAAAACTCCAATTAATAGGTTTGGCAAAGCTCTGCCTTTAATTCAGGTACTTTGGCGATTTGCTAAGATAAAAAAAACCTACCTGGTACCGACTAACGTTATGGTAGTCTACACCCTGCTTTCAGCATCTCCAAAAACCTCCATCAGAAGGCAAAGGGGAGATGAGAGCATCTACCTGGGGCCGTAGGAAGGCGATTAGATTGCAATGCCATCTTGTGGAATAGGAGAAAACGAAAGACAGAAAAAAAATTGCTCAGCCTCCACTTTGCAATTGTATATTATTTTACAGGACACAGATACTGGCCCAGCGGGGTATTCGGTGGTTGCTTCTCATTTTCCTCATTTATCTGAAAGGTTAGAGGGATGCACGCAGTGATAACTGCAAAGACATGGTCTGCTTCCCTCACACTGCTTGGAAGGGAATGGATCAGTCTGTCAGAAATAAGAGTTTGCTCTTTTTTGCTTTTTTTTACTATGGCAAAGTCATAGTCTTCTGTGTTGCTTCCCTAGAAAACCAGCCTTTCTCCTCAGCTACGGGAGAGCCACCAAAACGAGTGATTTGGGTAGGATCAGGAGTAGGACCGCACCGATCCCCCAGATCCCCTCCCCAGTTCATGGTCTAGTTTAGCAGGACCTGAAGAACATTTCTGACTCCATGCATCGCACAGCTTGGCTGCAACCGCCTCCACGTACGTTGCATCGGATAATTAGGCTCCCAGCTGTGTCCTGTGTTACTAAAATCCCCGTATCTCGTTCAGACGCAAACACTTCAGGATGCTCTTATCACAAACAAAGCCTGGTTTAACCATCCTCTCTGCAGGGAGCTGCCTGCTTATGTCTTTAGGTAAAAAAAAAAAAAAAATCTACAAAACTCAAGAATGGGGGGAAAGTTACCAAAAAGCACCATCCAGGTAAGCCAGGATGGAGCTGTAGATGACAACAGACTTTCTCCTCCGTGATGAGGCCAACTGCAACCCACGGGCAGGGATAAAGAACCACAGACTCTTTGCAGACTCCTGACTAATACTACATGCTTGACCCTGACGATGAACAGAAATAAATCCAACCCACACAGCTGCATATTGCGCTGAGCGGCCGTGTTTTGGGACCCCCACAAAACCCGCACCCACTGACGTGAAGTGTCCCAAAGCGAGGAACTGTACCCCGAGAGCTTGGGGACCTGCCGCGGTGGGACAGCCTGTGCTCGAGCTGCTGAAGCCCAGGGACGGCAAGCAAAGGGGAAGGTTTGGCGCTGGCATGCTGTCCTCAGGACGGGTGCCAAGGACACCAAGGGATGAGCTGATGCTGGAGCCCACTCAGGGCAAGAGAGGATTAAAAACCCCACAGGAGCTGCGCAGTGAACCCAAACAACAGGGCTGCTGAGAGTTTGACAGCAGCACTCCCTTCAGGGCAGTCATTTTCCTTTAAATAAATTTTTTTTTTTCAAAATTGGAAACTTCAACATTTTTTTAAAAACGTGGGAATTATTTCCAATTGGATTTGGAAGGGATGGGATCACAGTTAGGCTATCTCCACCCAGGAAAACCAAAAATACTGAAGGAATCCCAAGTATTGCGTCATTAAGGTATTGTGGCATTTGCCATATCATCAGGTTGTTCCAGCTCAAGGGCTTGTTTGGGGCAAATTTGTTTCCCCTCCCTGTGCTGGTTTGGGCTGGGATAGAGTTAATTTTCTTCACTGTAGCTAGTATGGGGCTGTGTTTTGGATCTGTGCTGAAAACAGTGTTGATAACACAGGGATGTTTTCGTTACCGCTGAGCAGTGCTTACACAGAGCCGAGGCCTTTTCTGCCTCTCAGCCCACCCCACCAGCGAGCAGGCTGGGGGTGCACGAGAAGCTGGGAGGGGACACAGCCGGGACAGCTGACCCCAACTGCCCAAAGGGATATTCCATACCATAGGGCGTCGTGCTCAGCAATAAAACTGGGGGAAGGTTGGCCGCGGGGCCGCTGCTCGGGGACTGGCTGGGCATCGGTCGGTTGGCGGTGAGCAATTGTTTTCATTTGCATCACTTGCCTGTCTTGGGTTTTATTTCTCCTTCTCTGTTATTTTCCTTTTCATTACAATTTTTTATTATTATAATATTGTACTTTATTTCAATTATTAAACTGTTATCTCAATGCACGAGTTTTCTCACTTTTACCCTTCCAATTCTCTTCCCCCCCCATCCTGCTGCGGGGGGCAGTGCGTGAGCAGCTGCATGGTGCTTAGTTGCCGGCTGGGGTCAAATCATGACCACCACCCCCCAGCATCTCAATTTTAATTTTACTTTCATTTCTTTGCTTATTTTTAAATGCAGTTCTTGAGAGAACATTCTGAAGGTTAAAGTTTCTAATAAAAAAGTTAGCGAGAAACGGTTAATGAGTGTTACTCTGCACAAAACCCCCCCTAAAGGTACGCAAACTGGGAGAGAGTGGGGACAAACCAACCCATGAGAACCAGTGGTAAAACTGACAAGTCAGGATTGTACACACAGGCATTCCTGTAGCAAATTTGGTAAAGGCAGCCTAACATTTGATTAATGATTTGCGTGTACATTTTGGTGAAAGCTCAATGCAAATTTCTGAAATCTAAGAAATACATATGTCCTAACATCCCTCCTAAACGCCCAGCATACACTGAAAAGAAATAAAACAATGCCAAGCAGCGTGCAAACATTTGCCTGCAGATGACTGATGATTTGCAACAATAATTTCATAAATGCAGCAGACTCGAGTGTATCCTATGATTACTCTTCCGCTGCAATCCCTGGGAGTTCCCACTGACACCAGCGTGGGGCTGCCCGGGGCCACCAAGGGAGACGGGCTCCAACCGGGGCAGCCTTCATTGGGCAGAAGCAAGGGGTGGGATTGTCAACAGCTCTTGAGTCAGCAAGAGAAATGGCACTGAAAACAAGCTGCAAATGAAACAATCCACCCGAAACAACCTGAAGGTTTCTGCCAGGATTGAGTACGGCCAGAGGTGCGGACGCTGCTCTCTGCAACGCTTCTGCACCCAGCGATGCCTGTGCCGAGCAGGTAGCACCGAGGGACGGACAGCCGCGGCATAAATCACACCGGTCGCTGGAAACAACCTCCAAAGCTTGAAACGATGTTTGCATGAGAGCAAGATGTTGAAATATTGATTAAAGTTGGATTTCATCAGCAATACTTTGATTTTATTATTATACTGGCTGCTAACAAAGACACACCCATTAATGCGTTACATTCTTGCTCGTAAAAGGGTGATTATTCCACTATTCACGCCAGGCTGCTCCGCTTGTATCCACAGCCAGTGGCTCCAGTACACGCACTCACCAGAAAAATAAAAAGACATTATGATTTCAAAAATGAGGCAAAAACACAGAAACGGGCACATGCTGGAATAGTGCGGAGACTGGCTCCAAGCAAATGTCTGCATCCTGGGGAAGGAAGGGGTGGGCAAAGGGGAAGACTGAGCACTTCACCCCGGTTTAAATCCAAAGTAACATGCTGAAACCAAAGAGTTACTAAAGATTTTATCGATTTAAATGAAATGTTGGAGGGGAAAGAAAAGCACTTTGAAAAAATTACCTAGCAGGTGCCCGTTTTCCCGCTGCTTGGCTTTGTTCAAGGAATAATTGTATGTACACGGAGCGTTTTTCTGATCTTAATATGCTAGTTCATTTTCAGTGCCAGGGATAAGGGTGGAAAAGGGATGGGAAGAATGCCATTAAAGCCTATGTCTTCCAGCATTATTGTTCTGAAACTCATGCCTAGGCAGAATAAAACAGCTATCTGAGTCAATATAGTGTTTACATATGCCCAAATTGTTATGCAAACACAGGAAGACCTATTGGAGCAGAGGGAACAGGCACCGAGAGGCAGCGCTTCTCACTACCCCTTGCAGAAAAATGTTTTTCAATGTGGAAAGGGTGAGAGAGGTCACCCCCAAGGAATCCAGCCCAGGATCCTCCCAGCCTTCGCCTCTCCCATCCTCCTCCTCCTCCTCCTCCTCCTCTCAAATTCCCCAGCGCAGCCAGCATGGGCTTCAGAGTTAAAGAGACAGGCTCATTATCCAGCAACATTGTCTGGGGGCTGCATTCGCATGAGGAACCTGAAAAGGGGGGACAAATACCTAAGGAGGGAGAAGCTGTCCTGTATGACATGGGATTCACTGCCTGCCCTGCGCAGGCATTTCGCGTCGCGCTCCTCCCTGTACTCGTGCAGAAAATGAAACCACAGACATTAAGGGGAGACTCCAAAGGCACACAGGGATACTTGGCATCATTCAAGTGCAATTATTTTTAGATTAAATCCATCTTGTGTCAACATTAAAGATCTAAAATAAAAAAATCAGTCATGAACTCTGGAGTCACGCCTTTAATTCCATCTGTAGTTGGTACAAGAGAAATCGTAGACAAATGCCTCTGACAAGTCAACTTTAACCTCCAGAAGAAGCCACAGACTTTCACCAACCTACACCAACTAAGCTTTCAAAAAGTTATCACTGATGGAGAACTAAATCAATCCCTGAAATATATCCTCAGTGCTTGAAAAATGTCTCATTGCCAGTCTGAGCTCAGTCACTTTTGCTGCTAGACCATCACTCTACAGAATAAAAGCCAGAAACCAGCCAGAAACCTTTTCTCCACCCAGATATGTGACCAAGTCAGCTCTCAACTTCTCTTTACTAAACTACATAAGCCAAATTTCATTAACTTCTGGCTATAAGTCAAATTTCTACAGAGCATAAATTATTCTTGTTAGCATTTGGAGTCCTCTAGCATGCCAAAAACAAATTAGGGACACCGAAAGTGGAGATGCTATTTCCAGAAGTGTCTCACTACCACCACCTCCCCATGGACATCCTCCCCCACTCACTCAGTGTCACTCCTCCTCCCAAGATAAAGACATTTGCTGCCATCACCCACAGCATCCTCCCAAAGTCATTGCTATCAAAAACCCCAGCTCTTCATCCTATAGATGAAGCCTGCATTCACTCTCTTGAGATGTATAACCTCGCTTTGGCTATACGAAAAGAGAGTCCAGCTTAGCTTTACCAGCTTGCACATAGCTTGAAGAGTCACCAGCAAGGATTTCATGTCTGTGAATGCCACTTGATTGAGAACACATTCCTGCAGGACACCACCAGAAATGTCCCTGAGGCATCACTCCCCGCTGTGATCAGTTTGTGAGAGCTGGTAGCTAGCAAGTTTTTTAAACCTAATTAACATGTACCGCACTCATTTCATACAGTTCTACAATTTCCAATCAGAATATTGTGCAATGCTGGAGTCAAATGGCTTAAGGAAGTTAACTGTATCAACACACAGCATGCGCAGTGAGTCAAACCTGCAACAGCAGCTAAGGTCACGTTTGAGTTGGGAGAGGTGGGGTTTTTTAACTTTTAAAAGAAGCTGTCCTTGGGGGGAGCACATTGCACACAGCCTCTGAGTGCTAGACTGGTTTCTCGTCATTTAATAACAGGGCAGGATTTGCGCTCAAGCCATTTCCTACCACAGGACGTCGATTTCTTATCCACCATCTTCACATGCCGCGTCTGGTTGCGAAGCTTGTCGTCTGTGTTTTCAACCAGGTTAGTGAGGTCATCGATGATCTCTGGGGAAAGAGAAACATCAGCATTAATCTCCGAGCCCTGCAGCATCACTGCTCAACAAGCACGCTCCTGCTGGAGGCTCCAAAATGGAAACCAGCTGCACCCTGTTGTTTTCCAGTACGACAGACCAGTGATCCACATGCACTGAAAGGTCCAAATCCTGGGAAATACTACACAAGAGACTTCAACTTCAGAGTCAGTGCACTCCTCCACTGCAAGAGTGGAGGAAAAAATTACAGCCTGAAACAGTCTAGGTAGCCACGGAGTATAAGATGATGGCAGCCACAAAACACTAGCCAAAGAAGAGAATTAGTGCATATGCTATAGGGAATCTGAAATTTCAGTCCCTGGAGCAGAGCATCTCAACACTTGGCCATTACATACTCATTAAAACACATCCAGAATCATCATCTTCATAAATGCTTTTGAGAACATTTGGTGCGGTCCCAACCAAGCGACCACGGAGGATACAGTCAAAGTCCTGCCTTGGTGCAATTACCGAGATGTACGGATGGCAGTTCTGCTTGCAGCCCAGACGATCCTCTGGGAAAAGGAAAGTGAACAAAATTTCTCCTACATCAATTTTTAATAGAGGGGAAAGGAAAATTTCAAGCCAACCCACCCTCAACCTCATGCAACTGCTGACTTTAATTTTGTCACGGAAATCGGACCAGGTACAGGGTTTACACCAAGAGCGGTTGATGGGATGGGGTTTTTTAACACTGAAAATTAAAAGCCACATTCAGGCACCACATTTCCTGCTTGCTGCCTGTTACGCTCTAATTTTCTTGAAATACACAGCCAGTGCTTCTTGCTGGGTGTATGAATACATCGCATTTGAGTTGCTTTCTACTCTGCAGGTAGGAATGGCTTTTTTTGTGCATGATAAATCAGGAGGAAGACAGCAGCCAAAACCTGAACGCTATTGCAAAGCATCTTGCTCTGGTTACACTTCTAGCACTTTCCCCACTATTGATCACTGTCTTAATAAATCTAGCCTGCCTTTTGAGATCAGGTCGGGGACAGAGCCATGCCAGCTGGCGGGCGCTGCGCTCCCAACTCATTTGTACTCCGGCAGATCCTAGCACTGCATCTCTGCGCTGCAGCACTGCCGAAACATCCAGGTTTAACAGACCGTAAGCAAAAGCAGAAGTTAGAGCGCACAGTGTTCAGTTAGTAAGATATACTAATATTCTGTTCATTTTTATGCATCATAACCCTGTATGCATGCTGGCTGAGGGTTAAGGAAAACAAGTCCCATCAACAGGATAGGGCCCTTATTAATTAGCCTTTATTGTTTTGACTGTATTCCTTCAAACAAGAGATTTCCCAAATATCTCTGCTAGGAACAAGGGGATGACACTAAAGAGGGCATTCCTTGTACTTCCAAAACTTCCCTGTGACACTAGGATAAAACCTTGCGCTTGCAAGGTGGTGCCAATATGTGACATTAGTTCTTGCAGCTTCTCAAGAACACCTGTACACCTCTGCTGGCCATCACTTCTATACCAGCGCCTGAAAGGGAATGGTTTCCTCCAAAATTCACCTTCCCACAGCAAAAGATGGTAGCTATGCAGGGTGCCTATGTCCTCAAATCTTACCAAGTAACAAGCATTGCTCTAGATACAGAGGTAAAACCAGTTTGATTATATATATGGATAACAGAAAAAAAAAAATAAATCAAAGTTCTGAAGACACACAGGAAATTTTCAAAGGCATATGTAGCACGGAGGTTTTACTCTCCTGGAGAGTCGGGAGATTTAAGCATCATCCTTCTAAGGCATGCTTTTTAGGTCTGCCCCACAAGCACTCTATCATCTCCAGTGAATCCCTATGTAAAACAATATCAGCATCTAAAAAATACATATATCTTTCTTAAAACATGAGCTCCTGATTCATGTCCCACAGCCTAAACCATCTAACTATTCACATGAAGGGAGGGCAGAGGGCAAACATCAACTGCTTCTCTGTGTGTGCAGCCTCTGTTTTATCCTATAGATCTAAACCATTCACCGCTCCTGTGGGTTAAGCTACATCACCCCACCAATACTGCCCTATCCAGACACAAACTCTCCATGTTTGTGAAGTTGTTTATAACACTCAAGATTTTATTGTTCATCCTACACCAAAACGCATTTTCCCAAGTGATGGCAGGTACTTTATTTGAACTGCAAGATTTGTTCAGTTTGTAGTTCAGATACTAATTCTCCTCCTCCTCCCACCCAACTTTCCCAGGTCTAACATCTGCAAAGCCAACAATATTTTGGGAAAACTTTATCTGTCTTGCGTGATTCAGCACACAGGAAAACCAGTACAATGCTGCCTGCAAAGGCAGGCTTTCTCATGTTTGCCTCTAAATGAAAAAAAAGTGCCGAAAGTTCCCATCGTTGTCAAGGACAAAGTGATAAGCACGCTTGGGAAATAAGAGACTTTCCTTTGCCAACACTGACCAGACCCTCCTTGAAAAACATCCTGGTGAACAAGCTGTAGCTAAATGAGAACAAATGCGAGCAGGAAAATTTTCTGTCATCATTTCAAAGCCCAGGGCATTGCAATTGGGATTATGACTAAAGCCTCTCCTTTCTCATCCCCCTGCACAAGCCATTCGCCTGTGAGACCAACCAGCAGGAGCAATTTCTGAACCAGAGAACTGGACTGTACAGCTTGGGAGAAGCATTTCTCCGTATCTATATGTCTCTTCATACAGTCAGGTTTCAGGGGAGCAGGCCACTTCACCAAGCACGTAGCCCAAAGCTCAACAAGCAACTAGTCCTTTGATGTGACATGCGGTTAAGACCAGGAGAAGTGTTGGGGCGCTCATGGCACAACCAGGAGGTCTGAGCAGGGTCTTCCCCTCCGCAACTGTGCTGGGGCTGGCATGGGGAGAAAGCACAGGGAGGTTCTTACCCCATCACCAGTTGGATCAGAAGTCCAGCCCAGCAGGTTCCCCAGGCCAGAGCACCCTTGCAACCACCAGCACCCCACAGAGAAACATCCACGCCTCTGCCCCCACCAACACCCTATAGAGAAACATCCATCCCCCCTCTACACCCACCAACACCATCAACACCCTGCACAGAAACATCCATCCACCCCTCTACACCCACCAACACCATCAACACCCTGCACAGAAACATCCACCCCTCTACCCCCATCAACACGCTGTTGTGGTGACACTCAGGTTCAGAGCAGCCCATGACCTTCACGTAAATTAAAGAATTTCTCCCCACTCTAAAGCAAAGGAAACACAATGGAAATACATTCTGCATAAGGCAGAGTTGAAAACTAGTAATGAATTTCTAAGGCAGGCAGAGCTGCTGCCAGAGCAAACTAACTCCACAGCTATGAAAGTCTTTAGAGCACTGGCAATCCTACGTTAGCTCTCAGCACGCTCCCGAGGACCACCTCTTCTGACAGATGACCCACCTGCAACCCCTTTTGCCCTTCAAGCTGGCAATTACATTTGGGATGAAAAATTTGCTATCACCTCCCATTTACCTGACTATGCAAGGAACAAGTTAAAAAAAAAAATAGAGAGAAACCTGAAAAAGGGGAAGGAGCAAAGTGCCCCCATTGCGAGGGAGCAGACGGGAAAAGCAGGCTGCTGAAGGGCTGCCAGTGACCTTACAAAGGACGTTTCAGTAACACTGCACTGCAAACCACATTTAAACCGGTAATGCAAATTTAGCCAAGGTCTTCTTTCAGTGAGGGAGGATCTTCAAGCAGAAGGCAAAAACCTACTGCACAACCCTAGTATTAAAATCTGAGTAATTTAAGCCCAGCTGAAGTGGGAGAAGTTTGAAGGTTGCTCATCTGTTGGAGATGAGCTCAGACAGGACCTCCTATATCAGCAGGGACTTCTACTTGAAAACCGGTGTCGCAGCCTTGCTTGTCCCTGCACGCGTGTCCCTTTGCTAGGGTCACAGCCAGCAGCCGGGCAGGTACATCGGCTTTTGAGCTCACCAGCAGACAAGGCAGCCAAACACGCCAAGCACGAAAGCGGCAGGTTTCTATAAGGATGCAGAGGCAGGTGCGTGGGCATCACCAATTCTCCTCACCTCCGAGGCTGCAGCAGCGAAAACACAAACCCGTCTCTACAAGCCTGGATGCTTTTCCTGGTGATCAAAGCTATAAAATTTGGGCTGGAGCCCTCAAAAAGGGCAGGATTTCTTCACAAGCCTGGTATATATCAGACAGTAAAAATAATGGTGGGTTTTACAGATCTGAGATCAATACGTGCATACCTTAAACCAGGACAAAAGTCATGGAAGGTCTTAATTTTGTGGACACAAGCCCGTCTGCAGTCCTGCCCTTGCTCCTCCGGCTATGGGACCAGCAATGGAGAGGGCACGGGCAGCCCTTCAGGGGATCGGGATGAATTCCACGCAGGGGATTTACAAGGAAAGAAGATGCGCAATGAGGAAACAGTGAAGCAAGCAGACAACAGTAAAAAATGTAAGCTGATATATTCTGAAATACTTGACTTCTTTTTGTTAAAAAACCCACAGCAGTGGTTTTTGATCTTGGGCAGCATGTGTTTTGGAGCAATGCAGAGCAGCCAGGCTGAGCACGGGTCCAGGTCAGAAGAGGTGGAAGAAGCATCCCTGTGGAAGAGGTGGGAGAGGCTGGAAACAGCAGCCGTACGGTCAGTCAGCCCTCTCCAGTTCCAACATTAGTTCTGCCTCCTGGGGAGGAGAGAGGTGTTTACTGGAGAAAGCGTGAGGAAAAGTTCCTTCTGTTTATTTAAAAAAAAAAAAAACACCAAATAAATTTTGGTTTTAATATTTTGCATTAAACTTAAAACATATTTTTGCTCATAAAAATAAATACAAAAATCATTTAATCAGATCTGAACTTGTCGCTGCATCAGCTATCACAGCCAGAAAATTAGAGCTTCTAAGCTGTAGCCGAAGGCAAAGCGTTTAAAAAAAATTGCTCATTGAATTGTTTCACTGGTCACAGCAAGCTGAAGCACTATCAATGCCTACAGTCAACTTTTAAAGAATCAAGAATCCATGGATTGACCCAGATCAACACAAGACTACTCAGAGATGCAAGCATGTAAGTGTTAAATATTCCTTTTCAAAGTTCTATTGAAATGGAAAATGAAAAGTGAAGGAACTGGTCTGAACCCTGGATCGTAAGCACTTTCCACTTTGCTCTACCGTGCTTGGCTTCGCAATCTCAAATGATACATTAAAGGTTGAGAAAGATGATCTCTGTAATCTCTCTGAATTAAATGGTTGCGTTATAAGTCACACTAGCATCACAGTTTGCTGCTACCAATTTCTGGGGTCCATCCATGTGCACGTGTGTGTGTTCAGAAGGACTGTGCTAAAAGCGACTGCCAGAACATAAAAACCTTTCCTGAAATTGCAGTGCAACAACCACCTGGCAGCAGCGGTAAGGGTGTATTTATATACATCTTTAAAATCACATCTGCTAATAGCTAGAAAAATAAAGATTTATGCAAAGGACACCAGCAGAAGACAGATGATAAAAAATTGAGCAGAAGAAATTATATGTAATCCTAGGAATTTCTCAGAAAAAAAGCTCATTCTTCATATCCTTTTTCCTTCGAAGACTTTGCCGCTGCCATGAAAATCAGAAACGTTCTGTTGTAATTCCTAAAAACACTGATGCCTTCTGTAAGAAGCTGGTTCTGCTTCTCTCCAGCCACAGCACGGATAATTTCAGAGCCTCCCGCGAGACGGGAATCCCACCCGTTAGAGCCGTAAGTCATCTCTCCGGGAAACGGCCATACATCACGCTACAGCTGGTCTCCCGCGCTAAGGGCTCACGCAGGCTGGGAAAGCAAACCCTGAGCTGAACCCAAGCCAGGTGCTGGAGCAGTCTGCTGTGTCCAAATGGATCCTTTTGCTTTTCTCCTCTATTCCTCCTCAAAAAGGCTGCAAGCTTCAGGCACTGGATTTGCCCGCAGCCCTGTCGAGCAGCACAACACAGAGACCACAGGTCCTCCATCACGACCACCATCTGTCTTTCCCATATTCCCAGCTTCTCTGTTGACATTTCTAACAACCCTTCCTATGGGTTTGAAATTGGACTTCTCTGGCAGCCCCATCTTCTGTGTCAACTCAGCCATCAAGTCTTTCTACAGCTGGTCAGAAGTTTTCCAAGGGAACAGTTTCCACTGGAAAACCGTTTGACAGATGATAAAAACAGTACATCCCAGAGCGCTCTGCACGCCTGGACCTTCAGTGTTTTACCTCCTTGATGATGCCCTTTATGCCGAAACACATCCCTGATCAGCTTGAAGCGAATAACCAGCTTTCAGCTTGCAAATGAAATCCTCAGTTTTGACACCAAAATGAGAAGCCCAAACGTTTCCAGAGAGCAAAAGCCCCTTTTCCAGCCCACTCAGCCACTCCACCTTTCCTCCCTTTCCAAGCCCAGCGCCAAGACCCCATCAGTGCCCGGCCAGCCCCGCTCTGCTCCAGCAATGCTGAAGACAGAGGAGCAAGTCAACTGCTAGGTCATGAGATCATACTAAAGACACAAAATTAATATTGCATCTTTCTCTGCAGGGACTAAACAGCAGCAAGCTACACCAGAGTTATGGTGCATGCATCAACGCTGAACTTTTTAATCAAAAAAGGCATAATTTATGAGATTACAAATCACAACATGAATTGCAGCACACGGACACAGAAGAGACAATCCTATCCAACAGCTATGGACGCTGTTGCTCTCATCACCAGGGCACCATGAGCCACCGAACCCCAGAGCCCTCCTTGCTTTTTCTCCCGTTAAGGAGCTCATGAGAGAGAGACAACTCGTTATGGAGAAACATGAAGCAGTCCATTAAGGCAGTGAAAGCCAGGCAGTGGCAGAGCCGGAGAGCTGGGCCATTTCGAGGAACACTATGTTTTATTTTGCAGGAAACCATGCGGGTTTTTTCCTACTCTTTCTCCACTCAAGAGCAGGAAAATGATCTGGTTGCCTTTCCATCCGATGTCTCCCTGTTTCTACCGTGCCCCACGCAGGTGCACCATCTTTCTAAGGCATGGGATTTTTTTTATTAATTTCTTAACTCATGGAGTCCCTAGGAAGGATGAACGTCTCTTCCCATGAAGCAGAACAGGCTCTTGCGCAGCCAGAGTTCTGCTTTCATACATGACTTTATACTAATTGATTTTTTTTGTTTTATTTAAAACACGTAAAAAGCCTCATTTGGTTTTGGCAACTCCGTCTTTGAGTCGCCCTCATTCTGTCTGTGGAGTAAGAAACCAAAAGCCAAGTGAAAATGGCCACATGAAATACAGCACAGGCAGAGAGAAACAAATCTGGGCTTTGGTTGCAGTTTAGCAGAACGACATTGCTGACCAAACATTTCCTTGGAATTGTTTGGATTTTCCGTGGATTTAAATTTACAAATCACTCGATAGTATTTATTGATGACTAATGCATCTCCACGGTATACCCCACTGTGAGTCATGGAAGACTGCAGCCAGCCTTAAGAAAAACATATAGAGAACTAAAATCCATAACATTTTATGCTACGCAAAAAAATTACAATAAGGCTGGAATTTAATGGAGAAGCCAAGCAGGCTTTCCTTCCCTCCTTCAGGTCTCTGGTGCCTCAGGAGAAGAGCTAGATACCAAAGAAATTAATCATATATTGAATGCCAACCTCTATATGTCCAAACCCCATAATTACATGTTAATAAGAAAGCAAGCATTGTTCAAAACGCCAGTGGTATGAAATGAAGATTGCAACTAATGTAAGTACATCAGAAACGTAAAGAACCTTAGCCTAATGTGCCAGCTGTAATGTCAAGGCAGAGTGAAAAGAGAAAAACAGAATGAAAAATACAAAGCCAAGAATCTTAATTTCTCTCCATCGCTGCTAGCTGTGCCTGGTTTTTGCAGCCTCACGGACGTGCGCAGCTCTCCATGCCACAGGCAATGCATTACTGCAGTCGTGGGCTTCTCCTTGCTGTTCAGCTCCAAGGTAATACTCAAAATCCCACTGGCGTTCATGCTGATCCAAGCTCTGTGCTGCTCAGGACGCCAGCACACCTACACTTTCTGCTGTGATGAGTTCTGCATTTCAAGCAAAGACCAAGATTCCTCCCCTCACCTTCCTAAATTTAACTGGTGACATTTAATCTCTTCTTTGGCAGAACTTCATATACGTATTAAAAAAAACAAAAATACCAGGTTCTCCAAGGGAGCAAACCAACTTGTTCCTCTGTGTTTCAGCTGTCTCACTCTTTAGCTCTTCTAATTTACAGGGGGTTTGACGGTCCTTGGAGACAGTCAGGTTCAGAAGACCTCTTTTGGTCTCCTGCTGGGAATGTGTTTTACGACGTGCCATGTGTACGTAGCAGTCCCAGTGCTACAGGGAGGCAAGAGGGGATCTCACCTCCCGCTGCTTCCCCTGCAGCTCTCCGGGGGTCCAGGCGGCATGAAGACGTTCCTCGCCCTTCCCTGTTTCCGCACTGCCAAGCAATGGCTCTGCTGACAAAGAGGAGGGCAGCTGGGCTGCGGGGTCTCCAGGCAGAGTAGGGCAGGAGCTGGCAGACTGGGTTTGTGTCCAGGGGAGCATGCAGGGAAGGACAGCTCTTCTCCCCCACACAGCTGGTGACCAGCTCCGGCCTGCTCTCCATGCTCGGGTTAGTAGCCTGAGGCACTCGATGCATCAGCTATGGCAGCAGAAGGTCCTCCCTCTCCCAACACAGGCCATGCCAGCTCTCCGCCCTGAGGAATCCTTGCAGAGGAACAACTCCTTCAGGACCAGGATTGCTCCTGGTTCCCCGAGTTCTTGACAACAGTGAAAAATGCACAGACTGGAAAGAACGAACTGCTCCAGGCCCTACGACCTCTGCCTGGCCTTTGGCAAGTGAAGAGCAGCCCGAGCGCCCAGCTCAGAAGGCCAAGGACCAGCACATGCCTCCAGCGTAACCCTTTCCCACTGGTTCACCAAACCTTCAGCAGCTTTAAGGCTAACACTTGCTGAAAGAAGAGAGAGCTATTTGCTCTGCTACAGAAAACCTTGCCGTCTGCTCCAGGGACCAAGAGGACACATCCAGGACCACCGTTTCTACCACACATCACCCTTCACACCGCAGCCAAGCAGCCTCACTCATCCATCCCAAAATATATAAGATTATATCTGGGTCAAACTTTGAAACCCCTGAGCAACACAGAACACTTCATCCTCTTGAAAGCAGGTCCGGAGGCAGCAGACAGTGGTTTGAAAATGCATGGTGGTGACAAAGAACCATCAGCTGTGGTAGCCCTCATCGGATCATTCACAGCTAAAGAGCAACACTGAGAAAACAAACAGCAGTATTGATTCCAGCAAACACAATTATTAGTTAGAGTTGTTATTTTAAAAGCACACACTGAGAAGTTTTCCCTTTTCCAGCTGCTTATTTTGTTTTATTCGAACAAAAACCATGGGCATTAATTTTAGCTGTACTTAATTGAATAATTTCTCTGGGGAATAGTTCAGGGAGAGTTTTAAAGCAGCCTGTTTCCAAGAGCCATTACTAATTGGCATATACGACAGCATCAGTGTGCCAACCAAAATAGTACGCTTTAACGTTACTGGAACTACTCTCAGTCCAGATGTGTTGAGAACTCGCAGTGATATAAGGCAGGCAATAACTATATTCACATGATATGGTATTTTGAGTATCCTTCCCCAGTTATCTGGAAGGAGGTAATAGTCTCCTTCACTAGAAGTATTCGAGTGTAAAGCCAGGTCATTTGGTCCTCCCCTTCACTCCCAACAAGTGACTTTTCCTTTTATTTACCACGTTTAAAGCAGACCAGCACAGTTACCTCGTTATCAAATGGACATTAATATAAAAAAACCCAAAACAACAAACCCTCTTGTAAGAATTATAAAAGGTTGCCTCCGATTTACAGCATTCACTGAAGTCAACATTGCCACACATCCAGTGCACTCTGTTCAGTACGGTGGCACACCAAGCCCACGGCTTGCGCTGGCTCCTTGTACTTGTCATCATCGCTTATTTTTATTCAAATCCAAAATCTGAGTGCTCTAGCAACACAAACGTAGAGATTTTTAGGCCCAACTATCAAAACTTCCAGCAAAATCTTCACGTTATAGGGACAATGTCATGAAACTATTTTTCTACAGACTTGACTGAGAGAACGCAAGGAAATATTGCTAATAGATAAAATAATCATAAATTCTGCATCTCTAGGAATGCCGAGAGCACTAAGAGCCTGGAAGCCGACTAACATTCATGTAACAAAACTCTGCCAATCAAAACACTTTTCCTGTTATGATATGTTTGTTTTCTGCAAACTTATAGCAGAAAATGAAAGGACAGAAGCTAATTCAGACTCCATATTTGTTTGCTTTCCCTTTATCCAAAATCTAAGCAGGATTTTTAAAATACTGCCTTCAGAAATTCATCATAATATTCACTCCTACTTTCTTGTGGTACCTCCAATTTTTCCCAAGTTTGTACACCATTGCAATACTTTTCCACAGATATCAATAGCTTTAATTACAAATACACATCAGTTGCTGTAATTATATTAGGGTAGAAGGTATAGCAATTCCCCATAAAACACCACTTGGCTACTACACACTGTCTTTTAGTTTAGCTTTCTGGTCCATTTCTCAAAAAATCACTGAAGTTATACTCCATGCAGCTGTTGTCACTTTAAGATCTACTTGACAATTACTACTTCTACACTTCTTAAACTGTGGACCCATCACAATAATGTAATGTAATCCCTGTGGGTACCAAAGAACCAGGCCTTAGTCCCACTGAAAAAAAAATAAAATAAAATCGTGAGACAGCATGTCATCTACTTGGGTCACAGCCACCTCGACCCAGATATACACTTTTCTTCCATGAGATAAAAATCAATTCTCATCCATTTTCACCACCTTGAAAGTAACCGCAGTTAATGCATCTATGGCAGGACTCTCTTAAAAGCCAGCACGTTGCCTACTAAGGGTTTACTCACAAGAGGTGCTTCCCATAAATCCACCCTCGGCTTGCATGCCATCCGTCAGCCCAACAATACATCACGACTGCCCGACCCCGGGCTGGCCAGCGAGATGGGGCTGTGAACGTCTCTTTGATGAACTGGGGCTGTGAAGGATGCCGCAGCACGCTGATGGATAACCCTCCGAGGCCGGCTCCTTCCTCCCGGACAAAGGCCCCGTCACTTGGGAGTCCCGGCAGAAGTTTCCCAAGCACCTTCGAAAGAAAAAAACCTCATTTCTCAAAACCTGCCTACGAGACAGCCCCAGCTCTAAGGCGATTTAAAGCGACGATTATAAATGGCTAATGTCATTTTGTCCCCAGGAGAAAAATCACCAAATTGTTTGGCTTTGCTGGGAGCGAGGCTGAGCAGAATCGCCCCACTCCGTGGCAAACGCCTTCAAAGAAAGAAATACCGAAATTCCTGAGATGTCTAGCAGGCTGCGCAGGATGTATAAACTCATTCCTACTCAAATTAAAGAAAATTCAATCCAAAAAGCAGAACCGAACCATCCTTGAAGTGTTAACTGCAACACTATTCCAACCCACGAGAAGGTCCCACATTTTTCACATTAAAAAGCTTAAAAGTTAGTGAAACACTTCATTGCTGCCACGGTCCCTACAATTGAGAATTATTCAACAACTGGAGATTAAGTGCTCTTGGTTTCGAAGCAGATTAAGGAAGATTGGAAAAAATGACCAGCAGTGTTCTTGCATAGCTGGAGACCAAAAATATATTACATGGACTGCAGTTTGAGGAGTAAAAGGGGAATATAGCTCAACGTGCTGAAGTGATGCTGACTTTAGTGATTCAAGCTTAAGTGGCACGTTCCTTTCCTTCCAGTTTCATTCATTTTATGAACGGGCAGTGCCACTCTCAGGTGGTACAGACACACGGACCAGCGACCTGCCACACTCTGGAGGGTTTCTCAGGGTGACCACAGTACAGAGCTCATCCCCCACTGTCCTGGTTTCAGCTAGGACAGAGTTAAATTTCTTCCTAGTAGCTGGGATAGTGCTGTGTTTTGGATTTAGTAGGAAAATACTGTTGATAACACACTGATGTTTTTAGTTGCTGCTAAGTAGTGTTTATACTAAGTCAAGGATTTTTCAGCTTCTCATGCCCAGCCAGCAAGAAGGCTGGAGGGGCACAAGAAGTTGGGAGGGGACACCATCAGGACAGCTGACCCAAACTGGCCAAAGGGATATTCCAGACCATATGACATCATGCCCAGTATATAAACTGGGGGAGTTGGCTGGGAGGGGCGGATCGCAGCTCGGGAACTAACTGGGCATCGGTCAATGAGTGGTGAGCAATTGCATTGTGCACCACTTGCTTTGTATAGTTTAATTCTTTTAGTATTACTATTGTCATATTATTATTATCATTATCATTGTTTTTCATTCCTTTCTGTCCTATTAAACTGTCTTTATCTCAACTCATGAGGTTTTTTTTTTTCCGATTCTCTCCCCCATCCCAGGGGTGGGGGGGAGTGACCGAGCGGCTGCGTGGTGCTTAGCTGCCGGCTGGGGTTAAACCACGACACCCACCATTAACCCTCACCCTTCAAAGGAAGGTGGGTTTCGTTGTTTCTTTTTTTTTTTTTTTTTTTTAATGAAAAGGTACTTTAGAAATCTGATGAGCACCCTTCCCCCAGACAGGCCAACCTAACCCTATGCTCTGGCTCTGAACGAGCGGCTCAAACGCCATGAGCTCCTCATCAATGACCTCTGCAGCACCCCAACATCACACAGCAGCAGCCGCAAAATTTAGTTTAAAAAAATTCCACCGGTCAAGTCCTGGCTCCTAATCATGGGAAGGCTTCCATTAGCCTCAGATGGGGCTAGGAGTTCACACCATCGTTTGAACGATCTTAATGTACAGCCCTAAGGAAGATGCCCTTCAGCATGCCCATACCCAAGTGATGAAGATCAGTGACAGCATGCTGGGAACACACGTGAAGGGGTCATGAGGCCAGGTGGAAAGATTTTCCCCACCGTCCCGTCCCATATACCCATAGGAGCTGACAAGAACTCCAGGAAAGTTCACCAAAACCACACTCAAAATGACCAACCACCTCTGCCAACTGCTAAAAGCTTATTTCTACCAGCCAACAGGTACTGCCGGTCTTCTCCGCTCTATACGTCCACAGTTAAACCTCTTCTAAAATAAGTCAGTCTCTCCTGAGCATTAAGAGACTTGTTCAATTCTGCTCAAGGTATTTAGAGAAGAGGAAAATGGAGAACCATGTATTAGTGAGTTGTCAAGCCTGCAAAACACAACTGCCATTTTAATAAACATTCAGGTTGGTAATAAGCCAACAGAGCATCACAGTATTCACCACAAGAGCATCATGCTGTGGACAGCTGCATGGCATTATCCTCTTGGATCACAAACAAGGAGGAAAGCCACTTTAGAATTGGTCTATCAATCACGGGAGGAACCAGAAAACTTGCAAGTGCTTCATGGTTACAGTATTGAAAGCAGCTGATAAAGCTAAGGTCAACCCAGGCACCTGGGACTAATCTCCAGCTGACATACTTCATCAAGCTCTACTGGAATCAATGGTAAATTGAGTAAATTAGCAAGAGGAATACATCATCTAGCAACATGTTCAGAGCTGAGCAAATACCGGGAATCAGATGCACCGCAGTGAAGGCACTCCTCGGATATCGCTGGAATTCTTTGCATCCTACCTGCCCAGTCACCTGCCCAGAAATCTGAAACATACCAAAAGCAGAGAAAAACACCTCGAGTTGATGGCTCAAAAATACTCCATTCCAAGTCTGCAGTCATGGAAAAAGTTCAGATTACTCAGAGAAGTGGTTAAAACAACAGAAAGGGTGGAAGAAGAACTTCCACAGATAAGACGACCTCAAGTCTACAAATCCTGGTTAGCTAATGATTTTCTTTCTTCCCACTTCCTTCCACCAAAAGTTGTGCCAACTTTCCACATGCCCTCCCATGGATTTTCTGCAGATGTGGCTGAACACTTACTGTTTAGCGTGGCTCTGTGCCCGTGGATTTTTGCAGAGCAAGGAAAGGCTGCTATACAGAGGGAGCCCTTATACAGCTGCTCCGCTCCTCTATGATTTTCTCCTTTCTACAGTTCATTTGTTGGAAGGACCAAAAGTGATTAATTGGCAAAAGCTGCACAAAGCTGAGGGTTTAGTGCCACTAAGCAACGTGTCTGTAAGACACTTCAGAAGACCGTGGCTAAATACTGGTTTGATCTCGATGCACGAGTTCTGAATTCCAGTGTGACGAACTCCAGCGCAGGAAGGAAACCTTAAGCCTCCACTTTATCAAGCTACACAAATACACGGTTTATCAAACTGAAGAGATTACTAGTGCTTATTGTGCTTCTCCTGCAACTGTTTGCAGAAGCTGTTTGATCACTCTCAAATGTATGGGAACAAGTCAGCACACTACCTTACTGCAGCAGCACCAAGAGTTCATACATCAAACAACATTTTCTCTAGCCAAACTACTTTGTTTCCAAAAAAAAAAACCCAACCAAAAAAAAAAGGGAAAGAATGTGAATACATACAGGGCAAAAAATTAACTCCTAGCTCTGTGTGTGCATTATCAAAGTTGTCATTTCTAATTACTCAACTTACAACATCCCACTTTTAAAAAAAAAAAATACACTGATACTACAAAAGGCACTTTTAGCCTAGGGTTTTTATTTTTTTTCCTAACTTTTAACTAGGAAAAATGTAAGCTCTTTTTGTCATTTGTTCAACCCATTTCTTAGCATACTTGTACTAATCTGTTGTTCCACAACACGGTAAAAAGGCAGAGATGTTGCTAAAAAGAACAAATATCAACTGAATATACAAAACGTGCCTCTTCTACTCGCAAAATCGCTGGTCTACAGAGGCCTCCTAAACCTCATCGGAAGAGAACACCAATCGGATTGTTAGTCCCAAATAAAAAGCCACAAGCTTTTTACTTTACAACCCCAGTTTTAATAAATCACAATGCAAAGCTCTGCCACCTCTACTCCATTATATTTCTCGAGGCAACTTGAGAAAGACCTGCCCTATAAGATCTGCCCTTTTTAACTTGTGAGGCTAGGAGTTCAATTGTAGGACATCTGATAGTGCAGGCTCCTCATGTCTGCTCTTTCCATATGGGCTGGGAGAAAGTTATAAATGTTGTCATCTTTTCTTTGAAAGGACAATGAACTCTTGCTGCATCATTTCCAACCCAAATCATTCTGAAACCCAAACGGATATTAATTGATAGATGCATTGTACGAATCTTCATGAGCACAAAGGATCAGATTCAATGGCTTGGCTGAGGCCATTATGTTTCTCTCTAAAAAAAAAATGTTTTGGACATTAAACACCACTATTATACCCTTTTCCAATTCAGTCATGCTTTAGAGAATCCCTGTCCTCTGGTCAGACCTTTCACCCTGCAATGGGGACGATGGTGAACAGCCGCTGCAGCAGACCTGCACCACCTGGGCCTTCCTCCACGCACCCTGAGAACAAGGATAATCCTATTTATAGGCCCCCTCAGGAAATTGGGGGGGTCAAACCAGAAAGCAAGAGCTACTATTTTTACCAATGAATAGCAGGGAAACACTGTCATTTCCAAGCGAGCACCCACAGTCGTCCCCCCATCACTACACGTTTTAGAATGGCTGGGGCATTGCTTCTGCTTTAACCTGCACTAATTGCACAAAGATGCATAATTTGATTATTTGACATTTTGTAAAATCTTACGAAGCATTTGGTATGGGCAGTAACAGGCGCACTGAAAGCCAAACAGTACCTGCAGCCTGGCCAAAGATGACACGCTTTCAAGTCTCCAGATTTTGAAGTTTCATATCACCAGCTAACAGCAGTATTTCAAGACTTGAGATGTTATGTTCTGGGCCTCAATCTTAAATTATTTTTTCAAACCCTCTTAAAACACATTTAATCCTTTGTTTTCTTTCCGAGGAGAAAGGTTTCACATCTGGACTGTCAACCTGCATTCCAAAGCATTAGCCTGGCAAATTAAAGCAGCTGAGCTGTAAATCTCCAAGAAGAGGACTTGTCATGGAAATCACAACTCAGCATTACCTACGAGCCCAGTTCAGCAAGAAAGCCAACATAAAAAGTCCAAACAATGCAGGCAGCCCCAAGACAACTTTGAAAATGAATCCTGCTGTCTGATAGAGCACAAGCTAACCTAACCTAACCAACCCAGACTTGTAGCAGCGTCTCTGTACCCGGCTTTAATCTGAAACAGTCGCACGAGAGCCCACTGTGAGCAACCACCAGTTACGCAGCCGAATTTTGCAGATCGTTTTCTACAACCAGCCCTCAATTTGATGAGAAGACTGCAGTTTTCAAATATGCCTTGTGAGAGTTGAATGCTCAGTCCCCATGAACTCCAAGAGAGCCGAGGGTCCTCGTTCCCTTGGACTGCCACCTCTAATGGCTCTCTTCTGGCTATGCATTACACAAGCAATAGGATAGAAAGCAACAAGATAAGCTCCAAAGAATTAAATTCTTCCAGCCAGACTTCAATGGAAATCCAAATGCCAGCAACGCAGATGCAAAGTGGAACCAGCGGCAAAACGGTGTAGAACGGTAAAACCGATAAAAATAGAAAAATCATCATCTCCCCAGTGCCCCAGGATAACGGCATGTTACTGAAGTGTCCCAGCTAATGTAATAAAAAAGTGTTAATGTAACATTTTTTGATCATTGCACCATTTATTTATTCAGATTTTTAGATTTATAAGTTAGCTGCGAAAAAGAATTCCATTTTTGCTATTAATTTTTTTTTTTTTTTTCCTTTAGAGGGAAAGCAGTTTTGGTAAAAAACAACTTCAGGCTTAATTCAGCTCTAGAGCAGCTTGGAAGAAAGGGCTGGCTGATCCACAGAAGACATCTAAGCAACAACGGTCTGGTTGGTCAACTCTTCTGTCAGCACTCACTTCACAAAACACTCTACAGTCTAACTCAATTACTACTTATACTTTATACTAAAGTACTTTATTCAATCTTTCTTCCTACTAAACATACAATACAGAGCTTTGCGTGTCGGGCTCTTGAGATTATTTCATTCTTTCAGCTCTAGTTTCCTGACTGTCTCTCTACTGATCTAAGCCACACCAAGTACAAGTTCATCTCTTCACCTTCACTGGTGAACGCCACGGCCAAGTCTTCTTACTTTTTCCAAAAACTGGACAAACATTCTTCGTGATCAACTCAAACCAGTTCTACTGTTGAATTAACAGCGTTACAGCAACGCTCTGCTGCCACATGAAGTCTGCCAAAAAATACCCTTATCCTGTAACAACCGTAACTGTAACGTAGCCAGCTTGCTAACATATATGGTTACTAGAACCACATTGAGTCTTTCCTGTCTGGTTCCTAGATGAACAAGAAAAAACACAGAAGTTTTGCTCCAAACTAAGACAAGTACTGTGATACCTGTACCTTGACACCTGAAGGAAAAACATTGTGTAGGAGCACGTTGCTATCTACCCACATTACTGCTATCAGCATCCTGGGCCACCAGAACGGCTTCCTCTACTATTTTTGTGATATTCCCTACCAACTTTTCCCACTCCGCCTCCCATCTCATACTCTCCACCTCCTGTGCACTGACTCGGTAAGCTCCAGGCTAAACCTACATGCGTATCCATGTCCGATTGCTCCCGAGGGCATCAGAAGCGAGAGGTCAGGGGGAAGAGACAACACACGCTGCACCTGACTCCTGCCTTCCCCGAAGGTGATCCCGCCGTGACAGCGCTGTGTGCATCCCTTCTCCGGGAGGTGCGGGAGGATTACCCAGTGTCTTCTACCTGCAGACCTTTCAACAAAAGACACTATTATAAGATTAAAACCTAGCTGAAGTAATTGTGTATGGAAATTCCTTTTATTAGGGCCGTGGATGAAGTCTTATCAGGTTTCACGGCTCAGAGAGCAGACTCTGGCAGCCAGGCGTGTTTGTTAATAGCTATTCCAGCTGTGGCTATTTCTGCTCACCTGTTTTTTGTCACACTGAAACAAGACACACCGCCATGTTCTGTGACAGATATTTTCATTAGAGTAACACATTTCTCCTTCATCACTTAATATCAAGTGCTCAGCATAATTAAACTGGTTAACACACCACCTCTGCCATCCGGCATGCACAGATGCCCCATTCACTACTCACGACACCGGAGAGCTGCGGCTTATTCCTGGCACAGGTCTCAAAACAGAAAAAAAGCCGGATAAGCCACTAGAAGAGCGTCCGCTCCAGTCTACAGTCCAGAAGCAGCTATCCAAAAGTTCAAGTCAATGCTTGAAACAGGGCGAAAAGCATTACAACAGGCAAAGGACAATAAACAACAGGCAAGAATTTGACCAAACACTGCAAATGTCATCATGGGGTTATGTTCCTGTACCTGCTATAGAGCGCTGCACCGCTGCAACCGAGAGTCAAAGCAGCTTCAAGGAAGCCCTCCAGGTCAGGAGCTTCAGGCAGGCTAGGTGGTATTCAGTGCCCAGCTTAAAAACTTGTCATCGGCAAGGTCTAACACATGGTGTACTATATAGGAGAGCCAGCAGGTACCAGCTGGTAGGTATATATACCATGCCACAAGACAGACAGCAAAGGGATAGGAAACAGCAATAGAAACATGGAGAAAAACAGAGAAGGGGGTTGAGGAGAGCGAATATGCTGGCAGAAAGAAAAGGGATGGCCTGGCAAGGTGGCATGTTCCCTGACCTCAAACTTGACTGCCCAGATTGGTTCAGACGTTTTGATTTTCAACCTCAAGCTGTGATCACTAGGCATCAGTTCCTTCTCAAGGAGGCTTAAACAGAGCACTGAAAACCCACCTGTCAAAGCCTGACATCCTTCTCCCACCAGCATCTGAACACACGGCCAGCCTGAAACACACTCCTCCTAGGTAATACCCAACCCATTTTGAGATCTCGGCTGAACAAAACCTTCAGCTCACCAGCTCCCCTTTCCTCTCCTACTATCTCCTATGTTCCAAACCCTGAATGTCCTGGAGATGCTACTTACAAAAGACCACACACAGAAACATGCTGTCTGCTGAACTGCTCTGCTGTCAGTGTTATAATGTGTAATACAGAAAAGTAAGAGAGCACAGCCCAAGCCAGACAGAAGACACTGCTTTTCTCAGGGTGCTTCAGCAGCCTCCAAGAGAAGACTTCTTTGAGAATAACTTCACAGAAGCACAGGAATTTCTCTTATTTCTTTTCTTGTCCTCAGCACACTTATAAAAAGTCCAGTCTGGCGTCTTAGATGCCATTGTTATCGTCACGTGTGGGGTTCAGCTACTTTAAATGCCTTTTAAAGTTGGTTGTTCTCACTTCCAGCAAGTTTCTCACCCTCTACCGCAGCTGCAATTTTAAGATGCTGGGAGGAACACCACATATAACCTCATATAACCCAGTGGGATTTAGTGCTTAACATCCTTGCAGAAGAGGAAGGCAACAACAAGGCCATGTAACAATCCCAGAGCTCACCCTGCAGAAGCTCCCACAGCCAGGCCAAACCTGCCTGGTCCCAGGTTAGTACTACGGCAGGATGAAATTCGCAGTACCAGCTCAAATCACCGTCAGCATCACATCAGAAGGGTCGTTATCACTGACAGACGCTGCGCACCACCACCCAGCGATCAGGCCCCGGAGCATCACACCCGCACGGAGCTGCATCCACCCCAAGCAGCGCTGACGAAACTGGATGCACCAAGTCTCCGTGTTTCAAGCTCACTAATGTAAGCTTGGGCACCTCCACTCCAGCCAGCCCCGAATAACCAGATATACGCCCTCGGAGGTCTTTGAAACTTTATTCTTATAGGTTTAGGGCTGCAGGTGTTTAAACAATTAGCAAAATATCATATATGATAAGCATCCTTCCTGGTTCAATTTTTCTTCATTCTCTTGGCCAAAGGAGAATGATGCGTGCACCTGTGGATGCAGAGAGCAGGTTAAAGCCCCGAATCAGCAACCAAGTTAGCTCAGCACACAAGCCGTCTCCCAGGCGTCTCCTCCTGTACAGACCGATAGTGCTACTCATACCGGCCTGTCATAATTCTGGAGCAAATGAAAACCAAACACCAAAACGAGCACTCATTTTCTGATGTTTATTGGCTGAGGTAATGGCTCTGAGCAAAAAAACATCGCTTTCACAGGGCAGAGCACACTGTTTATAATGCAAGCTTTTGAAGTCCAGCAAGAAAAAAAAAAAATAAAGAGGGTTTTGTTGTTTTGTGTGTGGGGTTTTTTCCCCCCTTTCTTTTTTCGAACGATGTGATACAAACCAGCTTGATACACAAATTAGAGGTGATCTCATC
Organism: Gymnogyps californianus; assembly: GCF_018139145.2. Lineage (NCBI taxonomy): Eukaryota > Metazoa > Chordata > Aves > Accipitriformes > Cathartidae > Gymnogyps > Gymnogyps californianus. The sequence goes on along the minus strand of NC_059489.1, from coordinate 11,649,267 downwards.
AGTCCATTAGCCCAACTAAAGCAAGACCATCACTTGCGAGGGGATGTGCTGGCTAGATACTACTGATTGGCCTGTGAGTAGCATTAATATGGCGGTACAAATGCAGCCTTCATTACAGAGGCAAGGCATGGCTCCCAGCTTTCAGTCTGCTGCAAACAGTTTCGCTGTATTGAAAAGTGGGATTTTAGAGTAGTGTCTCACACTTACTGCTCTAGTATTTAGGCAGAGACTATGGCTAGTCTTGCCACCTCTCTTGATAGAAGGAAATGACCTACAGACATCATATGCATCACTGATTCACACGAAACAGATGCCTTGTACAGAGTGTCAGCCCCTGAAAGGAGTGGAGGAAAAGCACTTGAAAATTCAGTAAGAATAGTAAAATGTGGTTTAGAAGCTTTCGCCTTTCATTTCTCATAAACTAAAACTCCATCACATCTTTCCACCAAGTTTCTTTTGATTTCTTTGTTGTAGAACGAACAATGCTTGAAAGCTAAGAAAGTCTCATTTCTAAGATGTTTCTGTTTTCAATCGAGCAGCAGAACTATTTATTTTCCTAGCCAGTGATGGAATTAAACAATTTGTCTTTGAAAACTCTATAAGCCTTCACCCTGACAACCCCTCCATCTGCTTTTCAGATTAAGGTACTTTGATTTTTACCAGCTAAAGGTTTATGAACTGCTGTATAAACCCAATTACTCTCATAGTAAATTATTTAAAGCTTACATGTTATTTTTTAAATTTTTCCCCATGGAGTACTCTGGAGATTCGGAAAAGGAAAGGCTCACTAGGGCATTTTGAATTAAAAATGCGTAACAGGGAAAACCATGGAGCTTCCAGAAACTCGGAATAAAAAAAAAAACCCTCAACATAGTTAAGTGAGGATGAGACACACCCCAGGAGAGACTTTTCAGGGTAGGACTGTTAAAAAAAGAATAAAAAGCTCCATTTCAGTGGGAGGGAGTTCTTTAAAAACAGATTAAGTTTCATCTGAGGTAGTATTTATTCCTTAGCTGGTCTCTGCCTCACTTCCTGATTGAAAACAGGGATAGGAGAGATCTTTGTGTACTCGCTTTGGATGTCATCAGCAGAAAACACACGGCGGACAGCGTTTCATTTAAAAGGAAAGTTGCCCTTCGTGCTTGCTGTCTCCGTTTTAGCTGTGTCCACAAAGGGACAGAGCATCCCAAGAGCAAAGAGGGAAGGCTGGAGTCCCGGGTGGGATAATGAGGGAGGCCACGTGGAGCACAGGACGAGAACTGAGCCCACTACTGCTTCTCCGAACTGGGACTGATCTAGAAGAAAAAAAACATGAGGCCCTGGCAATAATCACAATATAACGCTAGCAGCAGCTAATTCATTTTCTGGTCACCAGTTCTGGGACAATTTCCATTGCCCAGAGAAAGAGGCAGGGCAGGCAGCGTTGCTGCCCCAACAGTAGCTCTCCTTATAGATCATTTCCTGAGCCCAAATCCTCCGCTCTCTGGCACAATGCTTCTCCACTGGGGCACAGAAATAAGCACAAAATCTCTCATTTGCAGTCACAGTGCTTTAGCAAGACTACTGCAGGGATGGTATTTACTTGGCTACGGTATGATACGGTATTATTTGGAGACCACTAGCAATGCACCTTTATCTTCTGCTATATATCAGAAGCTAAGGAAAGATCCCCAAATTCAGTTATTACACTCTTAGTTTTAGGACAGTGAGTAACTGTTCCCATAAATTAGTATTTGTCACATGCAAACTGTTAAAGAAAGTTATAGCCCCAGGCAAGTTAACAAGAGTGACCAGAAGCTTACAAGAAGTGTCCCTTCAGGATGTACCCAAACCAGGGCACACAAAGGGAAGGCAGGGGAACACCCCACTTCCAAAGAGCTGGCATTCACAGCGATTTGTTCTGCGCAGTTCTCTTCCTGGTACGTTTTGTCATTCATGCACTCAAGCACAAAAAAAAAGTGTGTTAAAACAGCATCTCAGCAACACTGAGCGATTCACTTGAGATGTCTGGTCTGCATGTGCCTGTAGTGCAAAAGACTGACCTACGTGACCAGAAGCACTGATTTCCAGCGTCCCAGCCTACCAGTTACTCTCCCTTCTGCCACCAGTACAGCACAGCTAAGCAGCAGCCAGGTGAAATGACTTAGTTATTTAGACTAATTAATTAGGGAAGAGCAGGCAACAGCACCGACTCCCACAGGCATAATACAGCTAAATCAAACTGATGCTTTCCTTCAGAGCTGGTGACTTCCCTGAAGCTTAGCGGGGCTGACTCCAGAGGTTCAGTGCCGTATCCCACGCGGCATTAGAGGAATGCCGGGGAAAGCACGCAGCTCGGACAGCACAGGGACTAGACCTCCAGCCGCAGAATGATAAATAGTTTCTCAAGAGCTCCTTGCTGCGAGACTGGCCCCTGCTGTCAGACCAGCACTAACAGATTTCAACTGGGGGGTGGTTACCCACCAACCGGCCCCCGGACAAGGAGGACCAAGGTGCTGAGTTCAATGGCTGCAGCTTGTTCAGGGAAAGGCAGCACTGCCGGCCAGTGCAGCCAGTCCGCGCCACCCGGCCAAGCCCCGCAGAGCTGCCTCTGGGGGGATGAGGACCGCTGCCTCCAAAGACGCATCCCTGGTGCCCGTCTGCAAGGCAAAACAAGAAGGAATTTTCAAAGTTGTCAGTTTCCTAATGTAAAGAGCTGGTATCCATGTATAAAAGAGTAAGTAGAGGGGAGTTACAGCTAAGAAGGAGGTCTGAAGAGCAAGGAGCTGCAAGCCACAGAGATGCACTCCATCGCATTGAGATGGCATCAAAGGCAGGCAGTTTCCACCCCTCTGCAGCTCCCCGTGAGAAAGGTTCAGAGGAAGAGAGCAGAGCTCGCTTTGCCTCTTCTCTTTATGGCAACCACCCATCCAAAACAAGACATGCTGCACAGCACCTTGCTTTTCCAGGGTGGTGTCTAGAGAATGATACAAAAAAAAAAAATAGGAGAACAGTTTAAAAGACCTCGAGAGCACAAGAAACCCAAGAGAGCACCACCAGAGCGTGCTGCACTTTGGCTGCCCTGCGCTCTCCCACCAGCCCCAGCTTCTCCCCCAGCTGGGTCCCTCCCCTGCCGCCTCCAGAGGCACCAAAGCTCCGCTCAGCTGCTGCGAGGACACAGCCCCGGCCACTTTTACCACCTAAATTCTGGGGTTCATCCGAGTGAAACTGAGCCCATCATTTCAAACTGATAAATCTTTTTTCCTCTCTTCACAAGCTGGGTTTTTTAATTATTTTTGAAAAACGGAGTATTTTGGTATACTTGGTACATTTTCTCCTTCAGTTCACCTATACCTACTATATATCCCTTTGGCTCAGATCTCCCATCGCTAGTGGGAGTCAGGCCCCGTGAATTTAGGACACTAACAGAATTTAGCACTTGTCCAGGCCAGGAAAGGAGTTGATGGCACTTCATCCTCTGACCCCAGCATAGACCCACTCAAGATTAAATCGGTTTTGTTGCCTGGATTACCTTCTGACTTCTAGTCTTATTGAGGCCAAGGACATTGATGCTGGTCTGTAATACTGGGTCATGTACTTTTAGGACTGATGCATCCGTGTCAGCTTTCAAAATTTCTGCAGAACACTGCGCATGCTTATCACACTTTTAATAAAAACCATGATGTAACGTTTCCCAGAGCAGTTGCAGACCTCCTGCGAGGGCCCTGCAGAGAGCCGGTGCTCTGCCTATGCCTGTGCCATTTAAATTCCATTAATCTTGTACTTACAGCAATACTGAGTTCACAAGAGACGATATCATTAGGTTCTTCCCCAGCTATGATTATCACTGAAGTCCTTGAAACTCTGAACAAATAGAAGCCCATCTCCTGGTCTGGTTCATTAGTATTTCTTCTATGTAAAATGCTGACAATCTGCACAGTATAAGGGTTTTGTTTGTTTGTTTTTGATTAAAGACTGAAATGGCCATTGGTTACACTTCTATCAGCCACTCGGGATTCAAGGGATTTATCAGCCTCTCCCGCACTCTGCACAACAGAGCGGTGTGCCAGAGATGCTCTGCAGGTTCGCATCGAGCCCTGCAGCTCCCCAGGCTGGGCAGGGCCGGCGCTTGCCCTCTTGCACGCCACCAGCACCGAATATTGCTCTACCTTCAACCACTTCAGAGGTTCCTTTTCATTTCAGGATCTACTGCTAAAGCTTCCATCTTTTTTAAGGCTCCTCTCAACACAGCTTACAGTCCTGGTATTCTCTCTCCTCTTCTGTCAAGATTCCTCCGTCTTGCACTATAGTTTGCTATAGGAAAAAAGTATACCAAGTATTCAAAAGTATATTTTGTGATACAAGGTTTATATTATAAAAGCACCTCTGTTACACAAACATCATGATCTTGATGCCAAATACATCTCCCTAGTTTCTAGCATCTGCAATGACCAAGTCTGGCCCCTCTATCAACTGAACCTCCTCTCAAATCCCCAGTTAGTTACGGGAGGTCCTGCCCACACCTCCCTTTTGTCTGCTCTGCTCACAGGAGCATTTTAGGAAGTCTGAAAAAAATCACTGCCATGGCAGCATCAAGCTGTCAACATAACCACAAGCTTACTCTGTTTGTGAAAGAGATACGCTGTAAAATAGCCTCTGCAACAAGGTGTTACGCTGCAGAGCACGGCTCTCTGTACAGCCCAGCACACAGCGCTTCCCCGGAGCTTATTAGGAGGACTGAAAATAGCAATTCTTGATTATAAAGCCAAGCCCATCTATCAGCAGTAAGTATTCGAAAACTGATACAGACTATGAGGAAGAAAAAACACTCCAAAGTGTTCTGAAAAAGGAAATAAAAAGCTTTTGAGCTCATAACTGAGGAGAGATTTGAGAATTGGAATATCTACAACAGTTTGGTTTAGCCACCTAGTAATCTTAACAAAACGTTTTAAATAGGCTTTGTTTTAGCTAGGAGGGGTATGACCAGCATAGTGAACATTTAGCTATTGTGGGCTAAAGGTGCCTCACAAAAAAGCCAACTCTTCCACGACGCTGCCCAGAAGCTACGGGAGCGGTCACAGCACCTCCACACCTCCCTGCCCACGGGCCCGACAGAGGCAGCGACGTGGAGAAGGACCACACGGACGAGGGCCACGCAGACACTCTGCTCCAGGCACAACACAAACCCACGAGAAGAGACATGCTTGAAAAAATTAAAATATTAAGAATAAAGCAAGAGGAAACACGTAATAAAAGTATTAGAGAGATGGCAAATTAAGAGATGAGTCTCCCTCTTCTTTTACATTTAATTCCCCCCCCCCCCCAGGTTCTTTTCCTCTTTGGAAAAGAGCAGGAAAGCCATTCTCTTATGCAAGATGTTTTAATTCACATTATCATTCTGACATCTCGTTCACAGGCCCACCAAAACAACCCAGGGAAAAGGTCAGACACTGTGCAATAGCTATACATTAAGCAGCAATGAAAAACAAGAAACATCCCACACTGAGGACACGCTAATGGCTCTTTCAAGTCAACACATACCTAACTCACTTTTTAAGACTTTAAGTTGCAAATTTTTATTCAGCTTTCACAGCACAAATAGCCACAAGAAAGCTACCCAAAACTCCAATTTGCCAAGTCAGAATTATTTGATACGAAGGTCACTTCCTCCAGCCCCAGGCAAACTACTTTAAACCCTTTAACAGACAGAAGTAAGAAGTACAAGGAATACTTTTATCGATTTTAGGATACTAGACAGAGGTCAAAGACTGAGTGCACAAAAATAATTCACACTTCTAGAGGAACATAAGAACACTAAACACTCAGGAATGCCCTGTGCTGGCATCGCTGGGGTGCAACAGTTAATTTATTAAGGCAGATTAATGCACCCACAAAACCTACAGCGTTAAGGCAATTCTGACCTCTTTAGATTGGCTGCCAATATGATATAGGTCCAAAAGAAATTACCCTTTTCTGCTGCGACAGAACAATAAATTGGCTTCCCTGAATACAGTGGTTAAAGAATCCAAGTTCCTGACCTTGAATGTTTTACTAGTAGTATGCTGTGCTGTAGGGAACAATCAGGATGACATTTGCTGAAATGTGTGGGATTTATGATATAATAGGTTGCACATATGTGCCAAAAGAGAAAAAAACCCTATTAAATCCAAGCAAATCAAGATTAATTAGCTATTAAAATAGCTAAGAGAACACAGTGCAGTACAGGTGGTACAACAAACCATCTTACTTTCTGTAAACGGTAACTGAAGTTATTTTTGAGGTCACATCGTACGTGTATCTTCGGTCACACTCTCACTGGGAAAAGCAAAAATTGCTGCTCCTTTGTAAACTCCTGCTCTTTGTAATTCTGTAGGTTTGCACTTTCCTAAACAAACGTTACGCAGTCCTTTCATAGGAAGTCCCACTAAGTCCACAGGAAAATCCCGTATTGTCTGGCTTTGATCATCAAGACAGACTGAAAATCAACTCCGGTATTTTTACAATGATCCTCGTATTAAGGGAGAGGACACACCGCACACATTCACCTCTCCACTCTATCAGTTAGATGCACTCTAACTTTTCCCCCTTCACCCAGCCCAGTGACTTTTTGTTTTATTGCTGCTAATTGCAATTACAGGTGTTCAGAAATCAGCAGCTTGACAGATGCCTCATACCTTAAATGCCATCCCCACAGCCCAGCGCTTTGCTGTGGACCATGTCTCTCCAGCAGCACTGAGCAGGCTTCGGGATCACAAAGCAAACATTCTTCTGAAATCATAGCAGCCTGACTTCTTTTTTTCTTCCTACTGCCCCAGGAATGCGAACAAGTTGTTAATACCCTGCAATCTGCTCGGTTTCCCTCTTAATCCTCATTTTAACCAAGCCTCTCCTTGCAGGAGATCATATCAATATGTCCCTCGCAGTCAAACAATGCGGAAAAGAGCCAATGTTATTGTGAGCCTGAGGTGGAACGCCTCGATTCCCAGCAGGAGATCAATTTGTACAAGGAACCAGCGAGTTCTTCTCTAGCAGGGGTAACCACTTCAAATGAGCCAGACTCCCTGCAACAACAAATATCCTCGCTGGGATATGGTCAGCTAGCAAAAGCTCACATACAAAGGCTGCCGTTCCCTTTGCACAGGTCAGGAGAGCGAGGCACGCGCATCCCCTCTCCTCCCATGCAGGCCTTCAACGAAGACACCTTTATACAGCTTTTCACATCCCGCAGGCACCTCTCGACTCTGATCAGGGGCCACATTGTGGGAAAGGATGTCTTGTAGCCGTGGTCTTTGTCTACATTAACCAGCAGCCTGGAAATCTGAACCGCATCCCTCCTTCCAGGTACCTTCACTCTTAAGTTTGTTATTCTGCAACATGGTAAACTATCCACTGAGTTTATTTTCACACCATTTTCAGCAGCTCTCAGCTCCCCACCGACTACACAGTTAAATCCAAAGACATTTCCAACACCGACAGCAACCCTTCCCCAGGGCTGCGTGCCCTTTGGTTTGTTGTACACAGCCCAACTGCAGCATCCAAGAAAACCAACAGAGGCCAACCTACTGATGTTACACACCTACGTTTGCCATAACACCCGTTGTTACGTTACCCCATCCTGGGAAAATTTAAGTTATTGACAGATAAAACAATTAACATGAAAATAATTATAGAGCAGATTGACTTGTTGGAGAGGCAAGGAGGACCAGCTGATGCAGGGCCACTTGGGTACCAAATCACTAAAACTTGAGCAAGAGAAAGTCCCTCCTCTCCAGGCTTTTGAAAGTCTCCTTTAATACCTACCTAACTCTTTTCATTCAGCTGTTTACAGGATAATTGAGCTATTTGTTAAAGACTCAACATCTTCCACCACTTAACCAGAGTGGAAAAACTCCTTTATCCACCCTTGTAGGTACCAAAAGTACCACCCTGAGCAAACTAGGACTTGATTTACACGGGAAGACAGCTGCTCAGCAAAAGCCTCCCAGGTGAACACCCTGATCCCAGCTAAGAATATTGACAGACAAAATTCGCATGGAAAAGCTTTAAATCCTCCCCAAAACTGATTTCTGTAAAGGCTTCCCTGTTTAGGGAAATGTGAAAGGGATGCAGTCACATCAAATACCACTCCATCCCCTGAATACTTTCAAAACACATTCTCATTACTTTTCATTTTCCAAAAATACAACCAAAAAAGCGACGGAGAATGCCTCATTACTCAGTGCGACTGTTGAAGAGACTGGTGGAGAACAGCGATACGGCGGTACCTATACACTGGGATGACGATGTTGTTACTCTCAGAATTGACGGACATATTAATTGGAGACAGCTGCAAGGAAAAATATCCTAACGACATGATTCATTAGTTTTCATAGATAATTACATCTGCTCATGGCCTCACAGTGAATCATTCATTTAGGGAATTTTTGGGGTATTAAATTTAAATGCAGTAATCAGATTTGTTAATCTGTGGGACAAGGCAAACCAAACAAAATTTTATTCAGGGAATTGTTTATACTTTCAACATTGGCATTAATTCAGCAGCAGGAAAAACTTAGCAGCATAATGCATGCTCATGTAGGTTAAAAATTATTAATGGTAATCTCCTTCACTCCCCCCAGCGCCTGTAATGAGACTGTACAGATTTCTTCAAGGCTGCCTGGACTGCAATATTTTTCCTTGGATGCATCTTTATGCATTACACAATCCAGTGGCCTTTTTGAAATATATATTTTTTTCATAGAATGAATTAAAATAATTGATACTTGGTTCTGCCACTCTAGACACTCAAAATACAGCTGGTTTTTCATTGTTATCATATTATACCTTTAAAAAATTAGTTTAAAACATGATTTAGGTGGCTTTGTTACTTTGAAGTAGCAGCACATATTCTCAGATAGAAACCCTAGAAAAACTTGCAGATCCAGGCCAGTTCCCTTCCTATCAAGTCACATAAACTCTTTAGTGAACTGAACTCCACCTTAAAAACAGATAATTTTTTGCCCATTTCTTCTCCTGGAAGCCACTCTGGAATTTCCTATCTCTCAGTTAAAAAAAAGTAATTTTCTTGTCTGTAGTATTTATGGTTAATTTATTCCTGTTTTTTCTTGAACCAATATTCCTCTTCAGCTTCAACAGTCTTTTTTCCCTCCCTGATATTTTACTGCCAAAACACAAACAGAAAGCAAATCATATCTCCTATCCATCCACATCTGGCCAGACTACACAACCGAAACATCAGAGCCTCTCTCCACGCCATAAGCTTTCCATCGCCCTCCACAGCCTCCACTTCTTCTCTGAGCCTATTTCTCACCAAATCCATTCTTCTGGAACAAGAATCCAAAATTTAAAAGCAATTCTTTCACAAAGCTGTGCAGTGACACCAACTGGTGTGGTAGGCCCAAGCACACTTGTCACCTGCTCCACATCACGCTGATTCTCCCTCCATCAAACCAGCAAATATTTGGGTGGATTTGGGACAAGCTGAGGACACAGTCAGTCAAGTGCCACAGCTCACTGGACCAAAGATAAACTCAGGGCTTCATCCTCACAACCACATTTTAGGAACTCCACAATCATCAGACGATGATCTGAACCACGTTGAAGAACATATGAAGGATCAGGCAAGAGGCATCTCATGGCATATCAAAGAATCCCACACACTTTTAGCAAACTAACTCCATACAGCATTCAGAGAAGAGCAGCTAAGGTTCACAAGCACCATAACAGGGGAAACACCTTTTTTTGGGGGTCAAGAAACAAACAAAGGTAGAGCGCCCTGCCCAAAGGCATCAAGCGAGCCCTTGGGCGAGCCAAGAATGAAATTCCCAAGTTCCAAGCACCAGACTACAACTATTCAATAGCAGCCACAAACAGAGTTGTTCCTAGGTGTACGGGAGAGCGCACCTTTGATACTACAGCTTGGATTTCTCTAAATCCATGTGCTACTGCTGAGAATCAGAAATTAATGTGCAACTTGATATCTCCTGCTTTGGTGAAGCTGCACCTACGCAGTCATATTTTTCCTCGTTGAGGTTTGGGGGACAGGGGGTTGCTCCAAGGAAGCTGGAACAAATTAATATTTCCCTGAGAATTATTATTTTAAGAGAAAGAACCAGCAGAAGTTAAAAGGTAAGCCAACATCTTCTATTTTCTTTTAGTTAAGCGTCTGACAACACACAGTATATTTTATTCAGGATCTAGGCCCAAACACTATACGGCGATAAGCTCCTCGTTAGGCACACACTGTTACTGGAAAGCATCCCAGGCTCCGCAATAACGTCCCAATTTTTGCAATACCTACAAGCTTAACGCCCATGTCATTGCCATGACTTCAAGAAAGACCTTTCCCAAAGAACGGCATTTGAGGTCTCCGCTCACTTCTCCCGAAAACATGCTGTTCAGCTTTAGCTAGTGCAGCACCACTTGTTTGTGTAACTGGAGAAGTGTCAAGCCCTCTCTTCCAGTGATTTAAACTCCTCCAGTGTTAGAAGGAAAACAAAGAACAAAGATGCTGAAATATCCATCATCTCGCACAGCGCCCACGGGGAGTAGCTGGAGGAATGCAGCACGCCGTGATCCGCTGGCCTCGCTTCCAGGTTACCTCCTGCTCGGCGCACGCAGACTCCCTTTCCTGTGCATACGGAGAGGACTCGGGAAAGAATTCACCTCGACGGCTCTTCCAGACCATCCAGGGCTCAGCATCCCCAGGAGAAGCTGCCTGACCTGAAAGCATCATGGACTGCTTGATGCTGGTACCACGCCTGGTGCCGTACGACCACAGCAGGTTCCTGAACCCTCGGCTTGCAGACTGCACGGGCAACTCATGCTTCTGCGGAGAAGGCAGAGGCATGCCTGTATTATTCTTGTAACAAATTCAACAACTTGAAAACAGCAAACCCAAGAGCCAGAGCTGTTTGCTAAGCAGGGCTTTGGTTACTAAATGCAGAAACCCGCACAAGACATTTTTCTCTCGTTCTCTGAATTTGGAGATCATATACACATATTTTATTGATACCACCAACTACATGAATGCCAAGAAGGGAACTAATTTCCAGTGAAAATTAAGATACCAACTTCCCTCTCGCTTACTGAGAAAAGGAAGTACAAGCGGGGAGATAACTAAAATAAATTAGATAAAGTCAAGAGAAACAAGGTAGTAAGCACACTAAGTGGAGCCAAACAGGGGTCAAACACTGTCCTTGGTAACCTCAGCACGGAAGGGCCATGCTAAGCACGGAAACAGTTTCAGGATGGCTACTCCAAGAAAACGCAGGCACAACCACCCAGTGCTCGGTGTCCCTGCCTGAAAGGGGCAGGAAACGACTACACATCTCTTGGTCAACAACTCTTATTCCCCATCAGTAGAGTCACACCGAGCTGAGAGCAGTTTAAATGAGATGACACGGATGCAGAACATTAGTCCTTCCCTTATTTACTTCATTGCATTTTCTCATTGGAGAAGAATTCATTGGCGACAGTCATAAGTCAGCTTCAGGAAAAAAATAAACCACTTGGAGCTGTTTTCAGGAGCAAGAGAATCAAATGAGCAGAGTCACGCTTCTGGAGGAGCTGAGCCACAGCGTTAGGGAGAGACACAAGCGTTACAGCGATGCCAAAACTTTGGCTCAGTGCCTTGCAAAACACACCCAAGGTGCATTAAGTGCATCTCATCGCTGGGATGGAGAAAGAGACCCAGGAGACAGGTACCCTGCTCCCAGGATAAGATCAGAGGGGAGAGACTCTTCACTACCAAGTAGCTGGATGTGCTCGACCTGCTGAGGCTTCTCTGCCATGCAGCACTGCAGTTGGGAAGGAACACTTTCCTCTCCTCCTCCCCTTCAGACGGCACTTTTTTTTTAAACAGTTGGGCAATTGTTTTAAGGAGAAGTCTAGGAGGGGAAAAACACATTCCTCTGAAACAGCATCACTGCCAGGCACAGGACTGCAGGATCATCAAACCTGTAGCCACTTGCTGACCCCATGCTTAAAAAGCACCTCAGAAGCAACATATATGCATTATATCAGGCAATATTAAAAGCAAGAGGAAAAGCGGTGCCTTCTTTTTACAAGGGATAAAATATACCTTTTGATTTCTAACTCTCCTCTTTAAACGGTTTATTCTGTGCTTCTCTCCCACATGGAAAGGATGAAGAATTATTGGGGAGGGTAGTGGTTCAGGACAGTTTAAGTGTGCATGAAACGGCTGTTCACCCTCAGCACACCACTTGTGCTCTAGCGAGATCGCCACAAACCCATGACACCGCTCATTTGTTCAACAAAGTTTCATGAATTCCAGCTGGAGACTCCTTTTTTCTTCCCCCAGGGCCAAAGGGAAACTTACTGATATTTTTCATGTTTAGGATGTGGGGAAAGGCACACAGGAACATGGAAACGTATTAAATTGTTGGATTTCTCTTCCCCCACTCCTCCCCCTTTTTTCCAGAAGGAGGGAGTCTTCCAATCCCTAAAACAGATCAAAAAAGCAGACTGCATGTGAATAGCATCAGCAAGCACTGAATTCTTTTACCCTTCTGAACCCCCGTTCAGCATATAGAAGTTACCGTACACTGACAGCAGCAGCCACCAGCTCGACTCCCAACTCCTTCAGCTGGCATTAAAAAAAGACATAGTTTGGGGGTACAAGAACAAGAGCATCCTCTGCAGGAAGAAACACAAAACCAGACTGATACAGCATCAATCACTACAGCTTTAGGCTGTATTAGCAGCTAATCAGTTTTCAGCTTTGGGCAGAAAAAGAAGCAGTGTCTCACGGCCACTGCCGGCAATGATACGTCTTCCCAATTTACCTAGGATCTTCTGAGCAAAGCTAAATTTGGAAGCTTCAGTGGTTACCACCACTCCTTTGATCCAGAAACACCAGAAGATCTGATGGGAACTTCAGCGGAGCAGCAATGAACAACCCAAGTTATCAAGGACGGCTGGGCAGGACTACAACTGCGCAGTGTCTGCAGCTTATTTTCATATAATAACTGTTAGTGAGAACCACTGGAAAGCTTCCCCCCTTTCAAAAAACAAATCTCTTGCTAAAGTCAACAGTGCCAGTCAGTTTATGAAATGTTTTTATCCCAGAACTGAAGAATGGCTTGTCTGCTGCGTTTGTGTTTTGGTGACGTCCGTACATTCGGATGACTTTAGGCAGAGACTATCTGCTGCTTTTAAGGCCCAGCTGCTCTATTTAATCCCTATTAAAACTAGGTTTTCCCTTCAAATTTCTTTAAACACTGTATTGGGAGACTTGTTTAAAACATATTTCTTATAAATGCTCCTGGCAACTCTGAAATGAGAGTGTGTTTCTTAATCTTCCTACTAACTTCAGAGGAAACTGTTCAGCTGTCACAATTTAACAGCGTGGACAATGTTAATGAGTTGGATGAGAAGCCAGGCCACAAAACTTCCGAGGTCCCACACCACTTCCCTCCGTCTTTATTCAAACAAGGCCTACTGACGTGCTCTGACAGACCAAATGTCACCGAGTCCTGCAGAAGAGACAGGCATCTTCAGTCCAACAGACAGCCAGCAAATATTTACTAATTCATATCTACTAATTAAGTTCCTCTTAACCAGGTAGATGATGTTAGCAAATGTCCCCCAGCACTTGTACAGTAGAACAGAAAACAGTTCCTGGGCATTTTGTCCATGAAACTTTATTTACCTTTCTAGAGAGATGATTCCTGTAGCTGCCTGACAGTTAGGGTCAGGTTCACGCCTGCATTTTGCCTTTGTAGAGAAGAATGTTGATCATCCTTCAATTCAGTTTCACATCAAATACATAAAGATTTGTATGATAAAAATAAACATAACGACCTTGAAAAAATATCAAACAGGCAAAACTCCACACACATCCTAAATGATATAATTCAGCTTGTTATCGCAGACAAGCTGAAAACAGCATGAAGTAGACCAAGCCTGGCATATGCTTTCTTTAAAAGGTTCCCTGGCCGCTGTATTAATGTTTTTCTCCATTATTCACAAAAATCTGAAAGCTTCTCTCTCATCAGGGACTGAGGAACAATTACTACCTTCAGAATAAAAACATATAGAGACACAGATATTCACAATAGCTGTTGGCTGTCACTGATCTGTAGCCTGAGCACCACACTAAGAGCAACAGAAGACAAGGAAGGTGAGAAACTCTCAGCTGAGGCTGGGCGACGACGTACGTCCTACTGAAAGCCGTGAATTAGCACAGCCGTTCTGAGAAGGGACAATTTGAGTTTCTAATGGGCTGGCACATCACTTTTCCTTTAAGGACAGCCTGTTATAAGGAGATCCCTCAGCCTTGAAAATTTTCTTTGAAATGCCATGACAGTTGCACTCTGACTACTCAACAGAAAGCGGAGTGAGAAATTTGCCTTATGCTTATAATAAAGCTATAAGATTTCTATAAGATTCCTTTTAAATCAGCTTTGATTATTATGTTTTCGATTTATGTTTGCTTCTGAGGGGTGCAACTTTCCACCACTTAACAAAACCTCTCTTGCCATTCTCTTCCAACACAAATTCCAGTTTGATATAGAGCTGGTTAGGAAGCACACAGCAGATTAGGGTTTTATTTCCATTTCAAAGAGTTCCCTTATGCTAGGAAGTGAAACAGAAACGTGCCTCTTCAACATCTAACTGCAGTGTGTGGAGACAGATCACAAGGTATTCCGTCCCGAACGCTGACACGGGTCAGTGCAAAAGTGGACTAAATACGCTGGTTTCCTTTCTCCGGCACCTTGCCTGAAAGATAAAATTGCTTCAAGTGTTAAGGGAAGGTGGAATCGGTCCCCAACTCAGACGTTAGTCTCTCTCATTTGCCTTCTGGTTTTTAGAATAGCCTTCCAGGTGAGAAAGTGATGCAGCATTATAAAAACTGACCCCCAAATTCTCTGAGCCTGTTTACAGTCCTGCCAAGCAGCAAAGCTGCAGTTAGCAGGATTCAGTGCTCACTTGCTGTTCAGCGGCCAGAAGCAGCGAGGCCACACTTGCGACTCTCATGCTTTAACTATTATTACCACTATTCAAACGCCATACTAGAACTAATAAGTAAAAACATTCACAAAATGAGATGAGAAAGGGTAAGAGAAGCCCAAACTGCCATCACTCCCCCCCCCCCCCCCAGTATTCCTAATCATACTTTGTGGAAAATAGAAAGAAGGAAGATACAGCATCAAGTAGCCCCTTTCCCAGAGAAGGCTGGAGACCCCAGAAGAGGGGACCAAAGCCAGCGCCTGCAAACAAGAGCATCCTTGCACACCTTCAGCCCTGCTTCCCTGCGGGTGATTAAGGGATCTTTGTGCCCCATCACATGAGTGGCTCCATGGTGAGGAAGAAGAGCATATTTTCTGTCAGTAGAGCCCTGAGGCACAGCAAGCCCAACAGGTTGTCAAGTCCTGTGCTAGGAGAAGTCCCAGCAAGCTTCTCCTTGCCACCAGCCAAGATTCAACAAGGAGTACCAGACCACCTTTCCTCACTGATGTTACCATGCACCTTACAGCCACCCACCCCACCTCAGTCCTGCCACACCTACATATCGGCAGACTTCGATTTCAACAAATGGATGCCGAGTAAAGACCCTACAATCACCCGGCCTGCCCTGGAGGGAAGCAATATATAGCTCACTACGGAAAACCAAGGATCAGGTTAAATCTGTTGTCTCTAGTTCTGGTCTAGCACAAGGAAACTTTGAAAACAAGTTTCAGAAAGTGGAGAACAGAACTGGAGGGGAGGGATTAGACCAGTCTCTGGAATGACAATGAACTCAGGAAGAACAGGAGGTTACTAAGAGTCATTTACTAAAAGTCATTTTCAGTCAACACAACAATCAGAAGTGAAGAACCTCTCCTATCAGTGCTTTTCTACCTCCTCCACGCTCAACATCGCTGAATATTCAACCTCTCTGCTTTAAGAGTAAGCACCAACCATTGGGGATGAAGGCATAGCCCTGTAACAAAAAGGAGAAATACATTGATTTTACATACAAACCTTCAGACCTTGCCTTACAAAAGTCCTGTGGTCTCCAACTATGAAAGCAATTTTCCTTTCATTGAAAACACACCACCCACATTACCCATAAGCAAAACTATTATAGTTCCTATTGTAACAAAGCATCAAATGGAGTTTTTCCGTAAGAAGTGAAGTCACAACAGCTTAACTAGTGGAAAGTACTACACTTAAGCTAAATAGGGTCTATTCAAGTTTAAGCACCACTACAATTACACTATGATTACACAATGATTAGTGAAGTACCATAAAACAGCGGGAAAAACCCAACTGGTCAATACTGACCCCAGCTGCCACACAGATGCACCAGTACCAGCAAATGCATAATCCAGCCCAAATTCTCACAAGCTCTTTGATCATTAGCACATGAATGGGTACCATGCTACAGTCTTCTCTCTCTGTCCACAGGCGGGTGCTCTGAGGCAGCTTGGTCCCAATAATAATTTCCAAGTGAAAATACTTATTTATAATGGGAACTATTACATAAAAAGTAGTCTATGTCCTAAGCCCGACCAGAAGGAAGCTTTCCTCCCAGCTTATCTGATTTTCTATTCATTTAAAATATCATGTTTCGGAAGGCCACTTTAGAGTTCAATTCACACTGCTAATTTTCTTTGGCAAAAACCCACGTTATCTACAAAACATTGGTTGAAAACCCAATTACAGTAATGTGATACCCACACCCTGTTGCATAGCAACTGGATAACACGGGGATATGGAAAATGTTGATATTCCAAAAATAACAGCAGGTAACAGAGCTACTTGTTAACTGCAAGCAGAACTACCTCAGTAAGATGCCTAGGTGGGATGCAGGAGTTCAAGAAGCAAGGAACACCAAAATTAAGAGGTGCCACCCCAGTTGCCCAGCTTGCTTGCAGCACTGTCCCAGACTCCCTGCCTGGAACGATCCCTCCCTGTGACACTGTCCTGGCTCACAGCTCGCTCCTGCTGAACGCCGCAGTGCCGACGGGCATCTCCTATTTTCTCTCCACGTGCTCCGTGCTACCCTAGCCTCTGAACCCAGGAACAAAGTAAAGTTCTACTTATCCTGCAAGCCTAAGGCAAAGCTTGCTCAGGGAAATGTTAGCCAGAGAAAATGAAGTGGACAGATGAATAGGTCTCTATCAGACCATCTTCAAGGAGACTTCAGAGCTCAGCCAAGTTGTGATGGATTTTTCCTCAAACTAAGAACCATCTCAGAGGCTAGCATCGGTCCCCTCCAGCACTACATATTTATGCTACAGCAGAGATACTAGACCTCTGCAACATAAAAGCAATTAGAAGAGTTTCAAC
This sequence comes from Gymnogyps californianus, assembly GCF_018139145.2. Lineage (NCBI taxonomy): Eukaryota > Metazoa > Chordata > Aves > Accipitriformes > Cathartidae > Gymnogyps > Gymnogyps californianus. Next base: position 11,631,990 of record NC_059489.1, on the reverse strand, counting down.
ACAGTAAAATAAATCATTCCCAAGTTTCTTCCCGAAATCACAATTTTTTGCACTATAATTCTCTCGCACACAAAAAAAAAGCCCATGACAAACAACCAGTAAGAAACAAAAAAATCTTCTCTCCACCCCTAGAAGTATGACTTTGCTCTGCAGTCCTTGCAAAGGGAGGAACTGGACACCGATTGCCTCTCCCCAGCGCTGTTGCAGGGCATCACAACCTTGTGCATTTGCAATCAAGTAATAACACAAAGATTTGGCTTTGTCAATGGTAGTTGGTTGTCTTGTGTCACTGTTCTCTCTAGTTTCAACATGGCACTATAAACACAGAGGTCAGAGTTATATAGAAAAAAACATTTTGGGAATTTATGCCAAATGTTATCTTATTTTTACATGGGTCTGCCCACAACAGACCAAAACCAACCTTCTGAAATCTCTGGCAGTACTTGAAACCAATATTCCTTTCAGCATTTCTGCTAACACCAGGAGGAGATTGATGCAGCAGGTTCAGCCGAGCGGCCGCAGGGAACCCTGGAGTTTCTGGTCCCCAGGTCAATCCGTCGGGCATCCTGCTTCAGAACTGGGAACCCCGTGGCCTCGCTATCCCAGGGCCAAATTCATCACTTTATCACAGACAAAGGGTATCGCTTCAATTCCTACCCTGAGCTTGGAAAAAGGCCATCAGGCTCAGATGTTTCAGACTAAAGACTCTGGACTCAAACCAGCATTTTTCAGCAAAACTTGGTTCTATAAGAAAATTTCCAACAAAATCTTGAGATCAAACACCACTGGCTTTATTTCAGAACAATGCGATCTATGTAGCCAAAAGACATATTTGATAGTGTCCCTACACTTTGATGCCAGACGGTTCATATTACGGTATCCTTTTTCAAGTATGTGATTTACTTCCTTCGTGCTAAAGTGATTCTTACAAAACTCTGTTGAGAGAGAATAAAGAGGAATTTCATCCGCTTCCATGTCCAAGACTTGTACTACTGTCATACTGGAGGATTATTCTAGTTCTTGACGTCTAACAGCAGAAGCAGTTCACTGGGGGCAACAAGGACATCACATCCACACCCAGAGGTCATCGGGGCAATAGAAAAGGACTAGAGTCAGGTAGCAAGGCAGAATATTTTCCGCAATACATGGCACAAACAAGATAATACCTATATCATTTTATTTGTTTTGGGACGCATAGGGATAAAACACATATTAATACATCAGCAATTAAAAAAAAAAAGGTTACGCTCATAAGACTTATTCCAGCCAAGCTTGTAAGGAAGTTACTTCATTTTTTAATTTTTTATTTATAATAATTATAGCACAATTATTTTATCTGTTTTTAAGTGATCTCAGGATGCTTTAAGATATCAACTTCACCATTTTAAAAGAATCCCGTGTTTATGTCACATTAATTATGTTTATGACTGAAACACAGCTTTGAGCAAGCAACTGTTCCCAGCACTCTTATTTCTGCTTCCATCTAGTTGCAATGAACTGCGTACTCGCATCCTACAAACGGGCAGCTGCGGGGCGGATTTAAATGTCTGAGCACAGCCAAGCATTACCTGCCATTTCCAGGCTGGATCTAACAGCAGATTTTACAAATATCTAAGCAGTATTTAAACAAGCAAGAAAGCCACGTTTCCCATTCAAATACTGCACAATAGAGATCCATCTGCACGCAAGCACTTAGAGCAACCAGCTTTATCCTGCTTTCTGTTCTTGCCATGGTCAGAGCATTGCAAGACATTGCATTTCATTTTCTGGTTGTGAGAGGTGCCGATTACCAAAGCGATTCCACATGTTACGTTTACTTATTGCAGAAGAGATCAGCAAAGAACTGAAACTGCCTCGCGACTGATAAACGTGACAGGGTCTATCAATTTTCAATACAGATGCCACAAGCAGATCCGTGTTTCAGGACTGCTCGGTAAGAGAGCAGGGCTGGAATGGCCTCAGCACTAGCCGGGAAGGGATTTTCCTTAGCACCACTGGGAATAGATGGTACCAGCCTCCTCGCTGCATCCATCCAGGCTCTCACCTGCTGCTCCACACACTTTGAGCGTTTCGCTACACATCAAGCGCAATCCCTCCAGGCTCCAGGAAGGGTTGCCCTGATCTCAGCCCACCTCCAATTCAAAACCTGAGCTCTGATAATTAACAGTATATCCTGCTTACCACCTCACCTCAACTCCACACCACTGTATCCAAACTCCTTTTCACACTGTATCTACCTGGTATTAAAGAAAAAGGTCTAACACAGAAGAGGCTAAAATCCCTCCATTAAAAAAAAAAAAAAAAAAGAAACAGGTCCCCCAAACCCTATAGGCAAAACTCTGGCACTTAAACTTTCTTTAAAACCCAACATCCAACACGTAAAAAATGCACGACAAATCCACCCACAGTGCTGCACCTATGAATTGTTTCTGTTGTCTCACCCCAAGCCCAACTTCTTTGGGAGCAACAAATGCTGCTTGACATTTTGAGTTGTGTTGGACACCAGTCTAACGTTGAACAGGTCAGCACCAGTGATTTCAGGCACAATAAGCCATAATCACCAGAGGAGTCGGCGACATAAGCATCGGAGAAGCAATATATTCTACTCAGTGCCTAGGAGAACAGGAGAGAGAGGATAGTTTCTCCATGCAAAGACAGGAGGAGAGATGAGCTGGAAGCACACTTGGAGGTAATGGGAAAACCAGGAGAATCTGCTAGAGAGCACTCACCAACCCGCTCGGTGGTGAGTAAATCCAGTTCAAAGCACTCTTCGGATTCCAGCAATACCTCACGATAACAACATGCCCAGAAACATGGTTTTCTTATTCTCTCCTGTGTTGTAACCGTTCAGGTTTCAACCCTACAAGTTTTCTGGGAAATCTATTAAAAGCCTATTAAGCATCCAACAGCCACTCACCGAAATCACCATGACGCAAGAGCATATGGTTCCTACCAAGCATGACTTTCTTTTAAGCCTGAATACCACCTTTTCCAATAATGCCTAGGCAAGCAAGTTATCAAGTGATGCGGGACAGAGCAGTCACATACTTTTTCCTCCCCATAAATCCTCAAAAAGTCCTCTGAAAAGGGGAAGGGACAGAGGAAGCACTAAAGTTAGTCTTTTAAAGTACAAACTGAAGTATAAACTCTCAAGCCGCATTTCATTGCCACAAATAGCAAATATTTAAAAATAAAACATTATTTTTAGCCTAAGTGGTGCTTAACAATTCAAGAATAAAATATTGCCCAGAGACAGCGATATGTCATCATTTGAAAATGCTGAAGCAGCCGCGTCCTGTTCACACTGAACACCAGCTTACAGGGAGTAAGCAAGAAAGCGTTTGGGATCCTGTCTCTAACACGCAATTAAAACCTTCACTGATTCAGCCACAAAACAGAAGGACGATACTTAAGGAGAATGAGCCAGGTATAATACCTTGGTGTTATCTATGAGAGCAAAATAAATAAAATTGTACAGAAACTCCCGTAACAATTTCCTAGATCTTCTAGCAAAGGCTGTTCTGCACGGGACAATTTATTTCCTGCCTTTCTTTTCTGCAAGCAGTGCCTGTAAGGTCAGGATATATAATTTCAGCTGCTCAGACAGGTATGTGATTTACCAAAAAGGGGCTGTAAAGGAGAACAGATTGGGTTTGTGCCTTTCTGCTTCTTTACGATGCATGACAGACAGCCACCCTAAGAAAGTAGGAAAGCAGGCTAGGAAAATAAATCCCCTCTCTCTGGTCTCAATTTGAGATTTTTTGAACAGGGGGAAAAGCTAAATTAACACGGAAAAAAATCATCAGAGTGTTGAAATATCCACAATTACAGCTAGGTTTTGTTTTCTTTTTAAACAGTTTAAATCAAATGCCTGAAGAAGCAGATGGGAAACTCTCTTTTGCTAAAAGTTGAGGCTTATATCCCTACTAGAGCTCTCCATAAGCCCTGCTAGAAAACTAAAGATGAGACTTAACAAACAAGATGTTTAAGATCATAATTCTTATAGAAAAATCCTGAAAGGCTTAAAAAAAGTTAGAAACTCATTTTTCCTTAGCGGTAATTTCTCCAGCATTTCTGATCACCGTGAAGACAGATGAAGGAAGACAGCTTCCCCCCTCCCCACCGTGGTGTGGGTGAGGTAGGGATTGACTAACTGTGGAAAAATCCACATAATTGAGAAGACAAATGTTGAACAGTTATTTTACGGCTTGAACTATTCAAGGAAAAACGCTAACCGTGCCAAGAGGCCAGACAGACTCATTGTGTGTGTGTGAGTATGTAGCAGCCCAGTCGCATTTCAGAAGTGCAACGCTTTTATCCTCATCCAGGTTGTGCCTTGCTGGTTTATCTGTTTCTGTAAGCGCTGCGTCAAGCTGTAAAAAAATACTGAAAGAAAAAGTATCATCTCCCAGTATTATGCATACATAGAGCATAACAAAAATATACACACAGGCTCGGTAGCATGACCCACTATTAAGGCCATTTGTTGCTTCCCATGAGAAGGCCCTATTTTCAGTTGCTTAAAATGATGAAAAACTTTAACGACTCAGGCTCAAGATTCCCAACTTGGATGTCTGCTTCCAGATGAATTTAAAAAAAAAAATAATTAAAGTTTCAGCCAAAATATCTCAGCCATTTCAGAACAATGCTGTTTTTTCCACGTTAAGACTCTCCAGTGGCCTCAGGAGCTACAGTACCCCAATGCTTTCACATTAAGACACACAGAAGTTAGAGGGAGATGGAAAAGGACCCAGAAGGGGAACTAGTTGAGCAAGAATGCTGGAATACTGACGGGCGGTTTCAAAAGTAAGGATTAGACATTCAGAAGGTGACATTAAAGATGAACTGAATAAAAGCAGCAGAATGAGAAGTCTGAAGGAAGTCAAGTTGTAGAACAGGTAGGAAAGAAAGCGCTAGAGAAGGTCACAACAGAAAATAAGAAGTTGTCTAGTCCATCTCCTGCTCTAACTGGGCTCAAGCTGTCAAGAATAATACACAGTCTTAAAGACATCCCACGACAGGGACTTCCCAACCTCCTGACATGGGCCATTTCACTGCTGTTGGAAGGATTTTCCTGCTCCTTCTGACCTCGACTCAATCCTGTTACCAAGAGCCTTCTCCCTCCCCTCTCAAACCAGCTCATTTCATTCTTCAAGAACCTTGTGTTCCCATCTCAGCCTTCTCTTCTTTAAACTCAGCCACCCCAGCAGTCCATCTTTCCTGGTGGGTCATGCCTCGGTGCTTTAAATCATGCTTTTGCCTACCCACTGGGCCCTCTCCCCAGGTCCACGTTACCTTGAAGAGTTCTGGCCCAACCTGCATGCTGTCCCCTCCTAGGTGCCAAGCGCAATGAAGGATCACATATTGTCCAAACAACACTGGCTTGTACAGAGCCTCTTCCACAATATTATACTATTCATTCATGTTTAAGAGTTGACCCTATACACTATACTCATCTTTAATTTGATTAAACCTTACAGAAGAGTCATCCTTTGCAGGTAGCCCGACTGAATTTCACCCTAGTTTCTCAAGATCATTTGGAGAAGTTCTAGCATTACTCCCAACGTAGCTGCAGTCTTTCCCACCTTTGTATTACACAGAAGTTGAGTAAGCACACTGTGTACGTCATCATCCATGTCCTTAACAGCAATGCCGAACAGAACCACACAGACCCACGCAACCCAACTAAAGACATACTTCTATTCCAACTATGAACAGCCAGTTCCTCATTTCTGAGTATAATTATCCAATCAACAACACATCTATTGAAGATTATTCTTTTGAACCCATGCTTCCATAGACTACTTACAAGAAAGTCTCATGGGACAACAAAGCCATGCTTAAGTCAAAATGACACCTAATTATTTTCGCCTACTCATAAGGCTCTTCCACAGAGTAAGTCCAAACTCATTCGACACAACTGACTCTTAACAAGGACTTATGTGAGAGCCACTGCAGACTTGTCTTCTCATCAATACTTACAAATAGTTTGTTCTGCTGTACCAGAGTTCTCCCAGCAGAGTTTGACCGCTAGAAACCCATCCCACCAGAGCCTGAAAGGCAGCACAAAGATGCTTACTCCTTATTCTTACCTCTGCTGTCAGCAACCGTCCACGAAGCCCACAGGCAAGACATCTCACACCTCTCTCATGCTGCTCCACATCATCCAACACCGGTAAAATTACCCTGTCAGCCTACGTTGCAGAGGTCCCTGTGTAGGTGTTCTCATCTGGCTGCTGACCCAGGCTTGGAGACAGATCCATACTGCAGTGGCTTCCTTGGTTTTTTCAGTTTTCTTTTTAAGAATACCAGGAAATTTTACAGATCAATAAACACTGAAGCAGCAAAGTCACGTACTTAAAAGGTTAGGAAATGCTATAAATACTACTATTTTGTGTACATACATTTTCTCAATCCAATGCAAACTCAGTGTAACCTTGGTTTTCATTACACAGCTCCTTCAGCAGGCAGCACGGGCAGGGCTTACTTCCTTGACAGATACCAAATATTCTGTTTTATCCTCATCATCCAGCACAAGGCTTCATTCCTTATGGACTGCATACAACTCCAACTCTGCTCTGAAGAGTTAAAAGCTTCCTCCCAGACTTTCCAATGATGGTCCTCCTGACAGTAAGTACAAGTGTATTTTGATTTTGACAGCTTCCCTGGGAGACGAAACAATATCATCCCCAACTCAGAAGGGAAAAATAAGAAAATTAATAGTTAAGGTTTATTTTGGATGTTCAGTAAAAGACGGTTTGAACCTCTGTTTAAAAAGCCACATATAAACCAAACCTTATCTATCCTTCCAAACAGTATTTAATATATTTTCATATATTTCAAGGACATGGTTTAGTGGTGGACTTGGCAGTGTTAGGTTTATGGCTGGACTCAATGATGTTAAAGGTCTTTTACAACCTAAATGATTCTATGATTCTATATTCCCCAGTACTTCATGGGGGATGGACTATATGATCCTTAAAGGTCCCTTCCAATCCAAACCACTCCATGATTCATTACACCCAGAGCGCAGCCCACACCAATTTCTGTTAAGTGCCAATGCTCAAACCCTCGGCAAACCAGACACTCCGATGCCAAGGCAGGCACACAGAAGGGAATCACTTCTGAAAAAGCTTGGTTAAGATGGGTTAACAACCATCACACAGAGCTCCTGGGCAGGAGCAGAGATAGTTTTATGCTCTAAGGCAAAATTTACCTGCTGCTGCTGCCACAAAAACCTCTTACAACCCTTGCCTTACTCACTAAACATTTTCCCACACCTGGAAGAAATGAGGCAGAGACCTTACAAATAGTTTTTGTCACCACGTATGCTCAATTCAACCCCAGAAGAGATCAGGTCCTATGCATAAAATGAGGCAGGACCTGCAGAAAACAGCGTGCAATTGTTTTAAGTCTAGAAATACACGCAAGAAGTGCCATCTAACCTCAATTTTGGCATTCCTCAACTTCTGAGTGTTCATATTGAGACTAAGTATTCCACTACTTAGATCACTCATGACAAAAAGCAATGTTTTAACACAGGTGTTAATTTTTCCCCTAAGAAGGGTTAAATCCAACTAAACAGCATGCAATAAAGACAGAACATTTCCCCAATAAAACTGAGGTCATTTCTATTCTGTACAATAAGCTCGGGAAGCAAAATAAAAATCTATCTGCATAGTATGAGGTCAGTTAGGCTATGGATCGTTATTTTACATCTGAATATTAAAAACATATGCTCCTCTGTAGAGGTTTCTAGAAAACCTGAACCTGCTGGTGCTCAGCTTTTCTCAAGGAATGCTGAACACCTTCAAATCCCATCGACCAGAGGACTCGAGCCATCTCAGAAGGGGGTCAAAGCGTGCAGGATTGTAACTCTATATGATGAAAACATATATTGTTTAGACAAGATGGTGAACATTTTTAAAAATTTAATCTTTAATCATTTCTTATTTACAAACTAATCCTAACAATAACGTAATATATCCACAGCCCCATTGGTTTTAGTATCATAACTCAAACGTATTCCATACACAATGCTAATTAGTTTGTATTATAGCAAAAATGTTCTTAATAAACAGAAATGTGAAACAACTTCAGGGTTCCTTTTTGATTATGCAATAGCCATGTAAAATAATCTTTAGGAGAAGCATTTACTGTACTTATACCAACTGGGCTATCTGCACCAGAAGCGATAGACTTGTGGCTGAACACTGCCCTAGGAGAAATGAATCGCATCCCTGCTGCACTATAATTTCTGATGCTGTTTTCAACAAGTCTCTGCATCACCAAGAATACTTTCATTCACTTTCATTGATTTTACAAGAATACTTCTCTATGTGTGTATAGAGCAACAGCTAGAACAGGGCTCCAGTCTCAAGTGGAGTCTCTAAATTGCATTTTGATGGAAGCGTGTCAGGTTAACAAAAATCGTACACCAGGCAAGTCACAGGCTTTGACTACTGAACTGGCACCAAACGAAAGGCTGAGCTGAGTCCACCTCGGAGGCTTGCGTGCCACCCACTATGACCAGAGGTGACACAGCAACCTTTCTTTGCAAAGCTATTAAAAAAAAATAAAATACATAACGCTTCAATTTTTGGTTGGTTTTAGAAATTTGATTTTGACAAGAAATTAAAAATGTTACATAACCATGTAATTAAAGCATCATTATGAGAGATTGTTTACTTAAAATGATCCATTTTGGCTAAGAACATCCTGGATATTCACTCTGACTGTGTACAGCATTCTCTTGATCAGTAAAAGGATGTGAACAGTGGTCTGGTTTTGCAGCTTATCTATTTATGAACATATTTATGCTCTGACATAAATTTTAAAGGAGCCGGAAGCAAAAGAATCCGTCCTCAACAGTGTATACCAAACGGAGAGCAACATGGTAAAAATGCCAAACACGACAAATTTTGCAAGCTACCGGTATTTATCATCCGTCACAGAGTACTAGATTCTCATGCAAGCATGTCACAATGAGAAAACAACTCTATAAGGGTAAAACAAACAGCATTCAGAATTTCTGAAAGCATTCTTCCAAAATTATTGCACTAGATTAGATTGCCTCATCAACAGGGCCAGAGGCCATTTACACTATTTTCTTTCTTTATTTTTTTTTTTTTTTAATGTAACAGATGAAAGGATTACAGAAAGTTTTCTGGGGCCAAATTTGGAACTAATGATGGGAAAATTCTTTTGCTAATCCCCCATCTCTCCCACTGCTAGCAGACTCCTGAGGCTGGAAAAAAAACAATGTCTCCTGGTACCCTGCTTCTACTTTGCTCATCAGTGCAAAATACTACGCTCAGCAGGTTTGAAAAGGACCATCAGCTTTGAGCAGAGCCATAAAATCTCAAGGACAGAGCTATACTGAAAATCTGAGTAAAGAACGACATGAGACTCCAATTAAAACTTGGACACGTTGCAACGAAATCAAAGGATGGGACTCATCTGCTCAGGGCAGATGTCTGCAAAGCAGCCACCTCCATCCAGGCCCAGGCTCGCTTTACGATCGGTGGGGAAAAACGGGCTTTTCCAGGACATGCTGTGCCCTGCCCCGAGGTGGACGTGTCAGGCAGGCTGGAGGGATCAGACCTGAGCAATCCCCGCTGGTGTCTGCTGACTACGGAGGAAGCTCGGCGAGATCGGCCGAAAGACGGGCGTTGCAGGGACGTGGAGGTACGTGAGGCTGGCGTCACCCAGCCTGCCCAAGGAGAAGGACCGACTCTTCTGGAGAGCACAGCAACCACCGCAGCCGGGCCCGTTTGCAGGATGCCCTCTTACAAACCTCGACCATTACTCCTCATCATTGCCTGTCAGCCCACCAGTGAAGTAAAAATAGATACGGCCAAGTAACTACCCTTCTAAAAGCAAAGTTTAGTCATTTTTCAGTCATTTAACAAACACAAAAGAATTTACATGTACCAACTCTACTCGAGAAGTAAACTTTGCATAATTAATCAGGATGCCTCCAATACTTGTGCATCTGCAAATGCACAGCTACACCAACTGGCACTCAAGGGAAAATGCCTCGGGCCACCTCAAAGAGCTGGGAAGTACAAATATCTCAACTGAACAGAGAGCCTAAGCTGCTAGGGAAGGAAAAAAGCAGGCCTGAATAACAAGTTGTCTGGAAAATAAGTACAGTTACCCAGCTCCCTAAAGTCTGTTTCATTAACTATCAGACATCATCAGCTACTTCTGAATCAAGCCACATTTTATCATGATGCCAGAATAAGCTGAAGGCATCTAATTAGCTGCAGAAGGTGGGAACTTCCAAAGCAGGTCAGGGAAGCGGAAGTCAAGCTTCCCACAGAAACGGGCAATTTGATGGAAAATTTGACTCAAATAAAAAGAAATATTGATGCAGCGCTTAATGAAGATGAACTTCCCCTGCCTCCCCACAATACAGACGATGCCATTATCACTCAGCACTAGGAAGGAAAGAGATTCCAAGTAAGGAGAAATTACAGAGCAGTTATCCTCATCAACCTGACCGTGTAACAGTGACACGAGATTGGCAGAGCGCCTGAGAAAAGTCTGTAGATAGTTAAGCACAGGGCAGGAAATAAGATGTGCAAAGGAAAAGTAGCCCCTGGAAAATATTGCTAGGGATTTCACCTTTTCCAGTGTGCCAGCGGCAACGAAATGCCCAACCATATCCCCCCTGTATCTGAAAAAAAAAAAAAGGGGGGGGGGGGATTGCATAAAGTCAGAGAAAACATGGGAGTTCCACTTGCTCGGCAGTGATGAAGCCAAGTGCCGAGTGATCTGGTCCCTGTCTGTAAGAGTCAGACTATTTCCCGCCTTTTTCAGACCGCTTAAAGATCTACAAACGACGCACTCTATGCAGCCAGGTTTTATTCTAGGACAGCAAGAAGCAGAGGCAACTCGGCGTTTTCTCTTCCCCCAGGATCTGGCCTGCAGTCAGCAACAGGCGATCCTCACCACTTTTTACTCTGAGCACTTGGGAAAGTTTCCATCTTTTGAAAGAGAGTTGCCTGTAGTTCAAAAAAGAGCTCACATGAAAACATTAAGAATTTTGCTCTAGGCTTTGTAACTATCTGTAAGACAAACAAAACTGGCATTATTTGCATTATTTGTAAAAAGGAGGGTTAAATGCATTCCCAATGTCACAGATGTTTCAAGGCTTCATTGCTAGAAAAAGTCTGGCATGGTCACGCAGAAATGCGACGGTACGATACACATTACTTTCAGGGTCCCAAAAACATAAGGATTTGGGGAACCTTCCCCTACCCCCAACAGAGGGAAATGGGACACAGATCGTATATTTTCCTGATGAGAAAGCAAGGTTTCACAGAGAATTAGTAAACATGCTCATGCTTCCCACCTGTTTTCTATTTAGAGCAAAAAAAGCAATTAATATGACTTTTTAAACAACGCTTAATACAAGAAACTTATGAAACCGAGATTTCTAATTGAAAATGTCTTTACTCACATGAGGCAGAGGATCAAAATATGACAAGACCACTAAGCACAGTTTCTCCCAGCTGCGCAAACCATTTCTTAACAACCTTAAGATTAATAAACAAAGACATATTCTAGACATTTCCTATCCCTCCTGGATTTAGCCATGTATGCAAGGCAAACATGAGAAAGCTGTCCTCTAACTTCGCTTTCAGTTGGAACGGAGCTCCCAAGTAGTACTTCACACTACGTGATTGTTAATACGGGAACCCCCTCGCTCTGGGCAGACAAGCAGAGAAACACAAGGGGGAAAAAAATACAGGTCCAAGAAGAAGCCGATTTAAGCGTATCATTTATTAGCAAATAAAAGGACATTTACCTTCTCAGTGGTTAAGTACAACACAACCCAAGGATAAACCATATGGCTCAAGCCTTTGTGCAAGGGAGAAAGCTGGCAGGGTTCCAAGGCTCTAATTGAACTATTACCATATTGTAAGAAATGAAAAAGTCAGAAAGACTGGAGGATCTGCTCTCCTAGGGACAGTTTATGTCATGCGAACAATTAAGTGAGTAACAAAGCATATTTAACAGGAGAGCAACTCCACCATTTGGATACTGGCTCAGTTTAAAGAAAATAGGTACTCTTCTAGTTCGATATTGCACTTAATTTGATCCTACATTCAATGCCATGAAACCTTCAAAATCCAAATCATTTGTAGCAAACAATACAATGCTTCTCCTTTAATCGCTGTTGAGCCAGTCTTGAGCGACTTTTCCATTTAGTTAATAAGAAAAGACACAGGATAAGAGTGCTCAAGTGAAACCCAGCAACACATAAAAGCTTACCATAAAAACTGTCATAAAACTGAAGAATGCAAAAGATCGAGTACAAAATTCATTTTGTACTTTGTACAAATAATCACCAATCTTTTCTTTCAAAAGGCAGGCTTGATAAAAATATACCAAGTGTTATACATTGTACACGCACAACAGGGTACGTAGTGAAACACAATAAAACAATCAGGTCATGAACGGATAGAATCTGTAGTGGTTGTTCATACATAAACCTTTACAGTATTGTCTTGTTACTTTGTGGGCAAAAAGCAGTGCAGTTGTATGAGGAGTGAAAAAAAAATCATAATCTTACATAAAAATGAAGCAAAATGAGTCTCTATGAATCTTGTTCTTACCATTCTGTTCGTCCAGCTCATTCCCAATTTCCTGCCCCATTTGCTTTTGCCGGGATATGATTGAAGAAAGAGCATCCAGTCCAGCATCTTGCTCTGCACCAGAAAAATATATAAGATTACATGAAAAAAAATTGCTGATATGCCAGGCTATGTACCATATAAGATATAGAAGTGAAGAAAAAGATCTACTCTCTGCTTCAAGAGTTAAAATGTATTAAGAAAAATACATCAACACAACATGAAAATGAATCCTTATGGCAACAGCACTCAAAGTAACGTGAATGATGGGTAATTAATTTGTCTGCTCTGGCTGGGACATTTAGCTGAGGGTCCCAAAAAAAAAAAATCCAAGAATTCAACATTCAGCTGTTACTCAATCATAAATGCAGGAGATTTTCTGGCACACACATAGAGATCCCTGATTAGCCTTTTTAAATTTTCCAAGAAACTTTTAACATGAGTAAAAGACAAACAGGTGATGCAAACACCAAAGAATTCAAATAGATTTTTAAAGCTGCAAGAGAATACAGAGTGCATGGAAGAGAGCCTGAGACAGAGGGGACAGAGGAGGGGCAGCTAAAGTTTGATGTGCTCCCACCAGCTCTACAGACACTCCCTTATTAAGAACCATATCACCTCCGCTATCCCAGTTTGCAGGTACCACGCAGTCCTTAGTAAGCACCTTAACCAAAACGTGCAGCTCTCCTTGCCCAAAGTGGTCAAGAAGTAGAACAAGAAGAGATGCTGGAGGCTGGACTGCCAGTGCTCTGACAAACCGCAAAGCAGCGATGTTGCCCAGAGCAAGACTGCCAGCCAGCTGCAGTCCAGGAGCCAAAAATTGTACAGGATGGCCAGAACCCCCTTCCCTTCAACAGGATGAAGGTCTGGCCCCCAATACCTCTTTCAGCATCCCCAAGGGATATCTATGGTGTCATCAAAGACTGGAGCTTGAGGTTTCTCCTGGACCACCCAAACAGAGTTCATGCCATTCTCCTGAACTGTAGCTATAAATGTTGTTTCACATGCAGACTGAAGCGGGCCTTATCTGGAGCCTGATTTCATTTGATCACTTCCAATACTTTAATTGCATAGAAATTACCTCATTAACCACCTGATGTCCTCAGGCTGAGGCTTTCCAACACTTCCAAAGTTAGAGACTCCTTACAGATGCTGAGGGCCAAAATCGAAAGACCCTTTTTAGATCACCTCGTTCCAATTCAACAATACATCTAATCACCCCGGCCTGAAGCACAGCAGTAATACCACTACACTCAGTGCAATTAATGAGATCTCCACTGCAAACCAAAACCATGAATATGGTCAAAAGCAGGGATGCCCTGTCAGGTCTTTGAAAATTTGATTTAAGAAGATGCTTCCAGTTAAGAATATTGCAAGCACAATACTGCTCCTGCAAATACAGAAAACCACCACCTGGAACTATGATGTTTGACATCTCCAGATAATAAAGCTTCAGCACAGGTTACTGTATTGACTTTCTAATGAGGGCTCCTCTCAGAGTCCTAGCGATGCTTACAAATAACAGAAAGACTGTTGTACCTTCTATGATCCTTCGCTGCTGCTGCCTGAGATCATCAAAGCCAAGCCCTCTGGTTTCCTCAGATTCTTCCAAGAGCCACGGGTTGGTTACACCTCGTTTGACCCCTCCCGTCATTAGGCTAGATCTGAAAATAACTTCAGTAAATAATTTTCAACACAAAACCCACTCATCGTACAATTTGCGCTTGCAAGACTGGCTGACAGAGACGGAAGTGTACGTATTTGTTCCACTCTGTGTGATTCTCTGCAATCATAGAAAAAATTAGCCAAAAAGAATCTGACCATCTCCAATAACAAATACATCTCGCAGGCTCTGTAACACTGCCTAGATGTGGTAAAGCAGGGAGAGAATTAATTTTGCAGTGAACAATTAAGCTACATGGTGAAACGTATACCAGACATTGTATAATATATTCATGTTAGATATTGTCTGCATGTAGAACACACAGCATTCAAAACTGCTACAAAAAGAACAGGGTTACTGGGAATACACGTATTATTCAAGTATTTACTATGTGATAAAAACACTGAGGTACAGCCTGAAAGCTTCCCACAGTAAAAGGATCAACACATTAACAGAGATGCAAATCAGATGAGACTACTAATTTTCTGCAATCCTGACCAAACCTAAAAGGGAACATTTCTGCATTTCAAAAACTGTAGGTGGAAGTCACACAGTTACTGTCCTGCATTTCCTTGTCTGGCATCAACATGAACAAGCCAGGCACACATGCTCTTAAATGAAAGAGTAATCAAGTTCTGGGTTTTCTTTTAAAAGAATTATGACCTGAGGTTGTTTGTGTTATAGACACTTCCCTGGTTACAACGGAAAACAAGTTTTTCATGTCCAGGGCACATAAATTCAAGTAGTAAAATGAAATGCCACTTAAATATTTTTCTCAATACCAGATTTCTGGTTGCTGCCTTTCAGCTTTTCATTGGTTTCTCCTACAAGAAAAACATTGTATGACAGACTGTGAGCCACTTGAACCCGAAACTGCAACTCAGAATTGGGGTAAGAGTCATCATAAGATCGGTTCCTCCACAGCAGTACAGAAGTAAGAGTTTTTGCTTTCTGCTTTGCTTTTTTTAAACTCTGTATTTTATTCTCATTTTACCTTTGCCCTGTTCTTTCCCAAAGCACTTGCACAAACAAAACAAGAACAGTGAGCATTTTTAGGATCTCTCAAATTCTCAAAACTTTTTAATTACACTAAGACGTAAATTTTTAAATTTTTTTTTGTTTTTTTTTTTTTAATTGAGTCCAGATCCCTTCATCTGTGATATATACTGAAACGCTGTATGGTACACACATACGCTCGAAATCATTTTGTGGTCAAAACCCTGTATCAAAAGAAGTTAACTCTGCACAAGTATCAGCGGAGCCAGGAGGAGTTCACGCACCCTGCCGATACGGGGTTCAGCTCCACGGAGGGATGACTGAAGTCTTACAGCAAGGGTATTCAAGCAAAATCCAGAACTTCCTTGAGGAATTATGGTGAACTAGAGACATCTCCTGGCTGTAAGATGAATCAACACTGCTGAAAAATAATTCATCACCACGTGAGTTTTGGGCCATCCATAAATTACAGGCACATACGCCCTCGTATGTGTGCAGCGCACTACACACTTCATATTGCATTCACAGCCAGTTAAATTCGAGAACACTTAACCTCTTCTCACTTAAAATTTTAACATGTTCATTCAACTTCATCTCAAGGTAATGGATTTGTCAGAATAAAAAAAAAAAAAAAAGAATTTTTTTGCTACAGGACTAAAAAGCACTTATTGTAAATCACAACACCTCACTTAACCATCCTGATGATGCTGGAACACCGCTCCAGAGCGGAGCCCAGACTGCCCCGCTGTGCCAACGACCCGCTGGCCATCACGGGCAACATCTGAAAGAGAGGAGCTGGGATTCTTCTGGATTCCAGTCCTTTGCACCTCCATTAAAACTTACATGTATTTATCAAGGTAGGGAATCAAGCTTGATTAGACAAAGATACACACACTTGAAATACAGTTTTACCCATTACCTCGCTTTCTTCATTGCTTTGGGGGATTAAACACACTTATATTTTCTAGCCTCACAACGACTGCTACCAGGTTCACAAACCTAAACACAATGGAAGCATCGCACTTCTGAAGACGCAAAGATCATTACAGTTCACACAATCCAGCAGTTCAATTAGCAAGCACACAAAATCTAGGGTTAACACCACCTGACAAAATTACTTAAATAAAGCAAACGGAACATAAAGCTCTCTGCTTGCTAAAAAGAGCACAACTATTTCTGCCTGTTAAAAAAAAAAAAAAGCCAAGGCAAGCAAATTTGAAATAATTTGCACTGCTCGCTCTCTCTCCCTCCCCCCAATAATCTGCCCTATTCTTGTAGGTTGGGTCATGACAACTGGTCTGCTCGTTACAATAATCTTTTTGACATGTTTGGTAACTACCTTCCCACACAACACAGCATAACTTCCTACTTCCTCTGATCTTACCATGTTTCGCTTTGGTGGTGTGAAGATTAAAGCTTATCCAATTAGCCACCCACTGCCTCCGCCAAGTTAATCACGTAAATCTTTGAAACCGTCACAGAGCAGTGGAGTGTGCGGATAGCTTTTGATTATAGGAGCAGATTTAACTAATTACGAGGCTTAGCAATGCGCCCAAGTATAAAAGATGATGGGGTTTAAAATCAGGGAGCTATGTCACTGCTTAACAAGGGAGGGCTTATCTTCCAGAAGGCATTGTTTCACTGATAATTCTTATAAAACTTCCCAAGTAACTTAGATTAGTCAACCAGCACTTACTTTAGACCAAGGCCACACATCAAGGCTTATGGCTTTAGAAGACTGATCAGCAAGACTGAATTTTAAACAAAACCTGGGTCATATGACAATTGGTTGGATGATCACTTGAACATTCCCTTAACGATACAGTTACACCGTGGGGCTCTTTGAAGCGCCCAGGGCACCTCAGCTTGGCTTCACAGGTCAATCTCCAAGGCGATGGCGAAGAAGCAGGGGTATTCTCTCACTTACGATTTAATTGCTCGCACTGGCAGGCAGTGTATTTTAGGAAGCTCCAAGCTAGTAAATAAAACAAGAATAATTTTAACATACAAAACAAAAGCGCTCTCCCCCTCCAAAAAACCCAGAAGAAGCCACATGAGCACAAGCACTTCCAAATCCCCTCCAGGTACCTTCCCAGGTGGAGACTTCCCCACAAGAACCGCTCCCAATGGAAAGCCTACAGAAGGGGCAGCATTCCCTGCAGATGGCAGAGAACTTCCCTGGCTCCACCAGCACAAGAACCAAGAGCAGCACATCTCATGTTCAAGGAAATGCCGTGTTGCTCTTGACACCATTTACCTGCGGTTCGGTAAACTGGTCCCACTGGCTTCAATGACTGCAAGCTGCACAAGCCAGCCGCCACACGGGATGCCAGACGGCTGAATTGCAGAACACAGCTACTTTGCGGCACCTCCAGGACCACTAATTCCTGCCCACAACATAGGCATGGCAGCTTCGCATTGCAGAACAAGCTAGCTCCCAACCACCTCGTGCTCGTACAGAACAGCAGGTGCCCACCGAGGAGCAGCACAAAGCAAGCAACAAGCTGGAAGCGAGTTTGCACAGTTGTACAGGCACACTTATCTTGGAATAACACGTCCACTCGAAATGCTGAGTGTCTGGATGGTGGGGTTGTGGCAAGAAACTACACAGAGGAGGTACCCCCACACCAGGGTAAGCGTCCCCAGGGAAGGTTACCTTTATAACAACATTTACACTCACATTTTATTCCAGAGCAGTCTCACTTTCCTATGCAAACCCTCAAAATACACACCGCAGTAAACATTTCCATCAGAGATTAATCTTGCTGTCAAATACTACCATCTTCTTTCTACACCATCCCTTACGTTCTATGCAAGATTGGACATAGCACAATACTAAATATATTATAAAACAGCTTATATAGTCCTCATCGAAACAGTCTCACCTCTACAGCCCACTTGCACTCCTCAGGAATGAGAGAATTATAAGAAACGAGAATTCTGTCTACAAAGAAGCTGCATCTTGTATAACTACATCCAGAGAAAAGGTGAAGGGACAAATCTACTCCTGTGAAACTATTTGTCCTGTTCACAAAATGATCAACAACTCCATCACCTGCAGCTCGCACCTCTGCGCCGGAGGCGATGGACTCCCCCCTCGGTGCCATTCAGACGGCTACTTTCGGGATAAGATGCAGCACTAAGTTCACACCTGAACCTTTGCTCTCTGTGCGGTGGCTGAATTTTGCCTGACCACAAGCAAGAGGAATATGAGCCTCCAAGCAGGTCTCAGCTTGGCATTTGCTCTCACTACAGCCCCAGCACGCCCAGGCCAGAATAACACAGTGACACTGCTGGTACAGAAACAACCTTGGGCAGGAAACTTTAGGTAGTTTTGAGCAAACTTAGGAGGCAAAACATAAAGCATGGAGCTCAGCCTTGAAAGCTGCCCTCCTACTGACATTTTTTCCTGAGGCTAATGAGCGGTAAGCTTTAATAACAGGCATGCAGGTACAACCTGAAGCACAATGCCTAAAACTATGGGGTTTGACTTACTTTTCTCTGTTGTGTTTAAGTATCCTTTCTTTGCTATTCCTTATAAATGTAAGTATATACAGTTTTCCCATAACCACAGTCCTGACTTCAGCAAGGTCCTTAAGGAACCTCTGGTATGTTCTGAAATACAAACCCTCCCTTGAACACAGACCAAACTGAGGAGCCCTCACTATCTTACTGGAATCTTGCTTAAATTTGGGGTGGGCACAACAACCCTCGGGTTTTGCGGTAAGCCGAACAGACGCTGTACCTGCTGCTTGCATGAGGACGCACTCATGTCTGCACGCACTGTAACCTACAGAGTGCTTCCAGGCGACAAGTGGTACGACGGGAGATGACCCAAGTACAGACACACAGTTTAGTGGATGAGGAGGGTGCTGAGACAATTATGACCATGTCGGCTCATGACTACATGGCCAAAGACACAGTAATCCTGGAAAAATCCTGCCCCAGCCCCTAGATTTGATCTTATGACTCAAGCATGGGTTTCTGGATGGACAATTCACCTCTTCTTCCACCCTTTCCATCGATCTCCTAGACACAAGGCTAATTGCATCTCATGTCAGAACGCCGTAGCTGCAGCCAGGAGGGCTTCCAACAGTAGGAAGGAAGGAAATCAGGAAGGAGTTTTAAAGGCACCTAAACAACTATTTTTAATTTTATTTTCCAAAGAGCATTTGCTTCTCCATAAACAAGAGCCAGGTTCACAAAAGCATTTAAGCACCTAATGGCTTATTGATTAAAGTCGGGCACTCGATGCCTATTTGGCATTAGGCAAAATGCCTGTTTGGAATAAGACCTAAATGCCCTACATCTGACAGAAAAGTATTTAAGCAGAAAAAATGGTAAACTACATTAAAAAAAAAAAGAATATGGACTCTTCTAAAAGTTATCTAGGGTAGCTATTACTTTAGGTGTTTTGTGTCCCACAGCTATCAAAAGTTTTCTATATTTCTGGGAAATTCAAAGAGAAACCACGAAAGGCATGTTAAAGTACACACAATTTATTTATTCACTGGTGATCGACCTATACTTCTACATACTGACTACCTGGTCAGGCAGGAGGAGGAATATTCTTGATTCTTTTGCCTCCACAAATGTTTAAAGACTCACAAAATTTTGATACTGTGATTTCCAGAAAGTCAACGTTTCTAGTTGCTTTTTTCACTTCTCGCTTTCAAATAGTGTGAAACCATAGGAATTTCTACTCCATTAAAGTCTCTGTTAGAATAACCTGCACAGATCTCTTTCCAAGGAGAAAAGAGGGGAGAAGATACTGAAATTGCCTATTGAAAACCAATTAAAGAAAATTTAACTGACCCTGCTCAAGTGGAGTCACATAAACAGCACAACCTTTTCCCTGGAAAATTCCAGTTGCATCTTAATTAAGGCCGACAAGGCCGGAAGGTAAACTAATGCTATACCAAAGTAATGCAGCGTCCTGCCCTGTGTTCTGGCCCAAGTTGTCAGTTAGGATAAATACTAAGAGCATTAAGGCCACTGTACTTCACAATCAGAAATAGCTTTACAGCAGTTTTCAAAGGATGTAAAACTCACTGAATGGTGACCAAATATAAACGAAGATTAATTCTAGTAAAACCTTCACAGTTATAGGCCATGGGGACAATAAATATGTGATCAGTGGTGCAAGAAGGTTAATGAAAGGAATGACTGCTGGAAAGAAAAACACTTCTGAAAATGTGTGCTGTCACATCAGAGATGGATTAGATACGGAAAACCAATACAAAACCAGAGAAAAGTGTCACTGCTAGAACTTAATCAAACAACATGTGCTGATTTTTCTAATGCAGTGGGAAAAGCTGACTTTCAGACTTCAGACACACTGAAGAGTGGCCTTTGCCACCTACGGAAATCCAAAGTAGGCCGTTCCAGAAGTTTGCAACAATTTCTGAGAAACCCACTGCTGTAAATAGCAGCTTAACCCTACCAGAAGCTGTCATCTTCTGTCCCTACAAGCAGTAGGGAAGGCTGGGGAGACAAGCTCCTTCCCCACAGACCTACCTGCGGGCCAGGCTCAGGCAAGGGAGAAAGGTTTGACTTATTGGCACAAGATTCAGGCCCTGGCTACGTCTCTGCCCGCACCACTGAAAACAAGACCTACAAGGGAGAATATGGAAGGGGTGTGAATCCACCAGGCAGAGAACAGTTGGCATAGTTTTATCCATTTATAATTAAAGAAGTTAAAAGAGAACTATAAAACTTCAAGCCTTGCAACACTAGCAAATAAATACTGTCTCTGATGTTATCTTATGCTGGAAAACACTGGTTTCCATGGTCATTTCTAACAAAGCTTGAAATTATCATGGGATTTTGATATTTTCCTCCCGTCTGCCTCAACACCTTCACGCCAGGGCAGCTCTAAGTTGAATCCTCACCCTCTGTCTGCTCCACAGCAGTAACGTGCCAACGCTGCCCTGCCTCAGCAGGGATGGCCATGCTGATGGCCATCAGAAGGTCAGATGAGTTTACGGACTGCTCAGAGCAGGCAACACACAAGGTCCTTCTCACATCATCAGTCCCCACAGACATTTTGCCTACTTGCTATTTTACACGTTTCGGTTGACTCAGCGATGGATGTAAAAGCCAGCATCAATGTATCAACCGGATTTGCACGGCGCTCTGGAGAATGCCAAACCTAGAACAATTAATGGACTCGATCAAAGTCTACAGTTTTACCATCTGCAGCAGGTGTTGCACTGACAACGTCTGGTTACACAAAGATGACAAATCACAAAGTGAAACACGTGCTTTGGCTGTACCAAACACCGCACCGGAGAACAAAAGCAAGCAGAAACCAACCTCTACACCATGTTACTGAACAGACCCTCATAAAACATGAATATACACGTGAATACAGAAAACTCAGTTAAACGCTGAGTAACTCTTATATCTGCTCCAAGATATACAAAGTAAACAAGCTGGGGGGGGAGGAGTGCGGGGAATCTTACTTTCAACAGTTATGGTAGGACACAACACTCACATTGGTACCCAATTTTTTACTATACAATAGCTTCAAAACTGTCTCTGTCTTTTTCAAGAACACAGCGCTGAAAAGGGACTGGTTCTCAAAGAACATCAGCGAAAAGACTCACATATTTCTTCAAAAGTGTGAGGAGTTAAAACTAACTGAAGTGTTGTTCTGTTCTAAGACTGAGGGCTGACATATTGCAAAAAGGTGAGAAACTTTGTCGGGAGGGCTCTAACGCTCTCCCTCCCACGAGTAACCTTACATGTGCATGTATAAAATGCAACGCTATGTATTTGCTACAGAAAAGGTCCAGTGAATATAGTGCATTAGAAAAATGCCTGCCACTTAGAAACGCAAGCTAAAAATTTTAAAAAATATGTATTTCTATCACGTGTCCATATTGGAGCAGTACAGTTGCACTCTTCAGAGGCAGATCTCACTACACCGCGGGTCAGCAGAGGTGAGGAAGCTCTGCTCAGCCACATCGTATGACCCAGACCACACATGCAGCATTGCGCAGGGCTTACAGGGCAGAGCACAGCCCCTTGCATGACCCACAGCCAGCCTAAGAAGTCTGTGCCTGCTGCATTACAGCTTCCCACACATCAACAAAATACCTGCTCGGGCCCAACGGCCATGATTCGTATAAAACTTCCCAGAATGTACATTCACTTTTTTAAAAATATGAGGCTTTAAAACAAAGTTTTATCAATTACAATCTACACTCAAGAGCAATTTCATTGACCATGGAAATACAGCAAGCTCTGCAAACTCAGAGACTGCAGCTCCGCTTCTCTTCTGAGCCATTTTGCAGGACAAAAGAACACCTGAATCTGCAAAGGAAAAATTAAGAGGAGCAAATGCAATTACCTGTGCTGGAATTTAGCCAAAATGGTAACTCTCACACAGAGCAGTATTTAGTGACCTGCATGGGGGCAGGAGACACGCAAGTCATACCCTTTGATAGCGGGGCTTTTCACTTTTTTCATGAATGTTGGCTCAGGGCTAATAGAGATCAAAGCATATCACCCAGGGAATCACGAGGATGCTTCTGAAGTTGTCCCTCAACACATGCCACTTCAACTCTGACGTACCACGGCCCTAATCCTGTGCTAAGGTGGTAGATCTACTACCCATTTGCTTGCAGAGGAAGGAGGAAATGGCAGCTTCATTTTGCTGTCTGTAGCCTGGCTACCAGCTTAGGAACAAGCCTTATTTATTGCTACCCCTTTTCTCCTCTCTCTCCTCCAGCAATTAATTCATTGGGCAGTTTACACACATTGAAAGGAAAAGGAGCCTCAAAGAATAATCAAGTTTTACAACACAGATGAAGAGGCAGAAGAGACAGAGCCTCATTAGCAGAGCCTTTAGACCGTCTGTAGCACGTGCAGAGCTCCAGGCTGAACCCAGGATACTCTCTCTCGACCAGTGGGGATGTCACTGAAAACACAGGGGGAAAGAGGAGGAACAAGGAGAAAAGTGAGGGTGGGTTATGCTATTTGAATTGGGAAAGGAAAGAGAAGTGTAACAAATTCACAGGAATCTCTCAATTCTGCTACTCAGCAAGCATTTTTTAACTCAGTGTTTCAGTGAGATGTAAAAGCTCCTGGATGTAAGGTAGCTGCAAGAAGCTCCTCAGCAAGACACATGCATGCTCATGCAGAAACTGAAGCTGCCAAAAACTCTGAAGTACAGCCAAGGGGAGCAAATACTCGCAAGTGGAATTCCATAGGCAAAAGCTGGTGCTGACCTAACTGGAAACGGATAAAATTCCAAAGGCCATTAACAAAGCACTAGAAACAACCCATCCTTCCTTATTCCACTGCACATTGAGTTTGCAGGACTACATCATCTGCAGCAAAAGATGTCTTTTTATATAATTATATACCAAGACTATGCCTAACATGGTTTGTATGTTATGGACACAGCTCCTGTGTGACTTCCACCAAACCCAACTTACGCACTGCTAATAATTTATTAACTTGGGCAAGAGGCCTGAATTTCACACTTGAAGAAAAGGCTCTGCCTTTCTTCCTGATCAGACAGAGACCACCAGGGATGGATTCTTTCTAAGAACCTGTTAGAGATGGCAAATATAACTCCTTCCACTAGAAAGAGGCTATAGGAGAACTGCGTGAGGAGAGCACAACTTGAAGGCTATTAACCATAATTATTTTTCCCAGCTGTGAAGGAGACACCAAAATGGAAATTAAAATGTATTCCATTTGAAGGCCCCCGCTGACTGCTACACAATGTGATCTTTGGGGACTGTCTGAAGCTTAAGCCTCATCCTGACAGTCGTCTTTCCAACAATTCGCGTAGACCTTATACGGTGACACCCATCAGTCCAACTCAGTGACTGACTCTACTAGATCACTTAGCTACTACCTCTTCCAAGCAACTCCCCATTCCCTCGTCCTCCCCAGCTTTGCAGACATATATGATACTGTCAGTAAAAAAAAGCACAAGATTTCTAAGCAAATGAAACCGCAGCTTGCTACATGCAGAGGTAAATGAGTTCAATGGATGCATTTAACATTATCTTCAGACATACTCAAAGCACAAATCACACTGTTCATTTGAGGTGATAATGCCATACCTTATCACATCTGGTTCTGTGCCTTCATTCTTATAAGATGCCTGAAGTTGTTTCTGTCGTGTGAGAAGGTCATCCACCAAATTCTGCCTCCTGTCTCCCTCCAGCTGTGTGCTGATGATGCTTGGTTAAGGATCAAACTTAAAAACACTGAAAAATTTTAATTTTAGTATATAAAATAAAACCTGTTATACATTCTTAAAATAAATCAGACCTCCTGATCATCAAAATTAACTAGAGTAACTATTTTAACTCAAGAAAAGGCTGTAACACCTAAGAGGAGAATAGGTCACAGGTTTCTGAATGAAATCTGCTATTATTCTAAATGTGTTACTGAAGTTTACATATCTCAAAGAAAAAGTTTCATACAGTGACCACAGTGATCTTCAGGTCATCATCTCAAAGTAATAAGAGAACTGGAAGGCTATTTACTGCCAAATTAGCATAAGTATTAAGAATAGCATTTCCCCCTCCAAAATCCAACATAACTCTTCTTTCATTTATTCCTAAGAAGTCCTACGCAGTTGATCTCTTCTGTAACACTGACAATGTACAACAGTGCTGCACGGGTTAAGTTCAGGGAAGGATGAGTCTTCTTAAGAGCTCCAACTTACACTGTTATGATATAAATGAGGCAGGCCCAAACAGAAGAGAGCTTTCAAAATCAGCAGCGTACTTCACATCTTATTTCAACGGAGGCTCACAACACAGACCAGGTGAGTAGCTCCCAGCCAAGTGATAGGTGAACAACCAAAACTTTACTTTGAGCATGTTTCCGTTTGCAATTCATCAGCAGAACACCCCAGTAGCCACTGATGCAGCAGAAAATCAATTCATGCAGTATCTCTGAAAGACAAGATGCCCTGAAGTGCTGCAGCTTCGACAGGGCACATGTGTTTGCTTTTTTCAATTAATCTTAGTGACATTTTGAAGGACTACTGACTCTCTTCCAAGTACTGTTCAGCAGATTATGCAATAGCTGAACTGGTTTGTGTATGTTTTCTGCCACAGCAGTAGCATTCGTCTGCTCTCAAGCACTCACTGGACAGGGAAGTTTTACCCCTGGCCATCAGCACAGCACTCAGGGGGCCCGTGCTTAGAAGGGATTTCTGCTACAGTAAGCTTGAAATTAAACATTCATTCATTAAATCAGATTGCTGCTGGATATCTTCAGGGAGATGGATGCAATTCTTTGACTCCTTAAGCCTGACTATCCCAGCATATGGAAAGAGCAGCAAATCTAAGCCAGGCCACAGGGTAACGCTCTCAGAAGAAAACCTGTGATATCTTTCTAAGGCATATTTTAAAACATTTTGACATCATTCTGAAGATGCAGGTCCATTGCTCCCTAAGTCAGTCCAAGTCAGGGCTGCCACATCCCTGCCCACACCCTGCCCTTCATCCTTCCTTTTTGCAAGCACTGGCACTCCTGCAGCCAGCCGCTGAGCCAAGAGCAAATAATAGATTAGCGAGTTTTCTGCTAGATGAGCGATCTTAGCTCACAAACCAGCCACTCAATCAGCAGTGTCGGCACAGCGCACAGGCAAGACAATGGCAGCTCTGAGATTATTCAGACCATCTTGTTAAGCTTCTCTCTGACACAAACGTAACCAAAGCCAGCCTCGTGCCCACCATACCAGAGATGCCCAGGCTCCCAACTCTTCCTGCACTACAGCTGCAATGAAAATATTAAACAGCAGCACGGACAAAGTTTTAGTGACGAAGTCTTCTAAAAATGGAATGAGGGAAAAACCCTAATTGCGTGGCAGAGCAATTAAAGCATATTTTTCCACCCTCTCCCACAATACAGAAAGGTCAGCGAGTTGATGTTTACACAGATACATTTGGTGTGTTGATACAGCCCGAAGCAGTAAGTCCTTCAGCTGATCGATCTTCTCTCTGAGATTCTGCAATGACGATCTGATAATCACATTGAGCTGAAGGGGAAGAAAGAGATTTTTTTTTTCCCCCCATCTGAGTTATATTTGCACAAAATTTAACACTACTACATGCAGGTGACAATATATTTAACTTCAGCTATGCTGGTGTGAAGGACTCCACTCTAAACCAAGAAAGCCTGCCAGAGCCACAAATGGAATGATACAGTTAACTGGTTTGGACTGCTTACAAAATGATGAGATAAATAGTACTAGTTTCGCAAACACAATTCTAATGCATTAATGCTGTTTAATATGGAGAGCTTTCTTTCAAGTCTTTATAAACACACTCCTTTATATGGGCAAAACATTTCAGCACATTTTAATATTTTCCAGTTAGTTTTCCAGCTCTTTCCTCTGATCTTTAATACAAATACAGGCGCCAGCTTCTTCTGCCATCAGGTTTCTCTCCCAGCTTCCAGGATTAGAGGGAAGGTTGCTACAGGTTCAGACATTCCCTCCACTGAACTCCTCCAGACTTTAAACTAAAGATCCCAAAGAAACTCAGATTTCCTCCATTTCCCTTCTCAGCAGCACCTATGACTCCCGACCCTTTCTCACAGCTGACCTGCCCAAGATTCAGATGCATCTGTTCTTACTAAAAGTTAGTTAAGTCATTCACATTCTTCCCTGCTGCAAGCAAGCCCGAGGTTTGCGGGAATCCTCCTCCTCTCTCCCCACCCCTTCCCAAGTTCAGCTGACATTATCCTCTGGGTTTTTCCTCCTTAAATGTTATTTCTTTTCATGCCAGTTATGTAGAACATATGAGGAAAGACATTCTAACTGCAATTAACTATGCAAGTCATCCTAATTAAGACTTTATGTGCTTCTTGTTTACAAGATATTAGCCCCACTGTGGGTTTTAATGGTTAGCAACCTCAGATGCTCTGTGTGATGAACGAGTAACAGAGAAGGAATATTTACTTTGACTCGCATTCCTGCATTCTTGAACACACAGAGGCAGCAGCCAGACACCAAAGTCTCACTGAATGCTGCAAGGATCCTGCCTACAGCTAAACTGCCCTTGATATCTGCACAGGGATGGAGCAAGAGATCCCAAAAAATCCCCTGATAGCATCAGAAGTTTACATCTCTCTGCTCAGCGAGACTTGTTCTCAAACACTACCAAATACAACAACAGAAAGCAGATGCAACCACGCTGAGGAAGCCTTGAGAGCACGCAGCCAAAATCCACCTTCAGACCCAAAGCAGCCGAGCACTACGGCAACATTTCCAAAGCCAGGAAGGGGTATAAATGCTTTTAGAAAAGTTCAAGCTGCTGCATATTCTCGAGCTCTGCAATCAGGTAATAAAAGGTTTTTTCATTTCCTGTGTACTCATGTCCAGGTGGAGAATGCTGCATTTAATTGACCCAGAACAGCAAAGTAACAAAGGTATACACATCCAAGAAAGTCATCTAACATACAGACACCCTCTGCTACTCTGGCCAGAAATTGCAGTGCTGTAACAAAAGACTTCAATTCCATTAAAGAAAAAAAGAAAAAAAAGAAGCCAATGGAAGTTTTAAGATCAGCTCAATAGAGCAGAGTTCACAGACGATAAGTGCTGGCTTGAAACCTTTCCCTACAAGTTTGGGGTTTTGGGTTTGGGTTTTTTTTTCATTTTAAATCTTATGCTCTATTTTTTGCTCAGCAATAAGCAACAAGGTTTTTTTAGCCATGCTAATGGCAAAATACTATAAAAACAAAAACTTGTTTACATTCTCCCTGCCAGGCAAATATTGTACAAAGACTTTTTCCTCCGTTAAAGCATTCAGGAGCCATAGAATATGAGACTGCTCAGCTGTGGATTTCTCAACATGCATTTCTGTTATGAAAACAACTCTCTCATTGTTGGAAACTTGTTTATAGTAGAATCAAACACTGCCAAATATTCATCTTTAACTGTTAATGGATTAAAGGGAAACTGTGCTCGGAAAACACAGCGCATGGAACAAATGATTTGATGAAGAAATAAGTCAACCGTGTAATGTTTCCATAAAACACAACCTAGGAGAGTTATGGTACAAGAAAGGCTTCAAACAACACTAATACAACGTTTTGTTGGGGTTTTTTGGAACACGTCACAGATTGCAATGATGCAAATAGAGAACTCTGTCCTCTATAAATATAGATGGATTAAGCAGCAATCTTTTTATTAGTCTTCTATTGCTTGAGTATATCTGTACAATTTCTAATACTCCTTCCTCTTGAAGCTGGGAGTTTAATCACCACCTCTAAACACTCATCTCAATTCTACAGCTAGAGAAAATATTTCTCTCAAATCCCACTTATTTGGGCCTTCTGAAACCTCTTTTCAATTCATGCCAAACTTGAGTCATTCATTAAAAAGCACTGATTATTGTACAAAGCCTACACAGTTTTCTTCAACATTTCTTCAAAGGAAACATTTCAAAAATGACATTTTATTTTAAAAGCTATCAGCAAACAGACTGGCAAAGAAGATTCAGCGATTGCACATCACATTACAAGCCTGCGATACAGAGGGGCAGAGTCTACAAAATAGATCAGTGGGTTTCTAATCATGCAAATTATTATAAAAGACTAACTCAAGGGCTTGCACACATTTTCATCTTAACGCAGTCAAGGGAGAAGTTAATGGCACGATCCCTAGGGTGTGCGATCAAGCAGGCTCCTCCGCTTCTTGAAGGAAAGGACGAGGCTTTTAGTCCTAAAGAAAGCAGCCTCCTGAGAATCTTTTTATTTTATTTTTTAAACAGGAAGCGTGAAAAGGTGGAGAACATAATATCCTGGGTAAGCTCTAACTTCTGCTTCTCGTTCATATTTAACTCTGGTCTTGTACTTTTTTAGAAATGTAGCTAAAACAGGCTGCAAAATTCATATTTCATCTGATCTACAGCCACTACGGAAAGGAAGCAAGCCAGCCTTGTGGGGAAAAAATATCTGTTCAATATTTACACAGAAAGGAGTACACAGAAGCTGATGTGCATCCCAACATCTCTTAGCTTCAGGATCTCTGAAAACAGTTCTGTTCCTGGCAGCGACAGCCCTGAGCAGTCAGCAGCGTGTGCCCAACACTCCCATGGCTTCTCCCTTTCTCTTTTTGTGAAACCAGCATTACTGCATGCACTAAAGATTCATCACTGTTAAATCGAAGACTGTTTTTGTGACACCGAAAAGCCACCGTTAATTTAGAAACGGCATTCTTGTTTTCTTTGCGGAAATCTTAAAGAACCTACCATTAATATTAGGTTCCTGCCATTAAACAGAACTTTTAACCTGCGAATTCCCAGCTGGCAGCAGCGATGACCTGACACAGCCCGCTCCCTGGGCTATGGCAGGCGGTGGAGTGTCACCCCCTTCCCCGCAGCGCTCCCGGCCACGTCACTTGACTAACGCAGCCTCCCAGGCAGCACCCACTTCCCTCTGCCGCCGGCGAGGCAGGAACTTCAGGAGCCCAGGCACATCTGACTTCTGCAAATTTAACGCTTAACCAGGAACTAGGATGGTTCAAAGCAAAATCTAGCTAAAAAAAAAAAAATCCACGCTCGCAAAACGCCAGAGCTGCTGGCAGAGCAGTACCTTGGCTGAACTCTCCCCGTTCCTTTGGTACCGGTTACGCTCCTGGATGTTCTCGGCGATCTCCTGGGCGATCTGGCAAGTGGCATCGTACAGCGGGAGCCTGCGGAGGAGAGGCGGCAGCTGAGCCCCCGCCACCGCGCCCTGCCCAGCCGCTCTCTGTGTCCGTCCCCCCCCCCCCCGGCCTTTATTACCGCCGTTGGGCCTCGCTTTGCGGGGAAACTGCGTGTGCGGTACCACAGCACACGGAAAAGCCAGCGGCACATAAATACCCGCTTTTCAGCTTTACCTAAAAGTGGCTTTTTGGGGAAAAAAGCTCTCTGTAGGGAAAGGGTACCCCCCCGGCAAAGGGCGCGGAGGAAGGCCTGGCGGCGCGCAGAGCCAGCCCTCGCCCCCGCCGCTCGCAGCCGCACGGCGGGCGGCTCTGCAGAGGCCGCCAACGCGCGCTGCTCTCCCCGCACAGCGGCACCGCACCGTCCCCGGCTTAGCGGCGGGCCCGCACGCCGCCGGGCACGGGGAGGCTCGGGCCCGGCTCGCAGAGCCCGCGGGCGGCCGAGCACTCCTAGGGCGGCCCCGGGAGCCGCCAGGACGGGGGAGGAAGGGCGGTGGCAGCGCGCCCTGCCCGGGGGAGCCGCGCCCGGAGCCGCCCCGGCCCGGCGCTCACCAGGGGTCCGGAGCCATCGCCGCCGTCGCCCGGAAGAGCCCCGCGCTTCCGGCTCGGGTCAGCTGACGACGGCGCCCGCCGAGGCCCAAACCCCGCCGTGCGCAGGCGTCGGGCGGAGGTGCGTGGGTGCAGGGGTGCGTGGGTGCGCGGTGCAGAGATACAGCGTGCAGAAGTGCAGGGTGCAGAAGTGCACAACGCAGCGGTGTAGGGTGCGCGGTGCAGAGGTGCAGGGTGTACAGTGTACAGTGCAGGCGGCAGAGGTGGGCGCAGAGGTGCTAGGTGTGCAGTACGAGGTGCAGGGTGCACAGTGCAGGAGTGCAGAGGTGCATGGGTGCATGGTGTAGCGCCGCAGAGGTGCAGGGTGCAGAGGTGCACAGTGCAGAGCCATGGCTGGCCCTCCTGCTGTGTCTGCACAGTGGGGGCCTTGCCCTCGCAGGGCCCCAGGCACTGCCATGGCCCCACTGGGCTTTTCTCAGTGCTGCCAGATGCGGTGGCAGAGATGGGGCTGCTGCCAGCCCCGAGCTGCCTGCTCAGCTGAGGCGCTGGGTTCAGCTGCCCACGCTGTGGGCCGAGGCCAACGCAGGCCAGGAAGGAGGGGTAGAGCCCTCACAAGCATGGGGCAACTGAAATCCCTCATCCCCTGGTCCCCAGCCATCTCCTCCATTGGCCATATCTCCATAGCATCGCATTTAATCTGCAGCCAGGGCCCCCTTGGAAAACTTTGTAATCTCTTGGGGCGCTACTGGGACCCCCAAAGTATTCGATGCTTTTCCTAAAGCCCAGGGAGGATTTGGGATTTTTGCAGCATGCACTCGGCGATGCTGCTGCATGGGGAGGGACAAAGGCTCGTGCGTCAGGCCGGGCCCAGGGTGTCGCAGGCCTCCAGCCTTTGCTGCTGAGGAAAAAGGAAATCCTTTATATTTTTGATTTTGCATGTCAGTGGCGAGCTTTGAACTCAGCAGCAGCTCCTTGGGGCACTGACGGTCTCTTGCATGCAGCTTGCACCCGGCTCAGGTGCCTTGATGCCATCGGGGCACCTGTATATTGCTATTGCAGTAATAATATTATGGTCTGGATTAAAATGTACAGCTATAAGCATGGCAGCGGGGGAACCTTCAACCCAAACTGTGCCAGGGGAGCTTTGGGACAGCGGGTTGGACAATAACTGGGACAGAGAAAACCAGGAGGGAGAGAAAGCGTGGAGACTCAGCCGGCATCCCCCAGGCTTGGGTATCCCCGTGCCCTCGGGGACCTGGGAATGGCAGATGGTCAGGAGCAAAACTGCATCCAAGCCCGTTGCTTCTTCCTGATTTTCCAGGAGCCCTTTTTCTTTTTCCAGAGAAGCACAGAATACACTGGAAGATGCAAAAGATCCAGCCCAACGAAAGGACCAGCAGCTCAGTGCTTAGGCAATTTTTCCAGCCTCTGTAATTCAGTGAAATAACAGCTCTGAGTGTCAGAGCAGTTTATTTCCGAGCGGTGAAGGCTGGACGGACCAGACAAGTGCTGGGAAGCAGGAATCAACACTCTGCATCTCAACATTGTTATGCCCATGTTATTGCATGCCAGGATCCACTACAGTGATTTGCAAGTTAAGAAAGGAGTGGAGTCTTTTATGGAAAAAGTTGCTTTTTTTGCTTTTTCAGGGTTTTTGCACCAGCGTTAAATACCAGCGTAGCAGAGGAGGATGAGGAGCCTCCGCGCCTGACGCCCCAGCAGGGTCAATCCTGGGACTGAGCCCTGAGACACACCATCCAGCACGGCGTGGGTGCTGCGTCTTCCCAGAGGGCTGTCTGCCCTGGTTAGCACCTCTCTGCAGCACGCCTGCCCTCCTTCCTCCCTTTCTCCTCCCTCCTTTCCTCCTCCCTCCCTCCCGCTTTCCTTCCTCCCTCCTTTGTCCTTCCTTTCTTCTTCCTCCCTCCTTCCTCCCTTGTTCCACCCTCCATCCTCCCTCCATCCTTCCTGCTTCCTCTCTCCTTCCTTCCTTATTTCCCTCCCTCCTTCCTCCCCTCCCCACCGCCACATGAACCCAAGGCCGAGCAGCAGGTCACCCTGTCCCTCTCCCACCCTGGGCTGCAGCTCCTGATGTTCAAGGGTCTCTTTAGAACACCCCCCGCGGTGCCGCCCGCGGGCTGTCCCCCTCGGGCAGGGCCGCTCCAGCCCCACGGGCTCCCCGCAGCCTTTTCTCCCTGGCTCCTGCCTTTCCCTTCCTTATGGCAGCTGCCGTTTCCCTTCTCCAAATCCTCAGCCCCATCCTCTGGCCCTGCCCATCCCCAGATGACAGTCGCTGCCTCCCCCTGCCCACAGCGATGTCCCTGTCCCCCTCGTCCCTGTGCCCATCATCCCTGTCCCCCTGCCAGCAGCAGCGGGCCGGGCCGGGCTGCCGGGAAGCCGCCGTGACGCTGTGTTGACACTGTCAATATTTTGGCTGTGGAGGCTGCGAAGGGCTCTGCAGTAACCGGCCAGCGGGCGCAGGCCCTCGCTTTTGCTCCGTCCCAGCCCAAAGAGCCTTTCCCACGCCCAGGGTTTGGCCTCTCCTCTTTTTTTTGGGTGCAATTGATGACGCAAATCAATGCAGATACAAACATCGGTACAGGTGCCCTAAAAGCAGCGGCAAGACACTGATAGCAATGTTTTATTGCCCTCATAACATGGGGCTGCTACCGCGCTGCTGTGGCATGCCACGATAACGAGCGCATCCTCGTCGGCATATTCACGGGCGGCTGCAACGCCCGCTGTGCTCCCAGTGAGTGCTCGGACCCCGCGGCGAAGCCCATTTGGCTGGGGCTGGGGCGGCTTTCGAGCGAGGAGCAAGAGGAGCCACGCGTACAACGGGGAGCAGGCGCTGCCGGAGCGATGCCGCCCCGGGGGCTGGTTTGGGGAGGTGCTGAGCCCCCCCAGCAGCACCTCGTTTCAGACGTGCCCTCCCGCAGCGGCTGGGCAGGGCTAGGGGACATGCTGGGGTGGGGAGCAGGGACACGTGCCCCTCCTGCTGCGGGACAGGGCTGCCACGGAGGGGCTGAGACCGATGCTCTCGAGACGGGCGCTCGGGACTGTGAAGCCGCAGCCGAGGAGGACCCACGTGCCAGAAGCGTCCTGGGCACGAAGCGAAGCAACGTGGGGTGGTGCGGGGAGCCCGCTGGCCCTGGCAGCCCCCCGGCGCGGGCTGCGTCCCCGGGGTGACAGCTCTTCTCACCAGCCCTCTTCGCACATCCGACTCGGGCTGGCTCCTCTCGCAGACAGTTTGCATGAAACATTTATGGCCTTCAGCTGCGCTGCTCGTCCGGAGCCGGCGCGGCCTCTACATGTTTAATTTTTTCGCCATTAAAAACGCATGAAGCGATGATCCATTTCACGCCGTCCCTAATTCACTTCCATCTCCTGTCTCGGCGCAGAGTGGAGGTCCGCCGGGGAGCAGGCAGGCGGACGGGGGGGCTGCGGGAGGTTTCAGAGCTGCTTCAGTCTGGCAGGGAGAGGCATCCGCTGTCCTAGAAAAAGCAAACGAGAAGGCAGCCAGCAAGGTCCTGAGGAAAGGCAGCAGGACCCGCTGCTGTAAGAGCCTGGGCAAAAGGGTTTGAGTTGGAGAGAGAATAAACAACCCCTCAGCACTGGGAACCGGAGCGGGGTGCAGCGTGGGGACTCCCGGGAGCCGCGGGAGCGGAGCTGGGGGCCATCGCTTGCCCCTTCAGATGCGGCGTGTGGAGCAGAGCCGCCCATGGAGCCTGCAGACAGGCTCTGGGTGCAGAGCAGGAGCCTCCCACTGGGAAACAGCCCCTCGCCTCCCTCCTACCCAGCACAGCACCCTGGGGGGCCCTTTGCTGACACAGCCCCTCGCCCCCACTTCCTCGGGCTCCCAGCTTGCCGGGAGCAAAGGGAGGAGAGGGATGACGGGACAGCCGTGCCGCTCCCGTCAGGTTTTGGCACATCACAGAGGAGTTGCTTCATCCAGAAAGGAGAGGATCTGCAGAGGGACTGCTCTTGCTCGGCAGATGCCCTGAGACCGCTGGTGCCGGCGGATGCTCAGGGATGCGCTGCAGGTGCAGGCAGACCCCGCAGACCTGCAGGCAGGGAGGCAAGGCAGGAATGACCTGCAGTTGCTGTTATCACAAGAGAAAAAATCAGATTTTTTAAGGAAAAAAAAAATCTTTAAAAATTTTAAGATGCCTATAAAAATGCCCACTTTTAAGTGCAGCCTGAACCGTGAGTTCTCCAAGTAGCAATGTCGGATCGGTGCGATGTTGCTGGGAGCATCTCTCAGCTGTTGGAGGGTACTTTTCCTTCAACTCAGCTCTTTTGGCTGTGAATACAACGTATGGTTTGTAATTCTGCAATGCATTTTGAGGCTAAAAGTCAATCAATAACAACCATTTCAAAGGAAGACAGATTGGAAATGCTGAAGCACCACAGCGGTGCCTGCAACGATCACGTTTTGTGCTCCTGCTGAGCAACTGTGTACATAGGAGGCACGGGGCGCCGCGGGGTGCACATCTGCATCGCTCCAAATTTCCCCCGGCGATTTTGCCGGCCGGTGCTAAAGAAGTGCTGCAAACACGGCCGGCACAGCCCCGGCACACCCATCCCCGAAAAGCGTCCCTAAGGGCGCACGGGGCGGTTGCAGAAGGGCGTCATTTATTCCTCGTGGCCCCAGTCTCTCCCTTGTCACCCAGTTCCTGGCACTTGCTGCTCACGTGCTTCTCTTTCCGACTCCCCTGGGACCATCCAGCGGGAAGCAGTTGCAAACCCACTGGCTGTATTGGCATTTCCTTTGTTCAAGGACGGGCGATTGCCATGGCAGCCCCGGTCCTCTCTCACCCCCGCAGCACCCTCCCTGCCCCGTGACGCTGGTGAAGGGAGTGAACCCCAGAGTGGAAAAATGAAGGTTATCCTTGGGAAAAATAAATGATTAAGTTTAATGGTTGTGTTGCTGGTTTGATGGCTATCTCATCCCACGGGGTGTTTACGTCCCCCTCCCCGGCCTTGGCGCAGAATTGGGGCAGGAAGGGGCGACGCGGGCACGGGAGCTGCTCCACCCCTCGCCCTATTTACACCAAATAAACCTCCTGTGCCGGCGGGCTGGCACTCGCCTTAAAAGTCAGGGCAGGTGACGGGGGCAGAAGGGACCTGGCAGCGGGGTGCACCGGAGCCCGGGCACATGCTGCAGGTGGGGGTCACCCTGCCCCGCTCCCCTGGGGGGGCGGCCGGCGGCTTCCCCATGGCCGAGCCGGCCGAGGACGATAACACGGGCACCACCGGGCAAGGTGAGTGAGCTACAGCCGGGGACGGCCACACGTCTCATGCTGGGAAAGATGCAGGAGGCTCTCGCTAGCCCCGCTCGTGCCGGGGCCACATCCAGCAGAGAAGAGGGGCTGGAGCAGACCCACATTTCCTTCCCCAACACCCCCAGCACGTCCTGGGGTGGGCAGAGCTGGAGCCACCAGCCAGCACCCTGGGCTGGGGCACCAGCAGGCGGGTGGGCTCGGGTTGATGCTCCTCAGTACCTCGGGCAGGGCAGCACACAAGGTGAATTTGGGGACCACGGCGGTGCAAACAGCCCCGCTTCAACCCCAATGTTCGTTTTAGCCTGGTTTCTGTGGCTAGAAGCCTGTGTGACTGTACTCAGGGTCTGTCTGTCTTCAAAGCAGGGAGCCAGGCTGAGCAGCAACCGGTTAAAACTGCTGCCCTCTCCCTGAACCAGAACTGAACCTGATCTGCTGGTTTTGCTGAACTTGAGCAGGGGCCAAACTGAACTGGAGAGCAGGAGCCAGAGCCGGACCCAGCCCGGGAGCAGCCTGGGCGCCCGGACCCCCTCGACGTGCTGCCACACACAGAGCACACAGGGCCATCCCCCCGTGTCCCCTTGGGGCCAGAGCAGAGAGGTTTGCCTCAGTGCAAACCATCCTAGACTCCCCAGCCCAACTGAGCACGTCCAAGATAAATACATCAGAGAATTAATATGAGATTAATTGCCTTTATCCTTGGCAATTAATCACCGCCCAGCAGAACTCACCCACGCGGAGACAGCTCCTGTCTCCTTGTACAGGGTTTGGAGCTGAGCTCTCTTGCAACCCCAGGGAAAATGCCGCTCACTTCTCTCTAGGAGGAGCTCAAACTCTGCTCTTCCCAGCACAGGGCTGGCGGCTGCCACAGCCCTGCCGCCGTGCTGTGCGTGGGAGCCTCCCCCGAGGGTCCCCCGGGGACCTGCTGTCTCCAAGGGGCTTCCCAGATGCTCGCCAGCCCCCGTGTGCGGGGTCTCTCCAGGTGCGTGGGGGCATGCGGGAAACGGGGACCCTTCGGCACCCCACAGACCATCCCCGCACCCTTGGTGAGCCCCTCTCGCTGCAGCACCTTCTCCTTGCACGTTCCCTCTGGCACCCGAGCGGCCGGAGGGGTCGGGAGACTTTTGCAGAAGACTTTAGCAGGAGGCGGTAAGAGGGAGGGCAAACACCTAAGGCCGGCTTCGCCTGCTCCGTCTGGGCTCGTAGCAGCCTGGTCCCAGGCTGCCAGACCCAGACAGGACATTGCCTCCTGCCCCGCTGTGTCCTTGGGAGGGGACATGATGCAAATGGTCCCTCTCGGCCTCAGCATCGCTTGGGCCCCACTGCCCGTGAGGTCCCTCCTCGCCCCTGCAGAGCTGGGCTGGGACCGAGCTGCGCGTTATCCTTGGTGGTGTAACGCTGCTGTCCCATGGTCATCCCCAGGGGACACGGACTGTGTCCCAGCTCTCTGCTCCTCCTTCTCGGCAGGTCACAGGCTGAGAAGTCAGGAGCTTTTTGAGGGGTGCAAAGCCCCTCATGGTGTGGAGAAGCAGCCCTGACACCCAGCTTAGTACCTGGCCCCACGCTTCCCTGAGCCCCTGGACAGCGGTTGCACCAGGGGCCTGAGCCGATGTGGGCAGGCGAGGGCAAAGCAAGCAGCTGCAGCCAGGCAAAGCCTGAAAACCTTCCCTTTGCAGGGGGGAGAATAACTATTGAAATACAAGATGTTGCTGTAAGACTTCGAAACGCCATCAGCCAGGGTGAAACGCTGTCAGCTGGGGTGGTGAAGCGTGTTGAATAAAAGGTCTTTGTCCTACAGAGATGTTTGGCTCATCTCCAGTCACCATCGTGATCACATCCGAGGCTGACACCTGGGACATCGATGCCTCCTCTTGTCTGGGCCGTGGACAGTTCGTGGATTGGGACAGGATGCCAGACCCGGAGCAACAGGCACATATCCCCCGAGACATCCTCAGCAAGCCCACGAAGGAGCTGAAGAAGCTGGCAAGAGAAGGCTACTGGGCAGCGAGCCGTGCTCTGAGAGCTCAGGTCTACCACCAGATCATCCAGCACGTCGCCTGCCGGCTCGTCACTCCAGATGCTCTCGTCTACAGGGACGTGGTGAGTCGGCTCTTTGGGAAGCTGAGTGTGAGCTCCCACCCTTTGCCCGAGTTCCTGGAAGGATGCTCCATGCCCACGTACTGCCTCAACCTGGAAGGGGTCACCGCCTTGAAGAAGATCCTCATCTGTGTTGGCAACCTTTTCCCCGACATAACCTACAGTCCAATCCTCCCCTCTCTGGTGGCTCTGCTGCTGCACTACAGCGAAGACGAAGCTCAGTGCTTCGAGAACATCTCTCGCCTCATCGCTAGCAACGCTCCCCACACCAGCTACATTGACCAGTCCTTCCTGGCCCACCAGGCCTCCTGCATGACTTTTGGGGATCTGGCCAACAAGCACTGCCCAGCAGCTCACAAACTCATAGCCAGCACCTCTGAGAACGTCTTTGATGTCTACTCCGAATGGTTATCGTGGCTCTTTCATGACCTCCCCTTCAATTATGCCATCCGCGTCTTTGACGTCTACCTGCTGGAGGGGCAGAAGGTCCTGTACCGCATTGCTCTGGCCTTGCTGAAGCAGTACAGGCTCTCGGTGACCTCTGCCGAGCTGGAGGGGACCGACATCAAGGCAGACCTGAAGGCTTTCGTGCAGAACATTGCTGAGCACGTGACTGTCGACAAACTCCTAGAGAGAGCCTTTGGCATCCGGCTGTTCTCCCGCAAGGAAATCTGGCTCCTCCAGATGGCCAACAGGAAGGCGTTAATGGAGAGGGGCATAACCATGGTGCAGAGCAGGTAAGGAGACCTCTCTGTTTGCCAGCTCTAGGGGCTAAGCAGACAAAATATGAGTTACAGTGGAGATACAACATGGGGGGAGCTTCAGATATCTCCCATAGCTTTGGCTATGCCATGTGCCTCACAGCCCCTCATGGGGGACCCTGTTAGGAGGCACTGGACAGGTAGAGCTAGCGATGTTAACAGAAAGCTCACGATGCAAAAAGCATGACAAAACCCGATGCACGGGGGCTGCACCCCTAAAAGCAGACGGGCACCCCAGCTTGGCAGTAATGGACACCCTCCCTCACGCAGACAGTCCTTCCACCTGGCCGTGGACATGCAGAACTTCAGCTCCAGCATTGTAACGGCTCAGGAGATGCGCGTCATCTGGTCCTGGATCCCTGAGCGCTTCTCCCTCTTCCCGCCGCTGCTGCTCTTCTCCACCTCAGAAGATGGGTGCAGCCTGCAGAGGTAAAGCGTCATCTGCCCGTTGGGTCAGGTCGGGTCGGATGGGCCAGGCGTAATACTGGGTAGAGGTTGGTGGTGTAGAAAGGAGCAACACGTAGTGTCCATGGGGTACATCTGAGGTCTCCTGGGGACTCTCCTGGGCTCGATTCAGATCTTGAGTGTGGTCTGGGCCAGTGCTGGCTGTAGGGGAGAGGGCTGAGGCTCAGTCAGAAGGCAATCAGCAACTCGGCACTGCACGGGGAACATCGAGCCCTGCGGATGTGCTCTGCAGGGTGACGTCCCCATGTGCCACGCCATGCCGGGCATGCTACAATCGGCCAGGTCCAGCCAGCACGCCATCCCCAGGGCTCCAGCTCCCTCCCAGCGGCACGGAGCACTGGGCGGCTGCTGGACGCTGCAGTCAGTGCTGCGGCTCAAAACTGAGCTGGAAAATGAGTTTGCCATTGACTTCCCAAGCCATGAAGTGGCAAAAGCCTTCCAGTGGGCTGAGGCTGCCTTTGCATGAATGTTTTCAGGCAGGAAACCCAAACCTGCTCTTCTGTAGGAGCACATTAAGCTGAGAGGTTGCACTCGCAGAGCAGGCAGAGCTCCGGGCAAGGGCAGACAGCATTGTGGGTACCTCCTGCCACGGGGAAGACATCAAACCCTCTAAACGCAAGTTAAGAGAGCCCAAGTGTCATGGCCAATGCCCAAAATTGCAATAGAAAGACCAGTGTCAGCACTGGAGACAACCCAGGGCCCAGTGACACGCGCTGCCACAGCCATGGAGCGAAGGGTGCGGTGGGAAGGAGGGACATCCCCGCAACGCTCAGTGCCAGGGTGTTTCTCTACTGAGATGCAGCTCACTGCCGACCGGGAAGGGATGCCGGGCTGTCCAGGGACTGGATGCTGCCCATGCCGCCCTGGTTCTCAAGGTGATGTTTAAAGGTGGGGCTGCGATGGTAGTGCCTCCGTTAGCACCACGAGCACGCTCCCCCAGCCCGTGAGAGGGGAGCAGGCGTCCCATGGCACAGGGGGGCAGCCCCATCCTGGGAAGCACAGCCCTGCACCTTTCCAAGGCAGCAACGGGGTGCAGAGCCCAGATTACAAAACACATTCCAATTAAAAGCAAGCTCGTTTGGTAAACTCCCCCCATGAAGCACCCCTCCCAGCCTGGTGCCTGAGGCTAGGGTGGGAGGATTTAGTGTTTGCATTTATCTGAGCTATTACCTGCTTCACCAAGCAAAAATGATGACTTGAGGAGTCCCATAAGCCAACTCCCTCCATTCCTGCACAAACACTGAACCTGCTCGAGCTACATGATTATGAGTTTCTGCTGCTGTCCTTCCACGAGCTCCCTCAGGCCAGCTGCCGGTACAGCAATAGGCTGAGAAGAGCCACCACCACTCTCCACTGTCCTTTACAGCCTCGTGCCCGCCGCACACCCGGGCTCTCTGCATGGCATGCTGCTTCTGGGTCCCAAACCCCCACCGACCCAGCCTCCTTGTTGATCTCTGCAGGTTTTACGCGTGCTGTGAGGGCTACGAACCGACGGTGCTGCTCATAAAAACAACAGAGGGGGAGGTAAGTATTTCCCAGGCAGAGAAGTGGGCTGCGCTGGTGCCGATGTGGGGAAGGGGACAGGGTGGTTGACCCCACCGGCACTTCTTGGAGCAGCCACGGAGCTGCGTGGTCCCTCTCCTGCCTGCCCCGGGGTCTGTCCCAGCTCCCAGGAGAGAACAAACTGCACCCCCCGGCACCAAGAGCCACCGTAGACACAGGCTGGTCTAAAGGGTGCTGCTGGGGGGAAACAGAGGAGGAGTCAGTGAGGTGGAGAGAGGCCATGAGTGACACTCTTTTATTGCAAATACAGGCTAAGTCATGAAGTCCTTGCTAAGCAGACTTTCCTGAAGTCAGCAGATGCTCTGCCTGAGCCAGGACTTGCTTTCAATGCATTAAATGCAGGGATCTCTCTCTGATTGCAAGAGCAGCCACACAAGGGAAACGGAGGAGAAATAAGGACAGCTTCTACAATATTTGAAAGTCATGAAATAACTGCAAAAAACCCTCAGCCAGGCCTCTTCCCGGGGACTCTGAGAGTGGCTCATAAACCTGTATTTTATCTCTCCACTCTTCATCAAACAGCGGAGGCAAGTTCTGTAAATTGTTCAGGCATCCCAAAGATTTATTGAGCTACCAGTCCTCATTTCCCAAGCCTGACACTTCAGTGTGGTGCAGAGATAAACACCCTGCCACCCCCTAGGGCCTTGTGCAGACAAGAGAAGGTGACTTATAAAACCTTGTTTCCTACACGTTTTAGCTCATTTTATTCCTTAGCTAGTACCAAGGACAGGCACGAGTTCCCACCTCTCGGTAGGTCCCCTCCAGCCATGGTCAAGTCAAGGACGTCCACACCAGGGTCAGCCTGACCGCGAGTGGAAGAACCCCTGGGACTGGTTAAAAGTCTCGTAGGTAAAAAAAAAGTGTTACCTGAGTCTTTGCCATTTTAAAACACATCTTCTCTAAAGACTCATAAAACAGGCGAGCACCTCGCCACCATCCAGGGGCCAGCTGAGGACAAGGGACTCCTAGACCCCTGTCCACAGCATGTTGCAGTACTGTTCATATAATGCTCTGAGCCACACCGTTATTCCTTTCCATTGCCAGGAGCCGGATTGGGCTCGGGGTGGGAGGCACAGCTCCTACTCCCAAGCCCGGGCCAGGGAACGCACCAGCACAGCCGAACCGGCCCTGCTCAATCAACCAGCACGCAGCTCATTGCAATCGCCTCTGCTGCAAAAGACCAACCCCCCCCCCAAATCTCCCAGAGCCCCCCCTTAGGCACTGAAGCTGAGTGGACTCACGTCCAGAGCACCAGTGACTTGTCAGTGCAGGATTTAGCAGGCGTAGCAGAATTGGCTGTCCCATTCCCCCCGGGGACCTCGCAGAGCCCTTGCCCTCCTGAACGCACGGGCGATGGCCAGGGCTTCTGGGGCTTGCTCTGGTGCCAGCCGTCTCCCCCGCTGACAGCTCCCTGTGCTCTCTCCCGAAGGTGTGCGGGGCGTTTCTCTCCTCCGACTGGAGTGAAAGGAAAAAGAGCGGGGCAACATCGGGCTTTTTTGGGACAGGGGAGTGCTTTGTGTTCACTGTAAGTCACATTTTATTTCTGGGTTTACGCTTATGGGTTTGTCTGTTAATTACTTTTTCCTTTACCCCTCTGACAACTCAGGGCATGGTGGCACCGAGCTGCTTCCTTACCACGGTCCCACCACTGCCCCTTAGCTCTGGGAGGAGGCAGCAGCACAGAAATTGCTGTGCTGGATCAGAGCAAACAGAGAACGAACTCCTGCCTTGGGAGAGCCGGCTTGCCCCGAGCCCCCAAGGCAACGTGCAATAACCCCGGGTGGGTCCTGGAGCATCCTCCTGGGATGACTGTGGGCAGCATGCGTGGCAGGGCGGGCTTCTGTCCTGTTTGCTTGGGGCAGCTCCTGGATGGAGCACTCCCAAATCAGCCCCGGCGTCCCTGCAGAGGGAGCAGGCTGAGTTGGTCCAAGAGATCCTGGGGGCAAAGTCCATCCGGTATCCCACCGGCATCCATCCAGCATCCACCCGGCAATGTGGGCAGTGCAGGTTTGCCCATCTCTGGCACCACCTGGCAAAGACAAAACCAACTTCTCAGCCACAGCCACCTCCAGAGCAGCCCTGGCACTGCCAGGATGCCTCGTCCCTTCCCTGCCCCAGGTCCGGACCTGGCACGCAGCATTTGGCCCCCAACCTGCCTGGCCAGGCAGCACCGTCTTCCCCCAGCAATGGAGAGATGCCCCAAAGGACAGGGCTCACCATGTTTCTCCTCCTTTCCAGGTGCGCCCCGAGACAGAGAGGTACGAGTGGGTGTTCATCAAGAAGCCGGAGCTGGCCAAAGCTGTGCCACGCTCACGCCAGCGGTCGCCTTCCCCCTCTCCCGCATCCCTCCTCGGCTCCTCCCCGGACGGCCGCAGCACCAGCTCGAACCGTCTCACCGTGCCCACGCCGCAGAGGAAAGGCCGTCTCTCCCCGTTTCTGGCCATCAGGCATTTCCTTCTGCCTTCCAAAACAGCCTCCATGTTCATGTCTGGGTCACGGGAAGGGATCATTATCGGTAATTACCGAATGGTGGGCACCCACCCACTGACACACCGCTGCTTTGGCCAAAAAGGGCTCTACTCCAGATTAAAATCTGAGCTGCCGGTAGAGGCAAAGACCTCCTGGTTTAGGATATCAATTTAAAGTCGGGGGAGATGAAGTCAGCCCCCTCTTCCTCAAACTAGCAGGAGAGTGCAAAGCTGCACAAGGGCAAGGATGCTCCTTCTGAGAGCCCCAGAGGGGCTCTGCCAGCCGAGGGGGAGCACCATAGCCCAAACCTCCTGGCGAGGTTTGCACCCTTGGGCCTGGCGTGTCCTTTCCCAGCCCTTCCCTCCGCTTTGTGCGGGATGGAGAGGAGATGAGGTGGGGATCAGCCCGAGGAAGGGCCGGGCACGGTCACCCGGAGTAGGCATGCCAGCT
Source organism: Gymnogyps californianus (assembly GCF_018139145.2). Lineage (NCBI taxonomy): Eukaryota > Metazoa > Chordata > Aves > Accipitriformes > Cathartidae > Gymnogyps > Gymnogyps californianus. The sequence continues at coordinate 11,588,365 of NC_059489.1, read as the reverse complement.
GCCTCCCACACTGCCGTCTGCCCGGTCAGGCTTGGGCACGGGGGTTGAATCTTTGTGCCCCACCACTGCTGGGGTGGGTTCGGCAGAGGACCGCAGCGAGTCAGAAATGCCTGCAGCACTGCCGGCTGCCTCTGCCTCCCTTCCAGCCCTCGGGAGCGGGATCAGGGCAAGCACGGCTGCAGGGATGCAAGGAGCTTTCCTTGTTTTCCAGCTCTCCAAGCAGTTTAATAATTCAGCTTGTGCTACCAGGGCAACCTCTCGCACTGGCTGCCCTGCAGATAGCTCTCCGGGAGCTCTGCCTCCACGCTGACATCCCAATTAGCGGAGAGGGCGGCTCAGGGCAGCCCCAGCCCAGCTCTGCGCTGTGGCCGAAGGACAGAAAGCTGAGAGATGGGCGCAATCCTGAGAGACCTCGTCGGCTGGTCCAGTGCCCCTGGCTTGGGCAGCAAGGTGGGGAGAGCAGATCCCGACCATCTTGCTTGCTTTTGCAGGTGGAGGGGGAGGCCAAGCTCTGTCCCTCGACACCAATCTGCTCTGGGGGCGCACGGAGCACTGCGAGACCTTTGACAACCCTCCGCTCTGCCAGGAGAACTTCAAGGTGCAGCTCTTGGAAGTGTGGGGCTTTCAAAACACCTAGGTCCCATGGGGGACAGCCCCTCACCGCGCCGCCCACGGAGACGGGGACCCCTCGCCGCGCTGGCTGCCACCCCGGCCTGCCTGCTGCGGTCTCTGCCGGCAGCGCCGCAGGCACCTCTGCTCGCCATCCTCCTCTCCACAGTCAGCCATCATGGTAGTGTGGAGAGAGGGCAATGCAGCGCCAGGAACGGGACCGTGAGCGCTGCCTTTGGGGATATTTGAGGTCCTCTCCCGCAGTTTAGACCCAGCCCGCTCCACCCAGTCTGTCCCAGTTTAGGATGCTGGAGGGGAGGTGAGCCAGTCTGGTGTTTTTCACACCTCCCTGGCCTGTTTGCGGCTTGGGGCTCAACAGCAAACCGGTGGTACCGCAGCACAGGCAGATTTTATAGGAATTTTGAGCCTAGGCAAAACCCAACACCGAGGTACAAAGCTCACCAGAAACCCTCTCAGACCCTGCTTCCCTGTGGTCCCAAGCCCAGCGCCACCCTTCAAGCCATACGCAGAATTTTGTAGCCTTTGCAGGTTACCAGGACTCCCCCGGGATCACACACTGATCACCATCCAGCACAGTGCGAGAAACTCTTTTTGTCCATGGTTGAAACTGCCGATCAGTGATGAGCAAAGTCCTGCCCGGTGTTTATACACCGGCAGCCAACAAGAACCCCCAGCTGTGTACCTGCCTTGTCAGTTGTGTATTAAAGTGAAGATCTATATCCACCGCAAAGGGCTGATGTAAGACTGCGAGCGGTGAATACACAGGAGCCTTGGCCAACGCGCCCTGACTACCTGGGGTCAGGACAACGGGAGACGTGCCATTTTAAAACATGAAATGTGAACGTGTACGTGTAGCTCAGTCAGACAAGGCAGTCCTCGCGGGAGGGTTGGAGACCATAGAGATACCATTCTGGCTGCAGGATGAGAACGTCTCCCACGTCCAAATATACTTTCCACTTGTGGTTTTATCTTTCATATATTACACTTCTCAAGCTATTCAGAGCAGGAGCTATCATTGCCTCGGTGCCTGCTTCCAGCAATGGCAGGACGATGCGGGCAGGAGCAGGCAATGGCAGCAAGCTCACACAGTACCAGTCATGCGGCAGACCTAGGAATTGCTTGTAGCCTTCAAAGGTGTCGTGGTTTAACCCCAGCCAGCAGCTAAGCATCACACAGCCGCTCCCTCACTCCCCTCCCCGGCTCCCAGTGGGACGGGGAGGAGAATCAGGAAAGAAGGTAAAACTCGTGGGTTGAGATAAGAACGGTTTAATAACTAAAGTAAAATATAATTGTTGTGGTTTAACCCCAGCCAGCAACTAAGCACCACGCAGCCACCTCCCCCTCCCTGCTCCCAGTGGGATGGGGAGGAGGGAAAAAAAAAACAGTAAAACTCGTGGGTTGAGATAAGAACAGTTTAATAACTAAAGTAAAATAAAATACACTACTAAATAATAATAATAATAATGGTAATGAAAAGGAATATAACAAAAAAAAAAAGAAATAACATCCAAGACAAGACAAGTGATGCACAATGCAATTGCTCACCACCTGCTGACTGATGCCCGAGCAGCGATCCGTGCCTCCCAGCCAACTCCCCCGTTTCTATACTGAGTATGATGTTCCATGGTATGGAATACCCCTTTGGCTAGTTCGGGTCAGCTGCCCCAGCCATGCTCCCTCCCAGCTTCTTGCACGCCTGCTTGCTGGCAGAGCATGGGAAACTGAAAAGTCCTTAACTTAAGCGCAGTGCTACTTAGCAACAACTAAAACATCAGTGTGTTATCAACATTATTCTCACACTAAATCCAAAACACAGCACTGTACCAGCTACTAAGAACATTAACTCTATCCCAGCCAAAACCAGGACGAAACGGTATCCAGGTAAGATGAGGAGGTGAGGCGCAGCCCTCCGCACCCCCGTGCCTGGCCTTCGCCCACAGAGCTCAAATGAAAGAACACCGCAGAATTACCCTTTCCCTTCAATTAAAAAGCTCTGCTAGAGTGTCCTCAGTATTTCTTTGTTTCTGTGATCATGTACTGGACTTTCTGTCCGGCTGAAAGTTTCCCATGGGAGTCCCTCTCCCTTCCCAAGAGGCTGTTTTGCCTCTCTGTCCAGAGATGTACGAGATGCCTGGAAATGCAAAGCCCTTCATTAGCAACCTGGCCTGACCTCCTCTCAGCAGTCGCCAGAGTACTTCCTTGTAAAGGGCAAGCAGGCCCCGTCTAACGTATTAAAATACCAGAGGCCGGGGTCGTATCGTGCAGGCCATGGATGTCTCTGAGGCAGTGGCAGAGCCCGCGAGTCCCTTTGAGGCTGTTCGTGCTGTGTGCCTCCGCTGCCCGCCGGCTGGAGCCGTAAATCACAATGGATGTCAGTGCGCTTATTGCATTGACTGCCTGTAATCTGATGAGCGCCTTTGCCATTTCTGAAAGGGACGCCACAGTCCTTTCTTCTTACGCTTTATCCCGTTACTGAATGAAGTTCAAAACTCTTGGAGAATAAAAAAGAAACGTGAAACCGCGCAGGGGAAGCAGAGGGGCCGGGAGGCCGAGGGGACGTGTAACGGGGTATAAAGAGATCTTTCACCTGCGTCGTGCCGCCACTTGACTGCAGCAGGGTCAGCGGAGACCGAGCCGCTGCTCCCTGAGGGCTCTCGGCGGCCCAGCTGAAGCGGGGCCAGGAGAGGGGCGAAGGGCAGCACCAGCGACGGCTGCCGCTCCGGCCCGGCCTCGCCTCCCTCCCCGGCAGCCGGGGCGGGCGGCGGCCGAGCCCCTCTCCCCCCCAGCCCCGCGGCAGCCGAGCCCTGCCGCCCCGCCTCGCCCGGAAGGAGCCGCTGCCCGCGGCCGCCCGCCCGCACCGCGGACCCGGGCACGCCGCCTCACCGCGGGCGGCCGCGCCCCGACACCGCCACCTGCCGGCCGGGGCGTGCGGCAGGGGGCCGACGCGCAGGCGCGGTTGCCATGGCGGCGCGTCCCCAGCGCGGGGTCATGGCGGCGGAGGCGGGAGTGGGCGAGCTCCAGCTGCGGGCGGCCATCGGCTTCAACGGTAGTGCGGGGCGGGGGGGTACCGTGAGGGGCAGCCGGGGGTTGTGGGGCACCGTGAGGGGTAACTGGGGGGGGGTCTGGGGCACCGCGGGGGGGGTGGGAGTGGGGTATGGGGGCACTGTGGGGGCAGCTGTGGGGCACGGGTTGCCCGCGGACAGGCTGAGGGGAGGGCAGGGCGCCATGGGGGCAGGTGTGGGGCAGCCGTGGGTCTCGGCTGGGGCCGTGGTGCTGTGGGGTGGGCCGGGAGCAGGGGGTGCGTGGGGTGCCTCCTGCCCCCCGTCGCCGCCGCCTCGTTCTCCCTGTGCCCGGCATCCCGAGAGACAGATGCAAAGTTAAGAGCAGGAAAAGTTTGGCAGAATAGTAGGACTTTTTTGAGTTTTTTTTCTAATTACCCAGCTTACTAGAATGAGAGGAGTTTCATTTCAAAATAAAACCAACTCAGGTTGCACAACATACTGTCCTAAACACTCCTGTGACCCAGGGATGGGGGTTAGGCACTGGGGCTTCTCCAGCTAACCGCCTTCTCGGGAAATTTGTGGCTTTGCAGCTATTTTGAGGCAGGTCATGGCAACGTGGACTGGTGATGTGGCCTCCATAAATCAGCCCGTGCTCCTGGAGAACCCTTTGTGCTGAAGGGCTCAGACCTCTGGGCCAGTTAAATCTCCTGATAGCTGTAGGAAGCACAGCGCAGTCCAAAATGTGTAAAGGTGACCCTGGAGTTTTACATGGGGTTCTGCTGAACGGCCTTGGGGGGAACTGGAAAGCTCTTGGTTTTGCCCTCCTTGGGAGATAAACCTTGGGGAAGAAGCGAGTTCCCCTTAGGGAGTGTGATAAGCGAGGCCACCAGCACAGAGGTGTTGGGGAGAGGTCAGCTTGCTCTTGGGACTGCGTGCTTCAGGCAGGGGAAGAGAGTTTGCCCGCAGCCCCCAGAACTGTTAACAGCCAGCAGATCTTTCACTCCTTTCTCTTGCAGGGCATATACCCTGTGGCCTGATCTGCCACCCTGACAAGGAGCACGTTCTCTATCCCCTGGGATGTACTGTGGTTATTCAGGAGCTGGACAGTAAGAAACAGACTTTCTTGCACGGTCACACCAATAATGTCTCCTGCGTCGTCGTGTCCAGGAACGGGGTGTACGTTGCTTCTGGACAAGTCACTTTCGTGGGCTTCAAGGTGGATAATGCTCTATTTTTAACTGCCTAATATTGACCACAGAAATTGGAGTTGGCTTGCCAGTGGTGGAAACACCTTTCGTTTGTTTTTTCTTGTGTTGGAAAAGAAACGCCTACAGTGGGAAGATGTTGCAGAGAATGGGAAATTGTGGCTAGTCCGTTGCTGGATGTACCTTTATGTTTTTGTAAAGTGTTAAACGTTCCCCCTAGGACTGGGATAACTAGATTGAGGGGTCTCTTAATTCCAGTCCTTTTTATCCAAAGTGTTGTGCGCATGTGGCAGCCTAAATCTCATTAATAAATGGTGTTGTATTTAAAGTGGTACCTTGGTTCCAGAGCTGCTTTCAAAAGCCCTTGACAGGTACCAACCTGCATTTTTAGACCTCTAAAGTTCTTTATGGTTTAATTTTTGCCTATTTGAAAAGACCCTGAGACACCTGGAACAATCAAGTATTAGTGTTTTCAGTATTTGAAAACCTCAGTCAAATACTCAGTGTCTCAGGGTAAATTTTGATTCTAAAATGAAGTAAAGCTACTCAACCGGTAAGCTGGAATAATGCTTCTTACAGCACCTAATCTGAAGTGGTTTTGTGTCAGTGGAGTCCTGGGCTGGATAGAAGCTAACCTTGGGCTGGGCTTCTTCTAACAGCTTTCCTGCCAGAGAAAGTTTTTATACCTAATCCTACGTGTTATATCTAATGCTCTGGCTTTGACCCCTTCTGCTTTGCACCTCAGGCAGACATCATTCTGTGGGATTTCCAGAGGAAGGAGTTACTTGCTCGGCTGTCACTTCATAAGGGTAGAATTGAAGGACTAGCGTTTTCTCCAAACAGCCTTTATCTTGTGTCACTGGGAGGCCAGGACGACAGCAGGTAACGATCTCCGCTTCCTGGCCCACGATTTCCGACAAGTTGTAGGGCATCGAAGAATGCTCTCAGGGAGTACTCGCTCCTCCCTCTTCTGGCAGTCTGACTCTTTCCCCTGCTTGGTGTCTCTCCTCAATGATCCAGCTCTGTCCGATGGGAAGCCGGGTGGGTACCGTGGGCAGAGCACAGGGAATGGGGAAAGATGAAGGGAGCAGCTAATTCTTAAGCTGGTGTCATCGTCCAGAAACCTTCCGGAGCCTGCCCAGTTAGCTGGCTTAATGCACTGCCCTGAACCAGTATAAATTTCACTGAGGGCTTGCTTTGACACACAGACGAGTAAGAGTGGAATAAAAAGTTATTTTAAATCAGATTTTACGAGTGGCCTAAGGTATGATTTGAGTCTTGCTCAGCAGAAGGAATCCGACAAATACACACACCCTTGCTCTAGGAGCAGGGGATGTAAACTGCAATTCCACACATTTGTGATAAGGCTTTTCTTGGGTAAAATCTCTACAAAGTGACTTCTGTTGTGTATCCTGGCGGGAACGGGCTGCAGGAAAATAGGTTTCGTCTTGCTTTTGGTTTTAAGTAATTTGTTTTTAAGTAAGGTCAAAAAGCGAAGCTATTTAAAGCCTCTCCTTCTCCTGCAGCGTGGTTGTGTGGCACGTTGGTAAGAGAGAGGCTGTCTGTGGGAGCCCTGCCTCGGCACGCCGCGCAGGGAGTGCGACCATCGTGGTGTCCTCCAGCTGCAGAGACGAGATGTTTGTTACTGCTGGAAAGTAAGGTTTTATTTAGATGAAAGAAATGAGGGAAAGAACCAGTGGACCTATTTGCTTTTACAAAGAGTCTTTACTTAAATACAAGGAAACTTAAGCAACTGTGCGCTTGTGTTTTTCTTTTTGCTCTGAATGGACTCACGAATATCCATCAGCTTGTCCCTTTAAGGCATTTCTGCTTGTTCTACATATAACAACATGTTTTCAGAGCAGCACACAGGGACCCGCATGCGTCACTTCTGTTCCTGATAGCAGGATTTTGTACTCAGCATTCCCCATGCAGTGCTTAAAATATTTAGTTGCCAGTGTTTACACAAGAAAAGCAGTCAATGAGTGGCTCTGAACAATGGTTAATTAATGTAGAAACAATGATATCTTGCAGGTCGTTGGATCATCTCCTGTCCTCACCAGATGTGATGTACAATTGGTCACTGGCTTGTAACAAAAGTTGGTACAAAAAGTCACGTTTTGCATGGGTTTCAGACAGCCCCCATATATCTAGCCTGACATTTAAACGCGTTGGGGACCTCCACCTCCCTTTAAATCAGGGAAGGCTTTGGATGCAGTTGCACTTACGAGTGCTGGTCTTTGCAATTTTAACACTTTGTTAAACGTAAGGGCAACTGTGTGTAAAGATTTTATATTGGCTCCTACGCTGTCAATTAAATTATGCTAGAAAATAGTTGAAAGTGTCCCGTACCGTTCATTTCCCATTCTAGGAACTAAGATTTCCACAGTACGTGTCTCTTTGGGAAATGAAGTGTTGAGGTTGTTACATACTCCTCTGTAATCCTTGTATATGTTTTTGCTGAACCTTTAAGATTTTTGATTTACCTGGAAAAAGTTACCGTACGAGACAACAGAAAAGACAGAGACTTACTTCTGGCCTCTTTAATATTGTTCTTTTCCTCCTTATTAAAATTTCAGAATAATGTAGCCTCGTAAAGGCTTTTTAATTCTTCTAGTAGTGAAAAAAATTGGATGTTTCTGCATATATGGATTTGATCCCACTATATTCGTCCTTCTAGTGGGACCATTCGAGTATGGGAACTGGATCTAGCAAATAGGAAAATCTGCCCGACTGAATGCCAGACAGGGCAACTGAGAAGAGTGATCACGTGCGTTAAGGTAAGCTTCAGCCAAAATGATTTGGCTAAACTAAGAAACTCTCTACAGACTAGAGAAAAACCACGAACTTTTATAGTAATGCTAGAAATGCCAATTACAACTACGTGATGGCAGTGAAGCTACTAAGTGTTGGCTCATGGCAGATGGTCTCCCACAGTTTCTTCACCCTGGGAAAGAGTGTTTTGAATGCTTCCGAACAGAAGCAGCATGTATTTTAGTCACAGGCTCTAGCACCCAGAGAATCCCACTATTATCTAGATTTGGTAGAAAATGTCTTGCATCCAGCAGTGTTATGGATCTTTGAGTGTGACAGGATGAAAACATTGGCTGTATCCCCTCAGATTAAATCTTGGCAATACACTGAAATAAAGCCCAGGGCTAGGGACAAGTGTCTCGCTATCTGGACCGTGATCTCTTTTTTTTTTTTTCTTTATGCTTTCCTATAGATGGCAGATGATGATAATTATTTTTATGCTGGCACATCAAGTGGTGATGTCCTGAAAGTGAATACAAACAACAAGCTGATGACTGACTATGGGCCCCAGAAGGAGAAGTTTAGCTCGGTGAGTAGCAGCTCTGTGACTTGAATTTTTTCCTTATCCTCCTCTTTGTTAGTAACTGAAAGTAGGGCAACCTCCAGGAGAACCATTTCAAATTTGATTCACAGACTAGCCCTTTTTCTGTGCTATTAGATCTTTGTGAGGGTCTCAATCTTGAGCCTGAAGTCTGAGACTGTTAGCTTGGCTTTGTTCAGTTTCATTTGGCTCAGAATTTGGGTTTTACCTGAATCTCATGTGTCATCCCACAGACTATTTCTTATACTAAATCTGGTAAAAGTCATAAAAAGTGAAAAATAAGCATAAAAATGGAGTAGTTCCTGAGTTGGGTGGGGTTTAGGGAGATATTAGCTGGAGTGAGACAGAGGACATTCCTAGGAAGACTGGTAGAAGTGCTTATTTGAGAGGCTTTCCCACACTCACTGCTATAAGGTCCTATATTCGGATCTTACAGATTTGTTACATCGTCTGGGCTGAAATTTTCCAAGACCACTGTTTGCCACAGGAAGAGTATTTTGGAAAAACTTCAAAACACTACAGTTGCTCTTAAAAAGCCCCCAGCCCCCTAGATTTTTGTGTTTGTTCCACGTACCATTCCTCCCTCTTTCCTTCAGGAATTGTCTTTTTGAAATTCTGATTTGGCCACTGATGAGGCAGAGGTCTTACTGAAAAAGGTAGTATAGATAATATAATTAAAGAGTTTGTTACAATGCATATGCGCAATTGGGACAAAACAAGGTTGCACAGGGTACATTGACTCTACTGCTTTTTAACTTCTGAGTGCTTGACTTCATAACTCCAAAGTTCTTTTAACTTAGCTTTTTTTGTCTATAATTGGGACTCATGGGTCTTAGCGTAAGGATCCTGAGACAGGAGTATCTCCTGAATAAGGAGCTTTTGGCCTTTCATTGTACGAGAATTCTGCATGCAGGGAGCTGTAATGATAAATGATCAGCACCAGCTAGTACACTTGCTCTTGATTTCTCTTTATTTGTTGCTCTTAAAGACATCTTGTAGCTTCTCAGGTTGTACCCAGCGGAGGGCATGATACCTAAGGAATTCAAACAGTTGCCTGAAAAACTTTCTTGCATAAGGTTGAATGTGTTTTGCGATTCTGTTAGCAACCATGACAATCAGTGAGCAGCAAGGGAAGCAATGCGGATGGAAGTACCAAACGTACTGTTAGGGATGCCATGGGGAAGCTGTCCTAGAAAGAAGCAGATCTTGTTTGAGAGTAAACACCAGACTAACAAGAACTGGAAGAAAAACTCAGCAGTAAATCCCAAAGAAAAAGCTATTATGGACTTGTTTCTCCAAACCTCCTGAACTTGCCTTGTACCAACAAATGTACATACAAACCACGTATGTGCCCATTCAAAATGTAGTGTTTCTTGTGTTACAAATGCATGCCCTCATCTCTGAGATAACTTGGAGCCACTGAGTTCTTTGAAATATATTTCAAGGTTTATCTATTCCAGAAGGTTGGAGAAGTTATTACTCATTTTTCCCACTTGCATTGTAGGAATGTAAGTAACTTAATTCTGTGCATGTATTAAGTGACAAGACTGTATGTATTTTGTTTTCCTGATAGAAATCCTAAGTTTGCTGAAGGTGCATTAGATCTCTTGTGGGTATACCTGTACTGTACGCTGTTAAGTTCATCTTCTAGCAGTCATCCTGCAGGGTTTTGCATCCACACAGGACCCATGTCCTGGCTGATCTCTGCTGTCTCTTATGCCCAGGTCTTGATGATTGAATATCACCTCCCCTTTTAAATGCGTGCACGCTTTGAGTCCTTCTACATCTAGCAGTACGTGTCCCTTGCCTAGAGTACCTGGTTGAAGCCACGCAAGGTCCTGAACTCCCTTGCCTTCAGGGGTGAGGGAAAGGTGCCCAATGCATATGAAACAAAACTTTGCAAAAAATATACTTCTGAGACCATTACTAAAGAAGCGATCAAATAGGGTCATTAGCAGGATGCCATGCAATTTGGGGGTTGAAAGAGGGTCTAGGGCATCTTAGAGAAAAGCAGAGGCTCAAAGCCAGACCACAGTCCAATCCATACTGTGAGGGCTTTTATCATAAGGCAAATCCATAGGAACCGCAGTTTGTGGCAGAGACCTTTGGAGCATCGCAAGCTTCAGCTGACATTGCTTCTGATAGTGAAAAGCTGAAGGAAAACAGGACCTTTGGCTATGCAAGAGACTGACAAGATGCTAGGGAGAGGAGAAGATCCAGAAATGGATCTCGTCACAGCGGCCTGCTGGCCTTGTGGATGAGACCTGAGCTGGTAGGCATTATCTGACTTAGACTTTGTTTTATTACTGTTATGTAATGGCAGCTACTTAAGATATACCACGGGTCATTTTGGGAGAAGGGAGAGAAAAGGAGACATTCACATTGGATGGAAATAACAAGTAGTCCCTCCAATCTCCTCCTTTACCCTGTTGCTTAAAACGGACATTTCTGTTCAAAGACAGGCTTTTCAGTCAGACACGTACTCAACCCTATCACCCCTTCTCCTCTTGCTTACTTCCTCTCTGCTCTCTTCCCTCACTCTTACCAACGCAGTTTCCAAATGCCCAAAGTGGGAAATTCATCAGGGCAAACCTGTATTGTTGCAGTCAGTGAGAAGGTACGGGTACATTTTTATTTCCAGCTACTGTCAGATCCACTTTCATACTTTCCATTTCTCCCTTCCTAGCTCCGTACTGTGATTCCCTTTCCACCCACTCATTGCACATCTCTGCATACAAATAATACCTTGTCACTAGACTGTCAACAAGTCCTCGCTGAACACACGTAGAATCTAATGTTTTATGGCAGAAATTTCCAATTGTAGCATAGCCTTCAATGCCAGAAGAGGTATTTTGCAGCTGTTTTTTCAAGTCAAAGCCACAGCATTTATCAAAACAAAAGTATTTGCATCCTTGTTTCTACACAATTTAGTACATCACATTGCTAACCCTAGGAGAAGTGTTGATTTTTATTTCCCCTCCCCGCAGAGCTGTGTGTATTTCACAAGATATCTTTTGTCTCTTTCTTGAAAATGTACCATGTATTAGTACTTGTAACAAACATGCAAAGCAAAACTGCCGTATAGCTTGTTTCAGAAGCGAGCCGTGCTGTTTCAAGGTAGGCATGGCTGCTCCAAAGCATGGCTTTTGGGACAGGCACTGCCTTTCCCAAGCGGGCATTTCCCCGCTCCCTGGCAGGGAGGTTGGCCGTACAGCCTCCAGTGGTGGAACTGTCCCGGCCTCCCTCCCCATGGAACCATTTTCATCACTTTGTTGCAATTCTATCTGAAAAGATGCATATTTGTGAACGAACGTTATCCCGTATCTCTGAAAACCTTGTTCACCAGTCACACCGGGGAATTATGAGCCAGTGGCATACCATGAAACTCTCAACCTGGAATCCACAGCCACCCCACGACGAGCATATCTTTAAAGAAAGAGTTTAGACACTGCTTGGGTGAGGAGAAGATGTTTATTGAAAATAAGTTGGGTCAACCTTAAAGGAACTTTGCCTTTAGATATATAAGAATGTGTTTATTATGTAGACATGATCTGAAGATTTCTTTGTTTCTGTTTTGAAGAGGAGTGGCAGAATAGTTCACTGGTATGATGAAGCAACTTGTTTTCCATCTACATGGAATTAAGTTTAAGTGCATTTCTGTAATGTCTGTAAATACTGGAATAAACAGCAAAATTAATTTTTATCCCCGTCGCAGACTTGAGGAGCTATAAGACACCCGTTCAGATGCAAAGTGGGATGTACAATTGCAAATGCATTTTCAGAAATAGTTGGAGTAATTTGCATGTTAAAAAAAAAAAAAAGAAATTTAAAGGAGGTGCGCGGGAAGAGTTCATAGGGCACTCAAGAACTTCGCAAGAGATCAGAATGGGACAAAGAGCAAGTACCCCTGCAGGGAAGGGAACGGGCAGGCTGGATTTTTGCTGGTATTTTTATTTATAATCATACTTCAAAGCAGTGGTTTCTTTTTGTAAGAAGGAAATAATGAATGGTAATATTTTTAACCTCCTACATTAGACTCTGCATTTCATCTACAAGAGGACCGGCAGAATATAAAATAGAGTATTCATCGCATTATTAACGTGAACTGCTTGACTCCCTGAATAACAAGTGCAACTTATAAAGCTATCTCTTTACTTGTGGTGATTGAAGGAACAGACTGGACAAGAAAGAAGCACAATGACCAAGTTAAGGTTGAAATCAAACTCTGATGATTTTGAGAGCCTGGCAATGAATCCTGGCCACTTTAAGGTGTTTTTTTTCTGTCTTAGTAATATCCGCTTCCCTCTCAAATTGAAGAACTGAAGAGAATACCTCGGAAAAATCAAAGCCGTCTTGGCAGTGCTGCAAAAGCTCAAGTTTATTAGCAAGTAGCAGGAAGCTGTAAACAGATAAACTACGTAGTCATAGGTTTGATTTCTAATGCCGCCACCTGCCATAACGCTAAACCCAAAGGGCATCTGAGGTGGAAGTCTTTTACAGGAAAAATTGCAAAACAGTAGATCAAAAGACAGTTGATGGGCCTGTGATAACAGAGGACTCGCAAAATGCTGCCAACACCTCATAGGAAATTTTTTAAAACATTGTTCAGAAACAGTTCTGCTTGTGGATCATATTTCTAATTAAAAAGAATCCCTTTGTTCTCATGCTTTTGCTAAGAATGTTTGCATGAAACCTGGCTTCCTGCCTGGTAGTGTTGTGATAGTATGGCATAAAATCCTCTCTGGAGGTTGTGTTTTTCACAGTGATCAGTCCTGATATTAGAGGAGACTGTGGATATGCTACTGGTGGAGACAGACTAATGAAGAAATCCAGTGCAATTAAATTACAAATCAGGATTTTTTTTTTTCAAATTTTTTTTCTGCAATCGACATTTATTTCATCCTGAACTTAAATAGTCCTTAAGCTGATACATAGGTGGGTGCAAGGCTGCTTGGAATGCCAGCACTGGAATGCCCAGTTACATATATCGTGTTTATTTTTTTTTTCCTTCAAAAAGTATAAGCAAGACTTTAAAAACAATCAATTGCTTCTGTTTGGTTGGGTAATTGAACCGAAGTAATTTTTCCAAATTCATCAGACCTTGTCTGTGGCTTTTGCAATGTCCTTTCCGGGTCTAAATAGCTCAAATGTCCATTTTGTTCTCCTCTTTCTTCACTTCCTCTCTTGCCTTCCTTAGCGCTTCAGTCCTTGCCACACAGAAAATCAATACTTTCTGGCTTTCATTCTTTTAAACACTCTGAAAGTGTTTAATCCTGAAAATTCACTGGGGTTAGACCAGATTAATGCTTGAAAAGAACAGGAATGCTGGGTGGTGCTGCTTAGATGTCAAACTTTATGATAAAGTGCTGACACCTGTATTTGTTCAAAAATCACAAGCCAAGCACATGACAGTGATTTCTTCCTGAAGAATAAATGCAGAATGATTCTGATTTGCCTCTTGGTCATTATTCTTTGAGAATTCACTTCTTCGTGCTTTCACAACACTAAATGCTAGAGGTGTTTTCTTTTTCCCAGAAAAAACTCCACCAAACAGAAATTGTTGTTTTCACATAGTGGCTCTATGAGCTCGGGCTTCGAGAAAAAAAATCATAATATTGTGAAACTGCTGGTACTATCACAACAGTTGGCAATACTGCTTATTAACCTAGGTAGTGGTAAATGTTGCTGGAGTCTATATTGCAACTTAAAATGTCAAGCTCAACAGACTCCTTACAAGTCACGGGGAGCCTGGAGCTGCTACCAGCTGGCCTGCGCCTCTTGTACACGCTTGCTTCGTGACAGAGCTTAGTCTTCAGTCCAAGTTTTGATGGCATAAAGCTCCTTTATTTCCTTTTTTTTTTCCTTTCCATTTCACTCATGCGTATGTTCCCCAAAGCTAGTAAGGATATTTTTCTGAGTAAGAATATCAGGATTTAACCCCACAGCAGTAGTTTCACCCCTCTTGCGGCCTATTCTGGGGTCTCAGATTTTCCAGAATTAATCTGTTGTCTTGTATACAGAAGAGTAATATTACTTCACAGGTAGCAGAGACTGACTTTTCTGATACTTGAAATTTTGTGGCAAGGCTAAAAAACCCAAACAAAACTGGTTTTGTTTGTTTGCTGGTTTTGTTTGGGTTTTTTACTGTAGTCTGGTACTTTATCCATGGAAAACCATTTCTCCTTTTTCTAATGGCTGACCTCCTGTTGATCTGCTCATCTTAGTAAATAGCAGAAACCCACGTTGATGATGGGCTGACTAATTTTCAAAGCTTTTCTGTGACAAATGTGTTTTATTGCTAATAGGTGGGCGATGGGATTGCATCTTTCAGACAGGGAGAGAGGCCTGGGACACAGAGGATCTGTCCTAAAAGCAGCTGTAGGAAAGGACGCTTAGGCTGAGTTTTATCCTCTGTTGTTTTCATATCTGATAGAAGAAGAACCAGTGGAAGGAAAAGCGGAGGCACTAATACAAAATGTGTGTATTGCTTGCTGGAATGCGGTAAGGATATGTAGGCTCGTACGTGGTCCCAGCTGCTCTGAAGGATCCATGATGATGCTATTTACTTGCTCCTCATACTGTAGTAGTTCATATATACCTGTAATTAATAATTCTTTTCTCTCTTCTGCCTCTATAGTCACTCTTTAGCCTAGGTCAGTCAAAGAATACTGATAAAGCCATGTTTGAGTGACATAAGCACTGCCATTGGGAGCACGATAGAGACTCCGTTGTGCTATTCAGCATGGCTGCAGCAACAAAGAGACTCTGCTTCCATCCAATTGTGTTTTAATTCTGTTTTCTCCTAGGGAGTCACAGCTTTGCTTTTGCTGAAGGCAGGAGATTTAATAGTCGGCACCGGAGGAGGGATTGTAGCCCTCTGTAAAGGCTCAAACTACAAAGTAATGAGGTGAGTTTGTTGATGGGAGAATCAGGAGGGTAGAGGTGACAATTCCCCCAAAGGGTCACAGTGTAAGAACCAATCATTTCTACGTAAAGGCATAATCCAAATAAATATCAGGTTTTCAGTCCTGCAGACAAAATAGACAGTATGGTTCCAGCGTAATGAAGTTGAAGCAGACTGAAAATTACTGCATGCCTTTGCACAGAAGTGAATTGCCCTACTCATCGTTCATTTTAGATGACCATTGTTTCCTTTTAAGCATTAGGAGTCAGATCCTAAATTGATGCAAATGAGACAGGTCTGTTGAAGTCAGTAAAATTATGCTTATTTATGCCAGCTGAGAAAGAGCAGTATTTGCCATCTAAAAAAGGGTTTGTTGGAGGACATGGGATTGTAAAGGAGGGCTCCGCTAATTTTATAGGCACATGTCTGGAAGTGCTGGAGTATTTGCAAGGCTTTTTTCTGCATACAAAATAGAAAGCTGCGGGCATCATTTCCCCGTATGTGATTTGAAAATCGGGCTCACAGCTATTCGTTTTGCATTGTTTGAATAGCCAACTTAAGCATACAGTTCTGCAAGCTTAGCTTTGTACAATTTAAACTATTCCCAAAAGATCTAAACTGTCTGGAAATATTCTTGAATATGGGATATTTAAGGGCACTGGAGCAAGAATATCAACAAAGATGCTGTTACCTTAGGCCCTGGTCCAGAAAGCAGAGTCTCCAAAGCACTGCCTTTGCCAGCCCTGGCAGAGTAGCAGGTGGGACAGGCAAGATCATATGAAGTATTAACATGTGGCTGGGAATGAAATGTTAGTCCTGACCGTGGTCTTGCATATTGATATCACAGCCTGGTATGGAGCTTTTTGGGGATGCAGGGAAAGTCAAGACTCTATAAAGTCAGGGGAAAAAGGAAGTTGGAAAATAAGTACCTCGAGGTCAATGTCAGGCCAAACCTCTGCTTTCTCTTAACAGGAAAATTCAAGTTCAAGGTGCTGTCACTTCCCTGACATGTAGAGGTCAGGGTCACCAGTTCTTTATAGGGACAAATGAGTGCCAGATTTATCGTATTAACTACACGGCGTTTAAAGAGGAGCTGATTGCTGCCTGTCACAATGAAGCCGTCCACGACATTGTTTTTCCTTTGTGAGTATAACTGGCTGGGATGCTTTTGGCTGGCAAAGAAGTTTGAGGAAGTTGCCAGTAAGGCCAGGATACCTATGTAAACGCCTTTTAACCAGCAGGAACCCAAAGCCTGTTAACATCCTTACGGGATGATTTATACCGCAACCTACCAGTGAAATGCAAGGGTGATGGTGAGCGGCTGCTTGAAAGCAGAAGGCAGCAGTTCAGTTTGAGAGTTGGAAAAATCATCGCTCTACAGAAAGAATTCTAAATAAAAAGACTCGAATTATTAATGTGTGGGTAATGGCAGTGATGGCAACCTCCCCCTTTGCTCCTAGGGTTGGTGCTATGAGGCTCGGGCCTCTCAGTCTGCCAGCAGCGTGAATCCTGAAAGTCTGCTTTTGTGTACCCTGTTGCAGCTAGAGTTTGTAGAGGTGTCTTCTTTACTGCCCACCTGTAACATCAGCTGAAGCCTGACTAACAGAGCTGTTCAAAGAGGCTTTTTGGGTCTCTCAGCCTCACGTATGATTTCATGTTTGACAATATGGCATGTTATATTAAATTCTAGGCTTGTGATGAGAGATGCTGGGTATACTGGTGTGTCTTCTGTCTGCTTTTGTCTCGTGAACAAACAGCAAACGTTCCCTCTTCCTATATAGTAGGATTGTGACACTTCATTTAAAAAAAAAACCACAATGGATCGGTTGTTTCCTCTCCAAATAGAGAATGGGAGTTTGATCCCAATGAAAGTTTTTATTTTTGGCATGTTGTTATTGCATTGCTTCTTGACACGACACAAAGGATCAAATCTTATCAAGGTACAGCAAAGTGCGCAATGCAAGATGCCCTCCTCCCTGCTTGTCATCAGCCTGAAAAGTCTGCATCCTTCTAATTTAACGAGTAAATCATTTGAAGCCTTAGGGTAATCTGATGCTAATATACCTGACTGGCGCATCTGTGTCACAGCGGTATCTGAATGAGCTGGATTTAGTGATGATTGTAAGGACTACAGGACTACATCCTTGTGTGCATGTTTAAACTTTTTATCTGTTAACTGCTCTTGAACAGAGCAGTTCTGATTAGGAAAAACAGGCATAATTTCCCTGTTCTGGCTTATTTCAGAATACTTGAATTGCTGATGTTATCCTGCTTTATAAAGCACCCACACAAGCTGGGCTTGAAAGGGGCCACACTTTTGTTGTGCCAGTTTTCTCTGTCCTGGTTCATCTTTCCAGGCATTGATGGTGAAGTTGCACAAAAGCTTGTGGTACCTTTCTAGATTTCACTTTCTGTCATTTCCCTAGGATGTATGGTTTAGAGCTTATTTCAAAGCATTCAGTCCCATAGCTTTTGAAATGCTGCAGGTCTTTTTTTATTCAAACATGTATAACAAGTATATTACGAACAGGCTTTTGCCATCATTTCTGTTGCCTTTAGCGATGTTGAATAGGAATCATCCAGTAAGCAAGATAAAAAATGACATCTTTACAATATGAGGCTGCTGTTAGTCCCTGATGTTAAATCTGGGCAGTCAGCACCTCTACACCCACTTTTGTGTCTATTATATACAACACGTGAAGTTGTTTAGAGATTGAATATGGGAAATAAATGTCACAACTTCACCTGAAGTAGAAAGAATTCTTTTATTTTCACTTTAACTATTTCTTAAAATGAATCTTTGAATAGAAACCAAACCAGGGGAATTTTATGTGAGAAAGATGATCCTACGAAAAAGACCTGTGTCTTAACCATGGTGATCCCTATTGGGAAGATTACAGTTGCATGTTAGAAACAGCTAAGCTTTGAAGGCTGATTTAAGATCTGACAAAGAAAGAAGCGTTTTCTGTGTGCCCCTCCTCATGATCTCTCTGAATTCTCCAGGGGAACTTCTGACTTGTTCGCTACCTGCTCCAAAAATGATATTCGGGTGTGGCACACCCCAGAAAACAGGGAGCTCCTACGAATCGTCATCCCCAACATGACCTGCCATGCCATAGAGTTTATGAGGGATGGCAAGAGCATCATTTCAGGTAATGATCAGTCCAGACCCATGGTTGAGTCCCATCTTTAAGTGTTGCCAGATTAATAAACATCAGTATGTTAGAATGAAGAGAGGTTTAAATTGGGAATGGGTTTAAATTCAGTTCATTGCTTGACCCAAAGGCCTCTCTGCTTGCAGCGTGTCCAATGAACTTTGCTCACAGCCCCCAGTATCCTGGTACTGTAGTTACGGTGTATGTGGAAGGCAAGGTTTTGAGACATCGCTTTGGATGTGAATTCCAGCAATTCAGAACTCAGTTCAGTCTTATTCAAAAGACCTAATTCTAAAATATTAACCTTGTATGCAACAGATTAACCTGTGATGTATGTAGACCACCTTTTGCATAAACCCTGCTACCCATCGCCATATGCGAATTGCTTACGCAGGGACTACTGCAGTACTAGAGCAGCAGTGCAGTCCCCCCATTGGTACCAAACCAATTTGCCCATAGCCAGAACCAAAAAGGAATTAAATTTCAATAGTTTATTTGGGGCTATAGTTCTGCGGCTCATCTACAGTACAGTGGTTTTCACATGTATACTGCTGATCTAACAGGGCGGGCCTTATAAAGGAACTTAATAAAAAAACAGGTTCATTTGGACAGGAAAGAGAGACAATAATATGAGGAAAGTCTGTGCGCCTGGGTAATCTGTTTCTTTTTATTCATCAGCTTGGAATGACGGGAAAATCCGTGCCTTCATGCCAGAGACTGGACGGCTAATGTATGTGATTAACCATGCCCATAGCTTGGGAGTGACGGCAATTGCTGCTACAAGTGACTGTAAACGGATCATTAGTGGAGGAGGTGAAGGGCAGGTAATTTTTGCTTAAAAACCTGGAGCAGCTCTGTGCTGTCATCACAGGGCCTGCGAATTGTCTGTAACTGCTTAGTCAGAAAGTGAGCTATTCTTAGCTTCCACTTGAGCAAAGGACTGAGTTCGAAAATATTAGCCTTTGATATATGCAAATCTCTTGCTCTGAGAGGGCATAAGGTAAAACAATGCCCTGATTTCTTCTGGCATGGTAGTCTTGGAAATCCTTCTAATGCAGAATATGCTCTTTATCCTTTTTGTTCATTTGTCTCTCCCCTATATTTGGCTTATCTGCATTAGTCATTGTTTGCAAGCCTCCGTCTAACTGTGCTCGAGCACAGATTTTCTTTCTGTCATTGCTTTGGAAGTCCTAGTCCTGTCCAAAGTGACCTGTATGAATGCATTTAATAGCACAAAGTTCACTTCATATCGCGCTAGTGTCTATGGGGTAACTTCCTAATTTTCTGGGATGGTACTATCTGGTTTCAGTGATGGTGTTAATAAAAGACTCTAATAATAACTCAGTTTCTAATACAATTATGGAAACATTCCAATACAAATAACAAAAAAAATCAGAAAATATGTTGTAGGCATCATACCTGTGCAGTTCAACAATTTCTTTCTGGCCACACAAAACAAACACCATGTACTTTGGCTACTCCATGCACTTCATATAATTGTGGCCCTCTTCAATCTGTAAAAGTGCACTCCTCTCCTAATGTTTAAATAATTTGAACACAGGGTTTTTATTTATATTAAAAATAAATAATTAGACTTGGAAGGCTCATGTTCAGTTTCTTGCCTTGCTTTGGACTTCCTCTCTGCAGTCTGGCAGGCACTCAGAACCAGACATTTAATTGTGCAGGATTCCTGACTGTGATTTAACTGCTCTGTGCTTTGTTTGTGTACCCTGATCTCAAGTGTTCAGTGTGCTGTGCTGGAGATTGCACGGGAAGTCTTGAAGAGTGAGGAATTGAACTTAGGTCTTCCAAATCTCAGGCTAATGTCCTAATCGTTGAACCATCTTTCTGAATCGTTCTGCATCTCAGCTCTTCTGTAGAGCAGTAACAGCAGCACTGCCTTGTGTCCCTGCATAAAGACGTTAGAGATGAGATCAACTCTTCACTAATAAAAGAATAGTTAAGTACCGTGGATGATTAGCGCTAGAGGATGCAAGAGACAGAGGACCTAGATTCTGTATCAACACACACAGAATGGCACAGGCTCTGGTTAGTTGATCTCTGAATTGAAAAAGACAGCTGAGACAGAATTAAAGCTAAAGGTTGGTTAAGTAGAAATGAGAACTGCAGGGGAGCACTTGCAGTATTCATTCAGAACACAAAAAAAGGTGCTCTGAAATGCTAATGGTTCTGTCAAAATCAACCGTCTGACAGCTGTGACTTTCAGGGTTGCTTAAGGGATCTGGATGCTCTGATCATTTAGCAAGTGGCAATTGGACATCCAGATCCCATAGGTAACTCAGCATCAGACTTGAAAACGTGGAAGGTCAGCGCTCTCTGCTTTTGATGTCAGTGTCTAAATTTTCACTAGGATTTGACCTCAGCGGAATGTAAAAGCGAATAGAGATCATGAAGTTTGGCAGTAGTGGGACAGTAAATGCAAGGTGTGAAGGATCAAGTCCTCAAAGCAGAAAGATTTTGCTGTTACCACCAGTGGGAAAAGAGCTGCTTTCAGGCACATATTTCACATCAAAGATTTCAGGAGCTGTTTTGTATTTACTTACTGGCATTATATGTAACACAAATAGCAGGTAGCTTTTTTAATATTCCATTTCAGAAGCCTTGCTCTTTGATCTTTAAAGCACCACTGGAAATATATCATGGACTAGATACTTTTTCCTGATCGAGAGATGAGTAAACTGAAGCATGGGAGAGTGGGAACTTGGCAAAAACAAGATCTGGGGTTAATGGTCAGGAATTCCCGAACCAAGTGGATTACACTCTCAAGAACTCAGTTCAGTTTTATGAGTCAGCTGCGTGAATAACCCACAGGAAAATAGAGACAGTCTGTTGAGACTGAGTTGCTGTATGTGTTATAAGAGAAAAGAAGACTTCAGGAAAGCCTTAGGCATCCTCCTGAGCTCAGGCAGGGCCAGGTGGTACAAGAGCAATGTTTGTTGCTGATTTTCAGGTGAGGGTCTGGGAGATTGGTGAGAGGACTCACAAACTGGGGGAAGTTCTGAAGGAGCACGTATCTGCTGTGTCCTGCATTAAGATTAAGAAGGACGACCGAGAGTGTGTCACAGCCAGCCTTGATGGAACGTGCGTCATCTGGGATATTGTGTAAGGAGACAGATAAGTATTGCAAGGCACTTAAAGTGCTGGTAATGTCTCTGTTGGGTCACTGTGCCCTATTTGGGACACTGCATAGCGAGGAGGAGGGGAAAAAGAGCATTAGGAAAGAAAAATTGCTAGAAAGAACAATCAAGTCAGGGAATGCAGAACCTCCAATGCTAGAAACTTTTCAGAACATTTTAGACAAACATTTGTCTCAGGTTGTTTTCTTGTATCGGATCCTGCTTGGCCGAGGGGGTGGAGCCGGTGATTTCCTGCATTTCCCACTAGTTCTGTTTTCCAGCACTTCATGACTCTTGTCGAGCTATTGCAGATCTGCAGGTAAGGATAAGGAAATTTTTGCATAGTGAATAGCACCTAGAAAGCATTCTGGATTAAAAAATTTCATTTCATATGACAGCAGATCAAAAGTCTTACAAGGCAGCTGTGATGGGGAACAGAACTGATGACCCTAATAGGCTTCATGAAACCCTGAACTCAGACCAATACCTGAAAATATCCAAGTAGAGAGATCTGATGTATAGCACAGGCAGAGATAGTTCAGGCAGTCAAAGTTCATTTTTTGACCCTATTGCTCTGTCCTGTTTTGGGGGTGTTTTGCAGGCGTTTTATAAGAAAACAAATGATTCTAGCCAACACGTTGTTCAAATGTGTGTGTTACCATCCTGAAGAGTACCAGATAATCACCGGTGGAACAGACAGAAGGGTAAGCAAAGCTGCAGGAATTCTGTTTGCAGTAATTCCAAAACACAAAGTCTGGGGCTTGTTATGTGATGAAGCTCCTGAACCTCCACAGAAGGTTGTGTTACAGGGCAGTGCTGAAAGCTGTGTGCTATTCACGCACAACTGAGCTCTCCTCTCTGGTCTGCTCTCTAGATTGGATACTGGGAAGTATTTGATGGCTCTGCAATCAGAGAAGTGGAAGGGTCTGTATCGGGTTCCATCAATGGGATAGACATCACATCAGATGGGGCATACTTTGTCACAGGTGAGTGGGTGGATGAAACTAGAAAAGAGGAGATCAAATTAAGAGCAGGAAAAGGAAGGCAATGAACCAAGGATCCTAGTAAAGTATGAAAAAACTGAAAGGAGGGGTCATCTAAAGGGGAAAATAAAATGAATCACTGAAGAAAAATACTTAGAAAAAGGCTGTAGCTCAGGCTTGGAAGATACTATGGTTCAGTCTTGCAAGATGTAATTTAAAGGTGAAGAGAAGGTTCAAATGTCTCCAAGGGAAGAATACAGGGTTTCACCTTGCCCTGCTCCTTGTTTAGTTCAGTGGTGTTCACAGTGCACTTGAATGATTTGTTCCAGAAGCCTGGCAGTCTCTGTAGGTTTGCAAGTGGGAATGACTCCAGGCTCCACCGAGCCTCAGGCTCACATGTTCCTCCCCATCGTGACATCTCTTCTGGGAGCCTAGCACTAGCACAGAGGAGCCATGGTATTGTATATCTTGGCTATAGTTAAAAACCACGGATTTGGTGTCAGCGCCAGTTGTTTTAGATTAACCTGGTTAAACGAATGTTGGTTAAGAGCCTTTCAAAGACGCTCAATATTATTGGTACCAATTGCTCACTGTGATCTGCTGGTGCAGGTCTGGAGCGCTCCACTGGACACTGACTCTCTACTTCAGTTGAAAAGAAGTAGGTTTTGCCATAATGCCCAAGACAATGTATCTCACCCTTCCTGAATCAAATGCATGCCTAAGTGTTCCCCTGCCTGGGATCTGGGAACAAAAAGCACAGAACTCCATGTAATCGTTTGTTCTTCCTTTGTGCCCAGTGCAGGTGGTGATGACCATCTGGTGAAACTGTGGGACTATAACGAGGGTGCGGTGACTCATGTTGGAGTGGGCCATAGTGGCAACATCACCCGTCTCAAGATCTGCCCTGGGAACAAGTACATTGTGAGCGTCAGTGCAGATGGTGCCATCCTGCTCTGGAAATACCCAGACTTGCACTAACAGCTAGCACAGGAGCTGCTAGGCTGCTACTTCCTTGGCCCGTCCTAGCGATCCTTTCCTCTTACAGCTGAGGTTGTTTTAAAGCATTTGTACTATTAGAGAAGATGCTATTTTTATACTCTCTGGTATGCATTTACCAGATCCTTCAGATACCCTTTCTAGCACTGAAAAAATAGGTCTGATTTTTTCAGGGGGGCTAAGAATTTGCTGTTCCTTTTAGATTGGTGTGAAAGGATTC
Organism: Gymnogyps californianus; assembly: GCF_018139145.2. Classification (NCBI taxonomy): domain Eukaryota; kingdom Metazoa; phylum Chordata; class Aves; order Accipitriformes; family Cathartidae; genus Gymnogyps; species Gymnogyps californianus. The sequence continues at coordinate 11,564,778 of NC_059489.1, read as the reverse complement.
ATCACTTCTGAAAATCATCTTGGCTGTTGTTATAACACTTGCACGTTGTTACTGCCACCTTTCCTGATAGTCTCCTAGCGTAGTCTTACTTGTATGTCTGCTCATTTTTGTGGGCTCTCTCTTGCTTTCACGTGGTCTCTCTTTCCCTTCCCTACCCCCTTCTGTCCCTTCCTTTAATGAATAACTTGTTGTGTAAATTCAGTCTTCTGTGTTCATTTTAATTTGCCTGGTCCTGATTAAGGAACAAGCCCTCAGCTCCAACTCAGGCGTTTAACTGGGAAGCTCTTTTGAGTCAAGCTTTTAAATCAATGTTCTCAAAGGAATACAAGGATGTTGGGGCTTCTTCATTTGCAGTGTCCAATTTAAAACTCTCTTCAGGGGCCTGGTTTTCAAGAGTGAGAGTGCAGTCACTTCTAAAAATGCCTGGATGTTTCCAGTTAGACACACTTAAATTCCTGGTCATTGGCCTAATTTTTTCAAACGAGCTCCAAATTTGCATGAAATATGTATTTAGTCTGAGAATGAGTACCCGGTATCATATCTAGTATTAAAACTAACAGCTCTCAAGACACTGTTTGTTTAAAGATCAGTGTAGGCAGCCAGCCTGTGAAGTGATGCAAGGGAAGTAAATATTTCTTTTGCAGGCATTGAAGGCCTGTGAGAATTCTGTCATAAATTAAAATGGTAGCAAAATGTTGCATTCCTTAATGCTAAGGCTTGCAGATGTTGTAGTTAACTAAGATGATGATTTAAAGGCAGTGTCAGCTAGATACTATCATACCTGTATTGATAATATTAGCTGTTCTGGTAGGCAATTGGGGATAGGAATTTAAAGGTACGATTGCTTATTATTCTTTATATGCCACTAAAAATGTTTACTGCTCGTAGCACAATAAGGGTAGATCCTTTTGGACTGGCTCGGAGGGTACCTGTGCACCTATGTTGTCCATCAAACACTACGCAAGTCATATTCCTTCTGGTTGAAATATTTCTGCTCTTATTAATGGAGTCTTTAGCAAAGGAATTAAGTCATTCCTTCCTCTTTTTCTTTGGAATCAAGACCTGATGCTATGCAGCGATAAATACCCCAGCAGGTTTTACAAGCTCTGCAGCAATGCTCGCTGTGGTTTGGAAGGCAGGATCAAACCGCTGGAATGTGGGACAGACAGACAAAACATTTGTGCTTGTGCTAGGAGAATGAAAACAGAAGTGGAGCCCGTGAGAGCTAACCAGGCAGTCCCAAAGACCCATGTCACCGCCAGCTCCCCATGCTCTCCGAGGCACGGGGTTTTGAGATGCAGGTAACTGTCCAGCAGAGTCCCGCCTCAGCAAAGCCGTTCCGTTCCCATCAGATCACACCAAACCTGTCATTGCAGGCGGGAGGAGAATCCAAGTACCCATCGGGGAGCCAAAGTCCTCTTTTGGTGTGGCTGTTCCTGGGGTGTAAAGACCAAAGCCCTGCACACTCCTCCTGCACTAGTTGGTTCTTCACGGCTCGGAGGCAGCAAAGTGAGACAGGCTTTCCTGACTCACCCGGCCACCGTCACCCACTGACTCTGCGGAGGACAGGAGTTGGCACGCTAAGAGTAAAGGCTGGTAAACCACACTTTCTGTTTGTTACAGCCAGCCAGGAGGCTCAGGCCCTGTCTCTGTCACCTTACAGATTTGATAACTGAGAGCGCAGATTCTTTGGAGAAGTCCTGTCCTGCCCATCTTTCTTTTCAGTGTGAAGCAGCATCACTTTATTGAAACCAGCCCAAATTTTAAGCATGGGCACTGGCTGAATTCGCTTGCTCCAGCGTAGCCAGCCGATGTAGGTCACTGCCCAGGGTGATGGTTGGTACGCTGGAGCAGCGGCGCAGCATCTCCCCTGTCCTATGGCACAGCGAGCACGCTGTGCTCTGTTAGACCCCCCCACCCTAGTGTCCATGCACAAAGCTGTGCCGTCGCATCCTTGCTGCTGCAGGGGGAGATGATTTGGGGCACTGCCCCACCTGCTGTATAGGAAATAGAGGCGATAACCACATAGGCTGTGACTGCGAGTAGCTGTGTGACCTTTCAGTCTGTTAGTGCATTTGGAAAAGATGGGCCCCCGTGGCTGAGCCAGGCGCTGGCAAGCTCGTCTACTTCCCAAGCAGTGCTCAGCTACGCGGCAGCTTGGCAGTGCTCGTTCCCCCAGCACAACCTTGCCCCTCCCAGCACATCTCACGCAAGTGCTTAGAGCCGTACACGCTCCTCACCAGCACGGCCGGGCTCCCCAGGGAGCCCCCGGAGCTTTACAAATGGATGTGACCTACATGAATAACGCCGGGAAGCAGACATGCAGAGCAACCTGTGCTGCTCTTCCACCAGAAGTCAGCTTGTGTTTGGAAAACATGAACTGCAGTCACAAATTTCCCCATTATGCATTTGCCTGATGGCAGGCACATTGTATTTTACAGCATGAATGTATTCATTACGCTATCATTAGTCATGAAGAACAGCCCGGTTAATAATGGAGCTCTATAACACTCGTACGCAGAATCAGCCATAAGGAATGTGCTATTACCATAAAGCGCTGGGGAGTTTCAGTGCCCCCCTCTTCGCCGAGGCACAGGGAGCTAATGTCGCTCCAGTCGTATCAGCAAAAGCAAAGAGGCGTCGCTGGCAGAAGGCATGTTTGCATACCCGTTGCATATGCTCCTGACATCTCTGCCCCTATACCTAGCTGAATTCTTATCAGGAGGAGGGGCAGGACAGAAATGCACGGGCACCATGGTTGCACCGAGCTCCCTTACGCTGTCTTGATCGACTCCAGTGATGTTAAAGTGAAGTTAAATTCTGATCCCTGCGGGCCTGGGGGAGGGGATGAAGGGAATGTCAGTGAAAATCAGGCATGTACTGGGTTTTGGAAAAGGCTTTATAATCCTTATTGTTAGGGGGGGAAAAAAAGAAAGTTACGTTAAACAGACTTCAGTGATGTCTGACTCTTGGTGAAAGCAGTCATCGGCTTTACAGCATTGGGCCATGAGACGGGAGACCCAGGTTTCTAGCTGGCCCATCAATTCACAGCACAATGCTGGGATCAGAGCCCCCTACCACCAAGAATTTGGCTTCCAACCCCCTGATGCCATTCCTCCTCTGTGAGCTGCTTTCTCCGGGGCTCAGGCCACGGACACTGCTGACGTACAGCCCTGCAGAAAGGCTTGCATCATCCTTCTTCCCTTCCTGTCCTCAGCACAAAAGCTTCATAGTAAGGTTTTTTTAACACACTAGCATCGGAAGTTAAATTTTTTTGTTGTCGAATTGCACATCCCTCAGCACCTCGGGGCGTCTGCTTGTGTGGAAATGAACACCCCGGTGCTCGTCCCAGCAGGTGCCTGAACACACGGCCGCTGTGCCGGGAGAGGGGGAGCCCAGCCCCAGGCTCAACGCGGGCAACAAGTCCCTGGAGAATTCAGCTTACCTGGACCTCTCCAAGAAAGGTCACAGCACGGACATCTTGCTGGAGATTGCAGGGCAAAGCCATCGTAGTGCCACAGCTCTAAACAAGGGGATTTTGAGCAAAGGTTGGCAGGAGACATCCCCTCGATCTGTTGGTGATGAGCAAGGCATCTCCGCTCGCTCTCTGGGGCTTTGACCGCTGCCCTGTGCTATTTCCAATCAGTTTGGACTTTGCAGGTCCTTTAAGGGCTTGTTCAGGTGCATCCCGACCGCTTCCCCCACCTACCCGGGCTTTCCTCTCTGCCACGGAGCGGGGCAGTAAGGGAGTGATAGCATTTGGCTCAGCTCTCCTCCAGCAGCTTCCAGACCAGCCGGGCTAGGAGCTGAAGGCTGGCAGAGCCTGAGGCAGAACGGTGTTTGCCAAACCTCCAGAGAAGGCATTCCTTTGCTGGTGCGTCTCAGCATCTCTGGCCAGCCAGGCCGTGGATCTGCCGGGAGACCTGTGAGGAATTCCAGTGGCGCCTGGCCACAAGCAACGGCTTTATGGAGATCCTTGCTGAGCGCTGTGTCCATACCCTGCCCCGTGCGGGTGGCTGGGGTCACGGGTGGCACAAGGTCCCCTGGGAAAGGGGGAAACTGCTGCAGCTTGTTACAACCTCGAGCACCTACAGCTTCCTCATCCACCTGGGTGTACCTGCCCTGGCCGCTGGCCCTTAGCTGAGTTCCTGGAGACCCACTGAACATCAGACCGGCATCAGCTTCCCATCCTTCCTCATGAACATACCTCCCCTTGCATCAAGCTGGGTTTCTGCTGGTGCTCCCTGGTCTGCCCTGTCCCCCGGAGCCGTGCCGCCTGCTAGAGGGGTGAGATGAGCAGAGGGGTCCTGCCTCCCAGCACCAAACCGGTGCTTTCCCAGTCCCCCAGGAAAAAATGAGGTTCCTGGTTGAGCAAACATGAAGTTTAATGTATGTAGCTCTGCAAGCTGGTTTTGTTTATCCTGGAGATACCCAAGGTGTGAGGCTGGTTCCCACCCGACTCCTCTGAGCTCCCCCAGCCTGGCCGTGACACCTGGGAGAGCCCCGGGCAGTTTCCGCAGCACAAGCCCGTGCGGGGTTGGGAGAGCCCTGCTCGCCGCTGGGGTATCGGGGCTCGGCTCTCCCTTCCCACCCCCAGTTTCAGCGCCTGCTGCAGAGATCACATCATCTTAGTTCAGAGGGGATAATGGGTGAAAATAGCCCAGAGATACCTGCTCAGTGAAGCAGCCAGGGACCATACATATGCATTAAAAACAAAGCAAAATTGCTGCAAACAAAGTGCAGAGGCTCCTGCAGCTCAGGGTTATCTCCTGGCCTTTCATGTTCCAAACCAATGGAGCATGTTCATCGCTATTCATCAGCATGATGCGAGATCCCTGGAAAAGCAGCATTTACCTGCCTCGATGCTGTTCCTCCTCAAACATACTCCAAAAAAAGGCAGGACCCATGCATCTTTAATAGGGGTGCTAAATAACTTAGTTTGCTATCTATAATTTAATTATAGTTGGAGTGGGTGAATAAGGAGGTATCTTCTGCAGGGGGAAGCTTTCTCTTTCTGCCTTAAGCCGTAAAATCGGATGTCACCATTAGATGGGGGTTGCTGGTGATTCTGTAATCATCCCCCCAATAACAATGCAATCGGATTATCAGTCCTATTTTGCTGCAGACCAGCATTATGAATTTCCTTGGGACTTAAAGAATCTCTTAAAAACCACCGCAGGCTTCAATCACCCTTGCTTGCACACAGAAAGCGCTTGCCACTACCTAAGTCTGCAAAGCCCTGCACCAACATTGCCGCCCCGATCTGCCCGGTGCTCGGGCAGTGGTGCAGGCAGCGAGGGAGTGGGCAGCGAGATGGGCAGCAGCTAGACCGTGCTGGTTCTTCCAGACCCACCTTGTCTCCCCCCAGCTCACCCTCACCTGCCCGCGGGGTGCGAGGCCCCAGCAGCGGGACGGGGTTGTTGAAAGCACATTTCCACTCCGCTGCGCAGATGTTCCCAGCCCGTGCCAAGAGAGCGGGAGAGGCTTAAATAAAGAAAACATTGTCCTATGGCAAAGCCCAGCGAGCATGTACGAAGATTTCTCTTTTTTCTATGATTATTGTGATTTGGCAGCATGAAAGTGGATTTCTGCTGGGCCTGAATCAGCTCAGCTCAGATCTATTCAGGATTTTTTTCTTGCGCTCATCCTAATATCCAAGTGCCTCCCTGGCATAGAGACTCTTGCCCAGCCAGAGGAGATGTTTCTAACGCCGTTCTGTCACCCCATCTCCCTAATCAAGCCAAAACTATCTGTGTTTTTATATTCGTCCCAGCCGTCTGGTGTCCAAGGCACTGGGACAGTTCATGCCATAACAACAAGGAATTTTCCATAATAGTGAGCAAGCATTTTCCCCCCTCTCTTTTCATCTGACATTTAGATTATCCCCACCCCAAATTTGCTCCAAAGTCTAAGCCTGGTACGCAGAAAACCGCAGCTTAAAGGCAGAAGCTGGAGACAGCCAGGAGCTCCCAAAAAAGGCATTTTTAGAGAGAAAGTGCTGACGCAACCCAGTGCTGCCAGCGTGCTGCAGCGCCGATAAATATTTGATTTAGCCTGAATAGGAAGGCATCGTGTTCAGAACGATTTGAAGAAGAGGGAAGATTGCAAATACGATATTATTGAGAGGAAGATTAGCATAGCGAGCATTCCTGGTGCTCACTCCAGCGTGCAAATTGCTTTGGATTGGAATACACCGGCGTTACCTGTCGGAAGGGTATCGCTGCCTGCTGCCTGCCTGCCCCAGGAGCCGGGCCGGCTGCGCTGCTGGCTTGCAGGATGCCTGCGCCCCGGGGCTTGGAAAGATGCTGCTAAATAAAAATCCTAGCAGAGTTTTAAGTCGTCGGCTGACGCGTGCTGTTAATATTCCCCGCGTTAGCATCGCAGGGGGCAGCTGGGAATCAGAGAGACTTTCGGTGCTATTTAGCTGCTGCACTTGGTCGCAGGTTGCCGGGGCCCCCAGGAGAGCCGCTTTCATTATCTAATACTTTTGAATTCTAGCAGGTTTGGGTTTTTTTGACTTGACGTTATTTCACTGTTGCATTTTAGACCATTTCCCTTTCATGTGTTCATCAGGTCTTGCTTTCTATCCAACCCCTTCTAACAAGTGCTGGTTTCTGATCTGACTCTCTCAATCTGGCTCCCGCCTCTTTGACTTTCTGGCTCCCCTTGCTTTTTCTTTAGGCTTTTCCTTGCTTTCATGATCAAGTTGCTTTGGATTTCTGGTTCCACTTAATTCAGCATTAAGCCCTGCTCGGGTTCCCTCTCTCGCTCCTACTGCTGCTGTTTTGGCTCGGGGGGGATGCTGCCGGGCTTGAGTGTCCAGCCAAAACCAACTGGAGAGGAGCAACAAGTACTTTTATTTTCAATGAGCCAGGAGCTTTCTAGATTCGATAAACTCCATTCTTCCCACACTGCGTGAAGCACAACCTACCTTTGTTAAATAATTCAGACAGAAAAAATCCTCCTATCCTCATGCAAATGCTCTGGTGGATTCCAGTTTCCATCTCCTAGGGGTCTGCAGTGGGTTTTGCAGCAGGACGATGCCGTAAGCAGGGCCATGAAGCTGCCGGGAGTCCCAGGGAGCTCTTGGGACTTTGCTTTATGGATTGCGCCCTTTGTACAGAAGGGAACCTAATTTTAAGGATGCCTTTCCAAAAGGAGCATTTTATATATTGGCCTTGTAAAGATGGATTTCACAGCTCTCTGGCCAGGAGGATGCTGAGAAATGAGCTTCAACCGTGGGTGCAGAGCCAATTTGAGAGTCAAACCTCTGAGCCTGGAGGTGTTTGTAGCCGGAGTCTTGGCTCAGCCTTGATGCCGTTCCCCAACTGTCCGAGACAGCGAGGCCCTCCCGCAGTGCCAGCAGCTTTCCTTAGCCAGGCTGGGAGCAGCGAGCCAGCGCAGGTGCAAGTGGCTTTCTCCAGGGCCAGATCCTGCAGGGACCCACCGCATCGCATCCCACCAGCCTGCCCGGTCCCAGCGCTGCTGAGCCCGGGAGCCGGTCCCCCAGGTCACAGGAGGGTCAGCTCCGTCCCACCAGGCAGGGCTGCTTCCCACCTTCATTCCCATCTCACTGGGAGGAGAGAAAAGACCCGAGTGCCCAGGCTGGCCCCAGGGCAGCATCCCCCCGGGATGGAGATCTGGACAGCTCCTAGAAGGGGGCTGCTTCCCTGGGAGGCCTGGCAGGGGGGACAGGGGGTGCCCCCCACCAGCGCCAGGCTCTCGGGGAACATCCCGTACCCATCAGGGCTGGCTGCGGTGGGGAGGAAAACTTCAGCTGGGCTCCGTCCTCTCTCCTCGCTGGATAAGCAGCTCCTGAGCCTGCCGGCACCCTGGGGCCGCTGTTCCCGGAGGATCCGCAGGCAGCTGATCCCCCTCCATCTGCTCGGCATCGCCAGGCCGTGATGGATTTTGTCTGAGATCACGTCTGGTCCCGGCGGCAGCGCACAGCCCTCTGCCCGCGCCTGCCCGCTGCCTCTCTGCCCTCCTCCGTGCCCACCACGCTGACAGCCGCCAGCCTGGTGTCCCCCGGGGAGGTCACCGTCTCCCTGCCACCACCTTCGCCTGAACTCACACCCACAGTGCAGGGACGGCCTGCCCCATGGGGAGGAGGGATCGCAACATCCAACAGCACCTCCTGGCCCTTCCTCCATCATTTTGCCCCATCTCTTCTGAACCCGCCTCACCTCCAGCTGCCTCCAGGGCAGGGCTTGCAGCACATCCCCATGCCCGAGGTGCTCGTGGGGCAGGGAAGGCGGTGGGGAGGCTGCGTGGCACAGCAGACCCTTTCCTGGGGGAAGGGGAGATGCTGCTGGATGCTGCCGAGACCTGCAGCGATGGAAGAGAGCCCGCAGCACCCACGGCCGAGCTCAGCCCCCCAGGGACAGCCTTCCCGGCTCAGCATCAGCCTCCGCAGCTCCCCAGGGAGAGAAGGGCCACGCGGCTGCAATGGGGCTGCTGCCACCCGCCCTGCCCTGCAGCAAGGTGACACTTAGTGGCACCCCTGCCTGGCAGAGGGACCTCCTTCCCGCTCCGTCCCTCCCCAGCCCCTCGGCCCTGGTTAAGGACAGCAGCTGCCCAAGATGTGCCAGGGCTCGTCGGCACACGGGGCAGCCCTGCCGCCTCCCATCTCCGCTCGGGGCTGTTCTCTCAGCGGTTTGGTGGGAGCTGTCAAAGCAGTGCCGGGCCAGAGTTAATCTCGGGGTTGTTGGCAGAGGCGAGCAGGTCCCAGCCTGACGTGGCTGGACTTGGATGGGGGATTTGAATCTCCCGCAGTTGTTTGAAGAGCAACGCGCTGCCGCCCGGTTGCAGTCGAGCGGAGGGCGAGTTGCTGCAGAACCGGCCGGTCCCGCTGCAGTCCCCCTCCTTGTGCCGGTGTGGTGCCGGGGGACAGATCCAGCTGGACTTGGGGACTGATCCGGCTGAAAACTGCCTGTCAAAACCACAGTGGGTTTCCTCTGCTGGCGGTGCTGCAGGTGGAGAACAGGGAGCCGACCTGGTGGCCTTGGCCATGCTGTGTGTCCCCCGCCATCCTGTGTGTGTCCCCCGTCTGCGCAGAGAGGTCTCAGGTGCTGATCCCTGCGGCTGGGGGAAGGTGGCACCGTCCCGCCCCAGCCAGGCTCTGCCGGACCCCAAATGAGCACCCGCACGTGGTGGCAGCCGGCGCGGGGTGGGCAGGAGGTGGCCAAAGCCTCCGGGCTCTGCCAGCGCTGGGTTGGCAACCCTCGTTTTGTGGCTCTGTGTGAAGGGAGCCTCATTAGGTCCCAAAACCTCAGTGCGGTGGGTGCAGAGGTGACCATTGTCCCACTGTCCCAGCTAAGAGCACCCAGAGGTGGCAGGATTGGGGCACCTCACAGGGATACTGTGACATCCTGGGGCAATGCTGGGGGCAGCAGGGCAGCGCCGGTGGGGCACGGCTGGGACGCCCAGGAAAGCCCCGGGGTGATGCTGGGGATGGTGGGGGATGCCGCGGGGAGATGGCTGGGACTCTTGGGAAAGCCCCGGGGTGCTGCTGGGGGCAGTGGGAGATGCTGAGGGGACGTGGCTGGGACTCCCAGGCAAGCCCTGGGGTGATGCCGGGGGCAGCGGGCTGGGGTACCCCGGGGTGCTGCCGGGGACGCCGGGGCAGCCGGGGCTGGGCCGCCTACGCCGTGTGCCGCCAGCGGCAGCAGCACCTCCCCGCTCCCCCCTCCTCCTCCTCCTCCTCCTCCTCCTCCTCCTCCTCCTCCCGGCTCCCTTCCCTCTCCCTTCTCCCAGAGCCAGCCCGGCCGGGGGAGGAGCCGGCCGCGCACAAAACCTCCCGCCCGGCCCCTCCGGCCCCCGCACCGGCACCGGCACCGGCGGCGGGGGGCGCCCAGCGCCCGCCCGGGGCCATGCGCGCCGCGGCGGGGCCGGGGCCGGCGGGGCCGGGGGAGGGCGGCGGCCGCCCGGGGCCATGAGCGCGGCGGCGGCGGCGGCGGCGGCGGCCGGGGGTGGGGGGGGCGGCGGTGGCCCCGGCCCCGGGCGGCGGCGGGGCGGCGGGGGGAGCCCGTCGGGGCGGCGGGCGGGGGGCGGGCGGCGGCGGCGCGCCCTGCGCTCCCTGGGCAGCCTGGCCGGGCGGCTGCTCCGCACCTGGGCGCGCCTGGCCGGGGGCCGCGGGAGGCGCCGCGCCGCCCCGGAGGACGATGAGGGCGGGTTCCGGGGGGGCGGCCCCGGGGGGGAGCGGCGGCGGCGGCGGCGGGCCGGGGGGGCGGCGGCGAGCGGGAGCGGGAGCGGGAGCGGGGGGGAGCGGCCGCCGGGCGCGCAGGGGCTGCGGAACCACGGGAACACCTGCTTCATGAACGCGGTGGTGCAGTGCCTGAGCAACACGGCGCCGCTGGCCGAGTTCCTGGCGCTGGGCCGCTACCGCGCCCGCGGGGCCGGCGCCGAGGTCACCCACCGGCTGGCCGCCCTGGTCCGCGCCCTCTGGACCCGCGACTACACGCCGCAGCTCTCCGCCGAATTCAAGGTACGGCCCCGCCGGGCGCGCCCGTCCCCGCGGCCTCCCGCCGCGCCCTGCCCTGCCCTGCGCATCCCGACGGCGCGTCCTGCTCCCGGCACCCACCGGCACCCCCAGCTCGCAGGACCTGCCGGCATCCCCCCCCCCCCCCACTCCCAGCACCCGCCAGCACCCCCTGCTCACATCACCCGCTCCCCTGCCTCACCCTCCCCGTGGACCTTGCCCTGCCAGACGCCCCCGGCCCCGCTGTCCCCCAGCCCTGCTGCCGTCACCCACCTCCGGCCGGGCTGCCTTCACCTGAGCTCTGACCTCCCTTGGGTGGGTGAGCTCCCAGCCACCCTACGGAGCCATAAGGGTGAGCACGATGCTGGCCGTGATGGTGGGGTAAGGCGGGATGGTGCCCCGGGAGCCCAGCTCAGTGGCCTCAGGCCCCGTCACTGAGTGCGTGTCACATCCCTGCTGGGCACGTGCCAGCGTGCTGCAGGCCTGCGCCTGGCTTGGGGACAGGGACAGGGTGTCGGGTGCAGGGCAGCGCTTCCAGCCTGGCACCGCAGCTCCCCACGCTCAGGGGTGCGTGTCCGCGAGTGACATTTCAGCGGGGACACGGTGCTGCAATTAAACTGCTGCTGCAATTAAACTCGGCAAAGTGCACGGAAGAGCTGCTGGGACCCAGGCCCCTTCCCGGGTCGGGGTTTCTGGCAGCTCCTGTGGCAGCAGCCGGGGTACCCGCTGCTCTGCCCCCCCCTTTGCCAGGGGGACCTGCCTGCCTCCCTTCCCTGCCTGGAGGGTGGCAGCACCCGCCCTGAAGGGACTGCCGGGATGCAGTGGGTGCTGCTGCGGGAGCTCATTGCCTTTAATTTCCTTGTAGCAAAGTAACCAGCTCTTGCAGTGCTGGGCACAATATTTCCATGCCCTCTGCTCCCAAACACACATGTTCCCTAGGCACAGAGCAAAAAAAAACCCCAAACTTCCACCCTTTGCTTTGAATTTCCTCCCTCCAGGTGGTTATTTGCATCTTCCGTGAATTTCCACCTTATTTTTTTTTAAATCTGCTTAAATAAGATTTTTAAAGTAAGAGCTGAGTCTGCAGCTCATTTTGCTTGAAGCCCATCCGCGGTGGCCTTGCTCCCTCTGCTTGTACCGGGATGCTTGTACTGCTGAGAGCAGGGCTGGGGGCAAGCGGGGCTGGCGTGGCGGGTGGCCGGAGAGGGTCTTGGCTCGGGGTGTTTCCCGGCGATGCTGAAGGTCTGATCCCTGTCCTGGCAGGTCCCGGCGTGCTGGTTAAAATCAGCACGGATGGTTGGGATTTAGCTGCATCAGCTGGTTAAAATCCACACGGATGGCTGGGGGTTTCTTGCTCCCGGTGCTGATTTTGGGGCTGAGCTCCTAAAATTGTCCTTTCCTGGCTCTGAGCAGCCACCACTGGCCCAGGCTCGGAGATGAGTCCTTGGGGACCCCCAGCTCTGCCTTTTGGGGTGCTCCCTGCCCCATGCATCCTGCTTTTTTGGGGTCAGGGACCCATCCTGGCTCACGCTGCTCCCCTGGGAGTCGCTTACACAGCTCTCGCAGGCTGGTGGCACCCTGGCGTCTGCTGGCGGCACATACCCCTGGCTGAGCCCCCGGGGCCACCGGCCACCCAGGCACATAGCTCCGCTGGGACCTCGGCCAGCTCGGCGAGGGAGCTGGCTTCGGCGCCGGCTTGGTGGCCTGATGGCACCCGATGGGCTCATCCTCCCCAGGCACCGCCTCGGCCCCACGGCATTCCCAGCCCCGTTCTTCCCACCGCGGCCCCCGCTGAGGGGGTAATCCCCCATAAGGGCATCGTGCCGCTCGCCTAACAGCGAAATTAATGCTGATTAGCCAAAATGCTGCGGCGTGGCCGATGGCTCGGTGGGGCGCAGGCAAAGAGCGCTCACCGTTAGGGCCTGATCCAGGCACGGGTGAAGTTGTGGATGCTGCCGTTGGCGGCACGGGGACCTGGGCTTTTGGGGCAGGGTGCCCAGAGGGAGCATCAGAGTGGTTTCATTGCCTCCGTGGCTCCTCCGGGCCCGATTCCTGTGCTGTGCATGGAGCTGCACGTCCTGCGGGGGGAGGCGAGGGGAGGGAGAGGTGGGGGGGATGCCCTGGGGAGCCCTGTGAGCACCTCCCGGGGACTCCCTGTGGGGCCGGGGGGAAGGAGGAGAGGGGCACGCGGAGGGCAGCCCCGGGCAGGGGGACCTGGCAGGGCTTTGGGTGGAGGGGCAGAGCCTGGCAGGGCAGGCAGCACTCCCTCCCCAGCACTGCCCTCGGGGGGGCTGGTGGGAACCCCCGGCACGTGGCTCCATCAGGGACATCTCTGGTCCCCCTCCCCGGTCTCACCTGCTCTGCTTCAGTCGGAGGGTGCTGAGTGCCAGGCTCCGATGGGCCCAGCATCCCCAGTTTTGGGGTGCAGGAGGTTTGCTCAGGGGCTTTCCTCCTGCCTGTGCGGGCAGGGCGGGCAGGGCAGGCAGCTCCCCTGCCTGCAGGCCACACATTTGCTTGACTGTTTGAACAGCCCTCATCTCTTCTAGGGACTTGGGTGGCTGGGCTGGCACTGCCAGCATCACCTGGCTGGGGAAACTGAGGCACGGGGCGGCATTGGGCTGGCTGCTGGTGATGGGGTGGCACACGCAGGCAGGGGCAGGCAGGGCCTGGGGAAGAGCTGCTGCCTGCTGGGGCATCCCAACGCTGGGAATTGCCTTCCCCTGGCTGTTACACAGAGTTGATGCTGTCGGAGTGCATGGGGCAGGTGACACCGGTGGGTCCCCGCAGGCTGGGCTTGCCTGTGTGGGTTTGTTGGGGTCTGCCCTGTCCCCTTGCCTGCAGCAAGCTGTCCCCTCCCGGCCTCATCCCGGCAGCTGAAAGCTGGGATACCACGGTGATGGGCCACAGACCTGCTGTCTTGGCCGTGTGTGCCGGTGTCCCCACTGCTCTGCTGTCCCCAGGGTGGCCGCGGTGTCCCTGCAGAGGCAGGACAAGGGCAGACGCTGTTGCAGGCAAGAAGCAGGGATGGGTTTTTGTGATGGGTGCTAACGAACCGACTGTTCGTTAGTGCCGGGCAGCGTGGCCTGAGGCTCAGCGCCTTCCCTGCCCGTCTCTTGCAGAACATCGTCTCCAAGCACAGCTCACAGTTTCGGGGGAACACGCAACACGATGCCCTCGAGTTCCTGCTCTGGCTGCTGGACCGCATGCATGAGGACCTGGGTGCCACCTCCCCTGCCCAGCAGAGCCGCGTCCCTGAGGAGGTGGGTGGCCCCCGCCGGGGTGGGTGCACACCCTGGCTTGGGGCGGGGAGGGGGGGGGGGGTGTCCATGCCAGGTCTGGGACTGGGGAAGCCAAGAGGTCCTGGGAGGGGGCGGGCTGGAGTTGTCCCCCCTGCCCCGCTGTGGGATGGGGATGCGGGTGATGTGGTTTGGCCGGTGCATGGGGGGGAGGCTGGCAGGGTCCGGGTGCTGCGGGGCTGGGCTGGGTGGTTGGGGTGCTGGGAGAGCGTGACGGTGTTGGCAGGAGCTTGTCCAGCTGAGCACCCCAGTTGTGGTGGGCACCCTGGTTCTTGGGGTTGCTCGGTGAGGAGGAGATCCAGCCCCCCCGCCGTCCCTCCCTGCCTCCAGCTAAGCCCGCTGTAATTACAGCGCTCAGCGGCTTTGCTGCTGGCAAAACGAGTAATTAAGTCTCCCTTCCTCCATCTGCGCTCATGGCATCGCCCTGGCCCTGCCTGCCTGCCTGCCTGCCTGTGCCTGCCTGCCTGCCGGGGCGCTGCCTGTTGCAGCGGATGGATTTGTGCAGCCGGCGTTTGCCGCGTTGGCTCGGCTCAGCAGCGTGCTGTCCCCGCTTTGGGGGTGATGCCTGCCTTGGGCACGGGGGTCCTGGGAGCAGCTTCATCCTCCCTGTCCCCGGCATGGGGCATCGTGGCTGTGGCCGAGGGGTGCGGGTCGGGGACCCCGCGGGCAGCCCCTGCCCGGCCTCCAGCCTCGCATGGCCACAGCTCCGTCCCGCGTGGGACAGCTCAGCTGTGGTGCCCATCTCCAGAGCCTCTGGCCGGGGCAGCCCTGTGGCTTCCAGCCCTACTTGGCCGGAGGGCTGCAGCCATTCCTGCGCTGAGCTGAGCCGTCCTCAGCCCTGCCCGCTTTTCTCCAGAGGTGTGTGGATACCCCAGACTGTTTGGGAGAGCCTGGCAGCGGGCAGCTCCCATTGCTCGCTTGTTAAATGCGAGGTGCCAACGCGTGCCATGGGCTGCGGCGTGACGCCGGCGGTGCCCTCGGCTGCCCGCGCTGGAGGCGGTGCCGTGGCAGTGCCTGGGCGCCTGCCTGGCTCCAGGGATGGGACCCTCTGTGTCCCCTCCAGCAGCCTCGGTTTTGCTCAGCCTCCCCCAGCCCCTCACCGCGGTCTCAGCCCCTTTTGGGGGGTGCCACCCGAGTGGCACCCATGTGCCCATGTCCCTGCGGAGAGGGTGCCCCGTGGGGGTCGTGAGCCTGAATAAATGGCTTTGAAGTGCCTGGATGGAGCTGGGCACACACGCACCCGTCCTGGGTTTGGGCAGCATGGGCTGGGGGAGGAGGGTTTGCGCAGATACCGAAGGATGGGGTGGTGGGGACAGTTTGCTCCTGGTCAAGCCTGTGCCGAGGCTCGGGGACCGGGGGAGCTCAGCTGTTGGAAGGCAGAAGGCGAGGAGCTCGGTGGTCCAGGGCACGGAGCCAGGCAGGCTGGAGGGGTGGAAATACCCTCCTGGCTGTTTGATGGATGCCCATGAGGTGTCTGCCGTGGCACCCAGCGGGCTCTGGGGCCACTCGGGTGGGGACCAAGGCTTGGCTGCCGGGAGGGCTGGAGGAGGCGGCGTCCCCTGGGGTTTTGGGGGCCGTGTGGGGCACAGACACAGTCCAGGTCCCCTCTGTGCCACACCAGATGGACCCCAGCCCCAGGCAGACCGTAAGGACACGTCAGGCTCAGCAGGACCCGGTGCCAGCAGATGGCACAAGGAAAATCCACCTCCCGCCAAATACCTCATTGATTTTCGGTCCTGCTCATCATGACACCAAAAACTCCTCTTCTTACCCCAAAACAGCCCAGTCCTTTCCCAAGCTACTGAGGCTCCTTTCTGTGACATCTCTTCTGCCATCAGGCTCCATGTGCCTGTAGCAGGGGGTGAAGCCGGTGGCTCCTGGCCCCTGTGCGCAGGGACGGGGGCTCCCTGTGGTTCCCAGGGCAGCGGGCAGGCAGGGAGACAGCAGGCAGGATGCAGGCAAGGAGGTGTCTCCTAACCAGGCAGGTTTGGCTGTGTAACATGGTCACGTCCCAGTGTCCCCGTTCCCTGCGGAGTGGAGCAGAGGACCTGGCTCCTCTCGCAGTGTCCTGTGTGCAGGGCACGTCTTGCCTCCCGCAGCCGGTGCTGACATCCCCCAAATGTGGCAAAGGCAGCTGCCCCCCCCGGCCAGGCGTCCTGCCTTTCCTTGGGATGGAGGAAAGGATCCTGTGCGGCCCTGGGAGTGAGCGGCAGGGATGCAGGCAGCGTGCCAGCGCCGTCCGCAGCATCAGTCCCTGCCAAGAGCAGGCAGAGCAGAAGCTGTGCCTCAGTTTCCCCATGCACCAAGCAGAGGGGATGGAGAGAGGGCTCCCTGGTGCAGGGCTCCTCGCCCACCCCGAGGCAGCGTCCGGCCCACGGAAGAGCCGGTTTCTCTCAGGAAGGGGGCTCAGTGCTGCTCTTGCTGTGGCTCAGGGATGTGCCATGGGCTTGCCAGGGAGAATGGGTGCAGGCACCCAGCTAGGGAGCACGGCTGGCTGCGGTGGCTCAGGGTGCTGGGAGCTGCTGGATCAGGCCCAGAGAGAGGTCAGGTGTCTGTGGTGTGGGGGAGAGGCGGTCGCCCCGCTGTCCGGGGACAAGATGGGGGATGTGGTGGCATGGGGAGGTGGCCGAGGGATGGGTCGGCAGCGGAGCAAGCGCTCCCCACGGCTGCCTCCCCTGCCAGCTCGGGGGATGCTGGTGGAACGGCACTGCTCCCACCGCCTGCGCCAGACACGTGGCCCCTGAAAGCCCAGTTCTGGGACACTGGGTCGGGGTGCTGGGTGCCCTGCCTAGGTTTGGCATGCTGGGTGCTGTGCCAAGTCCTGTGCCTGGGCTCAGTGTGCTGGGTGCCATGCCAGGGTGCTGTGCCTAGGTTTGGCATGCCGGGTGCCGTGCGTGGGCTCAGGGTGCTGTGTTATTCTGGGTGCCATGCCTGGGCTTGGGGTGCCGTGCTGGGCTGCTGTGCCTGGGCTTGACATGCCAGGTGCCACGCTGGGTGCCGTGCCTGGGCTTGCCGCTGGTAAAGGGGAAACACGCAGCAGCGAGGCTGCTTTTCTGGGCGGCACTGCAGCCCCGCGCTGGCACACCCGCCTGGGAGGGCATCGCGCCAGCCGGGGCTTTTTTTAGCTCCCTGGTTCTGGTGATTTGCATGCGGTTAATTCGTGCCTAGCCGTGTTTGCCTCAGGCGGGTGCAAGCACAGGAACGTGCACACCCGCTCCAGGAGCTCGTCTCGCAGACACACGGACACACACAGACACGTGGACACCTGCCCGCTGCAGCATCCCCCCGTCTCGCCCACCCGTGCCCCAGCTCCCCACAGCACAGCCAGTCCTAGCACCCATGGGTGCATTTGCCGGCACAGTGGGTGCCAGGTTGCTGTGGGCACCTCCCTGCTGCGGCTGCTGACCTTGCAGGCATGTGCCCACGGGTGCTGGGGCTCCTTGCGGGGGGACGTTGTGGGGGGACCAGCTTTCCCCCCGCCAAGGTTTTCCCTGCCGGAGGTGCCCATGTTGCAGCGTGGATAAGCCAGCCCAGCCGACTCACCCAGGATTTCCCTCCTGGAGCATTTCAGCCAGGCTCGAATGTGTTTCCAGCTCCAATTCCTTGGTGTCCAGAAGCTCCCAACACCAGGGCCGCAGCTGGTCAGATGGGACATACCCCAAAATTTCCCCAGGAGAAGGCACGCAGGGAGCCTGGAGGGCATGGCAGTGCCGGGCTGGCGGGTGCTGGGCAGGGTCACTTTGGCATCACCGTCAGCCTGTCCTCATGCCGTGGGGACGCCCCGAAGCTGGGCTTGGTTCAATGGGACGTGTCCCCAACCCCTCAAGGGTGAGGGGTCACCCTGGTACCTCTCTCACCCCGCTTGTCTCTTGCCCCCGCAGCCCGGCGAGGACGGGAGCGGCAGTGCCAGCAGCTCCCCGCCGGCCGCCCAGCATCCCCGCGGGCAGAGCTTCGTGCAGAGCCACTTCCAGGCGCAGTACAGGTGAGCGGGGAGGGCCGGATCCTGCCCGGCCGGGGGCTTCGCCCTCCTGCGAGCCCCGGGCAGCGCTGGAGGGGCTTTGCTGGCGGGTGGCCGGACTCTGTGAGCCCAGGGGAGGGATGAGTTGGGGAGCGCCCAGCCCTGCAGAGGGGCTCCGTCCATCCGGACGTTTCTTACTCCGCTTCAATGCCAGCAAATATTTTTGCAAGTGCTGAAGAGGACACGGGGAGGGTCAGAGCCCAAAGCCCCATGGCAGTGAGCGGGGTATCCTGCCCGCTCCCCGCCCCTGTCACAGCCCCGGGGCTCCCGGTAATTAGCTCGGAAGCTCAGGGAGCAGCAAAATTAAGATGGGGCTGTGTTTTATTTGCACGGTGCAACGCTGGCGGCGTTGTCTGGGCTGTGCGGGTGCAGCGGGGTGGGGGTGACGGGCCGGGCAGCTCTTGGCTGGAGGGGGTGAATTGTTTTATTAAGGACTGATCCAGAGCAGGGTCTGAACCGCATCCTGGGGTGGTTTTTGGTGCAGGTGGATGCCTGGTCCTTGGCAGCGAGGGCACAGAGGGTGACATCAGCCACATCCAGTGTCACCTCTTGGCATGGAGGTGGACATGGGCAGACCCCAGCCCTACCCGACCCACCACACGCCTTCCCTGGGCATTTCATGCCCCCTGCCTTCAGAGACCCCACCGCCCACCTCGCCTTGGCCCTAACGAACCCTTAAGTGGTTCCCTTTGTTATCACTGCCCCAGGGTGGGGAGAGCCACCAGGAGATGGCTTCTGCCAGGACAGCTGATTTTGCACCGTGATGGCAGTTCAATGGCAAAAGCAAGGCGGCTGCTGAGCCGGCAGGGCTGGGAGGGCTCAGCCTGGGGAGACAGGCAGGGCTGCAGGCAGGGGTTGGGCAGGGGATGCCCTGGTTGTCCTCTGTCGGCGCTGCTGGCTTGGTGGTGGCAGGTGGTGGAGCAACCCAGTAAGGCGTGGTGTCCCTCAAGGGTCCATACTGGGTCCAGTACAATTTAATATCTTCATCAGTGACCTGGTGGGATTGAGCGCAGCCTCAGCGAGTTGGCAGGTGACACCAAGCTGAGGGGTGCCATTGATCACTAGAGGGAGGGGATGCCATCCAGAGGGGCCTTGATGGGCTGGAGGAGTTGGCCCATGTGAACCTCATGAAGTTCCACCAGGCCAAGTGCAAGGTCCTGTGCTTGGGTTGGGGCAATCCCTAGTACCAGTACAGACTGGGTTGTGAATGGAGAAGGACTTGGGGATACTGGTGGATGAAAAATGGGACGTGAGCTGGCAATGTGCGCTTGCAGCCCAGAAAGCCAACCATATCCTGGGCTGCGTCACAAGAAGCGTGACCAGCAGGTCGAGGGAGGTGATTCTCCCCCTCCACTCTGCTCTGGTGAGACCCCCCCAGAGCACTGCGCCCAGTTCTGCGGCCCCCAGTACAAGACAGACATGGGCCTGTTGGAGCGGGTCCAGAGGAGAACTGGTCAGAGGGCTGGAACACTTCTCCTGTGAAGACAGGCTGAGAGAGTTGGGGTTTTTCAGCCTGGAGAAGAGAAAGCTCTGGGGAGACCTGATTGCGGCCTTTCAATATAGAAAGGGGGCTTCTAAGAAAGCTGGAGAGAGACTTTTTACCAGGGTCTGTAGTGACAGGACAAGGGGCAACCGTTTTAAACTGCAAGAGGGTGGGGTTAGATTGGACATCAGGAAGAAATATTTTGCAACGGGGGCGATGAGGCACTGGAACAGGCTGCCCAGAGAAGCTGGGGATGCCCCATCCCTGGAAGTGTTCAAGGCCAGGCTGGATGGGGCTTTGAGCAACCTGGTCTAGTGGAAGGTGTCCCTGCCCATGGCAGGGGGGGTTGGACGGATGGTCTTTGAAGGTCCCTCCCAACCCAAACCATTCTGTGGTTCTATCACAGGATTCGGGATCCAGGTTGTCCCAAGCCTGTCCCAGAGGACCAGCATGGGGATGCCCCCGCATGTGGGTGATGGGGCACCCCACATGTTCATCTGGCTGAGACTCACGAGATGCTCGGGTGGGCCAGCATCTGGCCACCCTGTCCCCGTGCCATGGCATTGCAGGCGTGAGGGGGCACATCTGGCATCACGAGTCCTTCCTCCTCTCTCAATTAATCCCTCGCCCTATATGAAAAAAAGGCGCTTTAATTATCCACCCCCTTCTCCGTGCCAGAGCCCGTCTGTGTGCAAAAGGATTTATTAATTTGTGCGGCTGCTTCCCGCGGAGCTCGGTGGCTCTTTGAGGTGACAGATAAGAAGGACTCAGGATTTTGATTTGGTTTTTAATTTATTTTTCCCCTTTTTTTGTCGAATAAAAAGGAGGAAAAAAAAGAAATAAAAAAGACAGACTTAAAAAGAAATAGGAGGTAAGGTGGTTGTTGGTATTAAAGGTTCATTTAAGCCAGGCTTTGGTGGAGCATCTCATGTGAGATGCTGTGGGAGATGGGGAAACCTCCCTGCTGGTGGGGGGACGTGGTCCTCCCCGGTGGCCCCATGCCCCCCAGCAGAGCGGACGTGTCTCCCCTCACTGTCCCCAGGGCTCCCGTGGAGCCGGTGGCTGTGCCGTGGCAGGGACTGGGCAGGCTGAGCCAGCAGCCCCGGGGAAGCCGGTGGCGTCCGTGCGGCACCGCCCGTGTCCTGGCCGCAGGGCTGGACACTGCCACCGTCCGCACGCTGGCAGGCTGGGAATGGGAGTGCTGGGAGTGCAACCATGGTGGGTGCAAGATCCGGCCCTGCGGTGGTGGTGGGGATACAGCCGTGGGAGGTGCAGGATCTGACCCTGTGGTGCTGATGGGGATACCACCCCGTCGGGTGCAGGATCCGGCCCTGCGGTGGTGGCAGGCAGCTGCTTCCCAGCAGGTGGATGGGGAGCGCGGCAGGACCGTGGTGTCCCCTGGGTGCAGCTTGCCGGTGGGACGGTCCCCAGCCGGTGCCACCACCACCCCTGCCTCTGGCCGTGGGTGCCAGGGTGGGCAAGAGCCAGCAGTACCTCCCTAGGGAACACACTGGGGTTTGTCACGGGGCTGCAGGCAGCTGCCCTTCTGCTGCCCATCACCGCCTCCTCCCTGCAGCCCAGCCACAGCCCTGCTTTTCAGGAGGGGCCCTGTCCCCTCCCAGCACCCCAAGGCGTTGTCCCTGCTTAACACCCACCTGGGCAGGCTGGGGTCACCCCAAAGCCTCCAGGAGCCAGAAGCCACCCTGGGCTCTGCGAGTCCTTGGGAGAGGGAGGAGAATTTGAGAGGATTTTGGGGCTACAGCCACGCATGGCAGGGGGAGAGCCCCCAGCCCTGGGATTTCACGCTGGCTTCTCTAGCACCAGTTACTGCAGGCACCCTTGTTAGGTTTCAGAGTGAACAGACCATTGGCCTGGGCAGGCAGGTATGGGCTGTGGTGACTCACCCTGGCAGGAGGTCATGCAAACCCTCCATGATGCTAGGGCCATCCGAGCCTTGTGGGATGTGGTACCCAGGGCGTGGTACCCAGGGCGTGGTACCCAGGGTGCGGTACCCGGGACACAGTACCAGTGGCAGGGCGCTGCAGCCCCAGGGTGGGGACTCTGGGGATGCCGTCCCCACGCTGGTGACACGCCCCTGCCATGTTTCGCAGGTCCTCCCTGACGTGCCCTCACTGCCTGAAGCAGAGCAACACCTTCGACCCCTTTCTGTGCATCTCCTTGCCCATCCCGCTGCGCCAGACCAGGTAAGCCCAGCCCTGCACCTCCCCAGCCGCTCACCGGCACAGTGAGAGGCACAGCCACCAGCCAGTGGGGTTTTGGCTCCAATTAGAGTAATTTGCATATTTGGGGGTAAATAATTAATTTGGGAGGTGGCAGCAGCATTGGGACAGGTGACGGCCACCGCTGCAGGAGCTGTGTCCGATGGGTGTTTGCTATCCCGGAGTCAGAGCCGCCACACTGGGACACGGATCCCTCTGGCATGGTCATGAGCGGCATCGGGTCTCAGCGCGGCGCGCGGTGGCTTTCCCCACTGAGGTGTGTGTGTCCTCCCCCCGGTGTCCCCAGGGCTCTCAACGTCACCCTGGTGCTGCAGTGCGAGCGCTGGCGGTTCGTGCGGGTGGGGCTGGCCGTGCCCCTGCTGGGCACCGTGGCCGAGCTGCGGGAGATGGTGGCACGGGAGGGACGCATCCCCCCAGAGCAGGTAACGGGGCGGGGGCGGGACACACCGGGGGGGCCGCACACACACAGCCCCCCCCAAGGGACGCTGAGGGTGCTGGGTGCCGTCCCGCAGGTGATCCTGGCCGAGGTGTCCCCGCGGGGCTTCCTGCGCTCCCTGGGTGACGCGGAGGAGCTGGGTGCTGCCGGGGAGGGGGCTCCCCTCTACGCCTTCCAGCCCCCCCCTGCCCGCCGCGCAGGTACCGCCCCCCTCCTGTCCCAGTTGGCTGGCGGCTGGCCACCTGCACAGCCCTGATTGGTTGGGAGCGGCTTGTGCGGTGCTGGGTGTGGTGGGATGGGAGGTGTGCTGGGGGAGGCGGGAGCATCCCTGGGATTGGTGGGAGGTGGTGGCTCCCGTCGCTGTGATTGGTGGGGGAGTGGTGTTCTGTCTGCTGTGATTGGTCAGAAGCAGCTGCTCTCCACTGGGATTGGAGGGAGGTGGTGTCTGCTGGGATTGGTGGGAGACTGATAGCCTTTGCTGTGATTGGTGGGAGGCAGGTGTGCTTTGCTGTGAATGGTGGGAGTCTTGTTTCTGCCCACAGCCCCATGATTGGTTGGAAGCAGGTATGCTCTGCTGTGATTGGTTGGAGGCAGGTGTGCTCTGCTGTGATTGGTGGTAGTCTTGTTTTCCCCTCTCCCCTCCTGCCCGTGATTGGTGAGAGGCAGGAGTGCTCTGCTGTGATTGGTGGAGACAGTGTCCCCTGGGCTGTGATTGGTGGGAAGCATGGGCATGCAGGAGGCAGCGCTGCAGGCAGGGGAATGCAGGCAGCCCCCAGCAGCAGGCAGGGGACCTGGCAGGGGGGTCTCGCTGCGGGAGAGGAGCCTGGGCACTAATTAACGCCTGTCAGTGCTAAACGGGAGCCCCTTAATTACCTGCCACCGGCGGGGCGGGGGGCCGGGCACCCACCCCTGCCCTGCCCTGCCCTGCCCTGCCCTGCCTGCAGGGTGCCCCCGCAGCCTGCCCGCCTCCCCGGGGGCAGCCCAGCCGGAGGGGCAGCGCCTACTGCCCGCTGCTGCCCGCTCCTCCGACTGCCTGCACCGCGGGGCGGGCGGCCGCATCCTGCTGCTGCTCTGCAACACGGCGGGCACCGGCCCCCAGCTCGCCAGGTACCTGCTCACCCTGCCTGCGCTTTGCCTGCGTGCCGCCCTCCCTTCCTTCCCCCCGGTGGGAGGGGGCACGGGGGTGTCCCCCCTCAGCCGGGTGTCCCCCACTGTCCCCAGGTTCGGGCCGCCGCTGGTGCTGCGGGAGGAGCGGGGCGTCTCCTGGGAGCAGCTCCAGCAGAGCATCCTGGTCCAGCTGCGGGCCCTGCTGCGGGGAGAGGTGCGGGCGCAGGTGAGGCGGAGGGGGGGACACTGCTGTCCCCTCCCGGGGCACGCTCGGCCAGGGCTGCTGGCACCTGCTGCCACCGTGGCCGTGGTGGGGATGGAGCTGTGGGTGGCTGTGGTGACTCCATGGGTGGCTGTGGTGTCTCCATGGGTGGCTGTGGTGGAGCTGTGGGTGGCCATGGTGTCTCCATGGGTGGCCGTGGTGGAGCTGTGGGTGGCCGTGGTGTCTCCATGGGTGGCCGTGGTGGAGCTGTGGGTGGCCGTGGTGTCTCCATGGGTGGCCGTGGTGGAGCTGTGGGTGGCCATGGTGTCTCCATGGGTGGCCGTGGTGGAGCTGTGGATGGCCATGGTGTCTCCATGGGTGGCCAGCGGTGCAGCCGTGAGTGGCCGTGGTGGCACCATCACTGGCCATGGTGTCTCCATGGGTGGCCGTGGTGGAGCTGTGGGTGGCCGTGGTGGAGCTGTGGGTGGCCATGGTGTCTCCATGGGTGGCTGTGGTGGAGCTGTGGATGGCCATGGTGTCTCCATGGGTGGCCAGCGGTGCAGCCATGAGTGGCCGTGGTGGCACCATCACTGGCTGTGGTGTCACCATGGGTGACCATGGTGGAGCTGTGCTTGGCTGCAGAGTCACCGTGGGTGGCCAATGGTGTCGCCGTGGGTGGTTGTGGTGGCCCTGGGGGTGGTGGTGGTGTTGACGCACGTGGCTGATGGTCACTGTGGGTGGCCATGCTGTCCCTGTGGGTGGTCATATTCGCACTGCAGGCAGCCAGTGATATCCCTGTGAGTGGCCGTGGTGTCCCTGTGAGTGGTCGCATTGTCCCTATGGGTGGCCAGTGGTGTCACCATGGGTGGCCACAGCATCACTGTGGGTGGCCGCAGTGCCACCCAGCTCCCACGGCAGAGCAGCCCCAGCCCAGCCACCTCCCCAGCACCCAGGTACCACCACCCCAGGGGTGCTGGTGTCCCCGTGCTGTCCCTTTGCCCCCCAGCCACACCACAGCCAGCAGGACGGGTCATCCCCCAGCCCCGTGTCCCTGTCCCCACGGGTGTCCCCTGCCAGCCCGGCCACGGGGACCAAAGAAATCTGATTTTTGGGGCTTTTTTTGTCCTGTGTCACAACGCACAGCTCCCCCCGGGTGCTGCTGGAGGGCAGGGGGGGCTCTGCCCCCCAACCAGCCCCACAGCCCCCTCTCCCCTTGCAGGGCGTGGGAGCCCTCTTCCGCATCCGCCTGGCCGGGGGCTCGGCCCCCTGCGCCTACCTGTCCCCGCAGGACCCCCACCCTCTCTGCCACCCCGCCGTTGACAGGTAAGGACACTGCAGGGGCAGGATTGTCCCCAGACTGTCCCCTCGTTCCCTGGGAGTGGCCAGTGGTGTCACTGTGGCTGGTCACAGTGTCCCTGTGGGTGGCCGTTACATCGCTGTGCATGGTCGTGTTGGCACCACGGGTGGCCAGAGGTGTCCCTATGGGTGGCCCGTGGTGTCACCATGCGTGGCCACAGTGGTGGCCACCACAGTCCCCGGGGAACTGGGTCCCCAGCCCCGTGTCCCTGCCGTGGGTGCTGTGTGGGGCGGGGTGGCAAGGAGGTGGCCCCATGGGGAGGGGGGGGCTTGGGGAGCATCTCACCTCGTCCTCGCCCCCCAGAGCCCTGCAGCTGAGCGGGGCAGGTGGCCCTCCCCACGTGAAGCTGACGGTAGAGTGGGACCTGAGCACCAAAGAGCGGTGAGTCTCATGCACCCAGGGGTGGGTGGGGACACCCCAGCACCCAGGTCACCCTCCCTGACCCCCCCCCCGGTGTCATGTCACCCCCCCCCAGCCTTTTCGGCAACATCCAGGAGGAGGTGGTGCAGGACGCGGAGAGCGTGCAGCTGCAGCAGCAAGCGCACCGGCAGCAGCACAGCTGCACGCTGGACGAGTGCTTCCAGCTCTACACCAAGGAGGAGCAGGTACTGGGCACCCTGCCAGGCGCGCGGGCAGCGGGCACCCTGCCCGCACCCTGCCCGCACCCTGCCCGCACCCGGCAGAGCCACCGCCGAGGGCAAGCCCTGCCCACGGCACGGCGGCTGTCGGTGTTTGCGGTGCCGGGGGTGGCTTTGGAGGTGGCAGGGGTGTGTTGGGGAGGGAGGTGGCCGTGGCATGTGGTGTCCCCAGCTGGCCCCGGACGACGCCTGGCGCTGCCCGCACTGCAAGGTGCCCCAGCAGGGCACGGTGAAGCTGAGCCTCTGGACGCTGCCCGACATCCTCATCATCCACCTCAAGCGCTTTCGCCAGGTAGCTGAGCACCGGCACAAACTCACCACGCTGGTGAGGTTCCCCCTGCGGGGTCTCGACATGGCCCCCCACGTGGCGCAGCGGGGCCAGGCCGGCGGGCAGCTGTTGGGGCACTGGGCGCCCTGGCAGCCCCCCCTCTGCCTGCCCCCGAGCTCCCCCCACGACTACCTCTACGACCTGTACGCCGTCTGCAACCACCACGGCAGCATGCAGGGCGGCCACTACACCGGTGAGCGGTGGGGGGTCCGTGGCGGGGCTCGGGGTGCGGAAGCGGGGTGGGGGGCACTGCAGGGGGAGTGCCACGGGGCAAGGTGCGGGGGGGGGGGTGCTGTGGGGCATGGTATGGGGCTTGGGGGCACTGCGGGGGGGTATGCCTTGGGGTATGGCATGGGGTTGGGGCGCAAACCGTGCTGTGCCATGGGGTGAGGTGTGGAGTTTGGGGGCACTGCCAAGGGGTGTGCTGTGGGGCACGGTGTGGGATTTGGGGGCACCTCAAAGGGTGTGCTGTGGGGCATGGTGTGGGATTTGGGGCACCCTCAAAGGGTGTGCTGTGGGGCACGGTATGGGGTTTAGGGGCACGGCAAGGGGGTGTGCCATGGGGAATGGCATGGGGTTGGGGGGCCCTGCAGGGTTGTGGTGTGGGGCATGGAGTGGGGTTTGGGGGCACGGCGTGGGGTTTGGGGGCACCGCAGGGGGTGTGCCATGGGGTACAGCATGAGGTTGGGGGGCACTGGAGAAGGGTGTGCCACGGGGCATGGCACAGGGTTTGGGGCCCCTGCAGGGGGATGTGCCATGGGGCACAGCACAGGGGAGCCGGGGCGCAGGGGACACGCAGGATGGCGTTGCAGCCATGCCAGGGCAGGCGTGGCGCTGGGACGTGCCCCCAGCAGCATCCTGCACCCCCAGGCTGTCCCTGCGCCGTGGGGCTCATGCTCCCCACTGCACGCTGGGGGTGGGGGTGGCCTGGGGCGGGGTGGGGGGGCAGGGCAGAGTCCGTGTCCCCCCCTCACCCCCTGCCCTCAGCCTACTGCTGCAACGCCCTGGACGGGCGGTGGTACAGCTACGACGACAGCAGGGTGGAGGGGGTGCAGGAGGCGGAGGTGAGCACCCGCAGCGCCTACATCCTCTTCTACCAGCGCCGCAACGCCGTGCCTGCATGGTCGGCCGGCAGCTCCGTCAGGGGTGAGCACCCCCACCTCCCTGTCTGCCTGCGCCCCGACAGTGCCCGGGCGCCCCAAGGCCACCACCCCGGGCATGCATGGCACGGCCGAGTGCACACGCGGGCACGCAGAGTACAGCGCATGCACGTGCAGCAGAGCCCAATGGGTGTGCGTTCAGCGCATGCACACACGGTGTGGCGTATGCGCACAGAGCACAGCTGCATGCACGCACAGTATGGCGCACACACAGAGCACTAACGCGTGTGCGCACGGTATGGTGTGTGCACATAGCACAGCTGCATACACACGCATGCACACCTGTGCATGGACAGTACGGCAGGCACCTACACACACAGCATAGCTAAGTGTGCACACGTGCACGTGCATGCCTGTGCACACTGGCATGCAGTGTTGTGCACACACAGCACAGCCACGTGCACACCCTTGCGCACGTGTGCATGAACAGGCACACATGCACACAGCCGCACAGCCCAGCCGAGCGCGCATACGTGCACACGCACGTGCACGCAGGTGCACAGCGTGGTGGGCACGCAGTCGCACAGCACAGCTGGCGTGTGCAGCATCGCAGGTGCACACACACCCGTGTGCTTGAAACTGCAGCCACGTAGCACGCAGCATGGCGTGCTCACGCTCGCCACGCGCTTGTGCGCACACACATACATGCATGTGCACACACAGGTGCGCACACAGCTGGTCGCAGCCCGTGCTCCCCCATTGCTAAGCACCCCTGGGTGCCGCAGCAGCGACCGCCCCGGGGTGGGGGCACGGCAGGACCCCTCGCCCCGCAGCCTGGCCCAGCCTCCCGCTCCCCGCAGGCTCCACCGCCTCCTCGCTCTCGGATCACTGGCTGGCCCGCCTGGGCGGCAGCACACGCAACACCACGGCCTCGCGTCCCTCGGCCACCCGGCCCTCCCCGCCCGGCACCCCCGATGCCACCGCTGCCCCGGAGAAAGGTGATGCTGAGCACCCCCTCCCCGCCCCAGGCTGGCTCCCAGATCCTCCCACTTATTTTTTTTTTTTTTTTAATTGCAGGTGGCTTCGAGGCCAGACCCTTGGTGCGGGGCGTCCAGGGCCGCAGCCTCAGCGTCAAGCTCTCGCCCGCCGGTGGTCCCCCCAGGGCTGTGCCCCCGCGCTGGTCCTTCGCCTGCAAGGAGCGGGGCCGGCCGGGGGTCCCGGGGGAGCTGGTGGCCTACCTGGAGTCAGGGCGCCGGCCCCGCTGCACCCACCGCTCCCTCCTCCCGCTCCGCACGGGTGGGGAGAGCGGCCCCGACACCCCCCCGGCCCCCAGCCCCGTGCCAGCCGGCCCCCCGAAACAGCCCAGCAAGGGGCAGGAGGAGCCAGGCACCCCCCGAGCCCCCCGTCAGCCCCTCCGTGTGCCTGTGCTGCAGCGAGCTGCCAGCACTGGCGCCGAGGGGTCCCTGCGCCAGCCCCCCAAAAGCCAGAGCAGCCCGGGGCGGAGCGGGGAGGGGACGGGGGGGCTCCGCCGCCCTGGGCTGCCACGGCCGGAGGGGGACACGGGTGTCCCCCCGGCATGCCTGTCCCCTGGCCCGGTGGCCATGGCGCGCTCGCAGAGCTCAGCGAGCCTCCCCCTGCGCCCCAAGGGGGGCCTGCGGCGCTCGGCCTCGCTGGGCAGGGGCACGGGGGGGCCCCCCCTGCCTGCCCGCGGTCCCCCTGGGGCCACGCTCCAGCGGGGACGGCAGCCCACGGGCTTGCTGTGCCGCCCGGCCGTGCCCGAGTCCAGCTTCTGAGCCAGGGCCGGTGGGCATCCCCACCCGGGGCAGCCCGAACCAGGGGCTCCTCAACTGGGGCCCTCCTGAACTGGGGGCTCCCAAACTGGGGCTATCCCAAACTGGGGGTGTCTCAACCCAAGGGCTCTTGAACCAGGGGATCCTAAGCAAGGGCATCCCAAAGCAGGGTCATCCTGAACCAGGAACATCCCAACGTGGGGGCGTCCCAAACCGGGGCATCCTGATCTGGGGGCTCCTGAACTAGAGGCTCCCAAACCAGGGCATCCCCAAACTGGAGGTATTCAGGTATCCCAAAGCTGGGTCATCCCAAACCAGAGGCTCCCAAACTGGGGGGCATCCCAAACTGGGAGCACCCTAAACTAGAGGCTCCTAAATCAGGGCATCCCAACCCAGGGCATCCCAACCCAGGGGCATCGGGCACTCGCCTCCCCATGCCACTTCCCAGGGAGCGGGCAGGCAGGCAGGCAGGCAGGCAGGCGCGGGCTCCCCGGCTCTGCCAGCTCTAAGACGTGAGAGTATTTATTGTACCAGGAGAGTTTTATTCAGAGACGCTTTTTGTTTTCTAAAAGGCGACTATTTTGGGGGGCGGGCGGGTCCCCCACACCAAGGTCTATGCAATACGCGATTCCTCCAGCCAGCTTTTGTACGCGGGGGCTGCGGCCGCACCGCCGGCGGTTTCTATTAAAGACACGTGAAAGGAGCCCGGTGCGGTGCCTGGGGGCAGCGTCCATCCCAGGGGATGTACCCGAGGGTGGGAAGGGCTTCGTGTCCCATCGGTGGTGGTCCCAGTGCTGCGTGTGTGCTGTGAATTGGGGTGGTGGGGATCAGCCTGGGAGCAGGGCTTGGTGGGGTCAGTGGTGGCCAGATCCTGCCCTGGTGCGGTGGCTGTGTGCCTGGTGGGAGGTCCGGGGGTGGTGGCAGCACCAGGAGCACCAGAGTCCATGGTACCATGGGGCTGTGCCTGCTGGGGCAGAGGAAGGGGATGTCTGGAGAAACTTGGTGCGGCCACAACAGGAGGCAGGGACGGAGGTGGATGAGGGGGGATCAAGGTGGAGATGGAGAAGATGGAGGCGGAGGAGACAGGTGGAGGAGGTGGGATGAGGGAGGAGATGGAGGCAGATGTGAAGGAGAGGAAGAGGGTGCTGGAGGTAGATGTGAAGGTGGGATCAGGGTGGAGGAGATGGAGATGGGTGTGGAGGAGGTGAGGGTGGAGGTGGAGGAGATAGAGGCGGATGAGGTGGGATGGAGGTGGAGGTGATGGAGGAGATGGGGACAGAGATGGAGGTAGAAGTGGAGGAGATGGAGGTAGAGATGGAAGTAGAGATGGAAGTAGGACTGGGTGGAGGTGGAGGAGGAGGAGATGAAGGTGGAGGAGACCATCCCCTAGTGGAGGGCTGCTCCAGGCCAAGGCCCTTGCTGTGCTACTGCTGGTGCTGTGGCTGTGACCCTGCTTTGCAGCAGGGGACAAATGTGGGTTTGTCACCCATATGTCACCCAGGCAAGCAGCAGCCCTGGGCATGGCAGGTTCCCCAAGGCACCCATGGGTGCTGGCAGTGGCATGGGCAGGGCCCCTGCTGCTCTGCACCCCACAGCTGCAGCTGGGAGGAGGTGGGAGCCCCAATAAGATTGGCCATCCCTGTGCCAGGCCTTGGGGACCCTGTGCCCACCTCCCCTGCGAGGACCCTGCCTTGGGCCAGCAGTGCAGGGGACCACGGTGGGGTGCAGATGTGCTGCAGGGACCCCAGGGATTTGCCACCCCAGCACCCTGGGGTGCTCCCTCTGCCTGGGGGCCCCTGAGGCTGAGGGGCTGCTGAGCCCTGGGGCACTCGGTGCCCCCACTCTTGGGTGCTGCCCTGCCCCGGTGGGCGTCTGCGTGGCTGGGGCTGAGGCTTGGCACTGCCATGCTGCAGAGCTGCATGGGTGGCATCCCCCTGCATGGTCCCCAGCATCCCATGGGGAATGGGGTGAAGGACGTGGCATGGCCAGGGTGGGGACCCCCCAGCGATGTACCCGGTGTGGTACACCAGGCTGGGGGATCCCCTGGTGCCGTACAACCCCTCCGCTGCCTGTCCTCCACCGCCGAGCGGTATTCCCCTCCGCATACACGCTGCTCGGTCCCAAAACACAGGCAAGGACCCACCGCAACTGGGTTGGTGCCCACCCCGGGTTTGGGACCACCCCAAATCCAGGCTGAGACCACCCCAGGCCCAACGCTGCCCCATCCCTTGGGACCATGGCAGCCCACAGAGAGCAAACCCCATCGTTTTATCACCCAAACCCTCATTAAGCCCTGTTTCTTACAGCAAAGTGCTGTGTCCTAAATCCATCAGTGGGCACCAATCTGGGCTGGGATCACCCCAAATCTAGGCTGGGATCACCCCAAATTCCAGCTGGGACCTCCCCAAATCTGGGCTCAGACCATCCCAAATTCAGGCTGGGACCACCCCAAATCTGGGCTGGGATCACCCCAAATTCCAGCTGGGACCTCCCCAAATCTGGGCTCGGACCACCCCAAATCTGGGCTGGGATCACCCCAAATTCCAGCTGGGACCTCCCCAAATCTGGGCTCAGACCACCCCAAATCCAAGCTGGGACCATCCCAAATCTGGGCTGGGATCACCCCAAATCCAGCCTGGCACCACCCCACACCTCACGCTGCCCCATCCCACGGGACCAGGACCCCAACATCCCGCACCGAACCCCACCCCACCATTTTACCCCTCCAACCCTTATCCACCCCACATCCTCCCGCCAAACACCCCCCCACCGCCGCCGGCACGGCCGGGCACGGCGCTGCCGGTGCCGACGGGCATTAACCAAACGCCAGCGCTGCCGGGCAGTTCACAGCGAGTGGCACACGGATTTATTGATTGCTTTGGGGTGCTGGTGCCCCTGGGTGCCCGCCTGGGGCGAGGGGCACGGTGCGAGCGGGGCGGGGGGCGAAGCGCTGCCATTTCCATCCTCCCTCTGTGCACCGGGTGGGCGGGAATGGCTCCAAATAAAACAAATCTCTATATATTTTTTCTATATATATATACAAATATATAATATATATATATCTCTGCCGATATATATATATATAACTCTTATCTCTCTGGAAAGGATAAAAGGTTAATTTGTCTTCGCATGCACGACCAAAGCCACCAACCCACGGGGACAGCGGGTGCCGAGGGACGCGCGCCCTCGCCCGCCGGCACCCCGAGAGCCTGGGGGGGCCGCATCCTGCGTCCCCAGGTTATTGCTGGTCAGGTCCCATCCTGCTCCGGCAAACAAGCAGAGGGGGAAGAAGCCGAAGAAATGAAATCCCGCTGCAAAGCGCCGGCGAGCTCGTTGTCACCTGGCTGTCACCAGTGGCATCCGCCGTCGGGGCACGGAGGAGATGGTGGTGTCACCCCTGGACCGTGGGTGCTGCGGGGTGGGGGGCGCAGGCACCCGGTCGAAAGGCAAAGTCTGGATAAGGCGAAAAAAAATGAAATAACGAACAGCGACCGCCCCCAAACCGGGCGCTTTGCCACCCAAAACTGGCGTGCCACTGGCCCTTGGTGCTGGTGGCCGGTGCTGGCCCTTGGGTGCTGCAAGGATGAGCTTGGGGACAGGGACACTGTCATAGGGCTGTGCTCTCCGATTCCTCCTCCTCCTGCCGGGCGGCCGGGCCCGGCCCCGAGAGTCTCTGCGGTGCCTCCGGTGGGTCCCGGCACAGGGTGGCATCTGGGGGGACGTGGAGGGAGGGGACCTCAAAACGGAGCAGACCTGCGGGAGGGCAGAGTGATGGGGGACGCCGCGGCAGGGGCTCGGTGGCAGGACACCTCGCCGGGGCTGGCGCCATGTTAGTGCCACCACCAGGGATGTCACCACCGGTCCCTGTTCTGGGCCACCCCACCCTAGCCGGAGCCTGTGACACCAGCCCCGCTGTCCCCGCTGTCCCTGCACGCTGCCTGTCCCCCACGATGCTCTGCTCTCCTCCCACCGAGCGCAGGTGACACCGCTGTCCCCTCTCCCAAGGGACCCGCAGGGCGAGGCAGCACATGTGAAGTGACAGAGGGTGACCCGCAGCCCGAGGCAGGCGGTGTCACCGCCGTCCCTTGCCGAGAGCCGAGCAACCCACCCCAGGCAGAAAAAGCCCTTCTGCCTGCGCCTGCCAGGCTCTGCTGCCTGCTGCCGGCTCGGGGACCCCGCGACGGGTAGCAGCTCCCGCGGGCGCGTGAGCAGCACCCATGCCAGGGTGCAACGCCAGGGCTGCACCAATGCCTGCATGCAACGCCAGAGCTTCACCGGTGCAATGCCAGGGCTGCACCGGTGCCTGCATGCAACGCCAGAGCTTCACCAGTGCAACGCCAGGGCTGCACCGATGCCTGCATGCAACGCCAGAGCTTCACCGGTGCAATGCCAGGGCTGCACCGGTGCCAGGGTGCGATGCCAGGGCCACAGCAACGCTGGGGTGCAATGCCAGAGCCGCACCGATGCCAGTGCCGCGCCAAAGGAAGGCTGCCCGCCTGGGGCACGCCCAGCCCCGGCTCCGCAGGGTGCCGGGGGCTTGCTGCTTCCCGTGCTGTCCCCCCCCCCCACCACCCGCAGGACGGGCACACGGAGGAGCAGAGCCCCCCACCCCACGCTCCCCCGGCCTCTGCGTCCCCAGGTGTCCCCGATGCCACTGGCACTTCCAAAGCATCACCCCGACTGTCCCCCTCAAACAGCGCAGCCCCCACTGCTGTGGGGACACCGGGGGGGGACACCAACAGCCCAGGGACAGGGAGGTCAGAACAGCAGGAACAGCGGCACAGGCTCCTGGTGCTTCCCGGGGACGCTGTCACCTTCCTGAGGATGCTGCCACCTTCCCAGTGACAGTTCCACCTTTTCCAGGGATATTGTCACCTTCCCCGGACACTGCCACCTTCCTGGTGACATCACCACCTTCCCGAGGATGCTGCCACCTCCCCAGGGACATAGCCAACTTCCCAAGGATGTTGTCACCTTCCTGAGCACACTGTCACCTTCCTGGGGTCATCACCACCTTCCTGGGGACAGTTCTACCTTGTCATGGACATTGTCACCTTCCTGGGGGCACTGCCACCTTCCCAGGTACGTTGCCACCTTTCTGGGGACATCACCACCTTCCTGGGGACAGTCCCACTTTTCCATGGACATCACCACCTTCCCGAGTACATTGCCACCCTCCCACAGATGTTGCCACCTTCCTGGGGACAGTTCCACCTTTCCAGGGTCATTACCACCTTCCCAGGTACATTGCCACCTTCTTGAGCACATTGCCACCTTCCTGGTGACATCGTCACCTTCCCAGGGACACTGCCATCTTCCTGGGGGCATCACCACCTTCCTGAGGACGCTGCCACCTTCCCAGGGACAGTTCCACCTTTCCAGGGACACTACCACCTTCCTGGGGACATTGCCAACTTCCCAAGGATGTTGCCACCTTCCTGAGTACACTGTCACCTTCCTGGGGTCATCACCACCTTCCTGGGGACACTTCCACCTTTCCAGGGACATTGTCACCTTCCTGAGTACCTTGCCACCCTCCCAGGGACGTTGCCACCTTCCCGGGGACATCGTCACCTTCCCGGGGACACTGCCACCTCCTCATGGATGTTACAACGTTCCCGGGGCCATCGCCACCTTCCCGGGGACCCCACCACCAAACCCTGGGACACAAGCAGGTGTCCCCCCGTCCCCCCCCGCCCCCGGCCTGTGCCACTGCCACCAGCCCCGCAGCCCCCGCAGCCCCCGCAGCCCGGCGGGGCCGGCTCCCGCTCCCGGCCCGGGGTTACCTGTCAGCGCGCCGTCCCCGGGGCCCGCGGCGTCCCGGCGGGGCAGCTCCGGGGCTGGGGGGGGCCGGGGGCGGCGGCGGGGGGGGCTGGGGCGGGGGGGGCAGCGCGGGGCGCGGCCGCGGCTTGGGGGTGGGGCGGGACTTGGCGGCGGCGGCGGCGGCGGCGGCGGCGGGGGGGGCAGAGGAGGCGGCGGCGGCGGGGGGGAGAGGGCTGCCCGGCGGGCAGGCAGGGCCCCGGGGGGGCGGCGGGGCCGTAAGGGGAGGGGGTGCTCGGGGGGGTGGGGGAGAGGCTGGCGGGGGAGGGCTGCCCCCCCCCCTGCTCCCCCGCGGCCGCCCGGGGCGGGATGGGCGCCAGCTTCTTGGCCACTGCGAGACAGAGACAAGGCGGGGGGGGTGTCAGGGTGCTTGGGGGTGGGGGGGTCACACCGAGCGGGGACCCCCCCCCCGTCGTCCCCGACCCCGCTCCTACCTTTGCGCAGGGCGTGCGGGCTCTGCTCGGCGGGCGGGGGGGGCGCGGCGGCCGGCTGCTGCCCGCTGCCCGGCCCGGGGCTGCCTCTGTGCTGCCCGGCCCCCGGGGAGAGCTCCTTGGGTTTTACAGTGCTGGGGGGGGGCGGGGGTAAATAGGAAAAAGAAATGAAATAATAAGGAAAGAAAAAAGAAAATAATTAAAAAATGAATCAGAAATAAAAGGAAAATAAAATGAAAATAAATGAAAATAAATTAAAAATAGAAATAAAAATAACAATGCAAAATAAAAACAGAAATTTCAAAGAATTGAAATAAAAATAAAATTAAAATTAAATTAAAAACAAAATAAAAAAGAATTAAATAATAAAAACAAATGAAAAATTAAAATAGAAAGTAAACAACAAAATAAAGTAAAAATAAAAAATTAAAAAATTAAAATAAAAATAAAAAAATTTTAAAATAAAAATAAAAAATTTTAAAAATAAATGAAAAATAAAAATAAAAAAACATTTTTAAAATAAAAATTGTTAATAATAATAAAAAAGAAAAAGGGAAAAAAAAAGTAGAAGGAAGAGAAGGGAGAGCCGTGAGGTCCGTCCCGCACCCAGCACCCCCACCCCCTCCTCCCGCCGCCCCCGCCCATCCCGGCAGGCGGAGGCCGGGGCCGGGGGGGTTAACTCCAGCCTCGGCAGGTGTGTCTCACCACCCCCGGGGACAGCGGTGACGGGGCCACCGACCCCCCCCCCGACCCCCCCCCGGTTTGGGGTTCCCCGCGGTTACCTCGCCGGGCCGGATCCTGCGGCTCGGGCGGGCGGGCGGCTGCCCCGGGGGAGCGGCGGGGCTGCGAGGCGGGGGGGGTCCCGGGGGGGAGCCCGTTTTGGGGGCAGTGCCACGGGGGGAGGGAGCGGAGAAGGGAGCAAGGCTTGGCACCAGGGTGAGGGGCGAGCAGCGAGGAGGAGGAGGAGGAGGGGGGAGGAAGGCTCCGGCTGCAGCCCGGCCAGAGGGGCTGCGCCCAGGGACAGGGACGGGGCCAGGAGCCGGGGGACGGGGGGACCCGCTCGTCCTCGGGGCGGGGGTGGCTGGAGCCGCCATTCGGCCAGGCAGACGCCAGGTCACCCCTGCTGCAAAATGTCCAAAAACACCATAAACCCCCCCCAAAAAATATAAAGCGGAGTTAACAAAAGAGCAGAAGCGTCGGCGGAGGGCGGACAGGGGAGAGCGGCGGCAGAGCCCTTGTGGTGCCAAAGCCCCCCCACCTCGTCCCACCACACCAGGATCCGGCCCCACAGCACGACCAACCCAGGGCTGCCACCCCCACCCATGGGTGCACCCCGGGGCAGAGCGTGGCTCGTGGGCGGCTGCAAAGCTCAGCTCCCCTTTTTGGGAAGAAAAGTGGAATTTAGGCGCTTTCTCCCACCTGGCCTGTGCAAATTAAAGTTGGACACAGACCTTGGGCAGAGGAAGGGCTCATGGGATGTCGGGCTCCTTTAGGTTCTTCCTTGCACCTCCAGCCCAAATTTCACTACAGCCCAGCAACACCCGCTGCGAGCCAGGCAAGGGACCCGCAGGAAAATCCCGGAAGGCAGCACGGTTCCCACGGGACTGGCAGGATGGGGACATTGCAGTGGCTGCAGGGATGCTGAGCATCCTCTCCTCCCGCTGCCCTCGGGATGCTGAGCATCCTCTCCTCCCGCTGCCCTCGGGATGCTGCTCCTCTCCCACGGATGCTGAGCATCCTCTCCCACTGCCTCTGGGGTGGCCGTGGGGTTGTTTTGCTGCTGGATTCACCCATGGGGAGGATGCCCGGGTTGGGGACACGGGGGTGCTGGCGGTCTTACCTTGTGCGCTCGGCTCCTGGGGGAAAGCCGAAGCTGGTGGGAGGCGGGGAAGGGGTAGCTGAAATATCCGGTGACTGCTCGGGAATGGGCGAGCGGGGGGTGGTGGGGAGCTCGGCGGGTGGCGCGGGGGGCTGAGCGGCCGGCGGGGTGGAGGACGCCTTGCGCGCCACCGAAGTGCCTCGGCGAGCCACCCACGAGGTGTCCATCACCCTGACGCCCATGCTGGGGGGACACACAGAGACAGGCTCTCAGCACCCGCCCGGCAGGAGGGGACCGCTGGCACCGCATCGCAGCTCCTTTGGGGTCCCTAAAAACGCCTCTTCCACCGGGAAGCTACTGGGAATGAACCTCCATGGCAATAGGGCAGGAGTGGCAGTGTGGGACGTGCTTGTGTCACCCACCGGCCACCTCTCCCTTCCCCAGGTACCAGCAGGTACCACCAGGTACCCTCCCAGCATCCTCCCAGCAACCACCCAGCATCCTCCCAGCACCGCTGCAGAGGATACGGTACCTTTGGATTTTCCTAAGGCTGCATGGACAGAAACACACGATTATTAGTGTAAAAAACCCTAAAACTTGACAGTGCATGGGGTGCAGCACCCGCTGCTCGGAAAAGGAGCTCTGAGGTCAAGGGGC
Source organism: Gymnogyps californianus (assembly GCF_018139145.2). NCBI lineage: Eukaryota > Metazoa > Chordata > Aves > Accipitriformes > Cathartidae > Gymnogyps > Gymnogyps californianus. The sequence continues at coordinate 11,527,576 of NC_059489.1, read as the reverse complement.
TTTGAGAGAGGGGGCAGGAGGGGCAGAGCAGGGACCAGGCTACGCCGGTGATGGGGAGAGCTCGGGGTGTTTTTTGGAGATGGAGAGAGCCCTGGGATTGTTTTTTGGAGATTGGGAGAGCCATGGGGACATTTTTTGGAGATGGGGAGAGCCATGGGGGTGTTTTCTGGAGCTAACAGGCTGCGGTCCCTGTGAGGTGGCACGGGGGGAGGAACACGCACAGGCTGGGAGTGGGGAGCTTTCCCCTGGCGCAGAGCCCGCAGACCTTGGGGACACAAGGGCACCCGACCCTGGCACAACACAGCCCCGCTGCCACGCCACGGGCCACCCTGCTCCCATCTCCAGTGGGCTGGGGGCAGGCGTCAAGCCCCGGGCTCACCTGAGCATCCCCAAGAGCCCAGCATGGAGAGCAGGGGGTCCTCCCACCCCAGGACCACCCAACCTCCACCAGCTCAGTGCCAATCCCCCCCAGGGTGGTGGCAATGCCACCATCTCCCTCTCCCCAAACCCTGGCACCGCAAAGACCCTACCCATCCTTCTTGTAAAACTCCAGCATCATGTTGTCCGTGGCCACGCTGAGGGGCCGCCGCGCCTGGTCGTGCTGCCGGCGGTCCGCGTGGTCCATGTCCGGGGAGGGCATGGAGCTGTAGTTGGCGTTGTGGTTGACGTGCATGGGGCTGCCGTAGTTGCCCGTCACGTTGAACTCGATGTCTGGGGCGGGGGGGGGAAAGGAGCAGGGGGGGAACGTTGAGTTGCGTGTCCTCAGTGAGGGGTGGGATGGGGGTATTGGCATTGCAGGAATGCTTGGGGGGTCCCGGAGCAGCTGGATTGGGCTCACTGCTGTGATGAGTCTTGCCAGATCTCTGACTGAGCCCCTCCACCCGAGCCAAGGCAAGTGGAGGGGGCCAGCAACAATAAATATGGGAGCTCAGCACCCCCTCCCCGGGGAGGGCCAGGAGGGCCCATGAAGCCCATCCTGCCCCACCACGGCCGTGGGGCACAGCCTACCTCCGGGGAAGAACCAGTCGGCGTGCTGGATGAGTGGCTCGATGATGCCCACGATCTGCAGCGAGACGGTCGTCATCATCTCCGTCATGTTCCTGCAAGGCGGCGGGCAGCGGCTCAGCAACCCCACCACAGCCCGGCCTTACTCCTGGCGGGATTTTGGCCCTGGCCCCCCCCCCTCACCCCTTCCCCAGCGTCCTTCTGGCACGCTCGCTCTCCACCCCGATACCTTACCCATCCGCCTGCGGCCAGAGGAGGTTGGGCCCCAGCACGATGGCCACGTTGCTTGGCGTCATTTTATTCGTGTCCTGGTACTCGGTCAGCTTGGCGAGGAATTTAATCAGGTACCTGGAAAGCAGAGCCAAGCCGAGTCGGTGTATCAGGATCGCACCCTCTCCGTCCCCTCCCCGTCCCCTCCCCGGGTCCCGCTGGCCCCAGGCTCACCTGATGTTGTTGTAGTTGGCTTTAGGCAGCTTCTCGCAGGCGCTCCAGAGAGCCTGCAGCCGCTTCTCCTGCTCCACGATGCTGTGGGGAGGTGGGCGAGAGGGTTATCCCCCATCCCCACCCCAGGACTTTCAACCCCGCCAGCCCTGCCCTCAGGGACCCTGCGAGACCCTCGGGCTGCTGCCAAATAAATTGACCCAAAAAACCCAGCCAAAATGAGAAGGAAACCTTTCGGTGGCAGGTTGGATGCTGGTCCTCTCCCCACCTCTGTGCAGCTCCCTGAGGTTTGTGTTTTGGGGATGTGTTTGCTTTGGAAGGGGAAATTACTGCAAACAGTCCCCCAAAAACCAGCCCACTCCCCCACATGCCACCCTCAGGGACCGTCCCCTCCGGCGAGCCACCGCCGCGTCCCTGCTGTGCTCCAACGCTCCCAGGGCAGGTAGGGGATGTGGTCAGACCTCTATTCAGGCACCACCGAGGTGGTTCCCACCCCAAAAGGAGATGCTCCTTCTCCCACCTCCCTCTGCCCGACATCCCTCTACCTCAAACACCTCCCATGGTGGAGCAGGCACGGTGGTGCCACCTCAGCTGGCCCAATCCTGCTGGGTTTGGGGGTTCCACGGTGCAGAGCACACCAGCAACGCAGGTGGGAGCTCCCTCGGCCAGCTCTCCCCCCGGGGTTGGCACACCCATCCAGAAATTGCACCAGCGCCCGGCACCCAAGGGCTTGCCAAAAGATGCTGGGAGAGCTCAGCCACCTTGGTGAGGGTGCTCTGGACCACACGGGGGACATCAGGGTCAGGGGACATCAGGGCCACCCTCACTGCCAGGAGCCATGATGCTCAAAGAGCATCACGGGAACCCTCCTGGCTGTCAGACCCCGAAGGAAACATCCCAAATGCTGTGAGCCATGTCAGAAATAACTCATGGCCCCCAAACCATCCATAAGAGCCCAGGATGCCACCACCCATGTCACGGAGGAATGGGGGGGATGCCCCAGACTCACTTGGAGGCCTGGATCCACTCCTCATACAGCTCGAACGTCATGAGGGGCTCCGGCAGCTCTCGCAGGTAGGACTTGAGGGCTCCTGCGGCACACAAGGGACATGGGGCTCGGCACTGCGGGTGGCACCGGCCGATGGGCACCGAGTGGTTTCGCTCCTCGGCATTTTGACTCGCATCCCTCCCAATCTTCCCACTCACCACATCCTAAAGCACCCACTAGTCTCCCTGGCTTGGTGGAGCCCGTAGCATCCCCTGACCCCCAGCAACCACCTTGCCACCTCCACCTAGTCCCTCCTAGCACCTCCCGGAGTCCCTCCATCATTCTTGCCTCCCTCAGGCGTTCACCCAGCTCTCCATCACTTGTTTTTGCCTAGGACATTCCCAGCTCCTTGCACTGGGAGGTTCCCATTGCAGTCAATAGGAAACCAGGGTCCGATCCTGCGCCCGCCGGAGAGCCCAGCCCAGGAGAGGAGCAGCTGACGGACATTTAAACCCAATTATTGCTTAATAGCAGTCCCGTGGGCTCGGATCTGTGCTTGGAGAGGGTCTTCACCCCAGAAGAGGTAGAGAGAAGATGTCAAGCTTGATGATAACGTGTGACTATTCCTGACTGCTCCCTGCTCCTGCGGAGACTCTCCTGATGAGCGTCACCCTCATTAGTGTCACCAGGGCCCTGCCGCCGCCTTGGATTATGATTGCATCCTTGTTTTCCTCCTCGCCTGCGACCAAAAGCGCTGCTCGAGCCCTTGGCCGGGGAGGGGACGTGCGGGTCGGGGTTTGTGCTCCTCGGTGGATGGCAACTCCTGAACGCCTCCATTGCCACCAAATGCTGTATTTCTGCACCTGCATTTGTCCCCCTGTATATTCCGTCTTTGCTATTCAAAGGCTTTGGGACAAATCACAGAAGGGTTGAGGTTGGAAGAGACCTCTGGAGGTCATCTGGTCCAACCCCCTGCTCCAGCAGGACCACCAGAGCTGGTTGCCCATGACTGTGTCCTGACGGCTTTTGAGTATCTCCAAGGATGGAGACTCCACCACCTCCTTGGGCAACCTGTGCCAGTGCTTGGTCACCCGCACAGTGACAAAGGGTCTCCTGATGTTCAGAGGGAACCTCCTGTGTTCCAGGTTGTGCCCATTGCCTCTGGTCCTGGCACTGGCCACCACTTGAAAGAGCTCTGTCTTCTTTGCACCCTCCCTGCAGGTATTTATATCCGTTGATGAGATCTCCCTGAGCCCTCTCCTCTCCAGGCTGAACAGTCCCAGCTCCTTCAGCCCTTCCTCCTAGGAGAGATGCTCCAGGCCCTTCATCATCTTCACAGCCCTTCACTGGGCTCTCTCCAGTATGTCCATGTCTCTCTTGCAGTGCCCAGGACTGGAAGGATCACCTCCCTTCACCTGCTGGCATCACTCCTTCCAATGCAGCCCAGGACACCATTCGCCTTCCGTGTGCTGCAAGGGCACGTTGCTGGCTCATGGTCAGCTTAGTGGCCACCAGGACCCCCAGGGCCATCTCTGCCAAGCTGCTTTCCAGCTGGGTGGCCCCAGCAGGTCCTGGTGCCTGGGGCTGTTCCTCCCCAGGGGCAGGACTTGGCGCTTGCCCTTGCTCAACTTCACGAGGTCGCTCAGCCCATTTCTCCAGCCTGTCTGGGTCCCTCTGGACGGCAGCACGACCCTCAGTGCATCAGCCGCTCCTCCTGGTTTGGTGTCACCTGCCAACTCGCTGAGGGTGCACCCTGCCCCATCGTCCAGGTCATTAATGAACGTGTTAATCAGGATCGGATCCAGTATCAACTCCTGGACTACACCGCTAGTCACTGGCCTCCAACTAGACTTCATGCCACCGATGACCATCCCCTGGGTGCCCATGGTTGGTGCTTGGGGGCTGGATGGGCCATCCCGCGCACCCCCAACCCCCTCGCCCCGAGGCAGCCTCTACCTGCGATGGCGTGCGGGTCGGCCGAGTACTCCTGCACGTCCACCACGCAGCAGTCCAGGGCGGCCTTGAGCTTCTTCAGCTTGGAGGCCGAGGGAGCCACTCGGAAGAGACCCTTCGCAGAGGACATGGGAGAGCGTTGAACGAGCTTTTGGGCCGGGGATGTCCCCAAAGCCCCCCCAGTTCCTCGTCCCTGCCCTGGAGGCACCCACGTCCCCTTCCATCACGCCCAACCGAGGGTGGCAGGACACGGGACCCACCTCCTCCTGCATGCCGCACTCCAGCAGCATCGTCACGCACGCCTCCACGGGGAAGGCGATCTCCCGCCCGCTGACGGCCAGGTGCTCCTCCAAGGGCTTCCCGAAGGAGGGCTTCTCCATCCACGCCTCTGTGATGGGCAGAGGGGGTGAGAGGAGGGGGAGGACACGGCCGGGACGGTGCCGGATCCAGCATCCCCTTCCCCGAAAGGCCCTTGGATCACAGCGTTTCGGCAGCAAAATATTCCATTTGGGTGTTGCTAAAACAACAGGACCCCGCACCTCTGTCCTGGGCGGCTCGGGAAGTGCTTTTTAAAGATGAAATCCAAACAAAATGTTTTCCAATCATCACATGGGACATTTCAAAGGGGCTGGATAACGTTTTCCGGGGGGAGCAATCACGGGCAAACCTTTGCAATATATTCCCCCTTCTTCCATCACAGTTTGAGGCAGGAATATTTTGTGGGATCGAGAGAAAAAAATAAAATACAAATCACTCCCTGCCTCGCTGCAGCGACGGCAGCACCCCGAGCCCTGCCCTGGGGAATGCGCTGCTCTCGGGACCATCGTGCGGCTTTCCCCGACCTCGGTCTCCCAGCCCAGCTCCTACGGAGGTTGCACACCGCAAAGCAAAGCCCCAAGACCCCCGCGTTGGCGCTGGGTTCCCACCTCCGGTGCTGCGCTCGATGGGGATATTCGGGCAGGTTTCCCCCCCTTCCCCATGAAGCTGGCTGGATCCTGCCCACCAGTGACCAAGTGGGATGGGGATGCCCTCCCCAGCGCCGGGACAGGCGGGATGCAGACGGGGCGAACAAAGGGAGGATGCTCAGCCACAAACCCAGCACCACACCACGCCGCGGGTCACGCCGGAGCCGGCTCATCGCAGTGGCAAAGCCCCGCACGGCTCCGGCGTGACGCAGAGCCCTCAGCGTCGCATGCAGGAGCGGGACGGACCCCGCGGGCACTTACCCTGCTGGGCTTTAATTTGAGGCAGGACATTCTGCAAAAGCGCTAAGGATTTCCGATGGTACTCTGCCTGCACCTCGATCAGCTGGAGGGGGAGAGACGGCACCGGCTGTCATCCCTACGGCCGGGGACAGGGACGGAGGAGTCCCGTGGGGACGAGTGGCACTTACAGTTTGAAAATAGTTTGCATAGTCTACTTCTTTGGCCACAAAATTGTACATGTCAGCCGAGAGCTGGTCCTGCGGAGAGCAGAGAATTACTCGCCATCCCACTCGTGCTGCCCTGATGCCACCATGATGGCCCTTTCGGAGGCCACTGGGAGGGACCAGCTCAGTCACACCAGGAGCCAACATGCAACGTGGCACGTTGCAGCACCCGCTCGAGATGTGCTTGGGATGTTGAATATACGGCAGCACCGCAGGGGTTGCTTTCTGCTGCTGTGCAAACGGCTCCCCCCTTGCCTCCCCCCTCCTTCCAGAGCCCACAATCAGCCGGCGCCTTGCAACGAGCTCTCTGGAAGCAAGATTTACTTGGAAACAACCTGTCAGCCAAAGGCTGCACATCCCGGCGGGCTGAACGGCACAAATCCAGGCCAAATTCAACCCCAGGTTTGCCCGTCCCTGCCCCTCGCTGCATTGCAACTGGCTTATTAACCACAGGGCTAATTGCTGCGCAGCGAAGCAGTGTGCGCGGCTCGGGTAGCATCCCAGGGTGAAGAACGGAGTAAGAGGAGAGGCTGCAGGTCTTCCATGGTGCCTGGGACACCAAGGTCCCCCCACCCCAGCAAGGAGCGATCCCCCTGGGACCCCCGGGTACCCTGCAAATCTCCACTCTGTTGGCCGCCTCCTCCATCTCCTCCCTGAGAGCGTCGGCTTTGGCACCCGAGGGCTGCAGGTTGCTGGCCAAACCCGAGGACTTTGCGGACTGCTGCCACCTGCGGAGAGGGCAGAGCTGTCACAGGGAGGGACGGGGACCCGCGCAGAGTGGTGGCTGGATCCCAGCAGACTTGGAGGGCAGCCCAGGGACCCCCCTCAGCCAAGCCCACCACGGTCCCCAGGGCTGAGCACCATGGAGATGGTCCCGGCCCAGGCTGGGATGCAGCATCCGCTCCCAACCCTAAACATCCCCAGTCCCCGCAACCGGCTGCACGCACTGGGCTCTAAGCAAGCAATTATTTTCAGCAGGAGAACGAGCCCCATCCAGGTGGGAGGAGAGAGGAAGGCGATGGGAGAGCCCGGACATGACGGTGGGGGCTACGGACACCTCCCAAACCTCTCCCCAGGGCACGCCGTGATGTGCGGGGCTTGGCCAAGAAAAGGCCCCAGGCAAAACCCAAAGCGCAGTCTGTTGGGTCCCACCGCAGCGTCTGGGACACAGGACGATCCCAAGGGTCATCCCAGCTCCACCCCAGCGCTACTCTACAGCAGCAGGAGCACCCGGCTCTTTGCCATCACATTAGAACTCACCAAGATAGGGAAAAGAGGAGAAAAATAAAGATTTGTGCCAGAAAAAAATACTCTTCTCTGCAGAGGGCAAACAAGGAAAAGGGAACTACGGATTCTGCAGACAAGAGCAGAAATCGTGGCTCATTGCAGGGCTTGACTTCAAGGCACACGGTGACATGGCTGAGACTTACTGTCCCAAGGGAGCCACGGTACCAGGGCTCCAGGACATGCCCTTCTCGGCGCTACCCATCGCTCAGGAATTTTTATTTTTTATAAAGCAGCTTTGAAGCCGCTTCCTACCGCGTCCTGGAGGAGTCCATGTCCAGCACGAGCTTCGCCAAGTGCTTCCTCTGCTTTTGGATATTCGGGATTTCCACCTGCAGCAACACACAGGAACGGGAGGAGACAAACATCCCTGGAGAGGCATCCGGGGTAGGTCATAGCTGACTGCAACACGGGGAGATTGGGCTGCTGCAAGCCGGGCGGATAAGGATGCAGCTCCTTATTTAAACATTAGGGAGATGGCAAAGCTCATCCCTCCTCCATGTCCCCACCCGGGCTGTGCCACCCACCACCAGCCCCGACCGCAGAACCCACATCCCTGCGAGGAGCATCCTTGGGGGATCAAAGCTTCCTGCATTGGGGAGCTGGATGAAGGCAGGAAAAGCGCTTTTGGGGATGGCAGTGCAAAGCCTCCCACGCACAGGCACCGTTTGCCAAAGGATTTGGAAACGGTTGAAAGCCCCGAACACCAGCAGTGCGATAAAGCTCTTGTTTCTACTGGGGAAGATAAAATCAGAACCAAGCCCAGGACATTTTGCCAGATGTAAAAGGGGGGAAAAAAGCATGGGGTAAAATTGAAGAACAAAGCTGGCAGAAGGGGGAAAAGGAAGAGGAAAAAAAATCCCAAACAACAATGGTATGTGTTTGGAGCTTGGAAAAACAGGTCAGAAATAAGAGTGTTAACACCTCTGCCTTCAGGAAAGGCAGAAAAGAGCAAGAGCAGCGAGAGCGGGCGAAGGAGCCGGGCAGGACCACCGCCCAGCAGCCAGCCCAGCTGAACGTGCAAATACCGCCTGCCAATTAAAGCAATTAGCAAACACCTCAAAGACGGAAGGTCTCTCACAGGGGCTGGGAACCAAATATGCCAACGAAGCGGTGAAACTCTGCCTTCCCCCACGCTTGTTTTGGATGTGAGGGACTCACGCAGGCACGGTGACACCCCGACCCAATGATGTCCCCGCCAGCCGCTCACCTCAGCCAGCACGAAGAGGGGCTCGATGACGTCCCTCTCCACCTGCAGCTCGAAGTGGATGAGCTCCTGACCCAGCTTGTCCTCCGCCTCCCCGCACAGCCGCAGCATCTTCCTGCAAGGGCACCGGCAGGGCTGGGCACCGGGGGGGCCGGAGGGGGAGCGATGGGCAGCCAGCCCGCACCCACGGAGCGGGGCGATGGTCACCCAAAGCCCCTGGGGGTCTCGGCAGCAGCGCGGGGCAGCCCTTCTGTGGCAGAGGGCTGGAGGGAGGGCGGCAGCCTGGGGACCGTGGGCACCCCGGGTGTTAGGAAAATCTCATTCCCTAACTATTGTAGCGATTATAGTCTGAAACTGTATGGACTTAGAGAGAGAGAGTTTACATTGCATACTGCATGACTGAAGGACCCCAGCTCATCGCAAGGAGGAGAAGAATAAAGGAAACCCCTGGACCACCCAGATCACATGAGCATCCCAGCCCCTCCAACACCGCTGTGAAACCCCCACCGTTATCCGACATCATAGATAAGGAACTGCAGCAATTCCCGGCAGCGGCATCCCGGCAGCATCCCGGCATCCCTGCAGCATCCCGGCATCCCTGCAGCATCCCAGCAGTGGCAGAGCGCCGGGGGAGACCTGGGCCCCTCTTACCCCAGCAGGGAGTCGTCGCCCAGCACAGCCGATCCCTCCATCAAGCACTGCGCCAGCGTCGTCAGCGGCAGCTTCTTCTGCAAAGAGAGGGCTGCGTTTCCCACCCCGCCGGCCCCGCCGCCGCTGGCAGCCCGCCTGGCATCCTCAGAGCCCTGCCAGAGCCTCACCGAGCGCTTGTCGACGTCCACGCCTTGCTGGCCCTGCAGACATGCCGTCAGCTTCTTGTGGGTGCTGTGGGAGACCTGCTTCACCAGCTCCAGGCGCTTCTCCACCTGCGGATGCAGCGGTGCCCATCACCGGGGTATCCCGCCTGGTCCCGCACCCGCCGTACAGCGACATAAAGGACTTCTTGCTTTTCAATCAAAGTGATTTTAATTGCTGCTGCATCAGATGCGACAGCCCCAGAGCCCAACCCCTTCCCAGGGCAGGGATGCTTTAAGCAGGAGAAGGTTTCACCAGGCTGATGCTGCCCCATCTTAACCCCCGAGCAAGGCTGAGGGCCGGATCCGGACCAGCCTCAAAGCCCTTGTGTCCCCGGGCGAGGGCAGGAGGTGTCCGTCCCCAGCCGAGCCCTGCCACAAACCAAACTGGCCAATACTCAAACCTGGGGCTGAAAATTGCCTTATTTGCCTCTGCATTGATTAAATCAAGCAGTTCATCCCAAAACTCAGCGAGATGAGTCATTAAATGTAAGCAACCAAGATCTGCTGAAGAGCAAAGCTGAGAGGCGCGGGGAAAACATGGCAATCTCAAAATTTGGGGAAATAATCTGGAAAAAGAGAAATAGTCCCTAAAGCTCAAAATCTTGGGAAATGATCTGGGGGAAAAAAAGAAATACTCCCTGCCCGGGAGAAGCGGGAGAAGTGCTGAGCCTGTGGCAAGTCCTTGAGGCAGGAGGCATCTCATGGGAGCCTGGCACTCGAGCTGAGCCACCTTCCACCACTAAAATAATATATATATTACTAATAATATATACTATATATAATAATATAATAATATATATAAAAATATTATACATATATTTAAAAAAAAATAGATCTCCATGATGCCTGGCTGATGTAGAGCAGCCTCTGCCATCCCTGCAACATATACATGTTCCTTTTAACATATACATGGACGTGTGTGTATATATATATAAATTATATATATAAAAATTATATAAATTATATATATATATACACACATGTCCGCATATAAGTTGCAAGGAAGGGGTATGATGTTCAGAAGGGCACATACGTGGGTGCACACCCATCTAGATGAGCCAAACTGGAGGCGATTAGATACAACGCTGGGAAGGGTTTGGGTTCCCCACCATCCCTGGAGACAGACCCCCGCGAGCAGGACTGACTCTTCGGGAGACACCCAGGCAAGGCGGCACCGGCCACCCTCCCCACTGAATTATCTCCAAAAGGTGTAAAAGTCCCCCTTGTAACGTTGCCGAAGCCAGGCGTGCCCCTCTACGGTGCTGGCACAGATGCTACCTGGTGCCGGGACATCACCGGACGGCTGTAAGAGCAGGGTCCGGCTCTCAGTGCCAAGGGGCCGTGGAGACCTCAGTGCTTGCAAGGAGAAACACCAAAAAAATGAAAACAGAAAGAAAAAAGGTTCATTATTGATGTTCCCTCTGGCTGCTGGTGGCAGGGAGCGCTCCGCTCCCCTCTGCTCCGTCCTACCGGGGCTGCCCATCCCTGGGGACAGCGGGGCACGTCACCGCCGCACCCTGCCCATCCCTGCCACCAGCACTGGTGGTGAAGAAAGGAAAAAAAACTCAAATCCGGAAGGCTGGAGACTGACTTGCAGGGGTGCATACTGCGAGGACGGTGCTGCCGAACAGCAAACGAACCCACCAGCGCCCCGGGAGCCATGCGCGGTGCCGGTGCCGGTGCAACCGGAGACCAACCTCGCTCCCTATCCTGCACGGGTTGGGCTGGTCCCAGCCGAGATGGCAACGGCTGCTAAATCCCCAGTAAAGCAGCAAGAGGCCGTGGGAGAGATTAACCGATGCGGGCGGCTGCCCTCGGCGCCCGGCTGGGACGTTTGCGAACAGAGCTTCATTTCACCCTCTTCCAGCGCGGTTTCGCCTTGCCCCTTTGGCGACGGCTCGCTCAAACCCTGCTCACGTTTTTGGCTAACGCACAACTCTTGCTAAAGCCTGGTGTGTGCGGGGAGCAGCGTCATTAGATCCAAGCGAGGGCAACACGTAGGCAGGACACGGTGGCCAGAAAGAGCTAAAGGTCACTCTGCAGCCACTGTCACCTGCAGGTCGCTGCCTCCTGCCACAAGCATCCTTGCACACCGGTTCTCTGGCTGTTTCTGCAGAATCCGTGACCTGATAGCCACGCCACAGACTAAATTCCCAAGCGGGAAGGTACAGATACATCAGCTTACCCCCAAACCAGGTTCTGAAGCGGCTCCAAGAGCAGCCGGGCTGGCTGACGCCAGGGGATGCCCGCGCTGCGACAGAGGAGGAGCTGGGCAGCTGTTTTGCTCATCGGCGCCCAAGTTAGGAGTGGTGATTTAGAGAATGTGGGAGCTAGAAACCTCATGAATTCAGTGATGGAATTGTGAATTCACGTCCCTTTGCTGGCACTTCCTCAGCCGCCTCCCTCCCGGGGGCGTGCAGGAAGCCCTGCTCCTGCAGCAAAAAGCACCAAGATGAGATGTCCCCGAGAGACCGTGACCCGAGCGTCACAGCCAATGCTCCACGGCACCACGTGAGGTTTTTGGCTCGGGCTGTTTTGCTGAAGTCGCCCAACCCATCAGCTCTGGGGGAAGCCCAACCCATCAGCTTTGGGGACTGTCCCCTGCTGTCACATGTCCCATCCCCAGGGCAGGTTTTGCAGCAGAGACGGGAGACGCAGCCGCCCGCAATCCGGCCGGCTGTATCAAGTTGCCATCCTGGCGGAGACAGGACTGGATCCGATTCCAGCTGACCTGAAAACCAGGCTGGGAAAGGGCTGGGAGGGCACGTGGGAGGGAGGCAATGCCGCTTCCCATGCTCGCAACCCCCTCCTCCTCCTCCTCCCAGCCCGTCTCATCACTGTGGGACACTGCGGCACCGACCAGCACGGAGCTGCTGCCGCATCCAGCACCCATCGGTGGGTGCCTGGGCACCCACAGGCACCCTGGGTGTGGGTTGGACCAGCTGCAGAGGACCTCACCTGCAGGAGATCTTCACTCAAAACTTCTGTCTTCTCAGCCCTGCAAGACAAGAAAGAACATAAAGCGTTGGCGAAGCGTCCGGCACACACGGCAGCACCGGGGCTGCACGCCGCGGTACCGGGCACAGCTGAACGTGCTTTTCCATCGGGATGCAGTCGGTGATTTAAGGCTCTCTGGTCCCACCAGCCATCGCCTCATCTCCTAAATAAGCAAAGGTTGGAGCATCTTCATGGCTCGCTGGGAGCGTGCCACATCCCACACCAGTTTGGGGTCCTCCCCTGATGTCCCCCTTATTTTTCCATTATCCCCAGCAAAACAGGGATGCTAAATTCCCAGGAGGATGCGGGCAGTGCTGCACAGGGGGGCGATGTGTCTACGCACGAAAGCAGCTCCCCAGGCCGTGCCGGGCTCTGGCACACCCTCAGTGCCGCGGATTTCAAGGACACAACCCGTCTGCACGACTCAGCCTCTTCGGTCCGACGCAGCCGACTGAATCTGCGGTGGCAGCTGCTGCCCGGGGCTTCGCTGTAACCCCCCCCGTTGCTCGTCGGAGCCGCATTTACCGCTCCAGAGCGCGCGTCATCCGCTGTCTTCGCTAGCGAGGAGCGCCGGGGATGCAGAAGGAGACACAAACCCGCTGCAAGAGCCTCCTCGGCCACGCACGGACCCGCAGCATCCTTGCCCGCAAAGCCCCTGCGGCCGCTCCTCACCAGATCTGCTCAGGCTTATTTAAACCATCACACTCCGGATCATTTATTTATTTTCTTAGGGGTTTTTTTACAACTTTAGTGCATCAACTCTCTTTGAAAAATGACCTCTATCAAGATGTGCTTGGGCAGAGTTGTGATTTAGCCAATTAGTCCCTGAAGGTTCGTTAACAAACAACAAAAGCTCGGTGCTCTCATCCTTCTTAAAAAAATACCTCTATTGCCTGAGCCCGGGTTGCTTTCTGCTATCCAAGCTGGTTTCTCAGCTTTGAGAGACTGAGTGAAGTATTGAAAAAGTGGAAATAAGGAATAAGCACCGGCAGAGCAAGGTTCAAAGTGCGAGCCCGGCACGGCAGCGACGCCAGCTCATCCGCAAATACACCACGTCCAAAGACTTTTAAAAAGCATAAATTAACTGCATTAAATCTGGTTTGTGTATGAAAGTTGTCTCGGTGTCTGATTTAAGTTGGTTTTAAAAATGAAAAAGAAAAACAAACCAAAACAAACCCTATTTATTTTAATTTTTTTTAAAAAGGGATTTAAATGAACACATTATAATATCTTCTATATGAAATGCAAGCGATGCGCTGCCCACCCACGAGCAAGGGCTGCTCAGGTTCTCCTCCTCTTCTGCAAATCACCTTCGCTATCATTTACGGACAGGGTTGGAAACGCCGCAGAATTCGCACAAACGGGGAAGAAAGCAGCAAATATCCACCGGCACAGACACAACGGCTGTCCCCGCTTCCCCGCTCCGGCTCAGGATATATTTAGCATCCTGAAGGAGAAGGAGGTGGCAGGGACGCAGGCGAGTGTCGCGCACCCACGTGCAGGCACTGCCGGCGCACATCCCTGCCGCTCGCTCTGCACCCCAGAAATCATTTCCAAACTTTAAAAAAAAAGGCCAGGGGAGGACGAAGTCCCTCCTGTCCTTGCACCATTGGGAAAATGCTTCCCAAAAAGTGATGGTTTTAGTGCGTTTTCTCCTCTTCCAGCCGGGCTGATGGATGGGTTTTGCACACCCCATGGTCCTGTGCCGGCAGGTCTCTCTCCCAGCATCCACAAACCAACACGTGCTATGCTCTGACGTGCATTCGGGAAGCAGAAAACAACATTTCAAATGAAAATCTGGCCTTGTTCTGCTTTTAGGCATATCCTCAGCACGAGAAACCTCAGTGGCTTTAGCAGAGAGCATCCCCCAGCCACAGCCCCGGCACAGACAGCCGCGCCAGCCCTGCCACATCCCGGGATGCTTAAGCTGGTTCGGGACCCTGCCAGCGATTAATTTGGCTTTAAAAAGGCGGGGGGGCAGAAAAGGCTGCAGCGTTTTATGGCTAGGAATAAGCAAAGAGGCTGTTGGAGCCGCTCAACACAGCTGCCCAGGGATGTGGCAGAGCGATGGGCACCCCGCGGGAGCACGGGTTTCCTCGCCTGGTTTCGGCATCTGTGGGAGCCGGGATGCTTTCTCCTCCCCTCCAGCTTGCGACAGGGATGGGGGTCTCTGCGTGGCCTCGGGCACAGGCTGCAGCCACCGGCAGTGGCACGGGCATGTGGCAGGACTGCGGCTGCGGCGGACCGGCGTCGCTCACGGCGGTGGGAGCTGGGTGCCACGTCCTGCCAGCGCCGAGCGCCAGCACCCAGAGCCAGGCATCGCCCTGCTCCCGCACCTTGTCTTGCAGAATGGGGTAAAACACGGCTCCAGAAGCCACCACAGGGTGTTTTGGCAAAGTCAAAGCAGGGGACAAGTCTCCTGCCTCGGGGCACCTGGAGCCTACGGGTGATACCACCAGCAGCCACGGCAAAGAGCTCCCGCAGGAGAGCCTGGCCCCGCAGATGTACCGGGACAGCAACCCGGCTGCAGCTCCATTGAATGCGGTTTAGCAGCTGCCAGCAGGATGGATCCTGCTCCTCTACACAGGCACAGTCCCGCTGACAACGTGGCTCTGCTGATGTCCTGCCACCCCACCTAAAGGTCCTTATTAATTTTCCAGAATGCACCAAAAATGTACAAACAATTCCCCTTGTCTCTGTACTTGCTCCCGCCGGCAGCGCTCCAGAACCTGCAAATTATATCCAGGAGCGCAAGAACCGAGCAGCGCCTCCAAACCCACAGAAAGCCCAGCCCAAGCCGCTCCGCATGGCCATTTTACATGTAAAGACTAAAAAATAACATCATCCTACTCCACTGACATCGCATTGCATTACAGCTCCATGCCGCTAATGCCACCAGGAAAAATCCCATTATATCCATTATGTTTCTAAAGTCTCAGCCTAAAGTTAATACGGTTTTACAGGAGCTTATATGGTTTTATGAGCCATCCTGCGAACCTGCAGCAAGCGATGCTTGGCAGCAAAATGCACGTCCTGCCAGGCAGCAGCCAAGGAGAGGGAGACTCTCCTGCATGCCCTGGGCTTCGTCCTGCCTGGAGGTACTTTTTGGGTGCTGAGCCCTTGCCGGCACTCAGAGATGCTAAAGGAGACCCCGGTGCCCCAGTGCCACCTCCCTGGTACCCAGCGATTTCCCTGGGATACCCAATGGGGATGGAGAGATATTATCCCGCTGCCTTTTCTGGGAGCGGAATGGCGGCATCTCTCCAAAGATCTTGGCAAAGCACCTTCAGCGGGCTCAGCCCTGAGCATCTCCGCTCAGCCCTTCCTCTTCAACAAACCTTTTTGGTTTGTGCTTTCTTCTCCCTGCCCCTATCATGCTCCAATCAGCGTCCCACTCAAGGCCGGGTGGGGGTCCCCGTGCCTCCCCCAAGCTCTCTCACCTTGGCTTCCCATCCCCGGGGAGAACCGCTTGCTGAAACCCCCTGGGATTCAGGAGCCCCAGCTCCCAGTTTGTTCTCAAGCGCTCGGTTCAGACCATGTTGGACTTTGGAGCCCAAACCACAAAGGTGCTTCCAAAACCACAGCCCTACAGAAACCCATATAAACAGCGTCAAGAGGAACCAGTTTGGATGCGACCGATGCTGGGAAGTGTGTCTGGCTCCAGCAGAGATGCTCTCCCTGTTCCAGCCTGGCATCTTGCTCTCATCCAAGGAATCCCCCAGCTCCTCCTGGCATCTCTCAGCCCCTCCAGGCACACCTCAGTCCATCCCCAGCACCCCCCAGTTCCTCCCCAGCACGCCTCCAGTCCAGCCCCATCATCCCCCAGCCCCTGGTGGCATCCCCCAGCCCCTCCTGGCATCCCCCAGTCCCTCCCCAGCCTCTCCCAGTCCATCCCCAGCATCCTCCAGCCCCTCTTGGCACCCCCTAGTTCCTCCCCAGCACCCCCAGCCCCTCCTGGCACCCCCAGCCCCCCTCTTTGCCCCGTTGCTGGCTCCGTACAAGCAGCCAGAGCCGAGCGGGGACGAAGCTGCGCGAGGGGTGGCACAGACCCCTGACTTCAGCCTCTGCCGAGGCGGTGACGGGGGCCCCAAGCCCAGGGGACCCCGGGACCTGCTCCCTGCCCGTGCTGCTCCAGCCACGCACGGGAGGCAGCCTGGCTCCTGCCTGCACAAACCCGTCTCCTTCCCAAATCGCCATCGCGCCCAAAGGAATTCCTGGGGGTGCCAGGGCCCCCACGGCGGGGGGGCAGAGGGACACAAGCTCCCACATCCTGGGGGGCTATATCAGCCCCCCCTTCCTTGCACTGTGGCAGGGTTCAGGGCCCATCTGTGCTTACCCCACAACCCCGGACCCACGAACGATGCTCGAGGGTCTGACACGTGCAGCAGAGCCCCGGGAAGGGGCTATGCGGTGGCTGGAGCATCCCATGGCCCAACCATCAGAGCAGGCAACTGACGGCACCAGCAAAACATCTCCTCTTCACACCAGTTTAAGCCAGTATCAGCTCTGGGCAATTCTTTTCACCCATTCACTTTGACATGGGTATTTCCATCCCCATGTCTCACAAGGCAGATGCAGCCAGGGCTCCCACGCTGGGATACGACCTCCCCCAGGGAGATGGTGGATTTTGCTCATGCAAGGTGGCCTCAGCAAACAGCAGCACCCAAAAGAGGGGTGCAGGGACCCCCCAATTTCCCTGGCTGGTCCCTAATCCCCCAAAACTTCATGCTTTACGGGTTACACGCATCCTGCAGGAGCATCCCTTGGAGAGGCAGCCAGGATTACTGGCTTTCAACGCTTTCTTTCATCTTTCCTTTAGGCAAATAAAAGCCTGCTCCTCCCCTTCCCTTCCAGATTTCCAGCCCGGAGCTGTTTTTCTCAGCACAAATCCAGGCAACCCTCAGCCTCAGCCAGCACCCAGACACTCGTGTCCCTGCAAACAGCTGGGAGAAAAGGAGAATTAATACGGAGAGTTAAAAGCAAACGAGCAGGGGATGCTGCTACAATTTGGTCAGGCGTTCGCTTCTGCAAAAACTAATTGCTGCCAGCAGAAATCAACACCAATCAAGCAAATTAAGTTGATTTCCAAATAAATACTACTTGAGCTTCCAGTGCCTTGACCTGGGGAGCTACAGCAAAACTGGTGCTTCCCTGGAGCATCTCCTGATGCCAGACATCTCCAGCTGGCTGGACCATCCAGCACCAGCACCCACCCTGTGTCCCCACCACCGTCCCCCTCTGATGCTCAAACCACCCAAGACAAGGAGCCCCCGGCCTTGGATTTGACCCTGAGCCAGCAAAACTCAAAGCACGACGGGGATTTCGTGGCAGTGTTCTCTCTGAATGGGAAAACCATCACGCCCGGCCGGTGGGCAGTGCTTCACGCGGCGTGGGGACGGGCAGGAGCGAGGATGCGTCTCCGGAGGCAGAGCGTGTCCACAATGCCCCGAGGACCCCCTTGCCCACATCTCCTGCCCAAAATGCCCCTTCCACCCCCACCCCTGGCCACCCCCTCACTGCAGTAATGCCCATAAATATTTCAGCGCTATTTAATTACTGATGCCGGCCGGTTCCCCTGATTTCTGTTTGCTCCTGCCTAAAAATAGCCTCGTGGCCAAGCGTAGGCAGAGGGAGGCACGAAAATCCGGCCAAGGCCGTCCCGCGCCGGGAGCGTTAACTCCCACGGATGGGTCTGCCCCGCCATCCCACACGGGCTCGGGGACGGTGCCTGGCTCCATCCCGGTCCTGCTCGCATCTCCCTCCGGTGCCGCCGCACGTGCCTGGGGACTGGTACCTGCAGGAAATTCAAGGTCCTCGAGCCCCCAAAGCTCAGCGGTGAGGTTGGTAAGGTGAGGTTCAACCATGCAACTCGGATAAGGTGCTGAGCATCCGTTGCGTGTGCCGGAGGGAGGAGAAAGCCCCTTGGGTTTCATCCAGGCAACCCCTGGAAGCGCCGGGCATCGCAGTCCAGGCTGGATGCTGGTCCAAGGACTGCGCCGTCCCCAGCTTCCGCCGCCGTCTGAGCTCTCCTCTCCACCGCATCCCCGGGGACACGCAGCCCAACGGCTCGTAACCAGGATCCAGCCAAGGCCCAACGGAGCTGCGGATTTTTCCCGGTGCCTTTTTAGCAGGCAAGAAGTGAAACATCAAATATTTATATCCTCAAATCGCTGCTAAATCCCCCAGGGAGACGACTCCGAGCTGCAACATCCAGTGAGATGCGGTGAGATGGCCCCACCGGCGCCTCCTCCAGTGCATCCCGGGCTCGTCCTGCCCCGGCAGGTGACCTGGAGTGACGGTCCCTGTGTCCCAAACCTGCGGCTAAGGGCAGCGATGCCCACCCAGCGGGTCCAGTGCCAGGGCTCAGCCCCCGGCAGATCGCCCGCCTTCGGCTGAGTCAGGCTGGAAAAACGGGATGAAACGAGTGGGGAAGGCTGGTCCAGCTTTCCTTCGTCCTTCTGCCCACCGCTGGGAAAACCAAAGGAATCAAAGCAAAATGGGGGACAGAGTTTTAAAGGCAGAAAAGCCTCTTTTCCTCATCTCCTGCCCCTTTCCTGGCTGCGAGTTCTCTGCGTCGGCATCCCTTTGGCAAGGGGTGCATGGGGCCCTTTACTCCTCGCTGCCAGCACATCCCTGGCAGAGGAAAACCCACCCCAGGGTCACATCCTGACCACGCTTCACTCCTGATGTGAAAATCATGGAGAAGCCCCTGCAAAGCGCAGGGCCCCAAGGCTGCTGGCCGCGGGGATGAAACCTTCAGCCCGCTCCATGAATATTTCAGTTTGTCAGCGCTGCCGCCTTGCGAGGAGGATAAAAATATCCCCAGGGCTGCAGGGATGCTGCCGGCACCATCCGAGGGGCGCGGCATCGCTCGGCAAAGCCAAAATCCCGGGGGGGGGGTCTGCCAACAGCGAGCCACTGGCACCCCACAGTGCAGACGTGGAACCCAGCTATTTAAAGTGTGTTGTTCCCTCCTGCAAATCCCATCGGAAAAATCCCAGGTGATGCTTTTATTCCCTCCGTCCTTATTTCATACACGCAGAATAAAACGTCCTTATTTCTTGCAGAATATTCTTGCTGCACAGAGAATAAAACCTCAGTGTTTAAAGGCTTTATATTTCCGTGCAGACGTCCTGGTGCTTGGAAAAGCATCTGCCCTGGGAGCCACCAACGCGACGTCCAGCCCCAAATGCCACCGCTGTCCCCCAGGATGGGGGATACATCTTGGGATGCTCAGAAAGGACCAGGAGGAAAAAAACAATCCCCCCAAGCTGACACCGTCCTCCCCGGTGTCCCCGCATCGCCTGCCGTGCCATTTGGGAACACAGCCGTGCCATTCTGCACGTGGCTGCAAGCGCCTGTTTTATTCCCGATGGAAAAAACCCCATACCGAGCCAATTCTGGAAAATTCACGGGGCTGTTTCGGCTGCTGGAGCGAGCGCTGCGGCACGCTTGTGCCCATCGTCCTGCGACCTCGAAGCGAGGGCAGGAGCTCCTGACAGCTCAGCCGCCGACGAAAGGGAGAAATAAATAAAAACAAACACAAAAAAAAAGCGCTTTGTAGAAAGCATCTTCAGAATGTTTTACAGCCACTTATTGATTTCTCTTCCCTTTTTCCACCTCGCAGAGATAAATATTATGGCCCCTTACAGACTGGGCGCAGTAATTCTCCCGAAGGTCGGGTACCAAGCGCGGGTCTGGGCTGGGACGAGCATCCCCAGTTCTTTCTATCTAGTGAAACGACCTAAATAAAATAAATAAAGTAAATAAAATAAAATGAAATAAATAACGTGCTCAGGGCACAGCAGAGCGTGGTCTGCTCCAGTTGGCCCCGTCACACTCACCGACCGGGCACCCCAGGGCCTGCGGGTGCTGCTGCTCTCCCCAGGGGGGCCAGGAGGTCCTCGCTTGCCCCCAGCATCGCAAGTGAAGCAGCAAAGGAATGCGACAGCGCCCGGGACACGGAGCTGAAGACCGGATTTGGGAAGGTAAGGAAATGCATTGAGCATCCTCACCTAACCCTGACCCTGACCCCGATTCTGATCCTTATCCTGATCCTAACCTTGACCCCAATCCTGACCCTAACCCTTATCCTGACCTTGACCCTAACCTTAACCCTAACTCTAACCCTGACGCTGACCCTGACCCTAACCGGGACTCTGACCCTAACCTTAACCCTAACCCTGACCCTGATCCTGACCCTAACCTTGACCCTGATCCTAACATTAACCCTGACCCTGGCCCATCGCCGCCCCCTCCCCGTGCGGTGAGCCCCATCCCTCGCCTGCGGATGGCCGCACACTCCCCCGGCATGAGTGCTGGCAGCGGCCACCTCACAGGGACGAAGGGCTGCTCCTGCCTGTCCCCTGACTGTCCCCTGCCAGGGTACTTCTGGCAGCTGCTGGCAGACCCACGGATGAGGTTTTTCCCTTTGGCTGCCTTTCTTCTTCCTTTTTTTAAGGAAACGGCACCACCAAAAGCAGGGAAAGCCACCAGGGGCTGGGACCCCCCCCTGCGCCTCCCTCCGCACACCCCGCAGGGTGGCTGGAGACCCCCGTCTCCCCCCGAGGGACATCCTCCGCCTGCAGCGCAGCCCCCAGCCCCCGGGCAGCAGCCGGCCCGACGGTCCCCAGCCCTGGACTTGGGGGCGCTGGCACTGCAGGGTGACGGTGGCCCACTGGGGTTTCGTGACGAGCAGGAGGGGACACCCCTCAGACCCCAGAGGGTTATGGCACATGTACCCCAGCGAGCCTCTCCCGGGGGAGACAAAACACCAGGTTCCTATTATTATTCCTTATTTCCATTAATTATTCCTCATTTCCATTAATTATTCCTCATTTCCATTAATTATTCCTTATTTCCATTTATTATTCCCTATTTCCTTTTATTATTCCCTATTTCCATCTATTATTCCCTATTTTCCTCTATTATTCCTTATTTCCATCTATTATTCCTTATTTCCAGCCGGCTGGAGAGGGCCCCGCAGTGGGGCAGAGGGATAACACATCAGCCCGCGCTCAAGATGGGGACCAACGGAGCCAGGCCGAGGAAGAGGATGGTCCCCGAGCTCCCGCCGAGCCCTGCAGAGGCTCCAGCCACCCCGTCCCAGTGCTGAGCAAAGAGGGGGCCACGTACCCCCCTGTTAAACCCAGCCCGAAGAGCCTGGCAGCACAGGCAGCTCTGCCAGCAGCAGATGTGCTGGTGTACCGACAGAGCCTCCCAGCTGCCCGTCACGAGCCGGCGTCGCCGCGAGCCCCTAAGAGGATTAGGGGTTTAGCGGCTCCAAGCCCCGCGGCCGCCGTCCCTGCTCCCCAGGCTGCGAGTCGGGCGCTGCAGGGAGCCCGGCATGGCCCCGCGCTCCCGAGGGATGCGGGAAGGAGGATGCTCGCCTTGTCAGCGGCACCATTTTGAAGGCGGGCGTGCGTGCGGTGCCCAGCTCGCATCTCCCACGCGGTGGTGGTGGGACCTGGGGCCACCCCTCCCCTGCAGCCCCCCAGCCACGGGTGGAGATGTGTCAAACCTCCTCGGCGTGTCTGGAGAGCAAACCCGGCCCGGCGCAGACGCAAGGAGAAAATCACACGCTCTGTCCCCAAAACAGCCTCCTCCTGCCACTCCCCCAAGGGAGGTAAGCACCAGTCTCCCAGTGCTCCCGCACCGCGTTCCCTGTACCATGTTCCCTGTACCGCGCTCCCGCACCGCGCTCCCGCACCGCGTTCTTGCATCGCATTCCTGTACCACACTCCTGCACCGTGCTCCCACACCACGCTCCTGCACCGCGTTCCCGCACCGTGTCTCTGCACCACGCTCCCGCACTACGTTCTTGCAGTGTGCTCGTGCACCGCGTTCCCACACTGTGTTCCCACACCGCACTCCTGTACCGGATTCCCACACCGTGCTCCTGCACCAGATTCCCATAGCACGCTCCCAAACTGCGTTCCCGCACCGCATTCTTGCACCATGTTCCTGCCGCCGTGCTCCCGCACCACGCTGCCGCACACTGCTCCCGCACCGCGTTCCCACACTGCGCTCGCTCCCGCACCGCACTCCTGCACCATGCTCCCACACCACGTTCCCACACCGTGCTCCCGCACCGGATTCCTGCAGCACGCTCCCAAACGGCGTTCCCACATCCCATTCTTGCACCGCGTTCCTGCCACCGCATTCCTGCACCACGCTCCCGCACAGCCGCCACAGCCCCAAGACGGTGCCCTGCTGCCATCCCAGCCCTGTGCCCGTACGCCGGGGCCGCGCGGCAGCACCGCGGCCGAGGCAGGAGCCCGTACGCCACCGACCACCTCCAGCCCGGCCGAGGACCCAAAGCCAGCGCGGCAACTCCCATCGCCACGGGGGACACGGCGAGGGGGGACACGGGGGATGCCAGCGGAAGTCCAAGGCCTCGGCTCCGGGGGGGGATGCTGAGCCCGACACCCCAGCCGTGCCGGTGCTGGTGCCGGTGCCCCAGCGCCGCGCTGGGAAGGAAAAAATAAATAACACCCCCCCCCCAGCTGCAAAATCTCCAGGAATTACACAACAGCCACCACCAAAGCCCGGGCCTGGCTGTGCATCAGCGCACACGGGCATCCCTGCGGGCACGGCCCCGCCGCCCGCACCCCGATGCACCCCCTGCCCCACAGCCAGCCGGGGCCACCCATGGGTGCTGGGGGGAGCAGGCCATTGGGGCACCCCACAGCATCAGGGCTGGGGTGCCCAGACAGCGGGTGTCTGTGTGGCCCAGCCCTGGGACACAGGGAATGGGCAGGGGCAGCGGGGCAGGCAGGGTGAGGGCAGGGGCAGGCAGGGAAGTAGTGGATAAGGGGTGCAGGGTGTGGGGCAGGGGCAAGGGGGGCAGTGGGGCAGGGTGCGTGCAGGGGACAAGCAGGGGTTAACAAGCAGGCAGGGTGCAGGCTGAGGCTGCAGGCAGGGGAGGAGGCAGGGAATGGGCAGGGAGGAGGCAAGGTGTGGGCACTGGGGCAGTGGGGCAGGTAGGGGGCAGGCAGGGAGCAGGCTGTGGGGCACAGTGTGGGCACAGGGGTGGTCAGGGCGCAGGCAGGATGCGGTGTGGGCAGAGGGGTGGTCAGGGCGCAGGCAGGATGCGGGCAGCAGGGCAAGGGGCATACAGGGAGCAGGAAGGTTGAGGGCTGGGAGCACAGGCAGTGGGGCAGGCAGGTTGCAAGCTGGGGAGCAGGGGCAGTAGGGTGGGCAGGGTGTGGGCAGGAACAGGGGCAACAGGAAGAGGGCAGGGAGCAGGCAGGGTACAGGAAAGGAGCAGGAGCAGTGGGGCTGGCAGGAAGCAGCCAAGTAGGCGGGCAGGGGATGGGCAGGGGCAGTGGGGCAGGCAGAGTGCAGACAAGGTACAGGATCAGGGACAGTGAGGTAGGCAGGGGAGCAGGGAGCAGTCAGGGGCAGTGGGGTGGCAGGGAGCAGGCAGGGGAGCAGGCAAGGTGTGGGATTAGGGGCAGTGGGGCAAGCAGGGCTCAGGCAAGGGAGCAGGGGCAGTGGGGCAGGCAGGACACAGGTGGGATGCAGGATCAGGGCAGTAGGGCAGGCAGGGAGCGGGCAGGGACCAGGGGCAGTGGGGCAGGTAGGGAGCAGGCAGGATGCAGGCAGAGTGTGGGATGGGGGCAGTGGGGCAGGCAGAGAGTGGACAGGGAGCAGGGGCAGCAGGGCAGGCAGGGAGGGGGCAGGATGCAGGGGCAGTGGGGCAGGCAGGACATGGGTAGGGTGCAGGATCAGGGCAGTGGGGCAGGCAGGGAGCGGGCAGGGAGCAGGGGCAGCAGGGCAGGCAGGACACTAAGAGGGTGCAGGATCAGGGCAGTGGGGCAGGCAGGGAGCAGGGGCAGCAGGGCAGGCAGGCCACAGGTAGGGCATGAGATTGGGGCTGTGGGGCAGGCTGGGAGCAGGCAGGATGCTGGCAAGGTGCTGGACCGGGGCAGTGCGGCAGGCAGGGTGCAGGGTCCGTGGGGCAGGCAGGGAGCAGGCAGGATGCAGGTAGAGTGCGGGATGGGGGCAGTGGGGCAGGCAGGGAGCGGACAGGGAGCAGGGGCTGTGAGGCAGGCAGGGAGCAGGCAGGACGCAGGTAGGGTGCGGGATCGGGGCTGTGGCGCGGCGGGCAGGGCCCGTCCCCATCCCTACCTGCCCACGGTCTGGTTGGCGAGCTGGCGCATGCGGTTGAATTGCTTCTTCATGGTGGCGGCGGCGCGGGCGCCCCTTAGGCGGGCAGCGCGGGCAGGGCGGGCAGGGCGGGCAGGGCGGGCGGGCAGCGGGGGGCCGCGGGCCGCCCCTCCCGCATCCTCGCCCGGCGCGCAGCCAGGCCGGGCCGAGCCGAGCCGAGCCGAGCCGGGCCGAGCCGAGCCGAAGCCGGGCCGAGCCGGGCCGAGCCGGGCCCGCCGCCCCTGCGCGGCTCCGCGCCTCCGCCTGCGCGGGCCCCGCCGCGCTCCGCGGCCCCCGCTCCGCTCCGCTCCGCGCCGCACCGCCCCGCACCGCCCCGCACCGCCCCCGGCCGCGGCGGCCATGGGAAATGTAGTCCGGGGCCGCCCGCCCCGGCGGGCTCTGCCTGGCAGGGGGGGCCTTGGAGCGGGCCTGGCCCCCGGCATCCCTCCGGCATCCCCCCGGCATCCCTCGGCATGGCCCCGGCATCCCCTGGCATCCCCCCGGCATCCCTCTGGCACACCCCAGCATCCCCTGGCATCCCTTGGCATCTCTCAGCATCCCTTGACATGGCCTCAGCATCCCTCCGGCATCCCCTGGCATCCCTTGGCATCCCCCCGACATCATCTCGGCATCCCTTGGCATCCCCCCAGCATCCCCCCAGGATCCCCTGGCATCCCTTGGCATCCCCCAGCATTCCCCCAACGTCCTCCTGACATCGCCCCGGCATCCCTTGGCATGGCCCCAGCATCCCTCCGGCACCCCCAGCATTACTTGGCATCCCCCAGCATCCCCCTAGCATCCCCCTGATATTCCCCCAGGATCTCCCTGCCATCCCCCAGCATCCCCCGCAGCATCCTCCATCTCTGCTCTCCGGAGCCCCAGGGATTTGGGGTGCTCAGGGCTGTGGCAGGTTTAACCACCACCTCACTGCTGCGCATCCCTGGGCAGCACCGGATGAGCCGGAGCAGGAGCCTGCCTGCAGCGTCCGGGCAGGGCAGCAGGAGCCGGTCCCAGCCGGGACAGGGACCTCGCTGCCTGGCTGCTCTGCACTGCCCAAGCTCTGCAGACCCTGGGGGAGAAGGTGGGGTGATGCTCACCCCCATACCATCACCCCGGCTGCCTGCCCAGGGCCTGCATGGCGCTGAGCCCCAAAAGGGCTGCTCTGCCCACGCTGGCATCGCTCCCGGTTTGAAGGACACTTGATTGATTTAAGTGCTCTGTAGCTTCTTGGTGTGGAATAAAAAAAATCTAAGGCACTGATCCCTGCGTTGACGTGAAACTTGCTTAGGAAACGCCCCGGTGACGCTCTCTGAAGGCACCCACAGACTCCCCATCCCACTCTCCCCACCCTGCATCTGGATCCAACCTTTGGAGACATGCTCGGAGGGTCGGGCTGCCTGCAGCCGCGGCCCCACACCGGCAGGGCTGTGCGAGTGGCCGCTCTCTCCCATGGCAGCAGCCGGGCTCGGGCAGCAGAGCACTCGGGCATCCCCTGCACCGGGCTGCGAGCTCCGCTTTGAAACCTCCTTACCCCCAGACCTTTTCCATATGTCCGTGTTTCACTCTGCTAAAACGGGGTCAGGAAACCCGCGCTCGCTGTTGGACTCTGCAAAGCATCTGCTCCGTCGCAGCCCTGCGGCCCTCGGCCTCAGTCTTCCCGTCTGCAAAATGGGGCTAGAAAGGTCCTCCCAGGATTTTTACAGCCTCTTTTAGGACTGATGGGATTTTCTGGTAGTCAGCAGTTCCCATGAGCTTCTAGGCGTGCCGTCGATCATCCCCCAAAATAAGAGGATGGGATGCTGCAGCTGCTATTTCGGTCAGTCCAAACAAACCCCCGGAAGAGCGATTCCCCTGCCAGCTCCAGGGTGATGCTGAGGGCAGGCAGGGCGCGCTGCCCGCCAGGCACACGGAGGGGTGCCGATGCACGCCGGGCACGTGGGCGTTCACGGAGCACAATTCCTAAAAAAAAAAAATGATCAAGCCCCAGCCGTGCTCCTTCCAGCTCTCTGAAAACCTGGGGGGAAAAAATAAATCAATGCTCGTCTAAAAATCTTGGCAAAAGCCAAGAAATTTTGCATTAATGGAGAGCAAAAGCTGCCCTGGGTGGACCGTGCTGGGGGTAGCGCTTGTTTGCTCCCCAAGTTGTGCCGTGCCGGGGGTCACGCAGCAGCCCCTCTCCTCCCCCTCTGCTCGGTGCCGCCTGAGGACATTCCCAGGCTTTTTTGCTTTTTACATAATTTGTAAAATAACGGTCCTTCCTCCCCGTTACCATTTTCTTGCAAAACCTGCACCTGCAGGCAGCACCACACCACGCCTCCCTGCTCTCGGCCTTTGGGCAGCTGCCTGCGCTGCCTCTCTCGCCAGCTCCTCAAACCAGGCAGCTCCCAGGGATGTTTTACTGGGGGTCTAACGCACAGGGCTTACAAAATCAGGGCGTTCCTGGGCAAACCCGTAATAACCCCCCTTGAGCTGTTTGGGGAAGAGCGAGGACGCTCTCAGTTAATATGAAGCCCCGAGGAGCTATGACGGGCATCTTAAGTGACTGAAACCCCCCTGAGGCTGCCAGGAGGTGACAAAGCAAGAGTACTATCGGTGGGAACAGCATCACTCACAGCAGCCCCAGGCTTCAGCTCAAACCCAGCCCCGATTTTGTGCCCCCGCTTTCCCCAGCCCTACAACACAGCTCCTTCCCCTGCACTGCACCCGCTGCGGGGCTGCCCCAGGAGGTGAAGCCCCAGCCCAGTGTCTCCCAGTCCAGAGGAGTTTGCAGCATCCCAGGGATGAAGTTTGGGTCTGTGAACCCCTGGGCCTGGGCAGGTCACACAGGGACACCCCCCCCAGTGCAGGAGGGCAAGGACCGATGGGGAAACACCCCCGTTTCAGGGCTCACGGGTGGCTGGCGGGGGGCTGGGCTGCTGGTGTGGGGGGGTCTTTGTGCTGGGGAACCCTGGGACCGGCAGCAAGGAGGATGCTCCAGAGCTCCCGCATTCATCTGCCACTAAATTTAGCCATTGTCACGCGAGGGCTGGGATCGGGTACCGCAGGCTCGTTGTGATGGAGGGGAAGGCAGCCAAGCTCCCCGGCCGGGCTGGGACACACCAGGAATAATCCCAGCAGCAGCTCCAGCTCCGCTCAGCCGCTCCTGAGCACCTCCGTCCAGCGGGATGGGGGTGAGGGACCGGGCTCCCACTGCAGCAACCCAAAGCCTCTGATGGTGCCCCAGCGTGGGGTCTTCCCCTGGGACTGTGCCCACGGGAGCAGGGTGGGAGGCTGCACCCAGGGGTGCCTTTCCTCCCTGTGCTGCTGTGATGCTTTCAGTGCATCACAGGGCACAACCTGTCTTAGGATCCAGGAACGTTTTGCAGCCAGGGAGCTCTTGACATCTCCCCTGGCATCAGCTGGTGCAGGCTCAGCACTTCCCCTCTCTATTTTCCCACTCTTAATTGCACCGTTACTGCGGGATGGGAAAAGGGAACATTGTATGGGGTGTCTGGGGGTGGATACAGGGAATTTTGGCTCCTTTGAAGAGGTACGGAGAACTGCACAGTTCAGAGCTGTGGTTCCCACCGTGTGATGTTTTGAGACATTGCTGGAGAGATGGTTCACAACCTTTCACTGGAGCAGGAGGGGTAAAACTCATGGACACAACCCCAGGAAAAACCCTGTAGGACACCATAATGGTGCCCACCTTCTCCTGGCCCAAAGGCAGCTTCAAAACAGCATCTCAGGGTGGATTATTCTTGTCTTCGCCAACGCAGTGGTGCCAATAATGTCAATCTGACCACCCCAGCTTGCTTCTGGCTTTAACCCTCTTGCCTCGTACACATGGTGATCGAGCTGTCCTTCCCGTCCACTCCCCCACCATCTCGGCGCCGTTGAACCTCCAAGATCAGATAGCATCGGCCCAGATGGGTCAAAGCAAATTAGCATCAAAGCAACCCATTTGAGTGGAAAACCATATGATAGTTAACAGCCCTGACATGAACCAGGCGCTGGCCCGCTTGCCCCTACCCGCAGGTCCAGCGCAGGCTCCTCCTGACCCACATCCATCCCTCCGTGACCCGACCTGCTCCCAAAACACGTCACAAGCAAATGTCACATCCCACCGTGCCTCTTCTCGGGCTTTGGTGGGCGCCGTGCTTGGGCTACGTGGTGTGAATGTACTGGGAGCAACAGCCCCAACTGCGCGGATGGCAGCCCTGCGAGCACCAAGGATGCTCTCTCCCAGCAGCGATGAAGCTAATGTCCTTTCCGCAGGCTGATAAGTTCCCCTGCGAAAGGGCTTTAATCATATTTCCCTGTTTTCTGTTCCAGGAGGCAGAGATAAGGAAGGGCGTGATGGAAGCGGTGCCTGTGCAATCCCGGCAGCAGGGAAGCAGGAGGAAAGGGAGGCGGGGAGCGGGGGAGGTGGCTGGAGAGCTCGCAGTAAGGTCCCATCCCTTGTCATTTGGTTAGCGGGCACCCGCCTGCCACGGGCAAGCCTGGGCGAACCCGGCTGGCACCCACCATCCTGCGCCCGCCACCAAATCCCTGCTCTGTCCTGGCCGAGCTGATGCTGGAGCACAAGCCTTCATCCTCCGCAAGACACCATTCCCCAAAAACCAGGAGGCACCAGAGTCTCTGCCCTCTGGTTTATTCCTGTGCAAGCGTAAATAATCATTGGGGCACTAAGAAGCAACAAAGGAGCAAATTCCCAAGCAGGAGGGCTTCGCTGCAATGCCGTGCCCAGGCAACTGTGCAGCATCCCTCTCCTCCCCGCTCCCGCTCGGATTTGGCCCCTGCCGCCTGGCACGCTGCCGTGCCCCCGAAGCGGCTGGCCCGGGGAAGGGCAGCTCTGCTCCTCCTGCCATCTGCTCACCTGGCTCTGCGGTGCCCGTCCCGCCGCGTCGCATATGGCACCGGAGCTGCCCCTTTTTGGACGGGTAACGAGTGCTGCTGCTGCTGCTGCTGCTGCTCGGGGCTGTGCCGGTGGCTCCCGCGGAGGGTCTGGCTCCCAGCTGCCTCCCACTTCCACTCTGCAGGGATCCCTCCCTGCCTCGCCTGTGTCTGGTGGGGACACAGATGCCGGGGTTAAATCCCCTGGGAGAGGGGACCTGGCTGACATACAGACGTGGTCAGAGCCTCTCGTCCCCAACCCAAAGCCCTAAGGGTCGGTTGGATGGGTGCGCAGGGCACACTGAGCACCACTCTGCCCTCCCCGGCCGGAGGGAAGGGGCAGGGAGCCCCGAGGCCAAAACCCAGGACCCGTTACCTATTACAGAAACACAGAGGACAGTGTTTGCACTTCCAGCTGGAAAGCCCCCGGCAGAGGTGCTCCCCGTCCCCAGGGAGCATGCCGTCCCATCTGCAGGGACACGGTGCCAGCGGCAGGTCACCAGCCCGGCTCCCGGGGTGCACCTCTCCCAGCCATGCTGGGGAGGGTGTGAGCATCGCACTCGGCCGCGTCGAGTGCAAGTGCTATTTTTTCCCTTTCTTGGAATCAACACATTTTAATGAGGTTTATAGATGTGGTAAATACACGCACGCACAGAGCAAAGGAACGGCGTGCCCTGGATAAGGACATGGTGTGTTTGCAAGGTGGCAGAGGAGAAGGGGGGGGGGTTCTCCTCTCCATAATAATTGCAGGACCGGTGAACAGCAGGACGGGAAGGTTTCAGGGCAGTGCAGCTGTTCTAAGAAATCCCATGTATTTTACATCCTTTAAATGATTTTCATAACAACTCACTGCCATCCCCACTCGGATGCCCATCTCACTCACAGGGAAAACGGGAGCATGGTAAGGCTCAGTTAATTTTCCATGAGCACGGCGCAAGATTTGCCCTCTCCAAACATTGTTTAAATATACAGCCATGTTTACCGAAGCGGGACCCTGGTCTCATTAAAAGCAAGGGTTCAGGGAGAGCAGCGGGCTCCTTTTCTGGAGCGATTCAGAGCACAGAATTGCACCCTTTGTCCATAATCCAGACCCACTACAAGCAGCACGAACCAATCCCCCCTGCTGCAGCCAGCCTTGCTCTCCAGGGAATTACAGGGAGGGATTAATGCTGTGTAATTAAGCAAGTAGAGGCCGTATGGGAAGCGCCCGGGGTGGCTGTAAATCCGCCACGGCCGCCCCCGCTCCCTGTGCCCGGCCATGGCCGACACACATTGGACAGGCGGCACAGGGAAGCGAGGGGAAGATTAAAAATTAAAATGCTGTAGGAAAGTTTAATCATATTTTTTGGTTCAATCACAAACGCGGCGCTTGAGATCGTTTCCCACGGTGGTGATGAATTTCAACCCGTTGGTGATTCAGCCAGCTTATTTGATTTACAGTGCAGCAGCAGGGGTGCACATGCACCCGCAGACCAGGACCACGCTCTGTCAGCGTGTGTCTCCGGCCAAATATTAATAGATATTTGGGCTGTCTTCATACCCGGCTCTCCCGGGCTGAGTGACCTTCAGGGCATGTCCGCCTTTGATGTGCATCGCTTTGGAGCGGGATTGATCCTGCAGGCACTTCAAACACAGTCTACCTTCGTTTGCCTTCTGTGCAAACTCTGATTAACGGGCAAAACGTCTGTCTCTCTTTTTTTTCTGACCACTGAAGGAATCAAAACGAAGGCTGGCAGTCCCTGATTAACCATTACCCTTTCCACGGCTGTTCCCAACGCCAGGACTGTGCTCTGCTCTGCTTTGCCACCGCTGTACAGATCACCCGCTGTTGCTGCTCTATTAAAATTAAAACCATGGTAGACCAGAAGCAAACTTGATGACATTTATTGAATGCAAATGGGAATTGCTTCATCTTCCTGCTTGGGAAGACGGGAGGCAGGACTACCTGCCTGCCTCCCGCACTTGCAGTGGGACCCATCCCCGGTGTCCCGCAGGGCTCCCAGAGACCTTTGAGATGTTTCATGGACCAGGAGAAACGTGCTGGCACTGGAGAAAGCCTCGTCCTCCTCATGGGATGAGCAAGCCATGGAAAACCAGAGCAAGGTGTCTGCTTGGTGTAACTGCGATGTGTAGATGGATGAAGCTCCTTCGGCGCTGAGCCCTCAAAGGATGCAGGGTTGGGCCCGCAGGTATCTCAAAGCCCAAAGCCCTGCTCAGTGCCCATGCTGCCAGGCCGATCACCAGGAGCTAAGACCACACCATGCTGATGCTATCCATCTCCAACGAGCACCCACCACGGCGGGTGGCTCAGCCGAGGACCTCAGCTGAGACGCGCAGGCGAGGACGAACAGCACGAGGACGGTGAGTGGGTGAAGGGGACCCGCTCCAGCGCTTCGCCTGCCTCACACCGGAGGAAGCCCTGGGACCACACAAAACACATTTTTATTACTGAGACAAATCAAACCGTGCCTCTCCCACACGCTGGGGCAGGTCTGGGTTGGTCAGTAGTGTAAAACTGGATTTTCTTGAGGGATCCCATAGCAAACCCCAGAAACGAGCCCCCAGGAGTGTGAAAGGGGCTTCAGCATCACGCTGCCGTGGAGCTACATCCCAGTGAGAGGAGATGACAGCGATGACAAATGACGCTTGCCCTATAATTACGGCCAGACTCCGATGCAGTGAGTACTGCTGCATTATTAAGAGCAACCAAAAATACTCCCAGCTTAGTCATTAGCTGGCCTGGGCCACGCAGCGAGCGGCCGCTGGGGCTGTCTCACCCCTGTGCTTACAGAGGGGAAAGGGGGAGAGATTAAAATGGTTTGCAGCTATTTTTATGCATCCTTCGTCGAGGCCCTGGGGTGAGCAGAGCACCTCCAGAGGCTTTGGGCTGCTGACGGGGGAAAATTGCATTAGGATAATATTAATTGCCTTAGCGTAAGTGTAACAGCTTACTCTAAGCCAGCAGAGCTGAAGCAAAGCACGAGATCAGGGGAACCCACAGGCGTAGCTGTGCTTCATACCCACGGTGGGATCTGGGCATCAGCCTCAAAAAATGGCTTCAATGGGAAGGGTGCAGGGAGGAGGGCATGGAGGTAGGGTGGGCTTCGCAAAGCCCAGGCTGAAACCTCGCACGGTGTAACAGCCACCCATCGGTGCTTCCACGAAGGCTGTGTTTGAAAGCCTGCGGACCAGAAGTCTCCAGAAATGTTGTCTGACATCTTCATTAATGACCTGGATGATGGGGCAGGGTGCACCCTCAGCGAGTTGGCAGGTGACACCAAACCGGGAGGAGCGGCTGATGCACCGAGGGTCGTGCTGCCGTCCAGAGGGACCCGACAGGCTGGAGAAATGGGCTGAGCGACCTCGTGGAGTTGAGCAAGGACAAGTGCCAAGTCCTGCCCCAGGCACCAGGACCTGCTGGGGGCCACCCAGCTGGAAAGGAGCTTGGCAGAGATGGCCCTGGGGGTTCTGGAGGAGACCGAGCTGACTATGGGCCAGCAATGCACTCTCACAGCAAAGGCGGCCACCAGCCTCCTGAGCTGCATCAGGCAGAGCCTCGCCAGCAGGTCAAGGGGCAGATCCTGCCCCCCTGCTCAGCACTGGTGAGACGCAGCTGGGGGTCGTGTCCCACACTGGGCTCCCCAGCACAAGAGACGTGGACATGCTGCAGCGAGTTCAGCAAAGGCTAAGGGCCTGGAGCATCTCTCTGACGAGGAGAGGCTGAGAGAGCTGGGATGGTTCAGCCTGGAGAGGAGATGGCTCGAGGAGATCTTATCCATGTGGATGAATGCTTGATGGAGAGGGGTAAAGGAGACAGGGCCAGACTCTCCTCCAAGGTGCCAAGTGACGAGAGGCAATGAGCACAAATTGAAATATAGGAAATTCTCCTTAAACATAAGAAAATGCTATTTTACTGTGAGGGTGGTTGAACACGGGAAGAGATTGCTCAGAGAGGTTGTGGCCTCTCCATCCTTGGAGATATTCAAAGCCCAACTAGACATGGCCTGGAGCAGCCTCCTCCCGCTGGTCCTCCTGGACCAGGACGTTGGAGGAGATGACCTCCAGAGGTGCCTCCAGCCTCGGTGACTTGGTGTTTCTGCGGCAGCAAGCCCCCAGTCAGACCCTATTCCCGGCCATGCCATGCCGTGGCTCTGCTCCCCGTTCTCCTCCCTGTGACGTGGGATGTGTCCTGATCCTTGCCAAGGTTTTTTGACAGTGACTGCAGACAAGCGCTAGCTGAGAGACAGGAACAACCATTATGATTTCCTCCGGCAGATCTTCCTAGATCTAATAACCCAGACAGTTTATTGACTTCTTTATTTAACCGGAGTCATCTTCTCTCACTTCTGTGCTGCCGTGTTTGCCTCGCAGCTTTTCCAAATACACTTCTACACCGAAAAATACCCCATAAGCATCATTTCTTCTAACTCCTTAACTCTACCCCTCTGATACATTCTGGGTCTGATCCAGCAACATGACCATTTAGTTAAGCAGTGCTTTTCCCCATCCCTTGCAGAGCTGCAGCGTGGCAGGCAGGAGCCGGGCTCCATCCTGGCACCGGGACCGGGCACGGCCGGGACCAGACGTCCCCCCTGCACCCTAGGAGCATCCAGATGATGCGAGGCAGGCGTGGGCTGCTCTGCTCCCCGATTCCTTTTACATGTTATTTCTGCGTGAGTTTAGTCTCAAAATTTGACTTTGAATTAAAATCCAAAGGCCCTGGCAATCTCTAAACAGATTTTTTTTTTTTTTTTAGAAGTCAAAATATCTCCCTTTTTTTTGTTCATGTCACATGTGTCCTTCCATGTGGGTTTTTAGCTGCCCCTTCCCTGCTATTTTAGTTTTTGGGGCAGAAAGGTCTCAGCAACTGCTCCTGAAGGGATCCCAAAGCCTTGCAGCAGCCTGCTTCTCTACAGAGCCCTGCTCTCCAAAAGCCCTTGTAAGAAAATCAGCAGAAAGATGGACAAAGTACCAATGGTTTTGGGTCCATATGAAGCGGTTTGGGCTCACTTTAGGTCCCAGCCCCGCAAAGTGCTGAAGCGGCTGCGCCAAAGCCCATCCGTGCTCTTCCCTCCTGAGCTGTCTTCAGGCAAAGTGGTGTTCAGCTGCTAAAAGTGTAGTCGGCAACTTCTCCCTTTCCCTTTTTTTTCTGCACACTTGACAAGAGATACTACACGGACACTACATTTTGGGTCTTTTGGTTTAATTTATTCTATAGATGATGAAGAGAAACTTAAAGCAAAGTTTCATCAAGCAGTTCAAGAAGACAAATGCAAAGTTTCATCGTCCCTGGGAGTTATTTCTTGTCAAACTTCTTGTCTGGTGACTTGGACTCACAAATTCCAGGGTGATTTGTTTGTTTTCTCTACTTCATTAATAAAATGTGATATAATAATGCTTTTTTGTTGCATTAGAGACATTCACCTTTCAAAAAACCTGCTGTCGCAATGAGTGTTGCACTGAAATGCTATCGGTGTCCAAGCAGGCGGCCACAGGCTCTGCCTGAGCTCGCCCGCAGAAGAGGGAATTTTCCATCGGATTTAAAATTTGCAGCTCAAATTAATCCCCACGGCTGTTTCTTTTCCTGTTGTTCGAGTGATTCCTTTGTATTGTTTGGCTGCCATGGAAAAAACGGTGTCAGTCACCGAGAGGCTGTTCACTCCCCTGCCAAAATCCCCGTCACTACATCACCTCTCTGAGCAAAGTTCCCCACTCGCAGGCACCCAAGCCAAGAATTTAGAGCAAACCATGGGAAGAGCAGGGACGGGATGGGGTAAACAAGTGAGTCACAGCAACCTCCTGCCCTCAGCCCCAGTGGGGCTCAGCTACAGGGCTCCTGGCACCGCCGTGGGGCTGCCCATCCAGCCGCCACGACCCTCTCCCCCCAAAACCCCTTTTGCTGAGTGCGTTTGCAGTGCTGGTGGAGGCAGGAGCCCCCTCTGGCCCCCAGCAACATGGGGCAGGGGGGAAAAAAATCGAAATATTGAAACAGAGGAGTCCCAGGGCTGCAGGAGGTTCATTGCCAGTTGCTTTTTGGTGATTTGAGAGAGATTTGGTGTGTACGTGTAAGGAATCGCACCGCAGCCACGGGAGAGCATCCCCCAGAGCCCGTCTGGGATGAGCCCGGCCGGCGGCACCGAGCATCCCTGGCCCGACACCTGCAAACTGCCCCGCTACGTGGCCAAGAAAGGGTGCAAGCGCAGAGGTCCTGGCTGTTTCTGTCAGCCCTGCCCAAACGCAATCCTGGCTCCCCACCATTCATCCTGCAACTGGACGCCAGGAGATGCTCTGCTCTGGGTGAGCGTTATAATTCAGGCTCCTCTCAGCGAATACCATTTAATGCCCTCTGCTGAGGGTCTCCTTCCACTGCAGCGACTAGCATGAAATCAGACTTCCTCCCTCTTTTCCTCCAGCCCTGTCCTCCAAGAGAAATCGCATCCTTTGCTGGGAACTGGCTTGCGACCAGCTCGCTCGGCCAAGGGCTGCGAGCGCTCTTGACCGGAGGTGTGGTGGCTGAGCCGTGCCAGATGTGTGCAGCCAGATGTGCTGGTACTCAGAGTGAGGTGCTCAGAAACATCGGAGGAACCCTGAAGCGGCTGGAGGAGCCTGGGGGAGAGTTAACCCCACGCCTGCAACAACCACAACACCTTGGGTTGACCTTCCTCCAAAACCCAAGTGGAACATCAAAATATTTCAGAAGAAAAATGTGTTTTTCCTATTTTCTGATCCATTTTCCGTCAGAAAGGAGTTTGACAGAAAATTGTCACCCAACAGGTACCTGACCAGCCGTGCGTGCCCCGCTCCCAGGCTGCCTCGGTGTCTGTTTACAAGAATGTCCCCTCCTGGGTCACTGCACTGGTAAGCAAAGCAACAACGAGCAATGACCTGGCAGTGACACACAAAGTTTTGCCAGGACGGTGACAACTTCTTCCGTCACATGCCACCGAAAGGGAGCACCGAGCAAAAAGTGACTCGGCAACGCAGGGAGGGGAGAGCTGCTATCTCCCCTGGCATGTCTGTGGGGTTTTGCAATGCTCCCAGCACCCCATGTCAGCTCTTTGAGACCCGTGTTACAACACGGCGGAGCCAGGTATGTGCTTGGCTGGGAGAAACCAGTGTTTCTGTGTCACTGACCGCCCGGGGAGCGGCGGGGGGACACGCAGGAGATGACCCCGGGGACGTGGGAAGGGCTGTGCCTAAATAGAGCACAAGGAAGGGCAGAGGCAGCAGGTTTCGGCTCCTCTCTGCTCGCTGCTCAGTTGTGATTTTCTCCCTGGAGGGGGAATTTCTTGATTTTTTCCCTGCTCAGCAGCACAGGCGAGGATGGATGCTGGATCGGCCGGGGTGCTTGTTATCCTCCTCCTCCTCTCCATCCTGTGGTTCCTGGTCTGGAGAAGCGATAAGAAGAGAAGCCGGCTGCCTCCTGGACCAGCCCCGTGGCCCATTCTGGGCAACCTACAGCAAAAGGACGTCCTGCCCCTCTACAGGACCTACGAGAAGGTAAGAGAGGAGCTAGCGGTGCTGGACCTGCTCCCAGCCCCGGCAGGAGAGAAAGCATGAATGTCCTGTGTCAAAATAAAAGGGGAATTGTGCAGGTGACTCTTTTCCTACCTTTCTTTTCTCTTTTTCCCTCCCTCTTCTCTTGCTCTGCCAGAATTGCCTAAATCCCTGCTACTGGGAGCATAATCAAGACTGTTATTGAAGTCTTTCTCCTCCTGAAAGGGACCCATGGTGGTGACAGTAACCCCTCTCCGGGCTGCAGCACTGCTGCCATCCAGAGCTGCTTCCCAGAGATGATACTTCGAACCCCCAAAGTGGCATTGGGATCAGAAACCCCCCAGGGACAGGGCTGGGATGGGAGCGGGGCGAGGATGCCAGCTTCGAGGGAGGCTCTTCCCCTCCCTGCCGATCCATTCACCAGCATTGCAGCCACGAGACCTAATTTAAAACAAAATGAGTGGCTGGGGTGCGGGACCCTCGTTCACCACAGCTTTCCCGTCCTCCCCCAGCTGAGCAGCACGTATGGCCCCATCTTCACCGTCTGGCTGGGGCTGAAGCCGGTGGTGGTGCTCTGCGGGTACGAGGTGGTGAAGGATGCTCTGCTGGGCCACTCCGAGGAGTTTGGAGGGAGACCCGAAATACCCCTTCTGGTGCAGCTATCAAAAGACTACGGTAGGTGTCTGGATTTCTTCTAGACGCTATTGCTCTCTGGGTGAGGAGAAAGTCCCTGACTGCAGCTGGCCATGCTCGAGTCTAATGACGGACTCAACACCCGAGACCTCAAACACCCATGTCCCATGCTGCAAGTCCCTCCAACTACCAAGCCTCTTGTCCAAGGACAGTATTAATCCCAGTTAGCCGGTTCCAGCTTTGTTCTGAGTTTCTGCAGAGATCCTCAGCCTTTCAAGGACGCTGTGCACACACCAGGGTCATCCCCTGCCTTATTGCCCTATTGCTCCTCAGCCGGGCTCAGAGCGGCGTCCCCCATTCCTGGGGAGGAGCGGCGGGGCGGGCAGGTGAGTGGTCTCCACTGCCTCCCTCCAGGTTTTATCTCCAACGATGAGAAGAAGTGGCGGGAGCTGCGGAGGTTCACGCTCAGCACTCTGCGGGACTTTGGGATGGGGAAGAGCTCCATGTCGCAGTGGGTGCAGCAGGAGGCCCAGCACCTGGTGGAACTGCTGGCAAAACTCAAAGGTGACGTGGGTTCTGTCCACCCTGGCCCCTGCGGCAGGCGGAGGACACACAACAGCCTCACGGGACACGTGTGGTCCCCAGAGCTGTTTGCAATGGCTGGTGTGGATGATCCTTGTAGAGAAAGGGCTCAGACCTAGCCCCATCCCACCCAGAGAGAGCTGCAGGGATGTGGTACAGTCATGGCTTAAAGGCCAGGGTGGGAGATCCTGCTCCTGAACTGGTGCAGGCGGTGGCAACCACTGAGGAACATTTCATGCCAAAAGAACAGAAATAGGAAGCTAAACTGCATGGCATTGAGAATGCACAAATAAGACACTGCCCTGGTGACACGGGGGTTATCAGGGTGACGTCCTCCTTTCCAACAAAACTGAGCTGCTGCCAGTGCCACCACCTCCTCTGGGGCTTCCTGAATATAAGAGGAGATGGAAATTCGGTCGTACGCTGGCTCCTCTGCCTTTGACGTGCGGTGCTGGTGAGGGGTTGGTTGCCGCAGGGAGATGCTCTGCAGCCCCCCAGATCCCCAGGGCACGTCAGCAGGAGCCCAAAGCGCCTGGAGATGCCTCTGCTTTCCTCAGTCCCAACCACTGGGGAGGGGTTTAGGAGCAGGGAGGTAGATGTAGGAGCCCACAGCTCAGGAGGGCTCTTTGCTTTGACTCTTAGACCCGGCAGATTCAATCAGGGCTCAGAGTTCAAAGGACAGGGGCTCAAAGGGGGAGGAAGGGTGTTTTCTGTGTTGAAGCAGATAAATAACTGTTGACTTTTTGACACCTTTCTTGCCTCTTCTGTGGCTGCAGGAAATGCCTTTGAGCCGATGATGATGTTCAGACACGCAGTTGCCAATGTGATCTGCTCCGTTGTCTTTGGGAGCCATTACAGCTACAGTGACACGGCCTTTCTGGAGCTACTGAACGTGATCGGGACTTATATCAGCTTCTTCCTCTCCCCCATCGCCATGGTAAGCGTCCTTGCTGTGCTCAGCACCCTCATGTCCGACGCGCTCGGGCAGTTGAGGGATGCTCCTTGGCTTTGGGTCACTCCTGGGCTTTGAGGGAAGGTGCGGGAGGCTCCGGCCAGGCACCTGAGCCCTCCTGTGCCTCCTCCATCCGCAGGTCTACAACACCTTCCCCAACATCATGCACCACCTCCCGGGGCCACACAGGAAAGTCCTGGCCAATTGCGAGAAGCTGAAGGACTACATCCGAGAAAGAGTCGAGCTTCACAAGCTGACGTTGGATCCCAGCTGCCCCCGGGACTACATCGACTGTTTCCTTATGAAAGCAGAGAAGGTAGAGGTGGTGCGCAGGGGGGCGAGGGCTGCCCTCCAGACCTGGCTGCAGCCTGGCAAATCACCCAGATGATACTGAATGCCCTCCCCACCGCATCCTTGCAGGAGAAGAGCAGCCTGGAGAACATGTACAGCGACGAAGACTTGGTCATGTCAGTATTCAACCTCTTTGGCGCCGGGACGGTGACTACTGGCAACACCCTGGTCTTCTTCCTCTTGACCCTGGCAAAATACCCCCATATTCAAGGTAAGGGCAGCAAAATGCAACTGCTCCCTGTGCCTGAGGAGGTCACGGTGCAGCAAAGGTGCAGACAGAGAGTCCCAGCCCGGGAAGGTCCTGTTTGGGGGGAGACCAAAATCATCCTGCATGGATCACCCAAGGGTGTGAGCCATTAGACATAGATTCACACAGGCCAGAGGGATGCGGGTACCTGCTCCCTTTTCTCCATCCCTGCCTGTGCAGATGGCCCCGGACTGGCCTATGAGAGATGCTTTGAACCTGCCCGATCTGGGGAGGTATGTGGACAGAGACCCTATTTCTGGTCTCTACAAGGGGTTATGCTGGGTTGCTCCCTCTCTGCTAGATCCTCCTTTGGCTCTAGGATAGGTACCCATCGAGGCCAGTAAGAAATTATGGGGGGGTTCGCACAGCAAGCACCGCAGCTCCACGCCTGCCTTTTCCCCAGCCAAGGTCCAAGAGGAGATTGACGCAGTGGTGGGCGCCGGCCGTGCTCCCAGCATGGAGGACAAGCTGAGGATGCCGTACACCAACGCGGTGATCCACGAGCTGCAGCGCTACCAGAAGACCCGCATCGAGAACTTCCCGCGGATGACGACGCAGGATGTCGTGTTCAGGGGCTACACCATCCCCAAGGTAGACGTCGTGGCTCTGGAGTCTCTGTGTCCCCGAGGGGAGGGGTGGCAGGGGGCCTCAAACGAGATTCGCCTTTGCCCCTGGACTGTTTGCTCACTCCCGAAGGTCCCAGGTCTTTCCCAATCCTTGGTGGGGGGAGATGGCGATAACCTTTTAGCGGAGGAGCAGAGGGAGGTGACCGCTGCTGCCGGTTCTGCCCACACACCTGTGTCCCTTGCCTGTCCTGCAAAACACCGCTTTCCAGCAGGGAGATGGGCAGGGTTGCTGGGACTGGGAGGCTGAGCTCGCCCTGGCACGGGGCCAAGCCGGCCCCCACCTCCATGGCAGATCTGGAGACGGCCGCCGGTCCGGGTTTGACTGCAAGCATTTTGTACAGCATCCACTTTGAAGGAACACCTCCCTCCTTTGGACTTTGTGTAGCGAGAGGGGTTTTAACATAAGTCAATGGGAATAACTCAATAATTTCCGTCTCATGAGCTGCACGGCGACCGGCAGGACCATGGAGACAGCGGAGCCCCACGTTAGTCGTCCCTGCCTGGCACAAAGCCATTGCTCTGGGCTGCCCCCCCCATGGGCATCGGGGTGTGCACCCAGCCTCCCCCCGTGCCCCCCAGATGCTCCTCACTTGCTAATCCATCCCAGCAGAGCCCTATGCCGTGGTACTGATGTCTCTCCTTGTTCCCCTGTCCCATCCCTCTCCTGCAGGGCACAGCTGTTATTCCGGTATTTTCTTCCGTGCATATGGATCCAACCCAGTGGGAGAACCCCAAAGAAGTCGACCCAGGCCACTTCTTGGATGAGAAGGGCGAGTTCAGGAAGCGCGAAGCCTTCATGGCTTTCTCGGCAGGTCAGCGCTCAGCCCTGCACGCTGCCTTTCCCGGCACCCTGCCTGCAGCGGCTCCGCTCCAGGGACCGCCAGCATGAATATCAGTTGGCACCAAAGTTATACCCTTAATATAAGCCTTCTCGCTACCCTTTTATGCCCTTTTTTCCCCAAACGCTGGACGAAGCCATCAGCCCGGTGCTCACCCTCCCCTTTCTGTGCCCCCAGGGAAGCGGATGTGCCCCGGCGAGGCGCTGGCCCGCATCGAGCTCTTCCTTTTCCTCACCACGCTGCTGCAGAGCTTCACCTTCCAGCTCGCCGTCCAGTACGAGGAGATGGATTTATTCTCCCTGTGGCTCGAGATAGAGAGGAGGGCGATACCATGCAAGTTCTTTGCTATTCGGCGCCCAGTGTCCTCTTAAGCAGAGAGCAGGGGTGAGAAGGAAGGGGTCTTAGAGGTGCCTTCACTTCTGCTGAAATCAGAGCAAGCCATGCAACCAGGAATGCTACAGCAGCAGCCACCAAGCAGGAGCGTCGCTTTGAGCTTCGAGCTTCTCCTCAGAGAGCTGCCAGGCATCTCTGCCACCAGCTCCACGGGCAACCTGCTCCCAGCCCTTCCCCTCCACATCCCAGTAACACAAGGAAGACAGCACTGGTTTTCCTCCTCCCGTACCTATCGGCTCTGATTGAGCCTCTAGCTCCTTGTGGCAGGGCTGCCTGTAGTTCCCCGGACTGAGCTGGGCTCTCCCGCGTTTTGGTGAGAGATTAAATGTGCTTCTGCAATAAAAAAAAACCATCATAACTGGATGCTGGTGTTTATAAGGACACTCGCGGTGCCTCTCGACGTAAGGGCGGTGATGCTCAGGCTTCCCTGCCCTTCACGGGTGGTGCGTGAGCCAGCCACAACAACCAAGGTGACAAGCACCTAATATTTCTGCTTCCCTGCTTTGCCCCCTCTCTGTACCCTCCAGCGTTACACAAAGCCTGCGACACTGCAAATCACGCTCGCTCCCACCCCCGCATCCCACTGCACAGGGATGAAACCCGTGTGAACAAACTTCAGGCCATCAAAATGTTAAAAAATGATGCACGGGGGGAAATGTGCTATAGCAGAGGGGTGCCGTGCTTGGGAAGCAAGAAGTATTTTGCCACCAACGTCCACTGCTTCCTTCTCAGGGTGCTCAATGTGTCTTCTGTGCTTGCGCTGCTTTAACCACTCCTGCATGAAGAGGGCAGGAGCCCTCTTGCTAGCCCCCAGGCACGCTCCAGCCTTTATTCCAAAACATTGGGACTTTCAAGAAGAGGTTTTTTTCATTAAATACCTGTGCAAGGGGAAAATGACCCGGACACATGCCCACCCTGCCTGGCCTCAGCGATGGCCTGGGCTCCTCCTTCCACTAGTGGGCAGCTGAAGGTGTCTCCAGGCCTTGGAAAATCAGTATGTTTCCCATTGTGTCCAGTTCTTCCCAATGCAAGACTCCTAGATATGGGACTTCAGCTCCATGTCTGTTCCCGGGGTGTCTTCATCTTTCCCAGGTTTTTGTGTGTCCTGTTGTGCCAGGAAAACATTCAGTTTGTTTTAGCTGATTTGCTTCCACAGCTTTAATCTTCAAATGAATCTTACGCATCTCAGGAATTTATTGCTTGCTTCAAAACACTAATCCCCATGGCTCTGACCAGGGGGAGGGCTCCCCAGGCAGGCAGGCAGGCCCTGCCTGCACCAAGGACAGGCAGAGCCACCTGAGCTCTAGCAGCAGCAAAATGATTTCAGCTGGAGAAGGAGCACAGGTTTCCAATAAAAGGGCTGAGTTGCAGCACAGAAGAGCTGTAGCTTGGGAGGGCTATGTGGGAGAGTAGAAGAGATAAAATGTTCAGCTTGCTATCTCAGCTGCTGGGCTGCGCTTCTCTGAGGTCCTTCACATCAATATTTACCTCTAGCAAACACCCTCAGGTGCCAGATCAGCTCTGTGTACTCATCTGCAGCTGGTAAAGGAACTCTGGGGGTTATCTGAGAGGAGCTGGCAGGGTGGGACGTGCTCCCAGCCCTCCTGTTCCCCCTGGCCAGGGCGTTAGGCTTGTTGTAGAGGGTATTGTCTCGGCAGCGGGGCTTGGGGTCTCTATGAAGCCTGGGACTGGAGGACAGGGAGGTAATTGGGGTTATATGGGGGTCTCGGGGCTGGTTTTGGTGGGTGTTGCCTTGCTGGGGTGCTTGCACCTCCCTGCAAGCATGGAGAGGGGGACAGCAGGGAGCCTGCCCTGGGGGAGAGGTGGCTGTGCCCTCCTGGAGGTAGGTGAGGTGGGGGATGTTGGGGACTTCTCTCAGCCTGGGACAGCATTTTCTCGATGGTGGGTGCTGCCATCCCAAATGGACCATTTTACAAGTAAAGATTATTTCCTAGATACCACTGTGAGAGGAGCATTTCTGTGCATAGGGAGCGAAATGCATCTCTGGGAGGGGTTGTGATCTCTGCAGAGGGGAACTCCAAGCTTTGATTTGATTAAACAAGCAAGCACGTGGAGGCAGCCTGTAGCTGGGTTTGGAACTGCTGAAAAGGGTGGATTTGCTGTAAGTAGCTCTTTGTGGCAGGAAAACAACCCTGCACTGGAGAAGAATGGCTGAGGCTGGAGCCCTGCTTTTCTCTGCTTGCTCTGCCAAAGAGTTCTGTTAAAATCCCGTGTGGGATGGCGGCTTGGGTGCCGAGCCCGTAGGGCTGCCGGCTTCACGCAGCACGTTTGTTTTGCACGCACCAAACTTGAAACCCCTGCACCGGCAGCACTGAAATCTCTGCAGGGCAGCGAGCGTTGTGTTCCCGTCCAGCGCTGCCTTTTCCACTCCCACCCGCAACAAGTGAAAGAGCCGAACGGGCACAGCGAGAGCCCCAAACCTGCCCCGTGCACAGAGCAAGACCCAGGTACGTGGCCCTGCTGTCCTAACGTGTTTGTGCCTTTCTCTGCAAGGGATGAGGGGGGTATGAGTTCATGGCTGCCTGCCCGTTCTGCTGCTTTCCCACCTGGGCTGTTCTGCAATGCTCTGTCTTCTTGTCAAAAGTTTTGGGTTTTTTAAAATGACCTAGTTAATCCTCCCACCTTCTCCCAAATGATGGATGAACCAGCCTTTACTCTTATTCTACATGCATTTTTGACTCATTAAATGACTAAATGAGGTCTTTTTTTCAACCTGGGGAAGCTTGGGACTCAGGAAACTAAGTAAAAAAAAAAAAAAGTGTGTTTGACTGAAGCAAGCTGCTTGGGAAGCATCTTTGCACAAACTCTTCCCAAACACCCCCTGGATCAGCACTGTCCAGCTTATATTTATTGCCTCAGGGTTTCTCTGTCTAAAAACCAAACACCGTGGTGACTGTGCTCCCACTTCCCCGGGACTTCTGACACCCGTTTGCTTGACTTCCCAGCTGAGTCGTGCTCCGGGGGCTCTGCGGTGCCGGTGCCCCTGCCCTGCCTGCGGGCTCCCCATCCTCGCTGCCCGGGCAGAGCCGAGGAGGCGGCGGCAGCAGCAGTCACCCCGAAACCCGCCGGGTGCCGTTCAGCGGCTCTTTGCTTACGGGAGGGGCGGCTATTAGCAGCACTACGGCAGGGCGGTCGGAGGTTTACGGTAGCGGGTGTCTCCTAGCAGCCGCGACGCGGCGGGGATGGGCGGGCGGCGGGGGGGGCCCAGCCGCCCGCCGAGGGCAGGTAAGCGGCACCGAACCCCGGGGCCGGGGGCTCCGCGATCCCCGGCAGCGTCACCGCGGTCAGCGGGGCCGGGGAAGGCACCGCCGGCCGTGCGAGGGACCCGGGGACAAACGGCCTCCTCTGCGCCCGGGCGTGGGGATGCTGGGCCACGGAGCAGATCGTCCGGTGATGCTTCGTTTGCCGGTTATCATCAGGCAGAAAACAGCGGACCGAAACCCTCACACCTGCGGCAGGCAGGCAGGCAGGCCCGCGGGGTTTGATGCTTGGGGGTGCCGATGCCGTGGTGGTTTTCCCTTCAGTGCCTTTTGAAGTGGCATAGGAAAGGCAGACAGTGCCTTGCTGGGGCTGTGCCGCGTTCCCCTGAGCCCCAAAAAATCCTCGTGGTTTCTCC
This sequence comes from Gymnogyps californianus, assembly GCF_018139145.2. Lineage (NCBI taxonomy): Eukaryota > Metazoa > Chordata > Aves > Accipitriformes > Cathartidae > Gymnogyps > Gymnogyps californianus. The sequence continues at coordinate 11,482,636 of NC_059489.1, read as the reverse complement.
CAGCTGAGACTTGGAAGGCGGCCGAGTTTGACACGAACTGGAAGTAACCATGCGCTAGGCAGGAGGATGGCACCCACGACCGGGGCATGTGGCTTTTAACAGAGCCCTTCCCTGCAGGGCCAGCGGCGGAGAGAAACAGCACGCAGCCCTTGCCGGTGTTCTGCCTTGTCTGGGGAATGAGCTTTCGTTTGCAGAGTGGTAGGGCTGGGATTATCAGCTGTGTTTGAGCGGGGGAATGCGGAGTGCTGGAGTCACCCTCTGTTTGTCCCGGAGATCAAGATCTGCCCCTGAGCTTTCTCGGGTCTGCTCTGGGCCAGCCCGCGGTCGGGGGAGATGCCAGGCTGTGCCAGAGGGCTTGTACTCTCTAGGGTGGTCCAGGGGTGACACTAAGATGGAGGTAACGTTACCCAGGTTCCTTTCGGTCACCTGCAGCAGTCTGGCAGCTCCCGATGCTGCTGCTCTGGCTGTTCCCCTCTCCAGCAGGTATTTTATTGCATGTGGCAAAACCGCCCGTGCAGGCGGTACAAAGGGTAACTGCTGAAAGAAACGGCCCAGCCAACTTAACTGTTAAATGTAGCTTTATTTGCCTTGAGCTGTTAACCTTCTGGTTAGTACTGCAAATCTGGTACGGTTTAGGTCTCTGATCCTTCCAGCTGTAGGAAATGAGTGGGCAAAGCCGGGGGCGAGCACAGGTCATGGAGGGAATGGGGTGTTCCCGGCAGCAGGAGACGGGGCCAGACCGGACTCAGAGCCGGCAGCTTTATCCTGACCCGGCATCAGCCTCCCAGGGCCGGCTCTGCCTCCGTGCCAGCCTGCATGTGTGCGCCGGTGTGCAGTAACCCTGTCAATGAGGTGATCGTTAAAGGGAAGAGGATGATAGCTTATAATGGAGTGTAGTTGACAACAATGTAATGAAAAAAAACTTCCTCATGAATTCTTCTGGGCAACACATCTCGGGAGGGGTGGTTGTGAATTGAATGTTTTAAGTAATGAAAACCATACTAAAGAAAGCGCTGAGGGGACTAATTCTGCATAGCTAGAAGGGATAGAATAAATAATATAGTGTAATTTATTTATTAGATACTTATATACTATTCTAACGTCTGCAATCCCCTAATTCAGCTCTAAGATGCCTACTGTAAGGTTTGACTCTTTGCTTAATTCTTCCAGAGGAAGCTGTAGATGGATCATCTGCTGAATCCCAAAGCAGCTTCAAGGAAGACAGCTGTCCTCAGCCCAGCGCCCAGACTCCATTTCCACTATGGTCTGCGAGCACTTCTGCAGCTCTTAAAAGTAAAACCTCATCTGCAAGAACTGGCCAGCTTAGTATGATGGGTACCACTACCCGAGTATTTAATACTGGGGGTGGGGGGAAAATCCATGGTGTTTCATACCGGGACACTAACAACTGGCACGGCCTAGGAACAGTTCTGTTCTGGGTCACTTTGGGGAAAAAAGCATGGCAGACCATGGTGATAGCTAGCTGGAAAGTTCAAAGTGCCGTGCAAGGGAGGTGATGCCACTCAACAGATGCTCATCTTCACTCTGAGTCACTTCCCAAGTTTGCCGAGGTGCTGGCAGTATGCTCTTAGTGAAGAGATGAAAGACAGTGTCTTCCCTTCTGCTGACTGAGATGTTGTTCTGCCAGGTGTAAGGTCTTTCACCAGCATAACCTGGATTTCAAAATGTAGTGCTGTGGCTGGTGTTGTACCTAAAAGGAAGGACTGTGTGGGGCTGAAGCTTGGCAAAGATGCTGGAGGTGTATGCGGACACCAGCAAAAACTACTAATGCGAGGAGGGCATTAGCTGTGTTTACCCTTCCGTTATCTCGGGGACAGCAGAGAAATTTGTCCCCCTTTCTTTCCTTCTGCAATGTCATAACCCAAGTCACATTTTTACTGAAGAAAACCTAATGGCTAAAGGAAGAGGAGGTTTCCCACTCTTTTCAGGAAAGAAGGGCTATGTCCTTGGCATGAGGTTGTTTTGGTATTCCCCCTTAGAGCCTGGGACCATCACCCTCCTGTGCTGGTGACTGCTGTAGACAGAGGTGGAAGAGGTAAAGTATCTTGTGTTTGTAACGAGAAAACTGTCACACTGTGTCCCCCCCAAGCTCACCCGGGGTCTCCCGTGCTCCCCGATCACCTGACTTTTCCAGCCGTGAAGAGCCCTCGCTGTGCTGAAGGGCAGCAGCGAGTGGGAAGAGCAGTCATTCTCTGCCCTCAGACCCCGCTGGTGTGAACTGTCCTGCGAGAGCCTGAGTGTGTTCAGCATTTTCCTTTGAATGGTGCAGTTCCAAAGGGATTAGCAGAAGTGTCAGACTAAGATCAAGCAACTCTTGCAGTGCATTACTAACAGTACTGTTAATAGCCACCAAAGCTCAAGCACTCACAAGACTGTAAATTCCCCTGTCTCCTAGGTGGTCAACCACCAGCAATGTGCTTCTGGCCCCAAAACCCCGAGTGCCTCATCCAGGAGGGTCCTGATGCAGAGGACAACTCGCCTATTATGTCCTTAGCCGATGAAGATGTCACGGCGGTTCCTGCATCTCTCCAGTCACCCTCTAATGTCTGCCAATCCAAGGACTTCATTCGCTGCCTGCCGCCTCACCTTTCCATGTACATCCTGGGTAAAGCTGCTCTCATTTTCCAAGCGTGGTTTCCCCTAAGGCTAAGGAATGGTCTCTAGTGTGGACAGGGGTTAGCCAATCTGTCCCTTTAATTTCTCAGGGCTTTTGGATCAAAAATCCCTCAATACCTCTGCTGCTGTGAGTAGATGCTGGGCTTTTCTGGCCAAAGAAGTCAAGAGGGAACGTGTGTGTCACAGCATAGTACAGGAGAAGATCCTGTATTTGCAGGTATGATGCCTGGGCTTCTGCCATTATTATGCACTTTAAAAAGAGAGTGTCTTTCTGCTACTGTCCGAGCCATCAGACGGAGATGCTTTGACTAGAGGCTACCTCCCAACTTTGCCCTATTCCTTCTTCCTCCATCTGCAGAGCTAAGCCAGGTTAGATGTTCATACTGTCACAAGTAAGCATGACAGAACAGCTTTTACTGACCTTTAGAGAGCCTGGGACTAAAAATGGATCAAAATATTCTTGTACTCAAGAAAGCAGAGTTTGGTCACAAATGCAAATACTGGACTTCCAGGAGCCAGTGGAAATTGGGCAGAGCTACAATGGCTCCCTGAGGCAGCTCAAAAATGAGATTTATTTGCTCCACATAGGAAGATGGAAATGCTAGGTTTCTTTGCGAGAGGTCAGAGCGGGTGGTTGGGACACAGTAAAGCAGAACTTCTAGGAAAGGCTTGTCCTGGTTAGTATGGACCTCCATACACCAAGCTAAGTGTAAAGGTAAATCTCCAAAGAGATAGTTAGGAGTCTTTGCATGCTTTGATTTGTGAAGAGAGCATAGAAATCTCAGCTCTGTGCCAGCCTTCAAAGAAGGCTTAATGGAAGGTGTCACACATTAAAAATGAATCTTAAATATGGATAAAGATGTTTTGAGAGCCTCTCATCTCAGTGGGTTTGGATTCTGAATCAACTGAATGCTCACCAAAGATGAGATGTACTTTGAAATTTTGCAGCTTATTAAAAGCTTAAGACTAAAGTTTAGAAAAAACCAAAAAGCAATTCTTTTTCACAAGAAGTTACATCTTATACCGACAAAGTGGTAAATGCAAGCCAGGTCTCTTAAATAATAACAACAAGGCAGTGTGTGCAGCTCAGCTCTGCATGTAACTTCAGCATCCCATGGAGATGCTGAAGCATCAGCACATGAGCAGCGTGCTTTGTGTGCACGGGCTCTGCAGTGACTGTGTTGCCTCTACTGGTTTATTCCAGGGCTTGTGCCCTAGAGGAGCCGTTTCAAACTATGCTAAAACAGTTGATGTGACAATTCCGCAGTTAAATGAAGAGGGTGATGTCATCGAAGTGAAAGGCCGCAATTGTGGAAGCAAAACGAAGGTATGTTGGAAGTTGTTTGCCTTCCGTGGAACCTGCATTTCAGTATTTGGGGAGGAAGGAGGACATGGTGGTGTTGGAAGACAGGACAGTGAATTCGGAGTTGCTTTACTCTTCTCCCACTCCTGCTTCTGGCTTGCACCATCGTGAGCAATTCATAAGGACCAGTGCTTGCTCAGCACCTTCCTGCATGGGAGGGAGCCTGCATCCCTGAACTCCTGCCTTGTCCTAATGCATCCCCCAGCCGCACGCATAGCCTTGCGGGCAGGGGTGCTGGCAGGGCTGGGCAGCATCACCAAGACATGACCTTTTCCCCAAAGAATAAAGGGTGTGGCTGTCAGATCTTCCATTTTTGCCACGGAACGTGGCATGGGAACAACTGTTGTTCCTGCACTAACCATGAAGTTCCTGCACTCTGGATGTTCCTTACCAACACTTTCTGTCTCTGTTGGTCTCATCACTGTAGTGGGGACCAAGCTGATATGTTTAATACTATGGAATAATGCTGCATTCCTCCCTCCCCGAGTTACTTTTCTCTATTTCTCTTTCTATCAGGAGGAGGAAGACAATCTGCAGGCAGCCTATCATGATCTGAAAACTGATACAATCCAGCTGGAAGAGAGAAATGTCTTCTGTGGCTCCTACAATGTTCGTATTCTCATGGACCAGTGAGTAGACTGTCTGGCTGTAGAGCCAAACAGCAACTTCTGAAAACCTGTTCCATTCCCTGCGATCCTTCTGTGAGAATGTATGGCTGGAGAAGGGTCTCAGCATCCGTGTTAAATCCAGTTTTTTATAAAGATACCAAGATAAGCTATTTCTAAAGACATAAGGGTTAGCGATCCACAGTGTATCACAAGGGATACAGGGCCAGGAGGAGCCCTCTCCTGTCTTTAAGCTTACCCTCCAGATACAAACTCAGGTATGCTGAACTAGGGACCTTGGTTGTGGTGCCCTGCAAAGGATTCACCCACTTAAGCGTGTTGCCCATCAGGTTGCTCAATGAGGACCATTAAGCATCAGAGAAATGCCTGTCACTGTCTTGGACTTGTTGTACCTTGTTAGCTGGCTAAAGCTCATCTCAGTCACTGTTTCTTATCCAGGTCAGACCGAAGCAGAATAATCCATTACAGTGGTGGAAACTTGGTAGCCATTGGCTCTTCAGACCGAAAAGTGAGGCTTCTTGGTATGTCAGGAATGAAAGAAGTGCCTCCTCTGCTCTCTGGCCATGCTGGGAGCATCAAAGCGCTCTTCCTCAATGAGAAGAAAGGGTTCATTCTCAGCGCAGGCTTCGATCTCAGCATCAGGTGAGCAGCGCTGGGACTGTGCCGTGGGATACCAGCCCCTGGGCAAATCTAGGAAAAATGAAACTTTAATCCTTCCGCTCCAATCTTTAGGAATCCTCCTTCCATCACTTTCATTAGAGTAATAAAGAAAGGACAGCAGATAAGGGAACACAGCCCCCACTCACATAGGACAGCTTCTGTTTCCCAGTTTCACCCAGCACTGAGTGATAAAATAGGAAGATAGTGATGCACAGGTTTTCCTAAAGTACCTTAAAACCCCAGATATGTTTCGAACAAGCACTTGCAGTGAGATTCTGGCCTTGCTAACGTCAGCATCAAGTTCAGGGAGGCTTGGTTTCTCCGTGATGTTTTAGAAGGCCTGCTGTGCTAAGCAGGCTCAGCACCCTGGTACCTGCTGTACAGCTGCTCCCTTCCAGGTACTGCACCCTGAAACAAGGGGTGGAGATGGTCAGCGCTCACATTTACCGCTAAATCCCAAGAGTATCGTGACGAGGGGTGAAAAGCTAAGCAGCAGGCTGTCTGGCTCTGGCAAGGCAATTGCACAACTTCATCGAAGGCAGCGTTTAACAGAAGGGGAAAGAGTTTACACCGATTCAGGCTCTGTCCTCCCTGCTCCAAAAGGGCTGTTTTCTTAAGTGCGGGCTTGAGTTTTCTAGATAAAGTCAACAGAAATCATCTCAGCACCAACCAGTAAAGAAACAACCTTATCTTGTAAAACTCTACATTTCAAGGTTAATTGAAGGTAACTGTGCCAAAGGTGAAATCTAGCCACACGTTTCCAGGCAGTTTGGACACGGAAAAACAAAGTATATGGGTAAAAATTTAATACTAAGCGTGACTTGATTGTTCCAAATGCTCTGACACCTTAGTGGAATGACCCTTGATTTTTAACCTAGTGTGTATGGGAGCAGAGCTGGGCCCATTAAGTAGGAAATAACGAATAAGATGAATAAGCCATCAATTAAGTTAATCACTATTCCCTTTTCGGTTGGTCCTTTGTAGATGCTGGAATATATACAGTGGTGCTTGTGTGAAAATCTTTAATGGTCACTGTGGGACGATCACCTGCTTGGATTTACACGAAGAGCAGTTTGTGTCAGGAGCCAGAGATGGGATGGCGAAAGGTGAGAGCCAAGACCAGCAGCTTCCCAGCCAAAGGCAAACGGTAGCGAACAACGGGCAGAGTCCGTGGGAGCTGTGATGAGCGTGACACGTGCAGTGTGTGAGCATGAAAGTAAGTCTAGAAATCGGAGGGTGAATTTTAGTGTCTCAGACTTCTGCTTCCAGAACAGCCTAAGCTGTGGACACACGCACACACAAGGTCTCTGACTGTGTCATTGAATAAATTCTCATTATTTCTGCTTTTATTCAGTTTTAATGGCTTTGTGGCTATAGGGCTGGACCAGGGAAAGTGGTATCAACTTTCAGCTTTGCCAGAGGTTTCCTTATTATTAGCTTATAGAATAAGGATCAAAAAGATGTGCTATTTTCTTGCCTTTGCATTTAAAATTTTTGCCATGCAATTATACTTTTTAAGTCAGCACTTGGCTCCATGCAGAGCTGCAGGTACAAGGTGTAACTATAATTCCAATAGTATTTTTTAATTTGTGTTGTACTTGGCAAAACTTATAATTGGGACATACACATTTTTAATATTTCTCCCCTTTGCCCCTAACAGTGTGGAACCTGGAGAGTGGGAAATGTCTCAAGACTCTGAAGCACAACAGTGCTGTCTGGGCAGTTAAAATGGATGGCACCCGTGTTGTCAGTGGGTGTGACCGAGGGCTGGTGAAAGTCTGGTGTGCTGATACGGGCACTCTGATCAAAGTAAGTTTCTTCTTAGGTGGATAATTTTGTGCTAAATGGTCAAAAATCTTCTGTGCTAGTTTATCACAGCTTTTTGCTTTTGCCAAAAACTTTCTAAAAAAAATAAAAACTCCCCAAGACAAACCCAAAAGCAGTCTAAACTGATAAAAGAAACTGCAGAACTATTTGTAAGCAAATAATATAAAAATTGATTTGCAAACAACTGTCAATTTTAACCCAGGGTTTGATTTGCCTTGCTTAACCCCCATCATTACTTGTTCTCTGTAGATACATTCATCTCTGCTCCTGTAGAAACGTTCAGAACCTGGGAAGAGGGTGGGAGGGCTTGACTAACAGCTCTTGGGGTTGGAGGTATCATGGGTTAGCCCAGAATATGAACCTTTCTCTCAGCACTGGTTTATAAAGCTGAAGCAGCTGGATAGCTGCTCTGCAATGTAAAGACTGAGGCCAGACTCTGCTAATTACCTCAGCAGGCATCCAGAATTAGTATTAGTCCACATCTCTGAGAGGAGTGAAGCTCTTTCTGCCTGTGGGAAAGAGAGGTGCAAACTGAGATGCATCTCGGATGCAAGATATCCCAGCTCCAGCTGAGCTAAGTCCGCAATTGCCCCTTCTGCTATAGTCAGGGCAGTCCACTCTCTTCTCTCCTGGGTGAACATTCAATAGATCACAAAGGTCTCGGCACAGTAACATCTACTTAGCGCATGTAATAAAGATGGAAAACGGATGTTAATTCCATGCTAGTAGCTCATCAGCAACAAGCCCAGAATATTTCTTGTAAGTGACTATAAAACTAACAGTTATCCATAGGGTGTATTGGTATATTATAATAACACCCAATAAAACTACAATATAGTATATATGGCTGGCATTGTGAATGCCATAAGATATCTTGGCATATTTACATCCAGATTGCTGACAGTGTTGCACCTATTTCTTTTACTTTGCAGACGTTAGAGGGGCACCAAGGCCCAGTTAAGTGCTTGTCCTTTGATCCCTGGCACCTAGTCACAGGAAGCACCGATGGATATGTCCTGGGATGGAGCATGTTGGGAAACCTGAAGAGATGCCTAATAGCTTTCCGCCACCCTAAGTAGGAATCAGATGTGTTTCAAGTTGTATTTAACGGTCTACTAAATCTGTAAAGAAAATGTCTCCCTTACAGGAACGGAAAATGCCTTAACTATCATTCCTAGTATTTGAAGTATCCTCGCTTTCAACAATCTTCATCTTATAAACAGTGTCAGGCACTATGTGGTCGCAACCAGTGTTTGTCAGTTAAGACCTACAACAACCTAAAATGCAAATACGCGACCACTTGTTCACAAATAGGGATGACTTAAGACTGACAGCGCATAGTCCAGTATTTCAAGGATCCCAACCTGTATGCAACGGGGTATTGCACTACCTGGTCAAGAATAGACGCTGTCTATGTTGGAGGTGGCCGAGTTACATGCTGAACCCTACCAACTGTATGTTATGCCATTTTCTAATACTTTAATTGTATATCAGAACTGTGAAAACTGTAACACCACATTGTTTTCATTTACTTTCCTAGACATAAAAATGAAATTTAAAATGCAGCAGATGGCCATAACCATACCAGTTGGTATGAGGATGCACTGGGTTTGTTGGTTTGGACATGGAGTGATTATGAAGGACTTCACTATTAGACCTTTTAAATATCTTGATCAGCAACTCTGTTTAGCCTGTTGATGGAGGCAGACCTTTGCATCTCCTCCAAGACGAAAGAGGTGGTTGATCATGTCTCCTTGTGAAAGGATGCTGAATGTACCAACGCTTCCATGTTGTGTTTTCAGGGAAGTTCTGTCTCTGGAGTTCCTCTACCTCAGAGTCATCAGTGGCTGTGCTGATGGAAAAATTCGTATATTTAACTACTTGACTGGAAGCTGCCTGAAAGTGTTGATGGCCAATAGCCGAGGGGACCCCATATCTTCTTTCTGTGTTGCAGGAAACAGGTTGGTGACAACAGCTGCCATCAGTCTCTGAACCAAATTAGGTAGATTACATTGTAATTTAAGGAATTGTGTATTTTTCCTTTTACTGTCCTTCTCACAAATAAGCTTTAAAGGGCTCTACTGCTTAGTGACTGCTTTAATAATCTGTTTTTGTTAACAATGGTTGAAAAGAGATTTTCTTAGTCCATTCAGCAATGTACAATTTCCTGTTTCTATACAACTTAAGATATAGACCCAACTGTAAAGCTGAACTCAGAACCCAAATTTCTTAAGAGGCTGGAGAATCAAGCCAAGGCCTGACAAAGCCTTTGCCTGTTCCCTGACCTACTGCCTCTTTATAAAAGCCAATAATGGAAAAACCTTCCAGGTTCGCTCACTTCTGCACCTCTAAACTAAAGGTAGTTCCCAGCTTCTGTGTAAGCAATAGCTAAAACACTGGTGTGTTATCAATGCTGGTTTGGTCACAATTCTAAAACACAGCAATATATGGGCTGCTACGAAGAAAATTAACTCCATCCCAACCAGACCCAGTACACCCCTCCCATTTAGGTTTAAATGTCCCTAATAATATGGTATCTCCAGTTTCTTTTGGCATTGCACTGATCTAGTTCAGTCCACCGTTGGTAATTTTCATCCTAATTATTTTAAAGCTAATTTTGCCATAGAGCTGAATGAAAAGAGCCCCACAGAACTCATACAGACTATGAGTTTAAGTGTGCAGTGTCTGATTGATGGGACTAATTGCTACTGCTTCCTTAAACAAGTGATGGTTATCTCAGATCTGTTTAAGTGCCCTCGGGTTTTGTATTGCACAGAAGCAAATGGGCTCCTTAGGTAGGAACTGCTGTGTTAATGATATCTGTGCTTTTAAGGCTTTTCCTTCCCTTTTCCAGGATGGTGATCAATTCACCAACTAGCCTGTTGATGTTCCAGTTTGAGGGTGTCAGGTGGGACTACACCGTAGATGCTGACAGAGAGATGACGGGGAAGAAAAAACAGCGCAACGGGACTTCAAGCAGAACACCGCTTCACCTTCAGCGAACGGAACGTCACGGCCTCAGCCAGGTTCATCAACTTGCTCTGGAGACACAAGATGCTGACCAGCTCATGCTGCCTTGCTGGATCTGCTGCCGGTCACCAAAAAGCTGTGGAACATCTCAAAGTATTACATACAGCCTCTGCAATACGCTGGCATTTTCTAAAATGAGTTAGAAATAATTTCAAGTACCCACTGCCTTCATCCGAATCAATATACAGACTCTCTGCTTTTTTTTACAGTGCAGTCTGGTAGATGTGCTGTTGCGTTTCATGGTTCTGTCATTTTTAGGCTTTTGTAAAATCTTTGTACCTTTTTTGAAAGGTTTGGTATAAATTCAACACGTTTGTCAAGACAGGCACTGTCACTTTCCAACTGAGTAATAGAGAAATCAGTAGTATTATTCGTATTCTTAAAGCTGACGTGCACAGAAACATGCTGCTGATTCAGTGCTTGAATTATTTATTAAAAAATACTCCAGAAAGTCATAGGATGCCTGCATTCAAGATCTGCCATCACCGGGAAATGCAACAGCACGTAAACAGGCACCTTTTAAATTGTAACCTGGTGATGTTGTTTTTTTTTAAATCAGAGTTATTTAATACAGTATGTATCACAAATCTTACAGCTCTACAATCAAACTGTATATTGCAGATAAACTGATGGGCTAAGAAAGTTTTCATGCTTTTAAGGCCCTGAGATGCTAACCTCCTTGATACAGCTCTACTTGCTAAAAGATCTGCAGTTTATAGAAACAGGAAACAAACAGGGAGTGCACTATATTTTCGTTCTAGTGGCAAAAAAAGTATGGGCTGTGTATACATAATATTTTAAAAAAATCAACATTTGCTGTCATCTTTGAATTCTGTGAGGTTTTCTGCTAATCAAATGTCTTTGGATTATTTCTAATACCTAGACATTTAGAAGCTGTGATAAGAGGCAAAACAGTAACCAAAGACTTGAAATCCCATCAGTTACGAAGATTTTATTTAATAAAAAAAAGTTTAACACCAGTGAAGTTGAGATGACTTATTCTTCTGTTTTCTAGCTCTCTGCTATGAACTGATGAAATCAGCAGCTTGCCAGCAACAGCAGCCTTTTCTCAAGATCGAAAAGGCTTTTCACATTCAGGCAGAGCAGCAGAAAAAGCTTTTCATTCCCGGCACCACACAACCCCATGCCTTTGCCTCGGGAAAGTCAGCGAGAGCATGTTCTGCAAGACTCCTGGCAGATACAGGTAAGGACTCTTCGCAGCTAGGTAGGAGAGTAGTTCTTCAAACAAGTGCACCTAAGATAAATGAAGGGATTAAACAAAAGGTGAGGATCTCTAGAAGCCAGGCCCATTCTGGATGAAAGGTTTGCAGTGGTAAAACAGATCACTTGCAGAGCCTGTGATGGCTACAGAAGCTGCTTTAGATCAATCAAATAAACAGGGCAAGTGCTCAGCTCTAGCTATAAGGCTTAGTTCTCTGGTATCTAGGGTTTTTCATTGTATCCTTCTTTATCAGGTGTAGGAGAACTCTGCACAAAATTTATTCAAGTAGTTTGTATTTAATCAATTGCAGTAACTCAGAAAATTGTTTTAAAAAATTATAGGTAAATTGTCTCAGCCAGCAAAGACGTGGCAACCTGAAACTTGAAAATGAGATAGTACTGAGATTACAAACATGGTCTGTGGCCATACGGCATTTGTCTCCTTAAGCTAGTTTTTCTCAGGTTTTGTATTCAGAATCTGTTGGGATCTTAAAGTTTAAGACATGCTCTGACATCTTACTTCAGAACAGCTGTACCAATTGAAAGCCTCTAACCCCAAACTCCTAGTGTTTGTAACCAAGATGCAGGGCCATATGTATGTGCAGATTAAAGAGTTCTAAATTCTGTGAATGAGGAACAAGCAGTAATGTTCATTACTTTGTTTTGCTGTACTCTGCCTTCCTGCACTGTAACTTAATGTTCTCTGAAATACATTTCTAGAGGGCAGAAGTTTCAGTTAACCAGTCTGGAAAAACAGAATTGTATTGCAAGGCGATGACACGTGAACAGCGTGACATTGCAAAGCAAAGTGACAAATGAATCACTATGGTAAGGCCATAGGACTGAGCGTCTTACACAGTCTGTGTCATAATCCCCATGTAGTTCTTAGTCAAAGGCATAATCACACAATCCATCTTGATGTGTCTGTCACACAGCACAGGTCATGCCATACATCCCCTGAGGCAGCACAGCTGGGCTATGAAGCATGTCTTGTGATTTCCAATTCAAATGCAGCTCTGAGTAGTAATGGTTCAAAGTGGTTCTCAGGTGTTGGCTACTTCAAAGATTTCTACCAGGAACTGACTTGTCTTGAAGCCTTTTCCCAATGCACAAACTGTAGGACAAGAAAGGGGTGCACGGGAAGAGGTGGTGGGGAACCTCGTTCCTTTTGGAAACCATGGTTTCAAACAAGGTGGATACCAAGCCAGCCACACACAAATACAATGTATGTTACAGAATCTGACTTCAGTTTGACCCGTACAGACCATGGCAAGAACACTTCTCAGTCAACCAAGACAGAGTTACCTCTGATGTTGGCAGCGTCACTAGTGAGGCTAAGGATGAGCAAACTGAAATGGGCACCGTTGGCTTGTAGCTTCCTACGCTGCCTGTTCTGGAGATAAACTTGGACTGTCCATATGCCTGTCAATCCAGCACCCATCCCTGGTCTTACTCAGAGTACTACCCTGCCAACAATAATCACAAAAACCATCCTCGACTTCAACTGTGTTTTATTTTTGGAAACAGATGGCAAATCTGAACATGGCCCTTCTCTCTATGCACCTGCACATCCTGACAGGGCAGAAGCCACTCTGCAGCATGAAAAGAGAAGAGGTCCAAGTCGTCCGATGTCCCTTGACAAGTTCCTCTTAACTGTCAGCATGCTGCAGAACGCCTGCAAGGCAGCCCCAGTCAGCTCCAGTATTAAGCACGCTGTAAAAGTCAGGGAAGCATGGGAACCTCCATGGGAACATCAGCAACACCGCCCTGAAAAGGTACAAATATACAAAACCCCTCTGCAACACAAAAAGGATCAGACAGTCCGGCTCCAACGTGTGAGATTGCACAGTGATTCTCTGACTATGAAAAGAATTTCTATACCCTTTGAAACGAAAAAGCTGCAGCTCAAGCTGAAAAACTCTCTGCATGGACCCACTGTGAATTCCTCCATCCCCGCTCCCTCAGTCGTACGTCCCAAGACTTGTTGTGGTTTGCTGCGAAAAAAGAAAGCTCACAGTGGGCATGGTGAAGTCATTCCTCTCCCTGAAGATGGGGTTCAGCTTATCGATCCCTTTACGGCTTCTTCTGAACTGATCAAATCAACATGTGTGATGACTGCACAAATGAAAAACGAAGCGGTTTCCAGGAGAAAGAAGCCCTTTTGTCCGTATGCTGCAGACCCTTCCCGGAGTGACAGTGGGCTCAGGCTTCTGACAGGAAAACAGAAGGAGGCGTATGAGGCAGCTACTGTAGCTCAGTATCAGGCACACCAGACAAAGCTCATAGAAGATCAGCAAAAAGCATGCAAGAAGGCCTGGTTACGGAAAATTAAAGGCCTACCTATAGACTCTTTTACTGATGAGGGGAAAATAGCTGCTCCTGAACTTGGGCTTAATACATTTATCTGAGGTAATCCCTTAGTTCAACAACCAAGCAGTATCTGAGGATTCTGGTGTCCAGCTGAGTCTGCCACATCAAGATCCCTGTGGTTTCTAAGTATAAAAGACATCTCCACTCTAAGTTTTTCTAAGAGAGGTTCTTGGTATATTCAGCTATTTCTCAAGGCAGCGAGTGGACTGAGTCCTCTCCTGGATTTATCTTGCTAGACCTGCTGTTACTACAGACACAGCACTGTTTGATGCTAATATGGCTCAACTGTGTGTCAATAATAATAAAAAATAAAAAAAATCTTATTAGAGTTTGTGTGGATTGATTAGACTTTAGAAGCTGAAGAAGTGTGGACTGAAAACTGGCTGAGCCCAGAGGGTGGTGATCAGTTGCATGAAGTCTAGTTGGAGGCCAGTAACTAGCAGTGCAGCCCGCAGGTCAATACTGGGTCCGATCCTGATTAACACCTTCACTAATGACCTGGACGATGGGGCAGGGTGCACCCTCAGCGAGTTGGCAGGTGACACCAAACCAGGAGGAGCGGCTGATGCACCGAGGGTCGTGCTGCCGTCCAGAGGGACCCGGACAGGCTGGAGAAATGGGCTGAGCGACCTCGTGAAGTTGAGCAAGGGCAAGCGCCAAGTCCTGCCCCAGGCACCAGGACCTGCTGGGGCCACCCAGCTGGAAAGGAGCTTAAAATTTAATTTGTATTAAAAAATAAAGGTAGTGGTTTCTATTTCTCTGTGGATAAAATGCCTAAATGTGCTTGATTTCCATTAATGCTCAGGACCTAAATTGGCCTGAGTTGGGAAGACAAAAACCTGTCTAGTTGTCCAACGCAGAGTATCTGGGTGAGCGTACCAGAAATATCTCCATTATTTTCTTGCATTAGAGGCTTGAGGCAGGACACTCCTGCCCACGGTCACCTCAAGGGTCCTTTCGGCAGTAGTTCTGGCTTCAGATGAAAGGCTGTGAAACTCTCCATGCAGCAGGGTGATGATTAGTTTGGGTTTGTTTATTTTAATGTCATCTTCAACTTCCAAACCCTGTGATTAAGCCAGACCTTGCTAACAGTGAAAAATAACAACAGTTGTCCCCCAAAGGAATAATAATGAACAGGTAATAAAAACTAAGTGTCCGTGTAAAACTATGAGGAAGCCAGAAACGAGTGAAGATGTGGGAGGTGGACTGTCGTCGTTCAGATTTGCTGCCGAAGGGCTGGGGATGAGCGAGGATGGGAGGCTGGCAATCGGCCTTACTGCAGCACGTCTGTGCTATGGTACGGGGACTATAGTTGTCTGAACGTCTGCCCACCGTTAGTTTTCAGACACGAAGGAGCAAGGATTTCACACTTAGCCACGGGATGGCACTTTCTCACAAGAAATCAGGCGTAAGCCCAGCACAGCTGCAGCCAGAGGCCCTTTGGCACAACCCCCCTGGAAAAATGCATCTAACAGAGGAAGCCTGATGGAAAAACATCACGGAAAGGCTGATGCCTCTTTAGTCATGCCGAAGTGAGGAGGATCAGACTGTCATCTTCCTATTCGGAGCCAATAAATCAGCACCTCCCTGCAGGCGTGAGTGCTCAGGCACTTGCAAGATGCTACGGCCGACAGAGGTGGTGTGACATTACCTACAAAGGCAGAGCTGGACCAAGTCCTTCTGTGATCGGCTTTAGCTCAGCACGGTGGATGCAAAGTTGGGAGCTGGGCGTCTGAGATGCACTGGAAGGGAATTAACGTATGGGAAGATGTCACCCACGGTACGTGAAGTCCCTTATGAAGGTAACTGAGGGAAGGCGGTTTTACTATCTTAACAGTTCACTTCTGAATTAAGTTGACCTTTTGGTGCACCTGGCCTTTGGGCGTGCAGAGGCGACAACCCGGGGTGCTGTGGGCAGGACGGGTGTCGTGGAGGACGTGGTGCACCCGCAAGCAGAGCCAAAGCCAGGCAGAGTGGTGGCAAGATAGTTTCGACAGAGTTTTTGTTGTAACTAGGTGCCGCTAGCATTGTACTTGTCATCCACAAAGCGTAGATAATATTACCCTGATGTGATGATACCGTATCGATGTCACAGCAGTTTTGTCTGTATGGCTCGACAGGCGTGCCGAACAAAACGTGCTTTTACCTGAGCGTTGGTTATAGTTAGAAGTGTCTGTACTTCAGCAGAGCAATGGTGCCACACGGTGAATACAAAAGGAGCAAGAGAGTATTAAAAAGAGGCAACAGCAAAGACAGAAAGAGTAAATTAAGGTTTTATATAGTATTGTATTTATCAGTAATAGCTTTGAATTGCCTGTGAAATGGCACGCTGACTTAAGTCAGCATTGCAAGTGTACTTGTTAACTAGGTAAACAAAATGGATTTTTTTAATATTGTCTTTAAACTGACATGAAAACAAAACTGTATGCAGGCAGTATTGAAGCAAAAGGACGTTTTACTTCTTCGTGGTTGGATCACAATATGAGATTAGATCATGTATATCAGACTTAAGATAGTGGTGATTCTAGTAACTCTATAGCCACCCTTTCTAAATTAAAAAAAATTAAAAAAAAAGACTTACAAGAAAGACCATTAAACAGCCAGCTCTTTACATGATGGATGTTAAGTCTTCTGACTTGCTGCATGATATGCTTATTTCTATGGTGCCTCTCTGCTGTGGTTTTTCAGGTGCTATATAGAAATAAAGTGTTAATTTGAATCCAGTACAGTTTTTGAGAAAGTCATGCGAGGGAGGGCTGTGTCACTTCCGGCACTAGCAGATACCAGAGCTCTCTGTAAGCGAGCGGGGATGTTAACCCTGGAGCACGGGTGAATCCGAGCCCCGGGGTTACAGCCTGCACCTCTGGGGATGTTCCCTGTAGCCGCGGCTCCGTGCCTCGACCTTCCTCCTGGATGGCTCCATCCGTGCCAGCTGCGCCTCCAGCTGCGGGGTCCGGGGCCCCAGCTGCGTTTTGGGGAGAGCGGACACAAGAGCCTGATGCTTCGCTGCCCCCCAGCAGGTACCGGGGTGGCGGCTGGAAATGCCCAGAGGGCCGAAGGGACCGTTGTCCAACACTGATGCCTGAAGAAGGTGACAGCAGCAGAGAGCCGCTCCCCAGCTCGGAGGGTGTCCTGTCCCCGGGGACCCAACGGCGCCCTGGGGCCATCTGGGAGGAAATGCTGCGTGTGAAAATGCCGTATTGATCACTGGCGTGGTTTAACCCCAGCCGGCAACTCAGCACCACGCAGCCGCTCGCTCACTCCCCCCACCCAGTGGGATGGGGGAGAGAATTGAAAAAAAGAAAAACCTCGTGCGTTGAGATAAAGACAGTTTAATAGGACAGAAAGGAAGGAAAATAATGATAATGATAATAAAATGACAACAATACTACTAAAAGAATTAGAATATACAAAACAAGCGGTGCACAATGCAATTGCTCACCACTCGTTGGCTGATGCCCAGTTAGTTCCCGAGCTGCGATCCCCCCTCCCAGCCAACTCCCCCAGTTTATATACTGGACATGATGTCATATGGTCTGGAATATCCCTTTGGCCAGTTTGGGTCAGCTGTCCTGATGGTGTCCCCTCCCAACTCTTGTGCCCCTCCAGCCTTCTTGCTGGCTGGGCATGAGAAGCTGAAAAATCCTTGACTTAGTATAAACACTTCTTAGCTACAACTAAAAACATCAGTGTGTTATCAACAGTATTTTCCTACTAAACCCAAAACACAGCACTATACCAGCTACTAGGAAGAAAATTAACTCTATCCCAGCCAAAACCAGGACAATCATAAAATAATAAAGTAGTACTACTATTTTTTTTGCTTTGTCCTCAAAGCAAATGTTTGGCCATATGCCTAAAAAAAAAAAAGGAAAAAAAAACCCAAACAGGTAACTGTTTCCTTCAGAGGTTTTTCAGCAGAATTTTTGGTTGACTTTTTTTGGTTTGTTTTACTTTTTGATAGTTTAATGTAAAGGTTAGGCAGTGGTGCTGCATATCTTCAGGGGTCCCAATAAATTTGCATTTCTCCAACAATAACAACTTTAACACTGATGGTAATTTCTGTAATATCTCTTATGCCGCACCACCATCAGGCTTTAGATTTTTGCAGAGAAACCACAGGGCAGATTGTCTGACAAGAATGCATCATTGGTACCAGCACTTCATAGGCTTCCACATAATTGCTTTAGAAGATGATATTTTTAACTAAAAACTAGGGACTATTGGTAGTGACGTGTGCTAGCGCTACAGGAGAGCTCACGTGGGTCCCCCTTGCTTGCTCTCCCCTCTCCCACCAGCGTGTGGGAGACATGAAGCAGACGAGGTACCAAAACAGCTCAAGGTACTCCTGGGTCAGCCCAATTAGGGACTTTTTTGTCCTTAAAAAGCTCTGGATTTCTACATCTTTGCTTTGATGTATGACTTGCTATAGAGGTCATAGTCTTACAGGTCTGAAATCTCTTTTAAGGCATATGAATACACCAAAGGATGAGCTAGTCCCCAAAATAACCGAATCTGAACTAAACATACAGTCCTTCAAGAATACAGCAGCTGCCAGATCCACCTGGTAAGCAGTTACGGCTGGAACCGGCTACGCAAAGAGTGGTCCAGACAGGGAGAGACCCTTTTTGCTTCAAATAGGATCAAGTCATGATCCTTCAAGTAGTCGGCAAGTAATAAAACAATGTTGCGCCTCATTGCAAGGCAACCTCTTTGTTCCTTTGTGCTTGCCAGAACAGATGGAAGAACAACCGGAAGGAACAACCGTATAGTTAATGTTGTCATCTTCCTTTATAAATGAAGCAGGAATTTACTCATTTCTTCCCTAACAAATGTTTTCTAAGTTGTTCATGTACAAAAAACGTTGGGCAGCGTGTCTCAGAGGAGCTGTTTGCAGTTGGTTTCCTTGGAATGTGAGTGAGCTTGCGGCTGCTGACGGATCCTTGGGTTTTGCCCTCGTGTACGCTCACACCGATGGCTGTAAAGAGGAATTTTGAAATCAGGGCACTGTCAACTTGTGTTTTTTTTCCTGCAAGCTCTGTGCCTTTCTGCACACTTTGTAAAAACTGAAGCTTCAAGCTTCCCCTTTCTTTTCAGTGCAGCTGCTCAGTCTTTCCTTATGTTGTAAAAATACTGAGGGTGTTACTCTATTTTGAGTTTTTTCTATCACATTTTCTAGACATCCAGTTGTTTTGGGGGGTTTTTTTGGCCTGTGCCAGGAGCAGATTTTTATCGAGCTACTCGGGAAGAAGCGCAGTGAAGTGAGAGCTGGGTGGCGCGCAGAGACAGCGCTTGCAGAATGTACCAGCTTGTGTTAGCTGACACGAACACCCACCTGCCCTGTGTGACTGAAGAGGGTGGCTAAAACCCCCAAACCTGGCTTTGTAACGGTGCCTGCTCCTCAATGTGTTTTTCAGGTACGTTAGAGATCACGAAAGGTGACCCTTCAGAAACTCCACCTTCCCTCTTAAAGCGCTCCCTCTGACTACCTCCGCTTGACGTCGAGTCTGGATATTACGTGTTCGTGCTTCATGCCGCTGCCGTGGCTCACGAAGCAGCACCCCAGGAGGCCCGGCCGGCTCCCTAGCGCTGCAGGAGCCTCTTCCCCGGGGACCAGCTCTCTTCTCGGGGGCCTGGCCCCACAGTAGGCGGCGGCCGGCCCACAGGGAGCTGCGGACAGCGCCTGGCCCCGCAGCCGGCCGGGGAGCGGTACCGCTCCTCTCCCTCACGGCAGGGCGGGCGGGCGGGCGGGGCGGGCCGTCCCCTCAGCGGCCGCCGCCAACGGCTCCAACGGCCGCAGCGCCTCGCGCCGCCCCCGTGACATCACCGGTACGGGAGGGAGGGGAGGAGCGGGGCCACGTCTCGCCCTCCGTTCCCCCGGCGCGCACGCGCAAGGGGGGGGGGGTGGAGGTGCGGCGCGGCGCGTGGCAGGATTGGCCCGCGGCGGTGACGTGAGGCGGCAGGCGGAAGTGAGGGCGCTCCGACCATGCTACGGCAGGTGAGGCGGCCCCGCCGGGGCGGGGTCAGGGGGCAGCGCCGGGGGGCCCGGGGCCGCGGGCGGGGGACTGGGACTGGGACTGGGACTGGGACTGGGACTGGGACGGGGCCGTTGTCGTTGCGGCAGCGTCCGGGCAGCGGGGGTGCGAGATAGGTAGGCGCTTTCTGCTGTGGTAGGCCTGCGGGACGGTGCTGCCCGCGGGACGGTTCGGTGCTGTGTGATGCTGCGCTTACGCGTGCCGGCTGGAAGCCGTTGAGGCGGGGCTGGGCTCAAGGAGAAGGGTGTGCGGGTGAGAGCGGTCGGCAGGTCTGGTGCTGGTGGTGTCACGGTGCTGCAGGGCCTGCAACAGAGGGGCACCCCGTCTGCGGAAATAATTAATTCTGGTTCCATCGCCAGTACAGCCACTGAAGTGCAGGAGGATGCGAGGCTGTTGCCTGACGTAGGGATAGCTTTTGTACAAGGTAACGAGCTCTCTAAGAGGAATGGAGAGTAAAAGAGCCTAGATTAGGCTGTGAAGTTAACTGTCTGGGTGCAGAAGGGAGCCTTGGACTCACGCTGTGAGTTTATGTAGTTTTCACAAAGCACAAATCAAAACATTTAATACTGCATTTTTTGTTTTGTATGCAGTTAAATCTTCACATTCTTCCCAAATTCATTTTGATCTTAAGATGACACTGTAATACTTCTGGGTAATCAAAAGTGACCCTGCTTGAAGTGGAAAACAGATTCTTTTTTTCTCATGTAACTGCGTGTGTTCCCCACTTTAGGATAGCAGTGATGACATTGAAGACGTGTCTCTCTTTGATGCAGATGATGATGTATCCAGGAGATCAAAAAAGTCAAAAATAAGGTCAGTGGCCAGTAGAGAGGGTTTCTAGATGAGTTCTAGGCAGAAGCTCGAGGAAGGAAGGACTGCCATATTACATCAAAATATGTAATGGCAGATACCTTCTTTATTTATTTGGAAGTAATGGAGAGTAATTTCTGGATAACTGAGAGCGCCAGTTCCAGCAGCTCAGTTGGAATTTGTAGATCTGTGCCTTCATGCTCCTGAGTGCCCTCATGTTTAATATGTGTTTGTGTTCCTGTGTGTAAAGAATCTACACCGATACAATGACTCTGCGTCACAAGAGGCTCTCACTGTGTTGAGTGCTCGTTCTGGGCTAGTCCATTATCTCTTCCCCAGTCTTTGTTCTCGAGTATGTTTGGTGCTGCCCTACTGTCTGCCGTGTCCTGGCATAGTTGGTCCAGCCGCCTCCTTCCTCGTTCTGCCCAAACTGCTGCCACGGAGCAGCGTCCATGCACGCCACGTGCTGTGGTGACCTCGGCTCTGTACTGCACATTTCCGACCTGGAAACTGTGGAAGTCAGAAAGAAGGGCGAGTCTGCCGTGTTGAGAAATCTCATCTTTCCTTCAGAGGTATTTCCTCTGTCAGAACCTTTTTAAATTTACCCCATAAAAATTGCCTTACACTGAATACTAGGTAAAACTCTCTGTCCCCTTCCATCCCAAATTCTGTCTGCGCGTGGGATATCACTGCATGTAGGATGTGTCTTCCTTACGGTGAACTTCTAGTCAGTTTATTTCCCGTATTTTCAGAAGTTGTTGCACCCTGGGTTCATGTTACGATGCTGATCCTTATCCTGTGAGTTGGCGGGAGATGACCTGGCAATGTCATTTCTCTGAAATTGCTTCAGTCTTGTCTGAAAGAGCTGTGACTGTACTGTACTTCATTCCAGGCATCCAGTGGCATCATTTTTCCACTTATTCTTCCGAGTCAGTGCGATAGTTGTCTATCTGCTCTGTGAGCTCTTAACTAGCAGCTTTATTGCCTGCATGGTGACAATTATCCTCCTCTTGTCGTGTGACTTCTGGGCTGTAAAAGTAAGTTCCTCTTATGCTTTTTGTTATCTTCGTCTTACTATATAAGAATAATTGAAGTGAGTGATATTCATGTCACAAAAAAAAGTAACTTCTTTGTGTCTTTCCCACAAAATGATACCCAAAATACCCTCAAGTACTGTGATGTGTTGCAAAGCGTTATGAAATAATAACTCTTAAATCTCTGTGTACCTGGTTTCCTTTTGAAAATCAAATGGAGAACCTATATTAGGTTTTCTTTTAAGGTACCACAGGCTTCATTATCAGATCACTTTTGAATCACCAGAAATATGCCTCACAGTAATTTGGTATTGTACTGGATGTATCAGAAAATAGATTGTTGTGGACATAAGAGCCATGTAGTCTTGTTTTCCCAAATGTGAGGCAGATGAGCAGCATTGAAAATAGCAACCCAAACAGCTAAACTTTGGCAAATGGTTTCTTTTAGCAGAAGATATAAAGCTCATTGCGTTTCCTCTATTTCAGAATGTCACAGGGCGACTGATGGTTGGTCTTCGCTGGTGGAACCAGGTGGATGATGATGGTAGAAGTCACTGGGTATTTGAAGCCAGGAAGGTAAATTCCTTTTTTTTTTTTTTTCTTTTTTCTTTTAACTGTTTCTATTTTATGAAACCCCTATTAGCTAGCGGTTTTGCTTGTGGTGGTAGATTGCACAACGTAGACATTTACTTCCAGCCACAGATCTGTGACCAAGTGCTGTTTCATGTAGGCTGCTGAATGAGCTTTGTGATTGTTGAATTGTTTAAAATTTCTCATGATGTATTCATCTGGCTTTATGTAAGTACTCTAAAAGTTCCACATAACATGCAGTAAAGGTTTCCATGTCATGTTAGTAACCTACGGGTTTTCTGGTGTGAACTTGGAACAGCTGACGTAGCTTTTACCTCCTACAGAAAACTATTGGAAGTAGGAAGAAACATGTATAGCATTTGTCATGGCTATTACTGTGCCTTTGCGTTCGTGATGGCTGCTGCTAAGTCTCTAGTATCCCGTCTGTCAGGCAGCTCACAACACGTCCTGTATTTACCCTTTTGATCCCTGTCAGTTATCTCTGTTTGTATGGAGCTAATGACACTTCTTCTGGCATGCAGATCTGGAGTCAGGTAAAGATCATTTCCTGCGGTCACATGGGAAGTCTGCAGTGGTGTAGGGACTTGAACCTAAACCTTTCTCCAGCTGAGTTGGTGCCCTCGCTACAGGCACATTCTTTCTCAAAACTGTGCTAGTTTAGAAAAGCTAGAACATATTGGCAGGGGCGGGGGGAAAGGTGGCCGAACTGCTGGTGATGCTGTAAATTTACCCATAAGTTGCTAACCCAGTCCAGATTTTTTAACTGTTACAGGAAGAAGCGAGTGCTTGCTTGGGACTTCTGCTCTGTAAAGACTTTATAAAAGTCAGTAGTGTGGTGTGAATCAGACCTCTGTGTGTGTAAAGAAAAAAATTACCCTACTTTGATGCCTAAGAGTATCAATATTTAGTTCCGCCAGTGCTAGGATTAGTGAAATTCTAATTGTCTGTGCAGTGATTTGGAGGTAGAAAACATTACCGGTTTGGCTGTTTCTCAGCTTTGTAACTGAACCATGCAGTAAATGTCATGTTTCCCACACTTAGCCTTTTAGCCCCAAGCATTCCAAGAGGATTTGGTGCTGCTGCCTCCACTGCTTCTGATAGAAAATTGACAAAAGGGTCCTTTAAATGGAAATGTCTTCTATTGCAGAAAGATCTTGCGATGTAGAAATTGATCTCGAAAGCACCTGGTACTGTTGTGTGGAGGCAAAAACCAGGGGGCTTGTAGATTCTGGACTGTTTTTAATGACGATGTGATCTATACAATGTTAATCTCCATCTCCTTTCTGTTTCTAGGTATCAGCGCAAGGGAGTAAAACCTCATCAGAAGCAGAATCCCGAATTTTCTGGTTAGGTCTAATTACCTGTCCCATGATCTGGGTGATATTTGCTTTCAGCGCGCTCTTTTCTTTCAAAGTGAAATGGCTGGTGAGTGGACTCCCTCAACTCAGTGATAGATCCTGTATGTTACAGGCAAGGCGGTGTAAATCAGTGACTGTATTTTCCTCTATCTTAGGCAGTGGTTGTGATGGGAGTGGTGCTTCAGGGAGCCAACCTTTATGGTTATATCAGGTGTAAAGTTGGCAGTAGAAAGAACTTGACAAGCATGGCGACCAACTATCTTGGGAAGCAGTTCTTGCGGCAGGTAAGATTTCCAGGGTTTTGGAAACCCTCCAGTCATATTTGTTTCTGTCCACCAGCTTCCTTGCTGCCTGGGCCATGAAAAGGAAGACTGAAAAAGTTGTTATTTGTAGTTCTGCAGAGGGAACCTTCACGCCTTGCTGCCTTGTGAATTTGAGCCCCCTTAGTAAAGTCACAGAGCAACTTGCTAATTATTGGCATCAAGTTCCATTTGCAGCGCATCCTGAGCTCGTATTTGCTGGTGCCATGGACAGATGCCATAGAAGTTACTGGAATATGGCTGGTGTATTGGAAATAAGGAACACAGTGAATGTGGTGACAGAGTGAAATAGTTTTTGATAAACTACTGCTCTTGGACAATGCGTTGCTAAATTACTCCTTTCATTGCAGTGCTGCTTCTTCAGGTTGTGCTAGCCACAAAACCATGCATCTGGAGGGATGTTGCGTTGGTCCTTGTGCTTCAGTGCACAGCTGCAGCTTGCGTAGCTCTTAGCCAAAAGGGCTGCCACTGCCTTTTATCTTCTTTCTCACTTCTAACCAGCTCTTCTCAAGAGGTCCTCTTCTGCCCCAGCGCTGGGTTTTCTTCCTTCCGTAGGTCCCTGCAGCAGTAGGCACAACCATCCCGTCTGCTTTTACTGAGTTTCCCAAGTGTGCTGTATAACGCAGACAACTCTGGGGTGGTTTGGCTGCCACAGGTTCACAAATGTTTGCTGGAGTTGGTGTGATCAGAAGCTCAAACATTGATAAACCTTTCTTGGCAGTCTGTGCTGGGATTGTGCTCTTCTGTAGCTGGATTTGCTTCTGAATGCTTTCACCACCGCAGTGGTTAACCAGAGGCCCAGACCGGTCTCAGTCTCTGGCAGAAATTAATGTCTTGCCCCGAATCATGGCAGTGAGTCACATAGTTCTCCTGTACTCCTTTTCTTCTTTTTTTTTCTTTTTTGCCTTCTGCAGACCGTGCCTAAAGAGGACCAAACAGCATCCTGAGTATGGCGGAAGTGTCAAGCCAGACCGGATTCACAGGAGTGGACAACAGAGAATGTTGCTCTGACCGTGAGATTTGGGAGCTGCACACATGAGGTGTGAATTAAAAGAAGTAAATAAATTGTGCAAGACTGCAGGTTAACACTCCTAGCAACTTATATTTGATTTTCTACTAGCAGTTTGTGTTTAAGTCCTTTCTTTAGTTTGATTAATTAGAGTTAATTTGCCTAAACTTTAAATTAAAAAATATCCTAGGTGGCTTTCATACAGGTTTAGAACTACTGGATGAATTAAGAGAAAATTGCTGGACATTCTTCTTCAGAAAAACCATGCACAAGCCGAGCCTTCTGTTATCCAAGAACTCCCCCAACTCCTCCAGCAGTTGGTGCCTCACATAGTTTCAGTTGTGGACGTTGCTGCGTTTTGTTCTTGGAGGTCATTGCTGCTTCTGTTACGAAGTTTAGATAGCGCTCTTTTGGCTCCGCATCTCTCATTCTGTGATTTGAACGGCACTGAGGTGGTTGCAGTGAAGGACATGTAAAGGAGATGTTGCTGTTGGCTTAGTGGGAAGATTATTGAAGTCCTGTGGAAACTGCAGAAAGTGACTTCTGAGCAGCTCCGGTCTTTTATTTATCTGAAGCATTCTTGGAGGTCTCAGTAACATCTTAAAGCCCCGGATTTATGGGAAGTCCCTCTTCTACCTGTAGGCCTGCGTCTGTATGGAGAGCGTAGCAAGAGTAAAACCCGGTTGCGAGGAAGGTTGCAGGCACAATTTCAGAGACGGAGGGAATCTGAGAGCAGGCGTAGTCTGACTAAAGCTGTTAAAGTGATGCCGTCTGGCGTCGTGTTGGCGCGGCACAGTAGCATGTGTTTGGTGCCGTGGGTCTTTTTGTCTGGCCGGGAGTGTGTAGGGTGATGTGATCTGCAGTTTCCTCACCAGCCCCTCAGCACAGGCTGGCAGGGAATGGGACCAGCAGGGGTTCACGTTTCTTGAATCCGTGCAGTCCGCTGTCCTTAAGCTGTGCTCCTCTAGGAGTCTGTGGGCTGGAAAAAAAGCCTTTTGTTGGATCGTGAAATGTTGGCTTGCAGTGTTCACGTAGATGGCAGAAAGTGGTGTGTTTTGTGTGAAAAGCTGCGTGAAAGGGGTCAGTTCCTTCTTGTCACATAATTCTGTTCAAGGCAGATTGCGCTTTTGCAGCGGCGGATATTGTAAACTTCAGATGAGGTATTTTAGATTAAGAATGTGGTTTCTTTTTGAATAATGGGTATTGTAAATTGTGGGATTGCATTAACATGATTTCTTTCCCTGTACCGTAGCAATACTTGGGAGCTGTACAATTGATACGTTGATACCTTCCTTTTGTAAATACGTATTTATAAAATCTTGAAATTAAAATAATGCTTTGTTTAACCAGACCAGATATCCCTTCTATGATTCATGGCTGAGCTCTATGTATACACCGTGTTCTTGTAACGTAGTTTTAACAGGGGTTACTTGTCATGTTAAGCGGTGCTGTTCAGCGAGCTCTGGCATGCTTCCTTTCACCTGGGGGTCTTGGACAGTTTTCCCTGTGCAAACACTTTCTTCGTAAGCGTGCTGGAGTCATTATCATGCAGAGCTGAAGTAGTGGTCACTCTCTAAGGCTCGGCTGGAGTGGCCAGGAGGCTCCTTGGGAGGGCACTCGGAGGGCCCCTCTGCCCAGGTCCCTGCCTCGCTCCTGGCAGATGGCAGTGTGCTACCGTAAACGCTCGTGCCACCGCGTAGCGGGAACTTCCAGTCCCCGTTGATGTGGAAGGGATGATTTATTTCTAAGGAATTAATGTAAACAGGCAAAATCAAATCAATCACTGAAGTCAAGGTGCTTCTGCAGCCAGGCGGGGATGCGCAAATGCTGCGTCTGGCCCGTACGGCGCGATGGAACAGAAATCCTTTCTGCTCCAGTCCAACAAGCCCCCAGTTTGCCGCTGCTGTCGGAGGGACGGCACCAACTCCAGCCACGAGGTAGTTGTTTTAAAATGTGTTGAAAGTTTTGGACGTAATGTTTATTCTCCTGCTGCCAAAGCTCCCCCCCCCAAACTGCTGGAAAATAGAGAGTGCTTTTCGGGAAGTTGCAGTTTGTTTAATCAAGGACAGAGGCATTTATTAGTACATGCCTTTAAATATAGCCCTCTTTGCCCTATTTTTAGCCTCTTGGCAAACATTCAGTCTTTTGGCTTCTGAGAAGCTGGCATTTTATTGCATTTCTCCACAGCATGGATCAGAACCAAATTTCTTATCACCTCTCGTTTGATTTTTACTCGCTGTCTGCTGGGGTTTCCTGTGAAGCAGGAAGTGGGAGTTGCTGCAGAATGGGGAAATTCTCTGAATGTGCTTTTTTCAACAAGCTTCAGGAATCCACACTAAGCCAGTTTCTTGAGCATTAGCTGTGTAATGGTAGCCCCACCTAAGACCTCCAGGCCTGGGTGGGGGCTGAACTTTCAGGGTTTATAGAAGCAGAAACACTCCAAGAGCAGTAATAACAAAACACTATTTGCTCTGAAATAGCAAAGTACGCCCTGGATGTTGCAAGCACAGCTGAAAGGTGGGCTTGAAATCGTCCTCATTTTACAGGCAGAGCCATTTTGAGTCCCTGGAGCACAGTGTCTTGGGCCAGCGAGGAGCTTGCTCACAGAGCTGGGGACAGAACGGGCCCTGGGGGACATTTGCTGTCCGCTTTGGGTTGCGCGAGGCCTCATCCTTCCCGTGTGTCCTAGGGATGAGCTGCTCCGTTGCTCTTTGCAGAGCAGGGACCTTGTCCCCTGCTGCCACCGCAGACCAGCCTGGCTTTGTCACCCACCGTGGCATTGCGCTGTGCAGCCAGCTGGGTGCTGGAGTCCCCAGGAGGTGGCTGACTTCAGGGGCAGAAGCAATGCTTTTTCTGGCCCCGTGCTTTAACACATTACCACGATGCATCCAAATATTCTCAAAACACAAAAGCTTTAGAGGCAGTTTTCCCCTGTCAGGTGCATCCCCCCTTCCCGCTGTGCTACCCCCTGCCCTGGGGGAGAACCACAGGGATGGGCGAAGGAGGGATGCTGAGTGCGCACGGGCGACCTGGCCCCGGGCGCTTGGAGCCCGTCTGTCTTTTTCTCCAGAGATTTCTTGCAGACTTGCCGGGCCCAGAGGGCTGCAAGGAAAGGTCTGTTGTAGTTGCTTGGCAGAGGCCACGGTCAGCCCTGCTCACATGGGACAGGACATCCCAGCTGGTATTTCCTAAACAAAAAGCTGCAGTGACTAATGGAGAGTGACCTTTGGGGAGACCAAAGGCAGCGGGGACGCGGGTGAGGAGGGTGGATGTTGGCCAGGACCCAGCGCTGCTTCCAGGGCTCCTGGCAGGAAGGAATTTCTCGCTTCCCTCCTGCCTTTCTGTGCAAACAGCCCCAATTTGGGAGCGGGCGTCCCTTCCCACCCTGCAAACCCACGGCAAACCGAGAGCCTCCCCACTGCCCTGATAAGACAGGCGAAGGGTAGAGAGAAAGGAAACGCTATTTCTCTTTTACTGATAGCAGCATTTTTATACCACAGAGGTCACGTGGGCCCGTCATTATCTGCCTGTGTGTGCCGAAAGCAAACCGGGTGTGCTGAACGCGATTCCAGTTCCTTCCTATCCTCTCCGGTGCCAGCGCGTGGCTCGGGGCAGCTGACGTCGGGGACGTGCTGCGCTGGTTTCCGCCGCTCAGCCACAGGCTGCAGCGCTCGGCTGCTTGAATTTCACTCCTGTTTCTCAGGGGGAGGCATCGCCTTTGGGTGCTGCTGTGGGGACAGCCTCTTCCTCAGCTCGCAGCAGGTATGGGTGCTCGGGTGCTCCCAGCTGCTTCCTGCAGCTGCGAGAACGGCTCCCTAGCTCGGACTGAACCCACCAAACCCAAGATTTGTCTTGAGCAGTAGCTAATTCCGTGTGCCTAGCAAAGACTATGTGGGAATCGCAAACACACAGCCATGCTTCCAAGAACACCTTTTGTACCTCTGCAGGTTTGACCTCCCTCTGTGTCACCCGTTGGATTTTGCTGCCGTTAATTTGACTGATTCCTTTCTGAGCCCACGCAGACTTTTAGTATCTGCAATGTCCTGCAGCAGAGAGCTCCACTGATTAACACGCCCTTTGTTTTGGATTCTTTCGCAAAGTATTAATTTATAAATTATCCAGTTAATGGCTATTAATGCCAGATCATCTCATCCCCCAGCTGCTTTCTACACATTTCAAAGAGCTTCAGTATTTGCCAGGTGGTACTCCCCTCGGCAAAAGCCACGTTGATGCTCTTCAGCTATTTCCTGTCTCTGCGAATCCCGGTCTTTAGAAGTCTGAGCAGTTTGCTCAATATAGGAGTTGGGTTTTCTGGTCTGTTATTCCTCATATTCCTCCCAGAATCCTTAAAAAAAACCCTAAAACCCCAGTATCACACTTGCCACCTTCCACCTATCTGGCACCAGGACAAGCAGTCGGTTTGTCCGGGGATTAGTGGCTTGGTGGGTTCATCCCTGAGCCCTTTGGACTCCTCCTGGAAACCTCCCTGGCCTGCTGAGTTATTCCTCTTCGTGTTGCCAGCTTGCACAAACCTCCCTTCTATTTAGTTCATTTGGGGCGAGTTCTTTAGATTTTTTTTTTTCTTTTTTTTTTTTCAATCACAAAGCAATGTGTAAACAACTCCATAGTAACCACTGGAGTACATGAGTCATTTAGCTTTTCTGCCACAGGACATACTCGCTTGCTCTTGCCTACTGTTATGTTTCCAGATTAAAGGAGGGTTTAGTTGTTGAGACAGTTACTCATGGTTTCCTACTGAGTGTACCAGTGTTGAGTCTGGCCCTTTTTCGATGGTTTGTATGACTTCTCCCCCGTTAGAGAGATCCTCTTCCTCTGCGGGACCTTCCACGCTTGTCATCTGTCCCCTCTGCTGTAACGTTTTAAACTTCATTTAAGTTTCTTTTAATCAGCAGCCAGACTATATTTTGCTTTTGTTGGAGGCCTCCCTCACATCTGGACCCTGTTTCAGAAGGAATTTGAATCGCTCACCAAAACTGCCTCTGGTCTCGGGAACTTCCACACCCGCTTCCCAGCCTCCGAGAGCCCACTGGGCTGGAGGTGCCTGAACCCACCTGCGGGCAGAGGTCCTGACCCAAAACCTCACCTAAAATCTCTTTGGATGAGGAAAAAACTAAACAGCCTTTTGCACAGCTCTTGGGTAGGCGAGCCCTTGATTTCTCACGTTTTAAATTGCAGGGTCATGCCCAGAAGTTTGGTTTAATTAGGATCTGGACTGGAGAGAGGAGGGGATGGGGACTTCCCTTGGATCCTGCTCCGTCCCCCGCTCAGAGACCAGATCATCGTAGGTGGGGTCTGGCCGGTAGCTGGGGCAGGAGAGCGGCACAGGTCTGGTTGCAGGTTGGGGGATCTGGCACTGACACCCGGGGTGCGGTGCCTTCATCAGGCATCCCGAGCCACGCTCGGGTTGAAGCCGCGGAGCTCTTCTGCAGCTGCTGCGAGTGGGACACCCCAAATCCCGCGGCTCCCAGCTGCTGCAAGAGCAGCCTCAGCAGAACGAGAGGAAAACGCAGGATCTGTAACATCCCTGTGGGTTTTTTCTCTCTGTTTGCGGCGGGGTGGGGAGGGCAGCGTCCCCTGGGGTGCTACCAGACTGGGCAGCCTTTAGGGGACATTAAACCAGCCTTTTCGTCAGCACCTGGCCGGTGATCCCCTGGACAAAACCTCTTGATCCCCCATGGCCCTTGTGTTTAAGGGCAGCATCAGCAAACATCTGGAGCAGCACCGCTGGCCTGACCCTGCCGTTGGGTCCCTCCAGCCCAGACAGCCTCCACGTGACGCAGACTTCGGTCCATCCCTCTCCCGTCTAAACCCGTACGGCGGCAGAGGGAGCTCTTATGCTTTTTTTTTTTTAATTAATTAAATAAGTTTTTTTTAAAAATGGAGCAAAGAATGTTTTCTGGAAGGGCTTGTTGGAAACGCCTCCAAGGATCAATCCTGCAATGTTGCAAGGAGCAACCTGCCAGCCCGGCGCATCCCGTGCGAGCGTGGGACCGCGGTGGGAAGGGTGTCACCTCCCCGGGCGTCACCCCTGGCCGCGGCCACCCATCCTCCCGCGCCTCGCAGAGGGGTGACAAAGAGGAAAACAACAACTGAAACCACCTCTCCTTCCGTTAGTGCTCCCTCTGAGCTTGCTGGGGCCGAGCAGGGATATAACGGGAACATGATTTCACCGCCCTGATGTTATGGGGTGGTGTGAGCAACCACTTGAGTTGGAAAAAGTAAGTAAAAAGCAAATTTATTCCCAGCTGGGTGTGTGTGTGGGACTGGCTGCCTGGGTTGTCTCCTCAAACAGACATCGGGACTGTCCCAATTTTGGGGAATAAACTCTGATTTAAATACATGCTTCCTAGGAAGCGATTCAGCCCTGTGCCCAGCAGAAGGTGCCCGTGTTTTGAGGGGCACGTTGCACCCCGCTGCACCCCCGTGGGTCCAGCACCCCTCCCCAGGGTGCGGGCTGGGTGTTCCCTGGAGCAGCGCCGCAGCATGCACTGGGTTTGGGGCGTAGGGATGGACATCCCTGCCAGGCCCCGCTCCCAGCTCCTTAGCTCGGAGCGCAGCCTCTTGCTCTGGATCCCAGGGATCGTCCTGTTTGCAAGCACCTTGGCGAGGATTTGGGTTGGGGCCCCTAAAGCTTAGCAGAGCTGCTCCACATCCATCAGCGTTCAGCTCTCTGGCACCTGCTGAGGTTAGCAAAACTAAACCGTCTTGGCTTAGTTTTGCTCCCAGAAACCAGAAGGGAATTTTACCATCGGTTTTAGTGGGAGCTGCCAGGTTTAATTGTTGGACACCACCATAAAAATCATGTCTACTGCTTCCAGGCTCAACTACCTATCGTCGATGCTTTGAAGCAGCAGCTAAATGCTTTCTACGCCGTTCAAATGACGACATTTTGGGATGATAGGACACAGGGGACAGGACAACCTGGCACCAGTGGCTGCCAGGTCACAGCCCCCAGACCAGGAAGGTGCAGCAGCGTCAGGCGGGTGCACTTAATCTGGTCCAGTACAAAGTAAAACAGATCAACCCCCATCTTTTTTGTGGTGGATTCAGCTTTACTTTGCGTGGGCAGGGATGGGGAAGGTGATCCCGTGATCCATGAATGGGTGGTGATGAGGGGTAGCGAAGAGCCGGGACAGCACCTCTCGCCCCTCACAGCCCGTGCCATGTGCCAGCCCCCTGCTCGGTGATGCTGCAGGGTGCAACGCTGCTCCCCGGCACGTCTCTCCCAGCTCAATGGCTTTCCTCAGCTGACAACCATGAGGCTGTGGTGCCTTTTTGCAGCATGGCCCTCAGCCCAGGTCCCCGGAGCCCTTGGGAAGGTCCTTGGGCAGGACCCGGCTCCCTCAGGTCCTTCCCAAGCCTCCCACTCACAGCACCAGGTCTGCCTGGTTTTGGTGGTAGGTGAGGAGTACCTGTCACCTGCCCAGTGACATTTCAGTGCAGAGCCACGCTTTCAAATCCCCCGCCCCTCATCAGGCCTGCACATCCCCGTGCCATGGCCGGTTCCTACCCGTGAACTCCCAAATCCATCACGACCTGGTTTTGCAGTTGCTCCTCATCCCTCATGCTCCAGGCAAACGGTTCGGCCCCTCTACTCCGGTGGTCTCGCCGAGAGACGTCAAGTACAAACATCCCCAGTGTAATTTTTGGCAACGTCAAAGTTTCTGGCTTCAGATATATCAACAGGACTTGTCATTACGTTTAGCTGCTTTCCCCTGCCCTCGCTCCCAGAAGACCTTGAAGTGCTCTTACATGATTTTAGGATATCCACAAAACAACCAACCTGTTATCCAGGCCTCGGATTTCATTTTTACGAGGCAGGACTGCAGTTTGCACACCGCAGCCTTGCCCGGCTGATATCCCCATCCATGCAGAGCCCCGCAGCACCCTCATCCTCATCCTCATCCTCATCCTCATCCTCCACTAGTGTGGGAAACGCTGTGACCCACGCGTGTCTCGTGGCTGCTGCTCGCTCAGGTCTCTTTGCAGGCGTGGGGCCACAGGTAGATGTGTGTGTGTAACACAGGCTCGGGCTCAGTAGGGTTTGGGGTTTTATATTTTTCTTAAAAGTAGCCAGAAATGATTTCCTCTCCCCTGTGACCTGTTGCCATCACCACACATGGATGACTGTGGATACCAGCACTGATGAAAACAGCGGTACCCTGCCCTCCCCTCACCACTACAGCAACTGGGGTGAACCCTGAATTCTTGGTCTTCAGCCCCCAGTTTGAGGTCTCTTCTTTTAGCAGGCGTGACACTACATTAGCCGCAGAGGACTTTGCAAGATTTCCATCCACTTTATGTCGGCGCTGCAGGCAGCTTGCTACCTGTCCCGCAGCTCGCTGGCCTTGCTGAGCATTAGCAGTGTTGGGTGTTTGCACCGACGTTACGTGGAGCCTTGGGTAAGGGACTGGAGCCACCCAGGAGACGTGGCGGGTGAGGAGGGAAGGAGTTGCAATCTCTGGGCTGGGCTGATGCACTTGCTGGCATAGATCTAGGGTGGCTGGAGAGGAGCCTGGGACCCACTCCATCTGAAAACCCCGTGTGCTGGGATCCCCGCTGTCATGTCTTCAGCAGCACCTTGACCACCAGGTGATGACCGTCAGGGACAGCCCCCCACTTACAGCTGCTATAGCTGCTGCAGGCACCGAGGCGGAAACTGCAGAGGAGGCTGAGACCTGGAACTCAACGGACGTGTCCTCCAGGACAACCTGCAGGGCCGTAGGACAACACTAGCAAAAGAAAGAAAATTAATTCCCTTCTCAAAGCTAAAGGAAGGCTGTCCTGTGCCCGGATTTTCAGTGCTCATTGGCACTGTGGTAATGCCCACCAGCCCCAGCGCCGTGCAACGCACGTGGGCACGCCACAAACACTGGAAGTAAAGATGGCTCGTGGCCAGAGCAGAAAGTGATTCTTGATTACTTGGGCAGGAGGAAGGAGCCCTGCAAGGATTGCAGTTCACAGGACTTTCTTTTTGCAATATTGGTTTGTATCCACATTAAAAATTCAGACTCTCTTTCCCCAGGGTTGTTGTTCTTCTTGGAAATAGGTGACTTCATGGCTTGACAAGGATCAGGGGGGCTTTTTCTCAAAAAGAGATGACTACTAGAGAGCTTAGACCTTTCTGCCTCCCCCAAAACACACAGCAGCATCAGGTATTCTCTGCTCGCAGCCTGATTCCCCCTGGGGAGGGAATAGTGCAGTGGCCAGTTATCCTGCTTTTTACCCTCAACTGAGTGAGATCCTTTCATACAGGAAAATCGGAGCCCTATACCAGAGCCAAACACACCATGTTACGGAGCCCTTGAAATTAAAAGTGTCTCACGCATAAAACTCACCTAGCTGAACTATAAATCAAGCCCCTGCTTTCAGGCAAACCAAACTTGCCTACTTATGAATCACTCCCTCCTTGCTTAATCATTTTGTATGAAGGACGTCTTAAAATGAATGTACTCAAGTCGAAAAGTCCATTAAAAATGAGAGTCCAAGTGACTAAGGGAGGATTTTGCATCTGCATCCAAGTTTGCAAGCAAATATGGGCATTTGTAGGAAGAGCAGTCATCCTTCAAATATTTCTGCAAAAAAAAAAAAAAGCTCAGGCGGGGAATGACTAATGGGAGCGGGCAGGAACGGGCTGATCCACACAAGCAAGCGCCCGGGCGAGGAGCCTGCAAGGAGTTTGGCTGTAGCTGCCTGGCTCCACCTTGACCTATGCAAATCTTCTTGGGTGAAGGCAGATTTCTTTGGAAATCGAAATTTCCCTGCTTTCTGATGGCCCTTTGCCAACCGAAGACCTCGGAGAGGAAAGCGTGCAGCAACCCAGCGCCGCGGCAGTGCTTCGGCTCAAAGGGTTTGTGCTGTGCTGGGGACCGCCGCAGTCGGTGGGATTGCAAATGGAGGGTGTCCTCTGCTTCCAAAACACCAAGTCTGCCTTTTTTTTCCTGCTGAGAAAGTCCTTATGAAATATTGGCCGTGCTCAGGACACTCTGGGAGCAGTAAGCAGGAGTCAACTTTCAAAAAAATTCAAAATTCAACTTTCTGTACTTTCTCTGCAGCAAGATGTTCAGGGGCTGGGATCTCCGTGGGGTTTGGGGATGGGGGAGCTGGCACCCCAGGCCAGTCCATAGGGCAGGCACGAGCAGAGCGCATCTGACTGTATTCCTGCACAAGAGCAGGAGAGAGAGATTTCATGTCAGAGCAGCGCAACACGCCCGCAGCTAACCTGGCGGGTTGCAAAGCCCTTGATGTATTGCTGCACGGGAGGGACATGCACCCAGTCCAGATGGAGATTTGCTGGCTCAGAAACTCCTCTTTGCAGGCAGTGCCTGGGTAAACCCGCTGGTGGCAGAGGGCAGGGCCGCCCAGCGATTTGCTTGTGCCTCGTGCGTGCACCGTGCCAAAGCAGGACGTGCCAAACACCGGCCGCGGTGACCGGCTGCCCCGCTCCGGCAGCGGCTCGGCCCCGTGCTCGCTCCCCTCCCCGCGCACGCACCCGCCCGGCTGGAGCTCGCTCCATACATAATTGCTTGCAGGGAAAGATGATTTGGGAATAGGTCCATGTCTTGGATGGTGAAGTTTGGAAGGTGGAGTACACATCGTCCAGGGGATACATGTCCATTTGGGCTTGGAGAGGCAGGCAGAGGGCACCCCCAGAACTGGGCTCTGGTGCTACTGTCCCCCCACAGCCGGAGCTTCCCGGCGGCGTGCAGACCCTTGCAGCACTTGATAAAAGCCACTTTATTCATCTCCTCCTGGCTTTTGTGGCAGCTGTAATACCTGACGCCCACAGATAGACACCCTCAGGCATGCAAGGACACAGCAACAGCCCCGAACACAGCAGGACGGGGAAGCCCAAGCAGGCGGCACAGGCGTCCGCACAGCACCCGCCGCCCAGACGCCTGGTGTCGGATGCGCACGGATGCGTAGAGGCACAACTGGGCACTAAAAAGCATCCCAGCATGGATCCCCGCTGGGGTACAGGGCGTGCACCCCACATCCGCCACATCCACCCTGCGTCGGGGTGCGCTCACACACACGCGTGCACACACACATGCACGTGCGCGCACACACACGTGTGTGTTCCCCACAGCAACGCAGCTATTTTTTCGCTCGGCTGTGGCTGCTGTGCATGTTTGAACCAAAGGCAAGGTCTGGGCTCTGGGCTGCCAGCGGATCCTCGGGGAGGTCCAACAGCCTCCAGCTGCAGAGGATGAGCTCAGCGCCAGCCGGGCCGAGTGAGCCTCCACCTTTTGCGAGCCCTGGAAGCCGGGATGGAGGTTGCTGCCGTTCTCGTCAGGCAGTTTTTCAGCTTCAAATGACCTTCACTCCGTTCCTCGCCCGCTCAGCCCCTGGGTGCTGCCAAGTGAGAGGGGTTTCGTGGCCATGCCCTGTGCAGCTCCCGTGGATTTGGTATGGATTTCATGGATTCTTGAACTTCAGCGACTGCTTAACTTTGGCTCAGTGATACCCAAAGGTGCGGAGGCACCGGGACCTTATAAGCCCCAGCTGGGGTGGATAACTGCAGAGCGCAGGCACAGGCCACCTCTGCCTCCCGAGCGTCCTCCTCCCGGCCTGGGAGCACCCTCAGACCCAGATGTGAACTCCGCAGCTCAGGTCTCTCCTAGTCTAAATATGTATTCGAAGGAAATTCCAGCTCAGACTCCTCCTGGCAAAGCTCTCCGGCTCTGCTCTTGTGGTTTGAGCACGCAGGACCTCTGACTTACAGCTGCAAATATCTTGTAGTTATACAAGAGGAAGCAGCATAGCTAATGTGCATGGGAATTATCCCATGTCCTAAAACTTTGCCGGGCCTGGAAGCCATCTGTGTGACCCTTCCCGGGGTCAGAGGTGAGACATTCCGTTTTTCCTGTGTCATTCGGAATAAAAAGCAAAATATTGGCTGGTGCTCGCAGCCCTGCGAGACGCTAAGTACGTGTGTCAGGGCGCTGCGAGCTATTTTCTTTAAACATGATTTAGCAATGCGAAAGCGTGTCTAGCGAGCAGCCGCCGAGTCCTGCAAACACATGGCTGGGGGATGTGTCACGGTCCTTGAAGGAAAGGGCAAAAGAAAACGAGCACAACTGAAGGGCTGAAACCTTGCAAGTGAGTAGGACGCAGCAGCTGCAAGGGCAAATAGTAACGATCGCAGTGTCTGGAGAGAATTTAAAATGCAGGACATGGATACAAAACTACCGAAGCGCTGGCTGGGCACTTAACTGCAGTAAGATGTGCAATTTATTGCGATTCATGACATATATTTGCTGGTAGTTGAACAGTATCAGTCATTAGCAACTGGAGTGGCCGGTTTAAATTAACTGATTTAAAATTTAATCATTTAATTTGAAACAATCCATTACAGGTGAAGTCAAGCCCACCTAATTTTGACCCTATGGACTGCCCATGAGCATCTCTTGGGACACCCACCCATGGGGGAGACCCGAGGAGTCACAGCACCCCAGGGGTTGATGGGTTTGAGATGTCCAACTCGGGCAAGACAAACTGCCTCCAAAAGAGCCTGTTTCTCCCCGGTTAGAATAGAATAGAATAGAATATTACTTTTAATATTTAACTACTCAAGACAGAGCTGTGTGTCTCCTCGCTGCACCTCTCCTTCCCACCAGCACAAGCGCACCCCGGGGACATGCCATTCAACCAGGGCATGTCCCGACTTTCCAAGAAAGGTCCTGCCTCCACTCCTTGCGGTGGGCTCTTTGGGGGAAGACCTGGCTGGTTGCATACTTCCACGATGAGGAAGGTCATCATGGGCTTGTTGTGTTGGACCAGCGCCAAAGACACCGAGCTGGAGCCTTTTATCCTGGGTGCTACCCAAACGTGGGGCGAAAGGACAGACTTCGCCTTGATGTACAAGGCAGAAGAGAAGGGGCTGACATGACCACGGTTGGAAGCAGTAAGGCCGTGCCAACCGTCACGGGTGACAAAGCTCCTTGCCCGTGCCGATGGGCGCTGGGGTCCTTGTTTAAGCCTCCTAGACCTTCTCCCAACCTGTCCTTTGGAGAAGATGCTGCTGGGATGAGGTGGCGAGTCCCAGACGGGCACTTTCCTCCCCCCAAAAAAAAGTCCAAGCCATGAATCAGGACTGGGGAGGTGGGCTTGCTCACAATGGGATGTTTCCTACGAGGAATAAATGAGGCAGTGCAAAGAGGGGGGGAGGAAATCACCCTGGAGAGGCGGCTTGTTTATCGCAGCTCACGCTTGTCCCAGACAGGAAAAATGGCCCTTGACTTCCCCTGTCCCCTGGCAAACCAGGAGGTTGTTTTGATGTGTCGGGAGAGGCGCGGGGGGCTGTCTGGAGTGCTCATTGAGAGACGCGTATTTCCATTGCTCCCACCCCACCGAACAGCCGGGGGTGACTCAGATTTCCCGGAGATGCTCTTATCTCGTCCTGCCCAGCGCTCGCTCGGCAGCGAGGGCGAAACAGCAGCCCCTGGAAAGGCTGCCCTCTGCCCTTTCACAGGGTGCTGGAGGTTTCCTGGCTCTGCGGCTCCCACACCCGCTGAGAGCTGGAAAACCCCAGCGGCAGCCACCGTCAGAGCCCCAGCTCCCCGGGAGGGCTGGGGGCTGCTGCGGTGCACCCAGGGCTGCGCTGCCCGGTGGGTGCTCGGAGGCTCGGTGCAGGTCTGCGTCCCCAGTTCAGCTTCACCGAGCAAGGAAAGGTCATGTTGAGTTGGGCATGGCTAAATAATCCTACACAGTCCTTGGCAAACCCTCCGAAAGCTACGGGGCACTTACATGAGCGTGTCATGACACGGACCGCTCTGGCATCACTTTTAATCAAAATTAAATGAAGGCAGAGCTGGGCGTGCAGGGCGAGCACGGGACAGCTGTCATGGCTTGGCAGGGCCATACCATTTTGCTGTTCACATTTAGATTCGTGACATCATTAACCCATTTCTGATTCCAGGTTTCCATCCTTTGCTTTTTAATTGCCCAATTAGCAAAATACCCGCCTTGGAGCCCGCAGCCACCAGCCTCACCCGGTGTCACTTCTTGCCGTGGCACATGGTGGCCGTGGCCACCCAGCACCGCTGTCACCTGGACACCGCGTTTGCTGCCTTCAAAGGCTGTCTTTTCCTTTGGGGGAAAAAATAGCTGAAGGAAGAGAGAGAAACATTTAACTTTTTGTCCCAAACATCTGAAATGTGGTGTATTTATTTTTCCCAGAAGTTTTGTTTGTTCTTCTGGATCTCAATGGGGTTTGAAGAGACACGGGAGGGGAATTAGTCTGGGTGGTTGATGAGAGGCAACTGGATGTGCAAGAACAAATTCAGGTCTCCAGTACTACCTGGCAGCATTTGAAAGTCTTTCTTTTCTGGTTTCTTATCTGAAACACACTGGGGATCTCGATGCAGTCTCAGCTCTCTGCATCACACAGCTGATGGGCTTCTTGGCCTCCGTGATATATCCAAATCCTTCATCTTCCTCTCCCAGCCTCTAAACGACGTGTTCTCTCCTCTTTCCATATTCTCACTTCGGTATCGCCCTCCCACCCACGTCTACGTGCTGCTCTGCAAAGCTCATCTACAGTAAAATGTGGAAATCAATCCTTTGGCTGAGCCAAGTGGCATTTACACACTTTTATCCGAAAGTCTGGGCTTAGTGCATTTTCAGACAGACTTGTCCAGCTCCTGTGTGTGATACGTAACTCCTGGGATTTTGTCATCTCAAAGTCCCCTGTCTGCAGAGCGAGCTGTGATTTTGCCACACAAAAGAGAGACAGCAGGTAGAAGAACAGACATGCTTATTACACCCTTATAAGAGCTTTGTTTCCATAATTTTAGGGTTTTTTTTCCATATATGCAAAAAAAAAAAGGCTTTTAATAATGTGTAAGTTACTGAAAGCATGACTTAGCTGCTCGATATGCACACACACACAGAGCACTTCTAAATGTAATGTTGGACACATTCATGAAGATCCCAATCCCAACAGAAATTCCAGCAGGGCAAGATATAGCTCAGGTTCATAAGAGGCAGGTTTGGGCCAGCTTTGGCTCGTCGAGCTGGACAGGTCTCCAGATGCTCTCTGGATGGCCAGAGCACGGGGAACTGGGTTCTCCAGAGCTCTCCAGATGCTCTTGGCCAGCAGACCAGCACAAGGACTGTGTCTGGCTTGTCCACCAGATCTAGCCCACCCTGCTGCTCCTTCACTCCACCCATAGAAATGATGAAGTCAACCTAGCCTGGAATCAAGGGAACTGTCCCATCTCTTTCTAACGAGATCTCACATAATTATCCTTCTAGTTAACAGGGCTGAGGCTTAGGATGAAAGCTTATTTGGTCCTTCCCTTCCTCACCCAGTTGTCCCACAGCTGACTGGGGTCGTGCCTCCTTCTCTTGCTGAACGGGGTGGCAGGAGGATTTGGGGTGAGGGAGGTGGGAGAGATGCTGCCCACACGCGGGGCAGAGAGGTGCCTGGCGGTGATGGGGCAGGGTGCTCGGGGGTGCTTGCTGGCTCCACGGCAAGGCAGTTTCCCTGCTCTGTTTATCAAGTGTTACGTTACCATCCAAACCCTCCACCCCCACAAATCCTGCTAAGCCAGCTGGCCATTTCTAACAGGCTCTTTTGGGGAAAAATGGTAAAATATAGCAGGTAAACAGACACGGCTTGGTGCCTTTGCCGCTTGGGTTCAAGCAAAGCAAAGGCCCTTTCCTGCCTTGTGCCCCAGCCTGGGTCGGAGAGGGACCCCCGGGATTCCCGTGCACGTGAGTAACAACGCTGGCTCACGCAGCAGCTCTTATTTCCTTGAGCACTGGCAAGACTTGGCAGGGCTCGGGCTGGTGAAAGGCTCTGTACATCTGTGCCGGGACTGGGGCTGCTGTCGCGGCTGGGATGGACAGACGGCCGGGCGGCCGGGAGGGCGTGCAGAGCCGCTGCGGGATGCTGGCGTCTCCTCGGCTCGGTGCAGCGGGCGGCAGGATGCTGCTAATGCCGCTCGTCTCCTACATCTCCCAGCTCCTCTTCAAAAGCTGAGGAACAGGTCGCGGTTTTTAAGCAGCACTCAAAGTACGTGGCTGGGGCTATCAGTGTAAACTGTCCAGCTGTAAGAGCAGAGAGTGTCCACCGCTGCTGGGGGGAGCGGCTCCATCCCACCTCATCGCCCTGCAGGTGGGAAGGTGTCTCGGGGCTGTATTTTTGGGTCTACTTTGAGGTTAGACGTTTTTGGGTCTACTTTGAGGTTAGACCTGGCTTTTCCCTGCTTTTGCTCAAAACAATATTGCTGTCCTGCATCTCCCTTGCACGACCCAGGCTACCAGTGAGGTGCTGGTGGGGCTGTGGAGGGTTTCCAGGCCTCCACTGACAGGTAGCTGCCTGTAAAAGGTGGATCTTCCTTCCAAGGCTTCCATTTGCAGTCTGGAGTGCAGAAATGACTTCTGATACCTCCTCCTGCCTAGGAAAAAAGTTTCCCTCATGCTGTGCAAATCAAAGCTGGAGCTTTGGGAGCTCCCCCGGAGCTCTAGGAAAGCCAGGATCAGAAATGCAATATCCCCACCTTCCCCGGGTGACACAACCACCCACCTCCCTGCTTCCCAGCAGCTCTCGTGTCACCAGTGCTCCTGGATGGGCAAAGGCTGGAGGGGGATCTGCACCTCCCTGCAGCTCGCGCTTCGGCCACGCTGAGTGGAGAAGCCCTTCGCCTGCCTGTACGTCTGCCTTC
This sequence comes from Gymnogyps californianus, assembly GCF_018139145.2. Classification (NCBI taxonomy): domain Eukaryota; kingdom Metazoa; phylum Chordata; class Aves; order Accipitriformes; family Cathartidae; genus Gymnogyps; species Gymnogyps californianus. The sequence continues at coordinate 11,441,051 of NC_059489.1, read as the reverse complement.
ACTTAAACCACGCTGCTCTTTCCTACGTGCGCATCTGCAGTGTCTCCTCTTGGGCACAGGAGATGATACTGGAGGTCCGAGATGGAGGTGCAACCACACAGTGAACACCACGCTCCTTCCTGCAGCCTCCTTGCTCCCAGTTAATCAAAGTAGACACCCAAGATAATTATCATTACATTATTACCCTCGTTATTTTCTCATTTTCTTGGATGTTGGGTTTGCTCTCTGTGTTAACAAATGAATACAGGGAGGACGGCAGGACCCGGGGCTCATCGGAGAGCTCAGGTTGTAGCTGGCCTCGCTGTATGTCAGGATCTGTGGCACTTGCCAGAATTTTGCATTCTGCTTCACGGCTTTTTTTTAATCCATGGCCGGTTCTTTTCTTTCCTCCCTGTAATGTGACCAGCATGACATCTGGGCTCTCCATGCCATCACTTGTCGGCTTTCCCTGCCACCCGGAGCCCTGCCACCGTCTCCCCGTTCTCTGGCCACTGCGCTCCTGCCCAAGAAGGTGTGATGGTTTCTTACCAGTCACAAGGGTGTCAGGAAACCATCCGCAGTGTTGCTCCAAATACTCCCGGTATGTTGGAGACAAGCACCATCCAGACAGGGCAAGGCATGTGAGAAAAGAGTAAAATGCACAAATTTGGGAAAAACAAACCCCAAACAGATATAAAAGATCGTCTTGACCTGGCAGTGTCACTGCCCGGGGGCAGCTTTGGTGTCTCTGACACGGTGTGTGCACGTTCCTGTGCTGGGGACACCCTCAAATGTGGGGCTCCAGCCCTTCCCTGCGACCGGAGACGACCTTCTTTTTGTCAGCCCAGCCCAGAGGGGCCTCTTAACCAGACGGAGGAGGACGAAGGTGGGTGAAGGCTGCATGGAAAGGGATTTGTTAGGACTGTGGATATCATCAGCTGGACTCCTTTGACTTGCAGCTTTCTCTGGTCATGAGACAAGATCTCCAGGTTTTAACCACAGCTTCAGTATCGACACTTTCTAAGGAACTAGGCTGCCTCAGCTCCCTGCCTCAGTTTCCCCAAACAGGGCTACCAGTGTATCTACCTCGCACGAGTATCTTCACAAGGGCAATGTCATGCTGTACACATTGCCACCGTGCTTTCCCTCCGCTCGGTCAGACTGGACCGCACCAGCATCCCAGCACATGTTTTCCTCGCCTGGTGAGACTGCTCGGACACGATGCCGAGCCCGAGAAGCGAGCAGGGACCCAGCCTGGGCGATGAATGACTCGAAGGCGCCCCTGCAGGCATTTCCTTGCCAGATCCCTCTTGCAGTGCACAAAATTAGCACCTCTGACTATAAACAATCAATCCTGGAAGTTGTTACGTCTCCCTTGCGCATTGCAAAGGCATCTGGAAAGGGCCACAGCCCAGGTGAGAAAGGTGGTGCCGGGTCAGCGCCGTACGTCAGGCTGCGTGATGGATCCAGCTCTGCGGGGACAGGGCTTTAGTGTAAATGATGCGGCAGAGTTTGGCCAGGACGGGCCGGATCTGTGTCACACCAGCAATGGCTTTGGCTTCCTGCCCTGCCGGAGGCCAGCCTGGAGCCGTAATGGGTCAGATTGTCTTCTTGCTGCTTTTTTCAGACCAAGGCTGGAGCGCCTCTTCCCAGGGCAGAGGGGCTCCCAGAGGAAACGATTATTCATTTCCAGGAACATTTAAACCAGAGAGAGCTCCTGGAAGCCTCCTTCGTGCTTGATGTCAATGTGTTTCCTCGGTACCGCAACTCCTGCATCCGAAGGGGCCGGCGAGCCCTTCTGCATCGCTGCCTGGTGCCACCAGGGCTGCCCGGGCAGCTCCAGCCTGGGCTCATCCCTGGAATAGCACGGGATAACATCGCTCTCCAAAAGTGGCCAGAGGCAGGCGGTTGCAGAGCTGCCTGACACCCCCTCCACAAGGGTGGTCTCTCCCAGGGCAGGGACTGCTCGAGCTAGAGGTGGTTTCCAGGAGTGTAGATGAATAACCTCGATGGGTACCTCTTCCCTGAACTCCTCCGCTCCCCCTTACACCAGCACAAACTTTCAGCATCCGCAGTACCTGTGCCAAGGCATGTTGCAGTGTAACTACACACTAAAAAACCCCTCTTTTTGCTTATTCTGAACCTGCATCCTCCTACTTTCATGAATACATCCTTGCAGGACTGAGACCTGGTTTTGTCTGCCGTCACATCTCCCCTCCATGGCTCCCTTGGTTGCTCTTAATGAGAGCTGTTCCCTTCAGCCACCTCTCTGCTGTCATCTCTCTGGGATGGGGGACCAGTATCCACGGTGCAGGGGACTCGTGGCCTTTTCAGGTGGAATAACATCGTCCTCAGCTCTGACCCCTCTTCCTCCCCTCTCCCTTTCTCCCCTGGTTTGGGGGGAGCTGGGTGCACCCACCAGCCCTCCTTCCCTCTGTCCCTGCTCCTCCCAGCACGGGGCTGGGACGCTTTGGGGCTGGGACGGCAGAAGAAGTGACCTCAGCGCTGAAACTCCTGGCTCTGCAGGCAGGGCTCTGCCTGTTGTGTTTTCGCCAAACGTCTCTATTTACGATGCTCTGTGAAAACAATTACTGTCAGTACCAAAGAAGCTCGGCTGCAGGAGCACCCAGGTTCCCTGCTGCTGGCTGGGGAGAGGGATGGAGGTGCCAGAACATGCCCAGGCGCAGTCACTGGCAATGGTGATGGAGACGGTGACAGCCTGCTTAGCCCCAAAACACTGCCCGTCCCGCAAGAGGGGCTGCTCTGGGGCGACGACCGGCCCCGATCCCCGCTCCCGGGGTTGTTTCGGGTGGAATTGCTGCGCTCAGTTGAATTTGCTGGTTTCTGCCTGCTGTCTTTTTGGGTGCATCCTCCCCATCTTGCCCCACCTCCTACCTCGGTGCCTTCCAGCTCCCACCCTCTGCCTCCACCGCGGGCGTTCCCCTCCTGCTATCTGACTCCAGTCCTCAATATTGTGATTATTAAAATCTGCTGCTAAATAAGACAAAGATGTGCTCTCCCTCCTCCCCAGCTGGCCGAGCCTTCGCCCTTCATTTGAGGACACAGAGGGGCCACACCGCTTCCTCCGGCAGCCCAGGGGTGACCCCCGAGGGAGGGCGGGCTGGCAGGGAGGAGGCAGGATCCGTGGGTTTCGGTGCAGGATGCCCCCTGGCACTGCCAGCTCCTGCCCCATGGGAGAGCCCCGGGGCGGGCAGGGGGGAGCAGGCAATGCCCGCACAGCTCTGCCTGCGCGGGTGGTCAATCCAGCCCTCCCCTTCGTGGACAGGCAGCCCTCTGAGGCTCTCGTGGCACAAGAGGCATCATTATACACTTCCCAAACTTGTCTGCTTCTTGCCAGAGGTATTACTCAACCCAGACATACCATGAGTGTCCGAATCCCTTTCCCATGTGCAATCGGGTAAGGAATTACACCCGGCTTCCCGCAGGGACTCCTCACCCACCTGCTGCGGGGGAAAGTCAACTGCTTTCCACGTGAGCTCTGCGTTTCAGCTAGAAAACATCTATTTTGTGCCTAAAGGCATTTGCGGCGGGGAATGACCTAGCGGGACATCACAGACAGTATGTGGGGCTGCAGGGGAAGCGGTTCCCTCCCCTTCCCCTCCCCGTCCCCTGTCCCCCATCCCCTGTCCCCTCCCCGTCCCCCATTCCGCATGCAGGGACCAGGAGAGGAGAAGCACAGGAGCTCTGGGCTCAGAGCACACAAATTCGTGGCACTGCAGTGGGGAAGGAGGATTAGGGACAGGCTGAAACCCCGGTAACTCCCTGGTGAACAGGCTCTTGCCCAGCCTCCTCCCACAGACTCTCTCTTCTTCTGCAGTTTGTCATAAGAAGCAAACTGGAAGCTCTGGGAGGAATCACAAGCTCCCCACAGCTTTGTGTAGAAAATACCTATGAGGTCAGCCCGTTCTTCCTCCTGCTATTGCAAAACTTTTTCCTCTGTGGCTCTTCAGTATAATGCGCAGGCGTAGAATCTGTCATGAAATCCACCTCCTGCTTCAGCAGGCTGGAGCTCCTGGTGCCTGGCTGGATATTTTTAAAATATATGGAGGTAAAAGCAGAATATTTAGAAGTCCTAAGGGTCCGTCAGTTGGTACGCAGACGGCACCCATCCATGTACGCAGGCGATGCTCTGCGGCTGTGCCGGTGCGTGGTGCTGCTCTGCACCCTCTGCAGGGACATGCACACCAGTGCCCAGTTTGCCCGGGTTGCAAACACATGTTAAAAGCACCAGCTGAGCTGTTATTTAATGGTTAAGACCAGTAGCCATCTTTTATAGGACCTAGGATCAGCTCCCTGTGCCTACAGAATTAGTCTTGTTCCAGTGTCAAAACGTAGCAGGGAAGTTTATCAGCTTTGCTTCTGTGTGGATGTTCCCCTGGTTATAGTGGTTCTTCTACACCAGTATCAGCAAATTCCCTTCTGTACCCAACCCTTTCACCTTCTTCTACTACATTTGCCTGTCGGTACAATAAGAATAATATCCCCTTCTCTCACTTGCTGCTTAATACTCATGCTTAGATTATAAATTCCCTGCGTGGGAACTGCCTAGCTCCAGGTGGTTAATTCGATAAAAATCACGTGTCAGTACAAAAGCAGCACCCACCCAGGTCCCCGGAGCACCCGTCCCCGACCCCCTGGCCGTTGCAGGGGCTCAGCGCGGGTGTCACAAAGCAGGCACCGAGCACTGGAACAGGCTGCCCAGGGAAGTGGTTGGGTCACCATCCCTGGAGGTATTTAAAAGACGTGTAGACGTGGCACTTACTTAGGGACATGGTTTAGTGGTGGACTTGGCAGTGGTAGGTTTGCGGTTGGACTCGATGATCTTAAAGGTCTTTTCCAACCTAAATGATTCTATGAATCTATGATTCAAAACCAAAAAGAAATAGCAAGACCCCTTCCCTTCCCTGGGGTTGGGCTCAGCGCAGCCCCTGGCTTTCACCTGCAGCAAGGGATGCTCGGCAGCAAACTCATCCCGGGGACAGCGGTGACGTCCGGCAGCATCCAGCAAGCGCCAGCACGCCGTCCAAGTGGAGCAGACACCAGCAGCTTTCATCGGCTGCTCGTGAAGGGATTTTAGGCTGGGAGTCACAGCCTCTCTTCCTGGCACAGACACGACCCAAGACAAGTTGGGAAATCTTAGCAACTGCAGTAGCGTTTCCCAGCAGCAATCCTTCCCCAGGTAAAGGCAAGCTTTGACACTGCCAGTAACCAAGAGCCACTGGGAGGACAAGAGGGTATTTAAAGTGGTTTTCTTCCTGTAAAAGAAATTTCTCCCCTTTCTCTCTTTTTTTTTCTTTTTAAAGGTCATGAAATTGACTGCCAGCCAAAGCGCCTAGGATTCATGAAATACCCGAGCCAAAATTCGCTTTTTTTTCCAGTGTCTAATGAGCAGGTTCTGGTTAACGCTGGGTTTAATGGGAATCCCACGTTTCTGTTAGCCAAAGGAAAGAGCTGGGTCAGCGCCGCATGGAGCAGCACCAGTCCCTGGGCACAGGCTCATCACACGAGAACATTTTGGGTTTTTTAGGGTTTCTTTTTTTGCCTCAAATCTCAGAGGTATTTCTGGATATACCATATCTGATGAACCAAGCCTGTTTGGTCAGCGTGGCTTAACATACGTTCCTGCTATTAATTAAACTTCCCAATCTGTCAGCAAAATAGCACGTTTGCTGGATGGAGCGAGGGATTAATTCCAGCTCTTTGGACACCCAGGCGGGTGCGATGATAACCCCTGGATAGACTCATCTGTGTTATCCATGGGGCAACAGGTACCATAGGCTGGTGATCTGCTCCAGGGCGTGCATGGGGCTAGCCGTTGTTTTAGGCATTTAATTGGTGTTTTCTTTCGGAGGGCTGGATATGGGTGTCTTGTTCACGCTGTGGGAAGGATGATATCAATTGAACCGTGTGTGCAACGTAGGCTGCAGGGACAGAGTCACGGAGGGAGCAGCACTGAAGTGACCAGCAGGACTTTTTTCTAGCCAAGATATGTAGTTTCTTGGCGAGTTGGTGTAGGAGGAGGATGGTGATATTGTTGCGAATTAATCTGATAAAATAATGATAAAATAATCAAAATTTGATTCTACATATATAGAAGAGTTATAAAGCATAGGTTTGTTAAGATTGAAACAATTAACTGTAGAAACTTCACTAGAAATTAATGGCTTTTTGTTTTGTTTTAAGAAACTAAGGAGATGATTGTCATGGAGACCAGCTATGCTGCTTGGAAATCCCCGTACCATTCCCATCTTGATTTAAATATCAAGGATTCCAATCAGTAGAGTTAAATTAAATTGACCAATGATTGTTTTAGGGTAAGAATATCGATAAGGTGTATATATATATATATATAAAACTAATAAAATGATCATAGTAAAAGTTAAATTTAATAGTGAGCATATTACGTATCAGAGAAGGGGTTGTGAAGTGCCTAAAACAATGAAATACTAGAAACAACGGGGCTATTAAGGTAGGAAGGATGGGAGACTTGAAGCATCAGTGACCCTACCAACATATGGCATTGTGAAGCTGTCTCGGAGTAGAAACCAAAGTGAGTGATAGTCTGCACTGTTAACGATCCATGAAGGACCGCTTAGTGTTGCCAAGTTTAAGTGAACTTAAGGGAAAGGTAATTCTGGCAGGGGGAGATCATGACCACCGACTCATAGACCACCGACTCAAGAAACCCACCGACCCAAAAGGCTAAGGAAGTAAAGGTCTCGAAAATCGTAGTGGGCATGCGTAGTAATTTGCATGGTAGGGCAAAGACATTTTAGCCAATCATTTAATAGAATAACGATGAATATGTATTGAATGTTTAAATATGTTAACATCTCTTGTATAAAAAGGGATGGATTTTGATGTGAAGGTGAACACGGTTTGGTGGAGCTATCCCCCGTGTTCCCAGCACTGAATTAAAGGAGTGCCTGCTTATCTGCATCACATTGGTGTTGATAAGTTCTTTTCGTTGCGTTTGGCGACAATATGGTACCAGCACTGTCACAGGAGCACATGCAGGACTTGCATCAGCTGCCCAGAAAAAACAGACGCCCTTGTGGGTAGGTAGCCAGGGGACAAAGAAACATTTGGAGAGACAGATGAGCCTGTACAAGGGCCATGCACAGGACAACAGGAATGACTGGAGACATCTAGGCTGATTTTAGGCTTGTTGCCTAAGGAAATGAGCTCTGTATAAACGCACTGAGTGCCTGCCTCTCCCCCAGTAGATTTTAAACCAGCTGGCTGATTCAGCTGAAACGCATCAAAGAAGGAGAAATTCCCCATGACATTAAAAAGCCCCTTCCCAGGGTGGGCAATGTGGTGGCTGAGGTAGGGCTCAGCTGGTGGCACAGGTTGAGGAGGTGGCTTTGGGGGGTTAACAGTACCTCCAGCACCTGAACTGAATTTTCACCTCTCATTTTAATGGGTGCTTGAGGTGCTTTATGCTGTCATAAGCACCCAGCAACAGCCAGATCTGCACCTGAGTGTGTTCTGGGGTTGAGTGGCTGCTCCAACTCAAGCAGAAGCTGCCGTGCTCCTTGCTTGGCTGCTGCATCCAGGTACTGGGGGCTGGGAGGTATAAAAATGGGGATGGGTGAGGTTGGGACTGGAAGGAGAAAGCAGGGGCAGGAAATGGGGAAGGAGACCTAGAGAGGGGAATGATGAGCTGAGGCTGGGGGAATCGGCAGCACAGGGAGAGAGCTGAAAGGGAAAACCAAGGTCTGTCTGCGCGCCCTGCCTGTATCCTGTGCAGCTCCCAGCTTTTGCAATGGGTGAGGCTGGGCTTTTGCAAAGGGTTCCCGTGCTTTAAACACTTGGTTTTTTTGTGAAGCAAAACCAAGTGCACTGGGTAAGGGAGAGGGTTGTGGAAAAGTGTGCGCAACAGGGTAACTAGAGCTCAGCTGGCCTGTGTGTGCACAACGCTGGGAGGATGAGGGCTTAAATTTATCTCATCAACTGGTGTTTTCTTTAAAATGTGTGACTTTGCAACCTGCCCAACGCTATTCAAAAGCAGCGAGCTCTGTGTGAAGTGTCGAATACCCAAAGCCAGATTCAAATCCTTTCAGTCAGGCTCGCACTGACTTCAGAGGCTTTCAGAGCAATCCGAAGCCGGATGGTGTGCGAGGCAGCAGAGCGCGGCTGTACCGTAACATCTCTATAGTAACACCGTGTTTGTTGGCAGCAGAGCAGCTTCCCGCAATCTGCTCCCGGCCTGGGTGTCCCTGGGGGGGGGGGGGGATGTTTTGGCCACTTAGCATCATTTGATACTATTTTTTTTGTTTGTTTTGTACCCCCACCATATATTCAGTGGGAAAAATGGATGCTTTTTTAAAGGAAATCCTGGAGCCTTCAGAGCAGGACACATTTGACCACTTGACACGGATGGAAACACCTTCTATCAACCCCTTCAGAAGCCTGTGCACAGGTAAGGGCTGCCCGGGGCCGGGGAGTGCCCTGGGCCAGGGTGATGGGCAGGCTCCCGCTGCCTGCTGCCGAGGGCAGGCTTAAAGCGGAGAAAGCTGGAGGATGCCCGTTGTGTGCGCCTCCAGTATGGGCATTTCCCTCACACTGGTTTCCTGCAAAAACTTTGGGGTTTCTTAACTATGAGCTTAAATATCCACTGGGCTGAGATTTAAACTTGACTGCAGAAATATTAGTGAAGCTACACCTCGCTGTCTGTAGCTGGCCAAGCTGAGATGGCCATGTGCTGGGAACTTGGGGCTGTGTCGTGCTGAATTCGAACCTTCAGTGTTAGGTTTGAACCCGTTGCTTAGTTCTGCTGGGTGTGCTGGGGTCGGCGCTCACTGTGCCTGTCCTCCAGGGCTGGGGGAAGCTTTCAGTTCACCCCGCATCTTTGCAGCTCGCAGTGAAGTCAGGAGTCACCTCAGGCAACGTGTGATGCATTCCCTGAAACATCTGAAAAGACTAGGATTTGGTTATGGGCAGCTCAGCAGAAACAGTGAGACTCGTTTAAGTTGCTTGTGGCAGGTTGCTTCCCCAGGTGTAAATTCCCTCCTCGCTGATCCCCAGCAATTGAGTTTGATCGGTGGCTAATTGCAGCCATCAGTGGCTAATTGCAGCCGTTAGTGGCTCATTGCAGGCTGGCTGTTTAAGGCTTCACTGCCTGTGCAATGGCAAGCTGGGGGCGGGGGGGGGGGGGGCAGGGATTTGCAGCAGGTCACATAAAAATGATTTTCTGTGTAGGTTGGTGTGGTACATGTAGCAGGAAGATTGTGATCATTAAACTTGACTTTGTGTGTTTTAACCAGCCTCTGCAGAGGTGTAAGAGCCTGCCTGTGGGTGTGTAACTTGCACACTTGCATGTAGGAAGCAAACAACAAGTTCAGTGATGGAGTCTATACGATAGTTCTTGGTGTTTTGCGTTTCCCCGGATTTTTTCTACCTTCTTGCAGTTAGTATTTACATGTACCTGGTACATCACTACCTGCTCTTGTGACTTTTACCTGGGCGTGAGAACCTGCGTTAGCGCAGCCCTGTGACTGCACGTCGGGCTGTAGGTTTTAATGTGCAGGTAGAGGAGAGGTGCTCTTATCTATAAGAGGGTGCCTGATGCTGCAGGTGACCCTTGCTGTGCCACAGCCTTGTAGTGTGATCTCTGACAGATCGGTGGCTCTCTCTAGCTCTCAGGACCTTCCTATAACGTTTTCTGCCATCTCTCTGGGTAGTGAATCCCTTGCGTATGCGTCATCTCCCACTCTGTGTGTACAGCCCCCACATGCCAAGTGCAAAAGCAGGACCACTGTCCTGGGCTGCCCTGCTTGTTTTCCAAGCAGGGGTTTGCAGCACAAGGGCATTTCCAGCTGAAGAGGTTGATATTTTGGATTAAAAAGCTAGGTGCATTTTCTCTGCCTGGAGGCTAATGGGTATGTAGTTGCTCTATATAGCTGTACTCTCTCATTAATTCACAAATAGCCAGGGTATTTTTTTTGTATGGGTCTTTCAAATAAAGTTTCAAGATTATACAAACAAAAAAGTATGGAATAGCTGGATAATGCTGCTTAGATGGCCCATGATTGACATCTTGGCACGGGACTGGGAGCTGGCTTGATGCCTGTGTGTCTTGGTCAGGACAGCAAGCTTCTCTGTGCCACCTCTGTAAAATGGGATCAGCAGTATTTCTGCACCTGCGCATCGTGTGGATAGACACATTGTGGAAGGCAAATAGCTCAAGGAGCTGTAATCAGCGCTTGGATTACCTCTTGGTGGTTTATGTGGGCTGCAGGTGACGTGTCCCGGGTGGCATGCTGTGCCGAGATCCCCCCTCACCAGCTGGCAAGGCCTGTCACCTCTGGGACGCTGCTGTGGTCCTCGCATCCCCCTGCACCCCCCTTGCAGCAGTCCAGGCCACCAGTGATGCTGCAGCACGGGTGGTGCGGGGAGCCCTGGGGATGCTGAGCCTGTGTGGCTGCTGCTGAGCTGAAGCCACTGCAACTGGCTGATTGCATGATCCCTGCCCAGTGGTTTGGGTGTCCCTGCTCTGCTCCACTGGGAGCTCTCTCCCATCCTGAAGGGAATCAATTGTTTTTTGTCAGCACTAGCGTGTGACTCCACAACCCCACGGGCTCCCCCAGGCTGGGGCTCCAGGAAGGTTCAGGCTGTCCTGAAGCCAAACGACTTGCTGAGGTGCAGTCCTGCTCCAGACACCTTGGGGTGGGTGGGACCGGCTCCCTGTTGACCACTTACTTCCCCTGGTTCCTCCAGTCCTGTCCATGCACCAGCCTGCAGATATTTCTCTTGCCACCCAGGTGGAAGGGTTCTAACAACACTGTCTGCTCTGCTCAGGCTGTGGATTGCAGAAATGCTGCTGCGGGGAAAGGATGCTTTTTATGGCTCTGCTGGTTTTCACTTGGTGAGGTTGAGCTGCTTTACAGCCCTGCTTTATGGGTGGGGATCGTGGCAGCTCCACTTGTAGTTTTTATTTTGTAGACTTGCTTTGTCCCAAGGGATGAGGTGTGTTTCTTAGGGAGCTGCTTTTTACTCTGCCCCACCAAGTTTTGCTGGGGTCACTGGTCAGTGGTGTTGGAGGAGACAAATGGCGTGTGCTGTATGGAGACAGACAGGCAGATGTATATGTTATGCGCTTGGAGCCCTGCCCAGGGGAACATGGAAAGCAGATGTTGGATCGTTGACCTGCTGGATAAGCCATGGGCCCTCGCTTCCTCCTGTGCCTCTGTGGTCTGGCTTGGACAGAGCTGGAGTCAGTAACTCTGTGGAGGCTCGGGTGAGTTCAGCACAGCCCTGGCTGGTTTGGCTGAAAGGAGTGTCTGTTCATTTTAAAGTTCGTATAGCAGAAAAACAGATCCAAAAGTCATGTTAAATAGGAATTGAAGCATGATCAAGAAATTGAGATGCTCTGACTTCTTTTCCCTATTCTTAAGGTAGCCTGAAGGCTGCTCTAGTTATCCTGGGGTGACCATGGGCCAGCTGGAGGTAGCTGGGATGTTGGGCACTCCTCTAATAGTCTGTCCTGCCCATCCAGACCCATCCCCACTCACTCATTAGACACCACTTGGGGCCAACGTTGGTTATCTGGATTTAGGAGCTAGCCTCTGGTCCTTCTCCATCTACCCACAGAGCTGGACAGAAGCTGAGGGTTTGGGCCAAATCTTCAGATCTATTTGAACTTCAGACCCAAAGAAAGACCCAAATGGGCGAGATCCTTGGCTGGGCGCCACAAACTTTCCTGACTTCCACTAGCAAAGGAGCAGGAGATGCCTGACTTTTTTCCTTTGTATTGTCCTCTGCTATGTCACCTAACCCTTGCTCACTAGACCGTGGTAACTGAGCAGTAAGGGTAGTATCTTGCTCCGGACTATGAAAGAGGGTCCTAATTAAACGCTGTGCAGGGCCATGCAGCAGTCTGGGCTGTCGTGTCGCCTGGGTGTGCTGGCAGCGTTTCTGTGGTTGTGTGTGTGTTTGCACGCAGGACAGCAGCGCCTGCTTTTGCTGCTGCCCTCAGCATCCCAGGTGTGCTTGGGCCAGGGTGAAAAAGCAGGGCTGGCCCCAGGGTGTGCCAGAACAGGGGTGCAGCCTGGGGCTGCCGGGGAATAGTGTGGGGCTTTTGGGTCTGCCTCCATTTGCTGACCTCAGGGCATGAATATAACGGGAGGAGGAGCTGGTAAAACTGGCAAAGAAACCTTTTCCTCCCCAAAGCATGAGATCTAGCGATTCCAAGTGTGCAGGGACCCCGGGCGTGTTTAGAGCCCAGGCGGGTTGGTGCTGTTGTGGGGCAGCGAGGGTCCCAGTGCTGGCTCCGAACACTGCTGCCTGTGTCTGCCTCGGCGGGGTGTGACATTCCTCCCAGCTCTGGCTCCTGGCTGCAGCTCGGATGTGGCAAAGGAATGGTTTGCTGCAGAATAGGGAGGTGTCTGTGTGAGCCTGCTGGTTTTCTGCAGCCTGAAGTTTCTTTACTCCTAAAAAAAAAAAAATTAAGGAATTAATTTTATTCTGTCTTGCCCATAGCCTCTGCTTACTGTTAAATTTACGAAGAGGTTTGATAATGCATGGCTGGAGAGAGGAGACAAAAAAATTCCTACAGGGGAGGCATGATCAATTTTGCCGAGAAGGAAAGCTTCATGGTACTGGTGTGATTTTTCCTTTTGGAGTGAGGAACAGCACTATTGTGAAATACATGCTGGAGAGGATGTTTCGAGGGGCTTGTGCCTTTCCTGCTCTAAGCTGTATGTGCAGCTGGAACAGCTTCAGCCCTGGCTGACTTTCAGGGCAGATTAGGAAAACTAATTGGATCCAAATGCCCTGATTTGGCTCCTCTGAATATGGAGTACCTGAAGTCCAGTGGGTGATTTGGGGGGCAAAATGCCTCTTGTACAGGGTTGAGTCCCACTGGATGGGGCTGATGGTTCAGAAAGGAGTTGACTCTGGAAGCCCAGCATCTCAGAGGGGGCTTAACCTTTTGCTAAGGAAACTCCAACCCAGGGTGTGTAATGGTTGGCAACACAAATCTCTGGATGCTTCTGGAAATAGTGGTCTGTACTTTCATTTGAGGGTGCCTCTTTTTTTTTTTTTTTTTGGAATCAACCAGCTTTATGAAGTGTTTATCTGCAACATCCCTTTCCTATCAGCTCAGGGAGAGGGCAGCCTTGTGGGGCACTTGCTATAGCAGCTCCTTGCTTCTGTTTTTGGCTTTTACCCTCTTACTTTGCACCTCTGGGAAGGTTGTGTTCTGATTCTCGCTTTCATTTTCTATGGAATGGAGATAATGGCAGAAGCAAGCTGAGGGTGTTGTAAGGCTGAACAGAGCACTGCGGAGGGCTGAGCTGTTCTCCAGGGGCAGCTACGCAGAAATCCAAGTAATATTTTCTTGATCACAGTTTAGGAAAAAGAATGCTGTAAGTGATTAATTCAGTGATGAGCACTCATATTTCTGAAGAAACTTGTGTTACTGGTGTCCAGGCTTCTTTGGTGTTGGTTTCCCTTGGAAATCGTATCAAAAGCATTCCTTGCAGGAATGTGTGAGGAATGCAGGAAGCTTGCAAGTAAATATCTTGGGGATACTTATGGAAAAGCAGTGCACAGTTTTTTAACTGTGGATGACTGATGTGAAGGCTTCAATGTGAGAGCACGTGTGTCCTGCTGGGACCTCTGTCCGTGCTGAGCAGCTGCCTGGTGGCCCCTGTCACACCAGATGGGTCCAGGGCTGAGTCCTGCTGATGGAGCAGCCTGTATGCAGCAACTCATCTGCAGAAAAGGATTAACAGTTTCCCTGGCAGTTGCTCTAGAAATCACCACAAAGCTCTTCACATCACTTCGGATGTGCTCCTTGTATTTATCCTGCGCTGCTGGCCAGCTCTAGCAGTGCATCGTCCAAGTCTGTGTATGTCTGGGGAGTGTGTGAGCATGCTGAGCTCTATCCCATACCTTCTCACCTAGATTCATCTCATGACCTTCTGACTTAAATCTTTTTTCCTTTATCCATGTGTTTCCACAGCTTTCAGAAAGTTGCTGCCATCTAAAGGGCACAAAAAGGTTGCTCTACAGCTACAAAACTGTGGAGGTGGTGCGCACTGAGTCAGTGTGTCCTGATTCACAGATGCCTGTGAAGGTCTCTTTGGGATTGGATATGTTCTTCATGCTCTTCTGAGCAAACCGTGTGCCTAATCTCCAGCTCGTGGCTAAAAGCAATGCTGAGTGGCATTGAATTAGTAACCAACTGCCTAAAAGCTTGAGCACATGTCACTAAAGTGATTGGGGGTTTAGTCATCGGCTTTGCAGAACATCGAGATCAAGTGTGCTTTGGGTTTGTTCATGGGGGTCAGAGCTCTGAAGAATGGTCCTCAGAGCTGGGTTCCAAGTGAGTCTTAGTCAAAGCCAGAACTGGTCTCTGTAGGAGAGCAGATCTATCTGTATCGGACCCACTGATAACAGGGAAGTCTGTATTTGTGGAAAGACATCAGATTTCTATAGCTTTGTGTGCATGGTTACCAAGCCAAAGGCAAGAGAAAGGTAAGAAGCACAAGCAGACCTTGTGTTCTGCGACAGCATTTGGTTTGGCTTTTCATGCCTTGTTTGTAGGACTCGGTGAGGGCTGCTTTCCCTTTTGATGACATGTGGTCTAAAAATGGGGAGAATTTCCTGTGCTGAGTGAAACTGTTGGGTGACAGAAAGCTATCCCAGATGGCAGATATGGAAAGGGTCACACAGCGATGACATTACTGCTCTGACTCCTTCCTTGTTCATAGCTTCGTTTGTTAAAACCGACTTCCCAGCTCTGGATTGCAAAGGGAAGGTTTGGCTAGAGAATGGCTGCTCAAACACAAAACCCAGTTCTCTTGGGAGGGTCCTTCTGCTATGCTCCTGTGGCATTCTTGATGGCTATATGGGCCTGCATTTTGCCTTTTAGGATAGATAAATTGTTCTGTGGTGTGCAGCATCTGTCAGCTCTGTTCAGGCCAGGAGCTTGCTAACAAGTAGGAAAATGAAGTCATCAAGAAGCTGCTTCAAGTGACCCCAATCACTCGGGTCGTTCCAGGAGGCTCCCAAAAAGACACAAAACCCACCATAACTCAGCAACCACAACTACTTGAGGGATTTTCTTTCCTGGACTTGTAAAACCTTTATCCTCGTGTGCAGACTGCTGCTCTGACAGAAGCATTGCAGATGCTGGGGTGGGGTGTATGGGAGAAATGAAAGCAGAAGCAAGAATCGGCTGTAGCTAAAGCACTTCAGAAAGTCATCTGAGTAAATAAATGTGACAATCCATGTGAATAAACTAAGCAACCCATGTGCAAGAGAGGTCTGGCTGCTCGTATGCACCGGCCCTTCCTGAGTTATATTTGGTGGCAGGTCCGTGCAGGGTTTCCTTTTATGCCCTCGCCTTTGTTCTGCTCTTGTTTGTTGTTCAGGAGCGAGGGAACTGGGAGCTCCGTCTCGGGTCATCCTGGGTTTCCTAAGGGCGGGCCGGGGGATGTTCTCTTCCCCTGAAAGATCAGTTGTATGAACCCGGTATTTCTGTTCTCAAGGGTAATTTGGCTGGATACTGAACATTCCTGCCTCGCATTTTTAGCATGGCAGGCGGGTGTCACAGCCTTGCAGCATCTTCCTACTAAAAACAGATGCTATTTCAGCCCCTGGCTCACGTTGCACACTGCATCCAGAACAGCTCGTAGACAGAAAGGCACATGCACACACCCTGCTCCTCCTGAACGGCATCTGCGGGGAACGCGGGGTGTGTCGTAGATGTGTGCTGGGCTTTCATAACATGCACGTTTAAGGTAGCTGGGTGGTGAGATGGGCTTATCCATCCACTCCTGCTCCGTTTCAGAGGGCTAGGTTGCTCGTGAAGGGCTGGGGTTTGTAACCCTGGGTCCAGCAAAGCCAAAAGCAGGACTTGGACATCACTGGAACAAGGATTTTAGCATACAAAGCAATACTGCTGGCTTGGAGTTGTGGAGATATTTGGGCAATGACATGTCCTGTGGGTCTCTAGCTGGAGTGAAGTGCTGCTCAGTGGGAGGCAGTCTGGGGCCATGTGAAACGCCAGCCAGGAGCAAAGGCACGTCGGGCGGGCGAGCATGGGCCAATGCAGCACCCTGTGGCAGGAATGCCGTGCCTGAGGCGTGCTGTCACTTCTCCGGCTGGCAGAGCAGTCCAGTGGCTAATCGGTGGAGCTGGCTGGGAAATGTTTTCCTGCGCTAAGGAGAATTTCATGACAAAATGAAAACAAACAGTGCAAATTTTCCATTTTGAGAGATCATTTTAACTGAAAGGCAAAGTCTTCTGTTCGCTTGCCTGATCAGGTTTTTGATGCAAAGTGGATATTTTCCAGTTGGAGTTTTTCATCTTGTCAAAAAGTCAACAACTCTGAAAAGCAGATTTATTCCAGCAAAATAGTTTCTAGCTGAAGCTTTTTTCCTCCCAACTCATTTTCAGCCAGCTCAACTCATTATTGCTGTTGAGATTGGATGTTGCCTGATCTGAGTACCTTTGTACAAAAATCTTTTTTCCATGATTACAGTGGGATGTTAGTTAAAAGCAGAAAAAACATAAAGCAGAAGTCTCCATCCTCAGAGTTATTAAATATCTGACCAGGCAGCCCTGAGCAACCTGCTGCCGCTGACCCTGCTGTGAGGAGGCAGGTTGGAGTAGATGATCTCCAGAGGTGCCTCCAGCCTCAGCAGTTCTGTGAACTGCTGCACGTAAAGCAATGTGCTTTAAGGCGTAGGGGCTGCCCTGTGAAAGGGAAGTATTGGAAACCACAGAGGCTTGACCTCTTGCGCAGTGAAATTCCTTCTGGACACGGCTAGAGATAGTGCCTTGCAAGCACAGCTCCTTCATGGCGCTTCCAAAACAGTCTGGAAAAAGTGGACTGTCATGTGGCAAGGTCAGATGTGCTGCGGAGGTTGGGGTCTGTTAGCTAAACGCAGTCCTTGCTCCACATTGCTTGCAGGCTGGGTAGGCAGGGAAGAGGGAAGAAAGCCTGGTTGAAAGCTTTGCCTCCTGCTTCCAGCCACGGAGGTGTGGAGAAGCTGATTTTTTTTGTGGCTGTCAGTCTTACGGGAAATCCATGGAAGAGTAGCTCCATCCCTTGGCCCTCACCTGCTGGAAACAGCACAGCTATGCGAGGTTCTTTCCTCTTTGAGACGAATTCATATCTCACTGCCTTGACCAGCAGGCAGGTTGCTTGCAGCTTGCCTGCGTGCTGCAGCTCAGCCCACCGTCTGGGTACCAGACTGTCTCTGTTGGTGTAGGACCACAGAGCACTTCATGCTGCCACCTTCAGTGCCACGTCCTGACTGTGTGATAACAGCAGCCACCACCACTGAAGGGCTGTTGCTGACTGACATGGATGGAAGCCTTTCCTTAAGGGAAAGGTGGCCTCTCCCACAGCCCCTCTGGGAGTGAGCAGGTATCGCCCTGGTGCTCAGACCAGGCTGCTGGGTGAGAAAGGAGCTGTCTTCTGTGTTAGCTTTTGATCTGGTCTTCTCTGCTCAGCACACAAGTGAGAAACCATTCACAGTCAGAAATGGGGATGTCCATTCAAATAAAGATTGGAGAGGGTTTCTCCAGCAGCCGCTCACAAGCTGTTAGTGGGGACTCACGAGGGCAATATTTGAGTTGCTGATAAACGGTTCAGTGTGAACAATTTGAGCTCTCCTCATCAATCTCTCTTTGAGTGCTCCAGCCAGCACAGGGAACTCCACTGGGGTTATCAAGCTGAACTTGGAGTCTGGGTCCAAGCCACCCTGGGAGCCTTGCACCATCCTTTCTAGACTGCTACACGTGTGCGCTGTCTTTTACTCTTGTGTTTTGCTGAGTCATGTTATAGTATGTCTCTGTAAAGGGGAAATATGTGGCTTCCATGAGTAATCTGCTTCCTCTCTGTGAAACTGTTGGGACTACAGATAGCAAAATAGGGAGGAAGGTGCAGGGAGGGGGAGAAAGCAGAAGCCCAGAGCATCCTTCTTGTTCCTGTGGGGCGCAGGAACAGTCGCAAGCCCAGCAATGCTCAAGTTAACATTTTGGCTGTTTTACATGACAAAAAGGCACCACTAAACAGCTGGGTGGACCCCTTGGCATTGCTAGGTACTTCTGTGGTGCACTTCACAGAGGTGGAATACACGTGATCCCATCCAGGAGGTTGTTTTCCACAGGAAAGGTGGTCTGAAGTTAATTGGCTAGATAGAGCTAACTGTGGTTGTGGCATTAGATAACTGAGTGAGCATCAGTAGAAAAGACTCTTCAGCAGTTAATGTTGGCTGCCAGCAGGATCTTGCCTATCAAGTTAAGTTTACTGCAGAGGCTAATAGCACAGTAATTAAGGTAAAACAAATATTAGCTTGAAGCTGTGCCTGTAACTTGAATCACATAGCTCTACTTTTGATGTGAGGCTTGACTGGAAAACCTTATGTTTAATTTGTGTTGCATTAGTCTGATGGCAGCTGGTTTTGTGGGCTGAGCGTGAGCCAGATCTTCTGCTGTCGTAAAGCTCTGGCTCTACTAACGCAGCGCTGATTTACGCTGGGTGAGGATCTTGGCCAAGTCTCCTTGCTGTGTTGCTATAACCTGTATTGTTCAGGCATTTGCTGGGGTGTTGTTTTGAGGACAACCAAATAGTAAGGAGGCTGTGAGGAGGAAGAAAATACTCTTTTTTTTTTTTTCCTCCTTCCTGTGGGTCAGTGTTTTTATATTTTTCTGTTACAGACAGGCCTGTCTGTAAATGAGGCCAGATCTGTGCCTGGATTTGAGTTTTTTGTTGTGCTTCAGCATCTCCCTGTACCTGAATCTGTGTTACATATGGGTGAACATTCCTGGGGCAGAGAAAATGCCTGCCTTCACCGTAGCCAAAATGTACTGGGTTGTCACATAGGGCACAGATGCAGAGATGCTCTGGGTGGGCAGCTCCCAGGAAAGGAGGTAGAAAGGACCTCTGGAAGCCGCAGTGCGTGCCCTGGGGCTTGCTGCTCTCCTCCACAGCAGCAATTTCATCTGTCCTATTTGCTACCCGAGAAACACAGACTGATGTCAGCTCTAGTTATGCCTGAGACTCTCCTTATGCAGCCTGCCTGCTTGCGTGACAGCCTCTTCAGCCTTGGCAGAGCCAGGCTGATCCTCACAAGATCATGAGCAAGCCTGAGGTTTGCAAACATCCTTCTGAGCTCAGGTCTGAGCTGTTTCGCTGGATGAGAGTGGACTTCAGGGGAACATCCTAGTGTTCAACCCCATCTCAGCTTTATGCTCAGCCTCTAGATTCAGAGCATTAGCCCTGAGGTGGTCTCTTTCTCACAGCACATCCTGGACTTCAACTCAGCTACACGTAGTACGCATGGTGTAGCTTTTGTGGAGGCAGCGAGTGGCCTGGTGCAACGTGGGTTTGGTGCATGACCCCATTCGCATGCTTGTTGGATGATGAAACTAAGTGGGCTGTTGCAGAGTATCTTGGCCATGGTGATTGAGATCCCAGGCTGGAGAGCTACCTGGGAGGTGCTGATCTCTACCTGGATTTTGGTTTTTGGCTTGCCTTGTCAAGTTTTGCCTGGGGCTTCATACCTGTGGAGGGAGGGCATGTGGTATGTTGTGAGGGGGAAGCCCTCGCTGAGAAAATCCTCTTTCCCTGGTGTTTAAGTCCTTAACCTGAGTGCAGTGCCTTCGCAGCACTTTTCTGCTGTGGGAATAACGTGAACTTTTGACTCTTTCTGACTAATACTTAAAGCTGCTATCCTTCCCTGCCTGTGCTGCCAGCCTGGTTTCTCTCCCTTCATTTTTGTGACTTCGTCTGATCCCAAATCCAGTCCTTGCTGTGTGCAGAGTAACCATGGTGTGTTTTAACCACCAGCACTGGGATTTTTACTGCTTGTGTGAGTACCGGAGGTGTTAGAGCTGTGGCAAGATGCCTGGGAGGGTACTGCAGGTGACTGCATGTTGTAGCCTCCCTGAAGCAATCTAACTTCATATACTGGTGCTCCCTGTGCAAGAGGAGCCCTGTGATGTGGCTGTGGCAGTAGGAAGCTCAGTGTTTGCTGCCTAAATATTGACCTGATTACTTGGGGAAGGTTTGAATGAGTCTGGACTGCTAGCTCAGAGCTGCTGGGGTCTTGTATACAAGCTGTGCTCGGGGCAGGCCCCCTTGGTGGGGCAGGACCGTGTCTGTGCTCTACTCTGGTTACAAGACTTGGAGCATCACCATTCAGGTGCATGTAAGCCCTGCAGAAGAGACTGGGTGTGTCTGCTGGAGAAATCTGGATGGAAAATGCTGCATTGAACTGGTCATCTTGCAGTGAAAAATTATCATCCTTTCAGGGACATACTGGCTAATGTCTGAGGAAAAATGATTACTAGGAAAAACGTGGTCATTACTTGTACTTTGGTAGCACTAAGACTCTGCTTAGCTCTGATATTCCCCACTGTCAGACACCTGAAGTAGAAACAACAGGGTGATGCTGGACCAAGAAAGCTTGTAATGACTTCTATCAGCTTGTTGCTGATTAAGCAAAAGAGTGAAATTTGGGGCTGGGAGGTGAACGACTTTCTCTGGAAAGCTTTCTGAAGCGTGGCCTTTGGATGTCAGAAATAAGGCACCCCTTGAGAGTGGTGACAGGATGGCCTTACTCTTCAGTGTGCACCTTGCCACCACGTGTCCTGGTGCTCTCCCTGCTCTGGCACCTCTGGGTTACCAGCCAGAGCACTTGGGAAGGTGCCATGGCATTCCTGGGGGATTAATTTGGAGACAACATGAGAAAGTATAACCCCACATGACTTGAAAGCCACAAACACCAGGATTTATGGTAGAGCTTCCAGCAAACCTGCCACAGGAGTGTCCCATGCCTGTGTCATAACATGTTGGTGGAAGAAAGAAGTGCAGGAAAACTGTGAAAGCTCCAACTGATGTACATTGTTCTGTATGTAGGGAACAGCATCTGTGACTTCTCTGGGAAGGCTTATACGGGTGAAATTCCATGCAAGATTAAGCTTTTTGGAAGATCCAGCTCACAACAAGGTTTGCTGCATTGCTTAGTCAGTGTGAGCTGTGGGAGTCTTGCAAGAGTCATTAAAACAGAAGCTGCACTAAAATAGCTCCCCAGGCCAGCTCATTTCCAGGCAAGATCACACTGAGTCACAAAGCGTAGCTCAAACTGTATGGTCTTTACAAATGTATTTATTCATAAACACATGAGGTATCCTGGCTCTTACTCACCCTCTAGAGTAGGGCTTCCAAGAGGGTTGCTCTAGCTGTGACTCGAGGTGTATGGCTCTACTGCAGTGGGTTTATTTTTATTACCAGGGTGTTTACAAACATCAGAATTGAAGTGGGGGGGGTATGAGAGATGGCAATGTATAGGATAACACTGGGGTGCTTTTAACGCAACTTGGGTTAAGTGGAAACATTGATAGCAAGCCCCCAGACTGCTGGGGTTGGGGTCAATCAGGTGAGATATGAGGGGTGGCAGGTGGGGAAATGCAGCTTGGGAGGATGCTTGTGTTGGGATAGACTTACTGCTGTGGCCTCAGGAAAGGGGTTGCCTGAGCTTGCTGTGGGGTGGTGATGGTGGTGGCTCTTCCGTGGTAGAGCTGGGTGGTGTAGGAGGGTGAGGAGCCTCCCTCAGTGCTGAGCTGCCCACTGGAGTCTCTTCCCAGGTCAAGCCCACTGCATTGGTCCAACCAGCAGTGGAAAGAGACTGGAGGGAAGCCTGGATGGAGAGGAAAACAGAGGAGGCTCTGTTTCTGTAGAGGTTTTGAAGGCCATCAGTGCTTTCAGAGCTCTGGAGCAGCACTTGCTGCTATCTGTGCTTTGCAGTGGTCAGAGTTCAGTGTCTCAAGCCAACAGCTGCTCCAGGCAGCTCCTCTGGAAGGTGCAGTAGGAGGTCAGAGATGTGGGGATGTGATGCTGGCTGCATCCCTTCCCTGCCACAAATGGGCATGTCTTAATGTTGGGCACCGGGTGGGTTGTTGGTGTGCTTCTGATTTGTTCTACCTCTTAGTGGAAATCTGTAACATTTTTTGCCTTTGAAAACAAATTTCATAGGTTATCTATAAAAGATGCTTTTGGGAAGCAAAAAATCAGACTTGATTGCACAAACATGCTTGTGTGACAAACATTTGTAAATGTGCTCGTGAATATTTATATACATACACACAGAAAGTGTTGATAACACTGCCAATTGTTCTGAAAGTCCATTTCTGGTAAAGGTTTTTGTTGGTGAAAAATATTGCCTGGCTTTCCTGTTTCCTCACTGAGGTTCAGTGTGCAATAGCAACATTCCCAAAGAGGCACTGTGCATATTCATGCAACTTTGTAGAGCTTGCTATTCCATCCATTCACATTGCAATAATTAGGTAGGTTGTGTTGGTCTAATCAGCTGTGGATGCTGCTGCATGGTAGCCTGGTGTTACAGCATGCAAAAGATGAATCTGAATTCCTTGCACTCGTTCCTCACAGCCCTGTGCTTTGTACGGTTTGCACAAGCAAGAAATTAGTGTGCTGTATTGCAGGGCTGTTGGATTCTGGATGGGGATAGATACTGCGGTCCTGCAGGCTTTGAGTATGTGGCCCCCTTCCCTAGTGTGCAGCTTATTCTGAAAAAGGCACTGAAGGCAAATAAAACAGGAGAAGGAGGTTATTCACTCTGTCTGGGGCTGCAAAGGGTTAACCGCTGCCTGAGCTCATAGACCAGTGTTGTAGAAGTTGAGCAATCTGGGATTTATTAAGGAAACTCAAACTGGGAATTAAGAGAGCTCCAACCAGTAGGAAAGCTTTCTCAGAGGTTTGGAGCGAGTTTTCTTCAAGCCCAAGCACTGATTTGAAGTGGCAATGCCAGAATTTCTTGCAGGGGCCTCCGGGAAGCGAAGGACGAACAGGCTGATTGGTTTGAACCGTCCCACCAGCTTAGCATGTAGCTTTTATTGCTCTGTTGCGTCTCCCTTGCCCGGGCTGACAAAGTGCCCATTGTTCGCCCTGGCACCGCTTCCTCCTCCGCACCCCGTGGAGACTGCAGCCGCTGACTGATCGTGATCTTGTTCCCAGTGGACAGGGAGGCTGAGTCCTCCCTGAGGATGCACAGTGCCCCAAAGGGATCAGAGGTGTAAAACCGGCTGGAAAGATGGCTTGTGGCCAGATGTTGGGGACCAGAAAGGGCTCCTCTTCCTTCCTGGAGGAGGTGGCCTTTCTCTACATCTGGGCTTCTTTTCAGAAGTGATCAAGAGTTAGAAGTGAATGGGTGTCCACGAAAAAAAGCCTGTGAGCTGGGAGAAATAAAGCACATGAAACTGCGGAGCAGGCTGGTGGGGAGCAGGCAGCCGAGGAGGGCTGGATGGTGCTGGGGCAGGCTGTGCCCAGTGCCTTGGGGAAACAGGAGCTGATGCTCAGTCCTGGCGTGTCTGGGACCGGTTGCCTCTCCAAAACGCCTGTATCGGATGTGGCTGCAGATGCGCTCTGTATTTTTGCTTTCCCCCCTTGGAGTCTCCCAGTTAACTGAGAAAATATTATTCTGCCAACTCCTCTGCGGCTCCCCCCTCGACAGGAGGTCCTCGTGCACCCTCTGGCCAGCACGAGCCGGGCTGCTCTGCCGCCGGCACCATGCCACGCTGTTCCCCTAATCTGCCCTCCCCGTGCTCGGTGGGATTGTGTGCTTGGTGCTGGCACTGGGGGGGTCACACTGGGCGCTTGCTGCAGGAGAATGGTATTTTTATTTTCCGTGTGTCTTCAGCCTTTTGTACCAGGGCTGTCCTAAGACGACCTTACTGCCCTGGCTGTGTGCTATGTATGTTCAGGAAGGGGAAAACGTGGCTGATGTCCAGATGAACTTGGAAGGTCTCTGTTTCTCCCCTTGCTGCTGAGTGGGTGAGGTGGGGAAATGCCTGTAAACAGCAGGAGTTGCACCATGCCCTGGTGTTAATGGGACTTTCATCCTATAAACGGTGGCTGCTGTGTCAAGGTTGGGCTTATCTGGCGTTTTGCTTGCACGGAAGCGTTGCTCTCTTGCCAATGATGGATGTCAGCTTTCTTCCCTGTCCCGACTGCTTTCCAGCAGCACCCATGGCAGTTTGGCTGCCTGCAGAGGACAAGCTCTTTCTATCAGCTGTGGGCAGAAGGTGCCTTGGAGGTGTGAGGCGCTTCAAGATGAGCTGTGCGGTGGGGTCTGTGCCAAATTCTTACAGTCTCTGAGGTGGCAGGGGTTCACGGAGGGTCAGGTAGGAAGTACATCCATGTACCTTTATGAACTTGGAGAAATCTCTGTGCTTTTGCCAAGACAAGATGGAGAAGAGCTCTGCTGTGTTGTATAGGCACCCTGTCCACAGTTGCTTGTGTGTTTGGTTGTTTCTGGGCTGGTCCAAGCCCTGTGGGCACTGGTGCAGGAAACATTTTGGGGTAAAACTGTTGTGTAACACTTCCACAGAGAAAGTGCCGAGAGGTGTCCTCAGCCCTGTTGGGAACAGCACTGATGAAGCAGCAGCACACACATCCTGGTCCTTGCTGGGACAGGAGCATGTGCATGGATGGGGAGCTGGGCTGGGCTGGCCTGGAAGCTGATGTGGACTTGATGCCCCTTTTGGGGATGGCTGAAGCTGGAGACTCATGTGGGATGATGAGTCCAAGGCGACCTGTCCTGGCTCCCAGGCTGTGGCCTGAAACATGGCTGGATGGAAGGCGACAGACTGGAGATCCTCAGCAGAGTCGGGGTGGGAGCTCTGGTCCCCTTTGCAAGAGGGGATGCATTCAGCAAATGGCTTCCCGCAGTATTTGCAGTGCCTCCAGGCATGGGTGCAGCTGCGTGAGCCCTGGTCCCTGGTGGGGCACCCTGGGCTCTGCCCCTCCGGCTGCTGCAAGCAGTAAGGGCTTCTCGGGGGTAAAGGGCTTGGGGGGGCTGTGGCAGCAGGGGGGCAGGAGGCGGATGCAGAGCCACATACGAACATCTTGTCCTTTGCATCCTACTTCATCTGTCGCTTTGGAGTGCAGGCCACTGTGTCTCCAAGGGGAAAAAAATGCCCAGAAATTCCACAGACCCTTCAATATCGTTTCTGTTTTACAGCGAGACAAAAAAGGTCCCTTTGTGTGAGAGCTGAAAGAAATAGCCCAGTCCCACAGCCTCCCCAAAATCTTAATGTCAACTATTTGCCTCCTTGTGTTTTCACATAAACAAGCACTTTCTCCGGAATATCTGTGCTCTGGCAGCTCCCCCAGCTTGGTGTTCCCCCTGCTCGGTGGTGCCTGTGGGACGGACAACCCAGCCGCCTTGTCCACCTCCCGGCCAGGCTTGTGCGGGTGGAGAGATGCAGGGCTAGCTAGGGGGGATGAGGGCCAGAGAGTAGCAAGAAAGGCAACTAAAGCTGGGTTTGGAAAGAAATGACCAGTTTGAGCTGCTTTTAAGTCAAGGGACTGCTGCTTGTCTGATAGCAGGGGGCAAGCTCTTGCTTACAGATCTGAGCACAACCACAGGGAGGCTGGTGAACCTACCCCTTTTACAACAGCCTGGCCCGGTATCTCGTTCTGCTCTTGCCAGGGGATCACCCACCCTGCTTTGGGGTCAGATGTTCCCCTGGTTTAAGTGACTGTCAAATTAATAGTGCTACACAGATTGCAGCAGCTGAGAAACCGCCCCTTCTATTTCAGTTGCTGTTTGCATATACACACTGAAGCGTCTGGAGTGTAACGCTGAAGGCTTCTATCCTGGAGTCCACCTTTTTTTTTATCATGTTCCCTTCCCCTTATAAGAAGAAAAATTAGAAGCGAAAAAAGGACTATAATGTTGTGTCTGCAAAGTAAAAATGAATTAGACTAAAACACGAGTGCCAGCAGCGTTCCTGTGGTTATTGTTCATTCAGCTGCGCCGCACACGTGTGCTGCTCCGTGTTCCCGTTCTCGACCGTGTAACCTGATATATCACTGGGCGCGTTGTAAAACATAAAACATGTCCTGTGACCCTCGGGGGATGCAGCGCCTGCAAACCGCTGCTGCTGCGGAAACCCTAATTTTTGTTTCTCTTACGTTCCACTGTCAGTCTTCAAAACTCGGGGCTGTTGGGGGTGGAAGCTGGTCCTGGTAACCGAATGTGGATCCTGGGGTTAGGGCAGTGCTTGCTAAGGCAGCTCTGGAGAGAGGTGAGGTGGTGGAGGGGATGTGATCCACATGGGTTCATGCCTTACCTCCTCACCTCAGTACCTGTTGGGAAGTATTTGGGGTGATGTGATGGGGCAGGATCTTGGCTAATTGCTCTTGGGCCATCATAGCTTACCCCATGGTTCAATTTCCAGTGGATCCAAAGCCCCTCGAAGGCAATGGATGGGTACCTGTCAACTCCACCTGATGTTAGATCAAGCCTGTCCGGGAATAAACAGAAATAAACACTTGTCAAGCTATTTGTTTCTTCTATTGGCTTTTCACTGTGGCCCCAGCATGCGGGCAGGATTTCTCCCCTTCCCTGGGATCTGTTATGGGGATCCTGAGTTCCGAAATCTGCCTTGCTGCCTCTTCTGTTGATCTCTTCCTCCTCCAGCCCTTTCAGAGACTGTGATCATCTCTTTCCATCTTTATCGCACAGCTTCCCAATTCACATGTATGGGGAGGAGTTTGGGTTGGAAGCAGTTTGTGGAGAACTTCAAACAGTAAAATCGGATGAATGAATAAAGGGTAGTTTTGTTGCTCTTATCCTTTCATCAGCTTTATTTTGTTCCAAGCAGTTCATTTTGCAATTGCTGTTCCATCTGGCTTCTTGCTGAGGGTCAAATTAAAATCCTGCTGAAGATGAGAGCAAACTGCTGTTGAGTTGCATAGGACTAGTAAGGTCTGAAGTTGACTTCTGGCAGAGTAGCACTCATTTCTCTTCATGTTGCTTAAACTGAGAGGTTGAAAAACCTTTGGCCAGGAGCCTTGGAGGCAGGAAATTCCTGTCCTGAGGATCCTCCAGCAATGCAGGCCGAGCTAAGATTGTAAAATACAGCATTAAGATACGCCCAATGGTGTTTGCCAGCTTTCTTGGAGGAATGTATGTGGTCCCCCCGAGGACGTGGGGAAGAGGAAGGGACATCAGCTGCTGATGTCTTCCCAGCTTAGATCAGCAGTTTTCAGTGCTATACTTCTATTGGGTTGTAGAAAAATAGATGTTCTGGTTCAAATGAAAAATCCCACGTCAGTGGAAGGTGGCATGATCTCCATCCCAAGCCCGCTGTAGGCAAGACCCTTTCCACCAACTTGGGTGTCCTGTGGACTGGCCTGGTGCTGTAGGAACACGTACGCCTGCAAGCTGCTCGGAAGGGGTGTGCTGCACGGGTTCCCATGTCCAGGGTGGACCCAGTGTTGTATCTTCTCCACCCCAGCCTGTGGAGATGTCAGCTCCTGCAGGCCAGCCAAGAATATGGGAACCACATGGCTGAAGCCAAATGAATGGGAAGCAGATGCTGGGGGCCCAGAGCCTGTCAGCAGGGGCTGGCTTAAAAACAAATGAAAGAACAGAGGAAAAAATAGTTCTAATTATTGTGAACTTTTAAAAACACAAAATAAAAGCTTATTATTTCACAGAGTTCCCTTTGCAGCATGTAATTTCATTTCCCCCCATTTGCTTTTACTACTTGCTCTGGGCACTGTCAGAACAACCTGATTTATAAGCGACAGCTTTGGCTATTTTTCAGGCGAGTCTCTCTAAATATAAGAGTGTGAAAACTGTCCCGCTGCCAGCAAGTCTTTTAGAATTAACTCGCATGAGTCGTAGCATGAAGCAAAGTGCTGGGTGCTTTATGACTTAAATGTCTTTCATAAAAAGCAACCCTCCTTCCTTTCTCTTGGGATAATTTTTCTTTTTATTACACAGAGTATCTCAACCTGTAGTTGGAGAAAATAAAATAAAACAAGCAGTGGCTGTTACCTTACTGTTTCCCTGCTACCGGCTCCCTTGTGTACTATCAGTCGAGAGTTGTAGATCACGAGGGAGATGTTTATTGACCAAGGGTGTTAACCTTAGGCAAAGCTCTGTTGCTTTCTTCCCATCCTGAAGAGGTAAAGAAAATGAGCAAAATGAAGCCTAATACAATAGCAGGTATACAGCATAGCCTGCTAATTAAGTAAGTTGATAATGATGTCTGAAAACTGGGGAGAGCCTGAACAAAAGTTAGCATGTGCTTTAATGTTCCGGTTAATAAAGAAAAGCTGTGCTCGCTGTGTGACATTACTTCTGTGTATCTGTCTGTTCATGAACACAATCTCCCTTTTTGCCTGTGGAAGCGCCTGGCTCTGGTTGTGCTGCTTTTTTGGATGCAGTTAGAGAGAAATGTGGACCTTTGACTGTCGATGTCTTGAAGCTCAGAAGCATTTGATTTGGACTTAAAGTTGGTCACATGTGTCCCCATTCTCATAGGAATCGTAGTTCTTGTTGGTGATCTCTATGCCAAAGTTCTGGTATTGCCTGTTTTCATTCAGCATCTCAAAAGGATTGTTGTTTGAGGGAGGGGTCTTTTAAACTCCACTCTCTGAAGCGTGCTGCTCTGGTATTCAAACAACCTGAATCTGATTTAATAGCCTGGTTAGACTGAGCAGGCTGGAGGCTCGTGCTGCCAAACCAGCGGGAAGTGACCCGAGTGGGTCCATGGCTCTGGTCTGGCTGCTGCTGATCCAGCAAAGCTTGATAGAGGTGGCAACTCCTTGCGTACAAAGGAGGCTTTTTGATTTGATTTTTGGACTGAACGTATTTGCAAATGCTAGGATGCATCTCAGAAATGCTGCTTCTCTCTGGTGCTTGTGGGTGAAGGTGGTGAGCCTGCGTATGGCTGTGGGAAAGGTATGAGGCACTGTCCTCCTCTGCCATCCTGTGTTCTGGGTGGGAGCTGCCATAGTTCCCTACACCAGACCCAAGCCCAGAGAGAGTTCTTGGCTTTCATACGTGGTCCCAAGTTGACTCAGAGGGTCTGGAGGACACTGTGCAGTGAATGCCCTCTGCAGTAACTTGAAGGGTATAAAAAAGAGCTGCAGCCATGGCCCTGTGTACGTGGCACGTGGACAATCAGGAGATGGGTCTTTGTGTTGGGGAGAAGAATGGAAACAGATCTCTAGATCTTAAACTTTACCAGAATCTCAGAGTTTAAGACGATTTCCAAAGATGAGGACTGCAGTGCCCCTGTGAAGTGGCCTGGCTGACTCTCCAGAGCAGGTTGCAGTGGTTTTAACATTGAGGGGTTTGCAAAGGTCTGCGAGACAATAAATTTCCAAGAAGAATGGTCACAGGTGTAAAAGCAGTGTCCTTGTAAAACACACACTGGGTATACATGTGTCTTCAACCTAAGGCTGTCCTCAAAATTCACTTGACGTTAAGTCTGGTCAGGTATGAAGTTAGGAAGCTGCAGTCTGATCTGAAACTGCACTTGCCTTGCAAGCCTGAACAGGTTAACCTTATCTGTTACAGAGGAGGGCAGGTCTTTACTTGCCTTGAATAGTAGAGGTACTACTTGGCTCCCATCCTAAAGGGAGCTGCTCAGCGCAGTCTACCCCACGAGCAAGACGAAGACCCCAGCACTGCATAGCTGGTCGCAGGCTGCCGCTGCCTGCCAGGCTGGGTGGGCAGTGCTGGAGGGTTGCCCATTGCTCAGTAGAGTTAGGTCAGTCTCCTGAATTATTCCGTCTAGATACCATTCCATTGATGGCAGAGGACAAAAAAAAAAAAATCAAATTTGATCAATGCTGCTTTTGTGGATGGGGTTTTCAAAAACGCTCGCTCCCACTGAAGTCAATAGTGAATTTTTGGGTTGGATGAGTTTTATTTCAGGAGGAAAAAGTTAAGCTAACACAGGGTGTTTTTACAGTCCCATTCTAGATATTACAGCCTTCAAAGCCCTCTTTGGAAAGCTTCCAGATGGGAGTTTTTTTGGTCTTATATTCCAGGGCTGGCACTTTCAGCAAAGGCGCATGAAGTTCAGCACTGCAAAACTGAATTTTTCAGAAATGTCTGTGTGCTGTAGGGGTCTGGCTCTCATCTCGGGTGCTCTCAGCTGTCCCAAATGAAAGGCAATACTAAGCTGGCTTTATAGTTGCACCTGAGCAGGTGAGGTGCCCTGATGCCCTCTGTCTTGTAATGGTTGTTTTTAGCCGTTGTCTGATCTTGCTACTTCAGTCAGGTTCTGTCTTTATATTTGGCATTGGCTACTTATCCCAGAGACAGGAATCAGTGAATTCAGGCGTGTACTGAGTTTGAGACCCAACAAAAGCACAGGATGGGATGTGGATGGAGAGCCTCGCGCAACCTGATCGCCTGTTCTCACGGTGCACCTACTGCCAAGGACGGACGGCAAGAGCAGATGGTGAAGAACATGAGGTGGAAGCAGAGACGGGAGGGGAATGTGTGGTTTTGCGGGGGGGAGGTCCTGGCACTCATGGCTGCAGGGAGGAGCAGCCAGGCCGGTGGTTGTACTTCACATGAGGGCCGTGTTTCCCAGTGGTTAGTCTGCAGGTGGCCATGCAGCAGGGCTGATGGCTTGTGACAACGGGCCGGGAAGATGTGTGCCTTGTCTCAGCTGCATCTGGTGGCATGTGGCAGGCCAGACCTGATGCTGAGCTGGTCTCTGTTATCAGGGTACGCTGTGTTAGGGTCACGTTTGTCACTGGCAACCACAGTCTGGAGGGAATGTGAAAATCCCACCGTAGTGCTCCCCAATGCGTGCCGGTAAGATCCCGAGCCGGCATTGAGATGGGAGAGGAGTGTGTTGGAGCGCTTCCCGTTGGAGCAGTTCATGAGCAGATATCTCAGTGTGGACAGCTTTGGATAAACCCCAGGCAGGGTTTGCGGAGGCAGTGGCAGGCAATAATCCTGTCACTGCAGTGGGAGGGAAGATGACCCAATTCTGCTCTGGAAAGCCTTTACCAGGACAATCCTGGAGACAGGTCTCAGTAGCAGGTGCTTATGAAGCAAAGGAGCTGATATGCTTAGAGGATTCCCAGGGATGTTGCGGAGCCTTTTCTTCCTGGGCTCTGAAATCACTTCCAGGACAGTGGCCAAGCACAAGCTGTAAATAACAAATGGTGGCTGATGATCCCATCTCATTTTGCTCTGAGACGTTGTCAGCTCTAGGCTTTCCCTTGGCACCTTCTCTCCAGTGCTTTTGCATTCCCATCTTCAGCTCCCGGTGCTGTCATGGCATCTGGCTGTCTCCGGTCTCATGCCGTTGGTGTGTACTTGGTGTGAAGGAGTCACCTCTGTGGTGGCCTCCGCAGGGACGTAATGCAGGAAAAGCTGATGGATCCAGGCTCTGTGGTCAGGGTGATGTTTGTGTCTTCTCTCCCTGGGGCTTGTCTAGTCATTGCTGGTTTGGGAAGGGCTAGAGATAAGGTCAGAAGAGAAATGTCTAGGATTTGCATCAGCCTCTCTCTCAGCACTCCAACATGGGCAACATGGAAGGCAGATCTTGTGGCCTTACCTGAGGTTCTTTGCACCCAAGCACCCACAACTATGCAGGAAAATCCACCTGGTGGGTATCCAAACTTTATCCTGTCACCAAATGTTCCCAACTCATCAAATAGCCAAACTGAGGTTGCTGTCCATCACACTGCTTTTTTTTCTCACCATTTAGGAAGTTCTATACCCCTTTTATTTTATTGCCTGGTGAGATGATGCTGTAGCAATCAGGCAACACAGCTGAGCCCAAGGCCCTTTTGAAACCCCAGCCTACACAAATATCACAGAAGTAGCAGTATTTATCCAGGATCAAAATCATAGTGTGCAAACACAGAAATATTAGGAGACATGCCTAGTGCACGCACATGTCTTCCTGTCCTGAACCCGTGAGCTTAGCTAGCCTCTTCACATCAGGAACTCTTTTTGAGCTGGGAGCATCTGGCTTGGTGCAGCAAAGGTAAATGTTCCAACAAAAATACCAGACGTGCAAGCGAGAAGTGTGGGCTAGAGCCACATCTCAGCACCGTAACCCTTGTCCTTCCCTATTCCACCACCTTGTTGTGCTCATTCCTTGCCTTTTCATTGCCCAATTGATTGTTTGGGCGAGGGACTCGGCTGGATCTTGTTGTTTGCTCTGCAAAACATGCAGCACATTTTTGTTTCGTGGCTATATGCAGAAGCAGCTCACCATCTCCTTACGGCGTGCTCCTCACCCACGTTAACCTTGTTTGTTTTGTTAGGAGCTGGTGCTGCTGGTTTGGCTGTGGCCCTTGCCGTCACCCCCCAACCCCCTGGCACCCATCTCGCAGCTGTGTTTGGGTCCGGCTCGGGAACAGGCGGGGAGGTTTCGCTGTGCCTCTGGGGCGCACGGAGTTCTTTCCATGGGCTTTGTTACAGCTGAATTAAATTTACAGCTCAGCCCTGTGCGGTGGCTGGCTGCCCGGGTTTCTCTCGGTGTGTTTATTCATTTTACAAAGACCTGAGCTACAGCCTATAAAAGTGGGGAAAAGGGCTCCAGATCAGCTCTTTTTGTGCTTCGCTAGTGTTGTTTGGTGCCTGATGCTGCTGTTTTATCCACCGGGTTGCAGTGCTTTAGCTCGCACGTATGCATGCTCGCCGTCATGCTGATGTGTCCTCTGTGGTTGCTGCTCAGAGCAGCTCCCGGCGTGCTGCTCTTCCTTCTGCCGAGGCTGTGGGTGCCCCGCTGCCTGTCCCGGCTCTCGGGAGGGCGGGCTGAGCCAGAACTCCCTAGTCATCAGAAACACTTGGAAAATAGTTGAATTGTCCTTTAACAGATTTTTTTTTTTAACCCTGTTGTAGTGGGTTTTTGCTGCACATTAGCCTGAGGAGCTAAATTGTAAACCGGTTCTGTAACACGGGTTAAAAACTCCAAATAGTGAGTCAGAACAGGCATTTGAAGAGACGTGGACCGTCTCAGCTTGTCAAAATAAACACTTCGTTTAAGCACAGAGTGTGCCACTTATATGAAAGCTCATAATTTAAAACAAGACTTTTTGGTTTGGCTTTTCCTGATCGTAAAGCTGGCTGCGTGCGTATAGCATAGGTACAGAACGGTATAACTTTACAGCAGTATGATTGCAGTGAAACTTTTTTGGTATGGAAACTTTTTTCTGAAAACACGTCAGGCTGTTTCTATTTATAAACTTCGGGAAGAGCCTGGGCTGCCCGTCGGTTGATCGTCCCCATACGCCGCTACCCTGCTGCCGGGCCATCAGCTAGCGCTTCGTGGGCTTGTCCTGGCTGGATCTGCTGACGTCTCCCTCGCGGGGAGGACGGCTGGCTGTTTCTAGAGAGCGTGGTTCACGCAGGGGAAGCGAGCAAAGCCCCAGCGCACGCCCTTGGGATGCGGCGAAGAACAGTTATTGTCAGCGGGCGTTAGCACCAGTGCCGGGCTGTAGCCGGGAGCGCGGAGGGGCCGTGCAGGGGGAGTGTGGGAAGGCAGAGCTCGGCGCCGGCCGCGTTCCCGCAGCGCGAGCGGGAGCACAGCTTACGTAAAAGCAAATTCCTGACGCCTTGCACACCCGGAGCCCATCTGGCACCAGCCGCGGCACGGACAGAGGCTGCAGGAGCGGTGGCCGTGGTGAACGGTCTCGGGCTTGGGAGCCTGCAGGATGCGGTTCGGTGCAGAAGCCATGGAAAATAGACTTTTTGTCCCTCTTTCTGTCGCTACAACTTTAGCAAAAGATAATCTGAAGCAGCATGTTTCTTTAAATGCTCTCATTTCTCTAAAATTCTAACTTAGAGCTCTAAGCTTTTTAATTTGCACCAGGAGCTCGTGGTGGGACCTTGGGAGAAATGCTCGCAGCTCTGTCCCTGTACATCCCCATCTCTGAACACCCAAACCTGGCACACTTTTCTGATGAGGACCCTGGGTATCACAGCTGAATACCAGAGCCCTAACAAAGCCCGGTGTGTTTTTGTTCTGCGTGTTTCCCTGATATGCATAGCTTGGTCACAAAGGACTGACCCTCTGCAGGACAGAAGGGGAGAAAAGGGGCAGAATTATTCCCAATTTAAAAAAGAAAAGAAAATAGTGCACAATGAGAGGTAAGGGCCGGGCTTTCCACCTACACCTGGCTGATTTAGGAACAGGGAGGTGTGTGTGATGTGGGCAGGTTTGTAAATCCCAGCTGAATGGGCTTGCCTCCTTCCTTCTGTGTGCTCCAGGCTCAGCCGAGCTTGGGGAGGGGTAACCAAGGGCTGCTGTGCCCTCCAGGGACATCTGGTGAACAGGGCTATGGAGGTGACAAGTATTTATTGGCCTCTACTTCTTCATGTGTGAAATGGTTCGTAAAGCATCTAAGGAATAAGGTTTAGCATCATTTTGTGGATCGGGCTTTCCACATCTGTAAACCAAACAGCCTTGCTCTTTAATAGGACCACGTTCTGCTGCTGCTGCCCTCCACAGCAGCCACTCCTTGTCCTTGCCTGTTTTGAGGGTAACTGAGTCACCCCACCTCCTCTCCTTAGGGCTGCTGTGTCCACCATGCATGGGGGACTCTCAGACTCTAAGTATGGATATCTTGAGCAAAAGCCTGATTGCAGGATGGTTGCTCCATCTCTCTGGTCTTCCTTCATTTCTTGCCTGCAGGCTGCTGTTCAGAGCTTGCTACAGATCAGTTTTAAATATGCTGTAGCGTGGAAGAGCGTCCCTTTGACAGCAACAGACCTTCAGGGGAGCCTTTATCAACAGGACTTTCCTACCATCTTATCCTAGCTGTTTGTGCTAAGCAAGATTGCATTTTACTACTTTGACTATCTAGCCATAATTAAGTTAACCGTTGCATTAGGCAAAGTTAGTGAAAAGTAAAATACTTGACACTGAAAACTCTGCTTTTGTGCTATATAACTCTTAAAGGACTAATGACATCTAAGTGAAAAAAAGCTGGTTTTATGAAAAGCCTTGTATCTAAAAATACTAATACTGATGATCTCATTTTCCAAGATCTATTTGAATGCATCTTCCTTTTCTGCATGATTTTTTTTCCTTGGATTTTCTGCTTTGAAGTTTGCCTTGGACAGACATCTTCCCAAGTAGGCCTGGTCTAATCCTCCAGCCATTTCTACCAACCTTGTGGCTTTGTGTTTGAGGTGCAAGACTTGAGTGACTAAGGGGTTTAGGGCAGAAAGCTGAGACTGAAAAGATCTTCAGTGCTGTCTTGTCCTGCTGTGTGCTATCTTGGCTGTTGGTCAGCGCTGCAGAAATGAGAACTGCTGATTTTTTTTTTGTCCCCTTTTTTTTCTTTACCACTGTGCTTCTCTGTGTAATACTGACCTTCTGCAGCTCCTCCTCGGTCACTGCATTCACACCCTGTGCTCAAGTATAGAAATAAAGGCACAAAGGCTAGAAACGATGGACATCACCTGAATTTCTTGCATGGGTTATTTGAATCTTGATGCAGAGTAGCTACCTGGTATGGCACTGCTGTCCCTTAGTGCTGCCTGGCCCTCCATGGCCATAGCAAAGCCATCACTAATCCCAGCCATGGTCTTTGGCTCCAAAGAGCATCCTTGGCGTCACCAAAGGCATCCTTCTTTCTAACCCTTCCCAGAGAGGGAAGAAGCCAGAAGGTGACCGGCTGCACTCTCATGGTGTCTGTTTCTTGGGTTCCAGAGTATGTGCTGCCCTCAGCCAACATGGGTCTGCCTGGCCACCTCATCCAGTGCCACCGCCCACGGCCTGCCTATATCACTCACACGGCCCCCGTGGTCAAGATGCTTGTTGAGCAGGATGAGCGGAGAAAGGCTGCATCCAACCGCCCAGCAGAGACAGAGCCAAATGGAGAGCCTCAAGAAGCTGGTTTTGAGGAGGAAACCCAAGTGCTGTCAAATCTGAGCAGAGGTAGCAGCACCCCCGGGACTGGGAAGGACTCTGTAGGAATGTCCATGGCTGAGAGCAGTTTGCCATCACCAAGTGTTTGCAATAAGGTTATTTTTGCAAGGAAACCTCCCTTGTGTGTGCTACCATGTAGCTCCCTGGCACGTTCCAGCAAGAAGAAATGATCTGTCTGTAGCTCAAAACAAAGAAAAGAAAAAGAAGATGCTCTCAAGTGTTTTCCAGAGTGCATTAAACTACACATGCAAATAGCATTAACTTTTTGACTCTTTTCCTAAAAGCCCCCTTTGAATGAAAGCAGACAAGCACAAAAGGTGGTGGTATTGCATTTTGCGCTTGTCTGCTTTCAGGTCTGGTGAAAACCATAACCTCTTCCTATTGAGCTTGCTTCACGTGCATTGCTAGCTGTTTGCTGCTTTGCTTCTTGGAAATGCCCCACAAAGGGTGCAGTGCAGAGGCATGGTATGGAGATGCGGATGCCTGCACGCCCACGGAGCCCGGCACACACACAGGGCCCAGTTCTCTGCTCTCCTGTGTCTTGTGACCCTGCTGGCATTGGGGCTGAGTGCCAGCAGCCGTCGCGGGGATTTGGCTGAGGGTAATGGCCTCTGGGGCCTCTCTGTGCATCTGCATCCGCTCAAGATGTTGGGTGACTGCAGGAAAAGTGCACTGGGACTCAGTGTCCTCTCTCCTTGAAGCTGTACATTGCTGAAGGAGCACGGACTGGAAGGGAGAGGAGTTTACAATGAGCATTTGCTTGTACTTTTATCCCTTTTCCCCTGGCCTGCCTGTCCTTAGGGTGTGAGGTCTGTTCAGGTTGCATTTACTGGACTTTATGTATGTGTATATCTATGCATGTGACACTTTCATGCACACAGTCAATTAAAAGAAAAGCAAAGCAGCAGCAAAGCTGATCCATCAGCTGGTAGATGAGCTGCTACTCCTTTCTCACTGTTACAGATGAGCAGAGATGCTAAGGTCAAAATTGCTGGGGGATGTGATTTTTTTTTTTTTTTTTTTTTTTGCAAGTCCTTAGCCTTATGTGATACTGGAAAGCATATACTTAGGGTCTCCAGCTGCTGGTGCATGCCAGCTCAGACCCTAGGTGCTGAGGAATATTGCCAGATTTTTTAAAACCATTTGCAAAGGCATCACCTCATTATTCTTTGGCTGACAGAAGTAGAATTCAGTTTTCTAGTGCCATCTCTATGGCCACCTTCCTTCATTAAGACCTTCCAACTGGTGCAACGGAGCCTGCAGGCGCCTCTGACAGCGTGTCCATCTCTGCTAGAAAAGGTCCATCCTGCGCCTTGAGCGAGGCGGGGTTCACATTGGGCGAAATGCGGAGTGACTACTCAATTAAAGACTATACCAGCCTGCGTACCCGAGAGGTGGCTTCTCCCCCAGCAAGAGCACTGCTAAGGAGAGCGCCTAAAAGGGAGCAGGAGGCTCTGGAGAGGTGGGAGGGAGGGTGCCCAGTTTAGCCATGTGTGCCTGTATCCCTGGAGCGTTCTCCTGCTGGTAGGGCTCTGCTGGGGATGTGACCTCACATTTCTCTTGAGTTTCTAACTCTGGCAAATATGGTTGGGAAGTTTTGTCACAAAGACAGCAAAGGACACCCCTTCCTGCAGGGGTGACCCCTTCTAATTTCAAATTCCACTTCTGCAGGGACTGAACTGGCACCAGATCATTTCAACATTTAATGCATTTGAAACAAAGTATTTTCCTTGTGGTGGTGAAAAGAAAATTGTCAATTTTTTTTCCCATCAAAATTAAATTTGCTTGAGGAAGCCACTTGCCCTGGAAAACTTTGCTAAAGTTATAAACACTTTATCTAATAATCAGGAGCATTTGTTGCTCTGTCTGTTGCGCTGTTCCCAACTGCTGCTGTCAGCTCATGTGATTTTGGCTGAGATGGGACCAGTGCCACTCGTCAGCTGAATGCTTTGGGAAACAGTGTTGGGCCTCTGCAGGGAAAAAAATGTAAAGAATTAGAAAATGTAACAAAAAAGAGGAATTACTGCTTTCTATGGATGTATAAATAAATTTGTTCCCTGCCCTATTTTGAGCCCGGGGTAACTCGCACCCCTCACGCCTGCGCACGCACAGACGCAGCGTGTCACAAGCCCCGTGTTTAGCAGCGTGTCTCGCCTGCCAACCCGTGGCTTTGGTCACAAGCCACGGAATTGGGAAGAAATAAATAAACCTTGATTTCCAGCTCTTCCCTCTGACTTTTCTGTTTATCGTGAGGGATCCTGGAAAAGGGATAGAGTGATGTCATGTGCTTACCTCCTTGCTGATACGATGGCTGCAGAAATAGTTGGGAGACCCGGCTGGGGCTGTGTCTTTCCTGACCGTGGCTGGTGGGGCTGTGGGCACTGTCCCCCTGCATGCCCTTGGCATCCAGCCTCCTGGGGGGGGCACCAGCTGTAAGGGGGGGTTGCTGGCTTCTATTTAATAGCATCGATGTACGTAGTTGACACTAGGATGGTGTCGCGTGGGAGTACCGAAGCAAGTGGAAGAGGTGTAAGATGTGCTGTGCACCACTGTCCAAGCTTCTCGGGGTTACGGGTTTGCTCTGCGATCACATATTCCCAGCAAAGGGGGGGTAAGGCACTGATTTTTCTCTAGGTTCACTGTAGGCCAGCCCTGCCTACACAGAGGATGCTGAAGCAGGCGTGAACTGTATGTGCTTGCACAGCTCGGGGATGGTGAGAAGGAAAAGACCCACCTTCCTTTTCATGGCTGCACAGAGGCTTTACCAGGGCTGGGATCTTGTTCATACCTCTGTGTTAAACCATTTTCACTATTACACCTCCTCCCTCGGGGAATGGCTGCCTCGTTCTGCAGGTGAAAGACCAGTTATTTATAGGCAGTTCTGTGGTGAGAAATGGTATAGAAAAAGGTTGACATCATCCCTAGAGAGCCAGAAATGGTAGCTGAGGTGACTGAGAAAACATTTTTTGTTTTTCTTTTGCGTGTGCAAGTGTTTGCACATGTGCTCGAATGTGTTCGAGTTCACTGCGGGAAGGTGTCCCGGGGCATCCCTGCAACCACTGTCCTTCCAGGTGAGGAACCCTGTCCTATGGTCAGGTCTAGGACTGGTGGAGGTGTTGTGGGCTGCTCTTTGCTCTCCTGTTTTCCTCACTGGATACGTTAGCTATTGTTTTTGTCTCTGTTTCTCTATCCCTGCAGCAGGGACAGTAATATGTAGTTGGACGGGATTGTGTATGTGCATTTGGAGTTCAGGCGTGTTAAAGCTGCCTTAAAAATGTTCTGCCAGTACCGCTTTCTGTGGCAAAATGGCCAGAGGTGTAAAAGTTTCAAGGAATTGAATGATTTTATTGTTAAAAATAGTTGAAAATGCATCATGTCTTTAAAGAATGTTGAAGTGCTGCTTCTCCATAATGACTTAGAGTAAAATGGAAACAGGCAAAACACGGGTTTACAACAAGTGTTGTAAAAAGCTCTTGTAGGAAAAAAAGGCGGGCGGGGGGCGGCAAAAGAAAAAAACAGACAGACATGCCGGCTTTGGTAATTCTTCAAATGAGTTTTTCAGTAACTTCATTTTATGGAAAATTTTGACTTTTCTGCTGTTGTCACTGAGGATAAAAGGGACCTCTCTAGAGCTGCAAATTTGCAGAACGGTAATTCTATGTTCCAGCTTGTACTGCCCACTAGCATTAATAAAATAGTTCGAGGGCTCTGTTCAGCCCCAGTTGAAATCAGTCGCTATTATTTTGGAGCCCCAAGGCACAGCAATGCATGGCGTCGGTGAGCCCAGGGCTGCGATGGAGAGGGTGTAGGTGGCATTGGGGATACCAAGAGGGCTCATCACGTTGGTGAGCTCTGTGCTCCAGACATGCATCTGACAAGACTGGAACCCATGAATTAACAGTGTCCTGGGCCCGGCTCTTGGTCCGTAGCCTGGCGCCGGAGAGCTGGGTAGGAAAAAGTTTGCTGCGTGGTGCAGGCACAGGCATCCCTGCCCGCACGCAAGGTGCTGGAGCAGGGCAGCAGCATGACGTTGGATGTGGCACAGGGGAACGTCGGGGATCTGAGGATGGGAGGAGATGTAGGGTGTCTCTTGGGGGTGGGGTGGAATTGACCCCCCTGCATCTGTCAACAGATGTAGCAGCACCTACTTCGTTATTGTAATATACAACTGGAGGCCCAGAGCTAATTGCAGCTCTAAATGACTTTTATTATGCTGTGGTTGCTCCTTGCCTGCTGTATTGAAACCAGATGCTCAGGTCATTAAATAGATGTAAGCCAGGTGCTGACTGCCTTATTTAAGCAAAATACAAACTGATTTCCTGCAGAAGTGAGTGTGGTCATATATATGCCAGCACCCAAGAGTGGGACAAGAAGGCTGGGGAGAATGGTGGCCATTGTGGCTTGGGGACCCCTGGTGAGGCTTTTAGTATTGCTTTGGGAGTTGGCTGATGGATTGACTGGAGGCAAAGCTGCTGAGGGTTTTGGAACTGTGCTCCAGAGCTGTTCCCTGAGCATGTCACCAATGTGTTGGTACGCATTTAGAAAAGTGTCTCTGGATGAGACACCTGCCCTGCTGAAAGGCGCATGGATCTGACAGCATGGCACAAAGGTGACAAACCCTCAGCAGCATGTGGTGCTGATTCTGGGAGGATGCTGCGGTCTAGTCCCTAGATCAGGTCTGTGGGGTGTCTCTGTGCCTCTAGCCCAGTATTTTAACCTCACAAGCAGAGCTTTTTGTTGGAGGATTTGTCACTGAGAACCTTTCATCTCAGAGTGCTTTACCATGATCGTGAGCACAGCAGGTAGAAATTAGCTGGTCGTGAACAGAGCTAAGAGTTGCCCAGCTATCACCAAGGTGTTTCCGAAACAGCGTTTCTCGCCGGTTTTGTGTCTGCGTTCACCACTTGACTCATCTGTCATCATGCAGCCACCCGTGCCAGCAGCAGCTCCAGGCAAGGCAGTGCTCGCTGCCGTTACCCTCTGCAAGTGCTCGTGTTTGAGCCCTGGAGGAACTGAGCCGCTGCCAGCAATTACAGTTAGGAGTTCCTGGCTTGTGCCAAACACTGCCAGCAGTGCCCAACCTGTCCTCACCATCCCGTGCAGGCAGAGGGGAGATGCTGCAGACACCGAGGTGATGGAGCTGCCGGTGCCTGCTGCTCTCTGATCATTTGCAGCTCTTCACAAAGCCTGTGGCGAGTGCCGCGGGGGTCACAGCCTGCTGCAAACCGCCCTATTCTCACCAAGATGTGGATTTCTTTCCTCAGAGGCAGCTTGGGGTGGGTTCTGTGGGGTTTTATGAAATTGAGGGGGAGATGGGAGAGAACTGCTTGCTGTTTGGCTGGTAAGGCTGAACCTGGGTAGCTGGAAGCCTCTTGGATTGCTGTCGGACGTTAGGTGAGCCCAGGGCAAAGCCGTGACAGCCTGGACTTGGACTTTGCTGAGTCATTTTTATTGGAATCAAAGAGCAGTGGAAAACCTGCCATTTTCAGGCAAGAATTCCCCCTCCCCAGCCTGTCCTCCCAGGCTACAAAGATGCTTCCCCCCCCCCCCCCCCCCCCCCATCAGCATTTACGCTGGGTGCAGTTGTGCCGCTCCGGGTCTCGGGAATGACTGTCTCAGTAGGAGCTTGGTATGATGTCAATGTTTTGAGTGGGTGAAGCAGAGGAGGCAAAAATAGACATTTAGACATTTTTCCAGTTATGCATTTTCAAAAAGGGATATTTATAGCTCGGTGCATAAACATAAGCTCTCTTTGTGAATCCGCTACCAATTGCAACACAGCACATTACCCCCTCGGACCCTTGCGCTCTCAGCCTCAGGACTGGAGCCTTGACCTTCTTGCAGCGGGAGCCTCTGTCTCCCCGTACCGCACTACAGTGCTGGAAGTGTTTCCAGTCCAGGTGTGAAGCACCCACAAAGATCTCGGAGTGCTCAGGGGCTGGATCCCTTGCAGCAAGCTCTCCTGGCTCATCTCCAGGGTGGGGATGCAGCACACTGCAGTTTGAGCCTCGATTTGATTTTGTGATTAACTCTGAAGCATAATGAGGACTGTGATCAGGGTAGTTTTATCAGATCACTCGTTGCTGGGTACAGAAGGTCCAAATCACTACATTTCACTTTACCTCCATTTCCCCATCTATGGAATTTGGATAATGGCCTTTAACACACAGTTTAAAGTGCTTTGAGACTTTTTCAGGGTGGTGTTTCACAGCAATGCTACCTGAACCACCTCTCAAGGTCTGACCTTGCTTGCAAGGAGTTTTGGGTCTGTTAACATCGTGTGTTGTTAAAGCTTTCTAGCTACTGTTTTCTCCACTGTTTCAGCAGGAATGGGAGGTCGGGTGTGGGTGGCACGTGAAGAGGTTTTCAAAGGCCAGCGCGGGCTCTTCAAAAACTGTGTGAACTGTATTTTTCACGAAGACTGTCCTGCTGCCACTCGGCAAGAAGCACCGGTTATTTTTGGCAACGCTGCCATCTGAACTGCAGAGGGATGGTGCCCTGAAGGGCTTCATTGAGTGATGCTCGCCAGAGTGGCTGGGACTTATATGTTTGTATTTATGGATCTGTTGTCATACTTTGAATAGCAGCTTGGTGGAGGGTTAACGCTGAATTCTGTGGGAGAAAAACTCCGAGGTCTTTGTGTTGTGCAGAAGATGCGTGGGCAGAAAGGTGGGGCTGATAATGTCTAGATGTTGTGAGAGTCTCTGCAGGTGGATAGTATTCAGTGCCTCGCAGGATCAGTCTCCTAGCATCCAGGGGGATTTAACTTTTGCACCTTAGAGCCTTAAAAGCAGGAAAAATAATCCTGATGAGCAATGGGCTTAAAGCCTGGCACGCTCTGTTGTGCTTGCCGTGGCATGTGGCTCCAAGGGTGTGCCTCCAAAACATTGCCAGAGATCTCGATCTCGCCTCAAACTATTTTTCATCAAACCTCGGCCCGCTCTCTGGCCTGCTCTCCAAGCTACTCCAGCGGAACAATAAACTCCATTCCTATGGCTTGTCTCACACTGCCTAGCTATGTGCCAGCTCATCAGGTTCCCCACGCGGCGCCTGCAGCCTTGTTGCAAGCTCTGAAGTCGGAGCTGCCTTCCTCGCTCGAGCGTCCCTGCCCTGCTCAAGCAGCGAGTGCCTCTGCTGCATCAGCAATGGCATTTTGATTCCTCCCCTGCAGATGCAAAGGCAAAGTCCGGAAAGGTTTAGTGCACCAGCCCTGTTTGGATTTCTTGAACTGCTCAGGCCTGAGCTCTGCACCGAGCTGTAAGCTCTGGGTGCAGGAAAACTATCTGGGTGGGTCACAGATGTTGTTTGCAGTCCGTGGGTACCAAGGGGTAGTAGCTTGGAAGTGCGATTCCACCCCCAAAACCCATCTGCTCCAGTGAAACCAACACTTTTACAGGGATTTTGCTGTGTTCCTGCTTTTATTTGGGTTCAAGGCTCATCTGGATATCGTAGCATGGATGGGGATCATGGGAAGGAGAGCCTGAATGCTGTAATTTCAGTCTTCCAAGGCTGATCATTCTTCTGTTTCTTCTCTCTTCCTGTCCTCCCTATCTCCATCTTTCAGCTGAGCTGCTTGTTAGCACAGCGAGGACAGGAGCAAAGCTTAAAGGCTGGATGAGGTTTCCCTGGCTCAAATGTAAGGGTGAATCCCTACACCTCATTCTCACAGAACTCCAAGGATAGCCGCCTTTAGTCCCTGTCTTCAGTGGGTGGCATCTGCTTCTCCAAGTCCAACCTTAGTCCTGCAGCGGGAATTCTGAGCGTGCAGTTTGCATTGAACAAGGGATTTTTCCACTCTTCTCGTAGTGGAAATTTCTTACTAGCTAGATGAAACTATTAGATGCTTTTTTAAAGTTTTCTTAATGCACAGTAGATGCTTTCTTAAAGGTGTTACAGTTTCTTGTTAGAAATCTGAAAACCACAAACTGATTTTGGTTTGGTCTTGACCACAGATTTTCAGTTTTTAAATAGATAAATAAAAGATCTCTTCCCAATGAGCCTGGGGAAAGAGAGCTAGACTTTCTCCTAGATCTTTAGCTGTGCTGGTATGAGACTCTGCATTATCTGTTTAGGAAGAATAGCACTGAAAATAAGCAATGCCTCCTCTACAAAATGCAGATCATCTGTTGAGCTGAAGGAGCACTGGCTGTGAGCCTGTTCCAGGACTGCAGTCCCTGCTTGGGGGAAAGCTCCCGCTCCAATACTACTGCTTTTTTTTCAAATGGTGATGATCAGGGTAATATATGAGCAGGTTCAGGCGAAGATTTGTGGCAAGCCTTGTTTGGAGGAGTGCACAGATGGCTGTCCAGGGCAGAGCTGCAGAAGGGTCTGCCTACCCCACCGTCCTTTCCTTTCACAGCAGCTGTAACATTTGCTCTGCTGGGAGCAGGGAAGATGGGTTCTGCCACAGTGGCAAAGCTAGAGATGAACGGACTGATTTGGTACGATGCAGTAGCATCCTCTGAGACGGAGTGTGCTGGTGGGACTGCCATGGGCTGAGGAGGTACCAGTTGCTTACTGCCCGCACAGAAGTGGGGAGCTGCTGCAGGGGGGCTGGAGCTTAAAACTGCTGATGGGGTTTGGAGCTTAAAACACCAGCGGCGAGAGGGAGGCGGCCAGCAGATCACTCGGTCCCTGTCTACAGAGGTGGGACCAACTGCCCTCGTGGGGAACTGCAGTTCCACCTCTCCCCATCCACCTCGATGCTCTGCTTGACTGCACTGACTGTATGCCAGGGACTAGCAAGGGCTGCATGCACGTGCAGGAAGAAGAGTGATGGCAGTGATATTTTAGCCCATGATTCTCTCCATATATGACAGATTACTCTTTACACTCATCAGGAGCCAGGATCAGACCTGTTGCTCTCCAAACATAACTCCATAAATGCCAGTGAGATGCCAAAGCTGTGATGGAGGATGGCACAAAAGGCAGCAGCTGGGAAAAGTCTCTTGATTTGCACTCAGGGTTGACAATGCTTGCAGGACTCCTACTTTGGGGAGGGGTGGCTGTGCCCAGACCTTACATGAGGACCTGCCAGCCTCTTGGCAGGGTGCGTGGAAGGCCACTCTGCTGCAGCTCCTCTGTGGTCAAAAGATTTTCCCCCTCGGTGCTGGCATCCTGGGCTCCCTTTTAGCAGCCTCAGGAGATAGATGGCATTCCAGCCACCCACAGAAATCACGTCAGCTAAAGGCAGCCAGAAGACTGAGGAGTTTATAAGTCAGTCATGTGCCCATCTGCCATTGCATCTTACACTTGCTGCTGCAGAGCAGAAAAGAGCTCGTCGTATGCTGTATCTG
Source organism: Gymnogyps californianus (assembly GCF_018139145.2). Lineage (NCBI taxonomy): Eukaryota > Metazoa > Chordata > Aves > Accipitriformes > Cathartidae > Gymnogyps > Gymnogyps californianus. Next base: position 11,396,055 of record NC_059489.1, on the reverse strand, counting down.
TGCAAGATGCTTTGTCCCTTTGTGGTCTTCCCCTAAGGCTGCTCTTTCTTGCTTGTTTGACTATGTCAGACCTCCAAGAGTTTATGAAATGCTTTAAAAAGCGAAAATGTTGCTGATCTTGCTTGCAAAATTCAGCAGAGATAGCAAGACACCCAGGCCCTTCTTAGAGGTTGCTGTCTGAAGGCATGGCGGGGGGGTTAAAGGGAACAGATCCTGCCGCTCTTAATCTACGGCCCTGCCCTACAAGCTTAGTAAATGCATCAAAACATGGCATAAACTCTGCTGGGGAGCTGCCAGCCCTGTTTATTTTGCAGACCCCGTGTGCACCAGGCTCTCTTTGCATGTCCGCACCAAGGCGGTGAACCCTGTGGGTCTGCACTGCTGCTGGCAGCCACGGGCAGCAGCAACCACCCTAGCAATCACCTGGACTGCGAATTTCTTCTCTCAAAGGGGCTGTACCTGAATTTGGGGTGCTTTATAGCAGGGTGACAGCCAAGGCAAGCCCTGCTCTGATGCTCACCATGTCACTCCTGTTTTCCTTCTAACCGTGCACGGATCTAGCAGCACATTTCCTGGAAGATGCTCTAGCAATTAAATTACCATTGATCTCTCTGAGCTGGAAGCGGGCTCTGCTGTTAGCTGAGGCCGTTAGCAGGGCCGTGGGGAGCTCGGCGTGGTGGAGATGAAAATATGCTCAGAGAACAGAAACTCTCTGTGGCCGCCCCAGCCGTTCTGGGCTGCTGGCCAGACTCCTTCGGATGGATTAATGGCAAAGTACAATGATGATAACGAGAGCTATCCTTTCCAATGGAGAGCTAATCTACAGCGAGCAGGGCTCTAGACTTGCTGATTCACTCTCTAATGGATAAACAGGGATGCTCTGCCCACGCTCCAGTGTCTAGACGAAGAGGGGTGCGCGGGGAAAGGTGCTGCTGCGAAAAGCCGGGCAGTTTGCGGTGGGGCTGTGTGGCCGTGTGTCAGCACTTCCACTAGAAACTCTCCTCCCTGGGGAGGATCTGATAGCGTGATGATGCAGAAATGATAGGGTGAGCCTCTATAAAACCTGGGTGATGCAGGAGTTAGAGGAGACTTCTTGTAATGGTGACCTTGAAACCAGGTAACAGCAGTTGTGGTGTTTTGCTTGTCTGCACAACGGTGTGATTGGAAAGTGCCGTTCGCTTGGCAAGTGGGAGCGAGCAGAGGTCGCGTCACTCCCTAGGGAGCGGAGGTTACTGCTTGCTTTGATGGTTACGGGAAAAGCTTGCAGAATCCAGTGTATGATGCTCTGTTTTGCATAGGGCTTTGGGCTGCAGCTTAGCATGGAAAAATGCATCCTGCTTGGACAGGCTGGTCCGAGTGGACCCCTGAAGAGCCTCTAGTCAGTGGTGCAGGGAGATTTCATAGTGAGTTTGGTGCTTGCAGCCACGCAAACTCTGCTTTCTCCATAATGATGCAGTAGGGCAGGTGAAGATTCATGCTTTCCCCTGTCTTTTAAAACTGATTTCCACCTGTTAAAGATGTTTTGTGGTGAAGGCAGTCGGTTGAGGAACCAGAGTCTGTTCCTGCCCCTGCAACGGAGTCAGTGCCTTCATCTGGTGTGAGCGTAGCCGGGCTGAGATGAACCTGGGCTTTGTGGAGGTCGGTGGCATTTGGCCTGTCCCTGGTGCAAGAGCCTTTGCTGGGGTGTGAGCAGATGCAGCGGTTTGGTGCCTCCTGGGAAAACTGTCAGGCCCAAACTGAAGGAAGGGCCATCAGCCTGGGGCTCGCGGTGAAACCATGAGGTACCCCAAAGCCTGAGACACATCCTGGGTGTCATTTCCAACTCCTCCTCATTTCTAGGGCATTTAGAGTGCTATGGGTACAAGAACATAACAACCAACAAAATATAATTTTTGACCTAAATATCTATTTTATGGGGGGAAAGCAAAACAATTAAAGCCAAAGCTCAGTGGGATACTCTTCACTGCAGATGGCCATTACTCCTCTAGTGACAGTCTTGGTGCAGTCACGCTCAGCTTGGCCATGCAGGACAGCTCTAGGTCTCACTTGCCGTTGTGCTGACTTTAACCTTAAACAGCTCCATTTAGCAAGCTGCTGAGGACCCATCAGCTTCCAATGCAGCCTCCCGCTTTGCTGTCTGCAGGCAGAGCTGGCAGGCAGACGTGGCAGCAGTTTCTCTAGCCAGGGATTGAGAGGTGGGATTTGAAGTCGGTGGAGAGTGAGTCTTCACACAGAAGTGAACTTCACTCCAAAATCTGGCCAGACCCTTTGCTTCCAGTACTGCAAATGAGGCAGATCAATTATTCTGAAACAGAAGGTAAAAATTATGGCTCCCCTGGCTTTGTTCCAGCCTCTCAGGTTGCACTGCAGCCGATGTGCTCCATGCCGTGGGCTCCCTCTGGGATAAGAGGCATCCTGCTATAGAGCCCGGAGCAAGGGGGTTGTGGCTAATGGGTTTGCTTTGGGGTCAAACCCCCTTGGGCCTGACCCTGCAGCCTGGCTCATGTTAAGGCTGAGCTCCCCCAGCCCCACGGGCTGGGCTGGGGTCTGCTTGGTTGGTTCATATGGAGAACTAGGGATGTCCCAGGCTGGGGACATCAAGGTTGCTGCACGTTAATGCTGTTGAGATGTTGGCTATACAGTCGATAAACCCCAGTTGTACCCTTGTGAAACTGAGAAAAGAGCAGAGGTGGGTGGAGGAAGAACCAGAGCTTGTGGTTAAGGACAGGACAGAATAGGAAAAACTGTCTTTAACCCTTCCTTGACTGCATTTGGCTCATGAAAGCAGCTTGGTTGCTCCCTGGTCTTAGGCTGGCATAAAATTAACCTTGTTAAAGAAAGCAAAGAGATAATGAGGGCTGAGTGGTATCTAATAAAAGATGAAAGAGCAGAGACAAACCATATCTCCAAGGGAAATGCCTCAATTTCTCAAGGCTGCCAGCATCTCTCGGGGCTCAGAGCAGCAGCAGGTGAGGGCTGGGTGGGAGGGTGGGCTCCTGCGCTTGGAGCTTTGCTTTTCAGAGCCTGAGACTTGCAAACACAGGGACTGGAGGAGGCGCTCGCAGCATTGGGCTTTCATGGCCTCACATACTGGGTAGTGACCCATGCCGTGGAGGTTGGTGGGAGGCTAAGCCCCAGGCCAGCTCAGTGGTCAGCCTCTGCCTGTGTACCTGGGATCAACAGGGGGCCAGGCAATAGGTGGAATTTAAGATGTCTATATTTAATTTTTAATTATCTTTTATTACTTTTCCCCCCAAAAAGAAACTAATTTTATTTGATCTGTCTTAAAGGTCAAGATGTGCAGGCTGTGCTGTCGAACAGACACCTGGCAGGAGCTAGGCAAAGTCTCCTTTTGGTGCCCCAAGATGCACCAAGTTAACGCGTATGGGCAATGCTCATTTCTGGCAGTCACAGCAGCTCTCGGTGCCTCTCTGATCTGTTTATCTGCCAGCATTTACACTGCATTTATAGCGGTGGGGTTTTTTTTTCCCAGGTGTGGAAAGAAGCCCACGTCCTGCAGGGTGCAGCTGCCCCAGCGGCAGGATGGGGCTCCTGGGCTGCTGGACCCAGCCTTGCTGCGATGGGTGGTGCAAGCAGGGGCTGTCACGCCTCTCTCTGCCTGCTCTTGCCTTTGGCCAACGCTGCTCAACAGCGCAATGCCAGTGTGAGGGTTGGGATGCGAGGAGAATCTGGGGATGAGACCTTAGGTCACTTCAGAGCAACACCTCTAAAGGTTTGTGATACATGAAGCTGGTATTAAATTCATCGCAAGAGCTCAGCTATTCCTATAAGCCTCAGTTTCTCCCATGTGTGCCCCTGTTGCTACAGGCAGGAGTACAGCAATGGGCTCTCCAGGACAGCCCCTCACACTGTGCTACGGTCCCTCTCCTACCTGGACACGTCCCTGAGTTTTTTTCTCTCCTGCAGTTTCCTACTGCTCTCCCAGCCAGTCCTTCACTCTTTCTCTTTTGTTTTCATACGGATCCTCCATCCCACCTTCCTGAGGCTTGCCCAAGCCTGTGCTCATGCTCCCACAGCTCTGCAGGTGCTGGTGGCACTCCTGGGAGCAACTCGGTGACAGTTTTGAGTGCTAAGATGCCCCGTGTGCTGCACTGCCCGGGCACTGCACCCCAGGACGGGGACTAGGGCTACATAGGAAGAGATTTTTCCCGACTACTGTATTTCCCAACAACTCAGTTTCTTTTCCTGCAGCAGGACAAGCTGAGACTGGTACAAGTTTTCTGATGAAGAAGCAGACCCAAGAAGTAGAGAGGGAGCCCTGCCTGGGAGGAACAGTCCCACAGTGAACTTCTGCCCCTGATCCCACCTCCTGCAGGGAGGAGAAACTTTTCTCCAAAGTTATGTCAGAAGAGGGATGTGCTGAGGAGAAGTTTCACTTCTTCAAACAGCTGGGTTTTGGACAATTTCCAAATGAGTTCTAGTGATGAATAAGCACTTTTGCCCTGGAAAACTCTTCCTCCCCCTCCCTGTAGCAGCATAGTCCTCCAAGACTAACGGTCGCATTGCCCGAATTCCAGGCGAGCCACCTCGCCTTCCCCCTCCATCCCTTCGGTGCACCATTGCCTGGGGCTGACGCAGCTTTTCTTGGGGACAGAGGTCTCCCGGGGGCCATGGGTGCCTCACCCCGGGCAGAAGGACCCCCTGCAAGCTCCCAGCCAAAAGCCACTGCACGTTTTCTAACATTTCTCTTGGTGCGGTTGCACCGCTGGTCTTCTGGCTAGTGACGAGCTGGGGTCATGCTCAGTGCAGCTTTCATAATTTGACCGAGGTCATCTCAGATGGGGTTGTGTCACCTGCTCCTTTCCTTTGTGGCAAACCAGGGGTTTCCCATTGATGTTGGCGAGTGTGTGGGTAACCCAGCAGCATCAAGACCAATATCTCCTGCCCAGGGCTTTTCCCTGACCCTCCAGGATGACTGAGTATCTCCCCTGTGTGCAACCTCTGGCCACAAAGGAGGCGCTCTGCCTCCTGTTTGCAGCATCCCACTCTGCTGTTGTCCAGGCATGACGCCAATGTACTTGCAGAAACTTTGCTAGGGCTGTTTGGTTTGTAAGGTTGTTGGTGTTTCCTGGGCCTTTCAGGCTCCAGCTCTCTGCCTTTCCTCCCTTCTCTTTTACTTTTGCGTCTTCATTTTTATATTTTTTTTTTTTGCATCTGAGGTCTAAAAGGGTGAGTCCCAGCTGAGGAAAGCCTGCAAGGACATAATCCAGGCCTTTAGAAAAAGCAGCCATTAAACATCTATGTGCAGCTTCCCCTAAAAGATGTAATGGGCATTGCATTAAGAGGTGGGGTAAAGCAAAATATCCATAGAGCAATATAGCTCTAATCATACAGAGGCAAAAAATGGGCAGGAAAACACTCCCAGGGAGTCAGTCCCTGCCGTGAGTCCCAGCAGATAATTGTTTTTTTGCGGCATGCCTTGAGCATTAATGTTAAGGGATATTTTGGACCGAGAACTGGGAACTGATCCCAGCATGCCGTAGCCTTCATGAGAACTCCTGGCAAGCGCTTGCTCTTCTTGAACATAAAATATTTGCAAGCCCCGCTGAGCTGCCTTCCCGTGGGGAGCAGCGGTGAGGATGCCGGGCTGCGCGCGTGGATTCATCCCTCTCTACTGGGCTGGACGGGGCTCTGCGAGCACCCAGCCCACATGGTTCATTCACCGTAGGGTCATGGAGCCAAATGTCGGAGATTTTCTCTCTGAAATGCAATCTCCTTATGAAACATGGTTTGTGCGACGGGGGATTGGTTTTCCTGCTGTGACCTGCCAAATGGCAGGGTTTGATCTAGGCAGTGGGCTGGGGAGCAGGCTATGAGCAGAGGAGGAAAAGGGGCAAACGGCATGGGCTTACCAAGTGTCTCCTCTGTCCTTGCCCTGGCTGAGGTCCTGCTTTGGTGAAGAGATTTCTGCACCAAACACTCTGGACTCTCACTTTGTATTAATTTGAAAGAAAAATGTGTGTCTAAATCTCAAAAACAGGCTCCTTAGTGCCTAAGTCCCTTCTGAAAGTGGGTCTGGGGTTCTTCTGTCACTGGTGGGGTGACTTCTCTTCCTTTCTTTGGCTGTCTGCAAGTCTCGGGTGGCTCTGCAGAGAGGGAGAGCGAGTGCCTGCGCTCTGAGACAGATAAAAATGACTTGTCTTTGGAAGGGGTTGAAGCTGGGGATGAATGCCCCACTTGGATGTTTGGTTGTTTTTTGTTGTTTGGTTTTTTTTTTTTTTAAATCTGATCTGAAACAAGGAACCCAATTTTGGCCAGTGGTTGGATCCAAACACAGGCTCTGTTTCAGGAGCTGTCCCTGAGAGCATCCCTGGTTTTGCTCAGTGGAAAATTCATTAGCAACACGTTTGATGAATGAGGCTCTGTTACGACACAAACGTTTCAGAAACCAGCAAAGCCCCGTTGGGTTATATGGGCTTTCATGACGCTACATAAACATCCAAGAGGGCGAGTGAGCAAGCTGGTGGGTGGTGCTGTCGGTGCGTAGCTGCCGAGCGCGGCTCTGCGCAGCCTTTGCTGTTTTTCCTGTTACCCTTTTAGACTTCCTGAAGCGCTCGTTGCTGTGGCAGCAAGGGCAGTTTGGGCCGCAGAGTTTGTGAATGAGCACTTTGGTAAGGAAGGGGAGGGCGGGCGAGCCCGGGCGGGCTGTGCGCAGGCAGTGTGGGCAGGTGTCGCGCTGCCTCCGCCGCAGCCCTGCCAGCCCCGTGGCCCCCGACCGCAGCCTCCCCGCTCTTCCCGTCCCAGGCTGCTCCCGAGCGGCTCTTCTGATGCCCAGGGGGGTCCGTCCATTTGTTTCTCGCTTTGGGCTTTGACCTTGTGCCTCCACAGTTTTGCTTTCAGATTCCAACCAGCTTGGATAAATTTTTTTTTCCAGGCTTTTTTCCCCAAAGTTTCCTCATATTAAGGGGAACAGAATCTGGGGTCTGAATTCTTTACTTTCCCAAGCAATTAGTTTCATATTGACTTAAGCACAAATATGCTCTCTGCAATCCAACGTAAAGACCTGCGGAGCCAACAGCTCCTTCAAAGTGCTTTGCAGTGTTAAAATGAAGGACTAGACCCTGCGTCCTGCCCTGATACTTGTGAGCAGCTACTCAAGTGCATGATCTTGAAGCTACTGAACACCAGCCCAGTGTCAGAATAGGTCATCAGGGCTCCTTGTGTAATTGCACTCATCAGCTGAGCGAGGCTGACACATCAACTGGAACAGAGCATGAGAAATGAAGCTCCTTTCCCTCGAGGCTGTGGGCTCTGCATAGCACAGGGGACTGCTTGGGGCCATGGCAGCCTGGTTTGCTGATGGCATGTTTGCGTTTCTGTGTTTGGCCGCTCTCAGCAACGTTTGCCTCTTGCCCCGGCAGTGCTGAGCACGCTGGTCACATTACCCCGACCTTCTCATTTTACAAGGCTTTTTTTCCCTGGAAGCTATAAAAAGCCTGTAGTGAAATTAAAACCACAAGGTAGCTCCTGACTTTGCTGGAGGGATGTTTCTTTTTCCTTTATAAATGGAGCAGAGGATGAGGAGAAGGGATGTGTGTGCATCAGAGGGAACGAAGGCTGTTGGGGCTGTGTGTGTCTGTGTTTGACTCCCGCGCTGTCACCACCAACTCCCCAGGGAACGGTGTCTCCTTATTTAGCAAAGTGCCTAAAGTTAGGCAAGACAAATCTAGTCCACTGAGTCATTTAAGACCAAATTTCAAGTGTGACATAAGCAGAGACCCTCAGAGGTACTCCTGGGTGGATGTTCTCCAGCCATGCTTCCCTGGGCATGAGGCGTTGCTGGTCCAGATTTGACTGCATCTGCAAGATATTTATGGGCAGAAGGGGCCCCTGCCTGTGCGGGACGGTTTGTCACAACTTCTGTGCGGCTTCTGATGCCTCCCTCTTCCCCTCTGCTGATGTTTGCCTGTTGCAGAGGTATGTGCAGATGCACATGTTCCATGTATTGTGGACCAGCTCCGGGAAGGTGATGGAGAGCCCTCGGGACTCCCCAGCCCACTGGCTGTGAGAGCCCCCTGCCATCTCGAGATGGCCTTGGTGAGCTGGAGTGGGGAGAGCAGGCACACTATTAATAAGGCAGAGCATGTAAGGAAGAGGGAGGATGCAGAGTGAGGTCCGCTGGTGGAAATAGCAAGGGAGAATATAGGAATACGCGTCATGTCTTCCAAAGAGCGGTGGGATGCCTTGCTGAGTCCCATGAATTCCCATGTATTTAAGTTAGTGGTGTCTCTTGGAAATAAGCCAAAAAAACCCTGAAGTTGAATTGTTGAAAGAGTTTACTAGGATTTTTTTTTTACCCCTTTGGAAAATGTCAGTTTCTTGAAATCTCTCTGACCTGGAAACATTTTTGTCCAGAAGGTTTCTGAGTTTGAGTAGGCCGTCAGAGAGGGAGAGATGGACACCCACTGGTCACACTGGTCTTGGGACAGGAGCTGCGCCCAGGCGTACCCAGCACTACATCCTTTGAGCTGAGGTCTGCCATGCCCACCTTCAGGAAATGTCCACATTGCCCTTAGCTGTTCCTGGGTGGAATAGTGAGAAAGCCTGAAAAGGGTGGAAGATGTCCCAGATTTCACTAAAAAAGCCCTGGGAACCTCATTTTGTTCCCACAAATTACTATTTCTCAAGCTGTCAGAGCTGCAACACCATGAGATGACCAGGCTCAGGAGGGAAGGACTGTAGATCCCCCTGATCCACAGTGCTGGGGAAAGATGGAGATTGCCCAAGTAGGAGAGTCTCCTGGAGCAGCCCGGCTGCTTTGTGGGTAATGCCTTGCCCCAAGGGATGCCGCAGCATCCTCATCTTCTCGTCATCTCAGCTCTTGTTTCTCCCTGGGCTGGCAGGACATGGAGGAGCTATGGTGGCAGATTTTTCTCACTTCTCCTTTGCAGACCCTCTTTGCTACTTCCTTTGCCCAGCTGTGACCTCTCGGTGGTGGCATGTATCCCTCTGCTCACCCGCTGCCCAGAGCACGCTGTACTTTGCTTGCAGCTGTTGTTCCAGCTGTGTCCTGCCAGCACAACCCAAGGCACAGCTTCATGAATCACCACCCAGCCCGTTGCGTGGAATGAATTTAACTGTCGCCATCCATCGCAGGGAGACATGACCTTTGAGGAGGCTTTATGGGTGGGCAGCGATGCCCTGCGGGGAATGGCATGCCCTGCTGACACTCTGGTGCACGCTGTGCCTTCTGGCTTCAAACCCCCGGACACCTCCGGGAGCTCTTGCTGCTCCTGGCCTCTCCGTTCCTGTTGCTGCAAGCGCAGCAGAGGGAAACCTCATGTCTGGCAGCGCAGCAGTTATATGTGCATCCTGCATGGGGCCAAGGCCAGCTAGGGTGAGAGATTATGGTGCAAGTTGTCTGCTGGGAAATGCAGAATGCTGTGCATCTTGTGCGTTTCTGCACAGGCTTTTCACTCAAAAATAATTCCCAGCCTTGCTAAGCCACGTGTCTCCTTCCCACAGAAAGCTAGAAGTCTGCAGCGGAGAACTTGTGACAGTAATTTGCCTCCAGCTGTGGCCTTGGTTACATCCTCTGAGCACCACCAGCGGTAGCCTAGCTGTGTAGTGCCATTGCTTGCTCCCGTGTGAACCTGCCTTCACGCCTATCTCCTCTGTTAGCGAATGCCACCACAAGCTGGAGGCCATCAGTCTAAAATTGGTCCCTAAACCAGAGGGCATGTGGAAAATTCAGGTGACAATCAAATGGAAAAGACAGCAACTAAATGTTCAAGAAATATGGGTGTCACTTGATATAGCTGGTTCATACAGCAACGTGCTGCATAGGACTGACTGGGCTTCCAGCTGGAAAACCTGTGTAATACATGGGATACAGTAATTTATTTAGACAATAAATACTGGTTCTTCAAGATGTACACAGGGAACAGGGTGGATGCTCTCCACCCTTTTACTCCTTTTCTCTTTGAGAGCCTGAATCAGGCTGTGCCCTCATCAGCTTGCAGGTAGCCCCTCATTGCTGCATCTGCTCTTGAAGCCAAAGGCTTCAAAGGCTGGTTCCACACAAGCTGAGCCCCTGGTTTGCAATAACGGCAGTGTTACAGCTCTTACAAAATACAGTATACCCGCACTCATGTTCACGTATTTGAATTTTTCTACTTCTAAAGAAGGGGAGAAGTGAATAACAAGCACTATGAAAGCTCTTGTCTCTTGGTGAGGTTGGAGAGACTGGAAGATGTAACGTGAATGCAAATGTGTCGTTCTTGATCATTAGGGCAAATCTGTGTGGACACAGTCCTTGGTAAAGTCTGGGGTGGAAGTGAAAGATACTTGTTTTAATTAAATATCAGTGCTTTTCAATTGCAATTTAAATTTTGGAAAGGGTCTCTCTTTTCAGTAGTCTGAAGGTAAGGACATTGTTGTCTCCAGTGTTGTGGGATTTCCAGTGGGCAGGTTGTGCTTCTGGGGCCATTCTTGGTGCTGGAGAAATCCAGCCTTCTCTGAACTGTGGTTTTTCTTTCCATCCCATCGCTTTTGGGCTCCATTTTTGCTTAGGACCTGGGTGATCTGGGGAAGGGGTGTGTAGATGGGTAGAGAGGAGCTGAAGGATAGGGACAGAGCCTCAGAAGTTGAGACCCACCTTCTTATTTGTGTCTTTTCACTCGTGGCATCCAAGGGCTTGTCCCGCTATGCTCCACTAAACCTTTTTAACTGGTTTCTCTTTCTTTTTTCCTATAAAAAGTTTCAAAGGGGTCCACTGGAAATATCCCGGCATGGTATGGAGGGTCTGGAGAAGTCCCCAGATGCTTCAGGGGAGCTCCAAGTGGCAGATGTTTTGAGAGCCATTACTGAACCAGTTCCTCGGCATGGAGCTAGGGGGAGGTACCGTCTTTCAGATGAGATAAAATCAAAGTCCTTGTGACCCTTAAAAATTCTAAGTTGCTTTTTGCAAGAATAGAGATGTTAAGACCATTTTTATGGCCAAAGGCTTCTACACCTTCCTAGTAATTTTGGTCCTAGCTATTGGTGTCCTGTAGCATTATAACATCTGCTACTTCTTCCCCAGAGATGTCTGTGCTTTCTTTAGCATTGTGTGCTTGTTGCAGGAGAGATACTATATTCAGTATCTTTCAAGCAATTCAGGAACCTTTGGGACGAGAGGCATTAATTATGTAAATGACAATGGTGGGGGATTTTCACGGACAGGAGCAAGTGATTCACTGAGGAGTTCCCTTCTGTATCGCCCACACGTGCTGCTCTAGTTCCTGCTTTGGCTTCCTTATGTCAAGAGAAAGGGTTGGTCTGACAGCAAAGAGGTTTGAAAAAAATCCACATTGGGGGGAACTTCTATACTGGCGCAGGATGGAGACGCTGTACCTGGCACTGTGCTCCATGCCCGGCCTGGCTGGCAGGCAGGGAAGGCACGTCGTGGTGGCCAGTGCTGCCTGTAGGCAAATCCTCCTGATCCTGTTGTGGCCCTCTGAGCTGATAAGGGCAAGCAGATGCAGAAGTGAGATGATTTTCTTGGCCCAAAACATGCTGTGAGTCCGGGATTCCCTCTAGAAATGCAAAATCTTTTGCTTTTGCCTCAGTGCAGTTTCATTTTCATCTCTGCAAGAGAACAAGTGATTAGAACCATTAGCACAAAGCATTTAGAAGATGTCACCATGAACTATAGAAGAACCAACACTTAATACATTAGTCAAATCATCCCTCTGTTGAAATGAAAGCATCTCCCAACTGGCGTTGTACTGCTGTCGTAACGTTTGAACCCCAGCCAGTCTCACCACCTCGCTCTTGCAGACACTAGTTTTGATGTGCGGGGGTTTCTTTGCAAGCACGGAGATGTGAGGAAGTCACTCGAGTGTGCAGGCGGTGGGAAATGGACCATGAGCTCCCATGGGGGCTGCATGGGCGTGGGATGCACCGGGCTGGAGCATTGATGCTGAGGGGAGCCGCTGCAAGCGGGCGCGATGGGAGAGGTGGCCACAGCACGCTTGGCTGAGCGGGGAGGGCAGCCCTGAAGACCAGGACTCCATCTGCAGTCAGCTTGGGACTCCCCCACCCTGGTATGTTGTTGTTTCCTCTCTCCCCTGGTAAAACTCATTTTCCTCCAGAAACCTGCGTTTCACCATGCATGTGTTTTTAATCGCGTACATGTGATGAAGAAAACAACCAGAGGTGTTATGTGTTACAGCCTAATTCATGGGCCCTTTTTTTTGTAGGGCTGCTGCTCCACACCTAAGGCTTCTTGGCTTTGATTTTCTCTTTCATGAATCGGGTCTCAGGGGAGGAAACTGTTGGATAATACAACCATTTGTTTTGGCAGTTGCCTGCGGGTGCCGGCCCTCCAGCCTTCCTGAATATGTACTCAATGTGAACTGCTCAGCCCAAAGGGTCGGCAGGGCCTTGATCTCTAACCTTAATAAAAAGCCGGTCGAAATAACAATAAGCAAAGGAACCGGCTCGCTGGTGTTCGCTGTGCTCTGCCAGCTCTGAAATGCAGAGAGAGGCCAGCACTGAGCCGCCTCCTCCGAGGGAGACCTTGTCTCCAAAGTTGGGGTTCCTCACGCCTCGGGGTCTACCGCTGCCTAACCCCACAGCCAGGACGTGGTGTTTGGCCTCTGCTCAGGAGGGAGCCTTTGCCCGCAGGCTGCCTGCATCACTTTGCAATAGCGACAAAGCCATCCTGAGCGTTTCTTGGTAGCAAACACAGAAAACGCCGTAATTTCTCATGACCTCCAGTTCATAACGAAACTGGGTCCTGTCTGTGTGGATAGGATCAAATCCTTTTGTAAGCAGTTGTTGTCATTATTACTCGAAGCCCTGTCATCACAGTATCAGACAGCAGAAGCCTATAACAAGGTTGTTTCCCCAGCTCCTGTCGCTGTGCAAGGCTGCCCTGTGACTTTGGGATGCCCGAGCACAATGAGCTGTAAGAGGAAAGCACTTCATCTATCCAACCCTGCGAGAACAGAAATCTCCTCCAGAGAAATCCTGCCTGTCCTAGCTTCCTCTGCTCTGCACACTGCAAAAACAAGACACCTAAACTTTAATAACAACATTCAGAATTCCCATCCCCAATCTTCTTGCAGCCCTTTCTGGGGTGGATGCGGCATCTCCCACGCTCGTACCCTTGCAGCACCAGGGATGGGGGTCACAGGGACAACTCGTGCTTGTTTCAAGAAGCAGAGGTCTGTCAGTACGAGTTGGGAGTTTCCCCGAGATGCTCCATGACTAAGGCTTTTATAATGCTGCCCACACCTCAAGACAGTGTTTCAGGGCTAATGAACTGAAGGTGAAATATTTAGATGCTTCCCTCCCAGGCAGGGTGCCTGGAGGGACCAGCCAAGGCTGTGCACTGCCTTGGCGAATGGGTGGCAGTGCGTGGGCTGATCCTCGCTGGGAGCGGCAGCGTTCGTGTCACCAGTCGTAATGCAGGAGAACTCCCCAGGGAGTGCCAGCGCCTTCGGTGCAACCCATGCCCTTCCCTTGGGGCACGCCAGGAGCATCACCGTGCTGGCTGCACTATCCTGGTGACACACAGGAGGGGCTGGGATTTATGCTGGTGACGCACAGGAGGGGCTGGGATTTATGCTCAGGCTCTGTCTCCGATTATCCCAATAAATCACTTTGCAAGGCTGATACCAATAGATAAGATTGCTATTATCCCCCCCCCCCGCAAACCATTCTATCTGGGAGGTTTCTGTTGGTTTTGGGGTACTGATCCCATAGATGGCATGCGTGCTATTATTGGGCTGCTTTTGTACAGAGATGAAAATAATTTGATTCAGCTGTTCAAAATAACGTTATTAGCTACCGAAAAATCAGAGCTAGTTAAATGTGAGTATTATTCCATTAGAAAATGTTGTCATCAAAAATTATTTGGGGGGGGGGGGCTGAGGAGATGTAAGGTTTAAGTCAGAAGAAAGCTCGCAACTTCTTTTTTCTTTCTCTGTGTTTTTTCCCTGCTTATTTATCTGTGGAGGTTTTTTTAAATGTGTTTTCACTGTGTTGCATAAAGGCCACTCCAGAAAGCCCTGGTGCAGTTAGCTGAAAAACCCTAGTATTGACTCTGATGGTGCAAGGTTGGGCCCAAGGCAACTCTGCCAACTTTTATTAGAGCCTTTTCCCCTCCACGAGACCCAGACTGATGCTCACTGACAACCTCGGAGCTAAACACAGCTTTGACAGAAACCATTGGTGCAAAATACGCAGAGTTCAGCAAGTTGCTTCTGAATCTGCAGCAGCTTTTGGGACTGGGTTCCTCTTACTTCTGGACTTGTCTCTGCCCTCGTTTGCATTTTGGTCAGCTGGAAAGGGCTTGCACAAAAATCTGCTTGCTGGCAGTACAACGCCCACAGGCAGCTTCGAATAGCATCGATTCAGATACTAATTGCAGGCAGCGTGCTGCCTGCTAGGGCGCTGCCTGCTGCAATTGCAGCCCTGTGATGGATGGCAAAGTAGAGCGTAAGTGAATTAGGGAAAGCAAGATGATAATTCAATAACATCGATGGCACAATTAGATCCGATCTGCGTGAATGGAGTTCTGGATGCCAGCCTGCATCTCAAGGCTGTGCTTTGGGTGCTGAGCCTCTTTTTGGGAGCGCACAAGAACCTACCTCAAAAATGAGGGTGCAAAAAGGGGTGTGCACGTGCGTGCTATGGCCATCACAGACCACTTTCCTATAAGAGTAGTTTAATTTTTTTCCCTAAACAGCGAAATTCTATTGTTACATGACTCAATAGCTCCACGCGTGGATCCCCAACCTTACCTTTAGATGTCACCCACTGTGCCAACACCTGAGACATGCCTATGGCGACAGCGCTGTTCTTCTGCTTCCTGTACATCAGTATTAGACACACTTCCCTCCTTGACAACCATTTTAAGGTCAATGTGTTGCTTATGCCAGACATGGGATTCAGTCATGAGTGATGGCTACAACCCCAGGAACCCCAGGCAGCAGCGGCTGCACAGGACCTGTAAAGGTCCCAAAGCCTGGGAAGGTCCAAACCCCTTTGAAATAACCTTCAGCTTCCTGGTGGTGATGGTGGTTGTTAAGCTTTGGTGCAACGAAGGCTTTAAAGGCAGGTTAGAGACAACGGTGTTAAAGTGATGCTCCCATGTCGATGGTCAAAATGCAGTGATGTTTCAGACCTGCAGCTGTGCCTGCAGGAGAAGGCTTTCCCAGTGGCAGATGTGTGCTGGGCAGCGTGCAGGGGCTGCTTTCATTCTTCCTATGAAAGACCAGTGTTGGGGACCACTTGGCACAGCCCAGGTGATGTCCTCGCATATCCAGGTTGACCTCAGTGCCACCTTGGGTTGGCAGAGACCTTTCAGCCTATCTCTGTGCCATGGAGGGACACCTGAATCACGTAGGGACGGCCAGGGTGTGTCTCCGTGACCATTACTGAGGGCCCTGCCCTTGCTGACACCCTCCGGCTTTCTCTTATTTTGCCTGTGACACACCGCAGACATCCCTGGAGAAGGTCGTGGGTGGAAGCCAAGGTGACATTGGGCACCGTGTGGGACTGCTGGGCTGGAGCTGTGAGCCCTGCTCCCTGTGCCCTGGCCCTGCTGACATCGTACACCTGAGCACCTCGAAGAAGCTGTTTCAGTGCAAAACCTGCCTGCTTTTGCTCTGGAGACAGAGATCTCTCCCCATATAAAGTGGGAATCATGCTACTGATCTGCTGGAGATCTGCTGCTGAGAAGCACGGGCCAGGAGCGACACAGAGTTTACCACTGTCTGCGTTTTCGGGTGGGTCAAGGGGGTGGATGCATGCTTGGCACTTTGCTGTGTGCGCATCAGAGGGGACGAGCGGCACAGGGTTTGCACCTCATAGGGGAAGAAAAAACCCCTTTTTCAGTAATGCTGTAGATAAGTAGAAGCCAAATATGTGTCTTTTTAACCAGAGCCTCTTCAGTTATATTAGGAGTTTGGGCTTTATAATATTTTTCCACTCTGAAGTGCATTTCTACATGCTTTCCTTTGGGGATTCCTAAATGCTCTGCAGATGATCTCTCTCCAGCCTCTTGAGGCAGGGCACTGTGTTAGCAGCTCAAAACCCCCCCGGCCCTTCGCCTGATCTCGTCTCTGCAAGCAGCTCCACTTACACCAGAGACTGGTTCTGCTGGGCACAGTGGGAGTCTTGCTGTGTTTGTCATCAAATAGATGTGTTGAGTGCACGGCAGGATTGGGACCTCCTCCACCCATCAGATAAAGCAGCGCACTGTGCTCATGGGAAGGTGCTGCCTTATACGATGACATTAAATGCGCAGAGGGAAGAAGTATTTCTGATTTAGCCACCTCAGAGCTGGGTGTCTCATCCACGCTACCCTTCTGGACTCACTTTATAGTCACTGGAAGGAGACCGGTGCCTCTATCCATCACCTACCAGGTGTCTCCTGGTGGACACTACCAGGATGGGAGAGGTTGGGGACCGAGCCACCAGCTCACACATGAGGCTTCACCGCAGGTGGCCCAAGGGCTGGCTCGGCAGGGCCTCATCCCCATCCTTGGGGCAGAGCCCTGTCCCTGTGGAGCCCCGTGCCATCCCTCCCTCCCCAGCACGGCTGTAGATGCTCCCCCACGCTTTGCCGCCGTGCCCTCCTTGCATTCCCAGAGTTGTTTCGCTGGCAGAGGCAGCATCCCGAGCCTGCTTTCGGGACGCCGTCCGTCATCCCCCCCACTGGCCTGGGTGTCTCAGCGGGAGCGTGGGGCCGGAGGCTGGGACAAGGGATGCCTCTTCTCTTGGGCCCCGGGGCTCTGCAGGAATGCGCTAATTGCTGCTGGAACAAAAGCTGCTTCTGTGCGGTGCTGTGCAGGGCTGTGCTGATCCTTCCCAGGCCCCGCGCGAACGCTCCCAGCGGTTTCTGCCGTGTGCTCTGCACACACTCCTAGCATATTTGCGAAGGACTTAGATTTATCTTTTCTTGTGCTGTTCTACTTAAAAGGCATATTTGGGGCATGCCAAGAGCTTGCCTGGAAAAAGCATTTCCTTCTCCTTTTCAAATACAGAGAGCTGTTCACTCAAGTCTACCTTGAATGATGCTACCTGAAATTTCAAGAGGTTTTCTTAAGAAAAAGTACCCCGTGCTCCCCAGCTATTTACTGCTGTCATGTTTACCAGGCTCCGTGGTGTCTGATGATTCAGCAGCACTCCTTGCTCTTTGATATATATATATATTTTTTTTTTACCTGCAGTTTTTGCTGAGGCAGTGATTTCCCTTATCTCCGCACCAGCGTGTTTGGGCGGGTGGCTGTGCCTCTCCTCCCTGCTCCATGGCCCGGTGGAGATCAGACGCAGTGGGTATGGCTGTAGGTGCCCTGAGTAATGGTACAAGCATCCCACAGCCACGTGCTGTGATTTCCCCAGGACCATGGAACACTTCAGCAGCCTGTTTTAATCCCCCAACACCACTGCTCGGGGCAGCAGGGAACAATTTAGTGGCAGCTTTCTGGAAATTAAAGGATGCAAAGAGAAGTTAGGGCAATGCAGCGGCTTTTCCCAGGGAAAAGGAGCAAAATCATGTGCGGGTTGTGGCAAGAAGGACAGTTTAAGTCACCCTGGGAAGTCTGTGCCAAGCACGTTGGATGTGGCTCCCTTCCCAAACACTCAGATTTTTGCATTGTGGTTCAAAAAGTAGAAGGCATTGGCTGCAGAAAGCCACATATATGGAAATAAAGTGAGCGCAGGCAGGAACCAGAGAGCTGGCCCATGGGTACGTGGGCTGGCGGCTCGGCCGGGGACACCCATGCCTGCAGGGCTACTGCGAGGGGACGGGAAAGGGGTGGCCGTGTTGTGCAGGCAGAGGGGTCTCTGGGGAGGTGGCTGGGCTTAGACAACAGGAGAAAACTTCTTGACGTGGATGAGCCCTCTCTGTGCCAGACCCACCATCCTGGGGCTCTCCGAGTCCCCAGATGCTACTTCAGTTATTAAAAACCGCCCTTGCGCAGAGATGGGCTGCTGAGGTTTGAGTGCGAGAGTCCTGCATAAATCCCTCACCGCGGTCCCCTTTGCCAGGACGTGCGTCCTCGCGGCGGGGAGGAGGGAGGGACGGGGTGATGCGCGCCTTTTTGTTTCTATGTTTAAAAATCCATCAAGCCAAGGCCGGGGCCAGGCAGCCGCAGCGTGGGGAGTGCTCTGCTGGAAATGTTTATCTGTTGTTCCTGAAGAGCATGCTGAGCAGGCAGAGAGGAGCTCAGCCAGGGCAAAACTCCTCTCTGCACAAGAGGCAAAAGTGACATTGGCTCTGGCATTGCTCCCAAGCTCTTACGGTGTGTTTTGTACATATGCTGGCACTTTATAAGCCCTCAAAATAAGCTGTCTCCAGGCCCAAGATTAGGCTTCATTGCAGGTGGGGCTCATAACAATGTCTCTGGCTGCGTTTGCCTAACAACGTCTATCGTGTTTTTATTTGATTATAATCTTGCCAAAGTGTGGCCATTAGCTTTTACATTTTTCATGCTGTGTGTCAGCTCCCTTTTCTGTTTTTGGAAGCTTTCCAGGGAAGGGTTTAGCTGTTGGGAAGAGCAGGGCTGGGGCACTGCCCCCCGTACATCCGACCACGTCGCCTTTCAGCAAGCTCCCTGGTCCCTGACACCGCAGTGTGCGGCCCTGACTGCGTCCGGGTGAAGTTCTGTGCCAATATTTCTATTTTCATAGGTTGCTTATAAAACCCCTTGGACATTGTGCTCCTCACCCGGTTAAGAGCCGTGCCCGAGTTTGCAGTGCCGCCCCCCTCGGGGTTGCAGCCCTGCTGGGGCTGTGCTGTTGGTTGCTTTGGGGGATGCAGGCATCTTTCTGCATGCAGAAAGGCAGAGGCTGCTTTTATCCTGCCTTTGCTGCAAAATCTGATTTTCCTGGAGGCAGTGCAGGATTGGGCCCTGCCTTGTACTCCATCCTTGACTCTATTTTCGGGCTAGCTGGTCGCCAAGCTAACCTATGCGGGCAATGTGTCCCTTTAAGCTGGCATGGCGCTGCCACGTTTGGGCTGCACCCAAATCAGCCCAACCTTGGAGAGTGGCTCCCGGTTCTCCTTTCCCTAGGATTAACTCAGGAATGTCTGTCAGCAGCTGGAATAAGTTGCAGACAACCAAACACATGCTTAGGTCCTGCAAAAGATAAAGATTTAGCTACAGGCTGAGAAGGAAGATCTCCCGTCGCCGGGGAAGGGGCAGAGTGGACATGTCAGTGGGATGGATGGATGGGTTGTACGGCAGGGCTGTTCCTGGAAGGCACCGGCCTGGCCTGGCTTCACTCAACCTGACCCTGACAAATGCAGCCTGATGTAATGTTTTTTAAGTGCAATGTCTGGATCTTGCTATTAGGGGGCTTTACAAACGGCTGAGGCTGACAGACAGACACACAGGTCACTACTGAGCCGTCGAGCCCAGGGGAGAGCACGTAGCACGTTAGCTGGTGAGAGGGCCCTAGTGCAATGCCTCTGCTGAATGCCGCACCGTTGGTGCCTGGCTGGTTCGGTGATGCTCGGCGCAGGGCTCTGGGGTCTGGCATCCTCCGGCAAAATCCCGTCTGCCCTGGCATAGCCCAGGGGAGGGCGCGGAGCTGCCTTGCGGCTTTCCCCATCCTGCGCACTAGCTGTTGTACAGGTGCTTTTGGAAATGTCATCCTTGGTTTTTATGGGAAGCTGGTCTTCTCGTTGCAGATGAGACCCATGTCGTGGTCACAGGCAATGGGCTGCTGGGGTAAAATATGCTTGAAAGGCAGCTTGTTTTGGAGGCGGTGGAAAAAGGTAGCTCTCTGAGTGCCAAATATCAATAGTTGCTGGAAGAAAAGAGCATTTTTGTTGTTGCAAAATGGTCTGTAATGCATAGGTCAGCGTGGGATGTTAGGGCCCTCATGGGAGAGGGCAGGGGCAGGAAGAGCTGTGCTGCCCTGCAGAAGCGAGCCCCAAGGGCCCACCTGAGCCCTGAAGGTGACACCGAGATACCTCCTGGCACCCTCAAAAGATTTGCCCTTCCCTCTTGTCCGTGGGGTGTTTCCAACAAAGTGGTGTTTGCTACTGAAAACCCTTTGAAGGCAGAGAGAGCACCGAGCACTGGGTGCTGTGGAGCAAACAAAAGTGGCATTTTCAGTCACCGCAACTAATTAGTCTGCAGCCCCGCTCCGTTCAGAGGTGGCTTTCATCACCTTTTGTACCCTCAGGATCCCAATGTGCAGCAAATCCCCCTCACTGACTGTGCTCTTTCTGCGCTCCCTTTTTTTTCCATGTCTCCTTGTGAAACCAAAGTATTCAAAAGACCTTGTGGGTGTGTATATCTATCTGTATATCTATGTATACTTATTTCTCATCACATTGCATCCAGTACAGTCAAGTCACGTAAAAGGCCTATTGCATGTTTTGTTGGTATAGAGAAGTAGAGATTTTGCCCGTCAAACCTAGCAGAAGTTAGTTATTTTAATCCAGAGTAGCCCATGGAGAAGTGAATGGGGATGAAATTGCTCTGAGCCTCTCAGTAGCCTTTTTGTGCCAACTTTCAGGGTTGGAGTATGAGGTTGGAAAAATATGGTCTCAGTTTCTGTCTTTGTTGCTTATCTGTTGGCACAGCATTTTAACATCAGCAAATAAAAGATGGGTGGAAGTGTTTTGGGGATGAGTAGGACGGGAGCATCTCAGTTATTAAAGCCACTGAAAAATTATTCTCAGTGTAACTTTCCGTATGAAAAAGGAGGTTAATTGAACTTGAGCCACGTAGTAGAAATGTGCTGATTCCAACAACATTTTCCAGCAGCAAAAAAGAAGTTGAAATATTTTGTTTGGACACTATCAAAACTCCAGCAGAAGCAGAATGTTTCTGTTCTGTCGCTTAAATTAATTTCATGTAATGTAGGCCATAAATTTTAATATGATATTGTTTTTATAGATTGTATAATTCCACACGCATGTAGTGCATAATTTAAGAAATGCATAGGAACAAAAGGAATAATGAAGACTCACTGAAGTGAAACACCGTAATGGCCCTAAATTGATTGCTGGGAGGAAATGTTGTTTCTTGGCAAACACAAGAATTCTAGCTTTTTATGCAGAATCAATCTCTCCCTTAATGTCAGGATTTCCCAAGTAATGGAAATTGCAGCTCCCAGCCAGCTCTGTTCAGGATGTAGTCTGCGTTAATTATTCATCCGAGTCAGATATAATAGGAGATAACTTAGAGGAAACCTGGGATAACACCACTCCTTTAAAGTCATGTCACATCCCCAGGCTGGCCGGGGACACGGAGCAAAGGAGGATGCCCGGCTTGCAGTGCCTGGGGATGGACAGGCTCCTCCGACGGACAGTCGTGGTCCGGTGGTGGAGGGGGCGGTGGGTGTCTCAGACCCTGCGGGGCTGGAGGACGCCGTAGCTCTGTGTGTGTCCACAGAGACCCAATTTGAATGCTACAAAACCCCGACGTGGGCTGAAGAGCCCAACAGCTCGTCGCGGCTCTTGGCTCTGCCTTGCAAAGGTTCAGCCTGCGGCTGCTAAAGCAATAACAGGGCTGCTGCTGCCATGCTGCCAGAAGCCAGAATCAGCTTTTGTTTGCTTTGTTTAGCAGAATACTGAAATTCTTCTAGAGTGTGCATGTGTACAAGTGAGGTAGCAGCAGTCCGTGCTGGTCTGCACGGGGGACCCCCAGGGGAGATGTGCGTGGTGGTTACTCACCTCGGCTGAACATTGTCCACTGATGGGGAGCACGCAGGAGGCACCCACAGCCCGAGCGTGCTTGTCCTGCACTGGGTCTCTCCAGCACCTGGTGAGAAAGAGGCAGTGGCAAGGATTTATTTTCAAGGTTTGCAGAAAAATTGCTGCATTGGCATTGCTGTTGGAAAGGGAAACCGTGGAGGAGCGTAGGAGCGAGAGCCCAGGGCCCCCCTGCTATTGCGCGCTGCCAGGGCTTTGCTGGGGCCAGGCGAGCCCCGGCTGCCACGTTACAGGGTCGGTGCCGAGCCAGCTGCACGGGGACCGGAGGAGGCTTCTGTGGAGGAAACACGGCAGTTTGATACGGCCCCCGTGCAAACAGAGCTGCTTCCTTGGTCCAAAACTTGCTGCCTCTAAGTAGCTGCCATGTAATTTCATCTAGCCATTTTGAAGGAAGGTTTCGCTACCAGCTAATTTGATTTTATGGTGAGCACTGAGATGTTTGGGTTTGTTCCTTTCAAGCCCCCGGATCTTGGAGTCCTGTGGCTATGTCAGCATCTCAGCTGCTGTATAAAACCACTGACCTTTCCAGGTCCTCAGGATAATGGACTTGAAAGGCAAGGTGAATACATATTATTTTATACCGTTTATCCAGAAATCTTACTGCATTGTTACCTGTGAAAAGCCACATTTATTTTGGCATTCAAGACGCCTGTGAACATCTACCATTGTCGTGGTTTAACCCCAGCCGGCAGCTAAGCACCACGCAGCCGCTCGCTAACTCCCCCCCACCCCTGGGATGGGGGAGAGAATCGGGGAAAAAAAACCTCGTGAGTTGAGATAAAGACAGTTTAATAGGACAGAAAGGAATGAAAAACAATGATAATGATAATAATAATACGACAATAGTAATACTACAAGAATTAAACTATACAAAGCAAGTGGTGCACAATGCAATTGCTCACCACTCGTTGACCGATGCCCAGTTAGTTCCCAAGCCGCGATCCCCCCTCCCAGCCAGCTCCCCCAGTTTATATACTGGACATGATGTCACATGATATGGAATAGCTCTTTGGCCAGTTTGGGTCAGCTGTCCTGGCTGTGTCCCCTCCCAGCTCCTTGTGCCCCTCCAGCCTTCTTGCTGGCTGGGCATGAGAAGCTGAAAAATCCTTGACTTAGTATAAACACTACTTAGCAGCAACTAAAAACATCAGTGTGTTATCGACATTATTTTCCTACTAAACCCAAAACACAGCACTGTACCAGCTACTAGGAAGAAAATTAACTCTGTCCTAGCTGAAACCAGGACAACCATGCAGCCCTGTGGCAACCTGTAGCCCTGGGGGAAACCTGCATTAGGGAGGAAATGTGCATTTCGTCCTCGGTTTAAGCTTTGAATGTTGTTATGTAGAAGGAACAGAGTTGCCTTATTGCCCCGGGATGGGGTAGGAGAGCCCGGAGGCTGCGGTGCCTGAGCCTGCGACAGCATGGTCCAGCCTGGAGGCAAATGCAGTCAGTGGGACTCTTTCCTCCAGCCTCCTGCCTGATCTCTGCAGAGGGCAGGGGACCCGTGCTGGGGCAGCAAACACTGCCATAAAGCCAAGAGATGTCCCCAGGGTCCGCTCCCAGCTCGGCCTGGGAACTGCTGCTATCAGATTCACCCACTTGCAAGCAATTCCTGGTCCAGGAGTGATAACTGCATGAGAACTTTTCTGATAATTCCACAACAAACTTGTATTCACCTTGAAAAAATAGCATCTTTTGTATCAGCAGTACTTTCCCAAAAATGTTTCAAGGAGGAAAACAACTCTGGGTTTCTAATAAAGGTCTCCAACATCAGCTGAGCAAGTTTTATTTTAATTTTTCTTCTCCACAAAAGTTTCCATTGTGTCTAAAAGCCGTTTTCTGTCAAAAAAGGTTTTGATGGAAAATATTTTACTAAATCTATTTGAAGCTGATACAAAGCATTGCCAAGAAAGAGGGAATGAATAAACCCCATGGCAGCTACTTGGAGCATTAAAGGAAATATCACCCAACTTCCCAGAGCCTCGGGAGGGTGGTTGGGTGGTCCTGGTGCTGGGGCAGCGGGGCTGGGCACATCACAGCCCCCGGTAAATGTTAAGCTGATAAACAAATCCGCTTCACTCAGCTGCCAGAATACAGCCTTCAAACTAGGGTGAAGCTTTCCAAATATCGTTTGGCATGTTTTCTTTAAAGGAAGGAAGGATCTTAATTCCAGCATTCCAACCCAAAATAGACATCTCTAAGAATAGCCCTTCCCCACTGCGGGGCAGGATGCCGTCAGGAGGAAAAAGGGTCGGGGGAAACGAGAAGTGCTTTCCCTAAATAGCCAGGCTGTAATTGCGAAGTGATGGGTTTCAACTCTGGCCACGAGCGATTGCCCCCGGAGCATTCAAGCCCATTGAGGTGGCTTGGAGCTGCCAACGGCCCCTTGGATGGGGACCAGAGCGGCTCACCAGCTCCTTGGGTTGATGGAGCCGTTCCTTAGAGACCTGCCGGCCGCCCTGCAGTGGATGTGCATTGGCGTCCTCCACCCTGCTGCCGTCGGAGCCCATCGTGCGGCTGGGGAGGGTGCACACCCGCAGCGCTGCATCCCGGAGCAAGGAGAGGATGCCCCAGCCGTGCTCGGTGTGTCCTGGCAGAGAGAAGCAAAGGCATCCCATGGAAAAAATGAGGTTGGGCGGCGTGACCTACTGAAGTCTCTTCCACCGTGAGTTATCCTATGATCAGGTGCTACCAAGCTGGAAGGCTTTTGTGCGCGGCTGTGTGTGTCTGGGGTAGGGAGGACTCTTGTTCCCATCTCTTTTGGTTTAAAAAGTGCAATGCTGGAGTACCCCAGGTTCCATGAAATTCAACAAGAGATTGGATGGATGGAGTGTGTAGTCCCACCCCCTTTTCCCTAGAAAATACAGGTTTGCATCATTTGACCAGTTTTGACTTTAGTATTCCCCTTTTGGGGTCACATTTTCTATGCAAATATGAGGTTTAGAGAGGAATCTCGGCGCAAGAGATGAGTTTCTTATATAGCCTTACGACGCCAGGAACGGTGGCTTTAAGAAAAATACTAATTTTCATGGAAGTCCTAATAAAACAATAAAAACTGACAGCCAGGCAGGTCCTTCTGCCCTCATTTCCTTTCTTTCAATGCTGGCAGTGGAATTTAAAACTCACAAGTTATTAACGCCCTCAGATGCTGAGAGCTTAACATCTCCTGGAGGTGCAAGCTGCATCTTCCCAGTCCCTATATATTATACCTGTTCCTGGTACACCCCTCCAGGAGCTGTTTTTGAAGCTTTTCTCCGTGTGACGCTGGTGTCGCATTTGAATCGAGCTTTTCCCCAGAAGTCAATAACCGGACTCGGGTGATACTTAACACTAAATAGCGTAATCCCAAGTTTTTCAGGAGCTTGTGTCAGACCTTAAATATCACAATATCGGCTTTACAGAATTGCATCTTTAGTTTAAAAACAACATTTTGGGGGCTGCCATGTGCCTGGTGGAGGGTGTCATTTGTCCTAGTTCGTGGCTAGGGCAAGTGTCTCCATGCGAGCTGGTTGTGCAGACGCCCTTGGCACTCAGTGGACAGAAAAAGGTGATTTGGGGGCAGAATCACTCCCTGCTGTGATGGTATTAAAGGTCTAAGAAAGTGAATGAACTACCTCTGCTTTTATAGCCCAGCTTTACAACTGAGATGATTTATGTATTCAGGTGGGTTTGAAAAATGTTGGCCTAAAACCAGGCAAAACCTGCTGGATTTGGCCAATTACTCGCTTTGTATTTTGGGCCCTTCTCAAATAAAACTCAAGGTGGGTGTAACGAAACCACAAAAACCCAAATCTGAAAGATAGCTTGCACGAAACCCTGAAAAGCCCCCAGGAGCTGAATCTCACGGTCCGGAAAGAGGGAAAAATAATAAGGTGGAAAAATGTGAGTTCCACCAGGCTGCAAACCTGAAACCCTTCGGTGCTTGTTTGCGAAAAATCAAGCCAAGAAGCCACGCTCCTGCCAAAATTTCTGCTGCGGGAACGGCAGGTCCAGCCCGAGCTGCCTCCTTCCTGCTGCTCGCACACACCGAGGAATAAACCCTCTGCAGAGATAAGAGAAGAAAAAACCCTTCTGCTGAGATACGGCTTCAAACACGCCTCCACGAGTCCACGCCGTGTGCCCGTCAGCAGAGGAGGTCCACCTTCAACGGTGGGTCCTGGGGCTGCAGCTCTCTGCTCCGCATGCATGCAAAGGTCTCATTTTAGTGACGCAAATGGCCCTTTGGGGCATCTTTGCTCAGGTTGCCGGTGGCAAGTGTGACGCCAACCGGAGTTTGCTGTGCCAAAGGAGTAAGTGCTATCCTGGAAGCTATGCTAAGGCACATGGAAAATAAGGAGGTGATTGGTGACAGCCAGCATGGCTTCACTAAGGGCAAATTGTGCCTGACAAATTTGGTGGCCTTCTACAACAGGGTTACAGTGTTGGTGGATAAGGGAAGAGCAACTGATGTCATCTACCTGGACTTTTGCAAAGTATTTGACACTGTCCCGCATGATATCCTTGTCTCTAAATTGGAGAAGCACGGATTTGACAGGTGGAGCCCTCGGTGGATGAGGAATTGGCTGGATGGTCGCACTCAAAGAGTTGTGGTCAACGGCTCGATGTCCAAGTGGAGACCAGTGACGAGTGGCGTTCCTCAGGGGTCGGTATTGGGACCAGTGCTGTTTAACATCTTTGTCAGCAACATGGACAGTGGGATTGAGTGCACCCTCAGCACGTTTGCCAACAACACCAAGCTGTGTGGTGCGGTCCACATGCTGGAGGGAAGGGATGCCATCCAGAGGGACCTTGACAGGCTTGAGAGGTGGGCCTGTGTGAACCTCATGAAGTTCAACAAGGCCAAGTCCAAGGTCCTGCACATGGGTCAGGGCAATCCCAAGCACAAATACAGGCTGGGCGAGGAGTGGATTGAGAGCAGTTGGGTGCTGGTTGACGAGAAGCTCAACATGACCCGGCAATGTGTGTTTGCAGCCCAGAAAGCCAACTGTATCCTGGGCTGCATCAAAAGAAGCGTGACCAGCAGGTTGAGGGAGGTGATTCTCCCCCTCTACTCCGCTCTCCTGAGACCCCACCTGAAGCACTGCATCCAGCTCTGTGGCTCCCAAGATAAGAAGGACATGGACCTGTTGGAGCGAGTCCAGAGGAGGCCACAAAGATGATCAGAGGGCTGGAGCACCTCCCCTATGAAGACAGGCTGAGAGAGTTGGTGGTGTTCAGCCTCGAGAAGAGAAGGCTCTGGGCAGACCTCATAGCAGCCTTCCAGTACCTAAAGGGGCCTGCAAGAGAGCTGGAGAGGGACTTTTTACAAGGGCCTGTAGTGACAGGACCAAGGGGTAATGGCTTGAAACTGAAAGAGGGTGGTGAGGCACTGGAACAGGCTGCCCAGAGAGGTCGTGGATGCCCTATCCCTGGAAGCGTTCAAGGCCAGGGTGGATGGGGCTTTGGGCAACCTGGTCTAGGGGAAGGTGTCCCTGCCCATGGCAGGGGGGTTGGAACTAGGTGATCTTTAAGGTCCCTTCCAACCCAAACCGTTCTGTGATCCTATGATTGAAGCAGCTAAAGATTTTTGATCTTCACAATGCTCCTGCCCTTGTTTTCAGACCCAGAAGTGTGTTTGGGAAAACAAGGACATGAAAGTGCCAGGTTATGTCCTTTCATTTTTTCCCCTTTCCTGTTTTTTTTGGAATCATCTCCAGGAGATCAGTCAGTTTTACCTCCATACTCCTCCCTTGTGGATCCCCCAGGAGATAAAATAAAAAAAACAGGGCCAGCACATGCGGTGAGAGGGAGCAGAGCCATACGGCAGAGGAGTGGCCACGGCATGTACGCCCGGCTCTCACTGTCACCAAGCCGCCACCATTTTCCCCTGCTCTAAGCCCAAGTTTTATTCACCGGTGCCTCTGTTGTACTCAGGAATCTCTCTGCTCTCCTCAGCTCCTGAAAACATCCTTCCTCGCCCCCCAAGGTGGGATAACGTGGTGCTCATGGTCTCCAGCCTTGCACAAGCCCATCTGTAGGCAAAGCTGTAGCTTGCAAAGTGATAGATAAATTATTTATTTCCCAGTATTTGTACCTCTCTTCCTTATATTTTGTCCCTGAAAGTGGGCGCGAAGGGCTTCTCCAAACAAAGCACATGAACCCACACTCCTGCGCTGGGTTTTTATGGCTGCTTGGCTCAGAATAAATTTTTTTTTTGCTCTAGCCTGGAAGTCTCTTTTAAGGAGCCGCTGCCCATAGCTCCGGCCCCAGCAGATATTGCTGCTAAGCTGGCATTGCTGAGAAACCTCCCGCAGGTCTCGCTGCGCTCAGATGAGCAGTGGCCCCACTGAAAGCCCTGAGTTTTGTTACTGGTTTCTCAAGCGTTGCTGATCTCTATAGGTGCTCCGGCTCCTATAGGTGTTAGTGATTGCAGACGGTCAGGGCAAGCACATCGCGAAATCCTTTCTCAGCAAAGGGTGGGAAAATGCAGATTTCCTGGAGTACTTTTCTGGCTTTCATGATTTATTGCAAATCTCTTCTGGTTATTATTTGTGTCGTTACCTTTATCTGATTTTATCTGTTTTCATTGTTCTAAAGTGAAATCCGGGTGTTTTCTTTTGCTTCATGTGATTGATGGGCGAAGGTAGGTCGTGTTCTGGCTCGGGCTCACCAGCACCAGCGTCCCTCCTGGCCACCCTCGGGTTCATTTGTGTGATGAGTTTCTGAGTGCAGGACATCTCTGTCCAGCTCTTTCTTTCCGAGGACTGTTGGTGACACTGGGAAAGCCCAGCCTGGCGCTCAGGTCACAGGAAAAGCTGTCATGGATTGGGTGCAAAACAGCAAGCAAGAGGCTGCAGGATGCTCTTGTTAACATCAGCTATTGGTGTCTTGCTACTCGGAGGGACTTGTATCTCTGTTAGTGCCGCATGGTATCAGGCAGAAAGCATTTATGTGCAGTTTTTTTAATACAGGTTAGGAAAAAAAATGGTTGAAGTACAGAATGGGTGATGTCTACCATACAGCCAGTCTGTGTTGG
This sequence comes from Gymnogyps californianus, assembly GCF_018139145.2. NCBI lineage: Eukaryota > Metazoa > Chordata > Aves > Accipitriformes > Cathartidae > Gymnogyps > Gymnogyps californianus. Next base: position 11,367,349 of record NC_059489.1, on the reverse strand, counting down.
GTAGGATACAAGTCCCAGCTTGCAAATCTCTGTTTAGTTGAGCAGCGAGGACTGAAGGACATGTGCAGCAGGTACGCTGCTGAGGCTCCAGCACCAGAATTGGAGCCTGTCTCCATGAGGGTGCCCTCATGATTCTCCTGTGGTGTGCGGATACCTGGCACAGCTTCTCCCGTCTGCCTTGGGGAGGTACCTGGAGGAAGGGGCTTTGGGGTCATTGTAGATCTTTTCATGCACCATTCAGTTTTCCAAAGGAATTTACCCCGGGGCAAACCCCTGGGGATGGGTTTGGCAGAGCTCCCTGCAGCTGCAGCCCAACAAATCCTACTGCGCACCCGCAGACCAACAGAGAGGTGGCTTTGGGGAATTTGTGGCAATAAGGAGTCCTGTCCTTGGGTTGGTGGTACCTGTGTGTAAAGCATGTGGGCTGCGTCTCTGGGGAGGCTGCTGATTCCCCGACTGCTCTTCACCCCACTCTGTGTCCCAGGACTGATGCAAAGCGTTTATACCTTGTATTATAATTGTGTAAGGCAAGATTCAGGAAGAAGCCATGGGATTTAGAGGAAAACTGAGAGGCTGACACATTACTTTTGGGGATGCAGGTGAAAATCCCAACTGTCGACTCAAACCCCAAACCAGCATGGCCTGTAGGTGCCTTTTGGAGCAAACCTTTATGCGGGTTCAGCGTGCAGAGACCCCAACGACTTTCATCCTCTTACCTATTAGTCTGAGCACCATTCATCTCTCCAAAACGTGCCAGAATTAACCTTTTTCTGAAGGCTGCTCAGGATACAATCAGAAAACACCTCTTGCTTAAACTGCTTGAAAATATTTGCCACTTGCAGGGGAAGAAACCCATCGATTCAACCCTGCTTCTCCATTTTCTTTAGCAGGCACTGCATCCTCCATCTGGCTAAGTGGACCACAGTGTTCCAAGGATAAAAATTGCATGTAATATGAGATAAAGTATCAGGCAAAATATTTACGTAATGAAATCTTAATGATAGTTCTAAAGGTCTGTGGCAGGGCATGGCAGAAAAGAAACGCTCCCCTTGCTGGCTTGTCACAAGGAGGACAGATGCACAACGAAAGACACTCGCAGGCGTAGGAAAAAAGAGGGTTTTATTAGGAAATTTGATCTGCCCTTTCTAGCAAAAAAAAAATCTACCAAATAATATTACGTAATTTACAGGATCTAACCTGATTCCAGCTGTCTTAATTATTTGTCAGCTTTACATGGAAATGGTTTCCCTTTGTTTTGAAGTAGTAAACATCCTCCGTAATCCTCAAACCCCAGCGGCTGCTGATCTATGGAAACCAGAGAGCGATGCTGACCTAAACCACCGAGGGCCCTGAGCGTCACAGGCTGCAGCTGGGAGTGGATCCAAATTCATCCCATACTTCACTGGCGGATCCATCTCTGGCATCCTGGCTTGGGCTGGGATAGCTATAATGGCCAGTCACAAATGTGGTAAGAAAGCCAAATTTCCTGAAAGGAAGAGACGGTTCAGAGTCAGGCTCCAATTCCAGCCTAATATTTGGCCAAGTGAGGTAGGCTGCTTTGTCGTCCTTATCCAGCAACTAAATGTAGTTGGAGTTTTTCATATCGCATATCGAAATGGCTCTTAAATACACGCATTTTATGCTTATCAGAGCTCTCAGTGGCCAAATCTGATAAAAGGAAATTTTGTCTGGAGTTAGACAATCCCTTGAGTGATCCTGAATAATAAGTGACACTGAAATGTGAAATTATTGCTTCATTTTGAGCAGAAGTAACTCTGTAGGTGATCTCTTTGCAGAAGTGTTAAAATCAGTCAAGCACAGTCTGGGTGGTGTTTTAAAATAAATTGTAGTCACTAGCACTTAGTGTGTTTTGTGTATATATGTTAGGGGCAGACCAGCCAAGGCCGCCTGTATTTTTGAAAGTTCAAATAAAAGGAACTGGTATCTAAATTGTTGGGTTTTGGCTGCAGCCCTCTGAGGTGCCCTGGGCAGATGCATGGGGATGGAGCAGGGCACGTATTCCCTCTGCTTTGTCTCATCTCTGTACTCAAGCCTGAATAGCTGGTTGTATCCTAAGCCCAATGAGGGAGAGGGCACGGGAGAAAGGATGGGGTGAGCACTCCCCACCTTCTCCCCCTGGCCTGGGGGGAGTCAGGTCACCGCACACCCACATCTCAACTTGTTTATTGAGAGTATTTTTTCCCCTGAGCTGGCTGTACCTTTCCCGACCTGGCTGTACCATGTGTATCAGAGCAGAGCCTTGCTCACGGCTCAGCCGTGGGGTATCACTGCTGCAGAAACAGAAGGGATGCACTCCGGGAGCTTAAATGCAACATCAAGTGGCTCCCGATGCTGTGCCCAGCAGGTTTGCTGCAACTATGCCTGCAAGGAACATTTGCTGCATTTGCTGAGTATTTACTGAGGTAACTGTGCGCTGGGAGATGTTTTTCTTCCCCCTGAGCTGGACAAGTGCGATAGCAGTGGGGAAGGGTACCGCAGACCTCTCCAGTGCCTCGCTAGCACTGCGCTGCACTGATGCAAGTGCTACATAGACATTTCTCTTCTGGAGCTCCAGCAGTCTCAGGGCTAGCTGGCCTGTTGGGATTATTTGGTATTATTTCCCCATGTAGGCAAGCCCAACAGCCCAGGAATCAGGGGCTTTTCTGCAGCAAAGGCTCCTCTCTGGTCGTGTCCTTCAGAGCGGCAGCAAAAGATGAGCAAGGGCTTGTGCCACGGGACGGTGCAGAGGCGCATTCCTCCTTCGTGAAAGTTTATTGGCACGGGGAAGAGTGTTTATATGACCATGGAAAGAGCACCCTGGCAGTGCTGCAAGGGGAGCTGAAAAGTGAGGAGAGATTTTTTTTTTTTCTTTCTTTCTTTTTAAAAGCAATTTCCATGAAGGTTGTTTTTTTTCCAGACGAGCTTTCTGGGCACTTCCACAACGGGACTGCATTCAGCCCTCGCTATTTCCTGAGGAGGCAGAAGCTGAGGTTGTTCCTATCGGCTCTGCAGACTTTGTGATCCTTTTGCTGTCTGTGAAATAGTAGCCTGATTACGATGACAGAGAAAAAAAAATACAATAACTCTCCCCTCCCCTTTCCAACCCAAGCCCTTGCCAAAGCAATAAAAAAACTTTCAACAATAGCCAGTCATGACATAAACCAGTCCTTGAGGAGCCTGCCAAAATTCACCTCAAGAAAGTAGGTCCAAAAATAAACACTAACCTATAAAAAGCCCCACAGACTTAAAGATAGTCTTCCCATTGTGCTAATTGCTTTCACATCTGGCTCAGAAATGAGGAGTGTATACGAGCACGGAGAGGCCACCGATAACTCACTTCAGCTAAGCACAAAAGCATGTGCGTAGCATCAATCACGCAAGCCATCTATTTCTACTCAGCAGATCTCAGATGCTGGGGCTCAATTTTAAGTTTGTGTTTAAATTGCACTGAAATAATGGAGCTGGTTGTGACGTTAATAAACAGCACGTGGTTAAATGCGTTCACGGGTGGGATATTTCAAGGCAAATATAGAGAAACTGGTTTCATTTCCCTTTTTTCCCCTTCCATCAGTTATCGGACCACAGTGCCATCAGCTCTGAACAGTTTTTGCCTGGCCACCTCCTCGGAAAGAAGTCAGCCCCCGGGGTGGTTGGAAGGTTGCACCTTTGATAGATCAAGGGCTACGGCAAGATGGGCCATACAAAGGAAAACTAGCTGGGGATGGTTTCATAAGGCCTTGTCTGTGACCCCAAAATGTGACCTTGTGTGAACTTGGTTGGAAGAACAAAACTCCTGTCGGGCTCCTGCCAGGTCCTAGGGAGCCAGAGGTGTGGTGTGATGCTCTGCATCCTCTGCTCTGGGCATGCGTTCATCTTTTTTCATGCTGATGTCTAGACCTTTTATATGACTGTGAATCAGTGGGTTTGCATAGGACTGTCTCCTACTTGCTTGTACGCCTATTTGTTTGTGTAGTTGATTGAATTTTACGGTGTGAGCAACCCCTTTGCTTGTTGGATGCAATTTAAAGCACACCTTCTCCACAGCCTTGGACTTTGCGGTGAGGCCAATATAGAGAGCAAAATCCAGACACCACCCCCCACCACCCCCCCCCAAGGCCATGGTGTATTGAAGTGGCTACAGGGAGGCTTTCCCTGAAATCACTGGGTTTTATTTCTGATAGTTCCTTGGGCACCGCTGAGAACATCACCAGTAAATTAGTACATTTTCTGAGATCACGATTGCTGTGATTACATGAGTTATCTGTGTCTTAACCTTGGGGATGTGCAGAGCAGCCTGCCCTGAGCATCTGTGGTTTGGTGGTTGTGACTCATCACAAGAGCTCAAGGAGGGATTTGTAATGATGTATTCATGCCACATTTATTGTTTGGAAAACTCAATCAAATGCTACTATGGTTAGACTGAAGAATTCATCTGCCAGTCTACTTTTTGATCTCTTTATTGGTTTCTCTCTTCGTTAAAGGACTCACGTTTGGAGGCGAAGATCACCCTAGTCTAGAGGCAATTTTCCATGCTTGATACCTCTGGAAACCAAAACTTCAAGGGTAGATTTTCAATAGGTCTGGCCTTGCTGAAGGACTAGGGGTGTTTTTGAGACAGTCGGAGTTCATCTGCCCTGGGTCAGTTAGACATCCAAGTCTGGGTATCGCTCTGTGCATCTCTTACGGGACACGGAAGAAATGCACCTTCCCTTGCACCATTTGCCTAATTCTGAGAAAAGCATCTGAGACAGTTCAGATAATGGCCTCTGGAGAGGACCTATTTCTTCCTACTGACTGTAAAGGAAAATTATTTAGGTTGCAATATCTAAATTTAGGTGAGGTGACTCCCATTCAGCACGTCCCCCATGGGCCAAACTGGGGTAAGTGGTGTCCTGTTACATGTCACATATAGCTCCTGAGCATCCTGAGCTCCGGGGCAATTTTGTGTGAGGACAGAGGTATGTCAGCGTAAAATGGCATTTGCGTCTCCACGCAGCGGGTCTCGCTGGTTCAACTCCATCTTTTTCCCCAGTGCCTTTGAGAAATTTGGTGAAACGTCTTCCTGTAGACAAGAGCTGATCCCTCAGCTCTGAGGCAGGGCTGGAGGTGGGACGTGCTCGCTCCATCAGGATGAGGGTACGAGAGGGGTGGGAATGGCCACCCCTGCCTTTGCACCAGGGAAATGAAGGGGTGGTGGGCAGGACAGGGCAGAGGTTTTGCTTTGCCTCCCCTCGCTGCAGCCTGCCCTTGTCCACTTGCAGTTGGCTCAAACGTATCCCGAGTTTATTGATAGAAAAGTCAGGGTGGAAAAGGAGATGTAAACTTCGGCAGAAAACGCAGGTTCTGGGAAAACAATCACTAACCCCCTCAAGAGTGTTAAAAAATGCACATAAAACACATACATAAGGAATGATTCACTTAGGTAACTGTCACAGATTTGTGCAAAATATTTGGACTGTTGCTCATGCCTCTTTCAGGGCAACAGGATACGTACATCACGCTTCCACCTCAGAGAAAGGAAAGGCTTCACAACACGCGTTTTTAACAGTTTTTCTATGAATAGCTCCTGTGTCAGAACTGAGCGCAGGACGGGACCGCACATACTGATGTGCTGACAACGCGAGGTGGTTTCTCAAGCCTTCGCCAACACGTGCAGACAGTCCCGGCTGCATTGCAGCATTAACTGTGGGCTGATTCTTCCCTACCTGACACTGTATTTACAAGGACTTTTTACAAGGGCATGTAGTGATAGGACGGGGGGTAATGGCTTTAAACTGAAAGAGGGTAGATTTAGATTAGATGTAAGGAAGAAGTTCTTCACTGTGAGGGCGGTGAGGCACTGGAACAGGTTGCCCAGAGAGGCTGTGGATGCCCTCTCCCTGGAAGCGTTCCAGGCCAGGCTGGATGAGGCCTTGAGCAACCTGGTCTGGTGGAAGGTGTCCCTGCCCATGGCAGGGGGGTTGGAACTAGGTGATCTTTAAGGTCCCTTCCAACCCAAACCATTCTGTGATTCTATATTTACTCCAGTACAGGCTCATGGCCATCGCAGAGGTCATCCCACCTTAAACCAGAGCAAGGGAGAGGAGTCAGGTCCTGCTGGGGCAACCTGTTGATGGACTGCATTTTTGTAGCCATTTAAGGATGCCAAGAAAGTGACTCAAATGAGTCTTTTTCCACTGGCCATGTGCAGAGATCAAAGCAGCCCAGGCCTCGCCTCAAGAGTCCTTGGCCCTCTGTGTTTTATGGTCAACTCATAATTTTCACCAGAACACGGGAAACCCAGTAAAACCCTGGAAAGTCTCATGTGTTTCCCAGCCAGATGGAGCCTGCTGCAGGACCATACGCATGCAGCTTGTCCCTAGGAGCCAGCCTTGGTTTCATAAATAGATAAAATCTTGAAGCCTGTCTGAATCCCTAAAGTAGCCCTGGGCCAGACGGGAGCGTGCACTGCCTGTGAGCATCCTTGTCCTTCGACGTGATATCATGGGATGCACCACACACAGTTTAATTTTATTTTAATGCTCCATGAATTAATGTGACTTTTGAAAATTATTCTGCTATTGAATAGACAATTGATCCCTTTCAGGCGGGTACAGTGTTTATAGGAGAGAGAGGAATATTCAAAAGTGGCGTAAAACTGTGGCTGGGCAATGTTATGGGTACATGTAGACTCATGACGGATGCTGTAAAAGATCTGGATCTGGGTATTTTCAGAAAGGCAGCTTATGATCCAGCGTAATGCTATATTAATAGACAGCGAGAATGTAGTGCTGTGACAGAAAGATTGACAGCTTTTGGCAGTAGATTTTGTACTTAGGTATCTAAATGTATCCCTTGAAATTCCAGTTTAGTCAACTAGGCAAACCTGGGCTGACGTGCTGAAAACTGGCACCCCTGCTTAACATCAGCCTCACGTTTTCACCCTTGTTTTTCTTTTTTCATTCTGAGCTAATATGGTCGAGGCTTCGGGACAAACTGTGTTCTCACGTGTCTCTCAAAACTGGATATGGCCCACCAGAACCGGGAGTGGTAGTTTTGTAATTTTAGTGAATTTGCTGCCGTTGGAGTTGTAGTCACAATTAAGGAACCCAGTTTAATTACTCGAATAAATGGAGGTGATGTGAATAGTCTACTTAATTCGGTGTGGTACCCAGAGCACGAGGGATTTGGGGACCACTTACTGTGTGCAGTTGATAACTTCTTGCTTGAGAGTCACTTAGCTTGTGAATTTGACTGTTTTACCCGTGCCAATTCTCCTCGTCTTTGTAGCTTTTAGGTACATTGTTAGCCCTTCACGTGAAAAGCCACTCCAGATGCTATGGTGGGACCAAAGCTTCATCCATTTTGATGTCCCCTGCTGTCCCTCTGCATCACGGTGCTTGTGGGTGCTTCCCCAGAAAGTCCTGGTCTGTGTGCTTTGCAAAGCATCTGCGGGCCATTTACAATATTATCTAATTATTATTGCTTAATTTAGCAAATATTTCAAAAACTGTGTGGTTGCCTACAACAATTAGTGGTGTCCCTTGTCGTGCAGTGATTCATCTGAACAAAATTAGCTCCGGGCAAGGAGGGAGAGTGGGTGTAGATGGAGGCTGGGAGCGTGCAAGGACCAGAGAGCAGGGCTGGTCCGAGGGTGTGTGCGTGTCCTGCCGAGGGGCGGGGTTTGGCTTGCTTTGATTGAAATTATTTTATCTGGTTTAGCTATAGAAAAGCAACTTGTGCGCTGAACTTTTTATTTCAGTTTAAGTCGATTCTTCATCCGGCTAAAGCAAGACGTGTGTTTAAAGTGAAATCAAAGTGTGCTAAACTTTGTATACACAAATCAGTTTGAGTTATTTTTTTATCTCGGATCTTTGGCAACAGAGGCATGGCTTTCTCATGGAGGCCAGCTCCGTGTGTGTGTGTGCACAGAAAGCAGGAGTAGTGGGGCAGGGCGTCACTGCGCTCACGAGAAGCTGTAAAACATTTTGGTACAGTCTCAGTCTGCAGCTGCGATAGCTGGGAAAATGAGAGGCAACTGAAAAAGGCTATGAGAAGACAGATGTAGCAGCCTGAGTATTTGATGAGCCATCCACATAGCTCACAGTTAATCTAAAGCGGTAAAATGAAGCAAATGAAAATGTTTCCTCTGGATAAAGTGGGACACAGAGGTCCTCACAGCAGACCTGATGGGTGTTTTCAAAAGTTGGAGAGAAACCCCCTTGGGTTAGCCGGAGCGGCTGTGCTAACCACCGCCAGCACTACCGGGCGCCTCCTGTCTCAGTGCCTTTTCTCAGGCTAAAGCCTGAAATAACTGGGGAAGGACCCTCTCCCAGGAAACGCTCCCGATGTCACTGGGTGACTGGTGCACGATGCCCTGGCGCTGCATGAGGCTGTGCTGTGGTGGGGCTCCTGGGGACACCGTGCATCTCCTCACCTGGGGTGCCAGCACCCCCACCCTGGTGCACCCGCCCACCCCAGCGAGGCCTCCGCTTGTCCACGGGCTGGCCCAGGAGCACCAGTGCTGGCACCGGGTTGCCAAGTGAGGGCACTGGTTTGCCCATCAGGTGCACTGGTTTGCCCAGGGGTGGCACTAAGCTGCCCAAGGGCTGTACTGGGTTGCCCATGGATGGCATCGGGGGTCACCCAGCAAAGGCACTACATTGCACAGGGTCTGCACTGAGTTGCCCAGCGGTGGCACTGGGTTGCCCACTGAGGGCACTGAGTTCATAGGATCATATAATATCTTAAGTTGGAAGGGACCTATAAAGATCATCGAGTCCAACTCCTGGCTCCTTGCAGGACTACCTAAAACTAAATCATATGACTAAGAGCATTGTCGAGCTGATCAAGAGTTGCCCAACAGCTGCACCTGGTTGCCCAGGGGCTGCACAAAATTGCCCAGCGAGGGCAGTAGGTTGTCCAGGGTGGGAACTAGGATGCCATGTGAGGGCATTTTCTTGCCCAGGGGTGGCCCTGGGTTGCCCATTGAGAGCACTGGGTTGCCCAATGGCTGCATCAGGTTGCCATAGCGGCTGCAGGGAGTTGCCTGGGCAGAACCCGGTCACTGAGCACCCTGCGCCCGTGGCAACGCTGCCCTGGTCCTGTGTCACTGACAGCACGGGGGATACTGCAGCGCCTGGCAGTGCTGCCACCGAGCCCGACAGCACAGCAGTGAGTAGCGGGCACCCCAAGCCTCCGGAGCGCACCCCACACCTAGACAGCTACGGGTGAGTGTGTGCTTTAACTGGGAGGGGAGGACTGAAGAAGCAGGTATTTCTCATAATCACCCCCAATATTTCTTAAATCATCCAAGTGTATCCAAACTAGGTGGTCAGCAGTTCCTGGCGTGTGTCCGTGTTCAGGGGTGGTAGAAAGTGTCACCCTGGGATGGCTTATCCCGAGGGGCATGCAGGGGCATTTATTTCAGCTGGAAATGCAGGGAAAAGTAACTCTAGTCCATTCCCAAGGTTTTTCCCCCTCTCTTTCTTAAACGTGTGTCTGTCAGTATCTGAAAGGGAATAATTTATTTGCAGGGGTGGGAGCCAGGGAAGCTGTCTCCCACTCTCTGAATGCTGTTTCTCAGGTATAAATAAGTGGCGCGGAGCTAGGGAAAGTGCAGTCGTTTATCCCTAGCAGGGACAAAAGGGCTGAAGTGACTGGTTTGTGGGAACCGGCTCACACAGTGCTTTTGTTGGACCTGAGCACAGACATTTCGTCCTCGGTTCTGCCAGACTGGCTCGGAGGGTTGTGTTTGTGAAAGTTTTTTTGCTAAACTTGAGGGTGTGAGTTTCCCGCTGCCTATCCCACAGCCTCTTCAGCCAGGCTCCATCCCAGGGCGAGATTCGGTGCCCGCAGCTATGCTGCTCTCAAGTCAGGTACTGAGGCAGCCCATGCCAGCATGGCCAAAATTGGGCAAGGCTTGCAAATACAGTCCTCAAAGTTCAATGATTTCCCAGCTGCAGGCTGTGCACTTTTCCCCTCTGACTCATCCCTATTTTTCTCCAATTTGCCCTAGCTAAAGGACCTGTTATTCTCCTGTATTTGCCGTTCGTTTATTTAATAGCTGCATTTTGAGACACTGTTCATCTGAATGCATCAAACCATTACAGGCACCGGTGACGCAAAAAGTCTCTTAGGTCACCTGTCCCTGCAGCTAGATGTTGGACAACACGCAGTTTAATGACTTGTGTTTTCTGCTCATCGCCTGGTGTAAATGGGCATGGCTCCAAGAGAGTCAACGGGCTGCAAGCGTCTGGCATTAAAGAGGGTTACCATCGGTGTACAGTAACAGCAACTCACGGGCAGAGCCTGCCTGTCTCTGTGCGTCTCCCATCTATCGCCTTTTAAGCTTTCCAGTAGGAAAGCGTGAGTCCTTGGTCCTGCCCTTGTGCAGAAAGAGGCATTCTTTGTTGCAGAGGTGACTAAAATGAAAGAAACTCTCTTTCCCAAGGGTTTTATGCTTTTAAAAATAAGCCAGTCTCTCTCAGCTCGCCTACACATGCAAAGCGATCAGGGTAGCCCAGGAGGAGCAATTAAACCTCTAGTCATGTGATTGCTTCTGTGGCTGCTTTGTTCTAGAATAAAAGCAAGTTTATTTCATGCAAACATCCCATTTTTAAAGGAATAAAGTTGATTTCATGCTGTAACAAATAGGATTTAGCACATGCTTCATGTCAAACCTCCCTCCCATCCAGGGATCTCGTTGTAGCACACCAGTGCCCTAATCTTTCACTGTGGCTCTGAGCCAGGCTGGGAGCAGTGGGGATGGGATGGTGTTAGGGGAAGGACATGTCCCTGCAACACAGCAGCTGGCTACAACAGCCATAGGGACTTACTCTGCCAGTGGGTGACACCCGTAACCACACAAGAACTTCATACCGAGCACAACATACCCTCCTGAGTGTTTGTCCTCAGATTAGGTGTGTTAGGTATATTTGGTGGCCCTCTGCATTATATTTCTGATAATAATTGACTGCTAACCTCAATCTGAAAAGAGCAATAGCACCCACAGTGCTGTATGCAGTTATTGGCAGCAAAATCTTCCTGTGTGGCCATTCCTCCTAGGGTTACGGCAAGGCTGGCATTTACGAGCCGCTCTGAAAAGACTTTGTGGGATATCTCCTTTCCAAGTGCATTTATTTTACATTGGGTGAGCCATAGACATTTTTCTTCCTTTGCAAGTCAAGAGATGGCTGTTCTTTTTAGGTTGAAATAGGTGGGTTTTTTTCAAATTTGGATGTAGTCCTGCAAAGCTCAGCTCACCTGCAGACTCCTCACTTGAGCATTTAATGCAAGTGAAGATAGAGATGATGAGGATGGAGTCCCTCGCCCACAAGTCGCGCTGGGTTGCTAGCAGCTGTGTGTCCAAAGCTATCAGGGCTGGTAATGGAACTTTTAAAGAGAAAATTATATCTGGAGTACTATAAGATCAGCAGATATGCCAGCCAAAAGAAACAAATGAACAGCAGAGAATCAGCAACTACAGTTTCACTGGATTGACAGATTTAAGGAAAATGAAGGCATAATATCTGTCATTCTCCTTAGCAGCCGTGATTTGTTTCTCTCTGCATTTCAAGACCTGAAGCTAGATACTAACAACAAAGTCAAATCCTTATATATACAAATGCTTGAGATGCTGTCAGAAGGGATTTGCTTTCAAGAGTTTTAGGCCTGTACAGGCGATGTGTGGGTGCTGTGTGCATCGCTGTTTGTATTATAAGTTGCATGCGTTGCTGTAAGAAGTAACGCAAGTGCAGGAGCTTACTGAGTGAGGTTGTCTTCTTCTGTCTCCTTTGTGCAGGACACGTACCTGAATAGTAGCGTTCAAGAATGGAGCTGGTCGGCTCTCCCTTAACAGCAACGTATGCCCATCCAAGATCAACACCTACCAAGTTTCTGCCTGCCATCAGCACCATGGCTTCAAGCTATAAGAACCGTTTTCCTTACTACCCCTTGCCTCAGACCTCCAGCCTCCCCTGGATACCCAGCACCTACTATAAAACAGCTGCCATCAACCCAACTTTGGCTCCCTTTTCCAAAAGCTCCCAGGGGTTAACCCCCAGCAAGATGCTTCCTTTTGTTTCCAACAGAACAACCCTCTTCACCAGGTACACACCTGATGACTGGTACAGGTCCAACCTGACCAACTACAAAGAGTCGGAGACTTCCCGGCACAATGCGGAGCGTCTGAGAGTCGATACCTCCCGCATGATTCAGGATAAATATCAGCAGACAAAGAAAACCCAAGTAGAAAGCACCAAAAACCTGGGAGAACGCGTCAATGATATAGAATTTTGGAAGTCAGAGCTCTGCCATGAGCTGGATGAGATGATCGGGGAGACCAACGCGCTCACAGACATGAAGAAACGACTGGAGAGAGCCTTGGCTGAGACGGAGGCCCCCCTCCAGGTAAGCACCCCGTCCAGTGGGCTGCAAGCTGTAGCCTACTGCTGAAACATCTGCAGCCATTCAAACATCTAATTAAGTTTCATTACAGCTCCACAACGTCTAGAAAGTTTTTATTAAGAGACCATTAGTTAAGCTAGTAATAAACAAATCTCTTGCCATCTGCTGCATCCCCTATCAGCACACGCTGAGCACATCAGAACAGTATTTGCTTAACCAAATATTTTTATAAGCGGTATATCCAAAATCCTTGTTTGGGAGACAAAAGCCCATGTCTTACTACGAGGCTCTGGTGAGGTCAGCATCAAGCCTGACACAGGTCCCTGCATTCAGCTGTGGCTGTACCAGGGACACGTGTGCTCCCTCATGTTGATTTAATGCTGATGTTGCAGCTCGCCTGCTCGTTGTCAGCTAAACTAGCTGCCCCGGGCACTTTTTTCCCCGTGCTGTCATCTCTGTGCCCACCTGTAATTTCTTTTCTTACATTACTTGACATGGGGACCATCCCTGCCCCTGCAGCCAGCAATGATGGCATGTCCCCAACAGGTCGCTCAGGAGTGCTTGCTTCACCGGGAGAAGAGGATGGGCATCGACCTAGTCCACGATGACGTGGAGAAACAGCTCTTCACAGTAAGTTTGGCAACACAGATCATGCGTTAAAGTTATTTTTACCTAAACTACCCTAAACAGGTTTTGCAGCCCTGTTCCCTCGCTGGCTCCTTAGTGCTGGTGAGGTGCTAAACTCTTCAAACTCCCAAAACCTGCCGGGCCAGGGGACGGCGTTCCCCCACGGAGCAGCATGCCCACGCGGTGTGGGTAGGACTTGCCCTTATGGAGGAAGCAATAGCTCAAAACCAGCTCTGTGTTTGTGTAGCATATCGGGGTCCTCTGTCCCTCTTCAAGGAGTTTGTGAGACTGTCCTGCCTGTCAGAGCCCTGCCAGAACAGGATTTATATGTATCTGTGTCACATACATATGATATATCTCTGTATCTATATCACATACATCTATCTATCTATCTATCACACACATATGCACACACAGATATGGAGAAAGCAGTGTGTGCCTGACAGCTTGTCTGGTTTTCCCAACTATATTAGTTGGTCTAATAAAAGATATTACATCTACCCCCAGCTTTGCTTTGCTCAGAGCAGCACGGCTGCAGTAGGACTGCCGCTATGTGTGCTTAGGCAATGTATTTTATAGAAATCATAAAAACGTGCACTGCTCTGCCTTTATATAGTCTGCTTCAAATCATGAATAAAAAGCAAACACGATGAGAGCTGGCACAGAAGATGGGATCCTAACGCAGGGTACAGCGAAATACCATCGCTGTGTGTGGTTGCGGATGGGGACGTGTAGCGCTGCCGGTCCAGGCAACCACTATGCCTGTTCGTATCAGGTCAGGATCTGTCCCTGTCCTCCCTATTGTGGAACTAACCAGCATTTGGCATTGATGTCAAGATGAAAAAACACTTGGCAACCCACCCTGAAAGCGAATTCAGAGGCCATGGCTGCGGCCACAGCACCCTCCTGTCCCCTCCCGGTCACGGCGCGCAGGCTCAGCTGCACGAGGGAGTGCGCTGGGCTTGGGGGGCACTTCCTCCACTCCCTGCCTGTTCGCTTTGGGCAGAAAGACAAGCAGGCAAGTTCTTGCTGTGTGCAAGGTTGCAGAGGCCCGAGGGGATGAGCGTGACCAGGGTGACAGAGCATGGACACTGATGGGCTCGTGCTTTGCCTTTGCCCAGGAAGTCGACGTCATCAGGTCCTGCCAGGAGAGGATGCAGCGGTACCTGGATAAGGCGAAAGCCCAGCTCGCGTAAGGAGGAGCTCCTTATCTCACGCTGCAGCGCTGATGTGCATTTGCAGTTGTAATGTGAACCCCCAGCCGACCCCTACCCACACCCACACCCTGCAGGCATAAAACCCCGCGCGGGCCCCAGGGGAAGCGGGCAGCGATGCTCGTGGGAGCACGTAGCTGCCCAGGTGGGAGCTGCGGGGAAGCGGGATGGGGAGGAAACCGTTCCACCCATACATCCCCACCGATGGCTGTTGTTTGTGTGTTGAAGGTCCAACAGGGCAGCCCAGCACGAGCTGGAGAGGGACCTGGCCAACAAGCAGGCGGCCCACCGCATCGACGACAAGTGCCACCACCTGAGGAACACCTCCGACGGCATCAGCTACTACCGAGGGGTGGAGCGGGTTGATGCCACGTGAGTGCACGCCGGGCAGGACGTGAGCACCGAGCTGTCCCTGGGATGCACGGTGCCTCTCCCTGGCAGGGAGCTGGTTTTCCTCCGCCCACAGTAAAGGCATGTGTCTCTGCGTGGCACGTCCATCCTGCCTGGAGACACCCGCTTCGGAGGGGCTGTTTCTCTCTGCTCACCATAAAGGGAGAACAACCCTCTGCTTTCAGCTGGGTGCCGAACATCCAGCGGGCGAAAGCGAGTCCCACCTAATTAAACATTATATCAGGGTTCAGAGATCAGCCTGAAAATGAATTCAGTCCAGCAGCTCTGCACAGCTCATTAAGTTTATGCATATTTTCAAAGATGTGTCAGTGCTTGCCTGAGTGCTCTTCATTGACGTAAAGTCTGGGGGGTTCACCCCTGCATGGAAAGGGCCTGGCAGGGAGCTGAAACGACACAGAAGATAAAGAAATAGCGAGCATGGTCCTGGGACAGAGTTCAGCTGCTTTTGGGGGCCAGGAATTTGGCTTTGGATCTGCAGTAAATGAATGGTGACCTAAACCAGCACTCGCAGAGATATGCCCTAAGTGGCAAAAGGCTGAGGGAACAAATCTGCTGCTCACACAGACACATGCCGTTTACGGAGGGGCATAGATTGATTCAATTTTTCTAATGTTTGAATAATTATTCACAGTAGAGCTCAGACATATTTAGACAGGCAAATTTGGATTGACGCTAAAATTCAGAGGGGGGTAAAATGTGCCGAGGATCAGCATGTTTTAAATGGAGCTTATGTGGTATTTAAGTCTTTTGTTGACCTTGTTCTGGACTACTGCACAGGCGTGAACTTCATCCTCAATGCACAGACAGGGAATCGAATATTATCTAATGCTTTTTCAGTTTAGTATGAAACTGAGATAAGTTATGAGCAAAATGAATTGACTGCAATCTGCGCATTGTCGTGAAGCTGTGAATCACTTGGCACTTAAATGCCTTGAATGTCTAAATACGAGGTCTGATTAAAATCTCTGTTTTTCTGGGGGAATCTTGTTTGTCTGAGCTTTCATAAGTATCACAGTTGTCTTCATGAACATGTCACCATTTGATAAGCGTTACTGAACAAATGGTGTCCAGATGTTTCACTTGCATGTGGTCAAATTAAGAGCAATAGATTTAATCTACATTTAATCCATGCTGCTCCCTGGCAGGGTCCAGGCTTGCCCATGGCCAGCTTTAGCAGCACGGGCTTACCGGAGGCCTCTCCTTTCCCCGCTCCTACCCCAGGATCTCGGTGCCGGAGTCGTGGGCCAAGTTCACGGACGACAACATCCTCCGCTCCCAGAGCGAGCGGGCAGCCTCCGCCAAGCTGCGGGACAACATCGAAAACCTGCTGGTGGTGACGGCCAACGAGATGTGGCGCCAGTTCAACGGGGTGAACGTCGCCTTCACCAACCGCATCGCCGAGACAGCCGACGCCAAGAACAAGATTCAGACCCACCTGGCCAAGGTAGCCTGAACCCCTCCCTTTCGGTGTGACACCGTCACTTCCCAGTGACACCACCCTCCACGCAGACCTGGCCCAAGACCAGGAACGGTCGCCGCAAGAAGCTGGTTGTAGTATCGTTTTCTGTTTGAAACTCAGCGTATTGGGGACTTCCTTCTTGGAGCAGGATGAGCTGGCACTGCAACTTCATCGCAAGGGATACTGTATTTTGCTAGTGCATCCTAGCTGACAGCCTGGCAGCACAGGGATTTCCAGCGGAAAATGCAAATGCTGGTTGCATCTCTTGGTAGTTACTTCAGAAATGCTGGCTGCCCTGCAGAAAGTCTTTGCTGGGTCTCTGCCGGGCTGCCTGCCGGGGGGTTCGCAGGCTCGCCTCTCCTCCAAGGACGTGCTTTCAGTCTCAGCACTGTGTTTGCTGCATGGTTATCCATGTGTTTCCTGCACTGCTCTGTCAAGCAGAGGAAGTGGAGATCAGTGATGGGCACCTGGCTCGGACCGGTGGGTCTCATGGAAAGCTTCCTGAAAAGTGCTCGACACGATATTGGTTAACTGAGCAGAGGACTGGGCTTGCAGCACTGCGGGATGATGCCACATCCTTAAACGAGGATCCATTAAAAACTTTCCCTCTATTAGTTGCTATTGATGGATGATCAGTTCCTGCAAGCAGTAATTTTGGTAATTCAATAGATCCATCACTGCTCCAAAACCTCCTCTGATGTGACAGCAACAGCGAAGAGAGGCTTTTCCCTGAAGAGAAATCTCTGCTGGATCTGTGCCTCAATATGTGGCAGAGTGACAGTGGTCTGAGCCCAGGGTCTGCTTATTGAACTTGTTTTTTTCTGCAGATGGACAGGAGAAAAGGGAAATGATGTGGTCACTTGAGAATATATTTTTTAATTTATGCATGTGTTTCTTTTTCACGCCAGACACTGCAGGAAATCTTCCAGATCGAGATGAATATAGAAGCCATCCGGAAAGCCATTAGGGACAAAGGGCCTCCGTTAAAAGTGGCTCAGACCCGGCTGGACGAGCGCACACGGAGACCAAACGTGGAGCTGTGCCGGGACACTGCCCAGCTCCGGTAAGGCAGGAGTGCAGGGCCGGCAGGGTCCTTGAGGAGTCACTGGTGGTAGCACTCAGGAGCATCACTGGATGACAGAATTAATCATGGGGTTTTTTTTTCCTAAATAGTCCTACCATAAGTGCACTGATATAATCAAAAGCAATGAGCAGGTATCCCAGCCTTTGGGTACTGGGAGAGCTCTGCACCCACGAAGGAGGCTGCACACCATGGCTGGGTACAGCCTGATGCCACCCCATGAGGGGCTGGATTTTTCCTACTTGGGAAAACCTCATCTTCCCTCCTGCCTGCTTCCCGGTGGCTGGATGTGTGATTGTTGAGCACTTAGCTCCTTCCTTCTGGGTGACTGCAAGAAAGGGTGCACCACATGGAGAAGCAGTAAGGGCTGTCCTCCCATCCCCCGGGGACACTGGAAATCCTTTCAAAGACATAGTGAGCTCTTTGGGATTGCACCCCAAGGGGCTGTGGAGGAGCAGGCTGCCCTGAGTGCCCAGCAGCCCCCCCTGTGAGGCACCCCAAACCTCACACCTCCTCCTGGGAGCCCGCTGCGCATGACTCCACGTGAAGCCTTTTAAAAGCAATTTAAACCCAGCCCCAGGGCCTGTTGCCATCTCGCACGCCAGTGTTTTTTTCCGTCCTCCACTCGTTTCACATTCACTTTTAGCCTCTCCCAGCTGTCCTGTTTCGCCCTGTGTGCATCTGTGGGTGTGGGGAGGACCCCTGCACAGGGAAGTCCAGGAGGGTGAACCAGCAAACCCGCAAAACCAAACAGGAACAGGAAACCACGGCTGCGCATCCCTCTTCTCGGTGGCACGAGCTGCTCCGGGAGATACGGCTGCGCATTGCCGAAGCCTCAGAGCAAACTTAACTATGCCTCCCTGCTGAGGTCCAGAGGAGCTCTGCCCTCGGCTTTCCCAGGCATCTGCCAGAAATGGGGGGTCCAAGTTAGTCTGAGCACGCTTGAAGGGGGAAATCCTGTGCCCAAGGGGCCCGTCAGCAACACCGTGCTAGAAACCACCTCCGTGATGGGACTGTTAACAGGCGTTTCTCGCTGTTTTCCAGCCTCGTCAACGAGGTCCATGAAATCGATGAGACGATCCAGAGCCTTCAGCAGCGGCTGAGAGACGCCGAGGACACGCTGCAAATGCTGGTTCGTGCCAAGTCAGTCTTGGAGCATGACCTGGCCGTCAAAGCCAACTCGCTCTTCATCGACCAGGAGAAGTGCATGGGGATGCGCAAGACCTTTCCCAGCACTGCGCGGCTGGTGGGTTACGTTTAGGCTGGGCTCAGCTGAACTCACGGTATCTGTTGCGGGAGGTATTCCCTGTTTTGCTAGGATGCATTCCCAGTTTTGCTAAGATGCTTTGAAAATACATAATTAGACTTTCACTTCCTGATGAAAGCCCTGAGTAGAAATTAAGTGATCACTTCGTGTGTTACATGGTCTACCAGAATTTTTTTTTTTGCCCTTTGGTTTTTCTCTTTCCACTGCTCTTTCACAGTGTGCCAGAAAGTAGCTGAAAATATCCTGTATGCGACTAAGAGTAAATCCACCCACGGGGATTCATTCCTACCCTTTCAGTCTGTGATTTTAGGAGAAAAACTGTTGTGTCTTCCCCCTTTTGAGTCTGTCTGATGTGGAAAAAGCACAAGGGGAAGTAAAGCTAGTTGTCAGAGTAATTAGCTGTTGACATCCATAATGTATTTTTAATGGTGCAGCAGAAGAAACACAAACTATCCCGTAAAGTGTTACAGTGTGTTCTGTTCCTAAATAGAAAAACTTGCATTTTAAGCTGATTTCTACTGATAATTTTCTTGCTTTTGAAAAATTCTAAATGTCATCTAAAATGTTAGTGCTGGGGTCTTAAAAGGAGGAAGTACTTTCGACGAGCTAATTGAAGAAAATGCTGTGATTTTAATTTTGGTGAGTACGGATTGGTTCCTAATCTAACCTCTTGCATGTAGTTTGTTGGTGGAAGCACCAAAGCACTTTGAAGATAAAGAAACGAATCAGTCCTTAAGTCAGCCACCCTGACTGCCACGGTCCCTGCTCTCTTGCTGTAAATCAGACCTGTTTTACCAAGTATTTGAATTTTCAGAGGGATAAGTCTTAATCAATCTGAGGTTCAGTGTGAAAGTCACTTTGCAAGTTGTCTCCTTAGACTCATGTGTCACTTAGACACTCTTGAATCTTTTAACCTAAGCAGAGTTGAGCTCAGCCTAGCGCCTGTAGGTACCAAGAATGCCAAAGGAGCAGAAGCTCAAATCCCTTCTCCTCCCTTGGGAATCCAGGGCATGGACCTTCTGGCCCAGCGTGAGGGCTCTCGGGAGCTGAGAGCATCTTTTCTTGTCTCGCATCACTCCATCTCACAGCACAGGTCCAGACAGACCCGCCTGCCCCCCCCTGCTCTCCCAGGGGCAGCTCCCAAGAGCTGTTACCTGCGCCGAGGTCCTGCCCCGGCCTCAGCATCTTGGCAGGATCTCTCTTCACAGCAGCAGCCCTAAACAGGAAGCAATTGTCTTTTTAACCTTTTTTTTTACTAGCACTTTTGTCTCATGGAGACTAAAAATAGATTTCCTCTACTTTGTGTGTATCTTGGAGCCAGAGTCCGTCGGAGACAGCAGCTACCTGTTCTAAAGAGAAGATACAACCATAAGCAGGAAAAACTGTCCAGCTCATCACACCTTCCCCTTCTCCACTTATCTCCCTCCCCAAAATAAGCCGATGGTGTGCTGAACTCATAGGGACTTCCAGTTTTTGTCAGCATCCTCGCTAGCCTTCGTGCTGCTTTGTGCTGTTACTCTCCCTCTGTTCCTTTACTGCAGACTTTCACAAACGCTGGTGATTTTGGCTGCTCTGCTGTTTTGAAGCCCCGCTCCAGATGGCTGGTTTTCAGGCAGAGCTGCCTGCTTTCTTTTTTGAGAAATGGGCCCGGTGAATTTGTCCCCAGCTGAGCGCTGGGAAGCGGAGGCACCCGCAGTCCCTTTCCGAAAGGCTCATGCTTTTAAGTAACTTGAGCGAAGTCGTGGCATCAGCGACAGCTTCACATTCATTTCACTTCCACCTTCATTTTTGAGTCACATAAAAAAATCTCTGAGCTCCATTTTACTATGAGGGCACACTGGTAACAGTCAGCACCCAAAGTCTCCTATTTTCTCCAATTTTGGTTTCAGAGCAGCCCAAACACTCATCTTTCCCACTAGCCCAACTCCTTTAAGGCTTTCTCCTAATTGACAGCGTTTATGTGGTGTCGCAATTATCTGACTCCAAATTTTATCTTGCCGTCCTACCCTCTCGATGCTTCTTTACACAATATTGGCAATGCATTTCTTTCCTTCATTTGAGCCGTGACCAGAGGAATTTCAGTTGCAGCTTCTCCAATTTCACAAACACTTTCTGCTTTCCTGCAGCAGATTTCCCAGACATTAGAGAATTCCCAGGTCCCTTTGGGGTTTCATTCTCTCCACGCCAGTTTTCCATAAGTTGACAATATTGATGTTACTACTTCTGGGAGCTGATACTCTAAAATCCCCCCCAAGCACTTTGATTGTCTAATCCTATGTGTGCTTCAGGTTGAGTCTTTTTTTTCCCCTCTCACAGCGTGTCCTATGCACATCCCATGACAGGAGCCAGCCCTGCCCCAACACTCCTGTAAAATGGGTCTCTAGGGAGAGGGTTTGGGGCGAAATTCCAACGTGGCAGGGTCTCCTCCACAGGGATGGGTTTGCCTCCTGTGACTGAGCTGCTGGTGAGTAAAGCTGCTCGGTTCAGTCACTGCAGGGTTGGTTTTGGGGGTTGCAGCCGAGCCGCCTCTGTCTTTGATGCATACCAGATGCATGGAACGACTGTCCTGCCTTCCCGCTTCTGATGTGCGAGATGCCTTTGCGTTCGTCCCATTAAATGATTTGCTTTCATAGATCCCTTCTAAATAGCATCCCCGTCTGCCTCAGCTGCCTTGCTGCACTGATGTGATGCTTCCTTTCCTTAAATGCCTTCAGTCTGAAGAACGACGTGCATGCTTTTATTGCTGTTTATTGCTGGTTTATTGCTGGCTTTATCAGCCAAGTTGCTGAGAAAGTTAGTTTGTGGAAATTCCTTTGCATCCCACAGCCATATTCCCACCCTCCTGCATCATTTCAACAAACCCTGCAGAGCCGGGTTTGTAAACTCATTGTTTACTGACTGGAGGAAAGAAAATAAATTAATAAAACCAGGACAGCATTGCTTCATGCAAGCTAAGCTTCGTGTCAGTCCAGGATCCAGCTGAACAGTCAAGGCCCGTCTGTCAAGAAGCTATTCAGAAAGGAGGCTTGGGTGGTTTTTTTGTCTAAGAAAAGAAAAATCATTGAATGTCCTGGAGGAGTCTGATACGAATTTGGGTGAAATGAAAGCTTGCCAAAAAACATGTTAACAGTATATTGCATAACTAATGCAGATTATGATGCTCGAGGGAGAGAGAATTCCCAAAACAGCATCAGCAGTCAGAAAGAAACCCGAACTCATTGCTATTATGAAATAAAAAAAAAGGAGAAAACTTTGGCAAAATGCTAAGGAAAATTTGGGCAGTGTAGGATCATAGAAATGGCTGTGCTGGCTCAGACCAAAGTCCAGCAAGCCGCAGATTCAGCCTCTGACAGAGCCAACAGGAGATGCTTAGATAAAAGCACCAGAAGGCGGCAAGCACCCTGTGATACTTTCCCAGTCTACTTTCCCAGCTTCCAGCAATTAGTATCTCAAGGACTTCCTGAGCTGACAGGGCTGTCCTTGAATTTAATATCCCCCGATGGATTTGTTTCACGTGATCTTGTTCCAGTTGTTCTTCGAGCCCGTGCAGACTTGCAGCATCCGCTGTGTCCCTCAGCAGGGAGCTGCAGGGGATGGAGCACCGTCACCCTCAGAGCATCGGTGGCCACTCTTGGGACCCTGGAGGAGACTGAAAAAGGGGCCAGACCTGGGGCTGCTGAAGCCAAAAGTGTAAAACTCAATAGCTTGGGCAAAAAGGTGGCTCCAAGCTGGTTTAGACCTGTATCCTCTGTAGGTTCAACACAGGAGCTCACAGCAAGTTGGCTCCTTCTGTATGCTGTCAGCAGGCAAGAGACGAGCACGAATCACAATTTCTGAAAGTATCTGAAAATGTTCTGACACAGAGTCGTGTCCCACCTGGGAAGCTCAGTTGGTTTTTTCTTTTTTTTTTTTTGTGTTTTTTGTCATTTTGGTCAATTTTGGTTTCATTGAAGCCAGTGGGATTTTCTCCAGTTATTTCAGCCTGACTCTATCAGTGATGACAACTGGCTTGGAGTTGAAAGTAAAAAGTTGGATGAAGTTGTTTTTTGGGCATGAATGCAGACAGGACTAAAATATTTTATAAATTCTTCTTGGTTTGGTGGAAAACAAATGTCAGGAAAAGTAAGTAAATGTCTCCAAAATGGATTAGACCTCTTGTTTTAGAAGTTTGCTGAATTTAAATGTCTCCCCTTCTGTCTTTTTCTGCTTGAAATGGCTTTTCAGATAGCCATTCCACCAGTTTTATCAGAAAAGGTAAAAAACACACGCTCTCAGTGCATTTTGATCCAAACAGCGTTTTACACTGGAGAAAAGGCCCATTCCTCTTGCAGCCCCACCGTGGAGTAGCCGTGCAGCTCAGTAACCCGCAGCGGCAACCCCTCCTAGGGCACGGCCTCCGCCTCCCTCCCAGCCGCCCGGCTGAGACCCAGCCGCGCTCGGTGCACATCCCGCCGTGTGCTGGGGAAAGGGCAAGATCCCGGCAGCCCTCTGAGCCCTGCTCTCACTGCCGGCCGGGGACATGCTCTCAAGGTGGAGAGCCTTCCCCCAACCCTTCAGCTGGAAATACTTATTTCGATAGTGATTTCTCTCTGTGTATGTATATTTTTAGATATATACGCCTGTGCGTTGTTTGGGGGAGCACTGTAAGTTCTCCATAAAATGCGGGTTGTTTGAAATCAGGATTTTTTTTCCCCGTTGTTCTGTTCCCAGCCCCAAGCGGGCTCGCTGATGGCAGCGCGGATTTCTGCCCCTTCCCCTTTGCATTTCAAATCCTCCGTTGCTAACGGTCTCAGTCACCAGGGTAGGGTACAGGAAGCGAGTCCCTAAAATTGCGATGACAGAGCAAAGTCTTGGGGTTAAACGAGCTTATCCACAAGAAGGCATACAGAGAAAATCTTGTCTTTTTGTGTAGTTTGAAAATGCTTGTTTTAAGAGTGGTTTCATTCACTTGGCCTGGGGCTAACACCAGGAAGGGGATGGTATACATGTACGCCAGACCAATGGCGGCAGAACCCATGATACGCTGGTTCAGGTGGTGCCACAGACAGTTAAATGAGGATTAGAGCCTTTTCAGCAAAGTCCTCAAAGTCCGTCGCTGCCTTGTCAGATTAGCATCTGAGCCCCTTAAAGTGATACAGAAACCACTTTCCCTCCTGAATTCTGACTGTTTTGTTCTAGAAATTCAATCTGAAGCATCGTAAGAGTTTTAAGTGATCCCATGGAACAGATTCAAAGTGAGAAATCCACATTTTTTTACCCAGTGTTTATACAACCCGTCAATCTTGCAGTATTCCCAGCACAGCCTGTGGCGAATCTTGTTTGTACACAAAACATTTTTCATATTTATTGTGGCGCCTGCTTTTATTTCGGCGGTGATGACCACTGCTAGCCACACTTGTATGGAGACTGAGCTGGGGCAGCCGGGCAGCTTTTGAGCCCCTTGATGGGGAGCCCTGTGCAATTCCCTGGCCTGTGCCGGGTCGGGCGGTGATGCCGTCTCTCCAGCAAAACCCCAAGGGCTCTGCTGTGAACATCCTCACTTTCTCACCTCCTCTTCTCCTGGCCCGGACAGTCGCCATCCGGCACCGCCGGCTGATGGAAAGCGCAGAGAGGAGCTTTGCCTCCAGTGCTTTCACGGGAACCCACCGTGCTCCCCCGTTGCCAGAGCTGCCGTGATAGCACGGGCTTAGCAGAGGTTTTTCCAAAGCCCCGCTCCGTTTGCGTGATGCACCTTTGCAAGAAGAGAAGTGTCTGAGGAGCACGGGAGTGATGTGCTCTTCTCTCTGGGCTTCCTCCACGGTTTCTAATCCGCAACTCTCAGCCAAAACAGGCTTAATTACCCGCAGGCTACTCTTTTCCCTGATTTGAATTTCAGATATTTCTCCCGTGCTTAAAAAGCTGCTTTTGGCACCGTTTTCAGAACTGGAGCCGAGGTGTTTTTGCTCTCCTGCGTTCGTGGAGAAGCTCGGGTGCCGTATGCGACCCCCACACCTCCCAGCTGCCTTTCACCACTGTGCATCTCCCCGCTCTGCTTTTGGGGAACGGGTCAGATAATTTATCCAGAGACGCAGCAGCCGAGATCTCAGACCTACGAACCTGAATCAGAAGATCGTCTCTAACAGCAGGCTAGACCGCAGTCCTTGGGGACAAGACCCTTCTCGCCCTGTGCTTGCGCAGCCCCGAGCGTGGTGGCTCCTTCTGCTCTGAAAGGAGCGCAGGCGCTCAGCCCACAGAGGCCGGACAGCCCGAAATAGCCTCATTAGCGAGGAATGTACCGATGGCGGTCCAGATGTTTTAGTCCTCTGGGTCTTGCAGTCACGGATGGCACTGGCTCCCGACAGCGCGTGCAGCAGCCTGCTGCGGCAGGCAGCAGCGTCACGGGGCGCAGGGGGGTGGCAGCAGCAGAGAAATGGGTGGGTATTTTTCGGAGGGGAGGGCAGATTGCATCCTTTGAAACCAGGCTGGGGAAACCTGCACAAGGCAGAGCTGGGGTTGCTGGAGCACAGTTTGGCTCGGCGGCATCGCGGCGGGGCGTGCAGGCGTGTACTGAAACAGGGGCTCGAGCACGGTGTGAGGCCGGGGGCCTTGGTTCAGCCACTGGCCCATCTCCCCCCACCCCCACAGAGTGCTCTGAACCCCCACTTGCTGGCTAATGCGTGTGATGGGACCACTTACGTGAGCGCGGAGGAGCCAGAGCCCGTGCTGCAGGGAACACGCCTGTGCTTGCCAGGAGGAAGGAGCCAAGCACGCTTCTCTCCCTCTTTTCTCCCAAGATTTACAGTTTCAGTGGCTGGATGCCGAATTCCCTCGTCTCTGCAACAAAGCGGGACTAGTTTGGAGCTGGTGCGTGAAGAGGGGAGAGGTGATGGGGAGGCTGGTGCTAGTGCTCAGGACGCCCGGGAGTGTGCCGGTCTCCTGTGGGGACTATTGGGGGGGGGGGGACGGACAGGGGGTGTGAGGTTTATTTCAACAGATTAGCTGTGGTTGAGGAATGAGTGAAGGCTGCCGTACCGGAGCGCAGCCACCCCTTTCTCTCCGAGCACCCAAGTCCTCCAGCATTTTGGAAAAATCTCACCCTCCATTTAGTGAAAAGTTGCTCAGTTCCACAGAATTTGGCTTTCAAGTGCTAAAAAACTCCAGCCCAAGAGCCAGAATCACATTGCCGTCACGGGAGCAAATTGCAAAGGTGTCACTTTCCCAGACAGAGCCACGCCGTGTAAATCAGAGGCGACGTTCCCCTTCACTTCAGCACAGCCGGGCGCTCATTCCCCAAATCCTGTCCCACGGATCCCCGTCCGGGGCTACACAAACTGCCTCCGCCGGGGCGAGGGGAGGCACCTGACGCAGCAGAGCTCTCTCTCCCCTCTCCGTGTAACCTCGCGGCTGACGATGCCCCCCTCCCCGTGCAGCCCTGGAAGAGGAGAGCTCCCTGCCAGCCTTCCCCCGGAGTTACTTATCTGCTTAGGAGAACACCCCGCTGCCAGCGCTGCAGCCGCGGGTCGGGGCCGCATCCCGCCCCGGGCGCGCCCCGGCTTCCTATAGCCTCGCACTCCGCTGCGTCAACCGCTCCCAGACACGCAGGCACCCACCCACGCCCACGCGCGGCCGCGCCGGAAAGCGGAGCGGGGCAGAGCCGCTTCCCGATGGTTCCCACCCCCCCCCCCCCACCCCCCCTTCGGGCTCCCCACGCCGGGGATCCATCGTGGGGAAAAAGGGGGGGGGCAGCCCAGGCTTGGGGGGGAGGGGGGGGTCCCCACAAATCTCCCCGCTGCCCGGCGGGAGGGCAGAGGCGGGAGCGGCCGTGCGTGTGTGTGCGCGTCCCGGGGATGGGGAGGGATGGGGATGGGGAGTGAGTGACCCTCAGGCGGGGGCTCGGGGGGGGCCGGGGCCCGGGCGCTGCCGCATTTATAGGAGGCGCGGCCGGGCGCCGCCGCAGGGCCCTCCCTGTCCCGCAGACGCAAGCGGGGCGGTGGCCCCGGTTAAAGGGGAAACTTGACAGCGCCGCCGCCCGCTCCCGCTGCCCGTTCCCGCTGCCCGCTCCGCTCCCGCTGCCCGCTCCCGCCGCCCAGCGCCCCTCGGCTCCGCCGCGACGTGAGTACGGCCCGGCCCGGCCCGCTCCGCCAGCCGGGCTGGGGAGGGGGACGGCGGGGGGCGGCTGCTGGGGGGTCGCCGCTATTGCGCTCCCCCGGGGAGGGGAACAGCCACGCCGAGGGGGAGAGGGGCCGGAGAGACCCTCCGGGGGTCCGCAGGGGAGAGGGACTGGGGGATTCCCCCCCCTCCTTGCTCCGGGGGTCCTCTAGGGAGAGTGGGTCACGGCAACCCCTCCCTCCTTCTCCGAGAGTCCCGAGGGGAGATGGGCTGGGGAAAGCCCCCCCCCCCCCCGGAGAGAGGGTCCGAGAGACCCTCTGCTGGGGGTGCCGAGGGGAGATGGGCTGAGACCCCGGAGAAGAGGGGCCGAGGTAGCCCCGTCGGGTGAGATGGGCCGAGTTAGACACCCCACCCCCCGGGGGTCGCCAGGGGAGATGGGCCGGGGAAAGCCTCCCTTGGAGAGAGGAGCCGACAGAGTCATCCCCGGTGGTCCCATGGATAGGTGGGCAGGGGAACCCCCCCCCCTCGCGGCGGAGAGGGGCCGGGGTAGCCCCTTGGGTGAGATGCGCCGAGATAGACCCCTCCCCGGGGAGTGCCGAGGAGCACACTCCCCTCGGGGAGAGGGATCGGAGCCCCCCCTCGGAGGAGAGGGGCTGGGGGACCCCCGCGGGGAAGCCCCGCCACGGGGGTCCCCAGGGGAGGGGGGCTGGGAAAGCCACCTCGGGCCTGGAGGCGCAGGCTCGGGGGCAGGGCTCGGAGGACCCCCCGCGGGTATCCGGGAGCGGGTCCGGGCAGAGGGCTCGGACCCCTCCTCCGGCGGCGGGGCCCGAGGGAAGAAGCCCGGGAGCCGGGCGCTGCCCAGCCGCCCCCCGGAGCCGGGCGGGCTCCTGCCATCGGCGGAGCGCCTCCTGCTGCCCTCGGGGCCGGGCTTCACACGCACGCACACTCTCACTCACTCACTCACTCACTCAGCAGCATCCCTTTCCCCCTCCAGTTCTGCCCTCCGCCACCACCAAGATGCTGCTTTTGCTGCTGGGGATCATCGTGCTCCACGTCACCGTGCTGGTGCTCCTCTTCGTCTCCACCATCGTTAGTGTAAGTACGGACTTCCCTCTGGCACCGGGGTATGGGCAAGGCAGGGAGCGGCCGGCGGGGTGGCATGGCATGGCAAGACCAGAAGGTGTTATTTTTATTTGTGTTTTATTTTCCAGCCTAGCTCTTAGCAGGAAACCTTGACTTGCCATTTGCTGGTCTTATTAACAGCGGGGTTTTGGAGCATTTTGCACAGAAAGCTCTTTCTGTATTTGTGCTGTCCGGTGTAACTGGTGGGTCGCTTGGTTGTGTGCCGCAGCGGGTGCTCAGGGCGTCCACGTTAGTACAGAGGAGAGCGCTGTGGAAGCCCATCTCCTCATCGTCCCCACGCTGGTTCACATCAGGGAGCAGCCTCAGAGCACCCAAAATACCCTCCGTGGGGGTGACACGGCACTCCCCTTTCCTAAAGGAGCTCTGCCTGCTAACGGGCTTTGGCCTGCAGGACCAGTACAGCCAGTCTGAGCGAAACCCCTTGAAACAGGGCTGGTTTGGGCACTGGCTCCTCAGCAGCAGCAGTTTTGCCCTCCAGGTCTGCTCCTTTGGGGCTGTGAATTTGGCACAGCTTCTCTCTCCTAACCCAGATGGGCTCCTGCTGGTGATTTTCAAAGCGTAAGCTTTGCAAGCAGTGGGAAGATTGAGGGTTGGATGCTGCACAGAGGGTTCCCAGCACTGTTCTCGATCTAGAGCCCAGTTAACGTGTCATCTACTTAGGAAGAGGTTTGACTTGGTTTTAAGGCAGCAGTTTTGTGGAGCTGGTGAGTTCCAGGCTTGCTTCACCAGGTTCGTCTTTCCCATATTTTTTTTTCTTTTTTTTTGGGGTGGTAGTAGTAGTAGAAGACATTACGAAAATCTTCCAAGTCGTTAGAAATCACGTGGAAGCATTCAAATAGCCCGGCCAGGCACCGGGCGAGGACGGCAGAGGGGAGGGAAGTGTGCGTGCCCCGTGGGACTTGGTCTATGTTTAAAGAGAATAAAGAGCTTCTGTTTTTCTGCCGTTGAGGTGAAAGCACCTAAAAGCAAATACCAGTATTTACTTTCCAAACCCCTTTCTAAAGAAAAGCACGTGCCTGGCAGCACCCGGCCGGGCACACGCGTGCCGGTACGCGCTGGGGCTGCTCGGTGCCGAATCCCCGGGGGGGGGGGGGGGGCACGCGGCTGCCTGCCACCTCCTGCCAGGGCCCTGCTCACGGGGCTGCGTCTCTTTGCAGCAATGGCTGGTGAACGGCGGGCACACGGCGGACCTCTGGCAGAACTGCACCTCCGGTAGCGTCTTCCACTGCCTGACGTCGTCCACGAACGGTGAGTGCTCCCCGGCAATCAGGGCTGCTGCTGCCCCTCGCTTTTATTCTCCTCCCCAGACTTATGAAATCAAGAGGGATTTGCCTTTGCAGGTTGTGATTCCCTCTTGCTTTTGCCTGCACCCCCCTGAAGTTGTTCCCTCCCACCCCTTCCCCTTGCCTCCTCTGCTCTGGCCCCAGATGGAGGGGCAGGGCTCCACCGCGTCCCCGGTGTCCTGGTGGGGGGATACCGGGCTGGCCCAGCAGCGGGGGGATTGCTCCCGTCCCTGCCTTGGTGGTCCCTGAAGTTGTGATGGGGCTTAGCACTGGTACCAGACCCAACGCCCATCGCTCTGCCCTGCTGCCCTCGAGCTGTGGGGCAGCTCCCAGTGGCACCGTGGCAGGGTGTTTGGCACGCTCAGCCACAGCGGAGGCGACGGGCTCGAGTGCTTTTTGGTGGTCACCTGTTGTTAGCCCGTTTCGATTACACTTGGATGTACAAACGTGGGGCAGCCCTTGGAGCGGGGTTTGCTGGGCGGCTGTTGCAGTGCTGGGAGTGGAGAGGCCATTTTCGGCACGCCTCCCTCTTGCTCCGGTTGTGAGAGTGTTCTAAAGGTGCACGCGGTGCCCCGAGGACAGCCTGTCTCCGGACGACACCCTGTCCCCTATATCTGGAGAGCTGCCCTGCTTTTTGCTGCTGTGACAGGCTGAGTTTTCGGGCACACTCCTCGCCCCGTGGCTCGCTGCCGAGCACCGCGTGTGGGATGTGCTGAGTGCTTGGGCCCTTCTTTGTCCCGCTGCTGAAATGGCCCCCGTGGCACCTGCACAGCTGGGGTGGCTGAACAGCCACCTCTGGACTAAGCTGGGTGAAAGCTGATGTCATGCTGGGTGACATCACCCAGCGAGCTGTTTGGTGAGGTCAGCAGGGGAGGAGTGCTTGCTAAGACGCCGGGACGCAGGGTTTCCAGGGCACCTAGTGGTACCGGTAACACTAAATACGGGCTCAGGGAGTCAGGCAAGCCGGTGCCTCAGTTTCCCCAGAAGACAGGGCTAATGCCAGCGGTGCTGTGTCCAGCATTTGTTTTCAGTTAGCTTGGGTTTTTGCTTTCCCTTGGAATCCCAGTGTAACCCCCAGTGAAACCAGTTGTGAATCATACTAATGTCACCGGGAGCACAGTCACACTATGCCGGAAACACAGTCCTGGCATAGGAGCAAACCGATGCCACGTGGTCTTGGCGAGGAGGGAACGGTCGCACTGAGGGCACTGAGTGCTTTCAAAGGGTCTCGCGGTGATGGGAGACTGTCAGAGGGTTTTGGAGATTCAGGTCACCCTAATCCCCAGCCTGCTGGGAGCAAAACACTCGGGGTTACCCCACGCAGGGAGGTGGGTGCTGATGCTCCCTCTCCCTCTTATCTTCCCTGGGCTGAAAGCAGAGACGTGTTTCCCTGCATGGGCCCAGGCTCTGGTTTCGGTGGGAGCGAAGCCACCGCCGCGGGTCTCTGCTGACGCCTGGTGGTGTCCGGGCCGGCCGGGAAGCGGCTGGATCCCATCCCAGCCGAGGAGCCTTCTGGAGCCATGTCCTTCATCAGCAGTTGGCTGGTGCTGGCTATCTGCAGCGTAGGCAGGCTGCTTCACAGCCATTCACGCGTGCTCCAAAACTGCTGACCTTGCACTTTGAAATAAAAGGCAGCGATTGCCCCCCCCCGCCCCCGAGTCCCAGAGCTGAGGGCTCTAAAGCCTCCCCAAACCTTTTGCTTTTCAAACCTGCACTGCTTTTTCTGGGTGTTTGCAGGATGCTGTGTGGCGGGGAGTTGTCAGTGTTGAGAGGTGCTTGTCCAAAATGCGGCTGGGATGGTTTCCTCCATGTCTGACTGTCTTGCTGGGTATTGTGAGTCTATATTGCCCTGTTCCCGGAAGCTGCTCAAAGAGGTGCTTCCCTCTGGATCCTTTCCAGCGATTATTTTTTTAACGTTAAAGGGGCTATAGTCAAGATGGCCCTGCTAAAAACGCGGTCGAGCAGCTGAGTTTGCTTGATAAGGTGCCCCAGTGGGCTGCTCTTTGAGTAGAGGTGCATTGTGCTCAAGTCTTAAAGAGCTCTCTGCCAGCTCTTGTTCATATGACGGCTCTGCTCTGGCATCAGGAGAAGGCGGTTTTGCTTGGGCAAAAGCTTCTGCCCCGTCCACCCCACGGCAGGGGTGCGGGAGCAGTGCTGCTGAGGACCAGTCCTCATCTGGCGGGATCCTGGATGCAGGATCCAGAGCTCACCGGTGCTGTAGGAACACAAAATCAAAAGATATTTCCTAGGCTTACGCAATGCTTTTAAAATCTCTTTGTAAAAACAGAATAAAAATACCACGCAGCATCCTTTCCAGTGGATCCCTGCACCCTCCCTCCCCGCTGCCCGACTCCGAGCCCCTTGGTCCCGCTGCCAGGGGAGCTGCGGTTGGCCACTATTCGGAGCGATAGCGGGGACATGGGGAAAGGATGCTGTGGCAGGGCCAGCTCCGAGGCTCACGCTCGTCCCCTGCCTGGGCCTTGTTACGCTCCTCAAACTCTCTTTGCTAGGAATATGCTTACTTTCAAAAATATGAAAGATCCTATACGAAACACCGCAAACCGTTCTCATTTAAATCTCTTTCAAAACACAGGCTGTGCATGCTATGCTGGGTTGTGGAAAGCCTTAAGAATTTGTTTCTCTGTGCCTGTGCCAAGGACGGTGCTTAACGGTTAATCGCAGAGTGCCAAGGTCTGCTCTGGGCTAAGAGCAAGAAATCCTCGTTTGGGAATTTTGGCAGAACGTGGTCTTTACGTAGAGGCAGTTTTCCTTCTGGCCATCGCAGTGGCCGCTGTAGTGCAGTTATTTCTTCCTCTCTTTTTGAAAAGGAGTGGTACTCAGTGCTCAGAATATGTGGAATTAGGTAGGGCTGGGTCTCGCGTTTTCAGCACGGATGGGGGCTTTGGGGGGTTTTGCCGTAGCACCAGAGTGGTGGGTTTGTTGTGCTGAGATGCTCCCCTTGGTCTCGGCACGGTGAGGATGGATGAGCCTCCTCTCACCTGCTGTACTGCTGCGCAGGGACCCTTTTGTTTAGATGGCTGTTATGTGGGTACCCAACGAGAAGCTGAACTTGCTAAAACCAGGTGCCAGCAAGATTTGTTTGCGTTTAACACCGGGGCAGGTTTGGGACTGTGCTCCTAACCTCATAGATTAACCCATGGGGATGGAATAAGCAGCAAAACAACACAAGGGTTGACCGCAGGAGGACTATCGGACCGGGGCTCCCCGGGACATTAGCAGACCTTGGGCACAGGATGGAGCTGGCCTCAGTGGAGGCTGAGCTCCCACCTCCCAAATTCCTCTCGGCACGGCTTGAACCCCCTGTGTATGTGAGGGCTGAGCAGCCCTGATGGGAGCAAGCGCAGGGAGGGAGGAGGAAATGCCGGGTCGGGGGCAGATGCCCACTTCTTCGCCTTTTACAACTGCCTGCTTGTTGCTTTGATTTCTGCGTTTGCTTGTTAGATAATGACTTTTTTTTTCCCAAGAGGCCGAGAACTATGGAAAAAATGTTGCAATCTTTGCTTCGTTTGCGCTGTCAGACATTCCTGGAAAAGACTTATCTCAAGAATTCAGCTCTGAATCCCAGAATTGTGCATCGGCACGGCTGCGCGCCAGCCCCCAGCTGTGCAATCCCACTGCAGACACGAGGCACATGGCCGGACCTGAGCTGCTCAAGTGCTCTTAAGTAGATTCCACCTCAAATTTCCAGACAGCGATATTTTTTTCCTCCAAAAATGGCCTTTTCTCTCCACAACTGAGTTTTTTATGCAGGCAAGAAGATTTTTTTTCTGCTACTTTCTACTGCTCTTCCTCTGATTTTGGTGGGAATGCCGAATGCAGGGAAGCAGTGGGGACCTCCGTGGAGATCCCTACGTCCTTCTGTAACATCAGGAGATGTTCTTCCTGTTGTCTTCTTACCATTTCTCCTGTCGCTGCACTGTGGCTTTTGCATGACTGGCTTGTTCACAGGCAGGCTGGTGTTTTTTGGCTTTTTTAAAAGGAAAAGAAAACCCCAAAGCTTGGGAAATACGCAGGCTGCCAATCCACATGATTACTAAGTGCCCTGAGCTGTATGATGCTGATGATTTGCTGATGTGATGGCCACAAGCAAAGCCCAGATGGGTCACCATTATTGAGAAAATTATTTCTCAATGTCTAATTCCCTTATTGATAGTGAGTATAAAATATCTGAACTAAAAGAGATGGGGGCAAATTCCCCTCTAGCCCACTGGAAGAACTGAGACTGTACCAACTGGATCAAGACTTGGAGAATTTGTCACTGGTGAGGGGACGCTTCCTAGCACAGGAGAGTGAGACGGCGGCGATAGTCCAGTCACCCCTGCAAATTAGAAGTTCAAAGATTTAAAGATTTAAAACATGGTGTCAGCTTTTTATTGAATCCTAAAGTTACCTTCTGCCCTTACGCTGTGTGTCTTGCTGCGTCTGCGGGCACAGTGTTGTTGCAGTCTTTTGCTTTATTTCTGCTGGGCAGCTGCAAACTAGCAAGAAATTACCCATATTTAAGGATGCTGAATCTGTTCTAATGAAGCCATGCAGTAAATAATGTATAGCTTGTTTGTGTGATAGCGCATAGCCTTTGTACTTGAGGTTCTAGCCGTCAGCCGGCCCCGTTCAGCTTACAGACCACATGAACAGATATCCTGATGTGGGGACAGCTCTGCTCCTTCAGGGTCTTTGCAGGTTGCAGCAGAGCAGCGAAGAGCTAGCTTTTAACCTCAGCAGTTCGTGGGTCCGGGGCACCCGCTTTGTCATTAATGATAGATCACATGGGATTAACTTGGGCAGGGCTGAACCCCTCTCTGCCAGCTTGTGGGTGGCCGTAGCTTGCCCCTTAGTTGTCTAAAACAAACTGTGGGGTATTCCAGGAGAATATTTTGTGTTTCAGATCAGTTTCTGCCATAACCACGTTGCGTACGATATGAACCTCTGTTTAGAACCAGGTTTTTGTTGTTGCTTGTTCTTCTTACAAAGAGCATCTGATAAGGAGAGGTAGGGAACCAGTGCTGTTTTCCCTGCTCTCGGCCGCTCCAGAGCTCTTTGCCTCCCATATTTCTGCGTAAGGGGAGGGGGATCAGTCAACCTTCCCTGCTGGGTGGGGGGCTTTGGCCCATAGGAGAGGAGGAAAAGGGAGGAAGGCGGCAAACCTGTGGGCAAACTGTGACTGCAAAACCAGAAGAATGGGTGGGGAAGTCCACTGTAGAGTGCAGTGCTGGAAAACTCTTAATCCAACATTTCTTTTTGGCCTTGATGAGACTCTTGGGTGTCCCCGTGGCCACAGGCTGAGTGTACCCCTGCAACATGCCTGTGGGTCAGGGCACTGCTCCCCATCCCTGCTCCTGGTGCCTGGACTTGAAATCAGTGGGAGTTGGTACCTAAGCCCTTTGGAGGACCTGAGCCTGAAATGATGTGTCTGCCACCTCAGCTCGCTCTGACACGTAAGCCAAAGGGAGCTCAGAGCCACCACGCCGAGGGTCTTGGAGAGGAGCTGGCTTGGGCATTGTGGAGCTGTTGGAAGGTGTTTTTCATGGTGCCAGCAGCTTTCTGCTGCCTCGGCAGCACCGGCAGTTGCCTCTGCGGGACGTGAGCTTTGACAGTCTGACGGGACGTCTGAATGTGGCAGCTCTGGAAAGCTACGGACCTCCTGGCCTCAGGAACTTCTTGGATGGAGCTTCGAGGAGAAGGCAAAAGGGAGGACAGCCGAGAGAAAAAGAGGACAAGAGGAGAAAAGAGGGCTTTGAGGGTTTCATTTCCTTCTGAAGGGAGCTACAGAGGAGGACCAGGAAGCCTTGGGCAGGAATTGCAGCACCGTGTTCATTCACTGCCTCCCCGCAGCCCCGGTGTTTCCCACCTGCTCATCCCCTGGCCCTTACAAATAACTTGGGAGCTCTTTAAAATCCCCCTTTTCTGGTGGGATTTCCAGGAATACCTCGATCCAGCACCCTACAGTCCTCTCCAGGGAGTGGACATAGGAGGATAGGAAAGGAGCAACTGTTGGGTGGAAAACCTGCCTGTCCCAGCCTGAGCATCCAGCGGCCCAGAGCGTGGCTGGGGAAGGTTTGACTTCGTGCTGGTGGGAGGTCTGGGACCGAAGCAGAAGAAATTTGCAATGTCATGGAGCTCTTTTTTCCCTAGGAGAGCTTAGCGGCTCTGCTGGATGTGGGGGATGAACCGTGATGCTGTTCTCCTCAACAGGAGAGACGTTCGCTTTGGGTGGTGGGGCTGTGGGTGGTGGCGGGGGGGCCTGTGCTGCTGAGGAATAGCACTGCAGGTAGCTGAGCTTTTTTGCCTTTCTGGGTTGCTACAGCGAGTTGCCAAGGGGCAGCGGTCGGAAGTTCAGCCCCAGAAGAACGATGCAGTTGAGCTAATATTTCTGCATCTTCAGTTCACCCTTTTTCAACCCTCTTAAGGGGGGTTTGAATATCGAGGTTTAAAACCATTGCAAGCCCCAGCGCTTGTGATGTGGCCTGTCTGCTTCGTAGGCAAGGATGCGAGTTGGGTTCAGGTTCTTGATCAGACCTTGAAGTCCGAGAGTCTGCTTTGGAAAAACTCTGCTCAGAAAACACATCTTTTCCTGGCAGACCTGGGCTGGTGCCTTTGTGCCAGTAGATGCACGTGCTGTTTCCGACCCTGCTGAGATTTATTTTGTAGCATTGAAGGCACAGGTTTTACCATGCAAATGTGCTCATGAATTTCCCCTCCCTCTAGTTTTGTATATATTATATGCTACGGTTACTTCCTTAGTGGATGTTTTCTTCCTGAGAAGTGGTTGCTTTTTAAGTGTACAGTGCCTACGCAGTTTGCAAAGGGAAAGCTATACGTGCAGTATGTTACCATCAGCTGCAGGTCACAGGTTTTTAAGGCATAGCACTGATTCAGTGACGTCTCACAGCGGGTGTGTAAGCTGATTGCTCAGAGAAGTTTCTTTTCAGCTTGTGCTTTATTCTTTTTCCTTGGCTGGGTCAAAAGAGGATAGGGTGTCTACGACAGAGCAGTGAATTAAACCCTGGGGAGGCAACGCGTGCCCTTTAAGGCCCTCTGCTCCTGGCCAAGGGCATGTTTCTGCCAGCCCCCTCAGTCCTGCTCAGCTGCACCCCTTGTCCAGGTATAAAACCTCCCTGCAAGCAGGGCTGGGGCTTTGCTGGAAGGGGTTGGGTCAGCTACTGTCTTTCTGGGGGGGTTCAGCTGCAATTTCTGCTCTAGGTTTCAATTTCTGCTCTAAGTTTCAATTTCTGCTCTGGGTTTCTGTCCTTCATGTTAGACTTTAGGGCAGTGAAATGTGGTCTTCAGCATCCCAGGGGTGAAGTCTTTTCCCTGCTGTTGTAAGCGGTGGCGTGAGCACATCAGGGCTTGCAGAGCTAAGGGAAATTTTCAAATTTGTTTTGTAAAAACTTCTTACTTTGTTTCTGACTGCCTGAAAGGGCTCTAAAAATGCTCCCAGTGGGTCCTCTCCGGAAGCGGCGTGCAGGGTGTTATCTGTCCTTTCCACTCTGTTTCCTTTTCTTCCTCCTCCTGAAGAACAAAGATATAAACACGGAGCTGAAGAGATGCAGGAGAAAAATGGAATAACCGACTCGCTGCCCAGAGGAAACCACAAATAACAGGCTGGGAGTAAACAGTGCTGACAACCCCGCGGTACAACTCACGGGGCCCAGACCTCCCTGTGGGAAACTCGCTTTATTTTTAAAAGCCTATAGGTAGGACACAGCACTAATAGCAAAGGAGTTAAAAGCATATGGGGGTGAGGAGGTAGCAATCGTATCTGCAGTTATAGTGGTGTTTTCAAATGAATTAAAGGCAGTCAGCTATCCTAATACAGCTGAAGTCTGTGGGCAGCTGGGCTTGGACTTAGTGGGAGTAGAGCAGCTTGTGCTTGTGGGTCTCTGAGTCATGAGCTGGGGATCCTGCCCCTCGTTTTTACAAAGGAGGCCTATAAAAGTCAGCAAAGGGCTGGATGTGAGCAGGCCCAGAGCTCTGGTCTGTGGGATCATCTCTTGATTTCCCTGCTCACAAGCTCGTGCGGCTGCTGCTCTCTGGCTGCAGCAGGGCAGCGCGGCTGGCTGCCGAAACCCCTCCGGTCACGGTGGGCTTTCCCCTCCCTCTCAGTGCCTGCCTTTATATTCCTCTGACACGGCTCTTTATTACAACGGGATTTTGCAAAGCCCGTATAAATCATTTGCATTCAGAACCAAAAAAGAGGCACGGGGAGGCGGATGCAATTAAAAGGGCAGCTCAGCTCAGCTTTCCGTCTAGACAGCCTTCTCCTAAAATAACCGGCAGTTGGAGCATCCACCTCCGAGCAGAAAGGGCTCCTCTCCGGGCCGGATCCCATGGCTTTTGAAATCACAAAAGACTTGGCTTTCTGAGTCCTGGACCAAACTGCAGGGCTTGGGGCTGGGCAGGCTTTGGCTCAACCGGTGCACGGAGCTGGACATGGCTTTAGGGCTTGGGAAGGGGTGAGACGAAAGCTCAACTTCCCAGACATGAGATGGGAGCCCTTTCTGCGCTGAAGCGTGGAAGGAGATTGCAATTCGGCAGCTGGACATCCTCTAACCATGCTTCTCCAACCCCATCTGAGCAATGATTTATGACTTGATTTTTAGCAGCGCCTGAGCTGCCTCATCCCCTCTCTTGCCCACTGGTTGAGCGTGGCCAGAGCTGAAGGGTCAGGTGTGGTCGAGGCAGGGGGGTTTCCCTGCCTGGCTAGCTGAGACAGATGAAATGTATGGGACATTTTGTGTGCACGTCAGTATGAAAACCACAGTGGGATTTCCTGGAAGTGACAGCAGTGATAGCTGCTCCCTCCTAAGGAACGGCAGCAACTGGTGCACGTGGATGTAAACCCGGCGGCACTGAAACAAGTGAAGCGCAGCAGCTCTTTAGCAGGGCCCGTTAATGCTGCAGAGTAGTTTGGCATGGGAAGCGTGAAAAGGAGGGGAAGGAAAAAGCTGTCTGCAATGAGGAGAGGCCGCTCTGGGTGGTTTCAGTCTGCTTTGGTGAGCAGGGCCTGAATTTGCTCTGTTGCATGAATGTCTGGAGGCAAGATGCAAAGACAAGAGGTAGAATTCACGATCCAAAGTCAAACACGCCAGACATTACTAAATTGCACAGGATGTTCCCTGCAGGCATGGATTTTCTGGAAGGGCTCAGGCATGGATCATCATTGCCGTCCCAGTTGAAGGCTGTACCTCGCTCTCCAGTTCGAATTCTGCTCTCACCTCCCTGAGCGCAGCTTGAGAGGATTTGGTGGGGAAGCGTGATCGCTTCTCTGGGAGCAGAGGCTGCTCTGGGCAGTCCCAAACAGCCTCATTTGCTGCACCAAGGACTGAAGGTTGCTAAGCTGAAGCGTAGCTTTATTTGGAAGTTTTGCTAGTTTCAGCTATTTGCTGCAGAAAGCCATTTCTTGCAGCTTGCAGCCAGGGGAGCGAAGCTGGTGAGAGTAAAACTGTGGCAGGAACATGGGACTGGGACTGAGACTGAGCCTTCAGT
Organism: Gymnogyps californianus; assembly: GCF_018139145.2. Lineage (NCBI taxonomy): Eukaryota > Metazoa > Chordata > Aves > Accipitriformes > Cathartidae > Gymnogyps > Gymnogyps californianus. The sequence continues at coordinate 11,328,882 of NC_059489.1, read as the reverse complement.
GCTGCCTAATTCTCCCCCGTCTGAGGATCCAGCCCAAAGCATGATTTTTTGCCTTTCACTGGGTGGTTTGTGCCTCAGTGTGCCTCTGCCGAGTCCTGCCTGGCTTTCGTGGTGAATTAATCGATGTTGCATCCTTAAAGACCTCTCAAGGAAGGCTGCGAATACTCATTTTGATCTCAAACTTTATAAGGAAAGAGAAAGGCAGAGCTATTTGTGAGCACAGCCCCGTCCCGGTGCTGTGAGGCACTGCCTCTTTCTGTCAAACTACAGCAGCTCATGGGATGGAGCGGCATTTTGCTTGTTTATTTATGTTTTTTTTTACGTGGGGAGTTACACACCCACGAAGCCTGGAAATAGCTGGGCAGTGAGTCACGCAGGGGCTGGTTTAACTGGTCTGCCCTGGAAGGCAGCTGCGTTTGGCAGCTGGGGAAGGCTTTTTGCAAAAGGTTTGACTCCACAAGGGCAGAGGGTGTTTTCACTTGCTGTGTATTTATTTTACCTCTGAGCTTGGCCAGCTCGGTGTCTTACGGCTTGTTGCACATGGCTTTTGTGTTTCTAGTACAGCTGAACTCCCAGGGCCTGACATGAAGCTGGGGGAGAGGCTTTGTCTTGATTTCTGCAGGCTTCAGGTCAGGGCTAATATCTCCGCTCATATTTTGTTATAAATGCTCCCTGAGAAAGTGCGTGGCCCTGCGATTCTTTTTACCCCAGCACGCTGGTCCACGCACACGTCATCCTAAATCCCAGGCGGCATCGTGCCCGTGTTGAGAACCTCACCAGCTGATGCAGCACTGGATGTGGCCACATCCTCCCAGCTGTTAAGAAACTTAATGGGAGCCAGGGGTGGGATGGTGGCACGGCGGATGGTGCCGAGGCCACGGGCTGTGGTGGGGGCTCGCTGTCTGTGATGCCAGCACTGAGGTTTCCGTCTGTCTTTCTTTCCCCAGAATGGCTGCAGTCTGTCCAAGCGATGATGATCCTCTCCATCATCTTCAGCGTCTTGTCCCTGTTCCTGTTCTTTTGCCAGCTGTTCACGCTCACCAAGGGCGGGCGGTTTTACATTACTGGAATCTTCCAAATCCTTGCTGGTAAGTGAGGGCTGATCGATGGGGCTGTCACCGGTGGGGAAAGGGCTTTCAAACAGAGGAGAGGATAATGGTGGGAACGAACATGCTCTTGGGTACCAAAGCAGGAGGGCCACCGAACTGGCTCCTGCATGGCTCAGTGAAGGGAAAGGGGGATGAATAATTTGGGTCTGTTGAGGTCGCGCACGCCCCAGGATGGGGTCCGGCTGTCAGGGCACGTTATGCATCCAAGCTCTTCTGCCCTTGCATCATGGAAGGTGCAAGAGGCTTGCTGCCCCGGCCGGGGAGGTTTCGGAGGGGCAGGGTGCCAGACCTGCCGGAGGCAGAGCTGTGCCGGCGGTCCCGGGCGGTGGGGGCAGGCAGGGTGCAGGGGCTGCCGGACTGAGGGCTCTGCCTGCTCTTCCCGCGGCTCGGGGTGGGGTGCTGAGGGTCCAGGGTGGCTGCGCTGGCTCTGGGACCCACCTGGGCCGGGCTGGGCGAGGTTTCCGCAACTGCTGGCGGCGTGGGGGAAGTAGTGACGATCCTCTTTTGGCGAAAGAGGATCCGATGATTATTTATAAACTTGCCATAAGGGGGCCTGGCGCTTTCCACATCAGCAAAGAGCCGCTGGAGCTTGCAGGGTGAGCCAGCTGACTTTGAACTTTCAGCTACTATTTTTAACTCTTAAAGAACTCAGCACTGGCAATGAGCCACGGTTCATGTCCTACGTTGCAGTTCTCCAAATATAGATGCTGTAAAGCCACTGGCTCCGTTTACATTTCCACGTATGAAACCAGTGGAGAGGACTTTCAAGCGTTCAGATTAGAAAAATTAAATCGCGCAACGAGGTTCTGGCTAAATTATGACAGGCTGTCTGGGAAGGAGACTAACCATTTGCTAGAGCTTTAGATGTTAAACTAAAAGCCACCCTAGGTCCTGCCACTAAATCAGTGGAAAAACTCATCCACTGAATTTAGACAAAGTTTCTGAGCATCCTCTAAGCGACTGGCCTTCACAAACCCTAGAAAAGCTTAGAGCTAACCTTTATTAGCAAGTGTGGCATGAAATCTGCTATAAGTGTATCTGCTTGGCCACAGTGCAGGTGATGAGTTCAGATCAGTTCACCGTCTCTGGAAAGATAGATGTGTAGAAACCCATTACAGCCATGGAGTCAAGGAGGGGAAATGGGCATTAATAATGCAATTATCTGCCTGAGAGCTTGTCTAATAGATCTGGGAGCAGAAGGCTTCTCTCTCCTGAGTGATTGCTGGTGAATCCTCATTCTCAGAGAGAGAGAAAATGGGATTGCAACCCTCCTGTCCGGGCTGTGCTGGGTGTCCTAAGGGGATGCAGGATCAGGCCATAGACCTACTGTCTCTTTCCTTGTTAGGCCTGAGGCATGGGTCAAATCCATCTCCAGCCAGTATGAAGGACAGGAAAAGTGTGACTTGATCCCCCTGAAGCTTCCCCATGGCCTGGGGGACCTGTAGGCAGAGGTCTGAGTCCGGATGGACCATGCAGAGGTGGGCACTGGTGGCCATCCTTGCTGTTCTCCCGGGCCAGGGCTGGAGTAGGGGGCTCAGGGCAGCTGTGGTCTTTGTGACCCTAAATTTCAGGGTTGTTGGTAGGAAACAGGGCATGGCTGTGCCAGCGCTGCCAGGAGATCCCACCTGGAGATACGGACGGCTCTGGTCAAAGGAGCTGAACCTGATGTGATCTCCTTGCAGCTTGCTGTGGAAGGCCACTGCTGTCTAAAGCCAACGGAGGAAATTCCTGTGGCCTTCAGGCTTTGCAGGTGTTCATCCATGCCTTGCAAAGCCCTGGCACCACAAAGCCCTGCTGCAGGTCTGCCAGGGACTGGGTCTTACCCACTTGAGTGCTTTGTTCTCAGCTCCAGCAGAGCTGGAGAGGACCTCCCTCCGTCTGGGAGGGGATGAGAAGGCTCTTCCTGAAGCCCTCCATCACCCTGCACCTCCTCCCAGGGTGATGCAGCTTGGCAAAGCTGAGGGTCTCCAGTTTTGGAGCCTGACCAACAGCAATGCTGGACCTGAACCAGTGGGTGCCAGTGGCAGGACCACTGGGTGCTGTTGGGTGGCAGAGCCGGGCAGCAGTGCCCTGAGAGCCAGGGAGGAGGGCAGGGGCTGGTCTCCACTACAACTTCACCTGTGGCTCAGGGGAACTGGGGAGCGGAGGTAAGGGCAAGAAGAGATGCACGAGGTCAGTTGGGTCTGTTGTGCAGTGGCAGGGCAGGATGCATCCCAGCACCTTCTCCTCACTGCTTGGAAACATGCCCCAATGTCTAGCTGAATTTGCCCTGGTAGGATTTCAGCCATCACAAAGGCATCAAAAGGCCCTCGACAGCTCCCCTCCATCCTTGGTGGGTCCATCACATCCACGGGTAACTTCTCATAGCTGTGCAAGCCCAGCATGGGAGAGACGTTGGTTTGGGCCTCTCAGGGTTTGACCCAACTTTTCCATCACTCTCTCCAGCCTCAGCATCACTTTCATCCCTTTTCTCTCATCCCTCCCACCCTAGAGCTGCTGTCCCCGTGGGGTGGAGAGGGTAGGCTCAGCCTCAAGGGCTCTCTCCACATATCCTGCAGCTTTTTGCAAAAACCTGTGTTGGAGAGCTGACCTCAAGCATGCACCAGCACCCAGCCTGGTTGGTCTGCAGGGCTGGGGCAGCATGCACAAACCTGCAGGAACAGATTTTAGGTAGCATTTGTCCTCCTGGCCTGTCAAAGCAAGACTAGTGTGTGTTCTTAAAACCAGGCTCTAAAGTGGTGATGCATTATTGCTTGCATCGATGCAAGCAGCTGAATGCGGCTGTCTGTCACTTCCCGAGCACGTTCTCCGGGCCAAAACCAGTGCAGATGCTGCAGAAGTGCAGTCGTAACCATCGCCTCCATTTTGCCAAATTCCTCATGCGGACAATTGCCGCTGTATTTTCTGGTGTCTGTAGGTGAGCGGCGTGGCCACATGCCTGTTCTCTGTCCCACCAGCACCGGCAGACAATTGTTGTGCTCTCTTTGCATGGGCCGGGGCAGTGGGAGTTGGCTCTCGTGCTTAGAGAATGGAAACTGCACCAGCGGCGTGTTAATGAAACGTATTCCCACTTCTGCACTTTCCCAGAACAAAGGAGCAGTGTCAAGTGGAATTACAGCTCAAATATCACGGTGGTTAAATGTAGGTGGTCCCGAGGTCCGTGCAGGGGATTTGGAACTCTGCTCCGACAACAGCCCCACGACTGTATAATAGAACTGCTGGGATTGACTGAAAGAGCTTGTTTTCGGGCAGAAATAGAGGTGGCTTTGTGTTAGCTCTGGGCAGTCTCCAGCGCCGATGGGTTGTTTTTGCAACAAAGCTTAAACGCTGCCTACCGGAGCCGGGCCCGGCTGGACAGCCCTCGGGGACCTGTGCTGGCCCCTGGCTGGCGAGGGTGGGTGCCGGGAGCCGGGGAAGAGGGATGAGCCACGGGCGCAGCGGGGCTTGCAGAGAGCGGGGTTTGCAGTTGAGCTCCTCGCGCAGCGCCGGAGGAGGACGAGGGATTGCAGGGCACAGACCCTGCCCGGCCAGAGCGTTCTTGGCCCCTAGCTGTGTTTGCCTGGGCATGTGATAAAGAAACTTTCGTGCTTTAAAAAAACCAGGATTTGTGTCTGACCTCTTGCAGCACCTCTGGTAGGGTAGTTCAGGCTACAGTCTGGGCTTTAAACAAGCCACCCAGGGGAGTGGGGCTGGTCCGGAGCAACAGCCCAGAGCTGGGGGATGCCCGACGCTTGCCTGAGGTATGGGTTAGCCCAGGCGATGCTCCGACTTTGCTTGGGCCAGGGGCTCCGGCTTTGCTTGCACTATGGGCCGTGGCTTTGCTTGCTCAGAGCCTGGCAGAGCTATCCCCACTCACCTGCGGCCGGGGCAGAGACCACAGCACCGCACCCCCCCAATCGTACCATAGTTTTCCAGGAGACAGGATACAAGGGGGCAATAATAAAAACAGTTTCCCGTGCTGGCATTGGGTATTATCCTCTCTGGCTTTGGGTTTCCAGCAGGGAACTGCTCCGTGCATGGTGTTGCTAACCCCTTCCTATGTGCCCTTCCCTGGCAGGGCTCTGCGTGATGAGCGGCGCGGCCATCTTCACAGTGAGGCACACGGACTGGCACCAAGCCTCGGAAAACACCTCCTACGGCTTCGCCTATATCCTGGCGTGGCTGGCCTTCCCCCTGGCCCTCGCCAGCGGCATCATCTACGTCATCCTACGGAAGCGCGAGTGATGCCGCGGGAGGCGGCGTGGCGTGACAAGGGCACTCATGATGTCCACGGAGGAGACGGAGGCGGGGGAAAATAGACGAGAAAACGGAAAAGAAAATTAACCAAAAAAAAAAAAGAAAAAAAAAAAAAGGAATAAACCCTCCCACCAAAACCAAAACCAAACCCAACCGACCCCAAAAGGAAACACTCAAAGGGTTACTTGTTAATTGAAGATGTATATAGTATCTATGGTTTAAAAAACCTATTTATAACACTTTTTACATATATGTACATAGTATTGTTTGCTTTTGTTGACCATATGCTATGTTTTAAAGCCTAAAGCAAGTGCCTAAGGAACTATTACTCCTAACAGTGTAACAAGAGCGCGGTGATTTTTCTCTCATACAAAATCCTCTTTGACCTGAACTCTCCTTCCCCATCCCAGCCTGTATCGAACCATCAGAATGCCCCAGCTCTGACTGGTTTTAGGCTGGCGTAAATTGGAGTTACGCCTGTTTACGCCAGCTGGAGGGTTGGTCCCCACTCCTGCCACATGCTGTGATCTTGGTAACGGAAGTGCACGTCCAGATCTGACGGGAGATGCTTCCGAAAGGTTTGAAGGATTTCGGAGCAAAGGCTTTGATTGCCCCAAGTGCCTAAATGACTTATGTGCCTAAGTCCCATTGCCTTGCCACCACACCCGCTGGGAATTTGGGCTTTTAAATCACTTAGGTTGAATTGCAGTCCAGCACGGGCTGTCCTCCTTCGCCCGTGGAGGCTCTGGGGATGCCCCTGGTGCCCGTGCCGGCAGGGCTGGGGTGCGTGCCGTGCCGTGCTGTGCCGTGCCGTGCCGTGCCGTGCAATGCCAAGCCGCCGGGGCACTGATGCTCCCAACCGTGAAACGTGCTTTATCCTTGCCGTGGAGCTAAACTACCGATGAGAAAGAAGCAAACCCAGTATATCTATGAAATCAAATACCAGATATATGAAATGGTGCTATCTATTTACCATTCCTTATATTGCTAGCCATTTAACCTTATTCACTGGAAAGTCAGTTAACAACCTTGAGGTAAACAACAAAGCTAGAAGTGAGAAATAATTCTGTGTAATATAAATGAGCTATAACTGCTTTTGTACTTAGACTTGCTCTTACTATTATTTTTAATAAAGCATTTATAACTGAGGTTCCTTTTTTCCCCTCCGTGGTCAAGAGGAACAGAAACAGCTCTGGGTGGAGCCCTGTCGGTCTTTGCTGCCGGAGCGAGATGTCTGTCCTCTGTCTGTGCGTCAGCGATGTGTCTGGCCATGAATTGAACGGGCACCTGCGCAGACCCCAGGCTGCCTTCTGAGGACTCCAGACGCTGTGTTGCTGTTGTTGTTTTTGTTTAATTTTGGGGGTTTTTTTGGTTCTTTTTTTTTTTTTTTGCTTTGCTTTTCTGATTTTATACCGACTGTGTGGACTAAGAAGCAATGAAATAAAAGTCAGAATAACTCAGTTGCTTCTGCTTTTTGGCGTTTTTGCGGGTTAGAGCCGGGCTGCGCTCCACCAGTCTGCTTGCACGGCCATCCCACGGAAGGTCTCCGTGATGCCATGTAGCAGATTTGTGGGCTAATTCATGCCGCTGAGAGAGGCTCTGAGCTTGCTGGGCTGTCTGCGTGGCAGAGGTACCTGTGGCCGGAGGGGTAAGACTGCACCAGAGTTAGTGCCGGGGCCAGGAACTGAGCTCAGGGCCCCGTGCCGTAGTGCTGGTGCGTGCTCATCTTTCTGCCTCTGTCCTAAGATGCTCCCGTGATGTGACCACCAACTCCCCCAAGACAGCAGCCGGGCAGCAGCTGGCAGGACCACACTTAGCCCCTCGCAGTCTCCTGAGCAGGGATGGTTCAGGTCAGCATCAGCTGCCCCGGGGGCATCCGGCTGGCTCTGCCACCCGGCACAAACAGCAGAAGCCTTTCAGTCCTGTGCGCCAAAACACCCAGAGCCTGGGGGTGCAATTACAGCCGGGGGGATTAGCGCATTGTGCGCAGTATGTGCAGCCTTAATGGCTGGCACGGAAGCGTCCACACTTCCGTTCGCTCATTCATTTGGCTATTAAATATCCGAGCTGATGTAGCAACTGGTGCTGGCAGAAACACAATGGCTCTTGCAAGGTCGCCTGTTGAGGCCAGTTATTAACATCAGGCCAGATCCCAAAGCCCTCAACCCAGCCACATCCCAAAGGAAAAGGAGCAGGACCTGTCTTGCATCTCCTCGGCCGCTCAGCACAGAGCCTGGGCAGCGCAGTGTGACCACTCTGGCATCCTGCTTGACGGCTGGGGCTCCTGGTCGTGGTCTTCCAGCTGGGAGTATTTCCCTGTGTGCTCCTTTTGCTGAGCTCCGACTAAGCCCAGGAGGGTATCTCGCTTGCTGAAGCAGCATTCGAGCCCCGACAAGCTGCAGCACTGGGACACATGGTCATCCTGAGTCCTGCTGGGCTTGGCACCGTGTTCCTGGCAAAGGGGACAAGTATTTCCCTTCTGAGGTGCAGGTAGGAACACAGGTGATTTTTCCCCTCCTGTGAGAAAATTAAAGATGCTGTTTCGCACTTTGGATCAATATCTCAGAAGGCACAAAAAAGCTGACTGGTGCGTTTTTGCCTCTCAGCGTGGTGCTCTTTGTCTGTTCAAGGTGTAGACAAGTGAGCGGCGCCAGTTCGTATCAACATCTCAGTGTCGCATAATTGCTTCGTCTCAGGGATGCATTTTTGAAAGCATGTAGAGCAAGATGACTTTTTAAGTGGAAACAACGCCAAAGTTTGAATCCCTTTTGGACAGGGTCCAAAGGGGAATTGCCACCGATGTGCACCAGAGTCGACGTCCCCCCCGCCACCAAACTGTCTCATCTGCGTTGACTCCGTTGGGTTGGAAGACACCAGATCCTGTTACCCTGGCTCTCAACCACGGTTGCAAACGTACCCCACACCTCGGTGCCCTGCGGGGACGGGAGCTGCTGGGCACGACCTGGCAGCTGCGTCTGGTCCCTCCACCAAGGTCCCTTTTGCAGCACCGCGCTGGCCTCGAACGGGCTCTTTTGACCTTTTTTGCCTTAATTCAGTACAACCCGGGCCTCTGCCGTGCCACACGGGAGGCGGCGGGGGGGGAAACCCGCGGTCCCGGCCCCGCTCGCGGTCCGCGGCCGCCGCCCGGTGGCTGCGGGCGGGACGGCGGGACGCGGACAGCAGCTCTGCGGGGCAGCACCCCCTCCTGCTGTGCACCCCGGCAGCCGGGCCTCACCCCGCTCTCCGCTTGGGCGGGCTGAGATTTTTAAGGCTCACGGTCAGGGTGTCCCATTGGGGGACGATGGGGACAGGGCTGAAGTGATGTCCCCCCGGGGTGGGAGCATCACCCATCCCCACGGTCGGCCCCATCGGACGCAATCCCCAGCCCTTGCCTTAGCAGTATGGAAGGCTCCCCCCCCCCGGCATCACTTACTGCCCACTGGGAATGGCTGGGTTAAAGTGCCAATAATTAATAATAAAAATGCAGGTTGCTCCAGAGGTCTCTAGTCCTGTCTCCTGCGTGGGGTGGGACCATCACCAATGCTAGACTGGGCTGGGCTTTGTTTAGCCAAGCCTTGAAAACCTCCAGGTGTAGAGAGTCCCTGACACTGCCGTCCTAATGAAAAAGCCTTTCCTAAACACCAGCCCGAATGTCCCAGGCCTTAATCTGCCGCTCGTTACATCAAACGGCCACAGTGACCATCCTCTGAGCCCCAGCCAAGGAACCCAGCTCCACGAGGGATGTGGGAACTACCAGCACTTGGGCTGGAGCTACATCACCCACATGGGGTGCTCCATTCCCCACACATGGCTCTTCCAGCTCACAAGATGACAGAAGACATTAAGGCAGGACCCGCATTTCTGCCTGATCAGCAGTAAGCACACTTAGAGCTAAATGAGACTCAAGAATTTCAGTGCACCCTGGGGCTACAGCCCAATTAAAATCAAGGCAGCCCATAAAACAGCTAGCTGAACAAAACAGCAGCAGCGTGGTATGAAGTGGTAGAGGGGTGAAAAAAATATTAGCAAAGTTTCTTTAATGTGTGTTGTATCATAAAAGCAATTGTTTAAATGGCTTTTCTAGTGCTCTCAGCAGTAAATACTTCTGAAAAATGCGCTGAGCAAATCTCATCTTCCTCTTTCATTTACTGCCTTGTAAATTGAAAAATTATGGTAGGGATAAAAATCCTCGGTGCCTGGGAGCAGCTGTTTTGTTCGCAGCCCCCTTTCCCCGCTCAGCCCGTTGCGGCTCCCGGCTGCAGCCGGGCGGTGGCAGCTCGGAGCCGTCTTTCCCGGAGCCTTCCCGGGCTCGGGCAGGGGAGAGCGGCGGAGCCCGAGCCCTCCTGGTGCCACCGACCCTGCTCCGAGGGACATGTGCCCCTCGGAGGGGCAGGGGGAGGTGGTCCCTGGGCAGGACCTAGCTCTAAAAAGCGGGGCAGGCAGGAGCAGCTAAGCCTGAGAGCGAGCGGTTTGCAAAGCAGCCGGGTTTCCCCACAGCCCTGAGCAGACAGAGGGTGTTCAGGCTGGGCTTGGCCACGCTGCAGATCCAGGTGGGAATGGCCAGGGTGTCAGCCAGGTCTCCTTACAAAGCTTGCAGCAGTATCCCCTCCTGGGCACCCCTCCGTGACACATTACTGCTTTTTGGCTGCCGTTGTGAAGCCCACTTTCTTCCAGCACCAACGTGGTCTTTGCACATATAAATAAGGCATGCTGACCACACCTGGGAAATCCAACTGCTCCAGCCATCACTAAGTGCCAGCTAATTAGTTAATTCTGGCTTGACTACTTTGGTCAATGCTGCATTAATTCATGCTGGGAAGGTGTCCTTCAGACCATAGTGGCTGACAAGGAGCAAGAGGCTTTAGTCTGTCAAAATGAACAAGTCAGCTCATTCCAGAGCGACTCAACCAGGGAGTGCTCAGCTGTAGACACGTGAAGATGAAGCGGGTGGGAGCAAGCATGGTTCTTTGCAGAGACCCAGGCTCTTGGGGGCATCTCAAAGTCAGCTAAAGATGCTCCAGTCCCTTCTCATCCTCTTGGCTGGAATCTGTTCATGAACGAGGAAGACACCTGAAGCAAATCCAGCATTTGTGACTGTAAGTTCCATGTCAAGGGCCAATACCTTGCAGAGAGTGTCAGACATCCTCATGACAAACTCAAGGCCATTAGCAAAGTGCCAAAGTTTGTTAGCAACATGCAGTTAATTATCCCACACAATCTGCATGGAGGAAGCAGTGTGGGCAAGTGACCCTGGCACTGTAAATCGAACAGCCCTGATACAAATCAATGTTTTCATTTTCTTTTCTACCTTGGCTGCTTAGTCTCTTTTAATCAACTGAATAAGATGAACCACATCCACGTTCATTTTATTGCTGCCATTCAGCAAGAACTGAGCTGGGTGGCAATTTTTTTTCCATTGTTTTTATGTGTTCAGGTGACACAAGTAATGTCGGATAACCTGTCCTGGATGGCAGGGCTCTGAAGCTGCCCGCTTCAGCCCTGTTCAAGACTAGCAGAAGAGGAGACTCAAATCACATGTGATTTGAGCAGGTTTTATTGCTGCTTTGTAATCAGGTTAATTAAAACAAATGTTATAACACCACCACTCCAGCTCTCCCCTGCCAAACTCTCCCAAGCACAGGGGTGCTGAGGGCTGGATTTTCCGCAAATGGGTTGGAGCTGGGATATGGTCAGTGAACGTGTATTTAGATCCATAGATTGACTGGAGTAGTCTCAGCCTGCTTTGAGAATCTGGCAACACCTTTTCTTTGCATTTCATTACCCATCCCCTGAGCCCTCCCATCCCTCCGCCGTCCTCATCCTCCAGCCTGCCCTCAAACCTCTCCCTCCCATCTCTGCCCTCCGGCGCTGACCCCACAGCCCTCCTGTTCTCACTTGGTCAACTTTTTCCCCCGTAATTATTTAACGTGATTATTGATGCTTCCCTGAACACAACCTCTTTGTGTGGTGATTCATGGAGTGCTTCCTCTGCCGCAGCTCCCCTCTCCCCTCGCAGGGACAGGCCGATCAGGGGCTGCAGTCGGGAGGTGCTGCTTTAGCCCACGTGCCGAGCACCGAGTCAGTGTGTGCAAGCGCCTTGTAGTCAGGAGGTGCCTGAGATGCTGCAGAGACACCCAGAAGTGTTTAGTGGGTCTAACCTTGATTTCAGCCGAGGGTGATCTATGCTGGGGCTGAAAGCGTACAGCTCTGGGGATGCTCCCGCAGGGTCTGTCCCCGGTGTGGTTTCGCACCCCTTAGCCTTCGCTGTGTCTGGCATTGCCTCCACCCAAGGAGTTGCTGCTCCTTCCCTGGAGTGGGATGGAGAAAGGGCGGCTGCAGTTGCCCAGAGCTGCAGAAAGATGCTCAGAGCTGGGCTGGAAGCTGGCAGAGCTCCCAGGCTCTGGTCTCTGCCTTGTCCACAACGTAGGAGGGAGCAGGTCTGTGGTTGCAGCCCGGGACCTGGTCCTCCCACTTTCCTCCCTGCCTGCCAAGGGGCTGTCCTGCTCCGTGCCCCACAGCCCCGTGGCTGTCCACTTGGGTTTACGTTCTCTCTAAGCCTCCCAGCATTAACAAGCCACTTCTCCCCAGACTGATGAAAGGATAAAAGCACTGAGTTGTCCCCAGTTTATCCGCTTCCTGGGGGATAATTCAACATCTTTAACTTTCCCCAAAGGGTGTGCTTTCCTGGGGGAATCTTTGGCTAGCACTTTGCAGGATGGTTTTATTGCCCCTCTGCAGGCACTGGGTGGGGAGAGGCTTTATTTTAAAGTGCTTTAACTGCTTCATTTCAGTCTTTGTCGGCTGTGTTTCCTTTCATATATACTTTTTTGGCTTTCATTTCCCAGGGCTCCCTCTTATCTGCCTTTGGAGACAGCCCTTGTAAAAAAAAAAAAAAAAATCAGAACCCAAAGCACTCTCCCTGGGATGCTTTCAACAGAAAGGCCCCTGCCCCCTTTCAAACCTCTTTTGAGAAAAATAGATCCCAACCCTGCGTATGCCACAGCCTACAGGAAAGTCTTTGAAGTAAATTAAACCAAATTAGTGTCTATGATATAGATGAGCAGAGGAGCTCCCCGCTGTGTCCCTGGCCTGGCCCTTTGCGTAATCTTTAACCCCTCTCCCTTGCTCCACGCTTGCCTCTAATTGACCGTGAAGCACCTGGGGGTGGTTTGGAGGGGATCCCATCTGCCCGTGTGCCGGGCAGGATTTCCTACCGCCCACACCAAGGGGCTGGGGAGTATTTAATAGGCCTGGGAGTAAGCTGGGATAATGAATTACTTTCCACCTCCCTTTCCTTGTGTTCAGTATCTAATTCTTTTTTTTTTTCTTTTTTTTTCCCCCCCCCTTCTCTCGTATTCTCCCTTAATGAGAGACCCCCTGAGCCCAGAGGCACCCCAGCATTGCCCCGGTGCCCCTGGCCGTGCTGGTGGACCTGGAGCTGCACCTGACCCCTTTGCAGCTGAGGAGCAGGTGGAGCGGGAGGTTCCCGAGACCCGACGGTTGTTAAAGCTCTGCAGGGCGTGCTTTCCCAATGCCCTGCGCAGCCCTTTGTATGCCTGACCCAGGACTCGAGGAACCAGCTGAATTTGGCCGTGAACTGGGATGAGGTATGCTGGTGTTTAACTTGGTCAAAAAAGGTGGTGGGGTTTTTTTTGGTGTGTGCGTGAGGGGGAAATGAGTGTTGGGGGGATTTGAGCCTCCTTTGGCCGCTGTGTCATGCTAGGAAAGCAGCACGTGGCCTTGCAGGCTGCAAGCTGGGCAGGCTCACAGCAAGGCAATTGAGAGAGACCTGTGTCAAGGGATAACTGCATGTGCAAATTATATGCAAGCACATGCAAGGAAAGCATTGCATATGCAAATAACCCACTGGTGGCAGGAGGTAACTATATTTGATTCATCCTTCAGCAGCTGAAGAGGCGCATGCTTCAGTGCTTGACCTGGGAGAGTTGTGCTGTGGGCTGGCTGCAGTCACCATGGGGAGCCCGACCTGGCCTCCAGGTGCTGCTCTGAATATGCACTGCCCTCCTGGAGGTCCTGAGTCGCATCCCCCAGTCCTGGCTGGATGTTTCAGGCACTGGGATGAGCCTCGAGTCTGCACCGAGCCCTGGGTGTCTGCTGGGTATGGTCTGTTAGCTGCTTCTCCAGGGACATTCAGTGCCCTTCGAAGGATGGCTGCAGGACTGGTCCCTCCTGGGAGAGAGCAGGGAGCAAATGCCAGGGCTGAGCTCTGCCTGGGTGCTCCTGGCAGGTTTAGCTCATGGCCTTTTGGGCAGGATCCATGCCAGAGAGGAGTTTGCATTAGATGCTTCCCACACCTGCTCCGAAGGCCTGTTTGGATACCTGAGCCATTGACAACATTTTGGGGTTCACTAGAGAAACCTGCAGCAGGGTCACCCACTCCTTCTCCTGAGAGGTCTCAGAGCAAACTTTGGGGACCTTCTTGGGAGAACTGTCATTGTGCTGAGGCATCTTCATGCAGCGGCAGTAGTCTCCAAAGAGCTTTGAGCTCAGATGGTGGCACCAGCTGCGTTTCTTCTGGCAGGGAGTGACCAGAAGTGTCTGGACATGGCCATTAAAGGGATGGGAACACATGAATGAAATTTTCTGTTGATACCAAAGGGCTGCATGACTGAATGTCCTGGTCTAGGCGAGCATGCTCCGCAGTCCTGCAGCAGCCTGGGGGCATTACCACTGGGGCTGTTCTTGCCTGGCAGCATATGTGGCAATTATTTCAGTCCCTGCAAGCATTCATGTGGACAGAGGTTTCAGAAGGGGCTGCATATTTTATAAGCATGGCTATAAATAAATCACGGCCAAATTAAATCATGAAGTAAAAATAAAACCCCATGAAGCTGACAGGCAAACAAACAAGATCCCTGGAAAAGTGCAGGAGAGGGAGGTAGGTTCCTACAGCACTTGCAGCAGGCTGCTGGGTTCAGGGTCCTAGGGAGCTCCTGTGATCCTGAGAGAGCTCATCCTGGAGTGGAACTGAGCATCCACACGGTCTTGTGGATCCATTTGACAAAGTCAACCTAAAAACGGTGCTGTGCAATGCATTTCTGTGGGCAAGCCAGTGCTGCCTCAGTTTCCTCACTTGCAAAGCACAGGTAGGAGCAGTGTGTACCTGCCAGCCTGCATTGCACGGTGGGAGGCTGGGCTTGTCCCCCGGGATCCCTGCATGGGGGAGGCAAAGGGTGTCATGAGGCTGACCCAGGCTCCGGAGCAATGCAGAGGCACCAAGGTACGAGCCACCCATTGCATTGAGCCATCGCTGCACCGAACAAGCACCCATAGCATCCTCCTCCTCCTCCTCCTCCTCCTCCTCTTCTGGGCTGGCTGAATAAAGCCAAACCCAAGCATTTGGTTTTCCTTATTATGTGTAAGGATTCACAGGCAGGACCAATTTTACTTTAAAGCATCAACTTTCTGGCTCTAGGCTGCGGATTCACTTCAACGCAGACCAGCTCAGACTGGTGCTTAGCAGTGGTCAGCACAGTGTGTGGGATTGCTTTTTGGGATGAATTGGTCCATTTTCAGAGTGGATTCACGCCCTCCCGAAGCCTGGTGCTCAGCCCTTGCTGGGACTCTGGGGGGACTTGCACAGACTATTTCCTCCAGTCCTGGGCTTCTCTGACGAAAGCCTGGAAAAATCAAATGGTCCCACAATGGGGCTTAATTCAGGGCAAAAGGAAGAGGCAATAAATCTCTATGAATGTAAACGATGTCAGCTTTAAACGAGGCTGTGTAGTGGGTGAAGCTATTACGGGGACGGCAGGCAGCTTCACACTGTAAGGTCAGACTGGGTTATCCGATGCCCTCCGGGGCTGGGGAGCAGTCTGAGCGAGTCAGTATCTCTTGCCCTTTCCCACCAGCCTTGTAACATCAGGCACGGCGTGAGACCTCCCCTGCATGGAAAACCTGAGTTTGTACCTAGGACAATGCAAGGAGAGGCTTTTTAGCTGTGAATCAGAGCAACAAAAAGGAAATTCTCGTTGCTGAGGGTGGTAGGAGGAATTATTCGCTGTTATGTTTTAAGTGGTCTTACTAAATGCTTCAAGTGCTCAGAGGAAAAAGAGATGAGGGGAGAAAGCAAAGGACAAGAATAAGAAAGACTGGCATTTTCACGTGGCTTTGCAGGGCTTCCTGGTGTGCCAGGCTGACCAGTTATTCATGCCATATTTTCAAGCTTCACGTGCAGACAGGCAGTGCTGTTGGTGGCTGAACATTCTGCTTGTTTTTCCAAAGCACTCCCTCTGCTTCTCACACCTCCTCGATCCGTCTCTTCCAGCCCAAACCAGTCTCAAACCTACCTCTTACCACCAAGACAAATAGATTCAACTCTCTCAGTCTATCAATAGCTGTGATGAGCAGCCAGAGCCTACGTAGCACAGGTCCAGGCATTCAGCCAGAGCTTCATCCCACCAGGATAGCAAGATTCCTCTATCTGTTGCATCCCAAATGGGGGTCTCATACGTGCATTTGCCTGAATTCACACAGCCATGGCTGTTCTCTGAAAAGAGTAGCACAGATTCAATATTTCCTCCCTTTCTGAGAGGCCAAAATCTGGGACTGCTCAGCTGCTGGAGGCTCTGCTAGCAGCAAATGGAGCTGGACTGGCCCGAGGGCAGCGCTGCGTGAACCTCTGCCCTCCTCTCCCATGCAGTGCAAGTGTGCTGGGATTTGGAGACTCAGGTGCTGTTGCAGGGATGTCAGAGCATGCCCTGCCCCTAGACCAGCAAAAGCTTAAGGTATGGCTCTCCTCGCAAAAAGCAGAGTGACAGCAATTGCTGCAGAGCTGGTCTTACTCAGGCTGTCCATGCATTTGGATCCTGGATGCTGCCCTCTCCTAACAGCCCCCAAGTGCTTTACCTTTAGCCCTGGAGCTGTTGTACCACCCAGGAGAGCAGGGTAGGTGGGCACCGCGACTGCGGGTGGGGATTTAGGAGGTCCAGGCTGGGATCTTAGCCTCCTGTCTGCTGTGTACTGTGTGGTGTCACCTTGGTTTCTGCAGCCCAGCCCTACCTGGGCAGGCAGGGCTGTCTCCGGCTGCGCACAGTCCCATTGAAAGCCTGAGGCACTGGCCAGGGATCTGGTGGCAGGACAGAACATCTGGCAAGCAGGTAACGCGGTGTGGCACTTCGCACCTGTAGAAATCAGGCGAGGAAGCATGTTGGTGATGATGGCAAACTGCAGCAGAGCAGGGAATTCAGTGGGAATGACCCTCTCCCTCATCCTTTGTTTTATGGGCTACAGTCTTATTATAAATAATAGATGGGGCGGGCAGGGGGTGAAGCAAGATGGTAAGTGACTTGCCCAGGGTGGCACCAGTTCCCCATTAAACAGCTGTTTGGAGCACCCCAGTGCCCTCAGTCAATGTGCCAGGGACCAGGGTGATGCATCCCCCGCTGCCTCCTGGGGACGGCCGGATCCCAGCAGCGCCCTCCAAAACCCCAAAAGGGAAACTGAGGCGACGGGGAGAAAGGCTGAGGAAGGGTGGGGAACCCCGAGTGCTTACATATTCTAATCGCTCTATCTTCTGGGAGATAATACTTTTAATTTTCGTCACACAAAGAATATGTCCTGAACCAGAAGGGGTTTGCCTAATTCATCATGCTTGCTTTCCACACAATACCAAGGCTGACAAGCTTAACATTTTAAAATGAGAGAAGTGGACATAATTAATGCTCATGAATTGCAAACGCTTCTTTATTAAAGGGCTTTCGCTTGCCCCTGGACCATCTGCTTCATATCACTGGGCTGGGGTCCTGAGGCTATAATAACTTGCAGCTTTAATAATTTTACCTCTTAATTAAAGCTCATCTCAAAGTGCAGGAGCACAGACATGTTCCCAGCCCAGATTTGATTTTTAACGGAGCAAACCTTGAGGGATGGGTAATAGAATTTGCATCCTTTCCTTTGAAGCAGCCCTCCAACGAGGCTGAGTGAACCACTGGGGCCAGCGTCCTCCAAGATACGGGCTTTCTAGGGACTGGAGGTCTGAGCTCTGCTCCTCCTGTGATGGCCATGGACCCAGTGCTTGGGGTGTAGAGCAAGGGGGTTGCTGCTGCTCACCCAGCCCTCAAGGGGTGTGAAGCCCTGGGTGCTGGGGCTGGCGTGGGGTGGGAGACCTCCGAGGAGCAGCCCATGCCTGGATCCTGCAGGGCTTCAGAGAGGCCAGCCGAAGGCATTAGGCAAGCTTCTGGCTAAGCAACAGGAGGGCTGATGGCATTTTTACCCTGCAAGGGGATCCCAAGCCCATGTGCCCTGGTGTTGAGTTAAATAAAGCCCAGGGCTGTTCAGGGGAGATGATCCCAGGCTTTGCCTGGTGCCATTGGAGCCTTGAGGCATCCCATGCGGTGGACCCCAAACCTTTCCAGGGGCTGCAGTAAAGCTGACACCATCCGCATCTGCTCTCCCCACAGATTCGGGTGACCTTTCGGGGGGCTGCGCTCCATTTAGATGGGTTGAGTTGACGGCGCGTGAAATACGGTGGATTAATTCACACTTCATTGTTGCTAGACATGAGGCCGAAGGTCAAGGTCCATTAAGAAAACTAGGTATGAATTAATGCCCCGTAATTCACACATTGCAGGCCTTCTTATGGACAGAACGTTTTATTCTAGAATGTTGTTTTAATTATTTATGTGTTAATTGATTGCTATTGAACTTGATTCAGCAAAGGTGCATTAATGAGGAAGAGTTTGGTTTTTGAATGACACTTTGTTTGTCCAAATTGAAAAATCAATAAATAACCCAAGATCCAGAGAGACATCTTGATTTTTTTTTTTTTTTTTTTTTTTTCTTTTGCGGCTGAAATGCTCCAAGTAAGCCAGAGACAAGTCTATCAGAGTGATCTCCTTAACTCCATCAGCCTTGGAAAGACAGAGCCATGCTCAAGGTGGGGGAGATGGAAACACTGGTCCGGGTAGTTGAGAAAACGCAAAGTGATTGCAAATGGCTATTGCATAGCCTCTTCCCCAACTAGCTGCGGGGACCACTAGCTGTGCCTGCCCACAGCCGGGCTTGGGGCTCCAAGGGTCCCTTCTGCACCCTAGCAGCAATGCAAACGCTCCCCATGCACGTAGCGCTGGGTGACTGCCTGGAAGGGCACAAGACAATTACTGTCCCGATGTGGGTTTGGTCCTTGAAAGCCTGGGCACAGGAATTTTTTTTACTAACGGGGAGCCGTTACCCCATCCTGCTGAGACTGTGGCACAGCCGGAGCAGGAAGGGGCTGCGGAGGTCTGTGATGCTGCAGGCAGCAAATACTCATCATCTGCGGCAGTGTCAAGTGACTCGAATACTGACTACAATCAATTGAATCATGTCTTTTCTTTATATTCTTGGAAGTTCAGAGAAAAACATTTATTTTAGTTGTTGCAACAGTTCCTTTTGTTTTTGCTTTACTGACCAAAGCAGCTGGTTTTCAAAAACTTTTTCAAGACCAATCTTCTGGTTTTGGTTACAGAAAACAAAACAAACAGCTGCTTTTCTGTAACCAGTATGTACTTTAAAGAAAATTCTTGCTTTTAATGAAAAATTGGAACAAATGATTAATCATAGTTTGGTTTTTTTTTTCTTTTCCCTGCAAAAATTTTAATTTCCAGTGACACGTCTCCAGCCAAATTTCCATTTTGATGGCGAGTGCGCAGCCAGCTCTGCTGCTGACTTTCTGCCTGCCTGGGCTCACCCAGGAAATTAGGCAATGTCTGGGTTCGATCTGCGACACTGCAGGTTGCTTGGCTCAGCAGGGTGCAAGCAATTACACAAGGGAGAGCCTGCGCTTGCTTGCCCCGATTAAAAATACCTGGCCGTACGGTGCAGCGTGCTCAAGCCGAGCGTGCGGGAGCATGGCTCGCCGGGGAAATCACACGTGGATGAGTAAGCGTGGCACAGTGCTGAACCAGGCTGCAGTTCGGAAATCCATTTATTTATTGTAATTGTTTATTTCCTCTCAAAGGGAATCCCCCCTTGAAAGGGGATGGACAGAAGACCTCTTTCCTTCCCGTGCTTGGATGGCTTGATTCCTTTGCCAGCAGCACAGGCACAGGGATTCGCAGCAGCTGACTTCTCCTGGGCTCCTCGTGGGCTTTTGAAGCCCCATCCATTATGGATGGAGCTGGGTGGGAAGGGCTGTCCCCCACAAGCTGTTAATAAGCCCTGATGTGGGCCTGTATCTGCATGTATCGCTGAGGACTTTAAATCAAGTTTCAGGAGAAACCTTGCCATTGCATCTCTTTATCTCCAGTGACTGTGTGGGACCTTTTGATTGCTGTTGGGCAGAAACCCTCATGAAATAGTGGGGTGACAGTCCCTCCCCCTGCCCTTGCGGGGGCAGAAGGGGGATATATCAGCGGGGAAGGGCGGTGGGACAGAGGAATAAGTGCCTTGCGGGGAATCAGGTGGACGGCTTCGGAGCTGACATTTTTGAGTCTTCCCTCTGCTCTCCCCCTGTGACCCTGGGCATGTCCTGCTGTCCCTGAGCTGGGGACACTACAGCAAGCCCGGGAGCTGCATGGAGGGCTGGCTCCATCACCTCTGCTCAGGCAAACAGCAGTTACCCAAGTGATGGGTGGGACCTGCCTTTTGGGTTGTGTTTTCCAATAACTAGGAGGGCTAATAATGAGGTTTGTGTGTTTCTGGAAAGCTGAGGTTCTCAAGGAGTTACCTGTTTCTGGAAGCTGAAGAAAGCACTTATTATGAGGCCTGTGATAAGCCCACAGTGTTGGATCTAGGAGAAGTGGGAGAAGGCTGGGAAAGGGCTGAAGGCTCTGTAGGGATGAACAACCACCCTGGGATTAGGAGGAAAGGCATAGATGTGAATATGCACTGGAAAGCTTCTTTCCAAAATCGAATCAAACCCTGAATTCTACAGAAATGAAGCACCCCCAGTCCTTCAGGTAACATACACCCAGTTCAGCAACTCCCCCAAAAGACCGTGTGGCCCAAAGGAGCTATTCCCAGCAGCGGGAAGACTTTCCCGATTTTGCAAAGGGTCTCGGTGCCGTGGGGACACCGGGGAGGATGGGTATGACAGATGCAGCAGGATCTGTCCCACTCTGGTGCCTTTCTTTATTTGCACGCGTAGCATCGAGGAGACATGGAAGCCTGTACGAAGGCAGAGCCTGGACCCTTTGAAGGTGAGACTGCTGCCACGAGAGGGTGCGTGTGTCCTTAGAGTTGAGCTCGCAGGGCGCAGGAAGAGTGTCCAAAGGAATTAGCGCGAGGTCCTCGGAAATGCTGTACAGCCAGGGTCTGTGTGTCCTGAGGAGCTGGGAGGAAATTAAAGACCCCAACCGGCTCAGCTGCCTCTTAGCACTCTGCAGAGTCAGTCGGTTAATGCGGGGCGGGGAAAAAAAAAATAGAAAAAAATCACTGCCAAGCACCAGTTTCAGCCCAGTTTAACCCACCAAACTGTAACGAAGCAAAAGAAAATTCCTTTGACCCCAGTGCCTGCACTTGAGTGGTTTGTACCAAGCAGTTCAGAGGGGTCTCGGTGTGGATATTTTATTCCCAGAAAAAAGCGTGTGTTAACGGGGTGACTGGCACCCGCTGCTAAATGATGCAAACACTGAATAAACAGGAATGCTGGAGCAGAAAGTCCTGCCACAGCCTGGAGGGGCTGTTTCCTCTGTCCTGCATAGCTCTGCCGTCGGTGCACTGGTGTATGAGACTGCCCAAGCACAGCAAACTCGCAGCATGCACGGGTGCTCAGAAGAGTTTGGCTTCTCTATGTAGGCCTTGGGCATCGCTAAGGGACTTTGCAAACAGTCCTGTGCCCACTTCTGCTACATCCCAGCTCAACATCATGGACCAAAAAAATAGCCCTTGTGTGTTCTAGCAGCCCCGTGCTGCGGAAGAGACACCGGTTTGTGTGATTCCTGCTCCCCCTGACGACTCCTGAGTCAAGCTCTGGGTGTGCTGCAGTGGTCCCAGCATGCGCTGACCATGAATTTTGCAGGCTGGTAAAATCTACAGTTCAGGTGAAATCTTAGTAATTCAGGGGACAAGAAGGACTAATTGGTTTTTCATAGCAGCTCTGCTCAAATGTAGAGAGAAGGGACCTTTTCTGCAATAGGTGGGCTGCTGCGGTCCTGGAAGATGCCCTGTGTGCAGTCGTGCATGGTCACAAGCTGCAAGTGCTCTTCTGA
Source organism: Gymnogyps californianus (assembly GCF_018139145.2). Lineage (NCBI taxonomy): Eukaryota > Metazoa > Chordata > Aves > Accipitriformes > Cathartidae > Gymnogyps > Gymnogyps californianus. The sequence goes on along the minus strand of NC_059489.1, from coordinate 11,307,386 downwards.
GCAGCAAGCAGCACTTTTTCCTGATCATTCAACTTTTCCTTTAAAATGTAGCCTGGAAAGCAAGGGAATTTTAGGAAAAAGAAAGAAAAGAAGCATTTAGCTTTTAAAAAATTCACAGCATTTCCCCTGAAAAGTGGTTTGCATTTTTTCCATTACACAGACTCCAAGGGCCTCCTCCTGCACAGCCTGGCCGGCTTGAAGATGTCTGGAAGCAGACACAACCGTGCTGCGTTCCTGATCACAAGCTGATGAGAGATGCCTTCTGCAGACTCAGTAGCCCGATTTCCCTGCCAAGTCGCCTTGTTTGTTCTTATAGTAGCAGGCAAATGGACTCTCACTCCTCTACGAAAGAAAAGGTAAAGAAGTGATGCTGGGAGGATGTGGGAGACCCTCTGCGAATGGACTCCAGCCCAAGCAGCCTCACATATGAGATGGTAATGAGCAGGAGGGGGGTCTCCTCCAACCTAGACACCCCTTTGGGCTTTCAGTTGCCCAATAAATGCAACCTGGTGCTCCAGGGAAGCAATGTGCATGCCAGGGGCTCAGACAGATCTTCAGTCCCAGGTCTCAGGAAATTAGTGTTTACAGGGTGAAAGCTGAGGGTTTTGGTGGGGTCCGTATTGTGGTTGCAGTGCCAGAGAGTATGGAACAAGGTTGAAAGTGGTCTGTGCAGGACAGGCAGCACAGACAAGAGGTACTTTGTACAAAAATGGGGCGGGAGAGAGGGAAATGTTTCACCATCAGACATTTTCTAGAGAAAACTTCCAGATTAAAACCAAAATCCCATAATATTGTCAAAAAAAGGGGTATTGCTCATAGACACGGATCTCATAAAGGATGGAAAAAGGCACCTATCAAAGGAGCTTTTCAGTGAAATCCTTCACCCAGCCCATGCTCACACTCCATGGTTCTCCTGCGGGAAGACACCTTGGCAAGGGGGGTTATTTATCCAGCTGGGACGCAGATCCTAAACCTTTACGTCCAGGCCAGGTTGTTTAGCCCAAGTGGTTTTGGGTGATTGGAGATTTATTCCATGCATGGTATAGATGCCCTCAAAGAGATGAAAAAAACAAATGCTTTGGGCATGCTCTCGAGTTTAATACGGGCAATATTGTTTCTACTATTTCGTTGTGTCAAAGGGACCCAGTTCAGGCGTTAAGACACGGGAGCTGGAAGGACATCGAACAGAGGATGGGAAGCGCAGAGGAATTACAGAAGGTAAATGAATCTTCCCATTTCTCTCCAAATGAGTTATTAATCATCTCTCATTTACATATTCATTAACCATAATACACACCATATTTTTATTAATGTGGCAAAGAAACAATTACAGGTGAAAAATGGGTTGTCTGTTTATTTTATACATGGATCTTGTTCCTCATTTGCATGATTTAAAAAATGATATTTCTTCTTGCCACACAAAAAAGAAACGGGCTGCTCGGGACATGTTCCAGCCTGAGCCTACGGAAAGGGCTGTTTGGATGAACAGCTGGGAAACAAGAAGTTGCACGCACCCACCAGCAACCGGTATTGGGGAGATTTTTTTCTTTTTTTTTTTTGGCCAGGAACGGGTTATACTAAGTCAATCCTGGTGCTGGGACAAGGGAGACCAGACTGGTTCAGGTATTTTCAGTCTGGTGGTCCCTGGCTACCTCCTGGTCGTAGGGTTTCAGAAGATGCTTTGTGAAGGGCCTGCAAATCAAGACAGAAATCCTCTCTATGTATTTCCATTCAAGCAAGTGAAAAGTGGGGAGCAGAAATAACAAATGAATATTCAAAGCCTAATTCTGAATTGATTATAAAGGGGAGCCATCAAATGGTCAATAGTTTCTTTTATTCTCATGGAAGTGACATGAACCTTTGGTTTAAAATGTTTGAGGAACGATATCCCCAAGTTCCTTCCCACTTCCCTGCAGTTTTATGATGAAAATTACTGGATTTCAGTACATTTTTTGGTAAGCCAGGCATGAGCCACTCGTTCAAAGGGGAAGCTTTGCTTTTCCCGCTGCCATTCCTTTGGTCAAGAAGATTAAGCTAGAGTTAAGCAAAATGATGTTGCAGAGAAAAAAAATACATTGTCAATTAAAATCTCATATTGTGAGTTACTGTGGGTGAGCAGTGCGGTTGGGAGTGTTGTTTGGATGCTTGCTGAAACCAGACATCAAATCTGGCTTTGGGAAGGATCCTTCCCATCCCCATCTCCCTGGTCACACTGGCAAGCGAAATAAGAGCTGTTTGCCTCTTTCTGTAGCAAGGGGAGCAACCCTGTTTCTAGGGTTCTTCCGACGCAGGGGCTGAGGCTCAGAGACAGCCTCCAGCTCAGCAAATTCCCATCCTGGTGACGACTGGGAGCCCAGGGCTGTCCAGGAGAGGCAGGGCTGTATTCTTGGCTTGCTTCCTGTAAACCTTTCCTAGGTGTAGGCATTGGGCGCTGATGGACAGTGCATACAGGGCAGGATGGGCCCCAGGTGCATGTGAGGTGTCTTGTCTGCCCTGCACGCTGTATTCTCATCATTAGAGAAAAAATAAGGTCTTGGAAACTGTCTCTGCTCTGGGAAATGCTGTTTGCAGATAAAGATCATTTTACCACAACGCTTGAATATGTTGCTGACATTGGGAACCAAGGGAGCACCCCTTGCAGCTCCAGGAGGGATACTTACAACTGTCAGAGTTTTGTTTGTGAGACCAAAGACCTTCCTGCAAAAATTTCTCCCTATATCAGGAGAAAATCATGTTTCGAGTCTGCCTGGGGAAAGGGAAAGGGTGTCCAGGCAGTCACTTGGTATGGGGACATGTATTTCTGTCTGTCCTCATGCCCCTTCTCACGCTCGAACGCACTGCCTGATTTCAACCGAATTTGACAGGAAGGTAAATATCTAAATAACAGATTTGTGTACCTATATGGGAAATTGGCTGCCGAGGGGGAAAAAACCCAAACCCTGCTGAGGTTTGGACAGCCTCAATTTTGCTCTAATCGCTTTGGCCCGATTCCCGCAGCCGAGTACGGCAGCTGACATGTCACAGCCAGCTTGTCCTGCAAGGGGAGTTGTAAAAGGAACAAGAGAGGAATTTTATAGGCATGGGCAGAGATGACAGAAATCTTAGCCTAATTCAGTTACAAAATCAGTCGAGGGAGAGACACGCATCCATAGGAAAACAGAGTACGTTCACTCTGCTGTTCACAGGACTGCCAGTCTCCTGTCTACGGGTAGGAGCTCAAAACACCTTTTTGTTCTCAACAAGAATGCTGTATTTATTTCTTGTTGGAATATTTTTTTAAAGCCCCTGATAGGGAAGGAGAAGTTTCTTTCAGAGACCATCTGTGACGTGGATGAAGTTTGGTCCATTCCAATAGAAGTCCGAGTCTGCCAGCGCAGGGAGAAATGGCAAAGTTTAGCAATGAATGAGAAATTATAAACATTTGTCAAAAGCACCTGGCTCTGGGCATAAGCCTTCCTTCAGTGTACTCCGGTGGTTTCACGCTGCCCTGCTCCCCTTGATGGCATGTAGCAATTCATGACACCTTCCATTTATTGCAAGCAGGCAAAGTGCCCTGCAGTGTCTGCGGCTTTCCATTTGAAAGAGTCTGTTCTGTGTATTTGTTCTCCTTTATTAATGATATTTTTGATAGACTTCTGTTTCTCCATTTTCTGGCTGGCATTTCTCTCCTTTTTATTTAATGATTATTACTACTTAGTGTGGTGGGCTGACCCTGGCTGGATGCCAGGTGCCCACCAAAGCCGCTCTATCACTCCCCCTCCTCAACTGGACAGGGGAGAGAAAATAAAACGAAAGGCTCGTGGGTCGAGATAAGGACAGGGAGATCACTCAGCAACTACCGTCATGGGCAAAACAGGCTCGACATGGGGAAAAATTAATTTAATTTATTACTAGTCAAATCAGAGCAGGATAATGAGAAATAAAACCAAATCTTAAAACACCTTCCCCCCACCCCTCCCTTCTTCCCGGGCTTAACTTTACTCCTGATTTTCTCTACCTCCTTCCCCCCCCGAGCAGCGCAGGGGGACGAGGAATGGGGGTTTGGGTCAGTTCATCACACGGTGTTTCTGCCGCTCCTTCCTCCTCAGAGGGAGGACTCCTCACACTCTTCCCCTGCTCCAGCGTGCGGTCCCTCCCGCAGGAGACAGTCCTCCATGAACTTCTCCAGCGTGAGTCCTTCCCACGGGCTGCAGTTCTTCACGAACTGCTCCAGTGAGGGTCCCCCGTGGGGTCACAAGTCCTGCCAGCAAACCTGCTCCAGCGCGGGCTTCCCACAGGCCACAGCCTCCTTTGGGCATCCCCCTGCTCCACCATGGACCTCCGTGGGCTGCAGGGGGACAGCCTGCCTCACCATGGTCTTCCCCACGGGCTGCAGGGGAATCTCTGCTCCGGCGCCTGGAGCACCTCCTCCCCCTCCTTCTTCACTGACCTTGGTGTCTGCGGAGTTGTTTCTCTCACATATTCTCACTCCTCTCTCTCTGGCCGCAACTGCTACCCCCTGTAACTTCTTTTCCCTTTCTTAAATACGCTATCCCAGAGGCGCTACCACTGTTGCTGATGGGCTCAGCCTTGGCTAGCCGCGGGTCCGTCTTGGAACCCGCTGGCATTAACTTTATCAGACACGGGGGAAGTTTCTGGCAGCTTCTCACAGAAGCCACCCCTGTAGCCCCCCCGCTACCAAAACCTTGCCACGCAAACCCAATACCCTTAGGAATGCTTTCCCACCTTTGGTGTTAATGTGTCCTGGAACTACACTAGAAGTAGGCTGCACAGCCCCAATTTCTCTTCCCCAGTGTCACACAATGTACGAAAACCAGACAATCAGAGGTTTTAAAAAAAGTTCTATAATAAGTAAATCAAAAGAAATCACACCGAGAGTCCTTGGTTTAACATCTGTGGAGCGCTGGAGATGGAAAGCATCACACAGCTCACTCTGAGGTCCCCTGCGCAGTTGAGAGCTCCTGGAAGACCAGCAGGGCTATATTAGATGAACATCAATTCCTCTTTCAAGAGAGAATGCCTATATCTTATATAGCTATATCAAAGCTATACTTGATCACAAGGTTTTACTTTAATTATAGCATAGCTGTTTCCCTGCAGTTTGAACCAGCATACGCCAATATTGCACTAACAAAAAAACCACATGAATATGACACAGTGCTTTTTGGTATCTGCTAAAAATTGGTAGGTATTGCTATTCTCATTTTCTAAATGGGAAACTGAGGCATGGGAAAAACTTTGCATGCCTCCAAGTCACCTGGGAGGGTAAGCATGCTCCTCTCCCACCTCATTTCTGTCTTGATGGCATAAATTAGCTGGGGCAGGATGGGTCCCAGTGTGTTTGTACAGGACCTAGCACAGCTGCTCCTTACCTTAGCTGAACCAAACTGGTCTCATCACAAACAAGGCGGTTAGCGTGACTGTAACCCTGAGGGTTTTTCAGGACTTGCTTACTCTGCTTTTATTCCGGTCAATCCCTCAATACTGTGAGAGGGAATGATTTTATCTTCTTTATAAAGTTTGAGCAGCTGCTGCCATTGGTCTTTGCGCCACTGGCCTACCTGAGCTCCATACTTGCCCCCGAGCCTCCCACCCTTCTCTCCTTTTCCCTTTAATATACCGCCTCTGGCTCTGTACCAGAAAACACCCGTCTGCATCCCCCGTCGGGGTAGTCACAGGCTCACAGCTCGGCACAGGAGTCTGTTTTGGCAGGAACAGGCCCCATCTTCGCAGAGCCTTCAGAGCACACTTTGTAGAAGCAATGCGTTTAAAATAAAGCTATAAGGAACATGCCTCTGTCAGATTTGCTGCCTGAGTCATTCATAGTGAAGCACAGAGATTCATCAGCAGTGAAGTCGGGGGAGCTGGTTTTCAGCAACTCGATTTCTGCATCGTAATCAGCCCTGTTACAACCAAGTCATCTCCCCCAGACCATTGCTTTCAAGCATTTCTTCCCTCCTTTGTTTCCATCAGTGCTTTTCTTCTTGCCCAAGCCCTTAAACAACCTTGACTGCAACGAGTTGGCGATCAGCAGAAAACCCCATCCGTTCAAAGTGAAAATATTGATGCTTCTGCGTCATTTCATAGCACATCTGGGGTCCCTTGGGTCCACATACCGTCACTGCCCAGCACGCCAGGCCAAGAAAAGCATGAGGAAGAAAAATAAATGTGATGACAGTTGGGCTGTTGCAAATGAGTCTTGGTCTGAAACATGCCAGAAAAGAATAAGCATCTTGCACCAACTCACATACGGAGCAGAGCTAGCGACGGGGAAAGAGGGAAAGTGCAATGTTCACACCGTCAGGGCAAAGGTCTGCAACATGAGCTTGCATCACTAATATAGGCAGATTTCCTGCCTAATAATGCTAAAGGAAATATCTGGGCACTTGCTCATCAGCCGTGTTACAATGCCTGCGTGTGAACCAAGAGGAGTGAGAGTGGGCTGCCAAGGGTGGCAAGGGGCTGCTTCAGCAGAAGCTCGTCCAGCCCAGGTTTTCCAAGCACAGCTCTTGCCCATGCATGTGTTTGAGCTTTGGCAACACTACAGGTGTACCTTAGGTCTCCCTTGTTTTTTAGCCAACGTGCTTCAGCTTGAACTGTCTTGGCATAAAATCCGTTCTGGCCAGGTGCACAGATGTGTGCTTCGAGTCTGTGCTTGGGTCCAGCGAGCTGCTTCTAGGGTGACTAAAGTTCACTGCTTACAGAAGCTTAAATGCACCATTCAGGGGCTCAGGGTTAAAGGACAGACTCCTCTGGAAGGCAGGAGAAGTTTGACTCCATCTCCTTTGCGATGAAGAGTTAACTTGAATTTGAACAGCACATTTGGGGTTTTATTGTCCTCCCATGCCACCATGCAATTCCTTGGGCAGCTTTTTCCAGCCTTTTTAGCTCTTCACTTTCCTCTCCCTTCCTGCACACCACGAGTCTCTGGGCGGTTTATGCACACTTGGCTGCGGCTCAGTTCCCTGTGGTCCTCTCCATTCCTCAGCCTTGGGGCTCCAGCATATGCACTGCGTTCTGGTTAACTTCTGCTCCACCAGCAACCTGGAAAACTTCTCCAGCAATGCCAGAAATCTCCAGCAGTTGATATTTATTAAAGCTTTTGCTGCCTGTATGAAATGTGAAAGCCAATCCAAGTGACTGATAGGCCTGATCTGCATTGCTCTGTGTTTTCTTAGCCAGGTTGAGATTTGGCTTGAATGAATGAAATCTGGAATTGTCTTCTGAGTGGCAGCACGGCCAACCACAGCTTCTGGCTGGGCTGATAGCAGAGATAAAATAAAGGACCAGGCCTGTGAGAGCCAGGTAGACATCTGCCATCTGAGTCCATGCCTGTCTTGCTTGCACAGCAGTGGCCTCCAGGGACTGCTGGCCCTTCCCTTCCCAACATCGGTCAGCTAAAGCCATGGTCAGCAACAGCAGTGAGTTATTTAGGGCTGAGTTCTGGCACCATCTGCATCTAGAGATACATCTGCCCCTGCTTGTTTGGGAACAAGCCATAACTCATGCCTCAAAGCAAAACCAAACTGCCAAGTTTCAGTGCAGTTCCTCATGTCCATTAAATCTGGAAAAGGTTCTGTGACTGCTGCTATTCCCCCTCCAAATCCTTTTGATCACAGCTGCCCTTCCCACAAATCTGCCACAGCAAACAAACGACCTCAGCCAACACGTAACGTGTGCCCCACATTAATCCATAAAAGGCATTTTGTGAGACGTGTCAGAAAGCTCCCTGCAGCTCAGGACTTTCAGGGATGCATTGCAAAGGAGGTATCTTTCAAGCAAAAAAAGCTCGATACATTTCTGGTGCATGCAAACAGCCTGGGGTGGGGTGAAATATGGGAGCAGAAGGCAAGTTTGCATGACAGCAAACAGAGATGCTGAATCACAGGGCATCCCCTTTCAGCGCTGGGGAGGGGTGGGGAACTGCAGAGGCTTTGCTGGGGAGATGGCAAACTATTGGCACACTGCAAAGTCTTGACATGCTGGATTGTGTCTGGGCAGAAACCCTAGATGGAAAACAAAGCTGCAGAACCACTGGTTTCGAAGAGACTTGGAGTCATGTAATCGAGAAGAAAAACTGTCCAACCGTGTTTGCAAGACTAATACTGCATAGCACAGTGACTTGTAAGTGTTCATTTACTCAGCCATTGCTTGGTCTATTGTTTCTGTGCTCTCTCCTTAGGTAAATATATTTCCTTGCCTTTTTCTGCCTCAAATCAGATCTTCTCAAATGTGATTATCCTGCTTGTATGAGAGAGTTTATAAAAAGGATGCAAGCATTGACCCTGAGGTGACTCATTAATATTCCTCTGGTGCTCCAGGGCTGCAAGCTGGTGTTTATGGGGCAGCAGGTCCCAGATTTTATACTGTGTAACTCAAGAGTGAGTTTCAGGTGACATCTCCATGTCTTTGCAGAAACAGCCCTGGAACAAGCAGTCACATCTCTAAGGAACAGTATTGAGGCATTATGCAGGGCAAGGCTGCAAAGTGTTTGTGGAGAAGCTTCTATTGCGACCAGGTGGGAAAATTAGGGCTTGGGTTAGGAAGCTCCTTGCTTAACTCACAGCAAAGCCAGGTGAAGGTCTTTGTCTCTCTGTTCACCAGACCATGCTACTTTCTTGGTAGTCATCAGGGGTGGTTTTGGCTCCTGGGGAAGACTGAGAACTGTGACTTTAAAATTCAGGAGCAGAGGGAAACGCTCACATTTTCCCACATGCTGGAGCCAAGGAGCTGTTAAGCCATGAGGTCATGCTCGAAAGGGGATGGTTGTCCCATGAGCTCACTCTCGGCCGGGTTGGCGAGGCTCGCGGCGGGTGCGTGGGGAGCAGGTGGCTCCGTCTGACAGCGGCGATGCGGATGGGCTGCAGGCTGTGCTCCTCCCCAGCCCAAGCTGATTCCTTCCCTTGCAAAAGACACCAGAGTCCCAAGGAGGAGAACATCCCAGGTAGAAGGTAGTTGGAAATTTTTCACTAAAGTAGTATTCATTTTTTTTTAAATAAGAAATTAATTATCAGCTAAATGGGAAGCTTATGGTTGAAAATGGTTTAGGTTTTTTTCCAAAAAAAGTTCAAAATGGAAAATGGGAGTGTTTAAACAAACACCTAAAAGCAAGACATGACTTGGAAGCAGTGTTTAGATGAAATTAAACCACCATAATCACACTGGTCCATTACTTTTTGACAAGAGAGATAAATAGTTCCTGAGCATCCCAGCTGCAATGGGCCTGTTGAGTGGAGGCTGAACTCTGTATAACAACTTGCTCGAAACAATGAGATCGTGTATCTGTCAGCACAGCCTCCGCATCCAAATTCCACACGCATGTGTGCATGCTGACAGCATGGTCCCGGACTTGGAGCCATTTGGAGACACGTCTCCTGAGAAGCCACGCAGAATTGCACATTACAGGTAGATTTTGCTCTCGGACTACATGAGCAGTCATTGCTCGCATGGTTGGAGCCTGTATGTACAGACCTGGGAACAGGGTTTGGACTGTTTTCAAGGTTTTCTACTGCTTAGTCCTAAATTTGAGGTTTTATGCTTGCCTTGCAAGACTTGCTCAGGAATATTGTCACCCGACCAGCCCTCATTTTTGTTTGCACCAAAACCGAGGCAACCGGCAGCATCTATTGCATGCTGTGAATTACATGTACAGGGAAAACTGTAGATTGTGCTGTCCCTTGGCATGCACCTGAATATCAGTGGTGGAAACAAAAGAAATAAAAGCCAATCCATCCTAATAACACACAAATTTCTACAGGGGCTTGGTACTGCAATGTGTAATTTCAACAAAAGGACCTTCCTTTCTCGCCTCAACAGCTGAACAAAACATGCTAGTCTGATGTTTTCCTTTAGTGTCATGAGCAGATAATAAGAGCAAAATGCAAGGATGCACCCAGCTGGGTTGGCAGTTTCTTTATATGATGAGCGCTGTGATGCCCTGGGATTATTTCTGCAGGCCCCGGATGATCAAGCGGAGATGTGTCATATTGCTCCGCTCAGCCTGCCCTGAGGACATAGCTCAGGCCAGCTTCAGGCTTCCATCAAACCTTAGGTTAAATAGCTTTTCTCTGGGCTGGAATATGGCTGGGAGTAGGGCTGTGATGCGGGCTGTGGGCTTGGCTCCCCTCAGCCGGCTGCTGGTCGTCCTTGGGAACAGCAGCGTGTTGCAGTGATTTCTGGTAGGCAAGTGCAGCGTCTTGGGATCTGTTGAACAGAAGAATTTTAATTTGCATTATTAAAATGTTTTGCATGACATCTAATGCTGGGGATGTAATTTGGTAAACAGCCTTGTAATTTATGCCCAAATATTACTTGGCACGTTGGCTCCTCTGTGACAAACGGAACTGATAGGGATACAATGCCATACCTTCTTCTTGCTCCTCCCACCATCTGCTTGCAATATTCATGCCTGAGCACATAAAAACCATTAATGTCCATAAGAACTGGCCCATCTCATCAAGCTAAATATGAACAATGTCAGAACAATTACAGGAGAACTGGGCAAAAATTGCTTAAACATATAGCACTCATCATTAATAGCTTGTTATTGGCAAAACTGATGTGTATTACTATCACATACTACACTGATCCAGTACATAAATGTTTTCTTTAGCATATTTTTAATGTTGCTAATTTATCTGTTACTGTCACACTGGGGCTGTTAGCTTTGAACAAATGGCTGTTATTAATCACTGGAGAGCTATTAGACACCACAGCCATGGTGTTAAATCAACTCAGGAGTGGCACTTGTAGGAATATTCAAACAGAAATCTAAAATTGCCTGGGTACTGGTTGTGTGGTTAATGCCTCTGGGATCAGAGCCATCGAGTGCCTGCAAATACTGCTCTTGTGTGTCGAACTCGCCCAGTGGAAATTCCTTTCTCTAAAGAGCAATTTCAGTTTAAGACCTTATTTATTATGAAGTTACTTTGGGGAAACAAAAGAAAAAAACATTTACAACTGTTGGAGCTCAGCAGTGTGGTGTTTACACCCTGGGCGTGCTTTCCCCTCAGTAGGTTTGGGGGTCTCTGAGCAGCAAAGGGTTTGCTTTCCCTGTGTTACCCTGCTGATCTGCTGATGCTGGGGGGGAGGTCAAGACCCACAAGATAGCCTGTCTCGGGGGTGAGGAAAGGGTTAATTCTTCGTGCTAAGCACCACTTTCCTGGGAGGCTGAGAGAGTCTCCACATCCCTCCTGGGCACAGACAATACCTCAGATGTTTGTGGGACCTGAAGAGCAAAGATCTTCAGTGCAGTTTAGGCTGCAGGAGAATTTGGCTGAAGTCTTTCCTATTTTCAACTTTATTTTCATCAGGGAAAGCTGAGCTACCAGGAGATCAACATTTTTAAACACGACTAAGCTCATATCAAACCCAGATGTGTCCTTTTCAGTCCCCTGCCCTTACTAGTGTCCCATGTGAGCAGGACACTCTTGTTTGTCCAGTGTCTTGCACGACAGGTTCTCCTTGGGATGATGGCAAAAAATAATAACGATTTAGGTTAGACCTACGCACTCAACAGCCTGGGAAGCATCGCTCCAGGTCAGGCGCTTCCCAGGGCTGAATGGAGATGAAAGAAAGATGGAGCTGAATGGAAAGAAAGAAACCTCAATGAGACCTCTTTCAAAGGGGAGATGTTTCAGACAAAACATTTGGGGGCTTAATGAACTTGTGTTTTCCAGCAAGAGACTGATTCATGAGAAACCTTTGACTCATGAGACCTGATGGACTCATAGATCCATTAAATGTACAGACTTGCTGGCTGCTGTAATGGAGCTGCTAAAAAGCAGCTGTGAGCAGGAGATCTCTGGTGGTCATCTACGATGCTCCACAAATGTTTCTTCAAATGAAAACAAATGTAATTTGGAACGATTTTATTGCTGTTCTGGAAGGGCTGCTGTAATTTGTATTTTCTCTATCATTTATGTAAGCTAAGTCACCACACATTTGAAAGTACAAATCTCAGTAGCAGCGTGGTCTCTTCATTAGCCTTGTGGTAGACTTCAAAGGGAAAACTTTGGAAGGATTTTTGGATCCCGTGAAAACGTATTATCTTAGATCTTGCGGATTGTCAGTACAAATCCACTGTAACTTTACAGCTTTCTGTGGCTTCCTCTAACAATGGCTGTTTACATGTACCTTCTCAGAGCATTGCAAGGGAGTTACCCAGAGAAATACCACAAAGGACTCATAATTACTGGCAGTTACGTGTTTGTAACTGCATCACAGTGCACCAATCACAAGGGGCTGCTGCTGAACTGACTGCGAAAAAGGGACTTTTCTGTCCTTTTTGCACGTCCTACGGTCTTTTTCCATACCTTCAATGGCCTGGGCAAACGTGTGAGTTTGAGAAGGCGTGCGGCCAGCTGAAAGGCACTTGCTTTCAAAACGGTCAGATATTCTTACTGGTGTATCATTAATGCCGAGTAGTCAATTGAACAGAGGTGTAGGCCATGGCTTTATATTGCCACTAACTTCTACATATTTGCCTTATGTTTTTGTCCCTGACTGGAGACCTTACAGCTGGGTTCTCACATTTGGAATAAACTTCATCAGGTACCTTTTGCAAAAACCCACCGTGCAAGGCCAGAGTGGACCCCAGGGATGATCCGGTCTGACCTTCTGCATAATTCAGGTCCGAGATTCCCACAAATTATTTCTGTGTTAAGGTGTTCATGCGGGACTGAGCACGTGTAGAGACAGCCAAGATTCCTGAATTTGCACTTATTTGCGACCAGTTTTGTTTAACTTTTGGTTGATTGATAGCCACTAAACCTTGCTGCATCTTTGCCTCTTGGTTTCAGAGCCTTCTCTGGAGGTTTTGTGATCAAGTCACTTCTCCGGTCTTTTCTTGAATAAGCTCAGTAAATAGAACATCCTAAACCTCTCACTGTTGGTCCTTTGCTGTCATCTCTGTTTCACATCACAAAGCTTCCCACACTGGACAGCTGCCTACCAAATCCTCATCTGGCCATGCAATTAGTGGAAGGTGGCAGAGGGTGTTATTTTTTTCCTTAATACATAGTACCGATTTCTCCCCTTGAGAAATTAATTCTGTGTTAGTTCCAAATGGGTGGCCCTAAAGACTGCAACCCTCCACTAAACAAGGTCCCCTGGGGTTCCCCAGCCATCAAACCCTTTTCCAGGCTGGTAGACCGGTGTGCTGCAGCCTTGGTCTTACAGCAGGAAAGGCAGAGGGACAATATCCCTCTGCGGCCAGGCTACTCACTGGCAGGTTCGCTGCCAGTACTAACCTTGACTAGGCATCAGAAGAGGAGAGTGATGTACCTGTTCTTTAAAAAAACCACTGAATTGAGTATCTGCTGAATTCACACTGAAATGTTCCCAAAAAAGGGGGGGGGGGGGGGAAGACATCAGCTGAGCTCATAGTCTCTGTGTGCTCCTGTGGGACCAGCTGCTCCCCAGCACCTTCGTATTTGGGACCAGCGCCAATGTAAGTGAGCTTTGCTAGTGGGAGCTTCAATTCTTTCTGTCTTTAGGACCACATTTCTGGCAACTTGCACCGAAGATCCCAAAGTGATCTTTTCTGGCTGATGAGATGTGAAGCTGCAGGCAGGTAAAATACAGACAAAACAGATTAACTGCCTCGTTCCTTTACGCCCAGGCTCTTTTCTGGCTTGTAATGGAAACCTAAAGCCTACCTTTCTTTTAACTTAGATCTAAACAGTAGCTGCTATAAAGTATTAGGTTGGAATATGAACTCTGTATGAAAGATGAAGGGGCAATGATGTATTTTAAAAAGGATCTTAGTGGGTCCTAACTTAAAAGCATCAGTATAAATTCATTGCAAGTAATACACTCTTAATTATTCATTTTCCTTGGCACCGGTTAAAGAGCCAAGTAACGGCTTCTGTCTCCTTATATTTAGTCTATCATTGTTTGAAAAAGGCCAGGGGGAGGCCAGCACTGTGCAGAAATTATATTCCCCCTTATATATACACACATACATATTACCAGCAGCCATAGTAAAGGGGAATATAATCACCAGCAGCTGAGAGACAATGACATTTTTATAGACCTCCTGGCAAATCTGCAGTGGGAGAGAGCCTGACAACTCTTTGGCTTTCGACCACATTCCTCCACAAGCTCTGCGCAGGGAGCTGGGGTGAGCTCCGAGTCGCTCCCCTCCCCGGGAACCAGCTCGCATCGGCCAAACAGCAGCTGCCTCATTAGGCTGAACCGTCCCCGCTCCTTCTGGAGGAGGAGAAGACCGCAGTGAAAGAGCAGGGCAGCTTCGCATGCAGGAGAGGGTCTTGCTGCTGAGACAAGATGCTCACATGGCCGAATTTTAGAAAGCTGGTTCAGCCAAAGTGAAAGCAGCGGAGCTGGCTGGCTATTGCAGAGCTTGTTTGGAGGAGGTAAGAAGTCATCGTCTGCCTTTTTACAGCAGACCACCCTAAGAGCCTCCATGGTGAGCAATCTGGCCTTGATGGTCTCCATCAGCCCGACGTGGTCCTGTCCTTAGGCAGATGAAGGCTCCTGCTGACTCCAAAGGACCTGGGGGCAAAAGCGTGGCCAAGTGTTTTGTTAAAGAGGCCCAGGATGGAGATTGCAAGCTTGTTTTTTAACTGAAGCAGAAACAGCAATGGGAATTTAGCTGGTCTTGAAAAATTTGAAAAGATTTTTCAAGCTCTTCTGCTGGAAGAGCAGAAGAGACCTCCCTGGGGCTGAACACATGGGGCACCTTCTGGATCTGAGGCGGTAAACTCAGCTCTCTCCTTTGCTTGGCTTAATCTCTAGGCTTGATCCTGGGTGTCTCAACACTGAGTCAGTGCTGCTAATGCTTGCCCCTATTTCTTACTTTCTGGTGATTTTTCATGTGATGTTGATAATTTGATTTTATTTGGGCCAGACAGCAGCAGGGTCAGTAGTTTAATCTTTGCACTGAAAATCAGCAAACCATCCTCATCTGTTCAGCCATCCTACTCAGTTTTCCAAGCACTGGCAGTGAGGGGGTCCTTGCTCCCAATTTCCTGGACACAACCCCCCTAAGCACATGTCCATGGCTGATGTTCTGTCAATGCCTTTCACCTGAAAGAGTCACTTTTATCCTGCTTTTTGCTATTAACAGGGTCACGTTGCACATACATTTCTGTCTATTTGGGTGTCCCAGGTTGTGTGGGAAGGATCTGCTCTGTGCTAGCTGCTGTCCTCTGCGAATAATAAATATTAAAGCCTTTGCAGTCTCCAGCAGATGCAGTCGCCCCAGGTCAATTCAGAATGGATGAGAGGAAGACAGTTTCGGGGGGGGAAAAGTTGATCAATTGTAAATAAAATGAGTTGAGTTTTGTCTAAACGCTAGAGACCAAATATTCCTGGGTTTTGGCAGCTGACAAGTTAAACATTTCAAGCAGCTCTTTGGCAATTCAAATAGAAGAGAATTAGCTGCATGGTCAAAATTGATGGGTTTTAGCAAGTTTTTCCTTTGATTGATAGGCATATTTCATTTTTCAGCTGTCAAAGTCCTGAAAGATTTGTGCTTTGATAGAAAACCCTCAGAATATCATCAGGATGAGCATTTCCATTGGGTCAAATGAGTCTGGTTTAAAAAGGCCTTGAATTGAAAGTTTTGACTAGCTCCAGCTGACAGACTGGGCACTGAGTTTCACATCATTGTTGCTTGAAATCCTGACTTCTCTCAGGTTTACTCAATCCCATGCCTTTTTCCTGAGAACAGCTTGTGTACCTCAGGCAGCTGAGGTTGTGTTTAAATCTCCCCTAAAACCAGGCGAGTTTTGCCAGTTTCAAGGGTGGTTTTGTTTTTGGTTTGTTTTTTTTTTTCTGGAGCCTCAAATGCAGCCCTCAGAGGCGGTGCCAAACAATTTAACACTGGCACTATTTTTTCCAGCCAGCGTGTGGGAAGTCTGGGGCACTTAATATTCACACTTAATATTTAGTGTGAATAGAGTCCTGGTGTCTGACAGCTCTGTTTACCCACTGCAAAATTCAAGGGAAGGTGTGAGAGCAACACCTTTGGGCCACTGCGCTACGGCGCTTTGCAGAAAGACACCCAGGTATGGACAAGGTTGAGGAGCCAGAGAAGCCAACATAAAAAGGGCTGGTCTCAGTTTCCTGCTGAATACACTAATTAAAGAAATTAATTTTCCCAGGATGCTGAGCCCAAAGACTTGCTCACACGTCATGGTCTCTCCATCTGCCTTCATGCATGCCAGCCTCTGGCCTCCCACCCCTTCCTTCCACGCTGGTGCCTTATCTTCCTTATGTCCTCAGGCTTTTGTCCTCTCCACGCCGGAGGCTCTTGGCATTCTCCTTTTTCCCACCATGCCATTATTTCCTGCTTCAGCCCATCATGCTTCGGGCCATGCTTCATCCTAGGGCTCCCACACACACATGTCCCCTTCCCATGGCAGGGTAGCATGTCTGATTGATTGATTAGCTGAAGAAGGGGCAGGAGGTGTCTGTATGCGCCTCTCTCCCCTTCCCTAGGTGTAGGATCTCTCAGTTATCTCCCATCAACCCCATGCAGTCCTTAGCTTTGGTGACCTCTTATCCTGAACTGTCCCTTTTTTCTCTACTATTTTGAATTTTCTTCAGTGTCCTTTCTTTTCTAATTGTATTTGCCCTGAAGTGGTCAGGCAGTTGGACTAGGTGATTATTGTAGGTCCCTTCCAACCGAAATATTCTATTCTATTCTATTCTATTCTATTCTATCCCGTGTGTGCAGGCTGCCTGCAGGGAGACCCGCCTATGGCACAGGAACAGGGTGTCCTTAGCACATGATGGTTATAGCTTTACTGAGCAGAGGTCCAGGAACCCCTCTGGCCTCCGTTTGCTTAAATTCTCCCCTAGTTTTCATCAAAATCAGTGACCACCTGTCCAAGGAGGCCTAAATGATTCTCTGAAATGTCATAATTTTAGGAATATTTTTCCCCTCCTTTGGATAGAAATATTTGATGAGTGCAAGAATAGCTTTTAATTCATCAAAGACACTTTTCTGCTGGAATTAGCTCTTTCAAAGTAGTTATTATTATTATTATTATTATTATTATTATTATTATTAAATTTTCTCCTATATAATTTCCAGCTTTGATAACTTTATGCTAGTTGGAATGAGATTCCTTTAGCACAGTGAAATGCAAAGCAAAATTAACTGAGGCCTTCCCTCTGGGAACTGCTTTCCCTCTGCTATGCCCACCAGTGCTTTAGCATCAGAAATCTGAGGAGCTGTAGCTTCACTGAAATAACTAAGAGGACTTCTTCTTATTTAGGGTTTTGCTTATGAGCTAAGATGTATTTATTACTTGTTTTATTCCTTCTCTAACTGTGGACCAAACTGGAGGAATCACTTTTTAATTCTCCAATTTGTGCACAATTAATTTAGGGATTTGACTCTTGCTAACACCTTTTGGTTTGCTGTCAGGAAACTCAAACTTAAGTATTTCAGTTTGAATCATTCTGACATTAAATCTTATCTAGCTGGTGTGCCGTGGTGCATCGCAGTAATTGCTGTGGTGCTGCACGGGGAGTTCCTGGAGTTCCAGAGCACAGGGTGTGTGCGTTGCCTGGCTGGCACACAAGCCCCATAATAGCCCGCTCTTGCCCTGACAAAGCCAAACAGTGCATTAAAAGAGGTATAAGAGGGGAATATGATGTGGAAAATGGCATTTTCAAGACTGGCACATTTCTCCCTAGGAATCACTGTTCGGACTGCTGCATTTCCTATCACACTTAGCTGAGTTTTGATCTGGCTGTTAGGAAACTGCTATAACAGATATCTGGAAAGATAGACCAAAAAAACGGAATCTTTTTTACCCCCTTACTTGCCTTGTCATCCCCAAAGTCCTCCTAATTTTTCCCTCTGGAAAAGATGGGTGAGAGTCACCTTGAGGAGAAAAGTGATGATGATGGCTATGAAATGTAAGGTTGGATGAAATCAAGTAAATTATCCTGATGCAATGCAACTTGCACCAAGCCAGCCTTCAGCTGGCGCGTGTTGGCGTAGTTAAGCTGAAGGCAGAGGGAGTCTGAACAAAAAGGGGTGATAGCAGTGTAACAGGAAAAACACTCAGCTCCCGGGGTAATGACAGGGGCTGTCTGAGCGGGGAAAACTCGGTACTCCCAGAGATGTGTTTTATATTGCAAAAGCGGGATGGATTCCCAAAGGTAACAGTGCAATAAAACCAAACCAGGATGAAAGGAATAGAGGCCAGCTGAAATGAGCATAATACGGATCTGTAGAAATGAGCCTACATATATATAATTTATAGGGAATAAATTCCTTTCTGTATCTGCATGATTTCTGAACACTATTTTATAGATTTCTCTAGCAGGGATGTAATTCTCTTTTTTCCCCCCATTCTTCAGGATGTCCTAATCCTTGGGCTGGTGATTATTCCTACAAGTTCTTTTTCAAAGAAGTTAGAAAATTTCTTTGGGTTTTTTTTAGTAAAGTGTTATAGGCATTTCATAACTCACAGTGTTTCATAAGGTACGAAATGAAAGCATTTAAGAAATTCACGATTAGTAAAGCCAGTAGGAAAATGAAATTTTTTTTTAAATCCATTTGTAAATCCTCCTATTTATCATTTATTTCTGGCTTTGGCATGCACTACGGCCAGTGTCCTGCTTTTTCCCATCCACAGTGCCCCTTTAATGCAGGAGTGACAGGGCCGTGCTCTGCCTGGCTGGGTGGATAATGGCCATATTCACCGGTGCATTTTTCCAGCAGATCTGACAGCTAATCTAAAGAATGACGTTGCAGTAAGACACTTCAGATAAATGGGAAAAAAGAAAAAGAGAATGGGAAATCTCATCAAGCCCAGGGGAGCCTGCACTGCCTGGTTTTCTTCAGGAGGCACAGGGCAGATCGTGGCATTAGTCATGAACACCAGCATGCCAGAAAGGAGCAAACAAAGCCTTAATTTTATACGGTGCGTGATGCCTGGTTACGCCAGGTTATTTTCTTTTTAATCGTTGTAGCTGCAAGGGTTGGAGATCTTGGTCTCAGTCATTGAGAGTTCAGTGGTTTGGAGGCGACCTATCTAAGAGATGCTGGTGCACATGAGGTTGGGAAGGAGCATCACCAGGATGTAGCCTCATCCCCGGGAGACCCCTCGGCAGTCATGGTGGAGCTGCCTGGTGGGAGATTCATAGTCCCCACCTTTCACCCCAGTGCTCAGTGCAAGACTGCCTGCCCGGACACGACCTGTGTGGACATTAAATAAGACAAAACAGAGCCTTCCCCGACACAGGGGCTCTGGGAAGAGGATGAGTGAGGAAGCCGCATGGAGCAGATGTGAGTCACTCTGCTGAACTGATGGCTGGGAGGTGCTCGGCATCCTCAGCAGTGCGGGTGATAACTGCTGTGTAGGCATGATTCAACACTGGAGAGGAATAAGAACTTACTATGGGCTCTCCACAACAGAAGGCAGCAACTGCGGGTTTGTGTCTGTGTGCAGGCTTGATCTGCGAGATGCCAAATACTTCATGTGAGTTACTGAGTCCACTCAGCCCCTGGATGCCTCCTTTGCTCCTTCCTCCCTCCTTCCTCTGCTGAGTGCACAGCGAGGAGCGGAGCTGCTGGAAACACAAGCCAGAGAAATCAGTTATGTGAAGAGTATCTCAACATGGCAGCTCCTGGTGCTTCCCAGGGTGTGAGTAAAAGCATCTTCGGAGGGAGCAGAGGGAATTCATGATGTCAGCCCATAAATCTCCTGTCTCTTTTCCATCTTCAGTTGAATGCAGAGAATCAGTTTCCGATAACATCTCCAAATTGCTGGGAGCAATTTTGCAGCTTGTGTTAATTGCAATCTTCTGTTGAATGCCTCTGAGCTCTTAATAACTTTGTAATTAAAGTGCAATTAACAAATTAACTTGTATATATCAAATGGAATGCTAATGTTGTTGTTAATGAGGAGATAATTAGCTGGTGTCATGGAGAGACTCATGGGGCATCTTCAAGATTCAGAACCCTTTTGGCTCACGTAGGAGGTTAATGGAGTTTGCTGTGAATGAATGAATGAATGAATTGTCCTTTGATGACATGCAGTGGAGCAGTCGAAGATAGCCAGGTAACCGATGGCTCCACAGCCAGAAAACAGAGGTTTCTCATTCAGTCATTTTCTAGGCAGCTGGCCAGAGTTTTACAAAGGTTTTCTATAGCACAACTGGAACGCTCATTAAAATACACGGCCGGGCTTTGAGAAGGGCTTAACAGGTGATGAAACCGCTCAGCACTGTCCAGGCCTGGAGGCAACGTTCCCGCTCCAAAAATGCCCTGTGCAGCTTGTGCGTATTTCACTCCAGCATCACTGGATGAGGTGCAAACCCCAGGACACCTCTGCCTGCCCTGTCTCTGCAGGACACAGGTTCCCTCTCCAGATGCTGTCACGCTTCGTGGCTGTACCATGGCAGTCTGGCAAAAGTGCCCATATTTGTTGAAATTGACTCCAGGAGTCAATCCCAAACGGAAATTAGGTATGGGCTGTTCCTTTGTACACCTGGGAAAGCACAAACAAGCTTTGGCAGAAAAGGATGTGAAGTCAGAGGAAGGACAGAAACGCTCCATCAGGCTCCCTGACTCACAAGTAAGAAACTTTGCCTGCCGTGACGGTGGGTACCTGGGGATGGGAACCGCAGGGGAACTGTGGGGCTATAGCTGAGGGGGATACAGGAGAAGTCAGTGGATAATGGGATAGGACCTGAAGTTGCCCATACAGTGCATATGCCTGCCTGGGTGTAGCATGCTGCTTTTACAGCTTTTGATCTGTGATCTCGACTTTGCTATTAGTTGCTGAATCCTGAGGGTCGGATCCATCAAGTCTAAACACCTTCTCCATGGCTACAGGTGAGGATGGAGGTCCAGACTGCAGGATGTGCTTGGCTCCTCACAGTCAGATGGTCCTAGAAGTACTGGCAAAGAGAAGTGAGGCCCTATAACTGGTTTGCTGGCACTTCTGCATCTCCTTTTGGGTTACTTTCCATTCAGTCAGACCATTGATCTTCCCCAGTCCTCCCCAGCCCTCAAACAGCACCACCATTAGCTGCAAAATGCTCTGTTGAAGGGCTTTCCTGAAGAAAATGCGCCGAGTTCTCCTGGCCTCTGGTTTGCAGGCAGGAACTGGGACTCAAGGGAGTGGCCAGTGAAATAATGGTGTCCCAGTGATACAGCTTAGCCTGGGGTGCTGCACGCAGTGCTGTGCTCAGCCAGCTCCGGGCTCGCACAGGGACCCTGCTGACTTTCCACATTAGGACCCCGCAGTGCATGTGGGGCTGTGGATGCTGTGCTGGGATGGGCATGCTCTATGCTGGGGCTCACTGAAATGCCCTCCCTGCAGTTCGGCTGTCCCAGTCCGGCTCTCCAGCCCGGCTGTGGTCTGGGAACGGGAAATCTCATTCTCGAGGAATTTGCTCCTGTTATTTGGCCTTAATTTTCCTTTGCTCAATTTCATCTCATTACCCACAGTTACACCCTGCCGGGCCATGTGGCAGCACTCTAACAGGTATTTAAAATATTACAGTGAGCCAATTGGTGTGTTTAAAATCCATTCCATACCATGACATAATATATTTCCAATATGCTCAAATTTGTCAAGATACGTTGGGACTGAAAAGAGACTGGCCAATTGCATGGGCATTTCCTTTTCATTTGCAGTCAGACGGATGCCGTGCCCCCCACCCTGCGCTACCCGCACGTGTCCTGGGGCTGCAGGTCTGGCTGGTCTCCTGCACGCTCTGCCGGTGCCCATCGGTCCAGAGCCACAGCTCCGGGAGCTCCTCTGGCCATCACCCATCTCTGCCAAAACACATGAAGCTGGGTCTGCAGCAACTGCAACCATTTGATTTCGGGATCTTGTTTGCACAATTGCTGACACTGGCATGTGTTGGATTAAAAGCTTTTGATTTCATCCCAGGGTTAAGATTAAAGGTCATTTCTGCTTGATAGTACTGCAAGCGCTGTCCTTTTCTATTTCCCATTTTCTTGTTCTATTTATTTATATGGCAACAACTCTGTGTTGGGAATCATCAGGAGGAAAGAACACAGATGACAAATGTAAGGAGAAATAGCAGGAGGAGGAGAGTAGCCAAAACTAGACCTTTTCCCCACAAAGCTGGACAAGGACCCCCTGCCACACGAAGAGGGGGGTGGTGGGTGTGGGTAAGGCTGGAGGATGGGGACTGCTGTTCCTACTGAAGCAGAAGCTGCAATTTCTGCCCTTGGGGCAGGCTCCAGCCCAGCAGAAGCATTGCATCGCCCAGCAGAAGCATCATCCAGCCCTTGCCTTGCTCAGCAGCGGCCTGGCCCCCAGGGATATCACCAGCAGCATGGCTGGGCACATCTCCCTTCCTCCACCTCCCCAGGCCCTTCTTGCTTGTAATGAAATCTGCCCTGCACACTGTCAAACCACTTTCAGTTTCGCTGCAGATCAGAATTCCCTTCCCCATGCCTAAAATGATGTGACCTGACTGAGAAAACCCCGCTGTTGCTGCAGGCAGAAGGTCCAGGAGGGAAGTTGTGTCAGTGCAACGATGCTGCCCCCATAGTCATGCTTGTAGCAGGGTGACTTTCAGACATCTTTACATCACTTTTGTGTAAAAAACTAGGCCTGAATTCACATATCACACAGGCAAATAAGCAATTACCTGAGAAGAAAGAAACTTCTTGTGGTCTGAAGCCCCAGTTCAATCTCAATGACTTTCAATTAATTATGTGCCCCATGCTTTCCTGAGTAGCGATGCTTTCCTGAAACACGGTCTTAGGTCAGCCATAATATCCTGCAGATAAACATTTTCCCCCCTCCTTGGATCTACAAAGAGAGGTAGCTTTGGACTACATATTTATAGACAGACTCTGAGCTATAAATTGGACATTTCTGCCGCACGCATTCCCTTAAGGGCCAATAAGACTACACACATCAGCTAAGTAATATTTTACTGGGATTTTCTTTAATGACTTCAAGAGTGCTTATTCTTTCCCTCAACCAGCATTGCAGGAATAACGTAATTCTACAATTAATCCTGAATTACAGTGGCCTCCATTTTCCTTTGCATTCAGGACAAGTTTTAAAAAGTTATTGCTTTCCCCCTCCTTTCTCTTTTTTTTAAGACTTCTTTAATCAGACCAAATGGGGCTTAAAAGTACTGGAAATGTCTGGTTTTCTTTCATTCTCAGCCTGTTCAAAATCAAGCTAACAACAAAGGACAAGAAAAGTGCTTTGCATTCACAAGCTGAGAAAAGGGACATGAGGGAGAGGGACTCCTTCGCACGTTGCTGGTGCTCGCTTGTGGACAGGAATTTTTGAGCAACTGTGTTGGATCGCTGTGGAGGGACGGAGTTGGTTTCTTTACACATTAGACCTATGTTTTGTGATTGGCCTCCACGAGAGTGTCAATTTTAGGGTGAGTTTAAAATGCATTGAAAGATGAGTGGATGCTTGAAGCAAGTCCTGAAAAGAAAATGAGATGGACTTGAGGAAATACAGTGACCCCAGACATGGTTAATGGTAAGGACCCAAAACCAGCCAGAGGCTAACAAGTGCCAGCTCCCCCAAGACACTCAGCATACACAAAGCCAGGCAGGGACAGCCCAAAGCTGGAGCTCCACCATTTCCAGATGTTCCTGGGGCTTTTTAGCCCCTCTCTGCAGTCTGGTATTAAATGTTTCATCTACTAATTGCCAGCAAAGGTGGGGAACACTTGAAATGTCCTAATATTGTCAGCTGCCAGCATTTCTTGCCGACAACTTTGCACTCTCTTCATTATGACACTAAGTGAAAACACCCGGACGGGGGTAGACTGCTGGGGAGCAGCTGCAGGCTATCTACCACTGCATGTGGTCACCTGTGGACCATGGAAACCTCGGTGAGGAGATCCTACTTTAGGGAGTCCTAGGGAGTGTTGTGGTTTGGCTGACAAGAAGAGGATAGTGGTTGGTTAAACCTGTTAGAGAGGAGAGAACGGATCCTTGTTTCCTACTGAGTAAGGTAATTCCTTTGCTTTCATCTTTTTTACAAGAATTTGAAGGAGTCACCTTTAGCAGCAAGTGCTTGGTCCATGAATCTACCTGGCTAGGGGGCTGGTTATGAAATAAAAAGACAGATTTGTACATCACTGTTGAATTTGCTAAATACCTTTTTAAAGACAAGAAGAGTAGATGTGGCAACAAAAAGCTGATGGACAAAAAAATCGAAACATTTTATTTTTAAAGTGCTAGAAGAAGGTTCTTTTTTATTTATGGGCTGCTGGGGAGGGGTGGGGGTGGTATTGAAACAATCTGATGCAAAAACTGCCGTCCAGGTTTATACACAGCTGCCCCATGAGCTGTGCAATGGTGATTGCCTTTCCCTGCCTGGATGAGGGTGCACACCCATGCACAGAGATGTTCACAGCATCCATGAAAGCAAGCCTGTGACCTCAGGAATACGCTCGAACAGCATCCCACGGGGAGTGTCTGGGCTGGGAAGCTGGCAGTGCGCTCTCTCCACATCGACGCTTTGCTGGCTGACACCAGTTGTTTGCGCTACACTCCATATATCTGCATTAGCTCAAACCTACCCGCTGTAGAGTCAGCTAATCCTTTGGGAAGCGTGTAGGGCTAAACTCCTCCGTGTTTTTTTTCTGTTTAGTCTAGACTATTAGACTTAGTGGCGCGGCGACTTCATGGATTGGTGATAGATTTACTGGAGCTGGGATATGGCAAACAGTGGGTATTTATGCACGTGTGCTGACGCACCCACGGCCCCCAGCGAGCATATTTCAGGCATAGCTGCTGAGCCCTGTGCAAACTGCTGTCTTACCTTTATTGCCCCTCTCCCTGCAAAGACATGAAATGGCTTTTTTTGGAGCCTGAGGCCCAGGACCTTTTTACAGCAAATCTATTCTCCACCCTTTGGGAGCCGGTGAGAAGTGGGAGAAGCTTGCTGGGTGTCCTTTCTGTGGCCCCTGGGCTGTGCAGCAGTGGACTTGGAGAGGCCAAGGTCACCAACTAGTTCCTTTCACTGCTAAAGTGCCTGTCTTTCTGCCTTCTCCAGGAAACATTTACTGCTCCTTAAAGACCTGAGTTGTGGGGTCTGGGTAGGGGGAGGCTCTGTTTCTCAGCTGACACACTGCAATGCCAAAGAAATGGCACTTGGACTGTCTTGGTTTTTGTTTCCATCCATGTCACCTGCTAAGACACTTAAGAGCCCAATTGTATTGCTATGGACAAAGGGGATGTATCCAGCTGCGTTCTCATTCCTTAGCAGAAAGTTGCAGGGAAGGTAATATTAGGTGACTTTCAGCTGACTAAAAAAGCAACCTCAGGCATCAGGCTCCAATTGAGGCATCTCAAGGAGGTCCCTAAATATCAAGGTGGTATGGGAACTCCAACTTGAACATCAAGCTCTTCTGAGCTACCCAGATCTTCTCCCCCTGTTGTTTTTCCTTGCTCCTTACTTGGCACCTTGCACACAAGCTGGGCTTTCCCGTGTGAGACAGATCTTCCCTCTCTCATGTGCCAGTGCCCAAAAGTCCCACATGTCAGTCATGTGATGTGCGTTTCATGCCCCGGGATGCAGGATGCCTTGCTTAGAGTTGTACATCGACATCAGCCCTCAGAGCCAGTCACGGTGCCATCGGGGTGGCACTGCTGTCCCTCTACAGCGATGAGATGGATGCTCACCACCATATTTTGTGTTGGCCTAGAAGCTGTCCTGTCTGTTTGCCAGAATCAAATCACAATGGATAATATGGAAGTAAGAGATGATGTCTCTTATTACCAGGGTCCAAAAACTTCTGGTGACCTGGGGGATAAAGTTTATAACATACAGTACTTATTTAAGTGTTTGCCTCTCTGTGGAAAGGCCAATATGTCCCCCCACACGCCGCCACCAATCCATTCATTTAATCACAGCATTGTTGGTTGAAATGCACATAAAGGGAATAAATTTATATCTTGACAAGAATAACACACAGCATCCGCTGCTCTTCCTAAACTACATCCAGATTGCCCAGTGAGCATTTAGATGGACCAGTAATTATTCCTGCCTTGACTTAAAATACATTTTTCTGTTTCCATAAATGACTTAGCAATGTAAACGTCTTCCCTCCCTATGGTATTAGGGTTTCTTTGTCTTTATTTTTTTTTTTTCCACATCCAGTCCCTTCTCTGTTGAGTTTCAGGTTTAGCACATTATGTTCTGCAGCCACTTTGTTCTGCACAGCCTTTGTTGTTCCCTGTTCTTCCTCCAGGCAATCCTCTGCTTTATTTACAGGGCATCTCCTGTACATTACACACCCACGCTGCTTCCTGCTTGCAGACAGGCTCTACAGAGGGACCTTCTAAAGCACCGCAATTATTCTGTCATGCATAGCTCCCCTTTTGCCACCCTGGAGCTGTTACAGCCCCAACCAAAAAAAACCAGCGACAAAATCAATAGTAACTAGAAAGGAAAACTCTGGAGTGTATATATAAAAAGAAAAAAAAAATCACCATGGGAGATAAATGTGGAAACACATATTCCTCCTTTTTTCCCCCTCTGTTAATGGGAGCAGGAGAGGAAAGGACTAATCCAGAAACATCCTGGCAAGAAAGGGTAGGCACAATCTATTTTCTAAGTCTCCTTCTTCGTTGGCCTGAAGGTGAAGATGCTCCTGATTTACCCCTATGTAAGTAAGAGGAGGATCAGGCCTTTTAGCTATTATTTTCAGCCAGGTGGGAAGCCCTGGGAGGTGCCATGGGAAGGGCAGAACAAGGGTCTCTCCTTGTTGTAACCACTGGATCTACAGTTATCTCATCCCAGGCTGCCTTTTGCTGTTCCACATCCAGTACCTGTGTCCAGCCAGGCTCCTTTTACATCTCTGCGCCAATGCAGATTCCAATGGCGCTTTCCTGATTTACGGTGGTGCAAGGGGCTGGCTTGAATTTTTAAGCAAAACCATTTAATATGGTGCAACTGTGGCCTTAATCCTGCCTCCCATGTTCCCTCCCAAATCCACTGATATTTCTGAATGTATTTGGATTCAGATAATGCAAAAGCCTCTAGGGGTTCAGGCTGCAGGCACAAGCTACCCCTTGCTTGATGGCTTTTTACCCACCCCAGGAATTTGGAGACCTTCTCACACATCAGTTATGTGCCCACAGCACCCAGCCTCTATCACCCAAGGAAAACCCCAGCCTGTGCTCCCAACCTGGGATCAAGCAGGTGAAGCAGCAGCGTGGATGTGCTCCAGTGCTGCACCCAGACCCACTCCCTGAGTTTCTACCTGTGGTGCTCTTCTCTGCCAAACCTGCTGCAGGTGCCCAGTGACATCAGGGGTGGTGAGCTGGGAATGGTCCAGAGGTGGGACTTGCTGGTGCAGACAGGACTGGATGCCCCACGACTCCTGAAAAGCAACTGGCAGCCTTGAAGCAAGAATGCAGCCAGGTACCTGCAGAAGGCATCTCTCAGCAGCCTGGAAAACATAAGGTGGATCCTCTTGTTGACTTGCTGGGTTTTTTTCAGCTTGCCTGGAAAGCCACTAAACCTTGGTTGAATTCAGTCCTTCTAGCACTTCCCTCTATGTGGACAAACTTTGGTGTAGGAATAGCAACAGTGAGTAGAAATAAGTGGCAAAAATTAGTCCCTTTGTAGTGGAAGCACACTTCTTTGTTTTTAAAGGAACCTCAAAATTAGATCTTTGCAAATGTGTTCAGCTGAGTCCTAATTTAAGAACAATTGAACAAGGTCCTATCAAACCCCTTGATTTTAGAAAAGACCTTAGGGAAAGCTGTGACCTGCCCTGTTAGGTGCTGGGCTCTTTGAGTGGCAGCTCTCTTGGTTGCTAGCCCATGTTGACCCATCTCACACACATCGATGTGTTTAAAGTCCTGTATCACTATTAAATGATAATCATAGTTTAGGATAAGGAACACTTTAGGCATCACCAGGCCAGCTGAGATTAGTTAAAGACCGTCCTTTTGTGCCTATTCAAGTTCATGAGGGCAGATAGCCCTTGCAGGCTGTCTCCTTGTCTCCTACATACCAAATTTTGGCTCTGTGCAGGTTTTCAGGACCAGCCCTTTGCCCTCCAGCAACAGCAGCACCCAGACCCATTGGTTCCCCCCCCCAGCACCTTAGCAGTGGGTTCATACCACATCTCTCCTGAAGCTGCTGACTCCCCATCCCCCTTTTCCCTTCCCCCAGATCCAGTTCTCACATCCCAAGTTCATCAGTTTAAATCGCATCTTGGTGTAAATTGATTTCATTCCAGCCTCTGCTTCCACCTCTGCCTTGCCTTTAAATTGTATCTAGTCTTAAATCAATCTTATTCCAGCCCTCAGCTGCTGTGCTCTTAATTCTTCCACTTCAATTGCAACTGTTCTTAAAGGGCCCAGCTCAGAGAGATGTTTTTCTCTCTCAGCCTCTGCTGTCTTCTCACTTCATTCAAAGCACCTCCAATATTAAGCAGGGACATCTTCCCCCTCCTCCCAGCCCTCACATACTCCCTGTTCAGCCAGTTAATATTTCCCCTTTGCAGCTCATCTGGTTTTAAACCAATTGGATTTTTTTTTTTTCATCTCCATAATATTCTAAATTATTCTTTATTTTTGGGCCTCTGCTGAACTTCCTTCTTCCTCCATGTTTCAGTCCATGGTGGCAGTAGTAAGCCATGATTTCAGAAATATGATGTGACAGTTGCTGGTTCTCAGTTTGCAGGGCAGGAGGACAAACCCTGTCTGTCCCAGCAGAGCTGATGGGGGGGGGGAAAAGAAATGCTCTGGGACTGTGGGAGAGGAGAAAGGAAGAACCTCTTCCTATGTTCTCAGTCTCATTATGAAGTGATTTAAGTAGCTGCAAACAGATTTGGGAGGCCAATGATGCAAATAGATGCCTTTTGGGATTTGCAAGAGTCTGACTTGAAAATGGCCTTAGGGTTTTCAACAGCTGTCTCGCCAAAGCTGCCTATGAAGGGACGGAGCATTGCTGATGTTCAGAGAGCTGGAAGCAAAAAGGTACCAAACTCCTGTTGGTTTTTCAGTGAGGCCTGAGATGACAGAAAAGCCATGTGTTTTAAGCAGGTACCTGCAGGCTACTAAGCAGCAAGCATTCATGGACACGAGAGATGGCAATGTGCCCAAATGCCATAGTCTTTCAGTAGTAATCAGGTGTCTACATGGCACAGTTGCCTCTGGAAACCTCCTTCCAGTTGTCTTTGTTTTGAAATGACATTCAGGAACCTAAACTTGCCCAAGGAGCTGCCTTAAAACTGCCGAGGACCTAAATCAGAGTGGGATCAGTATTTGTCAACAGCCTTGACAGACCCTGACTTCATTTGTGCGTGGGTGTATACAGACATATTTTTAGGAAAGAAGGGAGTAAAATACCCCTTTGTTCTTTTCTGTTCAATGTCCATGAAGGTAGCAGCTGGACGCAGCCATTCTCCAGGTCCCCAGCAGCAGGGCCCGTTCACTAACATTGCAGCATTTGGTGTGAATGGGCTAGTCTCCACCACCAGAGTCATCCTTGAACATGGTCACCACTGCAGCTACAAGCTAGAGAGGGGTCACCGTTCACCCCATGCATGGAGACGGCTCCCGGCAATGGCATTCAGCAGCTCCTGGCCCAAGGCTTTGAAAGGTGACCTGGAGGGTCAAAGGTTTGGTGTCCCAGAGGAGACGTTGTTTCTTCTCCATGACATAATTTATTCTTTTCCTTTAAGAAAAGGGATCCCTCCATCACAGCACAGAAGACACAAGCAAGGTGATGCCCTCATTTGCTGTCCATGGAAGAAAGCTGCCAGTCTTGGAGTAATGGATGGAGTTTAGAAGTGGAAGCATCATGAATCAGATGTGTTTAGGGAAGCTGTTTGGGTGATCTGAGAGGTTATGCCCTGAGTCACGTGTTGGTTGGTTGTAAAGTGCCTGAAACTTTTTTTATGATGGAAAGTTCTGATTAAGAAACTAAGATTTTTTCCTGGAAATTGAGTGGGGTTTAGGCTTTTGGCTTTTTTCATTTTTTTTTTTCCCTCTTGTAAAAGACGACTGGAAGCAGAACAGCTAATAAACAAAATAAGTGTTTGCCTGAAAT
Source organism: Gymnogyps californianus (assembly GCF_018139145.2). Taxonomy (NCBI): domain Eukaryota; kingdom Metazoa; phylum Chordata; class Aves; order Accipitriformes; family Cathartidae; genus Gymnogyps; species Gymnogyps californianus. Next base: position 11,277,363 of record NC_059489.1, on the reverse strand, counting down.
GTTTTAGACCTAGTTTTCAGTAAATTTGGGTGACTGTTTTTGTCTTGGTTTTGACTGTCAAAAATGAGAACACATCTTTTGTGATAGATCAGATCTTTTCGTTCTGAAGGATGTCTCTGTTCCAGCCAGCTCTAAGTAGCAGTGCTGTCCAGTGGGACACGTGCATGAGAGCTCTGCAGATGGATGGCACAGTGAAGCTAGCACAGGGCAATTGTGGAAAACGGATCCAGCTTCTTCATTATCATTAGATTGCAATTAATTTTGGCTTTTCTTGGTAGATCCTGTTTGTTAGTCGCTTTTTTAGCAAGAATAATATTGCTGGTTTAGCTTTGATGCTGTCAGGCACTTCTGAAGAATATGGACTGTATTCCAGGTCCTCAGGGGCCTGTGTAGGTATCTTGGGCTTTATGGCTGTCAGGAAAACTTGTAGAGCCTCTGGATAGTTCAGTCAATGCAAGCTCGCTTTGGAAAGGAAAGAGTCCAAAGATGCAGGAAAAGGAAGGGCCGAACTTAGTCTTTCCAGCTTCAAGCCACAGACAGTTCATGCAAAACCAGGTTAATGTTGAACTGTTGCCTTGGGACCTTGTGTCAATCCCTTGACATCTCCAGAAAAATTCTCATTTCCTTCTATGTGCTTTGGATCAGGTGCTCGCTGACCTACCCAGAGGAGCTGCCTAACGCAAATGCTCCAGGGTGAATGCAATTGGTTAGGATGTCTCTGTTCGCTGTGCTGTCTCCCTTAGGAAGGTAAAAGGTGCAGTTGCTGTGTTAACGAGCAGAACTGGTGAATTTTTTGGCATGAACAAGACAATTAGAGTAGTCTGTGGCAGATCAGCAGTAAGTATTCCCAGACCCACAGAGGTGCTCTAATTGAATCTTCAGAGTCCCTACATCCCAAAGGATCTGGACATGGTAATACTGCACGGTGGATCTGTCCCTAAAACATATCATTATTTAATAGAAGAATAATGCCCATCAAACATCTGGTGGAGAAGTTTTGGCCTCTTTATCTATGCCTAAAATCAATGTATGCATGATGATGTTGATGGTTTCAGAAGCCAGAAAGACCTAAAGGCATTTATGCCTTTCATTTCTGCTAATGAAATCCCACTCTGGTAATTAAGGTTACCAGGTACGCATGTAGTGTTGCTCTGTAGTGATTTATACTGTACACACTGATTTACACCAGCTGAAGGTTGGGCCCAGTTTGGTTTTTTTTTGACTCATTGATTCATAAATTTTGTAGATACCCAGCAGTGACTGGAGAAAGAAACACTTGACTTCCTAACTTGGCCAACGTGTCACTGGTGCAATGAAGCAGCCTGGCTGGTCCTGGCCGTGAGCAGGGCTGTGTCTAGAGCTAGAAGTGCTGCTGTGGGTCATGCAGAAAGGTGACGTCACGGTCCATGTAGGAGAAGGTTAGATATTAAGTACTGTATCCATCAAACCATAATGTCACTGGAGATGTTTGACCGTTCCCAGAAGTACGTAACACCAGGTGCAGACCTCACAAGGCTGTGCTCTTTGGAAGGGCAGCATTCTTCCTGTTGGTATCCTCGGTATCACTGTGATTGTTGTCCCCTGTTGAGTGGCATCGTGCACCTTAGAGCTAAAAGCAGAAATTAAAGATGTTGGGAAGATGTGCTGTTACAGCTCAGATCTTCTGTGCCTTGGTACCAGGAAGGCTGGTAACGTGCAGGCAACGGTAAGGTGCATTGGTATCTCCAGTCCTCCAACGGAAAGTTGTGTTGTGCTGAGAGGTAATTTTTATCATTTGTGGTTTATGGCTAGAATGTGATTTTTTTTCTGAGATTTGAGCCACCGGAGGCTGGGGAGAGCTTCAGGGAGAGCGTTGCTGCCTGCTGCCCCACCTCAGGCTGCTCACGGCAGACAGGGACATCACCATCTCTGGCAGGGAGCATGTGGGTACCTTGGGGACTCGCCAGAGTCCAAGCTCTGAGTGAGAGGGGCTGGACAGGGACTCACTCTGCTCTCCACCTTTCAGGTAATCTGGTCCACGGGGAAAAACAAGGGCCAAGTACAAAAAAGTTGTAGCCAACCTGGCCAAGGTTTAGGATCAAATTAACATTATAGAGGGTAAGAACGGCAATTCTCATAATTCTTGGTTTGCATTTTGAACAAGCACATCCCAGTGAATCCTTTAACCCACAAAGAATTGACACTTCTAAAGAGGGGCAAGGCAGGAGGGAGGAACACACGAGGCAAGGTAGGTGGGATTTTAGTGAAAGAAAATGCAGCCCAAAGGCAGGCTTTGAGCCAGTCACCCAAGCTGTCAGGCCAAGCTGCAAAACCAAAACAAAGCAACAAAGGAGAATTCAAAGTTCAGAGAAGCAAGTTATAGCAAATAGGTTATTGTCATAGGCATTTTTGCTGGGATTTACACATGTGGTTAGCATCAGCTGGCTAGACAGCCTCATACCACAGAGTCTTCTCTCACTCGGGCTTTGATCTTGCAGTCAATTGCGTGCACCACCACCACCCTCATGGGCCCCCCGCTGCAGCAAGGGATGAGCCCTGTGCTGGGACAGGGATGCCAGGTCCAGCGAAGACCTAGTGATGTCTAGGGCTGAAGATGTGGGCATAAATCTTCAAAAATTAGTGACGCATAAGAAGGAGTGACTGAGGACCTTCTATGAGTTATTTTTCTTCTCTGGGAATTTCCAGAAACCTGCTCCATTAGAGGCTGCCTGCACTCAATTTTCTTCTCTGTTGGGTACGACACCGTGGTATATCAGCTCCCATGGTGTTCATGCAGGACTGAGCCATCCCTGTGTGAACCAGGAGTCCAATATTCAAGATGTTTTTTCTCCTCCTGTGGACATACGGAGTAGCTGGGAATGGGAGAAGCTGCAAAGGGAGCTTGTACCCATCACAGTGATTTTTTGGTACCTCTGGCTCTGCCATACCAGGCTGAAGGTGATTTCCCTTTCCTCTCTCTGTTGATGGCCCATTAAGAGCAGGCATCTCCTATAACCCTCTTCCCCAAACCTTCCAGGCTCAGAGAAGTGATTTCTCCACGCTCTGTCCTGCCCTGCAGGGGATGGGAGTAGAAAAAAGCATGGGAAGGAATGAGAGGGAATGTTGTGCGAGCGTGGGAAGTGGTGCCAGTTAGGGCATTCAGTGTGCATATATTCAGTAAGTATCGTTAGCTCTACCTGGACAAGGCTGCAAAATTTGTCTTGTGCTGATTGATTTTTGCTTCTTTGCTGAAAATCTAACGGGATCCTTGCCCAAGGAGTTGGACAGCCCTGATCTAGAGTCTGCCCTGTTGGACAGAAGCCCTTTCTGTTTGGTTTCCAGCAAGTTTTTCTGTGTCCTAGCCAAATCCTGGGTCTTAGATTGAAAAAGACAGTAAAATACAAGTCTTCTGTGTCTTAGATGCAGGCAGACAGATCTGCTGCACTATCTTTCCTATGTTTCTCTCTTTTTTGAGGGGGGGGCCGGGGGGGGGCGGAGCATAGCAGCACCCCAGGGATTTCAGATTTCACTGTCCTTTCCCCCAGGATTTTTGGAAGCCATTGGCAATGGTAATCTCCCTTGTAGCATATGTCAGAGAGGTGGGAGGCCCAGAGGTGGAGAGTTTCTGTTGTGTGAGAATAAGCAGGTAGACAGAAGAGAGACACTAGCAATGGCCCTACTAGGAGAAAACCAGCAGAGGCTCAGTCTTTATTAGATACCAGAAACTTCACAGGGAAATTCGTCCTTGGGGACACAAGTCAGGTTTAACTGGTTTCTCCATTTGGGGAGCTGTTCCTTTATATCATGTACATAATTACATTTACTCTGACAGGGAAAAATGTCTCTGAGATGAATTATTCTGTTGCAGCAATGCTCAGGGCTGTTGTTACCCTGAACCCAGACCATTTTCCAGTCAATCTGCCACTCAGTGGGAACGGTTTCACTGGCACAGAGCAAACTCTGCATTTCAAGGGCAGCCCTGGGCCTCGGAGAAAGGACTTGCCCAGTAATTTGAAGAAGTGCTGGGCCCTTGCAGGCTGGAGACGAATCATCTGGGTTGCACACAGTGAGGTGCTTTGGAAGCCTGTCTCGTAGCTGTGCCTTGGTTTCTCCATCCTGATGATATGTGAAAAGCAGATTAGCTCTGCAGAATGTTGTGACAATTAGTAGTGCAAATGCTTTCAAATCCTTCAGTGAAACAGAGAACATAAGTTTAAGGACTAATTGTGTTGCTGCATTGCAGACACATCAGTGTTTAGGCAGTCCGCAGAAAGCATATGGAAGCCCTGGCTCAGATTTGGGCCAGAGGATCAGGTCCCTGCTGGCACCTGAAAGGGCAGATTGCTCTGTGCTTGGATGTTTTTTGGGTGCCACAGCTGTGCAGCCAGCCACTGCTCCTCTGCAGAGCAACCCCAAAACTCCCAGCAGCCTCCTGCCTGCAACCCCCGTGACACGGAGTGCCGGAGTTATTCTTGTCTTCATGATGGATGGATGCGGTATTTGCTGTCCGGATAACCCCCTCCAATCACCGTTTCCTTGTTCTCCTGGATGCCGCTTTATTTTTTTCCAGCGTGAAAGGTGATCAGATAGAGAATGTGATGTTGTACTGAGCAAGGAGAGATGATGAATGGGACGTGTAGCTGAAGGGTAGTCAGACCTTGACCTTCTTATGGAGCAGCAACTGCTTTTTCCCTTTTTCTTGAGTTTCTACTGGGACACATAGGAATCCCTTGGTCTTGTGGTGCAGTGAGATCTGACCGCTGGAATAAATGATGGGCAGAAAAGTGACGGTGGAGGGGTGGCATGGTTTTATCCAGCTTGCTTCTTGCATCTCTGAGAGCCAGCTGGGTTTTCCTTCAGCCTTGTTGTGGTTTAACCCCAGCCAGCAACTAAGCACCACACAGCCGCTTGCTTACTCCTCCCATGGTGGGATGGGGGAGAGAATCGGAAGGGTAACAGTGAGAAAACTCATGGCTTCAGATAAAGACAGTTTAATAGGTAAAGCAAAAGCCACACACACAAGCAAAGAAAAACAAGGAATTCATTCACTACCTCCCATGGGCAGGCAGGTGCTCAGCCATCTCCAGGAAAGCAGGGCTCCATCACACTTAATGGTTACTTGGGAAGACAAACACCGTTGCTCCGAACATCCCCCCCTTCCTTCTTCTTCCCCCAGCTTTATATGCTGAGCATGACGTCCTATGGTATGGAATATCCCTTTGGGCAGTTGGGGTCAGCTGTCCCGGCTGTGTCCCCTCCCAGCTTCTCGTGCACCCCCAGCCTGCTCGCTGGTGGGGTGGGCTGAGAAGCAGAAAAGGCCTTGACTCTGTGTAAGCACTGCTCAGCAGTTACTGAAACATCCCTGTGTTATCAACACTGTTTTCAGCACAAATCCAAAACACAGCCCCATACCAGCTACTCTGAAGAAAATTAACTCTATCCCAGCCAAAACCAGCACACAGATGCAGCTATGAAAGCAATGTGGCTACTTTTGTATTGTGGTGAAATAAGGATAACGATAAATACTATCCCTGTTGAAATTCTTAGAAAGTTTACCAGTGACTGCATAGGGGTTGAGATGTTAAATGAAATGCCTCCCTGAATAGCTATGTCTGCCTCTGCGCACTACATTCAGTCAATGCAGTAATTATTGAGTGAGACTAAAAATTGCAGAAAGGGGTAATGGAATCATATGCTGCTAATTTTTTTTAATCATTTAATATATGCCTGTTTTCTATGGCTGTTTGGTTATCAATAGGGATAGGGCAGAGGGTGGATTAGCACTGATAAGGGGTTGTTTCCTGCCTTCTGGGCAATGCCTGTTTATGTAGATGGAGTTTTTGCTACAAAATGCCTGTTCTGTACAGTAATCCTTCTAAAGCAAAACCCTTTTAGAGGTACAGTATGGAGAAAAGGATTGTACATAGCAAGTGATATCATGGTTACCAGCCACACAGATGCGTTACTGAGTTTTGTCCTGTTGGTGCAGGCAGGCTGTCTGAAAATGTGTTTGAAGGCAGCCTGGTTCTGATTTACAATCAGGCTTCCTAGAGAACAAATAAAAGCTAAACGGGAACGATGGAAATTACTCAAGGGAGAATCCAAGCTGGATAATCGGCTTTCACACTCCCTCTCCACCACCCTTGAAGCCAAACTTGCTAACATCTTTCAATGACTTCAGGACCGAACAACGTTGTCCGACTGGTTCTTTTTATACAAATAATTACCCATGACCCATCTAGAGCTGCATGAATCCAGGGATACCAGAGTGTTTTGCAAATATTGATGAATGAAGTGCAATTGTTCGCCGATCCGTGAGCAGTGGGTAGCCATTCCACCAATTCCATGGTCATTTTGAAATCCCCCCTTGTTGTTGTTAGGGTAGGGTGGGAGATGGCTTCCCCCCCACACACAAGAATTTCCAGGATTTTGAAAAAAGCCTCCTATTCCAAATGGGCTCATACAATTCAGATCCTGAAACATGAAAAATAACTCATCAAAATAAACTTTTTGAGCTTATTTTTTTCATGGCTGTTTGCTGTAGAAATGCCTGAGATGTCTGAGACTAAGTTGTGTTGAGTGAAGCACCTTGCAATTTGAAAATATCAAAACAGTCCTTTTCTTAAACATTGCCTGGCTTGTTGCAACTGGCCCAGTTTAGCAAAATTTGCACTTTTGATGAATGAGCATTGTGGGAATGGGAAAAAGGTGCAACTCAGGTCGTCAGAAAGTGTTTGATCAGCTCCAGTTTGCTCTAGCAGAGCCGTTGGCTTTGCAGAACGACGAAGTGACAGAGACATGTCCCAGCTCCTCCTGCTCTGAAACACAAGCAGAGCAACAATCCTGGGCTGTATTCTCTGCCTGCTCAAGTAAAATGTCTCTTTGCTGTTGAAGGTGTGATTGGCCAAAATACACACCGCTGACCTGAGTATTTACCTGCTGTGGGAGCAACGTCGGGCCAATACAGACAACTGGAAAAGCCCATGTGTACCGGCAGGCGGCTGGGCTGCCAGGCTTATACCTGGACATAGAAAATGGTAAATGCACGCATGTGTAGGGGTGCCTTGTCCTCATCCAGCACGGTCCCTGTGCCATGTGGGAGCATGTTGTTATTTTATTATACGGTGCTTCTTGACAGAAGAGCAAAATTGATTGCTCTTCTTCGTAGCTCTGTAACTGTACATAATTGGGAGGGTGCTGAAAGCATGTACGTGGGTGCTTTAACTGTATTAGATTAACGACCAGCTCAGCCTCCTAGTAAAATTGAGCTCAGTTTGTCCCTATCTGCATCTGCCTTCCAGGTCGGAGGCAGCCTAGAGCCTGTGCTGAAGAAGCTCTTGCCCAGGAGCCAGATCTGTTTCAGAGGAAAGAACAGCAGCTGCAGATTTTTCTGGAGGAAAGAGGGATGTCCTTTGCCCCTAGCATAAATCCACACCTTTTTATGCTGGGAATCCAGAGCAGAAGTCCAGAAGTCCTTGGGCAATTCTCAAGCCCATCAGTAGGGACTGCTCAGCCTGAGGAAGAGGAATACAGGCCCACAACCACCCCCTCGCCAATGGGAGTCCTTTACCACTCCACCTCTCATTCCACATCCCTTTGACCCCAGTGTGGTTACAGGACAAAAGACCTTTCTTCAACATCTGGGAGCAATTAAAGAAAAATCCTTACCTTTCCCCATGTCAATAAATGCAGTGGGGAAAAGGGACAGTAAGAAATGGAGCAAGCAAAGTAGACCACAGGTAAGGACTCTACCTTCCAGCTAATGCAGAACAGGTAATGCTAAATAAAACTATTTTATAATACGGCATAATGTATTTGATCCAAAGTCACAGTACTCCTGCTTTTCGGACAGCTGTTTCTCTTGCAATTATTTTTCTGTGTCAATGACTTTTTGGTCCGTGGGGTTCAGCCGCCTCTCCCGTGCACGTGCCAAATTCACATTAACTCTCCGGGAAGTTGTGCATCTGCATCAAGAGGAGAACAGATCCCCTTTCTATTTTCAGGAAGGGTTTGCGTGTGATTTGTGAGCCTGGAGAAGGAGCATGGAATACCAGAGTGCCAAATTAAGGCATGCCCAGCAAATGAAAGGACAAGGTGAAATCCAGGAGCCTTCAGAATTAATTACTGGAACAACAGAGCCGACGTGAAGTGATGTGAGCTCACGGTAGCCTATCCAGCCAGCTTCAGGTGCAAAGGTATATTTGTTCATGGCTCAGGGTTTTCGTCTCAGTGCTGACAAGGTGATAATTCAGTCCTATAAAGCAGCAAATTATCACTGCCTTCTTAGCATTAATTTCCCTCCCCAACAGACACCATAAAAAAATGAATGCTTTCTCCTCAAGGCCTTGGTGCAGAGAATTTCCCATGGCAGGCCATGAGTTACAGCTCTATCTTCAAAGACATCCTGTAAATAACATGTCAGGATCTTAATTCATTAAATAAATCTAATAGCTTACCCAATCCATAACACACAGTATCTTCAATGCTCCTTCTAAAAAGGGTGTCAGTGCCTTCCTCTCCTTTGAGGCATATGCTGAGTGCATCGCATAGGCACAGATATAATTATCCATACCTCCCTACCTATATAAAGCAAAGCGTGTGTGTGCAAGTGTCTGAAGCACACACAGGGCTGTGGGGAGGGTGCCGAGTATATGTGGGCCAGACTTGATATTTTCTGTCACTCCAGGAGAGCCCCTGTCCCCACAGCTCCATTAATAGGTACAATTTCTCACGCCGACTGGTTGCCTGAGGGCCTGTCACTAAACGCACGGATCAAACCGGAGCTGATCGTGCGCTGACACGGGCTCTCTGACGCCTTGTGAAGTCCAGATGACTCGCTTCAAGCTTGTTCCTTTTGGAGAGAGAAAGAACGTTACCAAGTATTGCTGTATCTGTCCCTCTTTCTTTCTATTTGGGAACCTTCATACTTCAAACTGTCTGCTGTACACAGGCATTTTCATGCATATGAGGTTTCCCTCTCTTGCACCGTGCAATAATTCATGCTTGTCCAAAACCGTGATGAAACCCATCCACTGGCGTGCTGGAGCGAGGGGGATGCTTGGGCTGAGCATCGTTTCATCCTGGCTTTGGAGGGAGCTTGCTCCTGTCTCGGAGCTGAGGTTGGGGCAAGGGCAGACTCAAGGCTGTTGCCGTGGCCATCGGGGCCGGCAGAGCTTCCCCAGCCCCTTTGGGCTTCCTCAGGGAGGGCGTCCCCGTGGGGCTCAGTTTCTGCCTTGACTCCAGCTGTTTTATGGAGATGCTTTCTGTTGACAGTGGTGGTATTTGGGAAGTTCATCCCTCGGCTCTGAGGCCGCTCGAGGTTTTTTGTGTGCCCTTGAAAGAGAAACACCCTGAAGCTGTGGGAGCTCTCGTCCTCCAGCCGCATGGGGACACTGCAAGGTGGCAACAGGCTCGTGTGTGCAGGAGAGAGGGTTTTGAAAAATTTAATTTTACAAGAAAATGCTGAACTGCTAGTGAATATAATAATTAATCCTGAAAGATCTGCTGGAGTCCTGTGGCGTGTTTGCTTCTGCTCTAATTCATGCCGAAAGGGGGGAATGTTGCAAGGATTGTTTTCATTTCTAGCAAGATAATGTCCCCACTTTGTCATTTCCTTTTTGATTAACGTAAAAAAGCAAAAGAAAATTAACTTGCTACTGGATTAATTTAGTGGTTGTTTCGCCATGGAGCACGTTTTGATTGCTGAGTATTATCCTGCTGTATGAGAGACCAATAGGGGACATTGCAGGGTTTCCTGATTTACTGCTGGTTTGGGCATTGCCAGTTTGATAGGACCTCCTATTTTTTTTTTCTTTTTTTAAAAGGCTGGCGGGGAAGGGATGGGAAGGAAAGAAAAGACCTCAGTCAGAAAGAGGCTTTGTATTCCTGGTTTTCCTGGTCTGGATTCAAGTGACATTTTCTGCTGAGTCCATTACCATTAGTCCGTACAAGCGACACACCAGGTCCCTTTGTCCTTCAAAGGCTGGAGCAGCTCTCCCCTTTCGCATGGGGAGGGGTGCCGCAGTGCCGAGCCAAGCCGCATCCCATCTCCGATAAACTTCATAATTAGCTTCCCTAATAAAGCACTTAATCTGAATACAAGCTTTTACTAATTGCAACAGGAAGTTTTGTCAGAGCAGTTTACCTACTGCTGCGCCCGGCGCTCCCCGCGGGCCCTGGGAACCGATACCCACTGGCCCTGCATCCCGACTGGAGCCCCGGGCTTCAATTAGCCCCGGCAATTCAGAGCGAAAACAATTCTCCATTTTCTCATTAAAAGATGAAAGAGAAGAACCTTTGTTTTCGCTCCCCCCCCAATTTTTTTTCCTTAAACACCGAGTGATAATTTTGTGCTGTGAAGAAGCTGCTCCTCTTTCATGGCCCCTGATTAGGAAAGACAATGGGATTAGTTCAAACTGAGTTGAGAGGCCTTGGTGACTCTTTTGCTGGCTAAATTGCGGACGAGAGTGGATAATGGGAGATTGATTAGGGTTAATAGACTTATTTTTACAGGTCACGCCGCACAGCACTCTGGGTTGTGGTGCTCCAACACATATTATTGCAAGCCATAAATCAAGTGGCTTGGAGGGACTTCAGGGCTCCCTCCTTCCGAATTGTTGGTGAACAATTGACTTTTGTCTCCCTGTTGCTAGTGCTACCACTTCTGCCCCCCCAGCTTTTGGCAGGGACTGATCCTGGGGGGCTCAGCACCTCCTCCCCAACGGCCAGGCACCTTGCAGAGCTGCAGAGAGGAGCCTGGTGCTTGGCCATGCTAAGCACCCCGCAGGATCCGGCCCCCAAAGGGCTCGATTTCGACAGATGGGGGACTGGGGGGGCTAGGGAAGAGGGGCTGAGCTTTTTAAAGTGCGTTTTGTGAGTTTTATGCTTGGGGATGAATGGGAACCTTAAAACCAGCTCTGTGGGACTCCCAGGTTTGTTTTCTCTCATTTCTAAGGTTACTGAGCGTGTTCCAGCAGCTGGAACAACTGCGCGGGGCTGTCAGTCCCGCTTGTGCTCCATCAAAGTGCCTCCAGCCGGGAGGTTTCCAAAGCGGCGGAGGGGGAAGGAGTGGCGAGGGGGACAATGAATTCCCACAAGGCTTCCAGGCTGTTTTGGCTCCAGCATCTAAACGTGACCAGAGACAGCACATGAAAAGTCAATGCTGCTTGTAACCCAAGGGGAGCTCCGCTTAAATTTCAATGCCAGGTCAACGTTAAGCAGGGTTATTTGTATATATTGGATATTGCACGTGTATAGTTTTCATTTAGAGAAGCCCAAAAGGAACATTTTCTAACAGGTGGGGAAGGTAGGAAAAGCTTATTCTGTGAAACGCATAGCAGGGTTTCTTTCAAGCAGGGTAAGACTCTGGTCTGTCTTACACCAGGAGAAATCTCTGCTGCCTTGCTGGAGTTTTATGCTTTTTGCAAAATGTGAGCTATTCTAGTTTTATATCGTTGTACCTTGATCCCAAATGGGAGATCTCATTTTCTGCAATGGGCACTAGCTCAAAGTACATTATATTATTCCACTGCAATTCATACTACAACAAACTGCAATAAAAATCCCCTCCGACAGCATGCCACAGTGTTACAAGTGATTGCTGCCATAAGCCATATCATTAAGTGCCAGGACTGTGGTAAGTACTAGAGCTAGCTGGAGATTTTTCTACTGGAATAATTACCTAAAGTGTCCTGTTTGCAAAATCAAAATTTTCCATGGGGAAATGTACGCTTTTGCTATTTTCCTCCCTCTGCCTTTTGCTGCTTCCCACACAGGCACTGTCACAGCAGAAATTTTCAATTATTGTTCTCCTGAGAAAAGAGATGAGTTTTATTGAACCTCAGAAAACTCTGCACCTATGCATGGCAATGCCGTACAGCAGGACCCTTCGCAGCCTCTCACAGCACCTAATGCCACGGCACACGGGATGCTGCGGGCAATGCCCCTTTACTTCAGACAGGCACGGCTGCTCCCACAGCACTGTCGGAACAGGACACACCAGTGCAGTTACTGGTAACAGTCACAGCTCTGCGGCCCCTGGAGCGCACATGAAACGGAAAATCATCTGGTGGTCCAGCCCGGTCTGACAGCAAGATGCCCTCATTCAGGGTGGCAGACAGCAAAAGCAGTATGTACTTTCCAGAGAAAGCGCTGACTTGATCCCTAGGTATTTCTGCCTAGAGATTAAATAGAGCAAAGAGTTTTAACTCCTTAGCATTTCTAAAGGGCTGACTGCTGCAGTGTGAATGTGCTACGTGAGAATTGCCCTGTGATGATCTGATCTCTTCTATCCTGCTTTTCCAGCCTTTCTTTGCTTTCTGCACATCGCAATGCGCACACTAATTGAAGCTTCACGGAGATATTTTTTTGGCCGTGCAAGGATATGTGGAGGCTTTGTGAAAATGATCTTCTCCAAAGAGGATATAGGATTAATTTTAGCATGGGTCAGGTGTCATACACTTGCATGGATTCAAAAACAAAAGCAGGCAGAAATAAATGTAAGTGCAGTAACCAGCTGGTGTACAGGGCTGCGTTAACCTGCAATTCTGGGATCTTTGCTATCACTGTAATCATAACAAATATATCACTAGCTTGTAGCACCTCTGTCCAAAGATGATAAAGTACTTCACCAAAAAAATGCCTTGGAATACTCCAGGGAGTTGTCTTTTTATATAATTGATGTCTGCATTTGTGAATCTGAGTCAGCAAGCAGTTAAATGATGTGCCTGGGATCATCTTGTTGATCAGTGGCAAAGGTCTTAGAGTTCAAAGCTCCTTCATTCCCTGGATGGGTCTGGCACCATCAAGGGCTTCAGTGCAGACAGATGAGCGTAAGGGAGTTCAAAATCCCCTTCCTAAACTAAGGCACAGTTTGCATCATAAAAATTTTGGTCGTCTTGCCAAAGATATTTGCCACATCACACTTCCTGAGAACACGCAAATGTCTGTCCAGCAGAAACTGCTCAAAGGCATGTAAATACAACACACAGAACAACATGAGATCTCAATCCCAGTATTGCACCATGCATTGGGAAACGCCGGGGTGATCTGTGGGAGGAACAAGTTCAATTCTGATGGCAGGGTTACTGCAGCCTGCCCCACGCTGGGTAAGCTGCGGTGTTTTCTGCAGCCGGGATTGCAGCGTGGAAGGCACGTCCTGAGCTTGACTAACAAGGTGCTTGCTTATGGATGGGGTAATTGGGAGCAGCCTTTTTTTGTGGGTTTCCCTCCCCTCGCCTCTCTTGGACAGAGGCTTTAACTGCTCTGCCACCACGCTCTCCCCAGCACCCATTCAAATATGGAGCCACCTACAAATATACCTCTTCACGAGCACTCCTAATGAGCCTCTCGTTTCCAAAAATGTCCTTGCAAACAATGTTTCCTTCCTGTGAATGTTTGCGAAAATGAACTGAACGATTCCCAGTGCTGCTGGAATATGTTTGCATTTCTTTATGCAAATCGAGAACCGCAAATAATTTTTGGCAGTCTTGTCCTGGCTCACAGCAGTAAAGTAACAACAGAACGTAGGTGAAGTTGATGACAACTTTATAATAACAACCAAATCCAGGCAGATCAAGCATATGTATCACATGTTATGTCTTCACTACAAAAGGAGAGGTGGTTTTACTTGGAGATAATTAACTGGAGATATCTACCTTGGTGTACATTGCGAACAGCGATAAGATAGTGTTACCTAGATGTGACTGGCTGGCTTTATCTTGACTAGGTTTATCTAGGCAAAATCTATAATTCTTTGTCTAGACAATGATCTCACAACAAGAGAATGAACTTTAATTAGCTGTTTTGATGGAAAAAACCTTTTGTGTAATGGAGACAAAGCCGGAGCACTTATGAGCAACCCTACAATAACAAACCTGTATGTGCATAAGTATAGCAGATAGGGAAGCGGGTGGCAATAGCAAGAGGATTTCATTTCAAAGTGTCAAGCAGTTGTTTCAGATGCTGGCAAGCACCTGCCTTCATAACAGGGTCAAAGGCAAAATTTGCACCTCTCTACCCATCGCTTGTGTCGAGAGGAAGGAAGGATAGGGAATATTTCTCTGTGTGAGCCTTGCTCGTTGCACCTTTGGAAAGTGCTAAGCAGGGCAATGGGAAGAGGTGAATGAAAAAGCCATGTGGCTGTGTGCTTGAAGAGCTGTCAGGGGCTGCACTAGTAAAGTGCTGCTGGGGAAAGGAAAAGCTTTAGGTCATCCCTGGCATCCTTGCAAGACAACGAGGGGCCCAAACCTCTGCCCTTCCTGTGATCATGGGCCCTGAAATGCTACAGTCAGGTATGCTTTATCCTCTTTAAAAAAAAAAAAAAAAAGAAAAAAAAAATCTGGATCTTTAGGCTGTTTCTGTAAAGGGTGCAAACTCACTGACATAGCTGCCTTCCCCAGCTGCCTGCTACAGACCCTTTAGAGGTTATCCATGGACCCCCCTGGCACTGAAGCGCTGAGTATGTTATGCTCAATAACTGATGTCATACGAAGGCAGGCTACATAATCCAACAGGTTGGACTCTTCTGTTTTCACAGCCCAGCTGTGGTGGAAACATGACTTCTGTTGAGCGTGAATAGCACCTAGCAAAGAAAACCAATGCTCCAGAAACATCTTTGTTTTCCTTTTCCTTTGTGCAAGAAAGAGGAGGAAAATAGCACAAGGCATTGGCTGTTCAGTACAACTCCAGATCTTGACTTTGCACCATAATGAGCTCCAGGTTGATAAAAATCAGTCTTGTTTGGATAAGAAGTCCTGTGCTTGATAAGATCTTGGTGAGATGGATATTATTTGATGTTTATGTTCCAGTACTGACCAGAGCCCTCCCTGGATGCAGACTCTCAGCTTTATACAGAGATAGAGCAAGAAGCATCCTCTGGACTGAACGTCTCACAGCCCTGGTGCTGTAACTCTCTCTGCGGCATTGGTGTTTTCTCACAGCTGCTTCTCCCAGTGCTCTGCTGCTGCCTGTGAATGTCCAGGCGCAACGTGCCCATCATGCTGGGGAGGTCAGAGCAGCCGGAGAGCGTGCAGGAGGGGGCACAAGGGGGAGAGCACGGCAAGCAGCGTGTTCTCTGCTGACAACTGCCAAGAAAGTGCAAAAATAAGCAAATCTGAAAAGGAAGTGTCCCGTGTGATTTGCAGTGCTTTGCATATGGATGAAAAGCTGAGCTGAAGCAGTTCTGCTCTGGAAAAGGCTTCACGTGCTGCTGGTGCCAGCCCGAGGCACAGAAATTGCTCCGTTTCTTCCCAGCACCATCGCTGTAGTTCCCCTCCGAGCTAGCGAGCAGGGGCTCTGGCTGTAGCACGTTCCAGATGGCTCAGGCTCTGCCACCGCACACTGAGCTGAAAAGTGCTGGGAAAGAGTCTGAGCTGGGGCTGAGGTGGTGCCCATGGTTTTAGGAGGTTTAGGTGCCCAAGCAGGGCCCCTACTCGCTTTGGGCTCCTCTGTAGACCGACCCCTCCTATAGGCGATATAGACCCTAAATGGACTCTCTTGCCCTCTTAAGGCACCTGTTTCCCTCCATTGACCATGGTGGGAGCCAAGATCCTTACTATGGGTGTCTCACTCAAAAGCCTTGAAGTTAGATGGTTAGACAGGCGCAGGAGGTCTGTGGCACAGAGGAAAGCCAAGGAATTGCTGCAAAATGTAAAGGCAGCCAATCTGGAAAAGGGTAATTCAAGGAACATGTCCTGTCTGGCTGAGTGGCTTTTGTTTCTGAGGACTTCGGTCAGGATGAAAGGGGTTGGGGTTGGTGCTAGGGATGATCTGGAGGCCGTCAGCTGGCGAAAAGGCAGCAGTGGGTGCAGAAGGGAAGAGCAACGGGGAGGTCGACGTTTTTGCACGTGGCTATCACACTTGCAGCATCTCACTTAGATCTCATGTAGCTTTAGAAATGTGGAGTTGTCACAGGCTGCTACCCAGCCCATGTCCTGTGAAAGAGGACAAACAGGCCCTGCTGCCAGGCTACACCAGTGTCCGTCCATGGGTATCCACCTCACACCATGGAAAGCCTGAGCTTCTCTGGCCTGTGTCAGAGGTGTCACATTATCTCACTCAGGGCCGTTGAGTTTATTCTCTGTGCAGAAGGTTATTCTCATGAATAGTGGCAATAAGGCTGCTCTGCTCCATCCAGTCTGCTGGTGTTGTCCCTGCATCCCAGGATAGGTTTCTCTCCAGAGAGAAGACCCAGAGCCACCCTGACGCTGGCCATGCTCCCAAGGGATATCCCTGGGAAATGAATGGAAGGGCTCAAGGTTTTCCGTTTTCTTCTGAATCAGCTCTCACACCAACTGCAGCACATGGGATATCCGTTGGCGGGGACCTTCTGCTCCTCTTCAAAGGAGATCATTAAATACGTTTCAGCTTTCGTGTCGACTTTTGTGTGGACTCAGATCATTCATCAAAGATGACTTTTGATCAAACTCCCCTTGGGAGGGACCTCTCAGTAGCAGACTTGAACCAGGGACGGATGAAAGAAAGACAAGATTGAGGAAATAACAACACACTTTAAGCATTGCCCTTCATTAATATCTTCAATAAACAAACATGTACATCTGAATATTACTTTCTCTTACACACCTACTGTTATCACTTAACTATATTCCACATGAAAGCACACTTGTCATAAGCCATTTCAACTCCCATCCCAAGTTAATATATTAGCACTCATTTCATTTGCATTTTAATGGCGAGACTACACTTTTCAAATAAATGACTGCACTTTATCAAAGGATTACTTCATTTTGACTGTAATGCTGCTTCGCCATGCGGGAATCAGGGAGTGCGGAGGTTGAAAAAAAGCCCTGCAAAACAGACCCACTGGGTTCAAGAGCACCAGCCCTGCTCTTTACAACTCCGTCTTCGTAATGAGGGGGAAAATAGCAATGTCGAAATGTACTGGCCGCTTCTCTTTGTACTGAACTGATTATGTAATTTCACTCCTGCATTTTGTTACGTGCATGGACTCCTCTTCTCCAGGGAACATCATTAAGGGCTATAGATGGCCTGAAATGAACCTGTGGATAGAAATCCCTGGGGTTTCTCTCTATCCAGGCTTTGAATCTCCACCATGTAGCTGAAGCCTATTCTAGTGTTAGGCCTGTTTCCCCAGCAGATCAGAGCAGTCTATGGAGATGGGGTAGGAGCCAGCATCCCTGACTCAGAGGAGAGGGTAACATGGTGGCCACACTGTGGGCTCAGCTGCAAGGTTCTAGGGCTAAAAAGCCAGAATAGATAGATAAAAATAAAACTATCCTTTACTTCAAGAGGTGGAAAGACATGCAAAGCTGCACGTGGCATGCTAAATCTTTAGGTATCAACTAAAGCAAGAGAAAACAGGAATGCCAAATGCAGTCTGCATGGCGAGAAGCTCTGTAACACTGCCTGTCCTGCCTACAGCAGCACTGAATTCCCACCTTTCCAAGGGAAGCAAGCAGAATACGTTTGGATGCTTCTGGTATTGATACCTAGCTTGTCCTAGCATGAAACATTTCTTGGCCACACCAGGTCCCAGCAGAGGGGCTGCAGACCCTTTAAGGGACCCAGCTTGGGTGCTTGGCTCCACCTGGTGTGGGGGCTGGAGGGAGATAAAGGTGGAAGCAGCCCCAGCTGGGGGGTTTTTTGGGGGTGGAGGGAGGTGTGTTATGGCAGCCTTGCAAGAAAGCTGCTGAAAAGGTCTGTGGTGGGCTCATGCAGAAGGCTGAGCATCAGGAGGTGTGTATGTGGTGGGGGTTTGCCTGGGAAGGGGGTGGAAATCCATGAGCTTAGAGAGGCAGCCTGTTCTAAAGGGCTTTTCTGGCTGGTTATTTTATTCTGAAGTCTTCCCCTTGCATGAGTGCCGGGAGAGTTTGGAGACGGTGGTAGTGTCCCCAGGTACTACTTTCCCATTAAGTTGAACACCTGGCTGGTTAAGTGCTGCTCACAGGGAAATGTGGTATAAAGTTGCACAGATTTGGTGCTTGCTGTTTAATACTAGGCTGTGTAAGAGGGTTTCTCTAGCTGAAAGAAAAATCCTTACCACCAAATTTTAAATTCCCTCCTTTCCTGTGATTGTAATTCCATTTATTAGCTTCTGTTTGCTGAAGAAAGCTTTGGTTCATAATGCCCCAGTGACTGGGTAGGCAATCAAAATGTCCTTAAACATTAATAAGTTTTATTTTAAAACTTAAGTCAATCTTTAGCTTGAATTGGAATAAAAGTGAGGTGTCAGCTTCTATTTGTTGATGGGAATGCAGTTGTGGCAAGTACTGTAAAAAAACCCAAGAAAGTATGTGGATTAAACCCTGCATGAAATGGAGGCAGGGTAACGCAGTGATCTAGAGCCATTACTTGCAACCCAGGCTGTGATAATGAAGGCTGCTGGGGAGCTCTAATGTGTGAAATGTTAGTGGGGATAATAGAAATCTAGCAGCTTTTTTTTTTTTATATCCTCTGCTACAAATTAGCATGTTGCACTGACAAACTGAACCATGAGCTGCCAAGGAAAAGCACCCCCACTGCCTGTTTGCAGCAGGGCTTCATCCTGGGGAAAATCCAAGTGTGTCCCAAACTGGTTATTGATTAGAAACACTTTATTTCATCAGGAGTTCACATGCTGGCAAAGTTGATCCAGCCTTGGAAATGAAAGATTGTGGATGGCAGCAGCAGACTCTTCTGGAGAGACTCCAGGCTCAGGAGCTTGGTCCCAGGCTGGCGGATGCTCCTGCAGAGGTGAGCAGATTTCTCCTTCCTCGTGTCCTGTGGTTGCATCCCGCAAGTCAAAGGCTCTCTACGCTAGTGAGCAGTGTGGTGCAACAGGAGCGACCCGTGGGGATAAACTCCTGGTGCTGAGGAGCTGAATTTCATATTATGTACCTTTTAGGGCTTTTTATGCCGGGGTGTTTCTAGTCTGATCTTATGGACTGGTCTCCACTAGAAGTGGGGGGCATATTAGGTACATCTTCTGTTCGGGGTTTTGTCGCCATGGGGTGCCCCCACTTCTAGGATGTGTCTTCCCTTGTGGTCTAGATATCTGTCCCTCCAGCCCTCCTGTGCTGAGGAAGGAGGTACAGGACAGCCCTGTCCTTGTGCAGCAGGCTGGCTGTGTTATGGCTGGGAAGAGTTGTGATGAATTGGCTGATTAATTGCCCTGAGGGCTCTGCACACAGCAATAGGCATTGCTGGCAGATCTGCTGGATATTGGGCTCACTCAGGGATGGAGGGAGGTGAGATGGAGCCCACAGGATGATGGGGAGAGGGCAAAGGGATTCCAGCAGCGGGTTGCTCTCCTACTGCCAATTTGAAGTAGGTAGGGGAAGTCCTGATGGAAATTATTAGCTTCCTGCTAATTCTGCTGGTGAAGTGCCTCTGATTTAGCCCTGGGGCATGTGTGCACCTTGAAGGAGCCCAGTAACATCTGGGCTGTAGCTTTTCTAGAAGGGCACAGAAGAGAGGGTCTTGCTAGTAAACTCACCCAATGCTGGTGCAGGTGGCTGGAGAATAACTGCAGCGGTGAGGCTGAGCACAGGGAGGCATAAGGACCCATCACCAGGGCCTCGTGGCATCCGCTCCTTGCTCACAACTCTCCCTGCCGCAGGTTGCACCAAGGTGACCAATCTGCACCTTTACTGGCCTGGTGCTGGCAAGCCTCCAGCAAATATCATGGACCTAACCTGTTATTCATCAATATTTTAATCGTTACGCTTCTTACCACATGCCTCAACTATTTCATAAATGCTGGCTCTAAATCCCCTGAACAAGTTTAAAATAATTCCTTAGGCATGCATGGACAGAGCTGCCTGCATTCCTCCTTGGTTATATATAATGCTGCTGAAGCCTGGGATGACTATGGCTGTCTGTATTTATACCACAAAATCTCTTTTGCATTGCCCAGGATTTGAGTTGTGTAATTCATGTGGGCTGCCCAAAAAGCTGAAGCAGCCAGCAAGGCTTAGCGATCACTCCTATGAGCCTGTAACATAAGGCTCTTTGCAATAAACTGCACATACACATGCATCTCTAAGTAGCGGTAGGTAGTACACCTCCAAGAGCACAACTTGAGACAAATCCCTTTGCTGTGATGTTTTGCGCATGTTCAGGGACCTGCTACTCTTGCTGGAGACTGACAGATGCTGCCATGGCCCCTGCTCTGCGCTGTTTGATGGATGAAGGTTATAGCTCCACGGGGGTTTCCAGCGTGGTCCTGGTGTTCACTCCTTCTTTGTTCAACTGATGTCCTCAGATGGCAACAGATGGCCTTTGTGCTCTGACCCTCTTGCTTCTCTGACCAGTGACTTTTAAGTGCCATCCATCTTCCCCTGGGTTTGACAGAGTGAAGAGCAAGCAGGCTCATGCCAGAGGGGAGATTTTTACTCATCCTGTGCTGGGATTTTGTGGAAGAAGTGAGCGTACAGTGTTACCAATATCATTGAGTCTTGGCACTAACCCTCAATGAGCATCATGGTGGCAGTAGACATGTCTTTTGCTTTCCTCCACTTCCACTGCCCTTGGTATCTGTTGCTTTTGGTAGCTGGGGCAAGTGGGGTTGCACCTCTGAGATGGTTTGTCATTTCCCTTGAGAAAAGAAGTGTGAGGTCAGGGCATGTCCCATCGATATGGGAAAGCTCCAGCTGAGCCTGCCTGTGTGCATCGTGCTGAACCCCGCTGGTAAATGATGGCATTTGGGTCCTGAGATGAGCCTGTTGCTCTCTGTGGGTGCTTTTCATGCTGTGTGTAATCTAAGGGACAACTCCAGAGATCAGCGATGAGACAGCAGAGCATGCCGTGCACTGAAGTACAAAATAAGGTAAACTATAGCTCCCTGCTGTGCTGTAATGTGCCCATCAGCTGGTCTGAGGAGGATGGTGGTATCCCCTGTTTATAGATGTGGAGCTGTGTCGTAGGCAGAAAGCTGTTTAAGTTAATCCAGGGAACTTCTGACAGGTTAAGGAGTTAAATTGATGGTGCACTGAAGAAAGACCTGGGCAAGGTGACCTTAGCTAGGGCTCAAACTGTGGTGTCTTCTGTCAGCTGTAGATAAAGTCAGATGCAGATAAAGTCAGATGCCTGCATGTGTGGTAATGCTTAACATCTACCAGTCCCATTGCATCCCTAAGTGAGGACATTCAATGCCTGCAGAGTAGCATTTATATGAGTAACTCTTTGCACTTCTATTTGCTGTGCATGTGTAAAAATTAAGAGCTATTTTTAATGAAAACTGGACCTAAGAGTTGCATGTCAAAGGAACTGTAGAAAGTGGAGTTTAAAGGGCTTTCAAGAGGTTACCTGGTCCAGCCCCTAATCCATTTGGGATCAGCTCCACTTTTGTCATACTGAGAGATTTTTGTGTAACTTATTCTTACAGGGTTTCAGTGATGGGAGTTTCAAACCTCTATTGATAACCCGTTGAACTGAACACCCTGACTTACTCTACTGGGTAAATGGGATTGGGATCCCAGCTGGGTGGGAAATTATCTGCGCTGTGACTGGGGAGATCTATGTGGTGGAGGGCTGCCTTGTGTGTCTGTAGCCACGTGTGTGCGCCAATGCTGGGTGTTGCTTGGGAGATGCCCCTGCCCTCCTAGGAAAACTTGTGCCTGCAATGGAAAAAGAAGCTGTGACTAATAAGTGATGTGCTAATGAGGAAGAAGGGATTTCTGTTTGTCAATAACTCCTGCATGTCTGCATCTCCAAAAAGGGGGGATGACTTGGTCCTAAGAGCAGGTCCCCAGGGGAACTTGTTAGTTATAATGTCCCCTTGACCCCAAATATCTTCCTGTAACAGCTATGTTTAAAATGTGCCAGGCAGCTTGTAATGTAACGTGTGCTCTACTTACTGCCGATGATGCGTATTTTTAAATAAAGCCACCACATGACGCTAAACTGAATGCCTTTGAGAAATCCAAGCGCGCACTCTCAGCAGAGTTGGCTTATCCAGCGAGCCTATAATCTTGTCAGAAAAAGATAGCTTGATTTGACAACTCCACCAAAAGCAGGGTTTACAGTGACTTGCACTCTGTGTGTGCTAGCCTGTAATTCCCTGGTAGTCTTAAATGTACTATTCTTCTGCACTGGCATCAGGGCTAATTGTGCTATAGTTCTGCAGGTTGCTCGTTTTGCTCTTTTAAATGTTGGAATTATGTTACTGCAACCTAATCTCTTGGGACTTGTTGAAGTCTTGAAAAGCTAGAAATAAAAATCACAGATCCAGAGTTCCCCAGTCAGGTCTTTTGAGACTGTTGGGAGTAACTACGTAGTGCCAGTAGATTTGATGTGGCTTCATGGTGTTATTTCTCATTCTCCTCTGTTATACAGCAACTAAAACTAGATCATCCCAGCTGTACTCCTGTCTGGCCTTGAAGTGTACGACTCCATGAATAACTGCTGAGGGAAAGAAAATGCAAAAGAATGAGTGAATATGCCTGAATTGTCGATAAAATAAAACTATTACAGTACTTTTCCAGCCTCCAAAATTAAGGCTACAGATGATCAAACAGCTTTGGTGCCATGAACCTTTTTCAAGCAGGGTTTTATTCCTAACCCAGGCTGGATTTGAGCAATTGTACTGTACAATCCTTCCATTTCCATAGCAAGAGAGCTCACATTTAATGTGTTGCCTTATGGGGGTTTCTTTGCATCCTTAATGCCTTGCCATTCAATAGCTCTGTGCTTTGCAGGACCCTGGAGATAAAAGAACCAATATTGCTTCGAAGGTTATTCCTAACACAGGAGTAGTTAAGAAACTGTCTGCACACAAATGACAAATTATTGTAATCTGAACAAAGAATGGAGCAGTAAAGATCACACCAGCTGAAAACTTAAAAGAAGCCATAGACAGAGATGAAAAGATGGATTAAAAAAAGATCTCTAATGCTCCCAAATGCAGCAATGTGGCTAATTGGTACAAATGAGAGATGCTTCAGAAGCAGACTTGAAGATGAATTGCCAAGTTCTTGTGTTTCTCCTGTTAGTTGCAGTGGCCCCTCGTGCAGCATTGCCAGGGCTCTGCCAGCCCCTGCCCACAGAAGTCTCTAATTTAGACGTGCTCACGGCACTGGGGGAGAAACCTGTGCTCCCGGGGCCTGGTTTTGCCTGCTTTAACAGGCAGGAGAAGGCCAGGTTTTCACTGCAGCAGTGGCTGCTTCTGCCTCTGCTGTGAAATCAGAAGGAAAACATTCCTGCGTAGTGCAGTTCTTTCCTAATCTCATTTTATCAGCCTGGCTTGCAGCTTGGTACCATTCGTTTGCATGGTGGGAATAACACTGGTGCAGGAATTACTAATTAGTGCTGTCGCTCTCGGGGGTGTGGGATGACAGATTATGGGAACACAGTGCTCCTTTCTGTCCTTAAAATCTGCCAGTGTCCTTCTGCTCCTGAAGAAGGAGCAAAGGAAAAATTCCCTGAGGCCTGGGGAAGCTGGGATTTCACCCGGCAAAGCTTATCCCTGAGCCGGGGGTAGAGCAGCTTCTTCTGGGCAGACGAGTCATGTAGTGGCTACCAGGTTTTATTTTCTGGGGATTGCTGTGTGAAAAACAGGCGCTTGGTATGGAAGGTTGTATTTGAGCAAATGGCAGAGAGGATGTGTCTCGGTATTTGTCAGATACAGGCTCCTGGTGAGCGAGTGAGGAGAAGGTGACATTATAGGATATGTCTAACGGCATTTCCCCTCCAGCCTTTGGGAGTCCCAGCAGCAGTGGTTGTGTGATCCCTTGGTGGAAATGCTTCAGCTGATGAAAAGGGAGTTGTCTGCTGCTCTTCCTATCGTGGCTTTTTTCTGTTGGACATATATCAGAAGTGTGTGCCACGTGAATGCGCTGCTGGAAGGCTCGCTGGGGACAGGCAAGCCTGGAGGGGAGAGGGTATGAAGGAAAGCAAGAAGCGACTGAGGCAGGAGCAGATATCCCTGCTAGCACAGCTGCAGGGCCACAGAAGCTCATGGTAGCATTCAAAGCATTCCTGATAGAGAGGTTTTGGCCATGGAAATTCAAGCCAAACCTCCAAGGTCTGCTTAGTTTGAGTGTGAAACCTTGATTTGCATTGTAGTTTACACTAGGCTTGCTTGGGACTTTGCCTGTTATTAATCAAACCTTTGCAGAGCCTGGCCTTGGTTTTAGCTTGGCAGCAGGACCTGTGCCTGGGCAAGTTTACCTTGGCTTTGCATTTCGTTGCAGACCTCTGCTTGTGGACGGTAAAGCAAATGTGTGATAAGTTTACAGAGGATCTGGACTGCATCCAATAGATGCCATTACGTTGCTTGTTCAGAGTTGCGTGTGTGACAAGGTCATCCCATCTCATAAAGACAGCATAAATTTCTTGTTTTCTTGACTCCCACGGAGGACTGTGGGAGGTAGGGATGTAGGGATTGCTGCAGTGCATGGAGCATAGAGATCCCCTGCGCAGTTTATCCATAACCCATCGGTATCTGTCATCTTCTCAAACTTACTGTTTTTCAAGCTACAAACTTAATGTGCATGTCTGTCGTGGCAGTGCTGAACACCTCACCTCCTCCTGATGGGAGTTTTAGGCGCCAGTGCTGTGCAGTGGCTCAAAAGCATTGCTGGGCTGAGGGGCAGCACCTTCTGCTTTGGGCAGTTCATGGCTTAGGGCTGGTGCTAATTTGGGGGCTGCATGGTGGAGGCATGGGCCTTTGCCTCCTTCAATCCAAACTTGCCTTTGGTACCCAGCTTAAAGAGCTGCTCTCACCTGATGAGGTCCCAGTGCTTTGGGACCTTGTTGTGCCCTGGCTGTTCCCCCAGACCAGCTCACCCTTGGTCCCAGCTCACCCTTGGTCCCTAAGTCTGTTTTTTCATTCCCTTCAGAAAGATCTGAGCCCTTCAGAGGTTTACACCACTGGGCTCTAGCTTTAGGTCCCTGTTAAATCAAGAGCAAACTTCTTGGTGGCTTCTGCAGCAGCTGGCTCAGCCTTGAGTTCTTCAGTGCACCTCATCCTTGAGTACATGTCACTTAGCTCAATACCTTCTCCAATAGTAACAACCCAAGTGCTGGAGATTCTTCTGAAGCCTGAAAGCTGTCTTGCACACATTTTACTTGTCATGCTTGCCTCTTTGTCAAGCTGTCAGCTGCCTTCTCTCTGGAAATCTGTGCAGCTGGCCAGCTGTGTGCCCGTGGTCTGCCCTGACTATGCACCTCCCCAAGACAGGAGGAGCAGTTCAGCAGCTCAAGGCACAGATACTTGCTGCAGTCACAGTTTCTCCACCCTGCTTTGATCACAAGACTATTTCTCCTATATTTCCCCCATGGCTGCCACCACATGTGCAGGTTTTTTTGCAGCAGCAAGCCTGGCTGTCCGCTGACATTTCAAAAAACAGGAGAAACCCCACACTGTCAGGTCCTAGAGACAGATTTCTATGTTGTGCAGACCTGTAGCAACATGACAAACACATGTTTCTAGTGATGCAATGGTCATTGATATAGTTGAGCTGTGGTTGCAGTGGGCCAAGAGGTGATGATATAACAGACTGGCTTTTTATAGCATCTGACATACTCTAGCACCGCTCAGGCGTGGTTGCAGAAATCCCCATTTCTGTTTCATGCCCTGTTAATAACTGAGTCTTAACTGAGCAAAAATTATGGGGGTTTTTCCCCTCCCTCACAAGTTTTGGCTTAAGAGGAGGACATGGAGGTGCAGTGAATTTTTGAGCTAGCTACATATCTCTGGGAAATTGTGTCTGTACCCACTGCAAAATTCTCCTGTCCTGGAATATAACAGCCTGGATCTTGCCATAGTTTCCACTTACCAGCGTGTGCTGTAAGCCAGAGCAGACCTGGAGACCTGGAGTTTGACGTAAGAAACATGGAAAACAGCCATGCTTTTGCTATTCCAGTCCCAATGAAAAATCAGCAGAACTTCATGATGAAGTGTTGGAACTGTTGAGCATAATAAATAGAAACAGAAGTTTACCTAGCTACATAGGACAGTATAGCTTCTGAGGTCCCATGGGGTCTATTGCGTGGTTGATTGTATTTAAATGATACCATCCATTTCCTATATACTCTAGAGGAGATTCAGGCTCATTAGTAGATCAGAAACATTCTTCATTATCCATTACAGTAGTAAGCAAGACAATAGATACTTTGCCTTGACACAGTAATATTTAAGAGGGAGGAATCTGTCTGCCAAGTGCTAAGTTGTCTTCTCTGTTTTAAATGAGTTTAATTATCTATTATTTATTATACTTTTCTTCATATTTACTGTCTCATGATAATTTACTTGCCCTTTGATTGGGCAGATTTTGTTTTGGTGCTTGACTAGGACTGGTTTGGAAAGGCCTTGCTGTTTAAAATGTAAAAAAAAAAAAAACAACCCAAGAATCGCCATAAAGCAGGGCATGAAGGCTGCTTGTTAAAGAGGCATAAAGTACTTAGAGAGTGATTAGTGCCTTTCTATTTTGATATTAAAATGGTGCTTCAGTGATAAATTAAGTCCCTGCTTAGAATGCCAATATCCATTTGGGGCCATTTGCGCTCTATTTATAGCGATGTGATGGTTCCTTGCTGCTAGGGCATCCTTCTAGGATGAGAGGAACTCATGGAGCGTTACCCTGTCACCTGGGTAGATTCCTGCCAGGCTGCTGTGGTTTGCCACTGTATTTATGTGCTGCCTTGTGTTCAGGCCAGCTACTGATTGCCCGGACAGTGGCTTGGTGAAATATTTTGTGGAGTGCTGTTTGAGACGAGGTCACCTGCCTCCAGGCAGTCTTGAACTACATACACATGGAAGGCTTAAAATGTAAGTTAGGAGGCTCTTTACAAAGCTGAGGAACTTCTAATAAATATGTTCTCTCTTTGGGTCCACAAATCCTTGGCAGAGGTTTTGGTGCTGACTGTTGGAGATCTAAGTCCTCTGTTCATCTGTGGGACCTTACACCATTTCCTCCCCCCAACACTCAGAAATGCTTGTACATTAGGGGCCCCTAGCTGGGATACAGATAGTCAATGCAAAATAAGCTGTAGTGAGAGTTAGTCCCCCTCTTCACAATGTTCTGCAGTTGCCATTACGCTGAAGAAACACTACTATATCCAAAAAATAAAGATGATTCTTATAAATGGAGAAACAGAGGGGAAGAGTTGCCAATCAAATTTTAATGTGTGACTACTGTCTGGGTTGACAGAGGGAATATCTCCGTAGCTTCTGGGAGCAAGGGAAAACAGATATCCATCGCAATAACTGTTCATTCCAGCTATGTTTTAGCACCCGTGAGAAATGCTTGTGTACACACCTTAAATACTTCCAGGCATGTTGAACAAATGTGTTCAAATAACTCCCCTGATTAAACATGTCATTACTCCAGGTTAACTCTGCACATGTATACTCTGCTAGGGTTAAAGGAGGGGTGGATTCCTTGTATTTAAACCTGCCCTAACTAAGTTTAGTATGTTCTATAAATAGCCCTCCCAAATACTTGAGCAATTCATGTTCTACTTTCTAAAGGCAGAAAAGACCTCTTAGGTAATGGAAATAGTGGTGATTAGTGAAGGTTGTGGATGAAAAGAGGATATGAAAGTAGCATAGAAATCCTTTGATATATCACTCGCTGTTCCTGAGGCATTTTCTTCTCCTTGTCTTGACTTTAAATTTCCCCTGTAGTGTGTAAGTGAATCTACCTCCTAAATTCACACTCTTAAAAAATATTTTACCTTGCCTTTCTATGTGAAAATATACTTTCCTGCTGAGTTGTTCTTGGCAGAAATGGGGAAAATGCTATATAAAAAAAAAAAAAAAATCAATCTAAGAGTATTGATTTGAATCTTTATAGAAACCATTTGGGCTAGTCTGGGCCCCTGCTGTGTTCATCTAGGGAACAATACACAGGCAAAGCAATCCATTTCATCTAAATTTAGCTACCAAAAATTAGGCATCTAGTGGTAAGCCAGTTGTTTAGGCTTCTGTGGTCAATGCCGCCGAGGGAACACCTCCGAGGGCAATTTGTCTGTTGTAGGAATGAATCAGCCTGACTCTTTCCATTGACCAGGAGGTGTCTAAATGATTAATGAGATTAGACACCCAAGGACTGATTCAGGTGTCTAAAGATAGGTGTCCAGTGCCATTTTAGACAAATACCATATGCAAGGTGTAAGTAATGAGCTGGGAGATGCAGTTACTCTGGGAGATCCATGCCTTTACAGAAGAAATGCTCACCTCCCTTCTGGCCACTAGAAGAAAGATACTTTGGGAAATTTAAAATGTAGCTGGGTACTTGTTTAGGCACATAAATCCCATGCCTCAAATTTGGTGAGGTGTACCGCTAACTCTGTTTTACTGGCTTTCATAACCTTAGGAGCTGGAGTGATGTGGGTGACAGCCCTTTCCTGCTGCTGTTTAAAAAGAGCTCGTGGAGTTTGCAGGGCTTTGGGGAGGCAATTTCCATGAACATGACCTTCTGTGGACAGCTGGACTTGCCCACAGGGCTTTCTGTTTAGCTATTTTCATCAAAGCCTTATGTCACTTATGGTGTCCTGATGCTCCCCAGTAATATTAGCGATGAGGTAGGGCTGGTCCCTTCAGTCCCAGGGTGCTGGTATATGCATACCTACAAGGTATTTCCAGAATCAGTCATATCCTGTGCTCATGTTGATATTGGCTGAGAACAACTTAATCCCACTGGCAGGTTGTTATTCCTTAAAGTTGTATTGCTGTAGTCGTAGGGGCACGCACAGGGAGATGCTCCTGAGCAGGGGCAAGAGTGTACCACTGCACAATAGTCACCCTGAATTACTCCATGGAGAAATACAGTGAGACTTGGAGCTAGCAAATACGTCAGAATTGAGTCTATAGGCTTTAGTTGCAATAAAACACTGAGATATTTGGCTGGAAGTCAAATAGTCCAGATCAGCTGCAGTGGCTCACCAGAGGTTTCCGTGCTTCCCTGGTCATGTTGCTTTACAGCAGTTGAGGATTTAGCTCATGGTCTTTGAAGCAACCAGCAGTGAAGAAAGAGGTAGAAAATAGACCCCTCAGCAACACCTGTAGCAAGCAACAAGTACATAGCAGCTTAATTAAAGGAGGAGAGGCCTGCCAGACTTAATTTATTTTTAAAAGCCCCATCAAATTTAATTTGTGAGTGCAGTTCTTCCATCTGCTTTCAGGCATTATCTCTGGAGTTCAGGAGAAAAACATATGTCTTGTGGTTAATAAGAATTTGTTTTAATGGATCATATGACTGGGTGATTAATAACTGCTCTACTCTGATTGTTCTCATTATAATGATAACACGCAGCCCTGCTGCCCAGCCCCAACCTATTGTCGTGAAAAGGGATCATAAAATGGGAGATGAAAAATTCCTCTGGTTGAGATGAAAGCAAATGGATCAAGAGGCTGGCTGCACGGAGCTGCACAGAGAAATCGGCTTCCTATGGTTCTTATTATTTCTCTCTTGGGATTACATATCAGATCATCAAATGTGCACAAAGCAGGGCACTTAAGTCTGTATTTAGACATGTAACTTGATCTGACGTCTGGCTGCCAAAGGCACTGTGCTGGCATTCAGGAGGTCCTGAGTGAAACACTGCTTTCCACAGACTCCCTCTGTAACCTTGGGCAAGTCCCCTAAACCTCTCCAGAAATAGCATCCACGTGGAAATATTCCCGGTGCAGATCAGACTCTGACCTCACCAGATTTTCTTCTTTCACTAGCTTGCTCCTAGTTTTAACTTTGTGTCACCTCTTCCAAGCAAAAGCTCAGCATCTCCGTAGAGTTGCACCATATTTCCACGAGTGGAAATGAGATGAGAACGTGACCCTTCTGTTTAATGACCAACTGGGGCAAGAACCAAATCCAGAGCAATTCATCATATTTGCTTTCATGATACGCTGGCTGGGTATTAGAAACGTTGGGAGCTTTGTTGTTTGGCGGATATTCAAACCAGTTCCTTCAGAGGAAATTCCACTTATTAAAAGAGTCCAGTGATTAGGTTATCGTCATCTCCACTTCTCATTTTCTCTGTTCACAATGAAAGCTTGAAAGAGAGAAATTTATTTGGTTGTTTTTAAAGGCACAAGTTGAAATGTGCTCCCAGGCAGGAAATAAAGAGACATTATTACTTCATAGCCCCCCGGGGGAGATGGCAGGCGGTCAGGCATGTGGTCCCGGGAGTCATAAAGCAACACAAACCGGAACAGGTAACTGGTGTCATTTTGGCTTTGATTTGCTTTTCCAGTGTTAACCTCATGTTAACCTTCAGAGCAAGAGGTCAGGGAAAGGTTGCAGCCTCAGATGCTGGAAAAAGGAACTTTGCCTGCCTGAAATGCACAGTCCTCGCAAAGCCGATGAAGTTAGCCACCAATAATAATAAAAAAAGAAATTGCTCTTGAATAGTGTTTCCATTTCAGCTGAAAATTCTCAGCCAATTTATGTGCAGAAGGAAAAAGTAAGAGGTATTTCAAAGCAGGGAATAAAATCAATGTCCCCCCAAAAGCAGAGGGGAAAATGATTTTTTTTTTTTTTTTTTTTTTTTCCTTTGGAGCATTCACCATGCCCTTGCTCTCTCCATACACGTGTGCTTGTGCAATGCCCAGGCACTGGTGTTAGCATGGAAGAGCTGATCTTCTGCCCAGGCAGAAGGTCCGTTCATCAAACACCCTATTGTTTTGCAGTGCTGCAGCAATGCCTGCAGTCAGCATTTGAGACTTAACTACTCTCTGTGCTGGGACCTGGAAGCAGCAGACATGTTCCCTGGGGTACAGGGCAGCTAACCAGGGTTTTGCTTCTTTGGTGCAGCCTTTCTGGGTACTGGGTGAACTGGCCTTTTAACTCCCTTTTAGCTCCTACTGCTTGAAATTATCATCTGCCCTGAAAGCCTTCTTTCTTACTGAGCTATGGGAGAATGTGGGCACCAGGAATGAAGTGTAAAAGCTCTGATGTGGGCATGAAGCCTTTGTACAGCAACATAAAAATAGCATTGATTGCACAATTGCACTCATAAAAATGGAAGGAGAGGGAAAATCATAGAGTGCACACAGAATTTTTCATTGGTGGCTTTGTTATTTCCATAAGGGACAGACAGATGGGGCCAATTTGATCAAACTAGGAAGTTCTCTGCCAAGCTGCATTCATTCATCTGCTCTGAAATATTAGGTGGCATATGGCAACTGGTATTTTCTGATACGTTCCTGCAATGGCGTGATGATGACAGTGTCTCTGTGGTGAGAGATATGCAATAAAATGGGCAAAGCACTGGAGACAGGAGAGGCATTGCTGAAGGTGGCTCATGGCTAGCGCTGGGGGACGGGAAGGGGGATGCGGGCTGTATGGTCCTCTGCCATCCAGATGTGTGATGTGTTACCTTACGTGCTGTGCAAGAGCAGCTGTTTTGCACTGGTGAAAGTCGTCTGCAAGGATTAAGCTAATACTGAGTTATAAGATGTATTATTTATTATTATCCTACAGCTTCTTTGGGACCCTTAAACATGAATGTGAGCAACTAAAATATTTGTCTTCATGGAGACACTTTCACGGAGTGGGGAAAAGGGAGGATTTTTTTTTTGTAGAACAGGTTTTTCATGTTAAAAAAAAAATCCTCTAGACATATTTGGGCACAGCCAAAAGTCCTGCTGGACAAAGATCTCTGGAGCATGGAGGTGGTGTGGAGACTACCTTGGGCTTTCTTTCCATTTGGGGTGTTTGTTGTAATGATATCTATTGCCCCAAACTCTTAGTGGACTTGGAGATGGTAGCTGTTATTTAATGTTCCTGCCGTATCACTGAGTTCTCGTCAGCAAAGATGGGACTCATATGCTGAAATGGAAGTGTTTATGTCCAAGTCTATCACCAAGAGCCCTGTTTTTAGTAGTTATCTCTATAGTGCACCTCCTCTCTCCTGAACGTAGGTGAATCACCCACTCAGTAATAACTTCACAGCCCTGTACCTTGATCATCTCCCCGTTTAAGGTGGATACAGTTAGGCACATCCTCTCAATTCCCTTTGAGATCCAGTGTCACACTGCAATAAGCACGGAAAGTAGGTCTGTTTGGGAAATACCATTTATTTTAAGTGAAATACTTAAAAGAAGATGATGAGTTTAATTATATATCCCATGGAAGACAGGTTTGAGTTCTCTTTTATTTGAAGTTTTGTTTAGACTTCTTTCTTCTTGTTCTTGGTTTGTTTTTAATTTTATTTTCCACTTGCAAAAATGGGAGAAGTTAAGAAGAGAAAAATATAGGGAAAACAGTTCTGTGGGGTGTTTTTCTGAACTTCGAAAGAGAAGAAAACTTGAAAGAGGAAGAAAAAGAAGGGAGAAAGGAATGGAAAGCCAGAGTCCTTCCAGATTTGGAGAACAAAACCAAAACGGCACCCTTCAAAATGAACATTTATCATTTTGTTTCATTTTGAAAGTTTCATTAAAAAAAGAATTCAACCAAATCAACTATGTTTGTGGAAACTCCTGGGTTCCCTTGGAAACCCGTTTTATTTTTCATGGCTAGAACTTTACGAAGAAAATTGTAACCACGTCGTAGCTGTTCAACTGCCTGAGATTTATGAAGCATGTTAATCAATCACCTCGTCCTGCAGGTGCAGAATTTTATAAATAGCAATTACGAGGAGATGGCGTGATGCCAATCTTAATCCCTCTCTCTCCCCCGCATCCTGAAGTCAGCATCTTCAGAAAGCCCGCTGTGCTTACTAAGGCTCCACAAATCATTACATCTGGATTTTTTTGATCCACTTCCCAGGCAGCCTCCCTTGTGCCTTCACACTATCATCTCTTTGGTGTGGTCCTCTAAGTGCTCTGCTTAGGTCCCTTTGAGATTTTTGCCTGCCATGGCACTGGGAGAACTCAATGGTTGGCCGTGGCTGGGCTACAGACCTTCCCTGAGCGCTGCTGTCACTTAAAATGGGTCAATAAATCACTCTTCTCACCTTCACAAAAGGTTATCACACTGGAAAATGGAAAATGACATTTTTGTAATGAAAAATCCTTAGCCTGATTATCTTTTTTTAAATTAATGACGCTTCTGAATGTGAGCAGGTTCTTCTCTCCAAGATGTTGCTCTGTAGGGTGGTCTTTTTCAGACTGAAGTTTTGAAGAGAAGTTTTGGTCAGAGCCTCTGCTTCTGTGCTCACGCCTTGAGCAACTATTGTGTTTCGCCACCCCTCCTTTGATGTTTGCCTTGCTCACACATTGTAACTTGCTACAAACCACCCTGGAACAAAAGCCCATCTTTGACCCTGCCTGTGCTTCATACTGCAGGGACAAAGTCTCTCCTGGAGCATGGGTATTGGCCTGTCCGTGAATGTTTCCTACCAACTGTGAGAAATACCCTGTGAAACCTAGGTTGCTACATGTGCCAAGTACACCTTGGTCATCCCATTTGCAGTCTGGGGGTGTGCTTGAGCAGCCTCATGTGCTTCTAGTTCAGGGTTTCTTGTGCCATCCTCCAAAGGGGAATTTTGGCATCAGCTTCACTGGGGGAAGAGAAAGGAGCAGAACTGTCAAGGTCACGGACTTAGGTCACTTGTTGTTAATGTAGCAACTTCTCTGGGGTGTTAACAAAGAGGAGTATATATGCCCCCCCTGGGGAACCCCAGCTCTGCTTGTCTCTTTGCTCTGCAGAAGTGCCCAAATAAAGTAAAAAGAAGCCTGCTTCCAAGTGATATTATCCCCTGAAAGATCAGTATGCTGGAAAATAATTAGCTGTCAAGACAAGTTGCTCAAGCCGCCTGCCCCCTGTCGCCAGATGAAGTTCGGTGGGCTCAGATCCGATGCAGAATCACCAGGGGAAGGGGGAAGCTGTCCCCAGATTAGATATGGAAAGCCTGTATGACACAAGAATTTATTACCTAGTGCAGCTTACAGGAGGTCAGAAAGAAATAACAACCCTCTTTGCTTTGTGAAACAGATACAGAGTTTGAGTGTAACCCAGGGGTGTTAAGTCTTAATAAAGTCTGTTGGTGACTTGCGTGATGGACAGATTTATCTCCATCATGCTATTTTGTTGCTTCCAGATGAATCTTAACCAGCACCGATCTGAAACTTTCCTCCCTTTAATACACATCAATAACTTAACACAACCTCTTCTCCATATCATCTGGCAGCAGTAGGAGCCTAGGTCACGGTTTTACTGGGGAAATGGTATTTTCTTCAAGGTGGAGTATTATGGGCAGATTGGATAAATATCTTGCATTTCCTTGCATTGTCTGGCAACACGCATGGAGCAGTTCCCAACCCACTCCTCAAAGCTTTTACAACATTGAGAGGCCTCCATAAACCTCAAGCAGCCAAGAAGATATTAGAGGAATGTCTTAAGAAGAAGGGAAGAAGAGGGAGAGGGGACCAAAAGCAAACTTGTAAGAAAGCATCAGAGGGTATATCAGGAATAATGGGAATGTGATGCCATTGGGATGTGGGAGGCTCAACTTCTCCCCATTGTACAGGAAACTTCTTGATTAGCTACAGGTGCCTTATGCCTTGGTTTCCCCTTTCTAAAGCAAAATTAACAGCACTTTGCAGGGAAATAATAAGATGCAACTAGTGGGCGCTCTGAGCAGGGGAGATGGAGGTGAGAGGGGCGTATGGGTTGAAGCCTGCATCTGGATCACCTGTAACAGCACCCGGTGGGGCAGCTGGTGCACTGTCGGGCTGAAGAGACGGCCTCAGTGATCAGCCTCATCTCTCGGATTCTCCTGTGGCAGGGAGATGGTCAGTTCTGCTCTGAACTGACCTGGCGAAACTCCATTTTACTCAGGATGGAGAAACCTGGTCTGTCACTGGGAATCTCAGTGGGGTGAACGGTGCAGGAAGGAGGGAGATGTGTTGGGCAGGAGGACGTTGGGAATTTCAGCGCTGGCTAACCCATTCCTCGGGGAAGGGGCTGAGACCTTTCATGCACTTGTGTGGGTTTCTTGCTACAGAAAGAAGGTAATTTTGGCCAAAATGCCCTGCCCTGGAGGGGTGAGTAGGGAACAGACCAAGAGCAGGGATGCAGGGTTGGTGCATCACACCTGGCAAGGGGGACTGAATGAGGCAGCTAGCCCTTGAAACGTGAGTAATTGCCAAAGCCAGAAGACTCATCTCCATTAGCAAGTCTTTAATGAGCATGCCCACCTCTGTACATGGCCTGAGTGCCAGCGTGGGGGCCAAGGTAACTGGGGAGGGGGGATGTTGTGCCTTTTGAGGCACGGTCTCATTCCCGATGCTCTTGGGATGCTGCTTCTACCCTCTGCGCCCATCCCAGCAACCCTGTCTGCCCCGTCGGTGGCTGCAGGACAAGCTCTGCATGTTTGGAAATGGAGTGGAGGGAGGGTGCCGGTGCTGCAGGGATGCCCCGCCGGGAGCGGACGCTGCTGAAGACAGGACCGCCCGGCCGGTGAGCAGGCACCGTGCGAGCACCCAGCTCTCAGGGGCAAACTTAGCTAGAAACGTACGGTGTGTGGGCTCTCGCCTGGTGGCTTCTGTTTCAGCATATGGGATTTCTTAATAACAGCGAATATCCCCCAGTGGTTTCCTCCGTCTTCTTCCTTCTAATTAAATAAATACCAACACATTTGGAAGAAACTGTGTAGTCATATTGCATTAGCCACAAGAAGACACTTTTTTTTTTTTTTGCCTTTCAAGGGTCTCAGAATATCCTACAACTATTAATTAATTCAGCCTCCTGACAATTCTGCAGGGATATGTGATAGCGATCAGTTACGGATGGGGAAATTGAGTCATATAGATCTGAAAGGACTGGTTCAGCACATTGTGTGGCAGGGCTGGAAATAGAAAGCAGAACGCTTGCCTCGCTGTTTCCTGCTCTAACCACGGTCTGGCCGCCTTCTCTTCACAAAGTAGTGTGCAAGTTGGTGGAAAAGTTTTTGCTAAGGAAAGCGATCTCAGTTGCTAGCTTTCAAAGGCTTATTGCAAACACAGATTGATGGGGTGGGGGAACGTACTTTAAACATTACGGCAAACACCTTAGCTGTGTCCCTTTCAAGTGCAAGCTTGAAGTAAGGGAATTTGACTGATGTGTGCTTTTATCAAAGCTATTCCCTATTATGTTAAGCACAGTAGCCTACGGAAGTTAAGAAGTTAATGGGGGAAGCCGGCATTAAACAGAAAGATCAAATGCATCAGATAATAGCCAAAGGGATAAAAACGATACAGCACCTGAGAGTGGCAATAAATGTAAAATGCTTCTCTCATTTCAGATGTATGATTAACTGCTTCTAAATATACTGGGGACTGTACAATAAAAAGGAAGATGTGGATGAGCTACAATGTGGTCAAAATGTTTCAGGAACTCTGACCAAAGAACCTGTAAAAGCCTTCTGGGCTCCTAGCCGCCAAGGATATGTTCTGCCCCTATGAGGGCAAATAGAAAGGTTCAGGGATTTATAAATAATTTTTCATGGGGGGGGGGGGGGCTGTCAAATAAACAGCTAAGGTACAGAAAAGCACTGTAGGAAAAGTTATTGGATTGATGAGGATGGAATGTGGGGAGCAGTGCAACAGTAAAATTCTGTTTGATGTTCCAGAAGGGAAATGGGTTTTGTTTCCTTTCTTTCCATTACTGAAAATGGCTTTTGTGGAGTTAAGATCAGGGAGATTTTTCCGATCTTGTCTCCAAAGAACTCTTACCTATTTTGCTAGCACATTTGCAAGTGTTACTTTGCACGGGAATGCTCTCACTTATTTCTAGAATACTGGGTTTCTCCAGATGCAAAACATGTTTTGGAAATATTTTCAAATCAGCACTTCAGCTCATTGCAGAGAAAGACTTTGATGTTTGTGTTTCTACTAGCAGCAATGCTTTGCCCCACTGGAACACTTTGCATTCCAGGACACCAGAATGCCTTGCAAAAACAATCCATTCAGCCTTCTGACGTAGCTCAAAAGCCCTATTTCATGCAAAAAGAACAAGAGCCCGGAGAGTCTGGTCTTCTGCCTCCCTGTGTGCATTGTCCCTGACAGAAGGCAAGCTGTCAGGACCAAGACTCAGCAGCTAAAACCCTGTACTTACTGGCAGGGCATGCACATCCCAAACAGAGGCAGCTCACTGCAGGGTTATCTGCATTACTGTGTTGATTTTGCCCAAGCACTGGGTCTATGACCGGACCAGGCTGTTCATCCATACCTGAAGGTCCTGAGGGAGAGCTGTGGTACCGTTCCCCAGAGGAGCACGGAGCCATCTCAGCTGCAGCGCTGAGCACTGCTGGGTGTTCGAGGGTCGAGCTTGTCTTGTGAGCTGGACTGATCGTGAACAAGTAGTGGAGAAGCAGCCTGGGCGAGGTTGGAAGGGAGTGGTCAGAAATGGGAGAGTTTTCTTTATTGCCAGTGTGGATTTCCAAGGGCAGTTCTTCAAGCTGCTGGGGGTGGCATCCTACTTCAACTCTGGAGATCAAAGTCTTTTGGATGCTCTGGGCTTCAGCCTTAGATCGATTTGCATCTCTCCTATAGTGCAATATAGCTTCAGGGAAGTACAACATAATCCTCTTTACAGGCCATTTTGTGGTGCCACAATAGTACAAAGAAGCCATGGATCCCCTAGTAATTTGGAAAGCAGCTGTCAGCAGGTGGACCTGCTTCTGCATGCCCACCCGGTCTCTGTGTGGCTCTGGGCTCCACGCCACAAGCAGGTGGGCATGCAAAACCCTGGTGCAAAGACAAACCCAGATTTGGAAACATTCAAGATGTTGGGATTGACAGTGCAGCTGGGGGCTGGGATACTGGGAGAGTTCCCCCACTTCCCCAGCTGGCCCTGCTGATTCCTGGGGTGTTTTTGCAGAGGAGCAATATGCACCTATGAAGGAGGTGATGTGGCATAATTTGTCCCAAGGAGTTTAAACCACTGTGGAAGAATTATGTTATACTTTGGTTTTCTGTCAGTGGGATAGATGGGGGGCGGGCAGAAGAGTCTGCACAGCTGGAGCTTTTTAGGAGATCAGATCAACCTTTTTGGAGTGGTTTAGGTTGATTTGATCCTGTTTTGGGACCCTCCCTTTTGGCTCTGCTTTCTGTGATGTCCCAGTAAAAAAACCTGAATTACTGTAATCAAGGCATCGATTAGGTGTGTTAGGAAGAGGTTTGCATGAGAGCTGGGCCAGCCTGGCTTGAACACTCCTAGAAACACTGGGGCTGCTCCTGTTCGCAGCAGGGTAATGTCACTGATTTCACTGTGGATGTGTTGCTCCAGGGGAGGCCTGAAAAGGTGTTAATGAATGCTAAAGAAATGAAATGATACATGATAGCTGTAATGGCTGGAAGAGTGGGAAGCTGTTAGGGGCTGCTGAGATAGTTATGATATGGTGAGATGGAGATGGATTAGAGAGAGATGTAAAAATAGTGTAAACTGGAAATTCAGATTTACTACAGGAATCCCAGCTTACAACTCTGGTCTTCGCTCTCATGGCTCATTTGATACTGCCAGCACCATGAATTAGGGTGAGAAATGTGAGTCATGATTTTTTTCACCTGATTTTTTTTTTTTCTCTGTCTCTTATGGTTTTAAGTCAGGCTTTTAATACAATCCTCAGTTATCTTGTGAAGGCTTAATATATAAAACTTTTCCTGGCAGACATCAGCAAGCTTTCACATCTGACATCTACGTCAGACAGGTTCACCATTCATCTGCACCATAGCGTGATAGCAGACCTGTTAGCTTCAAAACAAAATCCCATGGAGGCGCAGACATTGCAGAAATACCTGCATTTGACCATGCCATCATGCATGAACTTTGGTGCTGAAGCTGCACTGGCAGTCTGCTCCTGCCAGACCCCTGGCCTGCTCTGCTGCAGCTCTGGGATGTATTCTTGCACGGCTGTGGTGTGGGATGTCAGAGAAAGGAGCAGGAGCAGCAGCAGAGAGCTGGAAATTTGATCATTTTGTCTAATGCCCTTGAGGGTATTTCTCCGCTGCAGTGGCTGCAGCTCGAGGGGACGTACCCACACGGGGTTGAATGCAGCTCTGTGTTGTGGGTGGCGTCTCCAGGGCTGGTACAAAAACTTGACTGAGAGGGTCATCGCTGCATTCACGAGCTGCAATGTGTAGCACCTCAGCACCAGAGCTCCTGGTTCTTCTCAGGGCTGCTTCGGAGCAATGGTTGTTTACCCAAGAGGCTCATAGATTGGGTCCAGACAAGCCACTGCAGCTCAGATTAACAACAGAATAAAGCTGTGTATTAGGCTAGATGATTGCTTTCTCTGATGCTTTCCTCGCTGTGACAACACCCAGGATCAAGAGTGCTTTGCACCAGGAAAAAGCCTGCCCTAAAGCTTAAGAATTGTCCTTT
The DNA here is from genome assembly GCF_018139145.2 of Gymnogyps californianus. Classification (NCBI taxonomy): domain Eukaryota; kingdom Metazoa; phylum Chordata; class Aves; order Accipitriformes; family Cathartidae; genus Gymnogyps; species Gymnogyps californianus. Next base: position 11,238,175 of record NC_059489.1, on the reverse strand, counting down.
CTCCCCCCTTTTTTTTTAATGCCCTGAAACCAGACTTCGTGTGAGTTGTTTGTCTAACCCAAGAGCAAGAAAACGTGTCTCTGCCTCAACCTTGGGAAACAATGACTTCTCATAGCTGGGACAGCCAGGGTCTGCTGTACCTGCACCAAGGTCTGCCAGCCTGGCAGCAGTCGTTTCTTGTGCTGTCCTCATGCATTCCCAGGCAAGTGGCAGGCAGATCAGTCTCCTGATGTCCCGGGCCAGGGACTGGTGCTAAATGGTCACATCCTTCCCCTGGGAGGCTGTACTGTTTGTGTAGCTGGTGCCGGGCATGTCCACAACCTGCTTGGGAGGAGCAGGGATGGAGGACCTGCGCTGAGGCAATGGACAGGCAGCCCTGAAGAGAACGTGGCTTTGCTCAGCAGGAATTTCCTAGGATAGGAGAGACCTTTGGGACAACCATGTCGTTCCAGAGACCCAAGGATGTGGTGCAGCAGCTGCTACTGGGGAATGCAGGAGAGTCATAGGGGCAGTGCTCTGGCTTAGACCCAGTCTGGCACCCTGGCCATGCCCTCACCCACCAAGTAGTCTGGGCCATCTCATCTGCCCTTTAATTTCTGGAAGTCCAAGCGTGGCCAGTTGAGCTCAGGGAGCTCTGAGGCTTGAGTTGTGTATTCAACTCTGTTGTGGCACAGTCTGTGTATCTAAATTGTGGGGCAGAGGGTGCTCCCCAGCTCTGGGGTCTACACACTGGCTCCTGTCTACGTGCCCAAGGCTAGAGAGCTTGCTCTGGGACCAAGGGGGACCCACCAGGACTGTCCTGATGGAGATGCCAGGAGCAGAGTGAGCAGTGTCTGGACACAGCTTGTGGGAGTTTTGGGGTAGAAAATAGGCAGTTCTCAGATAAAATGGGCAGTTCTCAGATAAAATGGACAAAGAGGTACCTAAGGCAGGAATCGGACCCAAGATGAAGTGGAGGCCAGTGAGAGAGGGTCAGGGAGAACAAAACCCCAAGATGCCCAGGGCCGGCAGACTATAAATCTCCCAAAGCTGTGTCAGGTACTGGAGAGAAAGAGCTGAAAAGTCCTAAGTCTGTGGTTATACACAACAGAGTAGGCAGCTGGTACAATTAATCTCCTGCCCTTTGTGAATCTTTAGACGAAGCCTCTGAGTAAATGAGGAAAGGTAAGGAAAGGTCTTCATGGCCCTTTCTTTCATCCTGATGGGCTCCTTATCCTGGAGTAAATGAGAAACAGTCCCAGCTGCAGACAGCTCTGCTTTCGATCCAGATTTGCTTCTTCCCCAGTGTAAAGTAGTGCAACACATAACACCACGTTGCCCTGAACTCGTCCTTTCAGCTTAGCTCACTCAAAGCTGGCTGTCTCACAGCCTCACTCAACATAATCTTGCCTTGAATACCTCAAATGCTAAAGAATAACATTAATGTTACTAGTATTTAAAAATTGTTAAAAATAATATAAACAGATGTGGGCTTCTTTCACTTATCCAGGATAAGAGGGAAATAGCTTTTTTCCTGACTCCCTGTGTTTTGAAGACTTTAAGTTCTAGTTCCAACTTTGAAAAGTGTGTGAGAGGAGGAGGAGTGCTGTTGTAGTTGGGAGTATCTAAGGAGGTCTGGAGGTAAGGCTTCTATCTGTCTTGAGACTGACAGATACAGCTGGGAAAAACAGTCACGAACTGTTTTCAGGTGGGAGGAGACACAGAGCTGCTAGAATCTGCCATACTGTGACTATTTGATTTCTGCTGTGGTCATAACTAGGAGACCCAAGCGTGGACCTGGACTCCATTCTGCTAGATGCTGTGCCAGCAGATCAGAAAGATCTTTCTGCACCCAGAATACCTACAGTCTAAGCCAGGGGACAAGGGTAGGTTCAGATCGACTGGAGAAGCACGCAGATGCAGTGACACAGATCCATGGGGACACCAGATGGGTGTGGGACACTGCACGAAGAGACACCTCTTCAGTCCCAAACGCCCAGGGTGCCGGGATTTTTCCACTCGTCATATACCAGCAGCACCTCAGTCCTCTGTGTTAGGAGCTGAGTGCCAGCTGAGAGGTTTGTGATGCATCTGAGCTGGATCTGCAGACACTGGCCTTGCAGAGGGTCTCTGGTTCCCTGCATGGTGTCCTGGCTTTGCCAAACAGACTTTTGCTGCCCAATCTCCCAGTGATCCAGGTCCTCCAGTCCCACCTCTGTCACTGTCTCAGCGTGTCCCTCACCAAGTCTGCTGACATCTTTTGCAAACCATCCCTTCTCCATCACCACTGTTCCTCCTTGTGGCAGCGCTGCAGAGGACCACGGAGGCAGTGATCTGTGGGGCCAGAGGCGACTGGCTGGTCCATCCCCCTGCTCCAGGGATGGGGCCAGGCCTCGTGTCTGGCTGGTGATCACCCTACCTTTTTCCTGAACATCTCTTTCAAAAGAGTCTTCACAGTGTCCTCATACATCTGTCTGGTCTAGGATCACAACGGCTAGTCTCCCTTCTTTGCTGAAAACAGTGCTAGCACCAGCCTGGCGTTTTCTCAGTCCCCTCTCCTAACAGGCCTCCAGTCCTTCATGAAAAGACACTTCAGCTGCCAGAACCTATTTTGGCCATGATACCTTCATATCCCTAAAGAGTCCGAGTGCCTTTCAATTGTCAGAAGGATTGATCATTACTTGGGTCTGTTTTCCAGAAGGGAAAACAAGGCAGGAGATGGTTAATTGGGACATTCTCAAAAGCATCAAAAAAACCATGTAGACGCTCAAATCGTGTAAATATTTTGGACAGAATCATGGTTCTTCAATGTCTGAGTCGTGTCTGGAGGAAGGAAAAATGTAACCTCACGTGACTCGAAAACCATCTGAGCTGGTCAAGTGTCCCAGCATTAACCCATCTCTTCTGCCTGCTCCCGTCTCAGCAGGTGGTGGTAAATCGGCCATGGTGTTGTGCAGGCTGCAGGAACCCCCCCATATATCAGCAGTCACCCCAAAGGATGATTGCAGTGGGCTGAGTTTGCCTCCTATCCCTCCTTTCCACTCAGAGCAGTCACCTGCTCTTCTCTCGCTTTCTGCTACTTCTTAAACCACCCAGTATTGCCTGTGAATAAAACTAGGTAGTCCAAGCGAGGCAAGAAAAAGGGGCAATCAATTAAAAGCCCAACAAAGTGCCTTTGTGCCTTGCTTTGCAGTCATAATGAATGGCTGTCTTGTCAGAAAGGTTTCTACTGTATTAAGAAAGCATTCTACCTTAGCCTGTTGTGATCCTGCTTGCAAAAGTCTCATTACTGTGCCAGCAATAATAGTGTCTAATTAAGCAGAATAAAGAGAGATGAAGCGTAATGGTTACAGGATAGCCAAGTTATTCGTCAGACAGAGGTAATAAATTACTGAGTCCTGCGTCCTGCTATGCTGGAAAAGATGTAGTCAAAAAAGAGCCAACACTGGAAACTTGTTTTTCTTTTTGATATATTGACCAGCCTGGGTTGGTATTTATTTGTGCGGTGCCTCAACAGATTTTTTTTTTTCACTCCTCTTAATGAATAGAGCAAAACCACGGACGTTAGGGCGGAGGCAGAGTAATGACAAGATCAGTTGGTCATTATAAGGGACAGAAGTGCATATCACTGCACAGCCGGGGAGCAGAGATGGTCCAGAGGGAACTCCTCTACCTGGCACCGTGCCCTGGGAGGCTTGGTTTCATGCTTTAGCTCCCGCATTACTGCTGGGTTATTACCCCTTCGCTGGTAAGGACCTCCACAAACCGTGCCCTGCACACAGTGCAGTGGGGGCAAGATGCAAGAATGTCATTAAGGTCATGCCACGAGTCCCCGGCTGCGGATAATGAACAATTCCTGACAAAATGAGGTGGTTGGAACCGTTCTGAGATAAAAACCTGCCTGTCATTCTGTTGCACGAACCTATATTCCAATTTTATCTGCAGAGTGCGATTCTCTTTTATCCGGTTTCCTGTTTGAAGGGATTTGAGCAGAATAGATAATCCTAACTTTGAACATAAATCACTAGGCTGCACGGCTGATAGATGCTTTGCACTTTTTTTATGATAATGGCTGATTGGAGGCTGGGAGGGAAAATGCCAGGGGCTTATCTCTGTGGAGCAGCATTTGGAGGGTGTGCGGATAGCTGAGGGAAGGGGAGCAACGGTGTGAGCTGGGGCCGTTTTCTGTTTATTTATCTGTTTGTTTATTTTGAACATCTGAAATCGAGCAGAGATACTCCAGGATGTTGCTGGGAACTTTGGGAGTCAGGTTCTGCAAAGTCACTGCGTTACAAGATGAGGGTGGGCGTCCCCTGCAGACGCCTGAGATAACAGAGTCCGTCGGGTGCTCACTACCCGTGGGGCTGAGCTGCAGATGGTTCAGCCAGAGCCTGATATTCCCCCTAAAGGGGCCAAAGAGCCATCAAATAGAGTCCATGAATTGTTACTACTTAACTAAGAATAGTTTAAAAAAAAAAAAAAAATACAGCTCCTTTTTCTTTCTTTTTACCCACAGTATAGATGACAGCTCAGAAAGTGCACTTTTCCTTCTGAAGATGCAAATCCCCAGAAAGGTCATGTTTCATTTTGGTTTTGAATGTTTCTTATTTTTAAAAGATGTATTTTATTCCAATTATCTTAAATTTCAAAGTAATTTAAACCCAGAAAACTGGATTCTTTTTTAGCTTATAACTTCTGTCTCTTTTTTTAAATTAAAAAACCCAAACCAAAACAACAACATAACCAACAAAAGCCTCAACATCAAAGCAGATGCCTTCCCAGGAAAAGTTGTTTTTTGATTAAACAGATGAATTGACATTTTCTAATCAAATCTTCAAAAAAACTTCCGGGCAGCTTTACTGAAGCATTGAAGTACCCTTTTAAAAAGTAAGCTTTCTTAATGTCACTCTGTGGAAATCTTCTTTCTCCAGTGACTATAAATGGTGCCTTGGCAACTGCTTTGGATTAGATGCCTAGTTTTTTGCCTGCGAATAGATGAGTATTTTGGTTCAGATGAGGAGTGCAATTTTGAAGCAAATCCCCAGTTTGTCTCCAGGTGTGCTCCAGATGCTCTCCATCCCCTGATGGAGATGTAATGGTCCAAATCAAAGACTGATTTTTCCAACAGCTCTAAACCACAGGCACGGTCAGGATGTTTATTCTGGGGGACCAGACTAAACCTTGTGCAAAATCAGTCCCCCCAAGATGCATATAGAGTAGATGGTCCGGTGTCAGTACCAAGTGTGCAGACGCTCCAGTCTGCCCCATTATACCAAATTACTTGTCAATATAAATGTAGCTTTTGATAACTGAAGTTGTGTCCGTTGAAAATCATCTTACGTGCTTTAGCCCTGTTTGAAAACAGGTAACAGACTCTGAATTGCTGAGATGGTTTGAAGACCCTTCTTCGTGTGATTTATCCTTCCCACAGCTTTCACGCTGACACCGGCAGCTTTTGGAGGGCCCTGTGCCCACCCTTGGTCAGATGTGGTCTCTGCCTGAAGGAGGTGGCTATTGTGAGGGGCCTGTGGGAGCTGGCAGACAGCGTGACGTGGACAGTGGGACTCTGGGTACCAGCGACAAGCTTGTGAGGGTCCTGATGAGATGAGTGACTGTCCATTGTGCTCTTGCCTTGGCAGCAATGCATACGGATGCTTAATACGATGGAAAGAGTATACATCTGGGATCTGCCCCAGTGCACAATGGTGTGGGGAGAGAGCAAAAGTCTTCTCTAAATCATTTCTGTCTAGGAAGCTGATCATAAAGGCCACACAGAGGCCTAACATGGGAGGCGGCAGCGTTTCTTCCGAGAGTGTGAGGACTGTGTCCATACTGCAAAACTGAACTGTGAAGGCAGAGATGCATTGGGCACAGCTGGGAGTTGGGGCTCCAGACCATTAAGAGTTGCTACAAGTCAACCAGTGTGAGGGGAGGGAAGGAGGAGGGATCCGGGGCTACACCTCAGCTGAAGGGGGTGAAGATATGAGGTTTAGCCTTGGTGCCTCTCTTCCAGCTTGCCAGGGGGTCTCCAGGAGGCATTGTGCCTCTAACACAGATTAAGATTAATTTAGAGCTTTGACCCTTGTAGCTGGTCTGCTACGAGCCATTCATCATCGAGGTATTTCATAGAGTCAAAATTCACAGCATTACTCTCTACTTCTACCAATTTCATGTCTATGGGGAGCACCTCAAGGGCAACAGACCCCAGGGATGTGCACCCTGCCCCTGCACCTGGCAGACGGCATGAAGAATCGGTCTCTAAGGAGACAAGGCAGACAAAAGTTAGGAAAAAGCAATATGGCCAACCTGATGTTACAGATGGGGAAATGACCTAGACTGAACCTGGCTTATACTTATTCAGGTGCCTCTTGCCTCCTTGGTGCTTGTTCATTATTCTGGTTATTAGCAGTAACTAGGTCTGGTAAGAAAACCCATCACCTCCACTACCCCTGTTGACACTTCGGGCTCCCACGGTACTTTATGGGAAGTGCGTTCCAGCTGCTTCATACTCTTTCTTCTTTATAGACCAGGTAGAGTTTGAACTACGTCTCCTATATCGCATTACAGTCCTTTGGTGAGGGAAGGCATCATCGCCAAAATGCATTTTAAGGCATAACATAACCACAGAGTTAGCCCAAAACATCGGAGATGCCTGAGTGTTTCCTTTTGGGAACCAGTGTAGTAGCATTTCAAAAGAGAAATCTTTGGGCTTTAGGATGAAAAATGAGCCTTATTTTTAGTTGGGAGCATTCCATTTTTTAAAGAAAGTACTTCAAAAAAACCCTTGCATTTTCTTACTAAATATTTGTTGTTGTCCAGAAGCCCAGTTTTCTGGGAAACAGAGCTTTTTTTGGATGGTCTTAATTATTCTATTGCAGTTTCAAAGGGGGTGACATGAGCATACACTGGAAAAGGAACAGCTCTCATAAAAGACAATAAGTGATCAGGTCTCCCACAGGAGACAATTTGGGTAATGTAAGCTGCTCAAACAACAAGTTCTTTAAACTTGTAAGAAAATTTCTTTTGAGCTTAAACAGGTCAATAACATTTTCCCCCATTTGGAGAGGAATAGAAAAATTAACTTTTTTTTTTTTTTTTTTTTGGCCAGCATTTCTGTTATTTAACAGCCTTTTAGAAACCCATTTCCTATGCTATTTTAAGCTGCAGGCACAGTTAGGAGACCACATCTAAGAGTGACGATTTAAATCTCTAGACAGCTCAGGAGATAAGTCAAAACAAATTTCAGGATGTTCCTCTAAAGAGCTGTTTCCACTTAAGTAAGTCCCATTGGGAGCCTGGTTAAAGAATCACCTAATCTGCTACACATTTTATACATTTAAACAGGTCCATTTGAAAGAAAGTTTCTGAAAATTTCTGTGTGGTGAATACGTAATGAACACCATCAGAGGAGGCTGGAAATTGCTGCTGTTTTTTAGCTCTTCACTTTGTTGATAACTTTATGGTATCCTGATTTTTTTTTTAATTTTTTTTTTACTGCCATCTTCCAGGCTACCGCAGCATGCAGCACAGCTCCTCCCTTGCTCCCCAAAAATGTAATAAATGCAGCAAGGCTGCTTGATGTGAGAAAGATGTTATGCAGAGGGCAGGTTAACAAATAATTGATGATATGGGAAGAAAGCAAGGGAAGGGAAGACTGGCATGTGAAAAGAAGGAAAGCATAGATGGATCAGGTCGCTAGGAAGGTAATCTGGAGAAGGAAACACGATCAACCCCTGTGGGTTGTTGTAGTGGTTTCTATTGCAGAGATATTAGGTATAGAGACCTCATCTCCTTTGACTCAGGAAGATGAAAAGCTTCAGCCCACCAGAGCCGGCATGGGAGGCAGCCTGTTGTAGCCTGTGGCTCCAGGTCCCGTTTCCCGGGATCCCAGCCCAGCTTTGGTTTACAGCAGGTGTGTCTGCTTCTCTAGTGTCCAAAGCAGGGCAATAATTTCAGAGGCTCCTAAAACATAACGTGACTTCTTGCACATTGGGACCCAAACCCGTCCATATCCTGCTTGCAATAGTGACATGCAGATCATTACTGTAATTCTCTCACCAAGAAAGCCCATTCTGGTACGCCAGAGGGAAACGCTGGTGCTCGCTGGCTTGTAGGCATTGTGAACACCTGGAGAACCAGGACTCTGATGCAAGTCAGGATGTAACACCAGCGTATGTTTATGTGCCGGTGATCTACTGGCGACTACTGAAGGGCAATCTAACAGCAGTCTGCAACTACTACAAGTGCAGTATTAAGGATGTTGGAGCCAAGCTCTTCACGTGGTAATGGGAGATGATGTGACAAGGGGTAATGGCAAAAAATGATGATTCCAAATGTCAGAATGGATATTTGGGGGGGGAATCACTGGGTGGTGTAGGCTGGAACAGGTACTTAGAGAAGTAATGGACTATCCACCCTTGAAGATTTGACTCTGTTTGACTCCTAGGCTTGAGTACATGAGGCCATGGCTGACCTGCTCTGCCATTGGCATTAGTTATGCTTTCAGTGGGAGGTTGGACTAGAAACCTTCCAACCAATGTTTCTTTAGTTCTGCAATGACAGACTCTCACTCTTTTTGAGGTCAAAATTTAGAGGTGCAGAAGGAATGCTGCTTGTCTTTTATTTTCTTGATTGAGCATTCTCAAAACATTGACAGCTCACCAGAGAAATTTTCAGGGACAACGCTCAGCTCCAAGATTGCACTCTTCCTCTCTAGCCGTCAAATAACATAAGTTAGCAGCTACAAAGATTTCTTACATGGAAAGCAGCATTGGCCTTCTGGTGTTTCTTATTTTTGAAAATAAGAAAGCAGCTGTTCTCGTGTTGGTCAGAAGTGATCTGCAGAGTATGGAGTAAAACTTGTTGAATGGAGTCTGCCAAACTAATGTAATGTCTGGAATATAGAGCCCTGTCTCTGTGTCCTGCAAACTTTCTTTGTGATTTTGTCCTGGATTTCACAAATGGGACGCAGGACTTGGGTTTTCCCTGCCTAGGCTTCTTAACCTGCAGTCTCTTCCCAACCCCATCACAGGACAGCAGTTGTAAGAGCCTTGATGGATTCAGATCTTGACACTAGACTTGTTTTTGACCTTAGATGAATTATGTAGCTTTTCCACCATAGCTGGTTTGTCTCCTAAAGGGAATGATATGTACGTGTCTAGCACTTAAAGTTGGTGTACTAGTGCACTAGCTGATTTTTTTTTTTTAAGTTCTTTGCATTTGCGGAGGCAAAAGTAGGGTAAATGCTCTGTTTCTTTTTGTAATGGCTACTCATGTTCTCTGTTTCACAACCTCTAATAGAATTTGAAGCTGAAGAGACCACTGTGGTCATCTAATTTGACCTTCTTTATAACGCACCAGGATCTTTGCTATTGATTGCTGCATCAGTCCCTGACTCGTGGTTAGACTAAAGGAGGTATTTTACACATAATCTATTAAAAGCATTGTAATGTTTGAATGTTAACTCCATCCCATGGCTCTAGTGCAGCAGTTAGATAACTCACTCTTAAAAAAGTGTTGTGCGTGTACAAACACCTTTTCACGTCTAATAGACCAAATGCCTTTCTATCAGCTTCCAACAGTTTCAAGGGAGGTTAAATTTTGACTTTGGTTGTTTTCTCTTGTCCCCTCTTATCAGCTGCAAAATTCCCTGTAGTATCCACAGAGGTGGTAAGGCTCGAAATGAGCCTGACAAGAGTGAACTGAGAAATGTGCTCTGAAAGGTTGAGTTTCTTCTCTCGCGTCAATGTTTCTGCTCAGGAGACGGCACTTGCATGCACTAGTGTCCACACCAGGTGCTCAGATTCTTTCAGGCTTCTTCAAGTGAGGTGCTGGGAAAACAGAACAGACTGGAATGTTTCATGGACTTTTGTCATCTGTTTTCTTACCAGCCTGGCGGCTAAGAAGAAGAAAAGAAAACATACCCCACCCCAACATGATTTAACGAAGAAAGGAAAAAAAGTAGCCTTCCCCACCTGGGTTCACCCAGGATCTTGACGCCAGGGGTATACAAGCCTGATCATGTTTCTAAGAGGGAATTATCCCAGATTAGAGTGAAGGCAATGGTGGCGTTTGCCCTTCCTGGTGACATGTGGCCTCACACTCAAATGTCCAGGCCCTCCCATCAGACCAGACAGCTGCTCCGAGCTGTCCTCAGACTGGCTGGCGGCCAGGCAAGAGCCTGTGGGAATGCAGTACGAGGCACCTGCTCCAAACCCCACTGAAACAGCAGGGAAGGGAACAGCTAATATGGGCCCCCTTAATCCTAGGTGCTGCCCTGCCTGTTCCCAATCAGATACCATTACTGGAAAGTAAAACAAAGTGCCACAGAGAGGGGCTGCGCTGAAGAGTCTGATTGCAAATTGATACGGCTGCAGATCCCCATCCTTTCACCTACGGCATTGACTGCGAACACTGGGGCTTGAGGGGGATGCTGGCTGCTGAGCTCTGCTTCACACGTTGCTTTGGGGAGGGGTGGTGGCCTCAGCCCATCTTTGGAGGGAGCTTAGAAGCTTGAGAGTGTGGGAAAAGGCTGGTTGCTACAAACTAAGGTTTTGCTTTGCCCTGGTGAGAATCCTCTTGCACAGCTCTCAGGGTAGGATGTTGGGTTTGGTTGCTCTCCCACTCGCACCAAAGAAACTAATCCCAGAGAAGGCATGTGTTCAGTGGAAGATCTCAGAAGAAACTCTCCCTGTGCCTGAGAGCTGCTTGAAAGCAGGGTTCAAAAAAATTCACCTCCAGTTCACCTTGGAAAGGTGCATTAGTGTGGTTGCTTCATGGACTCAGCCTGCAAATGTTTAATGGTTAGAGCCCTCACTCAGGGATTGAGGAGTTGCGGCGTGATGCCTTCCCAGACTGGTGGTGCTCAGAGTCCTGTCAGACTGCCCTTAGCATAGGCCAAGCAGCTCCCTGGGGAATAGTAGGATTTTATTTTGGCCAGAAGTGGGATGAAAAACTGGAATTTTGTTTAATCAGGCTTTTTTTTTTAAAAAAAAGTCAACATATTCCTGAGCTACTGAGTTTTGACAGTATTGTGATATTTCATTTCAGTGTAGTGAAAACATTTATTTTTGATATAGCTTAAAAAAACCCAATTGGATTTCATTCTTCTTATGTACTTGGCTTGCTGTGATATCCAAGTCCAGACAAGGCATTTTGAGTTTATCAGAGAAAAATGCTTTGGTGATTTCCCAGCAAAAAGCGAAGTGAATTTACAGTCTTGCAAAGTGGCTTAATTTCATTAAATTAGCCTTTTCTTAGAAGAAAAAATAATCTCCAGGAAAATCCTTCAAGCACCCCTAGTGAAAGTGGCTGGTACAAAGCCCTGTCACGTATTGAAAGCAGACAAAAAATGTGGAGAGCACTCCATGCGTCGGCAATCTCTTTCTTAGCTGCAGGCATCGTAGGTGTTAGTTGTTACAACAGCAAAGAAAACCATTTCAGGCAGAGGTCTGGTTGTGCAGCCTGACTGTGTCACTTGAAATAAAAAGGGAACGTTTGCGATACGAACGTAACCGATCAGTCTGTACAACTTCTGAAGTCTTTCGCTAAAGAAACCTGTTGGAAGTATGAGGTTTGGGGTATGAAGAAAAGGTAGCCCAAAGGTTTTGATCACATTGTCTCGGGTGATTAGGCATGACATTCTTCCTTGCCGTTTTGTATCATTGGTTACCAAACCTGGACAGAAAGTACATATAAATGGTGTATTTTTCTCGCCTGTATGATTAAAAGAGCATTTGATCTTAAAGATGCAAGTGGTAATTGACTTCATTTAAAGATTAACTGAATATAATGTCTTCTGAAAAGAAAAAAGTTATTAAGAAAGTTGTCAGTCAAAGGGTTGATGCCTTTTTTAACACAGTCTGAAAGTGTTATAATTTTCATACCTCAAAGGCCAAAGCAAATTATCAAGCTGAAATTAGAGATTAGCAATTTTCAATTTCTCTCCTATCTCTTATGTTTCATCTTCCACCTTCTGTTGCAGGAAGGAAAAAAAAAGTAGCGTTTGGCATGAGAGGGAAGTGCAGCAGTCTGGATGCATTGATATCCTGTGCTTGGAGCCAGCTGCTGACCTCATAACCGCCCAGGGCAACGTAGTCTGATTAGAGCTTTGATACAGCAGCACGTTTTCCAGGGGGAAGAAGCTGAGAGAGAGCCAGCATGCAGGATTGTGTGCAGCCAAGTATTCAAGCACCCCTAGATTTAACTTGTTTAGAAAATCACCTGCCCGACTGTAACTTTAAGCACCTATTTTGGTGCCACTGAGTCACAAGGGTGGAGTATGTGCTTTATAGTATACGTGTGTTTCAGGGTAAAAATTTTTTCCAGTCTTGGGTAATTGGATTTTTATTGTTAAGGGCTGGGCTTGCAGAGGTGTTGAGGATCTGGACCCAATTAAAAAATCATATTGTAGGTGGAATTCAGGCTCCTAAATCTAAAGTTGCCATCCTGAAAACCCCTTTTAGTTGGAGTCTAACCTTAGGGGCTTCTAAACTTTAGTTTGTGAGTATAATGTTCCCACAGAGCCTGAAAGTGGTCCTCCTGCCTGTGCAGCAAAACCTGCAGGGTGGAAGGACCAGGCAGCTGGAAGGCTACTATTCACGTAAGCTGGGACAGGATCCACAAATTCGACGTTCCTGTGCCCGGGGGACTTAATCCACAAGGCATTTGTGCAGTGTGCCTAACTCATGAGAAAAGGAGCGGGCTCTGCACAACAGCCCACAGTAGCTGGGTGTTTCTTTAAAAGGCAGTTGTGCACAGAAGAGCTCTGCCCTTGGACACACAATTTCTGGGTTCTGAACCATTCGAGCAGGGCATTTCCAGTTGGAGTTTCATATTTGCCCTCAGAAGATTAAACCATCGTAATCCTTCCAGAGGATACAGGAGTGTCTTACCCTTCAGACTATAGTCTTCTGGTGGAAAGAGGCCTCCTCTCCTCCAGCTGAAAATATGTCTCATACAGAAAATAAGAAGAGAGACAGCAAGGAAAGCTTCTCTAACACATCTGGAAGGAGAAAGACCTTGTCCTAGCCCCATCTAGCAGAACTAGTTTTAGGGAAGGAGACTGGCCCATGTCCATTCCATGTAAATGCCTCTACTCCCCGGCTGGAGAACCCTGCTAACAGGATCACTTGAGATTGGAAAAGTTTGAGTATTTTCTGCGTGGTAGCACTACTGCAGCAGGGGAGGTGAAGAGGGCTAGTCCAGGTACCACCATGAGTGAGCTCTGGCAGCAGGCAGTTACAAGGAGGACCAGGGAAGCTCTCTGACCGGCATAAGTTAAATTGTGCCAAGCTAGTAAGCAGCTGTGTGTCTTCAGGCACTGTAGTACGCTTTCTAAATCATGTTCTTCTGGACACTTAGGGGCTCTGGCAAGCAGGACTCCAGCACTACTTGCATTTGAAATCTTTTCCCATGCCAGATGAGACTGATGCTGTAAAAGGATGCTCTGGGTGGTTATTGCCTTTGTGTTTTGGTCTTTCTTCCATGTGCAAGAGGTGTGTATTTTCTGGGGGAAGGAGGAAGGTTCAGAGTAATTGAAATAGCAAGAGTATTCCTTATGAACTTTGGGCTAGAGAGGGGTATGAGATTCTCTGTAGTGAAAACATTATGCTCCCACCGTAATCCACTAAAGCAGTCTTCATTTCCCTGGTGTAGGAAGGTTCTCTTCTCTTATTGCATTTAGCTTGAAATCAGAGCTCTCAAGCTGTTTTTCGCTAGGCAGTGTTTATGCCTTGTGTTGTCATAATAAATGCCCCAGATCCATCATAAAAGCAGTTCCTTTGACACAGAGGCCGATTGGAAACTGCAGAAGAGGTGTGCAGCAGTAATGGAGATTTATTTCTTTTGCAAAGGAATTGGATTATAATCTTCTGGAGAGTTATTTTACCTTTCCCCTGCCCAGTCGAGTCAAACCAGTTACTGCCATTCATTGTATTAAATATATCAAGGCAGAGGGGAACACAGCCCTGCCATCTCTTTGGGAGTGTTGGCTCCCATTGGTAGAAGCGGGCATTTCAGATAATTTACAGTGCCTGCCCAGCAGCCCATCCTCAGGATGGCAGTTATCCAAACAACACACCATTCACGCGTTTTTGACCTCCATCACGATGTTACATTTTAATGGGCCTTGTTTTACTGTAGTAGTACTTGCTCATTTCTAATCCAACTCCATCATTTCTGGGCCTTTATATGTCTTAGGGTGAAGCAGGTTATAAAATTCTTTCAAGGATACTTTTTATTGTGTTTTGTTTAAGACCAGTGGGCCTTCCTTTTTATTGCTTGTCAGACAACTACAAAAATAAATAGGTCATAATAGATAGTAACTTCTCTGTTGGCACTCAGGAATTTGTTAGTGGAAGGAACTCAGATCCGTCTGCTGTTGGTCTCTACATGGTGAGATAGCTCTGTTTTGCAGCATCAGTAAATGATTTATTGATGCACCAATGCCTCTCAACTGGTTGTTCCTTACCATACGCCCACACTTTAGCAGTCAAGGCTGGGCTTTGCTGGAGATCATTTAGTCTGGTTCAATTGAACCGTCAGGTAACCTGCTGGTATAACCCACCTCTGCCAAAATCCTTTCTTCAGCCATTGCTGCCCCTGTCTCATCTGTGCGTCCAAATACCTGTCACAGCTTGGCCCTAGGTCTCAGGCTGTTTGGTGTACTTCTGCTGGTGTACCCCGGTTCACTGGATTCAGCGGCGGTCGTTTGTTTAACCGCTTTTGTGATAAGCGCTGTGCATCCTGTTGGCGTGGTGGTGCGTAAACCACTGCCTCCTGGCCTGCGTTCAGCCGGGCGTCAAGCATCGCTTGGCTCCCTGGAGAAAAGTCATTAGCAGGGTGGAGAAAAGTCATTAGCAGGGCTGAGCCGGCCGGCGCTCGGCAGCGGGCAGGGAGCAGGCAGCGAGCAGGCAGGGAGCGGGCGGGCCCCGCTCTGTCCGTGGTGCTGAAGCCGCCGCCTGCGCGGCCGCTCCCCGCAAGCCCCGCTGCCCCCGCGGCCTCGGCCGCCTCTCCAGGGAAGCTTCAGGTCCGCCAGCCGGCAAAGGGTTATTTGTAGCAGTTTTGGGGGAGAACCGGCCCTCTCGGTTCGCAGAGCATCGTGGTACGAGGTACACAGTGGTAGGGAGCGTTGGCAGAGAGCCTGCAGTATGGAAGGGGTTGGGGGGGTTGTCTCCTTGGTCCTTAGAGGTGACTCCATCGAGCCAGGAGGGAAGGAGAAACCCAAGGATTCAAATAGTGGTGCTGCTCAGGGCTATGCCTATGAAACAGGTTTGATGTGTTTAAGAAAATACAGAGGCTTTCAGCTTTTAGGGTTTCCGGCTGGCACCTCTCACTAGCACTGAAGCGTTGAGAAAAAGGGAAGAAAATACATTTATGCAAGTCTGGGAGCCTCTCCCCAACAGCTTAGAGTGTGAATTTGTGATCTAAATATTTCCACTGAGTAACTACTGAGTGTCTGCATAACGGAGGGCAAGTGCAGGAGAAAGGAAGCATGGGTCACTGCCTGCTCAAATGTGGAATGCCACTGCAATGAATGGAATTATTTGTTAAATTGGTTCGCCGTGCTAATCGCTTGCATTAATTTTTTGGCAAGTGGGGTGTGTAATTTGAGGCGTATTTGAAACCTTTGAGTTGGGTTGTGTTGTAGGACAGAGATGATCCTGGGCAGAAAAACATGTAGAAGATGTTCTGCAGCTACAAACAGGATTTTCTTACTATCTTAATCAGGTGTTTTCTCTCTGTTAGGGATTTGTGCAAAGGCTGATAATAGCAGGAGCGTTGTGCAATCCAGAGAGAACTGGCACATACACTGGTGAGCCCTTTGTTCAAGGGACTGTGTTTTGCCAGCAGCCCTGAGTAAAGAGCAGCTGGTTACTGCAGCAATATGGTGAAGGTGGGTAGAGGCAAGAGGATTCCCATTTTGAAGTTCAGAGATCCCTTCAATGGAGCAATGCATAAGCATGGTGAGAGAGAATGAGATGTTCATGCCTTATGAGGTTCACAGCCTTTTAGCTTCATGGTTCCTGAACCCATGCACACGTAATCAAGAGGTCAAAATGTCTTTTCCCACTGGTCAGTAGTAGAAGGAGTCAGCATTGACGATGCCAGTCTGGGACCTCCTCTGGCAATAAATAGCAACTGGCACATATTCGTGAAACATTTGCAACAAGTTTCAGTTTGTTTGTTTTAATTAAATATTAAAAGGTCATTTTAAGATGGTTCAGAGCATCTGGAATCTCACATGCTACTTTGTACACATGACCTCAGCACGGGTCCCTTCAGTCCTGCAGACCTTGTGCTTCTTTATACTCCTGATTGGAGTGACTCCAGCACTCAGCTTTATTCCTCGGTATGTAAAGAGCTCCTAATTAGGAACATAGCTGCCTTACTGTCTTTCTACAGGGGATGGAGGTTGGTCCCTCTAAGTTCCTATCTATTTATGGATCTGAATTACTCCCTGAAGGTGCTTTTCTCCATTAACAAGAAAATGATGACAGGGTGACCTGGCTGCTAACCTATGCACCTTGAGCAAGACCTTTCAGTTGGGTAGGATGAATGTAGACCCTCTATGTCATCGCTCAGGAGCTGATGTGAACAGCCTGTTCTAGAATACTGTTGAGCATCTGCATTTCCAAAAGATGGTGATGGAAACTAGGGAAAGGTCCTCAAAACTGTCATCATACACTTGTGAGAACCATCAGCTTGGCAAAAAAAAAAATCAACCTGATGATCACCAGAATAAAGAATCAGCTTACAGAAAGTCCAGAACTGGACCTTTTAAGCTCCAATTTAAATAATTCCTCTTCAGACCTAATGTAGTCTTAGTGTCCCTAGAGCAGATATAATGCTAGTTTCCATACCAGGGTTGGCTAATACCCTTAGTTCTCAAGTACCTCTGTAAACTGTGCCTGCACTGGATCCATTCTCTTCTTGAGAAATAGCTGCTGCCACCCTATTTATAATCTCTTTCCTGTGTTTTGTCTGACCTTGAACCAGTCAAACCAAGATCCCTTTATTTAAGAGCACAAGGAGTCCCGTCCACAAACCTTACCAGCATCCACAGGGGATTTTTAATGTTTTGGGGGGTTCATTAAGATTCTAGTAATGTTACAAGGATAACAGGCACTTATTCTTGCCCTGCGTTTCAGCACTTATAGCAGGTACTCGCATAGTTATTAAGCTGTCTGGTAGTCCTCAGTTTTTACACATCAACAGCTGAAAGGTCTGTCTGAGATCAGCTAACCTTGGATAACAGAATAGTATGCACAAATCAAAATCTTGGCAAATAAGGATGGAAGATGTTGTTTTTTAGTGAGTTTACTCTCCATGGTAAATACTAGTTGTGGGGCCAAATGTGGAAAGGGAAAGGGTTTGCACAAAATTTGAAAAGCTGCCAGGAGATCTCTCCATGTGGGAAGCCCTCCTCTGCCCAGCAAATATTGTGAAACAGTTTGAGCTGCTTAAGAAGCAAAATTAGCAATACGAACTGAAACTTCTTCAGTCAGAGGTGTGAAAACATCAACCACTTTTACTCATAAGAGAGTTAATTGGGAAGCAGAGAATAATCCTGTGCTCTGTATTAAGTTACATCTTAATCCACAAGCAGCCTCTTCTGGATCTCTGCAAGATGATCTGTGGAGTTCAGCGCGACTCTGAAGGTGCAGATATTCATTCATAGTTTGTTATTCCGCCAGCTCTGAACTTCAGAGTGACCACAATGCAGGAGGTACTTAAGCGATGCATTTTCCCATTCATATGCATGTGAATAGTATCACTGAATGTTGTCCTGCATTGAGGTTATGCAAATTCATAGTCATTGACAAATGTGTAGAAGCTAAAACCATAAGAAACAATTATATCACCTAACTACATCACACTTCCCATGTCATAGCCATTATGTTTTACCCAGGTACCTTGGTATGGACAGACTAGAGAGAAGTGACCTGTCCTCCCATAAGAATGTTTGGTACTAAACAAAAAATATTCTGAAACTGGGTGGGAAGTCCAAAATCACAATCCAAAACATCTGAAAACAAATATTTTAATTTTAATCAATAAACAAAACATTTTCAAAATGAATTCTTTGAAATATTGTAACTGAAAATGTAAGTTGTTTGAAAAGGTGAATTTCTGTTTAAAAAAGTCAAAGAATCACTTTAGCAATTTTGAAACTTTCTTTTTAGCAAGAAAGGTATTGAAACTCATCATTTCTTATGAAAAGTTCAGTTTTGATGATCACATTTTCCAAATAAAAGAAAAAAAAGAGCTGATGGCAAATGAGGTCAACACGTATGTCACAGACCCAAGGCCAAACAGGAAGCCTCTAGAGAAATGTAGCTTAAAACAAATGTGTAAGAATTTCAGATTTCCTGAAGTGCCTTTCACGGTGAATACTCGGTATTTTTGTCTCCTACTACCAATGTATCTGGCAGTGTTATGACAAAACCGCTTTGTGTGGTGTGCTCTAGGGCAGGTTTTTCTCTTTCCCATGGTGGGTAGTGCCATCCCGACAGCAGAGCTGATGTCTGTCTGTCTTCTTGTGCAAACACAGCAGAAACTTGCTTTGCTCCTCCTTGATCACCAGCAGGCACTAAGATGTGGTGGACACCAGAGGCTCGGAGGAGGTGTCGTGGTTTAACCCCAGTCAGCAACTCAGCACCACGCAGCCGCTTCCCCCTCCCAGTGGGGTGAGGAGGAGGAAAGGAAAGAAAAAGTAAAACTCGTGGGTTGAGATAAGAACAGTTTAATAACTAAAGTAAAATATGATACTAACAATAGTAATAATGAAATATAATAATAATAATAGTAATGAAAAGGAATATAACAAAAAAAGGAAGGGGGGGGAAGAAAAAAAAAAGTGATGCACAACGCAATTGCTCACCACCCGCTGACTGATGCCCAGTTAGTTCCCGAGCCGCTATCCGCGCCTCCCAGCCAACTCCCCCCAGTTTCTATACTGGGCATGACGTTCCATGGTATGGAATACCCCTTGGGCTAGTTCAGGTCAGCTGCCCCGGCTCTGCTCCCTCCCAGCTTCTTGCACACCTGCTTGCTGGCAGAGCATGGGAAACTGAAAAGTCCTTGGCTTAAGATAAGTGCTACTTAGCAACAACTAAAACATCAGCGTGTTATCAACATCATTCTCACACTAAATCCAAAACCCAGCCCTGTACCAGCTACTAAGAAGAGAGTTAACGCTGTCCCAGCCGAAACCAGGACAGGAGGTCAGGAGGACGTAGCGAGTCAGTGCTTGCCCCATTGTACCAGTAGGACCGTACACATTCCAGCACAATTTTAACTATACTGGCATTGCAAAACCAGTACAAGTTTCTACGAACAAGTCATCGCTGTCTAACATGGAAACCAGAGCAGTTTTGAGGGGGAAAGGCAAGGGGTGAGTGTACCTAAAAGCTGTCCAATACAAACAGAGGTGTGCACGGGGGCTGGCTGAGTTTAGTTTCGTTCACTGAGCACATGTGCTAATTAGTTTTCATTAGTCTCTTCCTAAATGAGCGTAGGCCTGGTTGGAGCTGGTCTGTGGTGTTATGAGGGTGCGTGCTTGCCGGAAGTGCTTAGAGTGATTTGTGATGGTACCCTTGTGGGAGATAAATCTAAAATGAGGGAAAACGTTTGTATTACACAGAGCTTCTAATAGTGCTGTGAATTGAGTCCCCTCGCAGTCCTGCACTGAACGTTCAGAGACAGCCACTGAAGGAGGAGAGGTCTTTTTATGGGAAAAAAAGTGATTAAGCAGCCAATTTACCAAAAAGCCATACATAAAATACTGCCTCTCCAAAGCTAATAGTCCTGTTTGTTATGTCAGAAGCAGCTAATAATGGCCATATTTGTTTGAGTCATAAAACCTCTTTTGCTAGTGTATGATAATAGAGTGTGTTACATGTTCAATTAACCAAACTAATCAAATGTACTGAGAAGAAATACAATGGAAACAAAGACCTGATCTATGCTATTCTTTGGGCACAGCAGTTGTTTTTCATGTGCTTTCCTAGTAGTCCTTTGAGCAGATTTAGCAGTGATAAGCTAACAAATCCTTGACCAATTAAAAAGGCAGGTTTGTTGCTCGAATAAGTAAGAAAGGCTCCCCTAGGACAGCTTACAACCCTATTCGCCCTACCCTGTCACTGTGAGGTACAATGCAGAGGACCAACTTATCTCCTTCTTGGCAGTGTATTGACCTTGCGTACAGAGAAATTAAGCAAGTCAAATCAAGCAAGAGCTAAGCCCAAAGCCTGGCTTGGGAGTGGGAGAGAGGTGATGTCCAAGCACCATGGCATGAGAAAAACTCACCAGGAGATGAGGATGGTGCCTAGATCCTCTGCCTCCAAAGGCACCAACTTGTAGCCTTATTCCCTGCATTGAACCATATCCCTTGCTTGGCCTGCTTCTGGCTGAAAGAGGTCCATCAACAGATGGGCTCCCCAGGACTTGCCCAGAGCCCAAGGTGTTTCCACCAAGGCAGTCTCAGCCTGAGTCAGTGGAACATGGTGCCTGCAAAGCCGGGCACAGCAGACTCTGGGAAGCAGGAGAGATAAGATGATAGGCACAGCCTGAGTTAGCTCTCTGGTGTGTAGCAGCTCTGAGATAGCCTTTAAAGGCAGAAATACGCTGATTTTCTGTGGGCAGAGCTGAGCAGCTTTATCAGGGTGACACAGGCCTGGTGAGTACCAGTTCCACAGATAACAACAATCTCAGCCTTAGAAAAAAGGCCATGCCAGGTCAAGGGAGGCAAGATCACACTTCTGCAGATTATCTTATAATGAAGTGACCAGCTCCCTGCGCTGGGAAGTGAAGCGGTCCAGGAAACAGTCTTGTGCAGGTCTATGGAAGCACAGCTTTGCCTCTCCTGCATTTGAACGTCTAAGGGATCTCCAGAGTTGACTAAGATGGGAGAACTGATGGGAGAACTGATTGTCAGTAGGCTTATATTTGTTATGCAGAGAGAAATTTTATGGGTCTGCAAATAGAAAAAGGTTTAAAACCACCGCTCTAGATCAAAAGTGCTTCTCAAGAAGTTGCTTTTTCCTGCCACTAAGTGGCTCCAGATGTTGAAATATTCAAGAAAATTGCTTTTCTCTTTTTTTTTTTGACACGCTTTCACATAGTCAATCTGTAGCAAAGAAATCCCAGTGCTTTCCCTCCATTGAAAACCACCCAATTGCAACATTAAATATTAACTGAGAGAAGAGCTTGATTTGTAGCTTCAGTCTATTTTGATTTTTTTAATTGCTTTCTTTTTCCTAAAACATGAGTTTCCTCTACACACGAGGGAAAAGGAAGTTTCTCTGTGTTATGGGCATGGTGAGAGGGCATGTTGCACTTCGGGAAGTGGAACTCCAGCTCTTTATTTACTTGCAATGAGGGACAGGGCTCATTGAAATGCCGGTGGCCTACATGAATGCCCCAACTTCTGCCTTTACTCCATCCCACTGTGTCCTCTTTCTGGTGCTGTACTTCTTCCCTATTCCTTTAGTCCAGGGAGAAATGGAGGGTGACAGTACCCGGCCAGGAGTCTAAGATGACTGTTGGGTGACAGACACGGGACAAAGACTGGTTGAGTTCCCCCCCCCAGTGCAAATCTGGGCACAGTGGGAAGAACAGATGGTCACCATGCAGAAATGCTGCTTCCTCTCTAGGGTGTGGGGAAGTGCAGTCAGCACAGCTGTAATGAGGATTATTTGTGCCTGAATGGCTGCATCCTTCTTTTCTGTTTGGAAGTAGATCAAAACTACGTAAACCCCTGAACTAACATTCATACATGTACATAAATACGTATTAGATATGGATATGTTCCTCTGGGTCCTCTGAAAAGTCCTACTTGGTCAGTGCTTGAAAACCTTTTTACTACAAAAAGTCCCTCCAAAAGTCAGATGTTTCATTCCTGCTCCACTGAAGCACAACTCTCCCAGCTGCCACCAAGTGCGTGTTATTTCATTTTTTCCTCCCCCCAGAATAAAGCTGCACTGAAAGCACCACTTCCATGAATCATTTCTTTGTCAATAACTGGTATTTTCCTCTTTATTTGGGAAATTTGCCCCCAGGTCTGTTCCCAATAGCTCCAGCTTCTTGGTTTTGCTCTCCAATGGACAGAGATATTTTGGAGGCTTGGCTGTGGGATCCTGCCACTCTCCATCCACTTCTGCACGGGCAGGTTTTACGCTGTTGCCTGTCTAGCACCCTGCAGTGATTTGGGAAGAATAGGCTCCAATACACTGCTACGGTCTACAGGCACAGCCCCCATGGAAAGCACACAGATCTGGAAGACAGAGGTGCACAGCCATCCCAAAGCCTTTTGCAAATGATCTTGCTCTACTAGCACCCACCTTGGCTTTTGAATCCAAACAGCCTGTCCCCAGTTGCATTGGGTTTGGTTCATCGTGGTGGGTGTCAGAGCTGGAAAGTGCTCTCTTGTGCCCCAGAGCTCTTGCCCTTTGCAACCATGGCAAGCTGAACGCAGTACAGAGAGGAGGAGGCAGAAAGGAAGGGGAGTTCCCGGTATTAAATATTTAGCAGCCAAGCCCTCGTGTTTTTCCATAGAGCAGAAAATCTTTTCATTTGTTCTGTTTGACTGTTTGTGCCTTTAGTATCTGCCAGGCTCTCTGGAGAGCAGCATTAAATGTTTTGCCTGGGGCAAGCTTTGATGGACAAATCTTTCTTTCTCTCTTTCTCCATGCCATTAGAAAGGCCCAAATCTGTGTATCTTCATGTAAGGCAAGCCTGCCCAAAGCTTAGAGTCATGAATCAGACCATCATGGTGTGAATGTGCGTGTTTGTTGGACCTTATAACCTCACTTAGAATCATTCAGACAAAACTGGTGAGTCACAGGTGAAGGACAGAGTTGCTGAAATCAGAGAGGTGTCAGATTGGCGTGGCTGGGATGGATGGGCATGGAGCATCCTGGCCGCAGGAACAGCCCGGGCCTTTCCCTGCCCTGCTCTGTTGTCCTGCAGACCCAGAGGCTGTGTGCAAGCCAGGGGCTGCAGGCAGCTGGAAAGTGATTCTTGGTGAAGCGTGTAAAGGGCTGTGTCTACACGTGTGTTCATGGGGCTACTATTAGGGCAGGATGAGGTCTCCATGCCAGGGCAACTGATGCTCTTGCTTAGAAGAGGAGGGCAGAGGACTGCAGCTTTGGTGGTCCATGAAGCCCAGCTAGGTCTAATCTGCACCAGCTGCTGCGGAGCAAAAAGAGCCTTTGAAGGCCAGCACAGGTAGTCCACTGTACCCAGAAGATATCTTAATCCTCTTTTTCTAAGAACCTTTGAGCTGTTTGAGATCCTAACTGAGTCTTCCCGTACAAAGTGAGACAAGTCCTACTTCTCCTTGAAACCGGGAGAAAATACAGCATGGGATGTGGAGTGGAAGCAGGATCAGCCTTGATTTTTCTGAGCCGGACAGGTCAAGCAACTTGGGCCAAATGGTGTTTCTTCAACTCCAGCCTCTGGAGCCTGGTGTCCCAACTTGTCAGTTCAGTGTAGTCATTGGGTTGCTTGAGTATGTTTCTGCTGTGAGGGATTTGAAGCAGTCAGGGAAATAGAAATTATTCTTTTGTGAGTCTTCTCTTTCAATACAGAAAACCAGAGGGATTGAGAATTCAATTTAAAAAAAAACAAAAACCAAAAACAACAAACCAGTAAATGTTTAATTTTAGGTGTTAAGCAATAACAGTAACTTCAAAACTTTTGCAGAGAAGTTATTATTCAGTTGAAAAGCTGTTTTCCTCAATCACATACTTTATGTAATTCCAACCAGCTCTCCCTCTGAGGCAGAAAAGAAGCCAGGAGAAATAGTATTTTCCAGCTGGTATAATTGTTGTTATTGTTTATTCTGCACTTTCCCAACTCCCATGGGAACAGCAGAAAAACTCTAAGGCTGGACTTTCTTCTACACCTTCTAAGTCTATGCCCCAGGTGTGGAATGGAGCTGGCAGCAAGACGAGATGCTGCTTGGATGCCAGCAGCCCCCAACCATTTACCATTGCCCGTGCCAGCTGCCCGCCTGTGGCACCAAAATGGCAAAGTTACTGTGTGTTCTTCTGTTCCCCATGCTCGAGAGGATTTAGAAAAGATGGAGAAAATACAGAGAAGGAAGTAGAGGCTGTCTTCCAGTTTAAGATGAGACTGTAGATGTCAAGGAGCATAGATGAATGGTGTAGAAAAGGTGGATAGTGAAGCATTGTGTTCTTCTTACAATTTACTGTCCGGTGATGAAATCATCAGTCAGCAGGTTTAAAAAAATCATAAGGAAACAATTTTTCTTCCCTGTGCACTTAAACTGTGGAACTCCCATCTGCTGGATCTTGTGGAGGCCAAAACTAAAAAGGAGTGAAAAAAGGAAAGGACAAAATCATGAGACACAACTCAGTCAGGAGCTGCTAATGCTCAAGAGTTCAGATGCAGCAGTCTAGTTCAGGTGCAAGTCCCAAACTGCCAGCTGCTACACGTATCTTGCCTTACACTTGCTTTGTTTCTTATACATTTTTCCCAAGGTAGCTCCTAAGGATCACTGTAGGAAACACGATCGTAGGGGAATGGATTTGTGTTCTTCCCGCGAATGGCAATTCCTGCATTGTTTAATGGAAATCATGCTCTGGGTTAAATCCCAGATTTTGGGAAAGCATTTCTAAACCTCTTCCAGCTATTCCTTATCTGACAATGACTTGATGAAGTCAAGAGGTTTGTCTTCACAAAAGAGCTTAGAAAAATCCTATATTCACATAGGGTCTTTCTCCCCTTGGGGAACTCGGGAATTTCTACTCTGAAAATCGTATCACCACATCCTTGGACCAGACTTTCATCGCGGCCCCCTGCAGATCCTGAGCTGGAATCGGCCTATGATGAACGTGACGCTGCCATGTAATTTTTGAAGCTTGTGTGTTGCTGTGATGTTCCTTCTATGAATATATGAAGTTATTCAACTGGAAAACACACGCGAAAGTAAAAACCGTGGCTCTGGATGAAATGCTTGACACCAAACTCTCGAGGGTTCTTAGAGGATTAGGACAGAGGCACTGGCACAGTTTGAAGCCCTAATAAGCCCTTTTCTTTTTTTTTTCTTTTTTTTTTTTTTCCCTATGAAATTAAAAAAAGGCAAACCAAAACCGCAAACTAACCTTAAGAAGTGAGAAAACAAAAGAATTTTAGCTGGGTAAAAAAGTGTGTGTTTGTGCCAAGCCCTCTCCCAGGGTGATCACTGCAGGGCGGTTCAGGCTGAGATATGTTTGGAGATGCTAAAGCTGGTCCATCGCTGCAGGATGGTGAGTGAGCCTTTAGGTGGAAGGGACGTACATACAAGGTGTATTTTGTTCCTCTTGCTTAAATCTAAGCACCCCTTGGTGTAAAGCTAGCTTGTCAGCTCTTCACCACGAGCTGCAAGTTCCTGAAGTGAAAAGCCATGGGGCTGGCTTGACCGGCCATCAGCTCATGTGTTTTTGTTGGCTCAGTCTGGCCTGGAAGAGCCATGCAGTTCTGCCCTGGGAGAGGAAAGGGGTGAGACGTGGTCCTTTAGGAGGTGTGCACTGGAAAAGAGTGAAGTTGGGGCTTTCTCCATCCAGTTTATGTCCCAGCCTTGTGGTCGCTCACACCTAATCTCCTCTCAGTTGGAGCAGGAGGAGAGTTTTCCACCAGCCGCAGACCTCGCTTGCTGAATGCCCTCTGTGAGGCAGCAGCCTCTGTGCTGGGGGGGGATGTGTGCTCTTACAGGACAGGGTGGCAGATACGAAGTGCATTTTGTGCTGAGCAGATGTCAGATATGCCTGGGATTTATGGAGAGAGGACCATGCGGTTGGTGAAAGGGGGCTGACCTGTGGCAGCTGAGAAAGGTTAAATGAAGATTCTTTCATTGAGGTTCCCCTTCCTTCCAGGGGCCTTTGTGCATCGGTGTTACCTTTAAACAAACAACCACTGCTGTTTTGCTGGTGGTGTGTGTGGACAGATCTATAGCAGTTTTGTGCCTTTTAACAGTTAAAGAAAAAAGAAGGAAACATTAAAGCTTCTTTTCCCACCTTGAAACCTGAACAAACCTGCCCGCTCCGAACCAGAGAGGCGTGCATCACTAATATCTAGGGGGAAAAGGCTTGCTGTTTCTGTTTGACTTTTTGCCTGCAGAACTGGGAATTGATCTTGTGCCATTAAAAGCAGGGAGTTTGCCCATTCACTTCAGCGGGAGCTGGTTCAGGCCCTGAACCTCCTGAAGATGGGAGGGAGTGGATGAATCTCTTGCAAAAACATCTTTGCTCTGACCTGTTTAGTGGGTGTCTGGGTAGGGAGGAATTAGCAACACAGGGCTTGCAACACTTGGACTGAATAACCTGTCCTCTTTGCTCAAGCTTTCCTTATAACTACAATCATCTTCTTCGTAGTCTTTTAGGATACCTGGATAGACTTTGCTAGATTCTTGTCACCTATCAAAGGAATGGACAAAAAACGCCTAAGGTATTTTTGAATACCTCAAACTTATTTAGGCATTTATTTAAAAAATATTCCTCAAAACATAGACATGGCCAGTGTCCCTAGACGTCAAAGTGATCCCTCTGGGTTTCTAGGGAAGAAAATAAAAGTGGGCTTTGCAGGGTTTCTGACCCAGGAAGCTGCCAGTGCGAAAGCTCTTGGGTTGTTTTCCCAGTGTTGTAGGAGTGACCTTGATTGAGACGTTTAATCTCTGCGAGCTCCCCAGGGTGGGAACACCACGTTCTTCCTCCCACAGAGCGGGGAACTGAGGTTAGAGATAGGTTCCTACGGAGGCAACACTCTCCAGAATTTCAGCATTACTGTTCTGCCCTCCTTTTCTGGCTTTAAATTCAGCTTTCTGCCGAACGACACATTGGTAGGGGGGGAAGGTCGGTGGAGGGGCATTTAGCCAGCTGTCACTGGGTTCAGCCTCTGCCCTCCCGCTCACTGCAGCGCTGCCGGAGCAAACCCCCAAGGATGAGACCCCAAAAGCCTTGTCCCAAGATAGGCACAGCCTTGCCAAGCAGCGAGCGGCCCCATCCCGGGACCAGCCAGCGAGCAGGGCTGAAAAACCTGAAAAGATTAAAAAAAAAAAAAAGGGGGGGGGGGAGGCTAAGGGAAAGGGCGGAGGGGAGCGGGCAGGGGCGGAGGGGAGCGGGCAGGGGCTCTCGGCGGGAGCCGGCGGCCGCTCCCCGGCAGAGGGCACTCGGAGCCCGGCCGAGCGCCCGCCGGCAGCGCGGAGCCCCGGCCGAGAGCCCCGGCGTGCCGTGGGGGGCTAGCGCGAGTGGGAAACCTTCGCGTTGCCTCATGAACTCGGCGAGCCCCCTCCGAAGCAGAGAGCAAAACGCAAGGACGCCGGGGAAGCGTTTGTTGCCCGCAGAAGCACCCGGGGAATGTTCGTGCTTTCCTCGGGGCGAAGACGAAGGTGAACGCAAGCAGCGGCTGCAGTTTCCGAGCGATTTGCCTTCCCTTTTTAAATTTTTTTTTATTTTATTTCTTAAATACGGAGGGGTATCAGTCTAAAATGCCCAGCTGGTTATCCTCAGAAGGGAGGATGTTTATGCAAAATTCATCCCAATACACTCAGCTATCGTAATCAGGCTGAACTCAATTCTTTGTAATATTTGCTACTTCCTGGCTAACTTCATCCAGGGGAGGGTACCCCTGCAATTCCGTCCACTCGAAAGCAGAGCACAGACCTGAGGCAATAACTAACAACATCCCGCAATAAGAAATATGTTGTCACCGAGTGTTTTAAGCCATGCAGAGGGGTTGGCTTGGATTCATCTATTTGCAAGAAAAAGCTGCTTTTTGTTTGTTAGTTTTTATGCCAGCTTTCTGCCCCTAGCCTATCTCCATATTCTAGCTGCTGAGTTTGTGTGTTTTTGGCAATAAAATCCAGTTCCACTCCATCTGGAGCCTTAAATCTCCCAATTCCCTCTTTATTCCAGCTGTAGCGAGGGTGGTAGTTGCAACTAACGTGTGAGGAGTTGGGATATTTTTACTTTTTGAGGGGTGGAAAAATCCCTGATGACTCCTGGGCAGCTCCTGAGTGTCCTCTGTGCTTCCTTTCAGCGGGAGCCAGGAAAGCCCACAGCCATGCTACATGCATCAGGATCCCTTAGCTTCCTCCAGCACCTCAACCTGGGATGCTGGATGCTCTCTATGCTTCTTTCATCAACTGTCCTGTAGGCTTAGGGTAAAAGCTAGCATGAACTAAACTGGGCCTGGGGATGAGGGACGAGGGAAGCCCCCCTTCCCCTGTACCAGTTTACCCGACAGTTGAAGCCCTGCACAGTGGCTGGTCCCCAGCAGGCAACACAGAGGTATTTGGAATCTGGGAGATATTTCCTATTAGATTTGTTTAATAGTTTTGAGGTCGGTTAAATATGGAGTGACAAATTAATTCCAACTTAACTACTTCCCTCTCAGTCTTCCTGCCTCTTGCAACTCCCCTGTTGCCCCGTTAAGCAAGACCAGCTGGCGGGATCAGGTCAGTTTGGCAGCTGCGATGGGTTTGTGTGCTGAACCCCGCTGGCGGGTCCATTCTCCTCTGGCTGTTGGCTCTGTGCGTGCCTGTGTGCCATTTTCCTGAGGAAAAGGGGCAGAGGGAAAAATTCATCTAGCTAGAGCTGGAGGCAATGGCTCTTGCGGTCATGGTTTACACCAAAGCCCCTTTGAAAGGGTTAATACCTAGGGGTTTATTAAAAGGTTGTTAGAGAGAGCAGCAAGTCACCAGCTGCTGGTACCCACCTGCAGCCTCCCAGTGGGCATGCTTACCCCGGCACAGCCGCTCCAGGGTACACTTGCCGTCAGTCCTTAACCCTCTAGAAACTGGGTATTGCCCAATGCGCACTGTGTGGGTGCCCCCGCTCCCTGCAGCACCCGGGGGCCTTTTGCTTGTGAATCACAGCCAAGAGCAGAGGGGTTCATGGTCTGGACACAGGCCCTCCTTGGGCAGGACAGGAGTGGAGCACAGGAACAGGCACCAGGGAGTCCCTGGGCAGATACCCGCTATCCAAACGGACACCGCAAACTCTCCCTCCAGAGTATACCTCTCCCAAGAGGATATTCATGTTACCTACCTAGAGGTATAAAATTCAGCTTTTCTAAGTCCACGTGCTCCATATGTAGCCAGAGCTATAGGTGCCTTTAGCTCCTCGGTAGCTGTAAGAGGAGCTGAAATTCTGAATGCAGCCCCACGCTTGGGGCTGCTTCTTTGGCCTGACGAGGAACCCTGGAGCACAGTAGTCGCAGCTCTGTATGGAGGGGTGTGTGTGCATCTTGTGGGTGTGTGTGCGCGCTGTGGTGAGACGTGACAAGAACACGTTTTATTTCTGTTACGACAATTTGTCTTTCCATGGGTTTGTCCTGATGCTGCTCACTTGGCTTCCCCAGCAGGCTGGAGGGAGGGGACCAGATGGGTTGGTCTTCATGAAGGTGGTTTGATCACTCCCATATGCACAGAGCAGCTGGGACATGAGCTCTTGGGGCAACAGTGGGAACTAGCGAAACTTTGTTTAGCTATTTTAGGTGTCAAGGCACAGGTTTGAATTATGACTCAGCTGCTCAGTAGAGAATTTTTTTTTTCTTTTTTGAGGTGGTTTTTTTTTTTTTTGGACAGCAGACTGTGTGAGAGACACACAACTTAGGCGTGGGACAAGTGGTCAGTACTGATTCCCCAGATGGTGCCACTTTCCCTGGCCGGAAGGGATGAAGCACCAAACTACACAAACAAGCTAAGGCAGACAAGCAATAGCAGCGGTTTGCATTGGTCCCTTACTGGCTGTGCCCGCTGCGGGAGGGACACCCTGAGGCTGGACTCCACAGCTGTAGGAATTGCTGTGTAATGGCCAGTCTTGGCTATTCATCTGGCTTCTTTTAAAGTCAGTGGAGAAACCACCTGAGGGTGACTCATTTTGTCCATTTTAGACGTCATCCTCCTGTGTTAACCCTGGTACGTAGATTGCCAGTCAACTCAAGTGAAGAAGGTGAGATCTGTTGCGTCTAAATACTCAACAGACCCATTTCATGGGTGCCAGTGTTTAACTTCTGAGTCTTGGATCCCTTAAAAAGATTTAATCCTCCTGCTTCCCTGGAGGAGGACAGCTGACAGGGACCCTCCTCCTCAGCCCTGAGGGGAGGTTGCTGCGGGGGGAAAGCCTGAGCCCTTTTGCTGCCTCTCAGCGCTGGGCATGATGAAATCCTATGGACACTGGGAAATATCAAGTGCATTGCTTTCAGCTCGGGAGGGTTTTTTGGCATTCATGTGCACATGGCAGTTCAGCAAGTGCTGCTTAACACAGTCTTGCTTAACACCGTCCTGCTTAATGGTCCTTCCTCCAACAGATGTGCTACTTTCTATTTCCCAGGTCCTTTGCTTCAGCTGTTTGCTTTTCCGTAATGTAACACATGGCTTTTCTTACCTGCTGTCATCCTGCTGATCATCTTATTAGCTTAGCAGCAAATACCAAGGACCAAATCTTCGGCAAGAACAAATCAGACTAGCCTTATGCCCTCTGTGGATCTGGATTCATTCTTTTTTTAAAACAACAACAACAAAATCAGCAACGAAGATTGCATCTTTTCTGCAGTTAAGTTAATTATTTGTGGTCTGGATCTGGCAATATGAGAGGAAATTAGCCTAGTCCTGATGATCGGATATATTAGCAGCACATGAGGTCTTTTATTTGCTGGGGCCCACGCTTGTCTTTTTAGCACTGTCTTTCTTGGACAGACATGTTGTGGGAGCTTACATTAATGTTTTGCCTTTCTGACTGTGCAGTCCATTCTCCTCCACACACTGGAGGCAAAGCTTTGCAGTTTCAGTTGACTGGACTTTGTACAGACTTTTTCAAAGCTTTCTCCGCAGATGCCTTAACGTTTTTTGAGTTCCTCTTGGAGTTTTGTGCCGGGATAAATGTGACAGGGCTTGTCCTCAGATGGTGCAGGCTGGCCTAGCGCCACTGACTGCGGGAGAACTAAGCCATTTTGCTCAAGCAGAAGATCTGCTCAAACTTCAAAAGGCCACCCACATGCACTTGCTGAGCTGGAGGTCTAAATTAGCAAAAGCCAAAGTTTTTCACATGATTTTCACTCTGAGCCATAAAATGACCCATATTTATTGGAAATCCTCTAGAAAACCTTGAGCCACAGCGCATAGGGAGCACATTTCAGGTTTTGTAATGCAACAAAATATCAGGCAAAGTTTCACCTTCCACTTCGCTTGAATGAATACTGGTTCGATTGTAAAAGGGTTTTGTAGAAATCAGTGCTTCAGGGAGGGCATTTTCTTTCTTTCTGCTATTTCTAATAAGGGGAGTTGTTCGTAATCAAAGACCCGAGAGCATTACTGAGTGCACTGGATATTGGCTCTGTGGCAAATGTGACAGTAACAGTTATAAGCTCAGCTCCTCATTGTGGGTACTGGGGATCATTGCTAGAAAGCCAGGAGGTCACTGCTGGAGAGACCTATGGCAATGCTGCGACCTAAAGCTCTGGAAAGTAATCTTCATTGCCATCCGTCTGCCAGCCTTCAAAGGAAGGTTGTTTCTCAGGGAAAGGGTGTCTTCATTTCCAGGCTGCTAATGATGTCCCACCTTCAACCCACCTTTCTAAGGGCTGCTTGCTTATTGTGTGACATTGCAGTGAGGCTTAGGATAGGAAAATTACACCCAAAAATGCCCTACCCTGTCTGCTAGCCATGAAGAGAGAGAAGGGTTGGTAGCTTTCAGAGACACATGCATGGCAGCATCTACGTTTGGTTACTGAAGGCTTACCTCACATGTTTTAGAAAACTCGTCGGGGACTTGGAAGAGCCGTTGCTTTTGAAACACTCAGCCACCAAAAGCAGTCTGGCTGGTCACCAGGAGTGTAGCATCCAGGCTGCTGCTTGACCGTAAGTGACGCTGGAGCGGCCTGTCTCTGCCAGCTTCATGGGGCAGCTTTGGCAGGAGAACGAGCAAGAGTTCCTGCAACTGGTATGTGAATGTGGGCTACTGCTTGTGGTCAGGCTGCTCCCTCTGATCTCTCCATATATACAAGGGGTAGAGGTAAGGAAAGGAAGACTTATGACCCTCAAAGCCAGACCATTGTATTAAGAGTTGTCACAGAGCTTTTCTGAGTCAGTAGAGCTGTGGTATTTGTCACAATTTAGGGTCTGGTCATACACTGGTTTTACCCAGTGCCACAGGAGTTAGGCCACCGGAGTTGAAAGCCCTTATGTCTGGAGACACACAGAAAGCTGAGCAGACATCTCGAACCAATCCAGGAATCGGCACGATTGTATGACACATGGGATTGAAGAGGAGATGATGCTCCTGGGGAAAAAATAGTGCTGCAGTACTTTAAGGTCAGTGACTTGCGCTTTGCAGGAAGAAGCTATAGAAAGAAGTGCACATGTGCACTTGTGCAAGATCAGCCTTGAAATCATTCCAGCTATTAGGAATTAAAGGCCATTTGAGTGTGATTTTCCAGGGAATCACAGCAAAGTGCTAGCTATGACCTTCATATGACCTTCCTGAAGGTACCTAACAGACAAGACAGTATTTATTTGTTAGCAATGTTGCTGATTTACAAAGATTAACACGCATTAATAAAATATTTTTCCTCTCTCAACTGTAAAATGTTCCCACATCACCCCCATTCCTGGGCCGTGAAGGGATATTTGTCATGGTCAAAGAGCAGTGAAAGATAAAGCCACTGCCCGTTAGTGAAACGAGATTGTGTTTCAGGGCTATGCCACTTCTTTGCATCTCAGAGCAGTACCAAAAGGTACACCTGGGCCTTGAGAGACACCCTTGGGACAAAGGGGCTGCTAATTCAGTCCAGCAATGCGTAGAGCAGGTGTTCCTCCTTCCCCCGGCTGCTTTCTCATCAAGCCAGACAGGCATTGCAAAGCCACCAGAGCCAAACTGAGGTTCCCTCGGACATCCCAAGCTGTGTTGCTGTCACTAGGTGTGGAGTGCTGCTAACTGTGTGACAGCAGAGGATGAAAGTGGAGCTTGCACAACCCTACAAATTTTTCGCCCGCAGGAAAACCAATATATTTTATCCTGTTTGTCAACACGGTTCATTCTGAGAGAGTCCGGAGTCTGTGGCCAGCAATTAATGCCACTTAAAAGCTTTTCAGTGGGATAATTGCCTGTTGTTCTGCAGGCATCACTCTCATTCAGATGCTAATGGCTGTCAGGGGCAGTGGCCATTCCCACATTGGGGGCCAGGTATGCCCTGCTCCCCTCGCCTTGGGAAGATGCTTAATGGGTCTATTGTCCCTGAACAAGGGCAGCAGGGAAACCCCCCTGTCCCTGAGGAAGCAGTGGAAATAATCCTCATCAGTCTGTGTCACTTTGGCACAAAAGGCAATAGGGTGGACAAAAAAAAGGAAAGGGGCATCCAGCACACAGCGGGTGGAAGTCAAGGTGTCCCATGTTGGGGGACTTCCAAGAGAGCTGTGCCAGGCTCCCGGGTTCATAAGCAAAGACTCACCGCGGCACAGTGAAAACCCAGGGGATTTTTCCAGCCATTCTCATATTTCAGATTTTCACCTTTGCTTGCTCCGCTGGGTGTCGGTCATATTCACCGTGCCCTCACCGTGACTCTCTCATGTGCTGTTTGCCAGGTGTGGCCCCTGCCATGAATCCTTTGATTGCAGACCTGGGTTGAGAGGTCCCTGCACTCCCTTCTCCCTGAAGGCTGCTGCACTTTCAGTTGGGCAGAGGGGGCTGGTCGTGGTTTTTTAAGGTATGGTTACCTTTTTTGGAGGTCAGGTTTACAAGGACGGAGTAAGAGCCTTTAGCTCTCTAGGCAGAACCCCCCATGAAGCTGTTGATGTCTATGGGTAGGTTTAGTTTTGGCAGATTCAGTATCAGACCTTACATGCTCAAACATCTGTGCACTCGGCTGTCCTCTGAGAGTGGTCTCCTCACAGGATAAGAAACCTCCTTTCTTCTCAGTTCACTCTCATTTTTCTTGTCACTTGATTTTCCCATTGAGGTTGGGCTGAAGCTACCATTTGTGATGGAGACCGGAGTTCATGTGGATACGTTAGAACTTATCCTGCTTCTTTTTGGAATCTCTAGGTATCTTGTCTTCCTAGACCCCATGCTCTATGGTAGGCTGGCCATGATGAAGCCATGTTGGCTGGAGATGGTCCCAAGGGATGGACCTCTGTTCCTCTGGGTTAATTGTGCAACTTAATGAAACACTGGTTTGCAAACTCTGGATGAACAACTTAACCAAAGGCCCCTTCCCTCTGCAAATGAGGGAGCTAGGTCAGTGAGAAGAAAATATGCTTTCTGGGGGAACACATGCTCCTCTGCATCAGTCAGTGAAGGAGGGGGGGATCATTTAACAGCCAGGGCTGTCTCCAAAGTCCCTTTATGAGGGTTTTGTTTTTGAAGCGTTGGGAAGGATGGCCTCCCCTCCCCAGCTGGCCCCCTCCTTTGGGGGCCCTGTTGTGGAGCCCTCCCAGGGGGCACCGCAGGCTGTCAAGCCCCCAGCCCCTTTGTATTGCTTTTCCAGTTGGATTTCACGTGGGTTTGTCGGGGGCCACAGGGCTCCCCTCACTGCGGCAGCCCCGCTCCCACCCACGGCCGCGGGCCACTTCTGCGGTGGAGGCAACCCAAGAAAGGACTGTGCCACTTCCATGGAAACAAAAGCCTGTTTTCAAACAGTGCTAAGAGAAACTGTTTCTATCTTAGGCCTTTAATGACCTGAACTGTCCATCTTTTGGAGAAAAGTGACAATAAAAAGGCACTTTGCTGTGCTGCCGCAGCTTTCTAACTATGAATATTTTTTGCCAAGAGAGCTTGGCATCCCTCCTTATTTATGATGCATATTAAAAAAAAGAGTTTTATTTGCCCCCTCCAGCAAATCTTGCTGCTAGGAATAGGCAGGCACGTTTGCAGCAGCAGTTCGTATTTTCCCTGGGAGAGGAGTCCTGTGCCCTGCGTATTTCAGTGTTGAATAAATAGTCCTTCATGTTGTATGCGGTGGCTCGGGCACCCCGCTGAGATCATGTCCTTAATACAAACAATACGACACATTTATTCTAAGCTGACCGCGCTGACCCCCAAAAGTTTGTTCCCTCCGCTGGGACTCCTCGGCCTTTTCATTCAGCTGAATGGCCAGCACAAAGACCTTGTCGCATCTACAGTCCCTTCCTAAACAAAACTCGGGGAGGAAGGGGGAAGGAGTGTCGTGGGGAGGGGGAGAGGAAGAAATAGGCAAACCTTGACCCCTCCACCTAAAATAAAGTGGAGGAATTTGCATTTTAAACCTTAAGATGCTCATCCTGGTCTCCCTGCCTCTCCTCCGGCCAGTGGTTTGACTCCCCTTTTGCAAACACCCTGAGAAGCTCCAAGCTCGCAGCATCCCAGCGGAGTCGCTGTCCCGGCACCGGGCAGCATCCCCTGCTGCGAAGAAAGGCTCCTCTCTGCTGTCCTTTGCATTCCTATTTTTCCATAGATTAGAAAAAGAGAGAAAGAGCTCTACTTAATAAGGAAATAGATGTTCTCTCCCCCTTCCCCCATGCCCGGTCCCTGCCGATTCTAGGAGGCAGGCATGTGCTGGGGAGCTGGTCCGGGTTTGTGACTGTTTCCCATGGCCCCGGCTCCTCTCTCGGAGGTCACTGCTCGCTGTGTCAGGGACGGACAGCTGTTTGTTACAAATACCCTCAACCGCTGCGGTTTACAGTCAGCAGTTTTCAGGCAAACACTGAAATTGGTGTCGATTTACTGTGATACCATGCGGGAAACAGCAAGGCTGGTGCTGCTTCACTTCAGTTTCAACTGTCCTTCAGGGCAAGACCTGCTTTGGGGGCAAACTCTCGTTAGATGTGATGCAAGGTGTATTTGTATGTCTATTGGACTTCCTTTCTGAAGTGTTAATTTTAGTTGGGAACCTGCCTGGCTACTGAAAGATTATAATGTCTTTCCCCTAGAGTTGGAGCTGTGCTCCCAGCTCCTCTCTTTTCTTGTCCCAAACTTGGGCTATCTCAGAGGCAGCACAGTGCAGCTTTAGCAGAGTTGTACTGCCAGGTTTGCACCGTGGTATTGAGGTGTTGGTCTGCCAGTCAGGGCCTTGGTGTTTCCCCTCTTGCTGTCTTTGGCTCTACTTGGATATACCATTGAAACCAGTGCCTATAGGACCTCCCGTCCCTGATGGGACAGGACTCCTGACTCCTTGCACCAGGGTCTCAGCCCCTCTCATAGCTTTGGTGGGGTCCAGGCTCATTCTTTGCATTGCCGCTGAGCTCTCACTTAGCCCAGAGATGTTTTACCAGCTCAGCTACTAACAGTGGAGCATGATTTCTCTCTCTTTTTTTTCTTTTTTTTTCCTAGAAAAGCTGCACAGTTGCAATGCCTTATGTGGATTTAGTTAAACATGTGACGGAGTTGCCTCGTATTTTGCTTTCCTTATGCATGCATAAAGCACTTTTATTTCATATGACTGAATTTGCCCTGGAAGGCAGGGTCAGGGCAGTCCCTTTTCAGCCTTCTGGCATTTCTGAAGTGGCACCACCTGAGCATCACACGATCTTTAACCAGTCTGGACCTTGACCTCCCCAGCTGTAAAGGGGACACGGCTGTACCTGCCTCCCAGCAGGGATGTGACCGCGAATCAGGAATATCTGCTGGGTGGTTGCAGAGCTCAGGGCTGAGATGAGGAGTTGCTCTGTATTGCGGAGGCTGTGGCGTGGGCACGTCTTTCCTTTGGGTATTGCTGTAACACGGCCCTGACCTGTGACATGCCGCACTGCTGGAGGGCGAAGGTGTTATCATCCCTGCGGAGTGCCAAAGGGCAGTGACTGAGGTCAGGTCTGTGCTGGAAACTTTTGTCAGTGTAACAATATCACTGCCTTGACCGGAGGGCTTTTCTAGAGCAGAAACCCAGCCCAGGACACGGCTGCGGCGGTTACACGTAGTTATACCAGCAGAAGTAGTTTAGCTAAGTTAAGAAGATAAGAGCGTTGCCCATCAGACGCCTTTGTAAGAGTTACTTGCTCATGCACAGGCCCTACTTGATAGGTTTCAAAGTCCAACTGCAATGGCACTGTAGTGGTGCATGCAAACATAAAATAACCCATGGCGGGGTAACCAGGCGGATGAGATATGCATCCTTAACTCTTGCAGCAGCAGGCTGGACGCTTTGGAGCAGGCTCCTGAGGTGCTGCTCTGTGAAACTTTCTCTTTCTTCTTGGCCTTTTCCACCCCCCTGCCCTCCCCCAAATTGTGAGCCCCTTTTTGGTGCCACATCACTGTTCAAACAAACATGTTTCTGTCTGCTGCGCCGCTCTCCGGAGGTTTGTTGACTTTTTCTTTACATGTACAAGGAAACTGCATGACCATTTCTGTCTGGAATCTCTTCTTTTATCTCTTTTTTTCTGTGCTTTTTTCTTTTCTTTTCTTTTTTTCCCCAGGCTCATTAAGAAATCAGTAAGTGGCTCAGTAGGGCTTTGCTTAACCTGATTCTGGAAGTATTTCTTTCCCTTGAAACGTGAACCAAGTTCTCAAATTGATTTTGCTGCTTTTGCTCGTTTCCATTTAATAATATTCTCGGTGCTATGTCTCACGTTCTTAGATCAATTCACAGCCAGTGAGAATTCCTGGATTGACAGCCTCTAACAATACTCCTCTGCTCATCCGCAGGACAGGTACCGTGCGGGAGGCAGTAACCACCCAGGTTGTTGTACGGGGCACAGACCTGCCGCCTTCTGCTTTGTACAACATCTACATGGGTGAGGGAGGGGAGGACCCAATCCTTTACTGATACAATAACATTATCGTTTAATCCCTTTTCAAGAAATGCTGTCAGTCCTAGAGACATGCAGAAATGTTCCCTTCTTCCAGTTAGACCTTCTACGCTTAGCTGATTCATCCATGGTGCAGGATACCAAGAGGGAAGATGGAGTTACTCCTCTCTACCAGACCCTCCTGTCTGGAGAGTGATACTGTGCTAACAAAGGAGGGGTCCCTGACATATATCTAAAGAAACTGTTATCTGTTTCTTTTCATCTTCTGTTAAGTACTGGCCTGAAATCATTAGGGTCTCTAATTAACCCCAAGTTTAGAGAACACCCACCAGACCGACGTGAAAACTTTAAAGTTCCTTTTCATGGGACGTTCTGTCCATTCACTTTTGGTTTTGTGTTCTGATCTGGAGTTAGAAGTCTAGATTGCATGATATCCTGCACAACAGAATTTCTGGACGTACTTACAACAGGTGGACTGGATTTTAGCTGTGATTTTATTTAGGTACATTTTAAAGAATTGAAGGGAAAGACTGGGAGAACAGACTCCCAGTAATTATGAGGCATCTAGGATAAAGACATAGAGAAACTGCACCCACTCAGCAGCACCCTAGGTAATATCCTGGTTTATTTATACAGAAACTGGGGGTGATTTCAAACAAAGGTTAGTAAATAGCTACAAATGATGCACATCAATTTTTACCCACCTTGAGGTCTAGCTCTGACGTGGTTGTTTACCACTGATCCTACTCCTCGTAGTGCCTTAGTGTATAGAAATGTCAGCATTTGAACAATGTAGTCATATGTTTTCATAAACTCGCAGCCTAATTCCTTGATTCTCATTTCATAGTCAGTAGATGATGATGCTGACCCAGCAGCATACACCCAGTCTGCAGCAACATAAACCCGACCTAGACAGTGGCTAGAGGTCCAGGACCTTGACTGGCCGTTTTGTAGGAAAGGCTCTGTGTTCAGCCTTGCCTTCAAAACGATGGAGCTTCTGGGCAGCAAATGAGACTGATCTTTTCATATGTGTCTGGAGTCTGAAGGGTCAACATTGCACAGCATGTGGCCAAGATAGCAGGGTGAAGCTCCAAGGGATGCTGCATCAGCTGGTGGTCAGCCCCTGGCTACAACCCCATCCTACAAAGAACAGGCTGTGCTCACTCCAAATAGCACTTGGCCCTATTTCCTGGTGTCCATCTTTCATCCTCTAATGCACCATCCAGCCATCTCACATTGCAGAGTGGGTGGTATCCCCACCTGTCAGAGCAAAGAGGTGGTCTCAACATGTCTGGACAGCCTATGGCAAATCCAGGATGCTATCACCTCCTCTGAGCAGTACATCATGTGCCAGGAACAGATTGCAAATGATCACATCTGATCACATCTTACCTGTTGTCCTTGCCTTTCTTAATCATCCGGAACAGACCAAACAATGGCAGATGAACTTGGAAGGAAAGGGCTGGGTGGAGGTTTGGAGAACGCTGGGTAGCAGACCCGGGCCTTACCACAGAGTACACCTATCACGCTTTAGAAGTTGAAATCCCAAACCAAGATCTCATGAAGTAAAGCTGTAAGGGATGTGCGGGTGATGAAGAGCCTGGTAGACATACAGGAAAAGTGTCTGTCTACATGTCATATTGTCAGCTCTCGTGTCCCATGTGGGTAAGGTCTGAAACCAAAGGCAAAAACCAAAATGCAAGACTTTGCAATTCTGCCTGACGCTTCCTATGTAGCTCTTTGTGTTTCTCCTCATACAGAGATGTCTGAAAATAAAAATAAACTCATGAGAACTTTATAATCAGAGCCAGGGAGGAAGAGCTCTTAGACAGCCTGGGTCTGACCGGGCTATGCCAAGTGCTCCCAGTTTGGGGACTGGGATTTGGAAAGGGAAGATTGTCCATCTAGACTACGTTTTACTTTTTTTTTTTCCCTTTTTTTTTTCCTAGTTGTTTTTCAAGCCCTGAAAGGAATAGACTCAATGTTATTCTAACTTTAAATGGAAGGAAGGGGGGGAGGCGATGAGAGCAGAGAAGGAAAATCCATTTGCTGCAGTACTGTCAGCCCCTTAGTTTTCCTTCAAGTCTGACAGGCCCAGGATTAAAGGTTTGGTTACAATGGCCTGACAGTACACATTAACAGCCCTGAATGTCTTAACAACCCGGCTACTGGAGATGCATTCAGAAGAGTCTGTGAACTGCTTTTCCCCTTTAAAGCTCCTGCTAGACCATGCTGTCCAGTGAAATCTTTTGTGGTTAAAAATGTATAGACTTTTCTTTCTAATTCCTAAGCATGTACATACACAAACCCAAAATTCTTTGCTGTCTTCCTGTAGGTTTTATGCCTAATTCTCCTTTAACCATTCTACTTGTGAAAAGTGCCCTGCTCTGACTGCACAGTGAATTTATATCTCCCCTTTTTATTTTAGCTAGACTTTCACCTAGTGTAAATGAGCAAAAGCTCACTTGTGCAGGCGGAGTTACGCAGATCTATTCCAGCTGAGGGGCTGGACATGCAAAATAAGGTTTTTTGCTCTGAAAAAAAGGAAAAAGAGCCTCTGATCAAACAAAATCCCTGTATTGATTGGCTACATTTGCATCATAAAATGGAATTCACCAACCTTGGCGTTTGCGTGGATCGTGAACTGATGGACAGTGATTGTAATAACCAGGGTGTGTTGGTATTCGCAATGCATAATAATTAAGTTTACACCGGGCTATTTCCAGTCATTGGCAGGACTGAGGGGTATGTTTCCACTCCTTCAGTCTCCAGGCAGAAAACCCCATTTGATTAACTTATTTTGTTTGGGGGCAGGGGAGGAGAAGGAGAGCTGTTGATAAAATCCAACAAGAGTCCCTGGAAAGGGTTTGGAAGCTTTAGTTTAACTGAACACCTTCCATCTGAATGCATCCCAAATCCCTGCATCTTGATCTGAAACTCTCATCAGGGCTCTCACTGTGCGCTTGGCTGGGAAAGTGCCGCTGCCTTCAGACGTCTCCCTTGCTGGCTAGATGGACTCTCTTGCTGGCTAGATGGACGCAAAGTTGCTGGTAGCTGGTTGCGCTTAACCCCAGCAAGTCTGGCTCGTGTCCCTTGACTCCGTGTGATAGGGACCTATGCTTTAAAACCAGAAGGGCTTTGGTTCAGTCTTCATTGCCGTATTAAAACTAATGGGGTTGTTGGTAGTTCTGTGGTGGCATCTAGGGACCTTACGCAGGAGCGGTGGCCCTTTTTTCAGGCAGGGAGCGTGCACAATGTGGAAGGAGAAGACAGACAAAAGGTTCCTGGTCTGCGATGGATGGAAGATTGCTGGACGCAGGGAAACATCTGTATGATCTTTTCTGAGGGTCCTCTCATACTATCGGATAAAGAAGATGGGTGCGGAAGTGGGCAGTCCCCCAGGGGAGCGAGGCGTGGGTGTTGTGGAAGATAAGTCAATCCTTGATGGGCTGGGTGATCTCCATTTCAGTAGAGAGGGGAGATAATCTAAGGGGAAACCTGATTAGAAGTGAGGAGAGCGATCTATGAAAGGGGAGGGTGGAAGGGGGGATAAATGACAATTAATTTAGCACAAAATCAAGATGTCAAGAACAAAATTAATCAGGAGACAAGGTTAATTAATTAATACATCCTTAAACCATCACAGCTACATCAACACCACTGGCATTAATCAAAGCACTAAGACTATGAAGAAAAGACACTGTTGAATTGTTCCGAAACCTATGTTAGGTGCCTGGAAAAGACGATGGGGGAAACAGAAAGTTGTTGGAAATACCAATGTGTTGTGGGGACAATTACAAGCCCAAAATGTTAAAATTGCTCATTATGACTTGTTTTAGAAGTAGAAAGTGAGCAAAAAGGGTGGGCTGGGAATAGCAGTATCTGTTTCTTAGACATTGACAGCTTTAAAGCAAGTGACCTAACTCATAGGCTAATAAGGCCCTAGGAGATGCTGTTGACATGAGATCCATATAGAACATTGACAGCAGCCTTCAGAAAGTAAAGAAGCGACAAGTGATAAAAGCAGCACATCCTATCTCTCTTGGAAATCGCTGTTTTGCCCAGCAAGGTGTTCATCTGACACTGCTCCTTAGTTACTGGTGAATGCAACCAGGCTGGTGTAGGGTTAGGGAGCACTCCCAGCAGCGTTTCTGCTAGAAGAAGGATGGAGGGGTGACATCCAGCAGAGAAACAGTATCAGGCATTAGGACATAGTCTGACTGGTGGTTGCTTCTTCTGTTTGCCAATATTTTTGAAAATGGAAACCTGATTTGCAAGCTGGTTGATAGAGACTGCTCTGTGCATGCGTATGACGGACGCAGGAGCTTCACTTCAGTGCAGCCATCTCTATGTAAAGCGCTAATCGCCTCGTTCCCTTTCCTGCTAGTGAACAGAGATGGCAACTGCACTGGATTTAACCTCCTATTTTGATATGGGCCAAATCACCTTCTGCTGCTGACTGTGTTGCTGGTGACTACAAAAGGGGTGCATGCAACTAGGCTAGACGAAACACCTCACCTTCATATAGCTGAAGTCAAGGAAGCTGACTCCCACCCTTGGATTTTCCATATGGCATTTGACCAATTAGGCATCGACAGCTACCAGATTGGAGGTTTGTCATTAGCTCCGAGTGTTTCCGCTGGTTTCCCAAGGGATCTGAGCTG
Source organism: Gymnogyps californianus (assembly GCF_018139145.2). Taxonomy (NCBI): domain Eukaryota; kingdom Metazoa; phylum Chordata; class Aves; order Accipitriformes; family Cathartidae; genus Gymnogyps; species Gymnogyps californianus. The sequence goes on along the minus strand of NC_059489.1, from coordinate 11,195,812 downwards.
GTAGGCCTGATGCTGTGCAATATTTCCTTCAGTGACCTGGAAATGGACATAAGTGTTCATACATTGTTCTGGAGAGATTAGGCAAATAGTGATGAGGGCCAGGAGTGTAGAGCAGTCAGGAGTGCTTTGTGAAAGCATTAAACCCCATTAAAATCAATGTGCTTGCTATGGTTAAAGTTGGAGATGGAGGAACAAAGAGTGCAGGCAATTCCCTGAGAGTGAAATATGAGTGAATAGGGGTGGGAGGCATTTATCAATCTGGATCAATTAGAAATTGAAGATCACAGAAAAATTGATGAAGGAAGCAAAAGAATATTGGAGGAAATCCATGGCTAGTGGCGTTAAAGAGGGAGTGATTTCTATCAGTATTTAAAACAAAAAAGATAAAATCATCAGTGGTTTTGATATCTTCCTCTTTGGGATGGTGACATACAGAAACCAGAGGCAGTCAGTCAGTATATGTGTCCTGTATTTGGGAAAAATCAGATGGTATATTCCTGTTCTGGGATGCTAACGGTGCAAACTTCACCATTGCAAGCGCAGCAAAGGTATTGACAATCCATGGGAAGAGTGGGGAATAAGACTTATGGTTTTTAATAGAGGTGGCACTTCTCCTGAAGAACTGGTCCCTCAACATTGGGGGTGTGTGTGTGTGTATATATATATATATATATATACACACTTTTTTCCCCCCATTACTGTAAATTGTTAACTCCAGACAGGAGGTTTTACTCTGCTCTAGTTCTGCCACCGCTATTGGTCTTGAAGCAGGAATCAACGTGGGGTGGTCCCCTGACCTGGGCTGTGCAGCAGGTCAAGCTAAAGAATCACAAAGGCCCTAAAATCTATGAATAAGTGCAATTCTTTAGGAGTCAGTGCCCCCGTTTTATAGCAATCTGGTGAGGGGCCTTAAATGGGTGACAAGGTAATTTCCATACAGTTTAAGTACATCCTATCTGGAGTCTCAGGGTGAGGGGAGATTTGACCCAGAGTAATTTTGTGAAGCTCTGTGAGATTTGCAAACTGGCCTAAACTGGCCCATTTGAGTCTGGTACCCTGTGTACTGAACCAGCAAACATCGATACTTCAGAGAAAGGATAAAAAGAGTAAAAGCAACTCTTTCCTTAATGCATCTAGCAGTAATTCATGTGGAGAGCATGGATGGGGGTAGAAGTCAGTTCTCTGACCACTGCAGGTGATCAACTTGAGAGATGTGATTACCTCTCCCGTGTTCGTATGCAGGCTACAAACATTTATTAATGGTCATAAAATATCCTGCCTGTTTTTTAAATCCAACCAGCAATGTATGACTTGACCACCATAAAGTTTGTCTCAAAACCACCACAAAAGGTTTGAATTACTCCTGGTGGCAATAAAAGCATTCTCTTGGCTAACGCTTTGCTTTATTGTTAGCTTTTATTTTTCTCAGTCCCCCTTCCTACCAGCAAGACATAAACAATGGGGTCTGAGTTGTCGTCCCCCACCCCCTCACACCTACATTAATAAGATCCAGGAACCAGCAAAATGAACGAAACAGGAGCAGAATAGTCACGGAGGCGGCTGGTTAGCGATAAGCACAGCTTGCCGGGTGTTAAAGAAAGCGTTGCTTAGAGAGAGCCCTTCTCTTCTTTGCAACCCAGAGGGCTGCGGTCATGTAAAAATGTTAAGCTGAAAAAAAATATATAAAAATTTATATACATATACACACACATATACATATATATTATATATTATACATATATAAAATATATAAATGTCATGGATGAGTTCAGGACTACTAAAGTACTTTTTATTCAGAGCTGATTTGTTTGATTTAGCTTTCTTTTCAAAGTGGATTAAGCTGTATTAACTTATAGCCACTTCCAAAGAGCATCTGCACAGGAATTGATTGCAGTTTAACATGTCCACCTTAAACGTTCTTCTGTAGTTAATTGAGAAGAACTTTTGTCTTTTGACATAAACCCTTAGGGAATTGAGCATCTTGGTGTTAAGTGGCAGCTGTGTACCAAACATCTCCATGACTACAGATTTAATTCCTCCTGTAAATCTATTTTGAGGTACATTGTGCAAAGTCAGTAGTAACTTTGTCATCTTCTGTCTTGAATGGAGATACCAGAGATACATTTAGCACAAATAGGAGCATCTGAATTAGACCGAAGTCCTGCCAGGGCAGGAAACATTGAGAAGAGCATACCAGCATTGGTGTGGATAAGTGGTGCAAGCCCTTGGGGTGCTGCTGGGTTTAGCTGCGCTAGTAAGAACCGTATTGAGCTGCATTGCATCTGCGGTATGGGTTTGCTTAACATATATATTGCTATTCTACAGCAAATTTCTTTCAGTGACAGGGCTCAGAAGTGGCCTGGTGGGATCTCAGTGAGCAGGAACTGCAGTATGTTCCGTCGCTGGTCCATCTCCCTCAGAGGTAACAGTGCCACACCTACAATTCACATCTCTCGTCACAAGAGATGGGCTATCCCTGCAGCCACATTCCTGCAAGCAATTAACTATGCAAAAAATGGGAAAAGGTTGCATTTTGTAAGCAAGCAGAGACTGGCCAGTGGATTTTTTTGGCATCTGTTCCTCTTGACCTCCTGGCCAGCCTGCCAGGCGATGCAAAGGGTGATCCTGGGAGATTTCCTCAGTTCTTCCCGTGAACTTATGTGAAATTGTGGACTCAAGAAAGGTGTGAAAACAACCTGGATGTTGTGTGACTTTATCCACTTCGTATTCTGCATGTGACTCACAGAAATCTCCATGCCTGGTGAGCACGCCCCACTTTGCTGATGAGAATTGTCATTTCTGTTTAGGTAAGATAGTTGAGAGAGAGCAAGAAATTTTTGCTGTCCTTGTTATTAGATCATACTTGGTCCTGTTTCCTTGAAGATAACATGGAACGAGCTAGTGCAAAAGAGGGTAGAAAAAGAAATCAAAGAGAGAAAACTTGGCATCTGTAAGCAAGCCTGATGAAGCCAGCTTCTAAGGGACCCAGGGAACTTGCAGCAACATGGGGCTGGGGGAGATGCAGCAGGACGGAGCAGTTGCATGTTGGGATGACTGCTCACAGCAATGTTGCAAAACCTGCAGTCTTGGCTAGGAAAACCAAAGAATTTCTTTCTTAAGAGATGGCAAAAGAGGGAAAATGAAATTGTGCGGTAAGTAAGGAGGAGGAAAAAGAGTCATGAGGAAGGGATGGAAAGCAGGAGTCTGAATTTAATGTTCCAGTTAGTTCAGGATGGGGCCTGAACCGGGGGAAATGAAGGGGCTTTTTGGGGCCCTTTCCCTGGCTCAGGCCAGCTATGTCAGCTCTTTCAGTCTACCTACATTATTGGATCAGCATCAAATTAGGGACCTCCAAAATGGGATGATGGGGCAGGGAGGACCATCACCTCATTATTTCCTTCTCCGTGTATGTCTCAGCAATGCTATACCACAGGTTGGGCCATTGATAGCCACTCCCACGCTTCTCTGATTTATCAGATGCCTCAACACAGTGCTTAGGTGGTGTCAAAGGGTCTTTTGGTTCGCATCGTTTCCTTGCCTTTATCGCTGCCTGACTTGTGTAAACAGTTGTGTGGGGCAGGCGAAGCCAGATGTGGACAAAGAGCACTCCCGGCTGAACACGAGTAACTTCTTGAACAGCTCTAGATAATGCCCGAGAGGAGGTTGCAGAGTCGTGGCCTCTCTGCAGCAGGAGCCTTCCTCTCCCTCACCCGTCAGAGATTTGTCTCAGCTCCAGGGAACCCATGTGAGGGAGGGGAGGAGGGGGCAGAGCCGCGGGATTTGCACCGTGGTGCTCTAGCTGGAATGAGTTATGGAAATCCTTAAATCCTCCTAAGAAAGGGCAGTTAAAGCTGAACTGAAAATTAAACACTAAGCTGGTACATGCCACCTCACCTATAAATCCAGTCCTGGTGCAATTTATTCCTGCACCACACTTACTAAATGAATGGGGATTTATGGCGGGTGAATTTTCGCATCGCCCTTCTGCCAACAACATCTGCAGGGCTTTACAAACTACGCTGTGCCAAGCGTGCGCTTCCAAACCTCCACCAGCCCACAGCCGAGACCGATGACGGGCAGGGAAGGGGGAGAAGAAAATAAGTCCGATTTAGCAAATGCAGAGAGCCGGAGGCACCGAGCCGCTTTCTGTGCGTGCTCGGAGTGTTTGGATAAAGGCATCTCCTAAAGGGGGAATTTGTTTGGTTTGGACTTCATTGAGTGAAAAGCTCTCAGCCCCACGAGTGCTTGGTTATTCTCTTGTCTAGTGGCTCCTCAACAGCCCCCACCGACAGGGAGGAGGCTTCCTATTTGTGAAAGTGACCCTGCTTGTTGAAATTCTCTAGTGACTTAAATTTATTGGTTTTTCCTGAGGTCCAGCTATTTGAATTGCAAACAATGCCCCATCTCTACCTCCTACCCCCCTTCCCCAGCCAGAACAATATGCAGAGCTGAAATAAAGCCAGGCAACGTGGACTCTTGAAACGGAGTGCGATTTCTTTCTGCATGAGCGGGGAGGTGGAAGTTTGCTGCCTTCCGGTCCCGCTCATTGATGCAGAGGATGTCTGTGAAAGGGGAGGGAGGGATCTGGGGGAAGAAAGAGGGAAGGAGGCCAGTTCATGGATGATGGTTGGAGATCCTTTTTGCTTTATTTATTTATAACCCTTTCTGCTTAAAAGGCCATCCTGAGAGGAGATTAATGCTGGCGGATCCATGCGTACCTCTCTCACTCTTCACCCCGCAGCATCCCAGGAAGGATGCAGGGGATGGGGAGTGAGGTGTGTGCAAGCATGCTCCAAAATTATTCCACGTCTGGGAAAAGGTGAACTTTTGTCATACTCCTGGGAGCGACAGGAGCTCGGGTCAGCCTGAGCTCAGTTAAACACGCAGAAAGCTGGGTTACTGCTGCGGGAGAGCTGAAGCACTCTGCATTCAGATGTACATAAATGAGATATAGAAGCACAGCCGCAAATGAATAGAAGTAGTCCTTGCCTATGTCAATTTTAAGGCCTAATTTCTCCTCTCGTGTTGGCTCAGGGAGCTTCTGTGTCAGTTCACTCACTTGGGTGAAGCTTTCTCCTTATTTATGCTGCTGGGAGGGAGAGAGGAGGAAGGAGGGAGAGAGGTTGTCCCCCGGAGGTGCTCTGGTACTGCCAGTTCGTTAAAAGCTGTAGGATAAATGATAGAAACAACACACAGCTTGTGTTTCACTTATTATTCTTTTAATTCTTGGGGTGTTTCTGAAGTTTTGCCTCTGCCTGGCTCTGCTCTCTTGGAAAAGCACAGAAATCTTGTCTGCTAGAGCAAGTCTTTGAGGTTAGCTAAAAAGCCATCTGGGTGCCTCAGCAATGCACCATTTGGGCAGAGGCATGTTGGGGCAGCAGTTACCCGGAGGCAGTTGGCAGGCACAAAGAAGATAGGAAAGCCCAAAAGAGACAGGCAGGACACTGCTATGCCCTTCATCCCAAGCATCGTGCAGAGAACTGGTCAGTGAGCTGAAGGGAGGTGGAGGAAATGTGGTTCGTGTGCACGTGAGGACAAAGGCAAGGAGGGCAAGGTAGCTCCTGGCAGGGGACTTCCTCGCCTGCGAGGGAGACTCAGGCGTCACTGCACCAGCACCCAGTGGTGCATCTTGCAAGGTCAGCCATGCAGATCATGAGGGCATGATGTATTTCATATGATAAAACTCGCCTCTGTGTGATATTCAAGCCCGAACCACGAAGGTCCAGAGCTGCCAGTTTGTGCTACAGAGGCTCTCAGCTTTAGCAGCTCTTTCCGAGTTTTGGCATCATTTGCAGGCGAGGATGATTCAGTTGAACCCGTGGCCTCTCATGGAGAGCTGATGTGAATTTGGTAGCCTTGGCTGCAGAAAGATCTTGGAGAAAGGGCATGGTCGGGGTGTCAGAGGTGAAGGCTTTGGCGGTAGAGGGCAGTGGTGGAGCGCAGGGGTCCTGCCCTTTGCTAGGGTCACACCACGGTTCTTTTCTTCTCCAAACTGGGCATTTGGGCCATCCTCACAGCACATCCTTTTTGACTGATGGCTATTCATGTGCAATGCTCTTTCTATCACAGAATAGCACTTGTTTCGTTTTACTATGAGAGGCAGGCTGGCAGAAGTCTGCTATAAAAGCACAAGACAGAAACTTGGGAGAGCCGTTCTCTCCCTGGCCCCTGGTCTGGTGAATGCCCTCAGTCAAGTCTCTTTCTGCTTTACATTCCTCACATAGAAAATGGCAATTGGGACCTTGTTCTTTGTGGCAGAGCTCTGTGACACCTGCTGATGAAAAGACCTTTCTACAGTGGCTTTACAACAGTTGAACATTTTCTCAGTGCTATGAGCTATAGCGAGGTGCAAGGCAGGAGAACAGACCCAGATCCAACCACAGGAGTGTGGGGATAAGGGCAGGCCTGAAGCACTGCCAGCCCTCAGCCTGGAGGAGAAATACCCAGGGAGGCTGCAGGCTAGGAGCAATCATCAGTAATAAATCCTCCTGGGGACCTGATCGAAACTCCATTCCCCTCTTTGGGGAGTCAAGTCTTGGCTCCATCCTCTAGACAAATTAAAGCAGACCAGCATCAAAAACTGATGTCTGAATATCTGGCCCAATTTATTGTTCCCCTAGGTTGACTCTTCTTCACCAGAGCAAGCTGTCCTGTGGTCCGTAGAGGATTTGCCCAGCTCTCTGATGCCATTACTTGCTTCCCTTTCTGACCTCCTAGCAGTGAACACATTTGATCTCATTAAACTTTATGTTTTTCGAGAGGGATGGCTGCTCTGAGGCATCTTGCTGGTCTTTGCTCCGTAAGTAACCTAAGCTGCGATCAGATGTGTTAGCTGTCCAGTGGGTGAATTCCTCTTTATCTGATGTTGACACCTTCACCTCATGGACTACTGCAATTCCTGGGAAAGGCAGCTCTGAGCATTGCCCTGAGCCACAAATCACTGATTCAGACCCTTCTCCTCCGGGATGGGAGAAAATAGAGTAGGTTTCAGTGAGACAGAGAAGAGCAATGCTTTCAGCGGATTGGGCTTTGTCTCTGTAAGAGCCTGATGTGCTGCAGGAGGAAGCAAATAGCAAAATCCTGCTCATGCAGGGTGATTATTCATTGCAAATGCTGTCCAGTTTTGTCTGTGAGTCAAAAAGGGAGGCTACTGGTATGTTTGGAGAGGGTTGTTCTTGCAGGAATTGCACCCTTCCCAAGGCCAGAGGGTGCTGAGGATTCGGGGGGTCATTTGGTGTCAAGAGGAATCCAGTTTATGATTTTAATGATTTTTTCTACGTAGTTCTTTGAGTGAGCTTCAGAAGTGGAAGTAAAACCGATTTGCTGCTTTACCAGGGCTGGGAAAAGATGCTCCAACCCACAAGTGCTGGTCTGTATAAATGAGGGAGAAAAGGGACAAAGATCTGGAGAGCACATCCAAAAATGCAGAGAGGTCTCAGAGATATCAGGGACTTCATAATCTTGGAGGAGTAAGGTTCAATAGAGAACGTATCCTAACCAAAATCTGCCTGCCCCAACACATTCCTGGAGGTGGCAAACACATGAAGACAAGGCTGAGCTAAGACTTTTGGGGCTCATGGACACCTCATGAGGGACATTTCAAGCCTTGAGGCTAGTGGTGTTTCCAGCCCTGGGGGCTGAATACAGCAGTCCACACCTTGCTGGGATGCAGTTTCCTAGCTGCCTCTGTCGATAATACTTAATTCGTATTTATTTTTCCTTTTCACCTTTTCTTTAGATGATAGAGGTTTAGAAACACTCACACATGTACTTTTCCTAGTGGGAGCTGAGGTCCTGCCTCCGCTCCCAGCTCCAGGAGCCGTGGTGCTTTTCAGGAGCCTCTGCCCTTGTCCTGTCCTTCACCAGGGTTGTGTTCAGGCAAATGAAACTCCACCTTGAGTTTCTATATATACTTGTTCTCCTCCACTGGATCTTGGGGTGCCTAGCCACTGAATTTGGCACCTGTTTTCCAGTGTTTTGGCCTAGCTATAACTGTGTTCCATACAAATCTCATCCCATGGCCCAGGAAGTGGCAGTTCTTCCAAGGGAATCCCCCTCTTTTAATTCAATTAATGTTGAAGCTAATTTCCACCCTGGGGCTGAGTCCCACTGCCTTTGAAGTCAATAATAGTTTTGTGCTTCCCTTCAAGTGGAGCAGGTTTGAGCATGCCCCTCGCAGAGAAAGACTTTGCCAAGCATTTCAAAGAGCTGTGTGCATTTTTGTGCCAAGGGAACTGCATCCTGCTCCAAACGAAGAGGTAGATTTCAGCGGGATGAGGCCGTAAGTCTTAGAAATCTCTGTCCGTCAGGCCAGGTAGATGTTAGAAGATGGAGTGCATTTGTCTCCGAAGTACGTTCAGGATCTCGGGTGGAGGGTCCTTTGTAAAAGAGGAGTTATTGCTCTGTAGCCACTTTGAAGCTTACAATCTTTGCAATGAAACACATATTTGCCCTCTTTGGGTTTATTTACTGCCAGAGCTTTTATGTATGTCTTTAAAATGTCATTTGGATCATCCTTTCCTGGTTTGATTTAATGGAGTGAAAACCGCATATAACTGGCAACAAGACTATTTTTCCTATTCAGGGCAAAGTATGAAGAGCCAAAAGCTGAGATGTGCTTGCTCACTGTCAGGGTGGTAACCGTGACACTGATTTCAGACATCCAAAAGGAGATTTTCTTCACCTAAACTTGGCACATAACTGAAGTACTGCAGATGAGAATCTAATTGTTTTTCACCATCTTTATTGCTGGTGACAAGCAGAGGCGTCTCCAGGAGTTGTTCAGACCTCACGAGGATCTTTGACTGTGCAAGAGCCCAGAGCAGTTGGGCCGTAATTGATCAAGGCTAAAACGATTAAGCTTCAGAGGAAGGCAGCATTGCTCCACATTATGGCTTTTTATTATGCCTTAACAGAGGTATTGAGCAACTTTGGGCTTTGTAGTCATTTTCGAATAAAACTAATCGATGTCATAGAAATAAATGCAAGAATCTTTGATGTGTAGATGGAGCCGTAGGAGGATGGCATGCAACCCAATTACTGGCAAAAATGGAGCACATTACATATCTTGTTATGGTTCAACTATCTATTAAAAAATACTTTTACAAAGGTCTTGACATGAAAAAAGTGCTGTTCTGCTAATTTTCATGTGTCCCTCATGTAGGAGGAAACAAAACTGTAGCTTTTGGTCAAGGTTTAGCATAGAAAGCTAGCGTACAAAGTTACATGAGAAGGTTGAAGTTGTCAGTGTGAAATTCCGCTGAAGTGAGCGGGGTAGATTTTATACCAGTAGTGATGCACTTCTCCACTTATCTAAAGTTTTGCCATGTAAAGAAAGGCAGCACAATACCCCAGTGTGCCTCTCCGGCTGATTTCTAAGCTCCACGCTGCTTATCAGCCTGAATTGCTGAGGACTGCACAGTGTGAGAGGACGGCAGCTGCCTTCCCGTGATATGATAGGAAATGATGGGTACGACACCAGGAAATGAATATGTAAATAGTTATATGATCCCCAAGGGATAATTGCTTTGTTGTAAAATAGTCTCACCAGGAAAGCATAGAAACATGACAAGTCTCATTGTGCTTTTGGGATAGACGAGCAGCCCCAGATAAACATCTGAACTGTTTTGGATGTTGTTGGGATTTGATTTGGCGAATGAATGTGGAACGCACTCTTCTCTCACTACCATTATTTAGTGTGACACTGTAGGGTTTCATGCTAGCTCACTAGCAGAGTGAGAGGCATTCATGTTTATCTGATTGGACAGGGAGAACTCTCAGCCTTAGCCTCCAGCCACAGTCCAGAGTTAACAAGCTCCACGCTCCAGAGATAAACGCTCTCCGTAATCCTCCGGAGCCCGCGATACTGTAGCTTGTTCGAAGTGCACGGTCCCTTCTCGCTGGGATGGACAAAGCGATCCTGATAAAATGAGAACTGACCCGTGCCTTTGCCCAAAAATTTAAAAGGAATGGAGATCTAAGCTCTCCTTTGAGATTAAAAAAAAAATATATAAATGAGGTTGGTTGGTCAGTTTGTTTCATTTCTCTTTCATGCTCACAGCCCCTGTGCCAGGGGCACCTCCTGAGCACGCTGGGAAATTTGCTTATGAAAGGACTGAATGAAAATGAAGTAAGGCAGCAGCCTTTACAGGTGCAGATCTGGAGTTTAGGATAAACACCTACAAGTTTGGATTTCCTGCCTTCCACTTACCCTAACTGTCTAATCTAGCTACCCATTCACCTTTCCTTTCATCCCAGGATGTCTAGTCTGATCTAACTGTCTGTCCTTTCATCCCCACTATCTTCCTCTTGATCTGTGTTTTTTAGAGCTCATTCATCACACCTTACAACTTCTAAAGCACCCACATAGGGCCACAAAGTTTCTCTTTACATTTTAGCCAAAGTGCTTGAAGGGATGGAAGGCGCAGCCTCTGCTGAGAAACCTGGGGAGAGGAGCTGTTACTTCTTGTTTGAATCACCCCTGAAAGCACCTCAGTGAACGCACTGAACAGAGAAGCGAATTGTTCACATCCTTGAAGCTTTTATTCAAATCTTTGCCCACTGGAAACAGGCAGGTTCCTTACTTACGTGGCTTTCCTGGCTGCATTTTCCCCTTGTATTGGATAGGGGATGCAAGTACATAGGGCCCTAGCATGCTCCGAGTAAAAGGATAACGGAAGATGCTAGGGCAAAAGGGGATACTCCAGAAGGGCTATTACATTCACAGACACATTTTTGGCCTGTCACTTTGTTTCCAACCCGGGTGGCAGCTTGATTTTGATTTCTAAAGAGGGGTGGAAAGCATAGAGAACATCTGAACATGAATATGGGACAAAAGTGGCTCTTTGAATATGGGACTGCATTAGGGCTCTTTATTTCAAGGTCTGAAACTAGGAAGGTCAGGGTGGAAACGGTCAGTGGACATGAGAGAAATGAATCATATATCAGCAAATGCTGTTGTGAGTGCCAGCATCGCCTGGCTTGAAAGAGGTGCACTGATTTCTTAAGCAATTTCTAACTAGTAACCAGCTTCAGACAATGATTTAGGGACAAAATTAGCTTTACAGGGAACACCTCTTTTGGAAGGTCTCTCTCTCATTCTCCCTTGCTCATTCCTTCTGTTCTTTTATTTCTTTCCCCCCCTCAAAAGGCGAGGTTGTTACTTGGGAGCCCTTTTGAGGGGAGAAAACCATGGTGAGATTCTTGTGTTGGCATGGCTGATGTTAATGGGTAACACCGGGGCCAAAGGTCCTTTAAAGCTCCCACATCTGCAGCTTTGTACAGACCTCACCTCTGAAATGCCTCAAAGTGTGTAGCCAGGCAGGGCTTAATGTGTATTAGCAAGACAAAGGCCTGGGGAGGGGAGGAAAGGGGGATGAGTTTTAATTTACTGAAGATTTATTAGGCCTCATGAAATCAGCCTGAACCACCCATTTTCTATATCATCTGCCCACATCTAAAGGGGGCGGCTTTGTTGTGGGGAGATGGTCGTTGAGAATTATCCCGCAACAAATCTCACCAGCATGAAAGGGACACAGACAGGAGCAGGACATGGAGGAGGGTTCACGCTCTCTACATAGAGCCCAAAATCTGGAAATATGGAAATGTGGGAATGCCATTCAAGCTCGATCCTGCCTTCCCTTGACTTTTGTTTGTGGGGTGCATGTTCTCTTCGCTAAGCCTTGCTTGCTCAAGTAGATGAGTGAGATATCAGGAGGGTAGAGAGAGGGAGGAGGAGGTGCCAAGGTGTGGACATCACATGAGGTTTTGGAGCTGAAGGGATCTGTTCTGGGGGAGGGTTACTGAGTCATTGTTCCTACAGAGATGATACGCTTTTCCTTCAAGTAGCTGTCGTGTCTCCAAACCTAAGCTTGTAAGTAAGGTTTTAACGTGGCTCACAGAGCTTTAGAGAATGACCCATCTTGGACCTCTCCAGGCTGTAGCTTGACCATGAGTTTTTGCAGTGCTGGGGTTCCCCCAAAGGCCTCTAGGAAAAGGATTATTGTTCCTACCTGGCTCCTTTCCTTCCCATGTCCCAGTCTCACTGTAGTAGTAGATTTGATTATTTAATTTCTGCCATTAGCCTGCCCTGGAAAGAGCACTTGCAAAGTTTCTGTAACACGCAGTGATGTGAAATGTCACCTCCAAGCTGACTGAGAGTGGGAGGGTTTGGGGGTACAGTTACAGGAACCATCTGATGGGGGATGACCAGGGCTCCAAGGGAGCCTTTGGGATAATGGGAGCCGGAACAGGGGTTCATTAACCAGCCCCAACCTGGAGGGCAGCCCATTGATGTCTCCAGGAGAGAAGGGACTGTCTTTGAGCATAAGACTGACCAAGACACCCTTAGTATTTCTCCTTGCTCATAACATCAGCAGAGAGATGACCCCGGATGGTGAACTGTGTATGTTTATCACAACGTAAGGGATGTACAAATCTTAGCAGGCAGACCACTGCGGGTAGTTAAGCAAAGCATAAAGTGTGAGAGCAGGCAGTGGGACCTTGAACTGATGCAAAAGGAAGGCTGTTCAGAGCCAACAGACTATGTCTGGAGATCACATAGAGGGATGCAAACACCCTGTTTCCTGATGGTGGGCAACTAGGTATCTGATTTACACATCCAGTTATAGGTACATATGATATGTATAAGTAACGTGTTCTCCTTTCCTACAGTGTCTAAGCCAAGACAGAGGTGAGCCACCCAGCCTAGATGTCCAAATGCTTCTGGGCATCACAGTTTAATGTTTTTCATCTTTTAGACAAGGTAGCATCTGAACTATTAGCCATGGGAAGTGTTCCCTCCTCCAGACAGTTATCCCTGGCGTGTTTTTTTTTTAGGATGAACAGAACATAACAGAGAGGATTTGAGAGGAGGAAGGAGGTAAAGGAAAAAACCTGATCTGATCTTCAGAAATGAGGCATGCTCCCATCCCTGGGGCAGTAAGTGCCGCAGCTAAGATCAGACTCCCAGTGAAAACGCCTCTTAGTGCTGCAATCTGTTTGGAAGAGGTCACCCTCTCTCAGAGGAAAGAGCAAAGGATTTTTGGCACAAAACAGGGGAGGGAACAGTCCTCTTACTGACAAAGGGGCGAACAGAATGCCCTGAGAAATCTTCGTTTTGTTCCATTTATAGGACTGTTTAGAGGACAGACTGGAGAGAAACCTATAGAAATAGCATACGTGCACTCACACGCACACACATCCCACTCCCAGACACTCGCCCTGTTCAGTGCCCATAATTAACCCACGCGAAAAGGTCATTGTAGGGTATAAAGGAGCCCGGTTCTCCCAGGCAGTGGCTGTGATAGCTATACCATGCGGCAGAAGTACAGAGTAATTGCATGGGGTCTTTCTGTGCTTATACCCACGGACGTAGAGATGACCTGGCAGGAACCATCCCTGAAAGGTTGGCTCTGCATGCTTTGCTGGCACAAGGGTGTCCCAGGGCAGACAGAAGATGTGGAGAGACATCAGAGAGAGATGGGAAGTAAAACTTTCTGTGGTGAGGGAGAATGGAAAGAGAAGGGAGAGAGGTTGTCTGAAATCAGCAATCAGATGGGGTGTTCTCCATGGTTTCATCTTCACCTGGCTTTGTGGGCTAATAAAAATCACACCAGCATCCATCTCTCTTTAATGCATTGGCTTCCTGGCATGAAGGGATGCTCAGCAGCTCCTACAGATGAAGGCATTGAAGTCTTCTCCGTCACTGGCCAAAGCAGCCAGGCCTCCTTCCTTGCTGAGCCACCTCCATGCTCCTGTTGCCTTGCAGGCCTGGGGCCGTGGTGCCTCATCTCTGTGGCTTTCATCCTACCAGTCCAGATGGGATTCTTTTTCTACTGGAGAAGTAAAGGAGAACCAGGAGCTAGAACCATAAGAAGTGCCTTTTGGTGGCCTCAAGTAAAATAACTTTCTGGTACTGGTCCTTGCAGTGCCAGCATGAGAGCTGGGAAGTAAATCCTGCTCCCTTGTAGTACCAGAAACACTTTAAATCTGTCCCCCATTTCAAGGATAAAATGCAGGTGGAACAAGGGAAAGTCCACAGATTTATAGCAGTGGGGTTTGTGTCAGACTGGCTGCGTGCCACAGCAGCCTGTGCCACCGAGAGTGACTCGTGGGTCTGATCCTGTCTTGAAGGACCGAGATGTGGGTCTGAGGCTGTCACACAATGATGGACCACGTATTGTGCTCTGATTAACTGGTGTCAGATGTATGTGTGTGCTTAAGAGACTGTTCCCTTCACTTGCAAGCTCCAGCTGCAGTAAGTGGAAACCTGCAGCCAGATCCCATGTTTGTTTCTTCACTCTGTTCTAACTTGTATAAATACTTTTGCCTCACTTGAATGACGGGTGCAGGTCACATTATCTCCTGAAACTATTTATGTCTTCCTGCTCCAGAGGGTAGGAAAGTGCTGTGCCTTGAACGCCAGCCGGGTAATCCTTCTGGGAAAAGATTTCCCGAGTGAACCTGGAGTCAGGCTCGTGGTGTTTCTGTACTTTGAAATTCCTCATGTTGCCTCTGATCCCTGTAACATCCTTCCCTGGGCGTGCTGAGCCAGTGCCAACAGGGAGGCTGTGCGGCACAACAGGCACTACATCTTCTGTGCCTCTCTGCAGGACGTGCACTGCTAAGAGCAACGAGGATGACTTGATTCCCCAAAGCAAGCGCTTGTAACCCTGAAAGTAAAAAAAACACTTGGGAAACTGCTAACTCCTAGGTCAAATGGCAGGCAGGCAAGTTGGAATTGTCACCTAGCAGTGAAATTTAAATGAAAATCAAATAAAATCCTCAACTGATTAAAAACAAAAGCTGTTACCTAAGGTAGTTGTTATATTTTGCAGTGGCTCCTGTCACAGCCTGGCAGATTTGGCAGTAGAGGTGTTCATGGGTATTTTTTTAAGGATCTTCTCTTAGAGAAAGGGTTGTATGTGGATGGCAGGAGGAAACATCAAAATCAAGGTCCCTGTGAATGTGCGTGCATTTCTTCTTGATTTGGGTCTTGGGACCTCAACCCACTCCTCTGAGAAAGAGTCGGGACCCTGCTCCGTTTAGGATGGGGCACTGTGGGTGGACACTGTCCGACTGCAGAGCCACATGGCATTACATACAAACAAAAGAGTATCTAAAAATAGTACATTTGCAAGGGTGTTGCAGGTGTTTGGGCGAAAGACGTAACATACAGGTCTAGAAACACTCCTACAAATCTTCTTCTCAGCTGTACTTTGTGAAGTTATTTCTAATACCTTATTATATCCTTATGATAGGTGTCACAACAAAAGTGTTAGAGACCTCCCTTGTGCTTCTGATTTTCTGTATAAATGCCGTTTGCCATGTGATCAGCTGTAGCTTCACAGCTAAGTGCCTTGCATTGACACTTTCCAAGCCAGCTCCCTGGGAGCTGCATGGGCTTGTCAAAGGGTTAAGATTTGTCCTATTGATACAAAAATGCCTTTAGACATTGTTATTCTTGAAAAACACTGTCTGAACCATTGAACCCCTTTGGAGTTAGAAAGCTGTTCATCCACCCTCAGGAGGAAAGATGAATGGTGAACAGAAAAGTTACAGTCCATGGTCAGGCTGAGCAAACATGTAACTTTTGGAAAGCAAAGGAAGCTGAAAAGCCATCTTAGATACGGAGCTGAGCATGAGTCACCCAGGGAAGTCAAAATAGACTGCTCAAGTACTTCACTTCAAAGCCTTCAACACCATCAACTCTCAAGCATCCCAGGAATGTCATTGCTCTTCAAAGGAGGCAGGGAGGGATTGCTATGTGTCCCGCATTCATCTCCTTTGTAAGGAGAAGATTTAACAAAGCCCTTTGCAGGACATTCAGTGTGTGCTCCCTCCCGGGAGGCTGGTGGGTACGGGTTACCCCGTTTCAGTGCAGACTCTGTTGGCCAAGTTCTGAGTTTGATCTCATGCCGTGTTTACACCAGAGTCCTGCAGCTTGCGATTCACTTCAGCTGTACTTAATTGGGAAGAAAGTAATGCTCATTGACTTCCCAGGCATTGCAATGAGATCAACATCCAACTTTTTCTTGCGACTAGCCAAATTCCTGTTGCCAACATCAGGTTTCAGCAGGTGTGATGGAATAAGGCCTGCTCACAGGCTGACCGTGGCTGCACCCCATCCCAAGCTGACCTCCCCGGGGTACTCCTGACTGACACTGGTTACCAGCGGCGGGTAACGTCCATGCCATAGGCAGGGCTCTACAGTCTGCCAATCCCGCTGGCAACACAGATGTGAGTTCATGGTGATTTCATGCAGAGAACAAAGCTGAAAATCAATATTGGATTTTGTGAAGTGTTGCAAAAGCAGCTGAACATTCTGATGTGAAATGTGTCTTTTTAAAAATTCAGTGTTGTCTACAGGAATGTTTCAATTCCACTTATAATTCTCAGTTATTATTATTATTATTTTATCAGGGAAGACTGAAGTGAGAAATCTCCTTCTGCCTTGGTAGACAGCTCTTAGCAGAATCTGAAATCATCAACATCCTTTTGGGTGACCAGTCCACAAGCATCAGACTTCTTTTCCTGCAGATCTCTTCCTCACAACTTGGGGGTTTTTTTTTTGCATAGTATTTTAATCTCAACTCTACTGTGAATGAAAAAGTAAAACCTGGGCAGATCAAAGGATCATGCTAAGAGGAAAATACTATATTTTTGTATTTATTTTCCTGGAGGAGGACGACACGAGTCCTGCCATTTCTGCCACTGGTGGAGCTGGGATAGATTTGTAAATGAATAGAAGAAAATGAATAAAATCGCAGGGCTTAGTCAAAGCAAAGAGGGCTACAACACAATGAAACAGAAACTGGAGAGGGAATTTGAAGTGTTAGAGGCTGAATGCAATTGCTTGAGTTGGAACCCAACCAGAGTCCTGGGGCTAACACCTCTCCTCCACAGAAAGTGCTATAGGAACTTTAATATTTACAATGTTCAGAATTCTGGGCTTGTGCCTTGTCCAAGAATTGGATTTAAAAAAATAAATGTTGATGCTGCTGAGGATTCTCAAATGGAGGAGAACCTGTGGGCAGGCCACAGATTTGGTCAAGGTTAAATAGAAATACAGCATCTAGGTGACTTGGGTGCCAAAGTCTAATTTTGCTAAGTGACTTAGATGCTTAGGCCTAGATCCAACCATATGGTTTGGGTCCTAGCTGGGAGACAGGAGCTCAAACTGATATTACACACATGTACTTTGTTGGATCTGGGCACTGAAGCCCAAATTTCAGTGTAAGTCTATGACATATAAGCTGTTAAGTCACTAAGTACCTTTGAAAATATTACCTGGGCTTATGGGAAATATAGTTTCCAAGCAATTTAGCACTTGGAAGCAAGGTAAATCAGACTAGCTTAGTTATGTTGGTAAGTCCAGGCTAACGATTTGCACTGTGCTTTTTCCAAGCTGCATGTCTAGCTTAATGCAATCCAGTTGTCTGGGCTGCCTTGGCAGGCGGTGGAGATGGCCATGCACCTCCCAAGGGAGGGTACCGGGTGGCAGAGATGGATAAGCTGAATTGCCCTGTCTCTGTGCAGGATGAGATGGGTAATACCTCATGTGCTCATGTAGGCATGTGCTAAAGATTTTTTGCCACATCGGAGCCAAGTGCGTGACCCTGGCAGGACAGTGCCCTCAAATGACCTTAATTGCTCCTCCCTTCCCCTATTACTCTTAGTGTCCAGAAGGCAGCTGAGCTGTGGTGCATCGTAATGTCTTCTGCCTTGACATCCATGCCAATCCGTATAAAGGGTGTTATCCCAAGCATACCTCCAGCTGCTTAAAGTAAAGCCAGCATTTCGAGGCTCTGCTGGACCTGCCACTTGTAAGTGGCAGAGAAAGAACCATCTGTAGAGAGTATGGCGGGGGAAAGCATAGTGCATCTGTGTTGTGCCCGTTCCAGGTCGGTACGTCCGCTCGCTGAGCCGATGGGACTAAGGCAGCTGCCCTTGGCTATGGAGAATTTTTCCACGATAAGACCTTGCCGTTGTTTATACTGGCGTCGGCATAATTAATGGGTGCTATGTGCAGTGGTGCTGCCACACCGCCTGCCTTGCAGAGGAGATTTACTGTATCTGGAAAGAAGCCCAAACTCAAAAGCCTGTAATTGTTTTAATAGCAAATTAAAGCAATGTAGGATGATACTGTGTTAAGGCCTCTCGTGTAAATGCCATGGGCAGCAATGCAGGAACAGCTGAGATATCACTACCTAAGATGGCCCTGGAGCTGTACTTTTGAATGACTCATTAGTCGCATCTAAGGACACCACCAGGAGAAATATTTTTTAGGGTTAAACAAGCAATGCCCATCTTCCCTGACCTCCAACTATCTAGTTAGCTGTGAGATTGGTGCTAGACAGAGGATCTTAGTGTCTGCGTCATGCTGGAGCGAATAAAACTGGGTCTTCTCTGTGAATAACTTCAGGATTTGATCTAGCTTTTTTCTGAAGTCGGTGGGAGTTGCATGTTCTCAGCCCTTTCTAAGCAGAGCCCGTTGCTTTTGTTCCTACATATGAATTTAGATGCTTTCATTTATGTCAGCAAATCTGAAAATACAGGACTCTGAGTTAGGTGCTACCATGTTATAGGGAGGATAAGGCTAACAGCCCACTTCACAGAAGGGTTACAAAATTTGATGTCAAATGCCACATCCCTCCGTGCAGCAGTACTTTTTTGAAGGCACAGTATTTCCATTAGCTGTGCAGCGAGGGCAGGTCTCCAGCTCCACATCCCAGCCTGGGCTGTCCTGCCTTAACTGAAATGGAGCCAGGCCAGCAGGCAGCTCTGCTTCCCCTGCTGCGAACACGTGCAGGGCGGAGAAATCAGGGCTGATCGAAGCTGCTATAACGTGCATCAGTTGCTGAGCAGGCCACCATCTGCAGACCCATCTGGCAGGGGGAAAGGCTGACACAGCAGCGGTGAGAGGAGTGCAGGGTCATAGAAGTTAATGTTGGAGAAGGTTTTTCATTCTTTATGGGTTTAGGGTTTGTCTTCTTCTTGTGCCCGTTTTGCACGTGAGTGAATGCCTGAGCCCGTGCTCAGTCTTTCTGAGGACCACAGTTGCCTTGGTGAGGCTCCTGCCAAGCTGCCTTTGAAGTCAGGGATCATACACCCACCAGGGAGCACGGCCACAGCTGGCCTGGGCTTTGCCAGCTGCCCTGGCTAAAAAGCCGAGGCAGACCCCAGCCCCGCTGAGGCTGGAGGGTTCCTGCTGTATGTGCTGTTGTCTTGAGAGCCTGTGGGTTTGTAGGGCTGTTAAATCCCAGGCACTGCTGTCACTTGCAATGCTTGTGTTAAAAACACTCTGCAAGCTGCAGCTCACACTGATTTTCCATCTCACTTCCATGCTCGTGCCAAACTGTTCCTGGTTTTATCCTCACGGTGTTTCCCTTCAGTGTGAGCTCAGGGAAGAGCTCTGCTGCTAAAAATGATAGCTGTTTCCAAGACAAGCCTGCCCTGAGCTGGCAGTGATTGCAGGTGGTTACCCCACTGGCCCCCTGAAAAGCTTCCAGGTGTGGTGTGGTGGGAACTGGAGGCTCAGAAGAGAAACTGCTCATTCCCCAGGGACATGGTTTGTCTGTCCTGGAGCACGGCCTGATGTGTTGTATGGGAATGCAGGGCCAGCTGGGTAGTGTGGGATGGTGCACAGACTGGAGGGAACTGAGTGGGGAATTGCCTCGTCAGTAGGGTCTGCAGGAAGCAGTCTTGGCCTGAATCCTGAGAACTGCACCTAGATTTTGTCTCTGGGAGATTTAGCACATTCAGTCCAAAAAATACAAGGAGCAAACCAGCATATGGAGGATATGGACCATGAAGGATTACGAACCAGAATTTAACTAGCAGTGCGTACACACCAAAGAAAGGAGTTTGGCCATTCAGTCCTTCTCATTGCTAAAACTGCCATTAACTAGTGGACTCACTGTCACCCTGAACAGAGAACCCAAAGTGTGGCCAAGCTTCTGTTGGTGCACAACGGATGCAGGTTCCCCGAGGAGCAGCATGGCATTGGCCTTAATATTACAGCACACTTCTCTCCTGCCAAGCATCCTCCACCAGAAGCGACACGGGACATATGGGAGACCCAGATCCCTTCTGGAGCAGCCACAGGATGCCAGGGGCTCTCCATGGAAGAGCTGCTGGATGCTGTGTTTGGATAGCAGGATCTCTCCCTCTGTGCCAGATACCTTGTACATTTTTTCAGTTAACTTTGTGGGTTCAGGGAAATGTGCAAGGTGGAGAAATGTTCCCGTGTGTTGAACAAAGAGAAACTATGCCCCCCTGCACCCAAACGCTGTGAGTCTGGACCTGATCAGGGGGTTCCCTGATCACTCCCAGATGTTGTGCTCAGGCACCGTGGCCATTGGGAGCGCTCGGCTGCTGCAGAAACCTGCACTGCTCGGCTGCTCTGGGCTAGCCACGGACTGGAGAGGGCCCTGAGGTCAGGGACAAGACAGCCACCGCCAAGCGGGGCACTTCCAAACAATCTAGAGCCACAGACTAAAAAGGAGTGCATTTGCTTTGATCTATCAGCTTTTATCATTTGTAAACATCTATTAATTGGCTGTGTCAGGCCCAGATCCTTATCGTCTTCTAGTCTAATTTCCCCTGTTCGATACATTTCCTCCACTATAAAAATACCCATCACCCACCCCTGTCAGCACAGATTAAATCTAACGCTCTTTCTTTCAGCTCCTCTCCCCAGTGAGGCTGTAAAGCTGTCAGCTCCACACTTGACAAGAACCAGGCCGCCCTCTTTCCTTTTGTCTCCTGAAGGAGGAAAATATTTAGGTGTCACTGGCTGGATGGTCGCGGTGGAAGTCGACAGACCTCGACCCATCCATTGATCTGAGCCACGAGAGGAGAGAGGCGTTTCCACCGCCAGCAGCTGTGATGTTCCCGGTGGCCGGGACCGGGGCACGTCTTTGGGGTGCACCGATCCTTGCTGCCGCCTCTCCGGCTTCCCAACAGCTTTTGTGTGCTGGCACTCAGCCCCTCGGGGCCTCCACGAGGACACTTGTCCCTTGGAGTTCCCCAGCTGCTGGCATACATGCGATATCTAAATAGCTTCCCAGGCAGCAAGGTGCTGGCTCCTCGGGTAAGAGGTTGATAAAGGGTGTGATGTTGGGTCCCTTCAAAGGAGATGTGCCCCCAGTCCAGGTCGCCAAAGCACAGCTTAAGGGCCGAATGTTTTCCAAACCTGCTGGCTGAGTGTTAACATAATGTCCTTCCCTGGGTTTATATAAAGAGTAAAGGAGGTGGCTGCAGATGGCACATGTCTGCATATTTGCGGTAAAATAGGTGGTGCAAGATCCCTGAAATCCCATCTTGCCTGTGCCCGGCAAATGGACTTCTCTCAGCAGTTCTCTGCCGAACTCCCGTAAGCGATGTCTGCAGGCAACTGTAAGGCTGAACGCTCTGCTTCCCCGCTGAGTCAACAAAACATGCATTTTCAGAGGGCAAGAGGGACAGGAGGAAAAACTTCCCCAAAAAAGCAGAGCAGGAATGTGCATCAGCTGTGGCATAGCAGGAAACAACCGGAGAAGAAAACAGCTCCTTGGGGCAGTGGAAACAAGCAGTCCCAGGAAACACGGCGTGGAGGACCGAGATGGGCAGGCAGGAGGGTCTTGCGAGATGCTGAGCTGCAGCAGCTTATCGTCAGCCCATGGCAAACAGGAGGTAGTGTGCTTTTGCCTAATCCTCTTCGACTGCTGGTTCAGTAAGGTTACAGGTAGTCAATGCAAGGGCTTAAAAAAAAAAAATCTCTCCTCCTACCCTTCCCCACCTAATACAGAGCATTTTCAAGCCAGACCAGTTTCTAGTCTGAAAAGCCCCAGGCCAGGGTTACGGGGGGCTGTGCAGAGGCAAGCACCCAGGAGCAGGGTTTCCTCGGGCAGGTACCGCTGTTGAAGCATCGCGGTGATCGCGGTGATCGCATGCCCGAGTTATCTCCTCTGTGCCATGAGCTGGAGGCACTCACACCACTGGTCACGGCAGCTCAGCCGGCACCTTCACTGCTTGCTAAGATCCCACAGCCTGCCCGTGTGTCTGAGCCCAAAGTGTCTGCCTTTGAGATAACAAGTGTTTCAGGATGGTCCTAAGAAATATCCCAAGTGTAGTGGAGCAGAGTTGATGTAGCTCCTGCCACGGATTACTCCGGAGCTGTTCTTGCTGCTGTGCAACTCGGGACATCAGGCCAAGAGGACTCACAATACATTTAATGTGTATGTTAGCACTCCATTAAATATTGAATATGCTTAAAGAAATGATACAGCCAACTTTCAAGGAAGAAAGTGCTTATTTTGTCAACACAAAATATCCCTCTGTGCCTTTATCCTCGTTAGTCGTTCTGTGGCCAAAAAGTTCTCTGAACGAGGTCTTTGTAACTGATTTCACGTAACGTCACTTGTCCGAAGGAGACTCTGTTAGAGCTGAAAACTTGGTTTGGCCTTAAAAAGCAAAGCTTTTTAACCTGAGAATGTCAGAAAGATGACTTCAAAACTTTCTTTCAAAAAAGCTTGCAAAGAAGAAATTTGTCAAAACCAACTCTTTCCCACAAACTGTTTTGACATAAATGAATCTGCATTTTGACAGAGATATCCTTCAACTGAAAAATCCCAGAAGCACCTTAAACGTTCCTGCCTCACCGCATCATGATGTTGTGTGTGTTCTCCAGCTGTCCCCAGCGTCACACAGTCTTGGTTGACTTTGGGTAGGGCGTGTGCTTATTTGGGGGCTTAGCAAGTCAACCTATCAAAAAAGGTGGACCCGAAGTCTTGATTCAGCCCACCTAAACTTAGGAGCTAAACTAAAAGACATAAGTTGACAGCAAAATAGCACCCAGGTTCCCTCAGCAGCCAGTGGGAAGGGACAAATCATACTCTCCCCTCTCCAGAGTATGTAGGAAGGTTAAATGTATTTGGCTGAATCAAGATAGAGCTTTTGCTTTTGCCATGTTGAGGGACCATCGCCACATTCACTAGACATCAGTTTGGATGTTCTTCAGGTGAGACCCCAGACTGGGTCAGGGATGTGGGACAGACTGCACCACCTTTGCTGCCTTTCTTTTTCTTTTCTGCTTCACCATTGCTTTTCTCAGGCTCCCTCTTACCGCCTCTCTTTACATTTGTTTTCACAACACCTTACAAATAGCTGTTTTTAATAATGTATCATTCGAGGCTCTTTTTTATGCTTTTGGTGCATCAATTATTGAAGCCCAGCACTGGTGTTCTCTGTTAATAATGGGGTTTTTTGTTTGTTTATTTCTGTTGGTTAAATTTTTCATGGGAATGTTGTCACGGTGGAAGTTATTTGCCCTGGCTGCTACAGAACAGGCCACTCTCCGTAGCACTTTCATCAGTGACCTGAGTGCATCACCGCTAGCACTGAGCTCAGCCTCCACGGGCTGAGGTGGGCAGGTTTCGATGTCCCCTGGAGTAATGCCAGCCACAATATGGAAATGTCCCCACTGCAAACCAGTACTCGGGAGGGTCACGTCTCCCGGGGAATCAGGACACGGCCAGGAAACACCTTCCTGTGTTTCTGAGAAAGGCTAGAGCTGGGTGGCTGGGGTTTGAACCAGGTTGTCCCCAGCTGCCGTTGCACAAACAAAATGATGCCTGAGCATCCTGCTAGCACTGCTCGTGGCCACAGACAATTAAAATGTTAAAATCAATGTTGACAGTGGGAGGTAAGTGTGCTGCTCAGCACTGCTGTCCCTGAGCCAGGAAGCGCTACGGGAACCTGCCAGCCCACATGAACCTGCCTCCTGATTTTTTTCTAGGGCACTAGTAGCTATCACTGGGCATTTTCCCCATGAATGTTTCCACTCTTTCAAAAAAATTGGCTTGGTTTTTATTTTGAAAAGTATCAGGATGGAAAATGTCCATCTGTCTCAAATGGTTACCTTCATTTTGCAGAGGCCCATGTCATTCTCAGAGCTGCTGGTACCTGTGTGACTTGGGAAAACGTTAACATTAGGATTATAGGACAACTCAGGCTGAAAGGGATCTTAGGAGGTCTCTGGTCCAACATCTGCTCAAACCAGGCACAGCTCTGAGGTCAGACCAGATTACTGAGGGCTTTATCCAGTCTAGTCTTTAAAATCTCTGAGGATGGAGACTGAGCAGCCTCTGGCCAGGAGACGTTGACTTTCCACCACTCCCAACTGGAGTCAAATTCTAGCTGGCAACCTGGAGGTAAAGGTTATTTATCCCATTAACAATCTCTGGATCAGGCCCTTCTACAGAGAGAGATTCCTTTAATTAAGTTTTACCTCATCTTGAGACCTCACCATGATCTACTATTCAGGCAACACCCTGAAGGCTCAGCCAGCATCCCTCTAACTTCAAGAGCTGACATTGATTCAATAGATGAACATGTTAAAAGCGTGTCACCATTGTGTCTGTCCTTTACCTTAGCAGTTACCACACGAAGTGGGGAAAAATGCAAACAGGATCACGCAGGTGGGTTAACTGGAACCCACTGGTGCTTCAGCATAGGTTAGGTTCATGCCAGACTGGTTTTAGCAGCAAAGCTGTTTTAAGGATTTCCTGCGTCTATAACACGCAACTGTGGGGTTTAGAGCAGATCACTGGGTGGATTCAGGGCTAAAACAATCTGCAGAATGGAAAAAGAGAAGAAGAGTGTTATTTTTAACTCAGATCCATTTCTAATGCAGACCCCAAAACAGCTGCTTTGGCATAACCACGGGGTCAGCAAACCAGGGAGGTGCGTGTCCCGTGCCAGGTTTGCTGCCAAAGCTGAGGCATCCGAAAACTGCTGCCTCGGCAAAAAACCCACGTTCCTCCCTGGCTGTGGGGAGCACACGGCAACGCCAAGCTCAGAGTCCTACTGCAGCCAAGGCAGATGTGGGGTTTTCCTTGTGGATTTTTTCATGGATCAGCAGGTTGAAGTAAAAACCATGAGTGAGTCTAGGGTTTAGCGTAACCTGAGGCTGCCTGTTAAAACCGCAGCTGCCTGCTGTTCCCTGGGCTTCCCCCGGTGTTCACTACCTGACACGTTTGCTGACATGTTTGGGTCCTTATGAATGCCCTTGCAGTCCAAGCTGGAGGATCCTTTGCTTTTTCCATCCCATCGGCATGTCGTCTGGTCTCCTCAAGCCAGTCTGGCTGTTGGGGTTTCCCATCAACTTTCAGATAACTGTGTACTTCTGCTGTCCGAAGTGAAAGCTGCTGGCCTGGGTGGGAGATGGGGAAGGCAGGACTAGGTCTTCCCTTTTGCTTCTCTGGGTAACAAGTTTTTTTACATAGTAAGTGTTTTTATGGCCCATTCTTACATCGGAATAGCGGGCACCGCCAAAGATGCCAAGATGGATTTGCGCTAGCAGGGAGATGTACTTGGCACTCTGATTCGCAAGAACAGAGCACACTGAGGTGGTAACACGCTGCAAAGACCCCACAGAGGAGTGAATGGTCCATTAGATCTGGAGGCTGTGTGACAGAGGCTCTAGTCTGGGCTGAGCTGGTACGTGATTGTGGGTAAACCTCCTCTCTCTTGCTTCTCCCCTGCCTTTGGTCTCCAGGGTCATTTCTGGAGATGGAGAATGCATTTTACAGTGTGGCTGCAGATTAAAAAGGAGTTGCTGCTGCTTTGTGAGTAAGATTGAGTCTTATTATCTCAAGGCAAGCTCAACACAGGACTTTTGGGGCAGCCTTGGGTTGGTCCTGTTCCTTTACTCTCTGGGAGGTGGAAGAAGCACTAAACACACACTGAATTCAGTTGTACCCTGAGGTTATGCTTCCTTCTCTTTTAAAACTGGAAAGGAAATTGGTTCACATTTTTTGCTTGCAATGCAATGGCAACCTGACTGACACCTTGACTTTTTTCCTTTATTGTTATTATTGTTTTCCTCTTGTACATGGTCAGCACTGCCCAGTTCCTAATGAGAAAAGGCCAGGGAAACCAGCGGAGTGTACCTCCCACTTCCTTTAATAAAAATCTGCTGTTAGAGCAGGGCTCGTGGAGCACGTTTGCTTTGTTAGCCTAATCCACACTCCCTCATGGTTTCATACTGCTCAGAATTAGAGAGATGAACATTCCCATGCTGTTAATCTGGTAACAATAAGTCAGGGAAGCTGCTGTAGTTTACAGAAAGCACAGCACAGCCACAGCTGGACAGATGTTTGACTGCACGAGACACCTTATTTAAACACCAGTCTTGGCATCAGCCTCATGTTTTTCATTCTGGTGAACAGAGCCAGCCCTAAAAGTTACATGGAGCAACTGATCATTTTATTGCTGACACATCATGCTTTGGCATCTGGTGGCATGGGTTGCCAGCCAGCTGGAATAATACTGTTCTGGATTTGGTGGCTTTTTTGAGAGCATCTGCAAATGACTTTGTGCCTGCATGAAAGGGAACTGGTTTCACCGTTAAGTAAACGTGCCCATTTTGGAGGTCCAGCACAGCAGTGCAAACGGCTCCACGGCCACGGGGAGATGTGGAAATGGAAGAGAAAGAGGAGGGAACCCAGGCTCAGCTCCTGAATTTTCCCTTCTGATTTGCCCTGTGACTTCAGGCAAACTGTTTAACACTTCTGTGCCTCAGTTTCCCTACTGTGAAATGCAACAATCCTCTCCTACACCTCCAGCGTGACAGGAGGAGAAGCCCATGCTGTTTAAGCTGCTCCTCACCGTTGTGTTACAGGCCACATAAAGAGATTTTCTCCTCCTTTCCCTGGGGGATGGTCCTTGCTATCCCATGGAAAGGGACGGGGTGTTCCTTATCATATGCCTCTAAGACCCAGTTACCAGCTACCCTCTCTCTGCCCTGTTTGTCCGATGCTGTGGCAGGTCCCAGCCCATGGCTGCAACTCAGATAATCCCAGACACCAGAAATGATTAATATTGATCAGCATCTGCAGCACTTTGCAAGACAGTAAAGCAGAGGCGGGTGGGAGCCCTGAGTGCCTCCTGCTCCCCGTGGGTGACTCCGGGCTAATGGGCTCCTCGATGTCATGCCAGACCAAAAATTCAGAACTGGAAATTTCCCCACGAAAGTGTTCAGAGAGGTGTGGGGAGAGGAGGAAGCAGTCTCGGCTCAGCCCATCCTCCTGCTAAGCAAACTGCATCAGGGTGGAAGGGGGGAAATGTAATTAAAGAATCCTCACGGGTTTTATTTTATATAACTTTTTCCCTGCCATGGATTTCTGCAGCTGCTGGCAGGTTTCACCCTCCTGTCCCCCTCCTCCACGCTGCCCAGCTCTGCTGTGGGGCCCTGACCCAGCTCTGCTCCACCTTTCTGTCAGTGCATCTAAATTGCAAACCCCTTCCCAAGTCCAGGGGAATGAGGGATGTTATTGGACATGAATGCCCCGTGGATTATCCATGACCACAGCTTCAGGCCATGCCAGGAGAGCCCTAAGCGTCACTCCCCACCCCACCGCTCCCCCAGCCCCAGCTCGTCCCCCTTGCTGCCACACAAGACTCTGCAGGCTTCAGTGGGTTTCAGGTCAGTTCCTGTGTGCCGGTCACTCCTGGGTATCTAAATAGCTCCATTAATGGTGCATACGACTAAAAGATTGATGGATGAGAAAGGACAACTCTCCCCCCGCCCCAATTAGTACTTCATCAAACACAGGACTGCCCCTCAGGATACTGAAATGGGCTTGGTTGGACGAGGCTATCTGCATACCTCTTCGACAGGAAGGTAATGGAGTGAAATTATCAGTCAATATTTAAATACAGACAAGATCTAAGCTCTTTCTGAATTGCGAGTTGGCCTATTGTGGCAATGACGCCCTGCGCCCTGGATCCCTCATTTTTTATCATGCTACATTACCCACAGGGCTTTCGCATTCCCACACCACTTGACCTCTTGACTCTGTTATCTCCATCTTGGAACAAACAAGAAACATTTTATTCCCACCAGCAAACTGTCATTCACATCAGTGACTTCTGCTGTAAGTCCTCAGCTCGTTTTTCTCCATCCTCTCGCCTGCCCCACTGGGAGCTCTGCCTTCCCAACGTGCAAAATACAGGCAGAATAAATCCGCTCTCTAAATGCTTTTGGACCACTTACTCCTTCTTAAAGTGGCAGGGCAGGTTTACGGCAATTTTTTTTTGCTCCCCCCTCCATCCCCAGTGATTTATTCTTTTCTCTTCCTGGGTGTCTTTCAATCAGTCATAAAGATAAATAGAAGGGTCTGGCTGAACAGATCACCTGGTAACAGTCAGATTGGTCAGGGGTGGCAATTGCAATTAAGATAACTCCCAAGTAACCTTCTTTGCTCTAGGGCCTTCCTCCACGGTGGAGCTGTGGTTGGACATACCAACCCCAACTTGACCAAAAAAGCAAGTCTTTTAATACTAGTTCCTTTAATCCATCCTGCGTAATTCTGTAATTTACTGGTTCCTCTCTGATTTTACTAAATAACTGGGCCCCTTAAGCATGTTAAGCAATCCTACAGGTAGATCAGATTTGAGTCTTGCAATGAGGGTTCTGGTAAGATGTCAATTAACGTGATTGATTGACTCTGAAATAGCAGTAGCTGAGCTTTGCTAGGGTACAAACAGCCATGTTGCAGGGTGAGGTGTTAAGTTGTTGTGGAGGACCTGCTTTTTGCTGGTGTTACATGTGCACCCACACGCACCCACACCACTACCCCTGCGAACAGATCAGTGCTGCAGTTCCTGGCCTTGAGCCAGTTCCTAGGACAAGGCTCTGGACCACAGCACCCGGCTGCTCTGATCAATAGCTTTTGGTTTTTTCCTCTCTTGGCACACAGAGTAGAGCCTAATTGTCCCTCCATTTAGGACCTTTCTGTCAGATGGGTGGCACCGGGACCTCGGCACAGGCTGTGCAGGAAGGAATTTTGTTTGTCTTCAGGCGACTGCGGCAAAACCCTGCTCCCTCCAGTCCTGTAATGGAGGACCACAACTCCTTGCCCACAGAGGGGACCTGCCCAAGTGCCCTTATGGAGGAGCCTTTCAGGGGCAGGTATCTTGTCTTATTTTGAGCTCTTCAACACTCCCCCTGTATGTCCTTAAGCAACTTGCTGAATCTCAAACCCCAGCACCCATTGCACACTCTTTGCTTAGTTTAGGATGAAATTATTCCAGGCCCTCAAGCTATTTCGAGGAAACACTATGCACCTGCCTGGTACCTGCGTATGTGGCTGTGATGTCCCTTGGGCACTCTGGCTGAAAAGGCATGGAGCTGCCTGAGATGGGGTGGGATGGCTGAGCAGAGCGGGTGGAGAGCTACGATGTCCCTGCCTCCATGTGTCACTGCGACCCACCTCTGCACCTGCCCATTTATGCAGGGGGACGATGACACTCACGTGCTTGCTCCACAGGAGCGTGAACCCCTTTCCCAGGTGTCTGTGAGGAGCACGGCTGCCGAGGCAAAGGGAACCGCGTCGACGCCTGCAGATAAATGACTACATCCATTGTAAGGACTTGGTAAAGCCCCCATTGAAATAAATGGCAAAACTCCCAGAGATTTCAAAGGGATCAGTCCTGAATGTTTGTAATTCTCTCCTAGACTTATCATATATCCTCAGCACTGTGTGCTATTTCCATAACAAGAGGTATGGCATTCCCTTACTTCCATGTTTGTTAAGTAACAAAGAGAGATTTCAAGGCTTGTAGCCTTCCCAAATTTGTCAGGCACCAAACAGTCTCCCCCGGCTCCATGTGAGCGTGTTCCCAAGCACAGTGCCTCGTTAGTGTCGTGATGGGACGTTGTTCAGATGCTATGAATATGCATCAGGGCTACGGTTGGGGTTTTGTTGGCATACACAGTGACTTTGTCATTTAATGGTCTCCAGGGCTGTTTTAATCAACATGCACATTTCGCGTGTCAGCTTATTTCACTTCACTGGTTATTATTTTATTTACAAATATTCTGGCAATTGCTTGAATTTATTCTGTCCCATGCGCCTGTAACTTTCTTCTCTCTGCTCTGCACCATTCTCAAGCCAGGGTCTGTGGTTTCCCTTGCTTTGTCATAGGGAGGGATCAAATTTACCCTCCGCCAAGCTTTGCTTTGCTTCATTCCCCATTTCAAAATGTTGATCAAACTGGGGAGGGGGAAGGAAGGAGGGTATTTGCTCAAATGAGATTTACAACAGCATGTGGAGTCCTAGGCACCGAGGTTCAAATGGTCTAGACAGATATGCAGTAGTGCCAAGGCCACCGGGGATGCGCCTCAGTTTTCTAGCAGGAGCTCTGAGCCTATCTCAGAGATACAGGATTTATTGTATCTGGTCAGGGGGAGGACAGGAATTAGCACGGTGCTGCGCAGGCTAACGAGATATGCCAAAGGAGCTGCCGGGGAGATGCTCCTGAGGCCCTGGGAGAGATGGCTGCTGAGAAAGCCCAAAGGAGAAAGGATTGATGAGATGTAGGTCAGGAGAGGTAGACGGCGCAAGCTGGGGAGGAGAAGCTGGGAGCTGAGCTGCCAGCACTCAGGAAGCCGATGGAGGATCCAGCCAACAGGGCAGGAGTGCCTGCATGTGTGCGTGTGGGAGGAAGATGAATTTTGCAGTGACAATTTGGACAGGCTAAAGTGGAGAGTGGAGAGAAGAGTCTATAAGGCTTCAAATATACACTTGTCCCTCAGCATAAACACCCCCGTCACGTCCAGTACTTCACTGCATGCTTGCGGGGGGTGGGAGCAGATATCTTTTCCGGTCCTAGAGCGAGTACTTTTCCTCCAAACACTCACTAGAGTTGGTGTTTTAAAGGAAAGGTGCCTGCCAGGAATTCAAAAATAAGTATTCAATCCATGTTCATGTGCCTTGGCACGTTTCCCATCACAACTGCCAAGATGTCCAAACCTGAAATGAGCAGCACAGCATCTTTAATAATTCACTGACGGATGCTTTTAAAAAATGTGTGGTTTATATTCATGCCAGCACTGACCCTCCCTCCCCTCTTCCCCATCTCCCCTTCCTCTCCTTTTCTTGCAGGTGGTCTATTTAATTTCAATTTCAAGCTGTTGCCTCCTGCTTTGGTTCAGCAAAATGACGTGTCTTGACCTATTCATTTCATGTTTCCAAAATCTTTTACATTTCCTGCCTCCTCCATTCCCTACCCCACCCCCCTTTAAAAAGAAAAAAACAATTCCAACTCGCAAAATGAAGAATTTCCCTGCATCTGTAGAAAATCTGGCCTCACTTATACCTGTAAAAACAGTTGTTTCCCTTACAGGAAATGGCTTGCTTCAACACCTGAATTTTGTTTTGTTTTTTTCCTGGTGAGATTTTGATAAATCTCTGCCTGATTTCTGGAAGGAATGGGCAAACTCCATGAAGGCTAAGTTAGCTGTTTGGCCTCTCGGTACAGAGGACTTCACTTTTTCCTATCAGAGACTCAGGTCTTCCCAGTTGAGGCTCCAGCTGAGATGAGGGCTTAGTGGTGGGCAAAAAAATGAGAGGAGCCGGTCCCTGTCCCCAGGAGCTCGCAGGGAGAGCAGACCAGCCAGGCATGGGGGGAGAGCAGGGAACGTTATTATCTTGGGCATAAATGCTGGAGCAGAAACCAGGGTTTAGCCCGCCTGCCTTTAGGTACCCAGCTGCAGCCCCTGAGTCAGGAATCTACTTCAGGATTTATCTCCCCGAAGTTTGAATTGCCGTGTTTCAGCTAGTCACCTGTAGGTGATTTTAGACACGTTGTGCCTCGGTCTTTATTGAGGAGGGAACCTGGGGCTGAATAAGGGGCTGAACCCAGGTCCCCAGTCCAAAGGGAAAAGCCAAGCTTCCCCTGCATGCCGGGCATGGCGCGAATGTCGAGGAGATGACAGGGAGGAGCAACACGTGCTGTCCTTTGGAGAAGCGAAGATCTCTCCTTGCAGGGAAAGACACATGTGGGACCACTGTCCCCACTCCTGCTGGTGGACAGACATGGCCTGGCTCCATGTACCTGAAAATAGGAGGATTTTGCCCCCTCAGCAGGGTTCTTCAGAAGAAAAACGCTGGGACAGGTCCTTGTATGACGGAGAGATGATGCTAAATTCTCAGTAATCATAACTGACTGCTCCGCTGTAAACAGGGCTGTACGTATGGACTGAGTCCATGGTATGAACCAGTTTCCTTTCCTGCTTTGGCAGCATTAGCTTCTACTTTGAATGCCTCCTGTTTGAAGATGTTGCCTTCGTGTTTTCCATCTATACGTGCATGTGTATGTGTGTGTTTGTGCATCTGGATGGATGTACAAAGCTATTCCATTCGAGTTCACCTTTTTTAACATAAAGCGGAATTGTTTGATACAAGCAATAGAGCAAATCACCCCCACAGATACCACTTGCCATCTGCCACCCCACCTTCAAACCCAGCCCCGCAAGAGCGAGGCAACGCGACGTTCAGCCCCTCGGCCGCACAGACCTTATTCTCCTCTGCTCGCGCCGCCGCTGCAGACCACACAGCTCCGGCAAAACGGCACTTTGGGGAGGGGACAGGAGGTGTTGAAGTCCCTCTATAAGCAGGGTTAAAGCTGCTATAGCTTTTCTGTGGTCTGCGGTGGCCGCGTTAGCAGTGATGCCGGGGGCTCGGGGCAAAGGAGAGCGGGCGTACGCTGTTAGGTAGCTTAACTTTTCATTTCCTGTGTGGTTTCATATTAGGTATGGTATGCGCAACCAGGTTTAATTGATGCACAAAGCAACATTTTATGTACGTGCTGGGCTTCCAAAAATAACTAGGGGTAAGATAGACACATCAGCGAAGGATTTTCAAAGTCACCAGAGAGCCTGGCTGCCAGAACGGAGATGTTTTAATGTTTGGTGTTCAGAAACCTCCTTTAGGTTTCCCTGCTTTGGACCCCAAAGGCTGAAACACGGAAGATTAATAATTTGATTAAAAAACAAATCTTCCTATTCAAAACAGTCTTGTGTTCTGAAAGAATAAAATTTACAAGGCTGAAAAAGCAAAGCAAGTGCTACCGTAGGTGCTCAGGCTTACAGCGTATCAGAAAGACGTTCCAGAAGTGACTTCTTCTGGCTCCTTCCCTTCTCCCCATCATCCCCCATGTTTATGAGGTGCTCGGCTCCGTGATGCTTGCCTCCTGTGCTGCTACATGACAGGGCTCTGAGAGCCTTTCTCCTGGCTGCCAATTTTTCTTCAGCTTTGCAGCCATGTTAATAAATGGGAGCGTTTGAAGTTCTCATAGCAGTGTGAGAACAGCGTAGCAGGGCCAGCAAAATTATTTCTTTGAAAAGAAGGAGGCATTTTGTTTTTCAGGCATGTGTTCCCTGCATGCTCAAAGGGGCTTTTGAGCCAGGATGCAAAATTCCCGCAGAGAGCAGGAGAGACACAGAGTGAAACAGAGTGTGATTCAGCTGAGGTCATTTCAGTTTGAGGAAGAGAAGGATCAGGGATGATAAGCATCTTCGTGGCTGCTAAAGACAGAGGCAAGTGGGAGGTAGTTTCTTCCTTTCTTCTCCAGCTGTGAAGGGGAGAATTTAAACTGAAAACCCATTCCCCCTCCATCACCACCACTGCACGCTAAAGGATGAACTTAGGACTCAATAACTGCATCTATACTAAATTACATTCATAAATGAAATGGGACAAGGCTCATCCTACATCCTGGAGGGTGCCGGCACAGCTCAGCTCACTTCATACAACTCATCCACACTACTGCTTGTGAGCAATCCCTGGCATCTGCTGATCCCCACCTCATGCCTGGACATTGCCCTGGAGATGGCTTATTGGCACAGGCCAACAGCCTGCTAGGGCACATGCATGCAGTGAGATAGCGAGGACCATCGTGGGTCACTGGCCCTACTTATTTCCTTGGTATAGATGTAACCAAGAAGACCAGGTTTATCATGGCCTTCCCCTCAAATCAGAGTAGACAGCATTGCTCACGTTTTGCGGTTAGTGGGAAGCATAGGAGGCACAGTTAAAGTATGCAGGACAGGAAATTCAAACATTAATTCAAAAAATAGAGAGCTTTCTGCTCAAAATCTGCTTCAGCATCTGTAACTTAGGTCAAATATGTACATCGGGGTACATTTAGTCTCCCTCTAGGGCTGTGATGGTAAATCTGACACACGAGTGAGAAAGAGAGGTTTTCCTAAGGCAGATTAGGTGCCTGGAAGTCAACGACTCTGCAGGGTGCTGAAGGCAGAAGAGGGACCTCCCTTTAGGTACTCCATTTGATCAGACCATGAGCAGGTACACCCGATGCATTTGGATCATGTCTGCAAATGAAGCATGCTATTGTGAAGCATACTGCTGTATGAAATAATGGGGTTGGGCTTAGCTTCTGTAGGGAGAAATTATTTGCTTTAAGGTTGGTGTTTAAGTCAAGCTGAGATCAGCAGGAGTGAACCCCTGTACCAAGTTACGACTCCAAGGTCTTGCCTTGGTCCATCAGTGGAAAGCAAGGCAAGGACAGTGATCGCAGCCAGGGAGCTCTTCAGGTTAGACTAAGGTCTTTCAATATACCTGTAGGATGATGCCAGGAGTAATGGAGGTTTCCTCCACGCAGGTCTCTGTGTGTTGGCGTAGTACTGATGCTCCTGACCATGTGAGCTTCAACTGCAACTTCCAGGCATGGAAAAGGACTCAACTGAATTGTGCTGGTGGTTTTCCAGGATGATGCATCTCCTAGGGGCAGCGATGCTTTTTTATGCAATTACATCACACTGAAACCATAGTTTTGGGCATTGGAAACCCCCCCTAACCAGTGCTTTATCCACTAAAACTCATTCTTTCTTCTTGACTACCGAATGGTGTGAAATTCTCAGAAATCCCGTTAAAATAAAAAGTATGGATTTTATTGCTGTAATATGACAAGTTGTGTGACTCAGTATTTCCCCTCAAATCATCCATCCTTCCCCCACAGAAACCAAGAAATTGATCTGTCTTCTTATTCATTAGCCTTAAACAAGGCTGTGACAAAAACAAGAGTGATAAGATCAAACACATATGCTACATGGGTACTTTTGCAGATAGCTTGACTTATGGTAGACATAACATCTTAATTAAGGTCCATTCTCAATACATTTTCCCTCCATCTGCGAGACAGAAATCACTGTGAAGCCTGCAGGATTTTATTCTCTGTCAGGCAGAAGGTCCTGCCACAAAACAAGCTTTTGAGAAGTCCTTACTCAGTATGACTCACAGACTTAAGGAAGTGTTGTCTAGACAAGACCCCAGGTTTTTAAGCCACAGCTATGAGTGGGAGAAGTGAGAGAAGGCAAGCAGTGTCAGCAGGAGGGATGGACTGCAGAGCTACAGGGTGTCTGTAAGTGTTGGATTGCCCTGGTGCTCACATGGCATTTCCTTCAAGAGGAAAACTCACGCTCTACTGGGAGGTAACACGTTCTCGTATGTGCTGGCTGATAAGAAGCATTCAGGCTCTCGGTCTGTGATGTTCACTAAATAGCTGGAGTGGTTGGTGGTGGTGGTTTTTGATCGGCTTGGTGTGGTACTTCAGCCTTTCACGTAATCCCTCCCTGTCTTGCATATTCCCAGACACGCTCCGGGCAGCACCAGCACTGCCTGTGGATGAGTGTTTGCTTTGGCACGATGGTACAAGGCATCCAGGGCTTTCAGACTGGGCCCAGAAGCCCATGCACAATCACTGCAGGTTAAGGATCAGTGGAGTTATTAGCTGTAGAGAAAATGTCTTTGTAATAATCATTTAAAAAAAAAAAACAAACCCTTTCAGTATACAGAGCCAATGAATTGAGTTTTACACCATCTCATCTTCTGGCTTCAGAGTAGGGTTCAATGAAGGAAAAAGACTATCAGTATTCAGATGACGAAGGGTAGGAAAAGCTCAACTCTAATATTTATGGAATTGCTGGCTCACCGTAGAGAAGGGCCACGGCTGTATCTACCCAAGGAAGTGACTAACAAAAAGAACAGCTGAACTGGGTCAGAAAATAGCTTAGTATTTGCATAAGATGGGCTAAACAATGCCTGCTTGGCAAAAACACTGAGGTTAGACTGCCTTTGGACTGGTTATACCATTCCTCATTCAGCAGTATGTATTTGCTGATGTTTAAAGGTGTTTAAATATCAGATAAAAGGATCACGAAGCTGAGTCTGTGTTGATAATTCAGGTTTGGGACTAAATTTTCAGCACCTTTTGAATTTCAGATAGCTTTTCAGATGAGCCTGGACAGAGGGAAATCTTTCTAGTGTGCACAGTGGGGGGAAAAAAAAAATAAAAAAAAATCAAAGCTTTGAAGTCCCAGCTGGTGTTTCCTGCTTCTAAACTGCCCAGTTTTGGTAGAGGAATGGATTGTCTTTCATAACCTCCGAATTGTAGTCAACTGAATGGAATTCTGCGATTTTATTTGGCCGAGTTTCCAAGCCAAGTCAACTACTTTGTTCTGAAGAGCTGGAAAACTACTTGATCAAGCTAAGAATTGCCTTCTAGGTGTTGTCTCACTGCAGAGAATCCTTTTTCCTTCTGCATAGGAGCAGACAGATGAATTTCTGGGTTAACAAAAAATCATTTGAAACTTAGGCAGAGTCACAAAAAAATGTCTGTAAAGCAATGATATCTCTGGAGCCAAGGACCTTTTTGCTGCCAAATGCCTGCTAATTTGAAAATCTTTGAAGTTTTCGGAGAGATCCACTAGGATATCTTTCAATATGAATGATTTTGTGCTGTAAGGATATTGTAAAGGAGTACATGGTGTGGAGAAGTAATTACATGTGTCTTAAAAAAATTCTCCAACTATTTCAAGGTTAAAGAGTCCACAGTGGTCATCTAACTTTATTCAGATTTATATTCTTGCGAAATTCATCTGACTTTAATTGTTTTGTATATTACTCTTAAAAAGGGAATATATTGTCCTTCCATTCCTCCCCCCATCCATCAATGTAATCTAATTTAACCTAATCTAGCCTACACTAAAATAATGAAGACAGACAACCCTTCAGAGCCAAACACAATTAATTCATCCAAAGCTGAAATGAATTTTTTTTTTCATTTGGAATTTCCCTGTTGAGTTCGACGAGGACTAAATTTTTGCCATAACTTTAGTAGAAGCAGGCTATCGTTTAGTCCAATGTATAGCACAAATACCTGACTGTAAATAGAAAACATGGTGCCACTTTTTCCAAGTTAATTAATGAAGAACGAAAATATTCCAAAATTTAATGCCAGTGCCTGCCTTTAACTCTGGCTCTCTTCAGGCATTCGTTACTAATGTTAGATGTCCTAACAGGGAACTCTCAAGAGATAATTTGGATTCAATTGTTTCATCCTGCTGCTTAGTATTATTACAGAGAATCTGT